>NW_027362773.1:82713361-84014611 GCF_046119375.1 Phyllobates terribilis | reverse complement strand
GAAACTTTGGGCATTGAGAGTATCTTGGGGGGGGAGGAGGGCATATTATGTAATAAATATAAATATGTTTACAATATTGAATGCAAATTTAATAAAAAGTCCTCCATCCTGGAGAATATGAAAAATGAGATTATTTAGTAAAAATAAAAAAAAGTCATAGTTATTTTACATAGATTACATACAATGCACAATCATTATAACCTGAAGAATTAATTCAGCGAGTTATTAAGTGCAAAATATGAACAATACTGTTGAAAAATGAAAAAAAAAAAGGTTTGGGTCACTAAAATGCAATGAGGCAAAAACACAAAAATATATGTGAGTCATTAAGGCATCTTCAGACCTGGTCATATAATAATAATAATAATAATAATAATAATAATAATAATAATAATTTAGTATTATTATAATATTAATAATATTATATTGTTATATTAATATTATTATTATTATAATTAAGAATTATTCTTGATGTTTTTATTATTATTACTATAGTTATTATTAACAGTAGTTGTGAAAAATACTGTATTAAAAATAAATTCACTTTTTAATATTATTATTAAAAATAGAATAAATCTTTAAGACACAACAGGTTCCAAAAGGTAAGAAAATGTTGCAAAAATCCGGATCAGCCAGAAGTAAAGAGTCAGTGGATAAGCATCAATAATGTAAAGATAACACGGATGCTTATGAGGCAAGTTTGGATCTGTCCATAGGGAGAGCGACCATTATCACATAACAGAGAGACAGTTTTGTTTGTCCCCCCCCTAGACTAAGTATCTGCAGAGTTGCTGAGCGAGCAGAGTCCCTGGTGTGGACTTCTCAGGACTCTTGAATTTTTTTTTTCTTCTTTTTTTTTTTTTATTTTCCTGATGTTTGATATTTATTCTTCTGCAACTCTGGGATTTTGTATCCATTTCACATCCGGTCTCTGAGATACTCCATCAAATGGAAATGCTTAGCTGGAAGATGTTTAATCAAACAGTCCGTCAATTGTAAATTACAAAATAATAATAAAACACCTCCAACTTTAAGAATTACGGCCATTAATCAGGAGCGGCCCAGTCACAGGTAATGAATTAACCCGACTTTCCAGCTCGGAGACTGAACAACGAAGGTTTGCTCCCAAATGACTGCAGAACCTGGAGAGAGGCAAATGTTCCTGCCATCGTGGAGTTAACAAATGAGGGTATTTGCGGAGATTAATCATGAGCACCCCAAAAACTCAGGATGAATAAGTGTCCCGTAGGACTGTGGGATAAATTTAATTTTTTATTACTGTTTTATTTGTTTGTTTGTTTTTATCCTTTTAAATCACGCTTCAATCCGGAGACATCTTTTTCTCTTTAAATATCCTGTGCTCTTCTTTTTTTTGTAAATGCTTTTGATTCACATTTGCTACAATTAAGCGTTTAAGAAAAGTGCACAAATTATATATGGAATTTCTGCTCAGAAAAAAGGACTGCGTGTAAAGTACATTGCAAATTTAGAGGGTGCTCAGAGCCCCCCCAGAGCTACAACTAGGCTTATTGTTACTTGTGACAAAGACTTAGCGTTTTGCCCTAATTAAAGCACAAGTGGCAACATTTGGACACTGAACACATTCTCCGGTAGCCCGCTACCTACACCATCGGCCACAAACTTTGTACCACTATCAGTGGCCAAGAAAGTGATAGGGTTTGAGCTTCATTGGATGTTTGTATCTACTACCAATTGATAGAAGCCCAACAGAGGGACCTTCACCGGTCACTATAGTGGTCCCCATTCTACGTACTGCTCAGTTGATTCTAATGGTCCAATATACATTGAGGAGAGCGGCCAGACACATGTTCAACTGTTGTGGAAGAAATGGAGGTGTCTTCAATGCTGAGAAATCCAGGCAGATACTTATCCATCAAGTAATATCATCAGGGAGGCGTCTGATTAGCTCCAAATGTATTCTACAGCTGGACAACGACCCCAAACATTCAGCCAATGTCATCAAGAACAAGAAGTCCTAAAAGTGATGACACCTGATCTCATCATCATCCAGTCTGTCTGGGATGACATGAAGAGACTGAATGATCTGTACAAGCCTCATACAAAGAAGATCTGGGGTCGGTTCTCCAAGATGTTTGGAACAACTTCCTTCAACAACTGTTCAAGTACAAGTGATGAGAAGAAGTGATGAAGGCAAAGGGCGGCCACCAAATCCTGATATGATTTAGATTTCTCTTTTCTTCATTCGCTTTGATTTTTTCAATTGAGAAACATAAAGTCTTAATATCTATTTTTGGAAGCTTTTTATTTTACAGTATTTTATACACATTTGCCTAAACGTTTTGCATAATACTGGATATATACTGCATATATAGAAGGTCATTTAGTATTCCTCTTCTTAATATTCCCCTTATCCTCATCCACATAATACAAAATCACCCTCCATATTGCACCTGCCTATCTTATGTACACAGCAGGGTAAAAGGTGAGAAAGATAGCTGTAAGAAATACCAAGGTCTCCAAAGGATTCAGTAAGACTCAGAGCACATAGGAGCAGCTACAAAGAGAGTCTTCCTCTCTGGAGGACCCTGAATAGCAATGCATTACATACAGTAGATAGCCTATTGACTTGTATTTATTTAATGCAAGCCATGCAATACTCCTTTTCTCCTCCGGAGGTGCTGCAGAGAAATTGAGCACTTGCTGCCTGGTTCCTTCTTTGCATGTAACCATAAGAGTTCTAAACAATGGAATGTGAAAAATACCAAAGTCTCCAAAGGATTCAGTAAGACTCAGAGCACATAGGAGCAGCTATAAAGCATATTGTCCTCTCTGGACGACCTAGAATATCCATGATTTACATACAGTAGACAGCCTATTGATTTTTATTTATTTAATATAAGCTATGCAATACTCCTTTTCTCCTGCGGAGGTGCTGCTGGGAAATTAAGCACTTTCTGCCTGGTTCCATCTTTGCATGTAACCACAAGAGCTCCAAACAATGGAAAACTGCTTATATCAATTTTTTTTTATCAGTGGATCCTTTAAACAAAAAAAAAAAAAAATAATAATTTTTGGAAGAGGACAATTCTCTAACTCAACTCATCCACTGACATGTTTTGCATAATAATGACGACTGATTGACAGATTTTATAAAAAGAGAAATGCATTCATTCAGTAGACACTGGACACATTTTCTTACTTTGTCAGTAATTTATCTATTATTTTGCATTTCTTTTTGTCTAGGTATTGATGTAGCAGAGTTGACTACTTTTGAGGGTCCTGGTTGCTCCACCTGTCGATCTCAGATCTGTTACGTCCTTGAGATATTGATAGAACTTTAGGAACTGGAGTAAATGAAGTTCTTTCTATACATTTATATATTAGTGATTCATGTATCTGAGCGCTCTCCCTTTTGTACCTGTGAAGAAGCCGTTTTATCGGCGGCTCTCATCGACATCACAGCTAGGGATCCTCGTTTTTCGTCTGCCTCTTAGGTGGATGGTGACAGCTTTCTACTGCTATTATTGTGTAATTGGTACAAGATGAAGCAGCTGCTAGATATTAATATGTAACTGCAGACTTGTTAGTAGCTGTTACTGTGTAATCCATGAGCTCTTGGAGGGTGCATCTGGCTGTCTATTATCTCACATAACATACCTTTAGAAAGCAGATGCACACAATATCTCTGGAGTTGGGAACATTTCCCTTAACGCAAAATTGTATTATTCTCTTGTATAATAAATAGTCTTTTACATACTGCAGAAACCGAATGCAATCCCTAAAGTAAGGCGCTCGCATCTATTCTGCAGGAAATGACTTGAAGAAATGAGGACAACTTTAGAAGCTTTTTAAAAATGTTTTTTTTTTTTTGCTAAAATCCATTGTTGTAAAAAAAAGTCTTCTCAAAAATGTTGGATTCTACAGCGCCACATTTATCTACAGGTCACACTGGGTATTGTCTCTTAAGTCCTATTACCTTCGATGGAACATGCAGATCGTGCAGCTGCAAGAGCAGCCGTCCAGCTGTCAGACATGGCCAGACTCCGCATAGAGAAGCATAGAGAAGGCAGAGATGATTTATTACCATTTCTGCCTTCCTGATCACTTCTTCAAGGGGTTGTCCGGTCAAAAGTGATAAGTCTGCAGTCACGTTGTGTGACTGCAGACTTATGAATACCCCCAGTGCACAGTGATTCACCGGTTTCAGGTAACGGAGGGTATGTATGTGCTATACATACCCCTGGCCAGTGGGCGCTGCCTTGCTCTCCATATGCTTGTATTGAGCAAGGCTGCGCCTTCTAGTCGGACGCGCCCGTTGGCCGCCTGTGTCACTAGACAGGGCATGGCCTCACTCCGCTCAATACAAGTGTATGGAGCCGACTGGTCGGGGGTATGTATACCACATACATACCCTCCATTACAGGGTCTGAAACCAGCGAATCCCTGCAGTGCACAGTGCGTGTGTTGGGGGGATTCATAAGTCTGCAGTCACACAGAGTGACTGCAGACTTATCACTTTTGACCAGACTTTAATGAGCAAATGTGCCAAAATTTAAATTTGCAGATTTACTCAAATTTATCAAGGGAATTTCATTTCCATCTCTCCAGACCCCAGAGCATAATAAACGTAAGGTGTAAAAAAAAAAAAAAAGGAAATGTAACACTTATCTCACCACTTATCTGTCCCAAAGTTGTCTACAATCCGGTCCTACACTTCATCCGTTTCCTCTAGCTCGACATCATGTAACATCCTCTTTGGGCATCTTCAAGGTGTGCTGGGACGTCCGCTGCTAATTAGGCATCTGACATCATGATGCATATCGTGATGTCAAAATGCGCTTCGCTTGAGGCTCAGCCAGTGCCTCGTCATGACGTCCTCCGATACATCGGAGGTCTATTAAGCAATGTAAGCCCTGATACAGAGAGAAAATGCCAGAAGCTCAAGAGGAAAGAAGATCCTGGATGCACCAGAGGATTGGATATGGTGGGCTGTGGTGACAGGACTGGTGCGAAATGAGGTGAGTACCGGTATTTTCTTTAAACCCCTTCCCCAAAACTCTAACCTTCAGCAAAATCTTGGCCATTTTTTTGTTGAAATTGCAAGAAGTGAATTGTAAAAAATTCAGACTTGAGAGAATCTGATTTTGTTTGCGAAATTTGAGGAGATTATAATTTTCTTTAAACCAATGTGACCATCTCTGGTCCTGAAAATACAGTTCATGAAGCAATTATAAAGTTTCTGCTTGTGCTTAGCACATCTGGATCAGCTCTGCAGTACAACCATGAGGCTGTATGTGAATTATAGCTGGGTCTAATATGTCAGCTTCCTTTTTTGGGGAAATCATCATTAAAAAAAATGTTGTCAGGATTTTTGTTGCCCTTCTACAGTCTGAGCACTAGTGGCTGCTATTGTTCACTTTAATAAATGTGCTGCAATTTCACTCCTTACCACTGGAGACTGCTGTTGTGTTCTGCAATTGCCCTTTAACAAGATGGCAGATTCTGAATCTATGGAATTCATCTTGTTTCCTGTTTGGGCCTACATAAAGCCGCATGGATTTCTCACTCATTGCTTGAGTATTGTGTCTAGCTGTTTAGTCTAGTTCCAGTCTCAGTTCCTGAACAGTCTTACCCAGACTGTTCCTACTTATCTACGTTTTTTTTCCTACAACTCCTTTGCTAACTTCAAGAACTTTTTCCACCGCTTGCTGTTCTTACTTGTGCTCCTTCGGCCACTGGATTCCAGCAGCAGTGCTACGCCAGTAGCAAAAGTATATTGAAGTTTTACAATGCCTCTAAAAGTTTTTTTTATGACTTAAGGGGGACACAATGTACGAAATAAAGACCAAAGAAGGTCAAATATATCAAGCAAAATAATAATGAAAAGCCACTGCGAGTCCAGTTTCTTGCTCCACCCTTGAATACCATATATTCCATTTATAAGATGATATAAGATTGTTGTAAAGGAAAGGAAAACGCAATTTAAAACATTTTTTATTGGAACTTAAAGAACAACTAATCTTTTTTTTTATTTTAATTCTTGATCAGACTTTGCAAATGTATGAATTTTTGTAATGTCGTTCATTACCTTATTTTACTTTCTTCTCTCCCAAACTCTTTGCTGTTGTGGTATTTTAACTGACCAGTTCAAGCTCGCTATGGCTATGGGTAGAGATGAGCGAACCCAAACATACAAGTTCGGCGTTTATACTGGACAGTTAGTGTCCAGTGCTGAACGCTGAACATGGACTTTCCCCAGAAGTCCGTTGCAATGTTTGGAGTTCTGGGGAAAGTCCATTGCAGAGAGGGAGAGGGAGATTTTTTTTCCAGGTCCAAAGTTCCAACTACATTGTTTTAATGGGGTTCTGGTGTAAGTTCAGTTACTGTTCTGGTACCCGAACCAAACTTTGGAATAAACTTTGGGTTGTGTACCAGGATCCGAACTTCCATGGGTTCACTCATCCCTAGCTATGGGCAGATGGTTCCTCAGCTGAATCTCTACTCTCCCGCAGTGGGCCAATGGATATATGAATATAATCCAAAAATTGTGCAGCAATTGGCCATTTCTGCGACATTTGGCAGTGTCTGGCACTGACCCTAAGAGTCTGCTTTCAACTGCTGCTCAGCAAAAATCTGTACTCTCTTTAAAAATAATCTGTGGGAATGGGAATGTCTGTCTGAGTAGGTTGGAAATAAAGCATTGAGGCTCAGACAGGGAAAATCCCGTACTCTGCAAAGTACAAATTCTTGCTGAGCAGCAATAAGAAGCAGTTTCTTAGGAAGGTTAAACCAGGCAGTTAAAACAGCAATATATGTGAGCGAAGGAGACAAAATAAGGTAATAAAATATGTTACTAAAATCCATAACTTTACAAAGACTGATCAATTACTTAAAGAAGTCCTTCCATTAACTCCCCCTCCCCGTATATATGTGTGTAAGTGTTCTATGCATGAGTTCGAAGTCTTTGTTACACTGTCTCGTTCTGGTGCGTCATAGGCTTACTAAAAACCACTGTGCTCAGTGTGACCCGTTGAGCCTGAAGAGCGGCGATGTCTCTCAAAAGCGGAGCAGAACCGCGCTGGATACCGGAGAAGATGGCGGTAGGTGAGGATATTAACACACTGAAACTACACTACATGCACATATGCACAGGCTTAAAGGGGAAAAACAAGTTCAAAGTTTAGTTACTCTTGAAACAAAGTGGTTAATAAACAAAATTCGACAAAAACGTGACAAACAGATGCATATTTCCTTTTTTTTTTTACATTTTCACTTGATATTGCCATATCTTCCCACCCCCTATAAAAAAAAAAAATATAAGCATAAAATGACTTAAAAATTGGGCCCCTCGTATCACAAAGAAAGATGCAAAGATTATTTGATTAATGAAAGGATTAAAAAAAAACTTTAGGGTTTCTAAAACCATAGGTGCAAGGTCTAGTGTTGAATTAGTTAAATATTGTGTCCCAATATTATTTTTGTTCACAATTTGCAGTTATGTGATACGTTTTGTAGCAATTTTTCTGAGCAGAACATGAAGTTTGAATAATTAGTAAGTAGTGTTGAGCCACCCCCATAGTGTTCGGGTTCGGTTCGTCGAACACCGGGATGTTCGAGGAACTGTTCGTCGAACTGTTCGTCGAACACCTTAGAACACCGTCGAACACCGTTAAAACCAATGGCATGCAAACAAAAACACATAGAAAACACCTTCAAAGGTGTCCAAAAGCTGACAAACTGCTCAGAAGACACTCTCTTTAAAAAAGCCGGCCGGCAATTGAGCAGCAGCATACACCGGTACCCGACAATTTAGACAAGAAGGAATAGAGCATCACACATAGATTAGATAGATAGAAACATGTCAGTCACACATATAAGAAGCACAGTGACAGTGTTGGTTACTGCACTTGTCATTTAGTGTAAAGGATTTATTAAAAAAAATATTAGTGTTTTCATGCACCGTCTCTTTAAAAAAGCCGGCCGGCAATTCAGCATCTGTACCTGACAATTTATAACAGACAGAATAGAGCTTCACACATAGATTAGATAGATAGAAACATGTCAGTCACATATATAATAAGTACAGTGACAGTGTTGCTTACTGTACTTGTCATTTAGTGTAAAGGATTTATTTAAAAAAATAATAGTGTTTTCATGCACTGTCTCTTTAAAAAAGCCGGCCGGCAATTCAGCATCTGTACTCGACAATTTATAACAGAAAGAATAGAGAATCACACATAGATTAGATAGATAGAAACATGTCAGTCAGATATACAGTACAGACCAAAAGTTTGGACACACCTTCTCATTTAAAGATTTTTCTGCATTTTCATAACTATGAAAATTGTACATTCACACTGAAGGCATGAAAACTATGAATTAACACATGTGGAATTATATACTTAACAAAAAAGTGTGAAACAACTGAAAATATGTCTTATATTCTAGGTTCTTCAAAGTAGCCACCTTTTGCTTTGATGACTGCTTTGCACACTCTTGGCATTCTCTTGATGAGCTTCAAGAGGTAGTCACCGGAAATGGTTTTCACTTCACAGGTGTGCCCTGTCAGGTTTAATAAGTGGGATTTCTTGCCTTATAAATAGGGTTGGGACCATCAGTTGTGTTGTGCATAAGTCTGGAGGAAACACAGCTGATAATCCTACTGAATAGACCGTTAGCTGCTTTTTTCTTGCCATAATATAAATTCTAAGTAAAGAAAAACGAGTGGTCATCATTACTTTAAGAAATGAAGGTCGGCCAGTGCGAAAAATTGGGAAAACTTTGAAAGTGTCCCCAAGTGAAGTTGCAAAAACCATCAAGCGCTACAAAGAAACTGTCTCACATGAGGACCGCCCCAGGAAAGGAAGACCAAGAGTCACCCCTGCTTCTGAGGATAAGTTTATCCGAGTCACCAGCCTCAGAAATCGCAGGTTAACAGCAGCTCAGATTAGAGACCAGGTCAATGCCACACAGAGTTCTAGCAGCAGACACATCTCTTCAACAACTGTTAAGAGACTTTGTGCAGCAGGTCTTCATGGTAAAATAGCTTCTAGGAAACCACTGCTAAGGACAGGCAACAAGCAGAAGAGACTTGTTTGGGCTAAAGAACACAAGGAATAGACATTAGACCAGTGGAAATCTGCTTTGGTCTGATGAGTCCAAATTTGAGATCTTTGGTTCCAACCACAGTGTCTTTGGGCGACGCAGAAAAGGTGAACGGATGGACTCTACATGCCTGGTTCCCACCGTGAAGCATGGAAGAGGAAGTGTGATGGTGTGGGGGTGCTTTACTGGTGACACTGTTGGGGATTTATTCAAAATTGAAGGCATACTGAACCAGCATGGGTACCACAGCATCTTGCAGCGGCATGCTATTCCATCCGGTTTGCGTTTAGTTGGACCATCATTTATTTTTCAACAGGACAATGACCCCAAACACACCTCCAGGCTGTGTAAGGGCTATTTGACCAAGAAGGAGAGTGATGGGGTGCTACGCCAGATGACCTGGCCTCCACAGTCACCAGACCAGAACCCAATCGAGATGGTTTGGGGTGAGCTGGACAGCAGAGTGAAAGCAAAAGGGCCAACAATTGCTAAGCATCTCTGGGAACTCCTTCAAGATTGTTGGAAGACCATTTCCGATGACTATCTCTTGAAGCTCATCAAGAGAATGCCAAGTGTGCGCAAAGCAGTCATCAAAACAAAAGGTGGCTACCTTGAAGAACCTAGAATATAAGACATATTTTCAGTTGTTTCACACTTTTTTGTTAAGTATATAATTCCACATGTGTTAATTCATAGTCTTGATGCCTTCAGTGTGAATGTACAATTTTCATAGTCATGAAAATACAGAAAAATCTTTAAATGAGAAGGTGTGTCCAAACTTTTGGTCTGTACTGTATAATAAGTACAGTGATAGTGTTGGTTACTGTACTTGTCATTTAGTGTTAAAATAAAGGATTTATTAAAAAAAAAATTAGCGTGGGGTTCCCCGTAATTTTAGTCTCTAGCGGAGGTTAAGCAGACGGCTGGGGCAGATGTTTGAAGCCTGGGAAGGGGATAATACCCACGGAGCTTCCCAGGCTACTAATATCAGCCCCCAGCTGAATACCTAGCCTTTACTAGCTATTAAAATGGGGGACCCCCCAAAAAAATGACGTGGGGTCCCCCCTAATTTAATAGCTAGCAAAGGCTAGGCAGACAGCTGGGGGCTGATATTAATAGCCCAGGAAGGGTGCTATGAATATTGGCCCCCTCCCAGGCTAGAAACACCAGCCGTCAGCCGCCCCAGAAATGGCGCATCCATAGGATGCGCCAATTCTGGCACTTAGCCTCGCTCTTCCCACTGCCCTGTAGCGGTGGCAGTGGGGTAATAGGGTTGGGGTTGATTTCAGCTTATAATGCCAGCTGACATCAAGCCCAGGTTAGTAATGGAGAGGCGTCTATAAGACACCCCCATTACTAACCCCGTAGTCAAAGTTAAAAAAAAACACAAACACCCAGAATAAAGTCCTTTAATTGAAATAAAGACACAATTCTTTATTGTTCTAAATTAAACCATACTTACCATCACGCTGAAGCCAACGATCCCCTGCAATAAAAGAAAAATAATAAAGCAACATAATCCTTACCTTTCCATGGTTCCCACGACAGCTTCTGCTCTGCTACATCGAGATGACAGGCTGGACCACAGCAGAAAGCTGCCATCCAGCCTGTCATCCCGCAGACACTGAGAAGCGCAGGCATGCTTGCGCTCCACAGCGTCTCTCTGTGACGGCATCCAGATGAGCCGAGTTCATGTCCAATGAACTCGGCACACCTCATGCACGTCACTGACAGCGTGGGAAAATTCTCACGCTGAAGCGCTGAGTGCAGGAGAATTCTCCCACGCTGTCAGTGACGTGCATGAGGTGAGCTCATGTCCAATGAACTCAGTTCACCTCATGCACGTCACTGACAGCGTGGGAAAATTCTCCTGCACTCAGCGCTTCAGCGTGAGAATTCTCCCACGCTGAAGCGCTGAGTGCAGGAGAATTTTCCCACGCTGTCAGTGATGTGCATGAGGTGAGCCGAGTTCATTGGACATTAACTCGGCTCATCTGGATGCCCTCACAGAGAGACACTGAGGAGCGCAAGCATGCCTGCGCTTCTCAGTGTCTGCGGGATGACAGGCTGGATGGCAGCGTTCTGCTGCGGTACAGCCTGTCATCTCGATGTAGCAGAGCTGAAGCTGTCATGGGAACCATGGAAAGGTAAGGATGATGTTGGTTTATTATTTTTCTTTTATTTCAGGAGATCGTTGGCTTCAGCTGGAATGGGCGTGACGGTAAGTATGGTTTAATTTAGAACAATAAAGAATTGTGTGTTTATTTCAATTAAAGGACTTTATTCTGGGTGTTGTGTTTTTTTTAAATACTTTACTAGAAATTCATGGTGGTCATGTCTAATATTGGCATGACCCCATGAATTTCGGGCTTAGGGCCAGCTGATAATGCCAAGCTGGCCCTAACCCCTTTATTACCCAGTGAGCCACCGCACCAGGGCCCTGGATGAGTTGGGTACAGCGCCAGAAGATGGCGCTTCTATGAACGCGCCATTTTCCGGGGTGGCTGCGGACTGCAATTTGCAGCGGGGGTGGCCCAGAAAGCTTGGTTCTCCCTGCGCTGCGGATTCCAGCCCCCAGCTGCCTAGTTGTACCTGGATGGACACAAAAACAGGGCGAAGCCCCACGTCAATTTTCTTTAAATTATTTCATGAAATAATTAAGAAAAAAAGGGCTTCCCTACATTGTTGTGTCCGGCCAGGTACAAATAGGCAGCTGTTGGTTGGGGGCAGCCCGGTCCTGCCTGCTGTACCTGGCTGGACCCAAATATAGTGCGAAGCCCCACCTCAATTTTTTTTTAATTATTTCATGAAATAATTAAAAAAAAAAGGGCTTCCCTATATTGTTGTGTCCGGCCAGGTACAAATAGGCAGCCGGTGGTTGGGGGCAGCCCGTTCCTGGCTGCTGCACCTGACTGGACACAAGTATAGTGCGAAGCCCCACGTCAATTTTTTTTTAATTATTTCATGAATTTCCTGAAGTAATTTAAAAAAATTGAAGTGGGGCTTCGCACTATATTTGTGTCCAGCCAGGTACAGCAGGCAGGAACGGGCTGCCCCCAACCACCAGCTGACTATTTGTACCTGGCCGGACACAACAATATAGGGAAGCCCTTTTTTTCTTAATTATTTCATGAATTTCATGAAATAATTTTAAAAAAAATACGTGGGGCTTCGCCCTATTTTTGTGTCCAGCCAGGTACAACTAGGCAGCTGGGGGCTGGAATCTGCAGCGCAGGGAGGCCCAAGCTTTCTGCCCCCCCCCCCCCCCCCGCTGCAAATTGCAGTCCGCAGCCGCCCCGGAAAATGGCGCGTTCATAGAAGCGCCATCTTCTGGCGCTGTACCCAACTCATCCAGGGCCCTGGTGCGGTGGCTCACTGGGTAATAAAGGGGTTAGGGCCAGCTTGGTATTATCAGCTGGCCCTGAGCCCAAAATTCATGGGGTCACGCCAGTATTAGACATGACCGCCATGAATTTCTAGTAAAGTATTTAAAAAAAACACAACACCCAGAATAAAGTCCTTTAATTGAAATAAACACACAATTCTTTATTGTTCTAAATTAAACCATACTTACCGTCACGCCCATTCCAGCTGAAGCCAACGATCTCCTGCAATAAAAGAAAAATAATAAACCAACATCATCCTTACCTTTCCATGGTTCCCATGACAGCTTCAGCTCTGCTACATCGAGATGACTGGCTGGACCGCAGCAGAACGCTGCCATCCAGCCTGTCATCCCGCAGACACTGAGAAGCGCTGGCATGCTTGCGCTCCTCAGTATCTCGCTGTGACGGCATCCAGATGAGCCGAGGTCATGTCCAATGAACTCGGCTCACCTCATGCACGTCACTGACAGCGTGGGAAAATTCTCACGCTGAAGCCCTGAGTGCAGGAGAATTCTCCCACGCTGTCAGTGACGTGCATGAGGTGAGCTCATGTCCAATGAACTCAGCTCACCTCATGCACGTCACTGACAGCGTGGGAAAATTCTCCTGCACTCAGCGCTTCAGCGTGAGAATTTTCCCACGCTGTCAGTGACGTGCATGAGGTGAGTTCATGTCCAATGATCTCAGCTCACCTCATGCACGTCACTGACAGCGTGGGAAAATTCTCCTGCACTCAGTGCTTCAGCGTGAGAATTCTCCCACGCTGAAGCGCTGAGTGCAGGAGAATTTTCCCACGCTGTCAGTGACGTGCATGAGGTGAGCCGAGTTCATTGGACATGACCTCGGCTCATCTGGATGCCGTCACAGCGAGACACTGAGGAGCGAAGCAAGCCTGCTCTTCTCAGTGTCTAGCTAATAAAATAGGGGGGACCCCACGTCATTTTTTTGGGGGGTCCCCCATTTTAATAGCTAGTAAAGGCTAGGTATTCAGCTGGGGGCTGATATTAGTAGCCTGGGAAGCTCCGTGGGTATTACCCCCTTCCCAGGCTTCAAACATCTGCCCCAGCCATCTGCTTAACCTCCGCTAGAGCCTAAAATTAAGGGGAACCCCACGCCAATTTTTTTTTAAATAAATCCTTTATTTTAACACTAAATGACAAGTACAGTAATCAACACTATCACTGTACTTATTATATATGTGACTGACATGTTTCTATCTATCTAATCTATGTGTGATGCTCTATTCCTTCCATTCTAAATTGTCGGGTACCGCTGCTGAATTGCCGGCCGGCTTTTTAAAAGAGACAGTGCATGAAAACACTATTATTTTTTTAAATAAATCCTTTACACTAAATGACAAGTACAGTAAGCAACACTGTCACTGTACTTCATATATATGTGACTGACATGTTTCTATCTATCTAATCTATGTGTGAAGCTCTATTCTTTCGGTTCTAAATTGTCGGGTACCGGTGTATGCCGCTGCTGAATTGCCGGCTTTTCATGTTTCACTGTGAGCACGGTTCCCATCGATTTGGGCAATCACTGTAATGTCACAACCACCATGGCTGTGGCATTACAGTGAGTGGCAGACAATCCCTGCATGATTGGTGCTCTAAATAGCGCCAGACATGCAGGACACGCTTTTGGTGCACGAACAGTTATCGAACATAACCTCGAACAGCCGAATTTTTTGCAAATCGTTCGGGTTCGTCGAACAACTCGAACACCGCCCAAAACAGCTCGAATTTGAGATTGGCGAACAGTTCTAGTCGAACACCGCTCATCTCTATTAGTAAGTTACAATATTTGTTCTTACTTTAGACTAAGTAATAAATCGACCAGCTCTACCCTCACCTACTGTATCCTCACCCATCCCTTGTAGATTGTTTGTGTGCCCTCGCGGGAAGGGTCCTCTCTGCTCTTGTACCAGTCGGTGACCCCTTTTTCACATGTAAAGCGCAATGGAATAAACATGTAAAGCGCAATGGAATAAATGTCGCTATAATAATAAATAATAATAATCACGGACAACCCCTGTAACAAGTTCACTACAAATATTCTCTACAATTAAGCAGTTGTAAAAGTTATTGTTTATTTTTTATTTTTTCATTTTTACAGCTTGATTTTCTTTTTGCAGCATTTCTCAGCAAATCCTTTTGCCAACCTCCTGTTTCCAGACTGATTATCTCTGTGATATCACCAGCTGCCAGTAGAGGACCCTCATTGCTTGCAGATCTTTGCATTGCCATCTCCCTTTATACCTCGCTGTTAATTTATTTCAAAATCCACGTTTTATTCTTGATCCTTGAAAGACAGTGAAATGATATGATGTTGATGTAGGAAATATCGGGACATGATGAACGAGAAAGGCTTAAGTGTCTAAAGTAATAGTTATTTGCATGTATAATGTTCTTATGCCTCGTTGGAAGGGGGATGTGGAGACCCCTTCTATTTAGTTTGTTCACAACCTATTGGGTAAAAAGGGGCATAAGCAAAGGAAATAACCATGTAGTGGAATGAAGAGCTGAGTCACGAGAAACCATCTTTTCCAATGACTATCAGTGAGCTCAATGTCAGGCTGCAGCTGAAATGGTGTAAAGCACACAGTCATTGTACTCAGAAGCTCTATAAAAGTAGAGATGAGCGGATCACACAAAATTTGAATTCGCCTTTTTGCTTTTTTTTTTATTGGAAATTTGAGATTTAATGTCCCTTATTATGCCCTGGGTTTATTTGGAACAGATTGCCAATGCTCATGTTGCATGTTGCATTTCTTTTGACCACTCACACTGGGCTTGGACTTCCCGGACTAATAAGACTTGGGATAGTCTTGTGCAAGCTCAGTCCAAGAGTCCTGGTGTCATGACATCATGGTGTGCGCCATTACCTCGTGCTTGCATGCACAAGTCCAGGCCCAGAGTGAGATTTCTGGGGAATTTAGCGCAAATGGTTGAGATGTGAAGATGCAACAAGGAGCGGAGAGGTGACGGTGAGGAGCTGAGAGTGGACGGTGAGGAGCGGAGAGGTGATGGTGAGGAGCAGAGAGGTGACGGTGAGGAGCGGAGAGGTGAAGGTGAGGAGCGAAGAGTGGACGGTGAGGAGCGGAGAGGTGATGGTGAGGAGCAGAGAGGTGACGGTGAGGAGTGGAGAGGTGGCGGTGAGGAGCGGAGAGGTGACGGTGAGGAACAGAGAGGTGACGGTGAGGAACAGAGAGGTGATTGGTGAGGAGCGGAGAGGTGATGGTGAGGAGCAGAGAGGTGATGGTGAGGAGCAGAGAGGTGATGGTGAGGAGCGGAGAGGTGATGGTGAGGAGCAGAGAGGTGATGGTGAGGAGCGGAGAGGTGATGGAGAGGAGTGGAGAGGTGGCGGTGAGGAGCAGAGAAGTGGCGGTGAGGAGCGGAGAGGTGACTGTGAGGAACAGAGAGGTGACGGTGAGAAATGGAGAGGTGACGTGAGAAGCGGAGAGGTGACGGTGAGTAGTCGAGAGGTGAGTGGTAAGATGAGCATAAGGATTTTTGTTTTACATTTTGATGGGCAGAAAAATGGCAGCCGACGCTTGCTACCTTGCTGAATCCACACGGAAGCAAATCTGCATTGTGGCAAATGCTAATTTTTGTGAATTAGAGTAGATTTGAATTCCACTCGAATATAGAAAAGCATTCTCTGGAGTGAAAAAGCTGCACCGTCTGGCAGTCTGCCTAGTGGCGCTAGTTCTCTAGACCGGTGGGTCACTGTCACAGGAGATAGTTGCGTCCCTCGGCACCAATGGTAATTTTTGCACAATTTCTGGAATGTTAGGTGCTCCCATATCACATCTCTACTTGCTTGGCAACATGCAACTATGGCTTCACTTGTCTGCCAGTCCAGATCGCACCTGTCAGAATTTATCTCATTTGCTTCATCGCTGAAACTTTTTTGCAGGGTTTTTGCAACCGTGCACACTACTTGGACTCACACTCGTTACAACCTGGCTAATAAATGTTGGCGCCAATCGCTCTATGCACTTGTCACTTGGAGTTAAAAGAATTGTCCAATTTTGGGTACAATCTTTTATTTTGTTACTTAAATGCATGGATTTTTGGGGCTAGAAAATATTTTTTTTCCATTGAGTTTCCTTTTGCTAAAATTTTGCATTGTTTGTCTTTTACAGGCTCTATGTGTCTCTGCATATTGAACTTTACTGTGGTATGTGGTCATAAATCAGCTAAGAAGAGCTCAGAAAAAAATAAATAAAAGAGGTACAAATTCCTAGTCTCACTTTCATAGTGAGCTCAGTGACTGATCCTCAGCTAACTGATTCTGTAGCCAGCAAGAGACAATGCAACATGGAAAAACAGTATTAAAAACAGGTTCATTACATTATCAGTTGTAGTAATAGTAATGAATCTCTGCTTTTAGTGCCAACCATTTGGAGCTGAATTCCTTAGTCTCGGTGAAGTTCAGAAAGTTTTCAATTCTCGTTAGGAAGAACTTGGCACCTTTGGGAGGAATGAGAGCACCAACTGCAAATTTGTGTCACGGGTGTTTCAGATGTTACAGACAGTCGCCCTGCAGTTGGTTGCAGAAGATCTCTTTGCTTGGCATTACAGATATCTTCTTAGCTGTTTCACTCTAGGACCCAGCGGCTACCTCCTTCCTGCACTAATTTACACCCTGGCCTGGGTGTTTAAATAGTTTCACTTTGCAGCAGGAAGGTGCCGGTGATATTCACATGTTTTCTTGTGAACGATTGGAGCTATTTCAGACTGATTTCTACTTCTCTGGTGCTAGGAGGACGTTTGGAGTTATCTCTCTGAAGTTGGCTCAAGCTAAGCTACTTTACCCCATGTTTGTCTCCTTTTGCTGTCCTTAGTTGTTAGTGGGGATTGAGTAGTGCTCACCCCCCCCCCTTCCCTTTCCAGGGCCAAGCGCTAGGGAAATACAGGGGTATGTTCCTGTGCAGCAATTGGTGAAGAACCAATATAGGGATGATAGGGGAGACAGGGTGATATCAGATCAGCTTAGGACGTCTCCACTCCCCCCTTTCCCTAGTGTTTGGTCTCCCTTCCCCTCTTCCCTTTGTGTTGCACTTAGTCTTTCTTACACAGTGCGTGACAATCTGGTCATGAACTCAACGTCATGCTTATGCTGTTGTAGTCATTGTTATATTCCAAAGCCTCCCCTGAAAAAGTAGAAGCAATCAGCTTTGAACAGAGGAGAGGACCAACTGTTTATGTATGCCCTTGAGATGTTCCTCAACCCTATGAGAATGTCTTGCTGGGTTGAAGACTGTAGATGGACTTCTTCAGTTATATCCCAGCATGGAAGGGGTTGCCGACTTCCGGTCATGTAACTTGCTTTCTACAGTCACTTATTACCAGTGTTCAGAAGAAATAAGCAGAGAAGGGATTGATTTATTGCTGTTGATACAAGAACAGTCAAAGTCTCCAGGCAGGTGGTGATTACGACAGACCCGAATCAGATCAACACACATTGATTATCTTTAATTTTCCCGCATACTGTATATTTTTGTAGAACATGAGACAGATTAGTAGGTACAATAAGGACACGGCTAATACTATATAACAAGTGACGGATTAGAAATCCAGACTATTAAGAAAATGGTGACGCAACGGCTGCTAATGCTGTCTAGCGATGTTGGCTACATGAGCTTATTAATGATCATGTTCCTACTCACGAGAAGCTCTGATGATGACAATTTGTTGACAGGAGTCTTAAAACAGGGCGAAAGCAGAGGTGTAATTAAAAGTTTTTGGGTCCTGGAGCATAATCATGATCATGCGCCCATGTGGTTCTGGTGTCCCCTGATGTGGCAGTGAGCCTTGCGAAACTACATGGTGTCCATTAAAATTAAAACAATCTTCCAATGCAGAAACTGCTTGCTTTTGTTCATACATTATGACTTCCATATATCCTGAGAAGATAAGCCCATGCTGTTGGATCAAAACTTTGCCCTTCTCTGTACAGAACCTCTTCTGTCTCCTAGTTCTACTTTATAGACGGTGGAGCTGCTTGGTCCTTCAGTATTAAGCATTAAACTTCCAACACATCTTAAATCATCCTCTGATTTCATTGTCAGACACACTTCACATGCAAAGAATCACCTGTTACTTCACTGTGTGAAAAGCCCTGAAGGGGCAGTAGAGAAGCTTTTTCTCCTAAATTATGGATGTTCTCAGATACTTGAGGAACGTCATTCTGATACATCTTGGAGACTTATTCCATGGCACTAGATGTCCAGTATTCTTTAGTTGCTGCCCTTCAAAGGGTCTCCGGAAACTGTTTAACATCTTGAAGCTCTTGATGGAGGGACCTTTTGGTTCTTCAGCACTAAATACTAAACTTTGCAATGCACCTTCTCTTTTCTATTTCAGTCACACCCTGCAGGCAATGAATCACTGTGTGAAATGTCCTGGAAGGATAGTAGTGAAGCATCTTCTCTTAAAATGTCTACATCAATGGAGGATTCACAAATCCTTGGACAACTTTATTTAGATACATCACATTAATGCACCCTGTAGCTCCAGAAGGCTATTTTAATCGACTTGCTCTTCAAACAGGATCCAGAATGTGTTTATTGTCTTGAAGATCTTAATGGAGGGGCTTCTTGGTCCTTCAGCACTTAACCATGCAGCACACTGTTATTGCCTGCCATCCTCTATTTTCTCTGCTGCTCACAACTTTTAAGTAATACTCCACTAAACTGTTATATCACTGTGTGAAATATCCTGGAAGGGCAGTAGTGAATGCTATGTCTTTTCTGTTGAGGCGGATCCTCAAAACCCTTGAGCATGTATAATGCATCATGGACAGAAGACGTTGGTGCATGAGTATGGCCTAGTTTGAACAATGGAGACTAAAGAGACTGGAAGGGAGCTGGACAGGAGGAGTTGAGTAGAAGTCCACCAGAAGTTGGAAACTCAGCACAGGGAGATTGGTGAGACAGAGTAGGGGTAGTGGCACAGCAGAGTAGAAAGGAGTTGGTCAAGTAAATCACAATCTGGATGTAGCTAAGCCTTGTGGGTAGTGTGGAGCAAGGTTAACAGGAGACACACAGTCTGGATGCAGCACAGCCTAGCATGAGGAATAGATAGGTTGTCGGGAGACACAAAAAATTTGAATGCAGCAGAGCCTGGTATGTGGAACAGAGCTGGGTTTGTCAGGAGACACAGAATCTGGATATTGCAGAGCAGCATGGACACCAACTAACTGAATACTCAGGAGGTGTTCAGCTGCCAGAGCTGGCTTCTAAGGTCAATACGTGAGATGTCACTGTTGGGTGCCTAGTTACTATATTAATCCTATGTACAGAAGAGCAAAGGGAGCCAGCTGTGTCAGGAAGAGGATCAGGATCTCAGTGCTGGAGCTAAGAGAGGTGAGTAACTGTGACATGCAGAAGTAGTGCTGTTGCTTTAAAAGCATTCAGCAACTATTAGAATTAACACAAGCACAGGAGACAAGAAGTGTTGTGCTCCAGAAGCATCCAGCAACTAGAGGGGTTAACACAATCACAGGAGATAGGGAGTCTTTAGCAGAGCCCCAGGGGGATTGTGGGGAAGTTGTTTACTGTCTGGCTGGAGCCGAAGAGAAAGGCTGCTTATGATCTGTATCTCAAAGAAGGCAAGGGAACAGAATTCAGGTCAGGAGGGAAGCTAAACACAGGTCAGATAGACTCCCTGAGCTAACAGTGTGGAGTATTATTGGGCAGAAAGATAAGGACTGGAAGGAAGCCTGTCATAGAGATTAACTCCCTCATCACACCCTCCCCCCTCCATCTGCATGCAGAATAAAGAACGCTGTGTATTATTGAGTCCTTGTGAAGGAAAAGCCTGTGGTTGTGTATGCATTAAAACTGTGCTGTACTGTGCTACAGGATAATGGACTGTGTACTGCTGTGCTGGCTGCAATGGAGACTGTACTGTTATTACTGGAGCCTGTTGCTCAAAGAGACATTTGCATTGCACTGGTCGTGCCTCATTAAATGTTACTGTTCTACCGTTTATGAAGACTCTTGTCAGATGTGTCTGGTCAGCAATTCTCGTGTGCCTGAGAGAAGCTGCAGCCTATGGTCGCCCGGAGTAATGGTTTCCCCAGGATTCCAACGAATTCATGTAACCGGTCTCGCCCCTATCTGAACTTAGGCGGCGTACGTGTAATATAACAGTGAAGCTTCTCACTACAGAAATAGATGGATCACAGATCCTTGATCTCACTGATGTATTCGGTGGCACTAGAAGTCCTCTTTAATCAAGTTACTTTCCTTCAAACACTCTTGTCCTGTTGTGGCTTCCATAGAATATACAGAAGAACATCTTTTTCCCTTTTTCCCCTCTCTGCTACTTTCCTATGACCCTTGGGGGCTGTTCTAGCAGAATAACAATTAAGTTCTTCGAGAAAAGGAAGTTGCACAAGTCCTTGCCACCAAAGCATCAACCAAAACTTGTTCTTCTGTCTCGATGAGCCACGTACAGTAGCATCCACTATGGCATTGACACCCTCCTGCTCATTTATGAAGTTTACTGGAAGTCAGTCGTACATCAGAAGTATTCTAAGTAACGTAAACTCATGAATAAAACCTTCAGTGGAAGGTCTGCTAAGGAGTACCTGATCTCACTGCCAACAAACCTGCGTCCTCTGCCCATGCTGCTAATACACGGCCTGGATGTGAACAGGAGCGAGCTTTGCCTGGTTACAGCATGTGACGTATGGCTGCAGAAAAATTAACAAGGCAGACGGCTTGGCTGCGGCTACGATAAAAACTGTGATGTTACTCAAAACCTTCGCTGTAATATTTCTGAGCTAATTAGTCAAAGCTTTCCTGTGTCCCCATACAATGTATCAGAGGAGACTGGTTTGGAATCGCGCTGCAGACTGAGTCACGGTTCCTTTTTAAATATTTGTATGCTGTCACGGTGACCCTTGATCCATTGTTTTAATCTGCTGAGGCTTTGCTGGTTTACATATGTCTCATTTGCACGGATGCTTTGTGCGTGGGATATGTCCATAGAGAGCAATGTACGTATCCAGTCTGTAGCGCAGCAGAGCGGAATTTGGCTATTGGAGGGTTCCATTCTTAGTGCAGAGCAACTATGTCGTAAGTTTAATTGCAGTCCTACCATGATGCAATAATAAGATTTGTCAAGTGACTTATTCAGCTCTGCTATATCTATGATTAAATACTGCTACAATACCGATAACCGATCTATGTGTTTAGTCTTAATTGTAACTTTACTAACTTGCATGAATACACAGCTGGAAAATTGTCGGATATCACCCAACAGATTGGGGTAAATGATAACAGCTGGGAGCTGCATCAGTAAAACCATCAAATTGATTCAGTGCAAATCGAATTTGTATGAAATTTGCAGATTTTGGAGAATTTGAACAAATTTGAAATTTAATTTGCGCAAATCATCAAAAAGGAAAAAAAAAAAAATTGTGGAGCAATTTCACACATTGCAGAAGATTTCATCAGTCACAGAAGCTGACATTATCGCAAGCATAATGCAAAGGCTTCCTCTTGAAGCTATCACATCACATGACATAATGCAACCAATCAGAAGAGGTTATATCATAACCCGTATAAAAGCCGAGGAAGGGAAAGCAGCAGCCGTTTTAGTGTGAATTAGGATAGTGAGAGGACGTCCGAGTTCACAGCTCATCATTAGAAATAAGAGAAAAAACATTGGAGAAATATTCCAGTTAATAATGTGTTGCACAACTGCAGCACTGAAGAATAAGAGTCTAGTAGTCTGGGTATACTAAAGAGATTCAATTGATTAGGGGGAGAGAGATAGGATAGGTGGTAGCAGCAGTGCCAGACTCTGTGCAATTGTTCAGAGTGATATGGTGGAGCTGTATCTGTCCTGCTCTATTTAAATTACAATTACACTTTTTTTTTCTTATTCTTAATGCACTAGAAAGCAGCATCAAGGCAGCAGAATAGTTTTTACAGCATTTTTTTTTCTGTGCATCTTTTACTATTGAAATTTTATAGCAGTACTGCCACGCCAATACAGCACCCTTTTGCTGTTGCTAAGATTTTGCATGTTTACCAATTTATTTTTTCTTATCAAGAAGTTGAAGTTTTTTTTTTTTTTAAGAATGTAGACATATAACTGTTCATGTCTGATTTTGCATTCCTTCTTTACTAGTCCAATTTTACAATCAACGCTGGCATCACTGTTCCCGCCTTTGGAAAAACTGAATATGAAGAGTAAGTCAGGGCTGCAGTTCTGATTGGGCGCCGGCGTTATGTGTCATTTCACCACATCACAGTCCTGGGACCGCGAATGGAACAGAGCCGGTACGGGAGGTGAGCATAGGTTTTTTTATTTTAACTGGGCCGAACATTTAGTTTAAGAAGAGGTTGTCCTAATAGTGGACAACCACTTTAAATCTGCTGAGATCCCGTTTGTTTTTTGTCTCAGCTGCTGATCATTGGGACCACCCCCCCGTCTTTTTTTAAACCCACTTCTGGCTTCCTCTCATGCCAGCAATAGAGTTCCTATCCTGAGCCTGACTTCTCTGGAGATAGTTGTTCCCGGAGAAGCTGTTGTGTCTTCCATTGATGCCGTGGAGTTCTATTTGTGTGTTTTCCCCTGCTTGTCTCCTTTCCTGTGTTGTCTTGTTGTAGCAGTAAGACCAGTGTCTTCGTGCCCTTTGCCCTAGCCAGGGCAAAGCCCAGGGTCAGCCAGGGTTTAGGCACCTGACGGCGCATTGGTGGAAGGACCCGTCTAGGGTGATAGGGAGTGCAGGGTTCAGCATTAGGTAAGTGTTGAGGGGTCACAATCTCCTCCTCTCCCTATGGTCAGGGCCCTCCTTTTCCTGTTCCCCTCTCTCCCTCTGCGCCACTCACCGGGCATCTCCCTGCCTTGGCGTGACATCCTTGCAGTGCACTGTAAAAATGAGCATGCGCAGTGAGCAGTGGTGTACCGTACATTGCAAACTATGAACTCCAATTCAGGACGGAATTTATGTCCAAAGTAAAGTTTTCCCAAACTTTGCATTACTTTTCTAACTTTTTTAACTTTTCCTTGTATGACTTGCTGATTAATATGGTGCATACTGCCCAGGTGCACTGTGTGTACGATGTCAAACACAGATCAAATGTCAAATACAGATCTAAAGGCAAAAGCAAGGAGTAAATGGATATTAAGTGATATCACTCCACCACATCATAATAGGAGGATGGGTTGGAACTCATCCGAACCATGTAATGCTTCATCTTTTCTTGCTAACGGTTAATCATGTGCACAATATTAATAAAGTGGAGTAAATTAATGACGCAGCATTCTTAAATGTGAAATGTCACCGCTGACCGTTTACAACTTTACGATGACAATTACTAAATACCTCTCTTTGCTCACGCAAAGCCCCCGAGGACTCGCTCTATTATTATTAACCTGACAAAGGAGTTTTTTTGTCTCCACATGCAGAGTAGCAAATATATGAGCAACGAATTACTCTGGCTTAGCAACATTTTTAATTAAAAGCACTTCTTAAACTTAATGGACCGTGATGAAGCTCTTGGCATGGTTACTCGAGGGTATAAAACTTTGCAAAAGTTCTTAACATAAATCTATCAAACATATATAAATAAATTAAATAAACAAAAAAGATCAATGTGCAAAAGTAGAATCTGGTTCATTTTTTTTTTTTTTCGGTTATTTTGTGCCAGAATTAAAATAAATATACATAGAATATCTAAATAAATAAAAAAATAAAATACATAAAAAAGTTTTAAAAAAGTACTTCTTTACCTCCTAATTAGCATATTTTTTAGTTTTTATCTCTAAGCATTTCTATAGGCCAAACTTTTTAATTTTACCTTATGTTGCAACTTGAGACCTTTGTTTTGTATTTATTTATTCATTTTTTTAATCATAAATTTACATTCATTCATAAAGTATTTTATTTTGGCTTTTTTTTTGTTATCTTTAAATTATTTATTGTACTTCTTTTCAGGGTTAAAGCAATTCAAAAAATCTGTTTATGAATAATTATTTTTTATGATTTATGATTTTTTTACAATTATTTTTCATTTATTTTTCTTTTATTTTTTTGTACCACGGGGCTTTTGACCACTGTTATCATACATAAGGCATCTTCCTTTTGTTACTGCAGTTAAGATTGATGACTTTTCATTATATCTTAGCTCTTTGGATGTCAATGGCAAATAAAGTTGCTTCCAAAATGGAGTGGTGCTACTAATTTTAGTTCCTTGCTCCCATTCTCAAACTTACCCGCTGCCATCTTCATCTTTTATCTGCACCGCTCTGTTGGGTCTCCAGCACTTTGTGACCGGGTGGATCCCTCCAGTGTTTGCTGCAGCAATCTGGAAGTCACAACTCAATGAAAGTCTATGAGAGCCAGAATGAGAGTCTTAGACTTACATTGAGAAATCTTGACCATTCCCTCTGACGTCAGTCAGAAATTGTGGTCATAGGATGGTGGCGCGGGACAAGAGCGGCGCCCGGAAGAGATGAATACGACGGTCGGTAAGTGTAATACTAGGCTCAGGGAACTTAGAGTTGTAGCCCCACTCTCGTGTTGAAATAAACAAAAAAACACCGGAGTGGTGCTTTAAGAAACCTCCTCAATCGAGATGAGTGAATCCATTCAAACAAGTTTAATTTTCTTGGAATTTTACCCCAAAAATTTCAGATTTGGCTGAATCTACATTTATTTGTGATTTAATTTGTTCCAATCCAGCAAAACTTTTAACATTTAATTAGATTTGTTTTAGGACTGGAAAGGGGTTAAAAAAAATTGTCCTCTAAACAGCTCCCTCATCTTCACAGTGCCCTCTACAATGCATGAAATATAGTGAGCATTGAAGGTACTGAAGAGGACAGTGAAGAGGGAAGACCAGACTGGAAGGAGCTAGCGGTGTGGAAGACCGGGCAGGGAGCTGCACGGAGACATAGTGTTACACACCTGTCCTGGATCTGAACTTGATCCCCTCACCCCGGCGACAGACCTTGGGTTTGGAGGATCCACCTCACCAGGTGGATGAGAGCTGGGGTAAGATGAGTATAATTTTTCTCTTTGGAGAGATGTCAACACAGAGTATTGCATATTTAATTTGCATTGACTAAATTACTGTAGATTTGAATCAAATTTCCAAGTTGAATTGTTGCAAATCGGTTGTATTCAAATTTCGGCAGATTCAATCATCTCTATTTCTCAATCATCTTGTACGTTCCATACATCATAGAAGACAATTGGACCTTCTGTATTTTGCAATTTGGGAAATATTTGGAGTTATGTCAATGCCTAGATGGTGGTGAAGAGATTTTAAGACTTATGGATCAATAAGGTGATTAGAGATGAGTGGATAGATTAACGCAACTCTGGTCCATGGTACAGGATGGTGCTCTTTGACTGTGGACAAGAGCTCCACAAATTTTCCTAACTCTTCAGTGACGCGCCCCCTGGGGCCGTGGGGGTACTTGGTAGCCGAGCCGGTCGGTTCTATTTGGGGTAGTCACGGTGGCAGTGACCCGGTCCGTGGCCCAGGGCGGTCAATAAATAAAGAATTGAGGGGAATAAAGTTTAGGGAATAAAGTTTCGTGACGCCACCCATGGTATGCGGCTATAGGTGGCCGCCGCTGCTGTTCAGGCCCACTGGGGCTGTTGGTGACGCAGCAGAGATGGTTCAGCTCTCCATGGGTAGAGCTAGGTCCCAGGGCAGTTAAAGAGATGATGAAAGATGTTGGTGTTGTAGTGCAAGGCAGATGATGCAGCAATTAAGTCAAGGACACAGCGGGGTGCAGTCTTCAAGTGTTTACTCACAGTTCTTATGATGTTCCAGGTTACGACTGCCAGCAGGTCATAACAACCCACCGAGTCCTGCACCCTTTGTTTGCAGCCAAAGAACCGCGTTTTTATTTCTGCAACAGTGCGGGTATCAAAAGTGTCTTGTAGCTTTGTTAAGATGTGCTTGACTGTCCGTTTATCAGTGTCCGGCCAGGACTTGACTTCCCTCTGCGTGGCACCAGTTAGCTGACCGATGAGAATGCTGACCTTCTGCTCTTCGGCCAAGGGGTAAACGATAAACGCTACGCAGTCTCTCTTTGAAATCGCTAAGGGTATGCATTTCCCCTGAGTATTGTGGTAACTATGCCGCTCCTGGGATGTATAGCATAAACAGTGGCATTATGGGGGCTGCGGCAGCACCCGCTGTTGGAGTTTTGCCTAAGTTGGGCATCTTTCTCCCCTGCCCTAGTTCACCCTTGCCGGGGTAGGACTCACCACTCCGGATGCTTATGTCGTCGCTTCTTGCACAGCTGGTCACCGAGACTGCTCTGCTGATCACTGTACAGCCGCACTCTTGCTGCACAGCTTCTCACACTTGTGTTGTATTCACAGAGCTGCAGCAGCTGGGATGGATGGATGGGATCACACAGCACAGGGCTGCAGCAGCTCGGATGGGATAACACAGCCCTTTGCAGGGGGAGGCGACAATCTCCCCCCTCAGTCTGATGCAAAGGGGAAGGCTGGCACCTTTCAGCCTGAGTGACAGACAACTCTGGTACAGTCTATGCAAGCGGGAGGGGCTTATTATGGTGCCATTTCTGAGGCTCCGCCCATGATGGGACACCCCACATATCATTAAAACCGCATGTGCTACAGTAATGGCTGCAGTTTATACAGTTGTACATAGTCTTTGTGGCACACAGGACCTGGTTAACTGGTCGGTACATCCTGTTCGTGACGCCAAGTTGACGCGCCCCCTGGGGCCGTGAGGGTACTCGGTAGCCGGGCTGGTCGGTTCTATTTGGGGTAGTCACGGTGGCAGTGACCCGGTCCGTGGCCCAGGGTGGTCAATAAATAAAGAATTGAGGGGATTAAAGTTTAGGGGATAAAGTTTCATGATGCCACCCGTGGTATGCGGCTATAGGTGGCCACTTCTGCTGTTCAGATCCACTGGGGCTCTTGGTGACACAGAAGAGAGGGTTCAGCTCTCCATGGGTAGAGCTAGGCCCCAGGACAGTTAAAGAGATGATGAAAGATGTTGGTGCTGTAGTGCAAGGCAGGTGACGCATCAATTAAATCAAGGACACAGCGGGGTGCAGTCTTCAAGTGTTTACTCACAGTTTTTATGGTGTTGCAGATTATAAGGCTAGCCAGGTTATAACAGCCCACCAAGTCCTGTGTCCTCCGTAGAAGTGATCCAGCCAACTCTCAGACAACTTGGGTGCATTTGATCGGGACCCCCTTCTTGTGTACCTTCTCGGGTCATCTCTCTGCGCTGGCTCTTGCACTTCTGCTCTGCGCCTCACACACAGTGTCCCAAGCCAGTGGCCGCGGGCCTTGTCGGGCGACGTCTTCTCTGTCCCCTTGGTCCTATATGGCCACCTTTTCAGCGAATGTGTGTGGTTTTTGGCTACAGCACTTAGAGATAACGCAACCTCTGGTTTGCTAGCTGAGTCTTGTAGTCCTGGACTAGTCTGGGGTCAGTCCCCTACTGCGACCTGATCCCTTCACGGTCAGCGTGAACTTGGGCGCACGGGTGGACTCCGCACTTCTCATGCCCCTAGGATCCTTTCTCTCTCTGAAGCCCTTCTCACTGCTCCGGTCTTCTCTCTTCACTCTCTACTGGGCCCCTCTGACTGGATCCTACTCCTCAACGGTCCTCACTTACTAGCCCTCTTCTAGATGTTTCTACCTGTCGTTTATACTCTCTGTCATGTGACCCACGTCACTGTCACTCTACGTGGTCCCCTCTACCTTCAGTCCTTCCTTCAGTGCTCCCCTAAACTATTTCCTCCACCCACCTCCTCTATCTAGTTCCATCCTCTAGACGGGGACTTGGTCTGTGCTCTCCCTCTGGAGCAATCTTGCCCTTCCCTAATGGAGTGTTGTGGTGTTGGATGTGAGTTTGTGGGTCCAGGGTAGTGCTTCCTCCTTACCTGAGAGTGGGGTACCTCACCTCTGGCTGAGATGCAATGCCTCTGTGGCAACTGGACCCGCAGGGGCGCCACATCAGGAACACAGGCTCTGCACTGGCTGGAGAGACATCATAGATGACGTCATGCCAAGCTTGTGAATCCAACTCCACGCTGGAGAACTCCAGAGCTCAACGAATTTGCGTAGCTCTTGGCCATGGCCAGAGAGGAACCTGGGCCGGGGTTGCGTGAATTGATCCACTCGTCTCTAGTGATGATGACTTTGATGAGTCTACCAAGAACATTTACACTATATGTGAAAGATGACAAGAACGAAAGCCAGGACAGAAGACAGAGAATAACGGGGCAAGCAACCGGTGATGAAGATGACTTGTGGCTCTTTATCATGCAGGTAACATATCTCCCCTATTACTACTGTTAAAGATGTGATTTTTTTCTAAATCTTAGCTCCATTTGATGGAACATTTGTGTGTGCACAGAAGCAAAACTTTGTTATTTTATTTTTTTATTTTTTTTTCTTTAGCATGGATGGAAGAAGCAAATAACCCATTCAGTTTTGATTAATGCAGATAGACTGCATGAAATACTTTGCATCATTTTAATGCGGCTGGGAGACCATCTTCCCAAGCATGCAATCCTCACAAAGAATTCATTTCTGAAAGGTGTTATGAGGAAATTATTAAAAGGAAGAAATGCATTTCAATCCTATTAAATCTTCCATCAGATGGATGAATGAAAATGAAAATTCTCCTTGATTTCTAGGAGAGTTAATGGTCTGTACTCTTTCATTAAGGTGGAAAGATGGTTGAAAAAAAAATAGGCACATGTTGTGTTTTAATACGCTGTCTTGTAACTATAGAGTTTTTCTCATTTAGATCTTGGGAAGATCTTATGCAAAAGCTCTTATTTTACCATCTATAGGATAGCGACAATATATTGAGAAGTTGACTCTGGATAGTTGAATAAGGCATCATAAACTGTTGCGTAGATTGGACAGACAGCAACAAAGTTGCAAGAAATCGCGAGCTCCTGCATTGTCCCTTTTGCTTAATTCTCCATCGAGCTGTATGGTTTCTTGGTCATGTCGGGTGGTAACCATCGAAATGCCCATAGGATTGGTCAAACATTTGTTCATGGACCTTAAATGCCATATAAATCTAAATTTCAGTCCAAACGAAACTAGATCATTGCTAAACTTTATGTAAGAGAACATCAAATTCCCCATTGGTGGGGCTTGAGATTTTACTTGAAGGATAAAAGCACAAGACAAAAATAAATGCTTGGTAAATGGCCCAAGAATTGTCCAAGACCTGAGACAGTACGCCTGTATTCTCACCAGTAAGGATGAGCAAATCGGCAAAAATTCAAAATGAACAGATTCCCTTTCATCTTCTTCATGGGTCCCGTCCAATTTTCTGCACCACTCATGACGTCATGAGGCCTATTTAGCCCTGACAGCACCAAACCTGTGAAGAAGACTGAAAATAGATAGCTGTGACTGAAGACCATACCGGAACTGTGAGTATTGGACAGGCGGGAAGGTCCACGGAGAACGTCAGGGCCAGGAAAAGGTGACTATAACTAATAAAAAGAAAATGAACCCTTTTGAAGTCCTTTTGAATTCATCAAAATGGCATTCAAAGCAAATCACAAATATATCGGATTTGCATAAATCTGAATTTTTAGTGAAATTATAGTTGAGAATGAATCCTCTTGAATTGATTCGCTCATCTCTACTCACAAATGATGTGAATGGAACATCATGAGCCCAAAATACAAGACTGGGCCAACGGATGGTGGGTCCCTACCTTCCTAGGCTAAGACACTCCAACTTTGATTGCTTATCTTCTAGGAGTCAAGGTGGCACTAACCCAGTATAAGCTCATATAACCCACAATAAAAGGCAAAAAAATAGTTTTTACTGCCCCCATAGCCTTCACTGCCCTCCATTGGACTGCCATTTTATGGTATTTATACAACTGAATCTTAACTTCTTCACGCACGGACTTAGTGTAGAACCAAAGAACATATGGGAAATACTGTATGATATTTTATTTTAGCGGATTATCGTCATATACTAGTTAACAACAATAGGTGGCTCATGGCTTATTTTATTTTAGGTTGGTTATTAGGATATGGGTAGGAAACCAGTTCCCCTTTGTAAATCTCCAGTTTGACACCTTTTGAACTAGCCCTGCAGACACCGCTGTCCTACCCTATGATGCATTGTAATACTGCACAACCTTTATGATTTTTCCTACCTCAATATGTTTTCAAGGTCCGTTTCTTAATATATTTTTGCAATCAACATATTAACTCCGACTTGTAATTTTCACAGCAGTAATACCATTGCCACCTTTCTTGCAATAAACATTGAATTTATAATCAATTTAATTTCACTTACTGTTTTTTTTGTTACAATGAAAAGTAAATGACATGATACGATATCACAATCAATTTTTTTTTTCATAATATTTATTAACGTAATTGAGGATATTAAAGTGTTGAAATGCCTAAATAGTTGTACTATAAGTGATATTTCTTGTCGGTGGCTGACTATTAATTAAGAAATATCTAATTGCTAGAAAATAAAGATGAAATGCGGGAGATTGTAATAATATTGTTCGTATTCTGGAAAAATAAGGTTTATAATAAGCAAAAACAATTTTCGCTGACTGGCATGACAGGCAGAGGATTACACCCAAGTAGTGCTGATTTCTAATAAATGGGCTTATGTCTGCAGAATCACTTTTTTTGTGAGAAGGATTGGATGGATGGATGAGTGTGAGGATGGGTGGATGGATGGATGAGTGAATGGATGGATGGATGGATGGGTGGATGAATGGATGAGTGGATGGATGGGTGGATGGATGGATGAGTGGATGGATGGATGGGTGGCTGGGTGGATAGATGCATGAGTGGATGGATGGATGGATGGGTGGATGGATGAGTGGATGGATGAGTGGATGGATGAGTTGATGGATGAGTGGATGGATGGATGGATGGATGGGTGGATGGATGGATGAGTGGATGGATGGGTGGCTGGGTGGATGGATGAGTGGATGGATGGATGGATGGATGAGTGGGAGGATTGGTGGGTGGATGGATGAGTGGATGGATGGGTGACTGGGTGGATGGATGAGTGGATGAATGGATGGGTGGATGGATGGATAGGTGGATGGATCGATGGATGGGTGGATGGATGAGTGGATGGATGGGTGGATGGATGAGTGGATGGATGGGTGGATGGATGAGTGGATGGATGGGTGAATGGATGAGTGCATGGATGGATGGATAGGTGGATGGATGGGTGGATGGATGGATGGATGAGTGGGTGGATGGATGGATGATGGGTGGATGGATGGATGAATGGGTAGATGGTTTGATATATGCGTGAATGGATGGGTGGATGGATGAATGGATTGATTGATGGGTGGATGCATAGCTGGATAAATGGATGGTTGGTTAGATTGATGGATGGATGGACGGGTGGATGGGTGAATGGATAGGTGGATGGAAAGATGAATAGACAGTTAAGTGAGTGGCTTGATAGGTGCTTGGATGAATGGAAGGATGGATGAATCCATGGATTCATCTATTAATAAATTGTTGGATTGTGGATTGATAAATGGATGGATTGAAATGTGGATAGATGGGTGCACAGTAGAATAGATAGATGGATGGATGGGAATGTGGATTGATGGGTGCATAGAAGGATAGATAGACTGATGGATCGATGGATGGAGAAATTCATGGATGAATAGATATGTGAGTGATTTGATGGGTGCAATCTGTGGATGAATGATGGGTGAATCTGTGGATGAATCTATTGATGAATGGTTGGATTGTGGATTGATAAATGGATGGATGGGAATGTGTATTGATGTGTGCATAGAAGGATAAATAGAAAGATGGATAAATGCATGGGTTGGTGGATTGATTAATGAATAAATGGTTTGATGTGTGCATGGATGGATGGAAGAATGAGTGGATGAATCTACAGTATAGATGGATGATTACATTGATGATTGATACGTGGATAGATGGATGGATACATGGGAGGATGAAAAAATCTAAAACCTATAGATCAGTTAATTGGGGATTGAGGAAGGAATGGATGGATGGATGGATGATGGATGGATGGATGATGGATGGAAGTATAGCTGATTCTACGAAAGAATCTATTGATGAATGGTTGGATTGTGCATTGGTACATGAATGGGTGGATAATGGATTAAAGGACTGAGTGATGGGTGCATGAAAGGCTACACATATGGATGGATGAATGAATGGGTGGATTGATGAGTGGATGGATATGTATAGCTAGACGGATAGATGTATGGCTGGATTTGTGAATTGCTTAATGGATGGATAAATTGATGGCTACATTTGTATTAACCAGCTAATAGATGGATTGATGGATGACTGGATAGGTGGATGGGTTCATTTGATGAAATCATTTATAATAGATGGATGGATGCTTTGATGGATGGATGGATGGATGGATGGATGGAAAGATGGATGAGTCAGTGGAAGAAAGGTTGAATTGATGGATGGATTTGTGGCGCCCCTGAGGGTTCAGTCGCCACAGGGGTACTGCACCTCAGACCGAGGTGTGGTATCTCCTCTCCGAGGTAAGGAAGGAGCACCTCTCAGGACTCAGCCATCCATCCAACACTACACCTCTCCCACCTGAGGGGGGCTTATATATGCACCAGGGTGCTGACCCAGCCGGGATAAGAGGAGATGGGGGAACCAAAGTAAGGGGGAACCACGTAGTGGGTGAGGGTGGAGGACGCACTTTAGGTTACACCACAAAATTCATATTTAATAAACAGCCATCTTGGGCTTATGTTCTTTGATTGTGATCTTCATCACTGAACGTGGCTTTCTGTGTGAACCTGCAGCTGATTGAAGATACACGGTCCTCGTGCTCTGGTCTTGAGGCGAGGAGCGGGCTAGAGTTAACGGTGGTCTCTACCCGGTCAAGGTCCCTACCCAAGAAGGCCTGGAGGGGAGCAGAGGAGACAAGCTCCACAGGCAAAAGGATCCCAGGGGGATGCAGACGGAGTGGCATACGCCACCTGTCCTCACTATTCTGGCCTAGTCAGAGGGATTCCTGCTGCAAAAGGGGTACCGGCCCCTGATATCTGACTCTGTCAGTTCAAGTCTTAGTCGGAGAAGCCCGGAGGCTCAGTGGATCCCACCGGGTAACGGACGGAACGGAGTCGCCACCCGTACCCTTGTTCTGTGCATAGTCCAGAGGGAGACCCGGTCTTAGTATACGGACAGGAGAGGACCTAGTGGGAAAGTCTAGGAACACTCTGGTGCAGGGGGTCCTGATTGATGCACCCGAACTACCCGGAGTGTGCTGAACCCCTTCCTGGTGGCCGCAGCGCGCTGTGAGGAGCAAGGAGAAGCCTTGCAGCTGACCCCTAACATCGTGAGTAAAGCTTGGAAGACTGCATCTATTGCCTCCGGTTCCTTATTGCCACACGGCACCGCATTACACCGCACCACAGCTCCTACTACTACTCCCCTGATCTTCTCTGCCCTGAGGCCCTGCTCCGCCTGTGGGGAGTAGTACCATCTGCTGCTGCCACGACATCCCGCCTCAGATGACTGAACACAGCGCTGGTGGAGGATCACCAGAAACCACAGGTGGCGTAGTCATTACATCCACTCGATTAACACCAAACCCTGAAAGACCATTAAATCTTTTATGTGACTGCCCTGGGAATGGAACGGGTCCAGGCCACGACTGCAACCCCCAACATCTGACCCGGGTCCGAGTACCCCCATCTCTCATGGTAGGGCTTTGAGCTTCACAACTTGGTGTAGTCGGCAGGATTGCGTGCCCGCAGCAACAGAAGAGAATAACCCCATTGCTACCGGGTACTGCGCGTCTTTACAAAAGACTGCAGTTTCACATTCCATATGGCGCCCGCCCAAGAAGAACGGACACCATTATGTGCAAAAAGGACAGCAACTCAGCCCCTCCCATCGTGGGCCAGGCTTCCCCATGGCGCCAAAAGTGCAGACCACCCCCTTCAGTAGAGAGAGTCCGCAAGGTAATGTCCGTCAAAGCGTATGGGATGTCCCTGGGAGTGCCCGTCAGCCAGCCGCCCTGGAGCCGCCCCGAAAAGAGGAGGAGACGAAGGCAACAACAAGGTATGGCCGCAACAATCCTAGTCACTCCGCACCCTGTAGCAGCGATGGACGCCGCCGAGGAGAGTTCCGCCGAGTCCTCCGGAGCTAGTCCACGAACTGCCGCCTTCCTAAGAGTGAAGGGAATATGTCTAACCCAGGAGGAGGTCGAGTTCCTCCGAGGCGAAACCCCCGAGTTGACCCGGAGGGTCGAGGAGGCCCAGAGATTGGTCGCCGCGGAGTGGAGGGAGTCGGTGCTGCAAAGGATCCAGGCCCGCCGCCAAAGCTCCTCATGTCGGTCCGTGGAGGCCGCAGCCCAGGCGGAGGAAACCCAGGAGGCCGTGCGCGACCCAGGAGCGGGTAAGACGGAGATCCCCAGCCCGCGCGCGGAACGTACTGTATCCCTCATTGGTGTCCTGCCAGCACCCCCGTCCCGGCCGCCATCATATGGGAGCAGCTATCGGCTCTGGAGGCTGAGGCCCAAGCCACCGCTGTCACCGGAGACCTGCTGTGCCTCCTGACTCCTGTCCCAGGGAGTCCTGAGTTTCACGGGGAATCCACCTGCCCAAACCAGGACTGGTCCATACTTACAGAGGACCTGCAGCAACCTCTGATGTCGCCGCTTCCTGCGCCCCCGGTTGCCTGCCCGGCAGCGAAAGAGATGGCCTGGGATTACCAGGGGGGGAACCTGATGGGCTTCCCCCAGGAGACCTGGGCTGATGCGCGGAGGAAGGAGTTCTGTGAGAAGCAGCTCCTCCAATACGACAAGGAATGATGGGAGAGTAGGATCTGCTGCGAGCACCTGGAGGTGCGCTGCAAAGCCGCAAAGTCCAATGCCCGCCAGGCAGAGGCTGCCCGTCCAAGCCCTCGGGAGGAAGGGCTGATAGTCCGCTTTCACCAGGAGGCGGGATGGGGCTTCATACGGAGTCCCCAGTTTGAGAAGGACGTCTTCGTCAGCAGGCGGGACGTCGAGCCACAACTGAAAGAGGGACATCCTGGTCGGAACCTCTACCCGGGCGATTTGGTGTCGTACACTCGCCATCATGGAGTGCGTGGCTGGTACGCCCTGGACGTCCACAGGGTGTTCAGCGGTGACGCCCCCACGCGCCTGCCAGTGGAGGATCGGTCGGGCTCCGTAGGGAGAAACGAGCCTTTTCCCAAGTGGGGATACCTGGACTAAGCAGCCCCGGAGGATGCACATCCCTGCTGTTTAATTACCGTTTTGTGTTCATAATGTTATTTTTCCTCCCGGTTTAGAGAGACATTTGTCCCTGCGGACTGGCAGTAGATAGACTCTTCTATTTCCTGTATATAGTTTATACATCTATTTAGGTGCTCCCTATTGGTTTTATGCAAAACCGCTCTACCACTACATCAGACCTCAGAAGCAAAACCTGTCTGGAGTGGCTCTCCTGGAGGTCCAACTCAGGATCTCCATGCCCTGCAGCCACCCCAGGGCCTACGTTGAGGGTTTGGGACAGGTCCCTCATGCTGCTGAACTGACTCTTTTTCTGCTGTATTTTCTATCAGTCTGTCTATATGCACAATGTCTCTGTGATGTTTTTATACTTTTGTACTATTTAAAGTTTGCAACGTTTAAGAAAAAGTGACTCCCATAATGGGAAGATAGTTAGATTGTTATGCAAAAATTTAAAAAGTCTGTACCATGCTTTGCTCTCTTTCCAGCCCACGGTCGTGCTGTGTTTCACCAGGGGGGAATGTGGCGCCCCTCAGGGTTCAGTCGCCACAGGGGTACTGCACCTCAGACCGAGGTGTGGTATCTCTTCTCCGAGGTAAGGAAGGAGCACCTCTCAGGGCTCAGCCATCCATCCAACACTACACCTTTCCCACCTGAGGGGGGCTTATATATGCACCAGGGTGCTGCCCCAGCCGGGATAAGAGGAGATGGGGGAACTAAAGTAAGGGGGAACCATGTAGTGGGTGAGGGTGGAGGACGCACTTTAGGTTACACCACAAAATTCATATTTAATAAACGGCCATCTTGGGCTTATGTTCTTTGATTGTGATCTTCATCACTGAACGTGGCTTTCTGTGTGAACCTGCAGCTGACTGAAGATACATGGTCCTCGTGCTCTGGCCTTGAGGCGAGGAGCGGGCTAGAGTTAACGGTGGTGTCTACCCGGTCAAGATCCCTACCCAAGAAGGCCTGGAGGGGAGCAGAGGAGACAAGCTCCACAGGCAAAAGGATCAGGGGGATGCAGACGGAGCGGCATACGCCACCTGTCCTCACTATTCTGGCCTAGTCAGAGGGATTCCAGCTGTAAAAGGCGTACCGGCCCCCGATATCTGACTCTGTCACTTCAAGTCTTAGTCGGAGAAGCTCAGTGGATCCCAACGGGTAATGGACGAAGCGGAGTCGCCACCCGTACCCTTGTTCTGTGCATAGTCCAGAGGGAGACCCGGGCTTAGTACACGCACCACATACGGACAGGAGAGGACCTAGTGGGAAAGTCTAGGAACACTCTGGTGCAGGGGGTCCTGATTGATGCACCCGAACTTCCCGGAGTGTGCTGAACCCCTTCCTGGTGGCCACAGCGCACCGTGAGGAGCAAGGAGAAGCCTTGCAGCTGACACCTAACATCGTGAGTAAAGCTTGGAAGACTGCATCTATTGCCTCCGGTTCCTTATTGCAACACGGCACCGCAATAAACCGCACCACAGCTCCTACTACTACTCCCTTGATCTGTCTTCTCTGCCCTAAGGCCCTGCTCCGCCTGTGGGGGGTAGTACCATCTACTGCTGCCACGACATCCCGCCTCAGAGGACTGAACGCAGCGCTGGTGGAGGATCACCAGAAACCACAGGTGGCGTAGTCATTACATCCACTCGATTAACACCAAACCCTGAAAGCCCATTAAATCTTTTATGTGACGGCCCTGGGCACGGAATGGGTCCAGGCCACGACTGCAACCCCCAACATCTGACCCGGCTCCGAGTACCCCCATCTCTCAGGGTTGGGCTGTGAGAGTCACAGATTTATGGCAGAAAGGGTGAATTAATGGCAGTGATTGGACCAGTTGTGCTTCTTGCACATCAAATCCCAAGTTTGTATAAGTCATGTTTGATGCTTGATGAACCCAGTAGCATATATCCCATAAAAGACGCCGCCATAGCTGCTTGTAGATCCAGTTAGCCAAGCCCGCTTTCTGTCTATTCCTCTGATCTGCATTGCTGAAATAATATGTTACACATCTCACCCACTACATATGAACAATGAGAAGGTAGATGTCGTCAAGCATGTTTTTTTACACTGTGTTTGTTACCAGACGTTGATAGCTCCGGTACGGGAATGCCCTGGTGAATAAACCTTGGTTTAGGGATGGCACCTCAACTCAACTGGATTGCAGAAGAAAACTGAAACCAGATTAAAAATTAAAAGAATGAACTAGAACCAGTACCAAGAAATGGGTTGATCTATAAGTAATCTGAAAGTAGTGTCCATAACTCAATGGGCCTCCTTTATGTCCAGAACTGTTGATATGGTTGAGCGCTTCTGGACGATCAATCCAGAACTGCAGCCAAAACCGCCACGGCTGCATATACTGTCCCATGAAGTTATAGCATCAGCATTAGGACTCTATAATTGAGCCTTATTAAATAAATGGAGCAGGTGCGTCTTTAAAACAATCACTTTTAATTAGAAATAGCCTCTTAGCAAGTCCCTTAATATGCAAATGCTTTCCAATAAACGGGTAAGGAACTCGGACCGGCTGCAGGAACCTAAGAGCACGGCACAAATAACGAAAATAAATCATTCCCTGCAATAAATAAATCAATATAATATGATAATTAGCGCAGGAAACTGCAGCACACACGTCCTATTACCGGACTCCGCATCGGCTCTCGTTACTATTCAGCTTAATTTAATTTACGCCACAAAAACTTAACGCTGAATATAATGTGGAAAGTGCGGCTTGTAAGATGCTATTACGCATCAGCCGCGGTAATGTAAGTAAATGATTCCTTCACCCACTCGTTCCATTAATGAGCAATCAAGAAGAAAAGTTGTTCATTTAGGATTGCTTTTACAATGTATCGTCCTCTAATCCTAATACACGCGATATGTTTATATGTAAAAGGTAATTCTCTTCTAAACCATTGAAAATAAAAGCGCAGATCCGTCTTGTAACGCACAGTTACAGTCTTAACAATTTATAAAGATTTCTTACATTCAATTATAAAAATTTAAACAAAAGCGCAGTGCGCCGTAATGCAAAATGAATAACTATTCCGCGCTTGCTACATCTGTACATAAATTGTCATTAGGTCTTATTCACACGACTGCATTACGGCTCCGAACGGCGCTTAGGTCTGGTATCCAGCATCCACAGTCTCTATGGGATGAACCATGCCATGTCTCTAAGGCTAAGTTCCCAAGATGAATACAGTCTTTTGAGCGGGTTTTTTTTTTTCAGCCTCAATTTTTGACCTACGCCTATTGGGAGAAAAGATGATACAAGTCAATTCTTTGTAGCTGTTCCTGATTGAAAACATTCTAAATTGGGCAATGTTCAATGAAAAGACTACGAAAAAGGAAAAAAAAGTGTTCCAAAACAAGTCGAAAAGTTCCTAAAAACTTCTTCAGGCACTAAAAACTTGTCGAAAAATCAATTATTTCCTATAGTGGTTTCCATTTGAAAAAATTATAGATTTTGACTGCCTAAAAAACTCCATCTGCACATACCTAAAAGGGGCTGTCCAGGATTGGGGTTCAAATCTGCAATCGCTATATATGAGTGCAGACTTCTAAATCCTCACAGCGTGCACATTGCACACTGTCAGGATTCTCCGGTGCTGACGCCAGAAGTGGGCGAGCACATGACTGCAAGTGAGCGACTTACGTAGATGTAGTCACAAGCCGACTAGACGTACATGGCATCACTCATTGCAAGTGAATTGAGTGTGGCAAGACAAGTCTAGTTGGAATGTGGCTGGAAGTATGCAAATTGCATACTTGCGGTCACATGACCGCACAGTTTTGCGTGCAGCATCGAAGAATCCTGACAGCGTTCACTGTGTGCTCTCTGAGCATTCACAAGTCTGCAGTCACATAGAGTGACTTCATACATAAACCTCTTTAAGGACGACTGCAGGTGAGCTTAGTGCCATCTGAGTGCCCATCTTTTACGTTCATGTGCCATCCGTCCGTGTACGATCCGTTTTAATAAAACTACATTAAAAAATGTACATGATCAAATACAGTTTCCTAGATTTCTAATAGAAATGTATCCTTAAAAATCGGATATTCTGTGCAGAATCCAATTTTTGGATGTAACCATAGATTGAATGGGAGCGCCTTATCTGATAAATGCAAAATAGTAGAGTATGCTGCAGTGTTTTTTTCAGACAGTCTGAAAAGCCCAATTGATTAACATTGATCAAAAATCGGATAGCACGCGTCCGATTTATATGCTCATCCACATGAGCCCTTATACTCGGTTTTAGCAGCAGCATGAATGAGAAAGTGAAGTTTTAATCTTGGATTCCATTATCCCGCATGAGCTCTTTGGACTATCCCTAACGCTAAGTGTTCCCATACAGAGAAAGCGATCTACATTCCCTCCCCTTCTGCTCATCAGTGACAGCAATAACATCCAACCAGGGGTCTACTACATTGGTCACTCAAGAACAGAGGGAGGGGATATGCATTGCTTAGTGCAGAGAGATCACATCGGCATTGTTGACTGGCTTTTCGGCACTTGCTGGAGTGGCATGAGCCAGATTATCTTCACTTTCTCACAAAGATAGTTTTAAAAGCCAATAAAGATTTCCGATCTGATGCTGTCAGCAGTTTGCTGGATAAAAAAGGGCTGAAAATCTCCTTTTAAAGAGTTTCTAACACTTAACCCTCAACTGGTGAGGTGGGGTTTGCCACACCCCAGGGAATTTTTGTTCGGCTGCCATTCATTGAAAAATGCTGGTATGAGGATACGTCTCTCACTAGCTTCCATCCATTTGTGGGTGTCAAAAATTTGTTATACTCATGGTTAATGAATCGCCAATAAGAAAACGATTAAAACAAACGTGATGTTTGCATTTTCTGTAAAAATAAGAGATTTCTAAACACTGGGGTATAGGAAACCCCACATCACCAATTGCGTGACAAAAACCCCACCTCACCAGTTGAGGGTTAAGACTGGTTTCACACATCAGGTTTTTTATCTTGTACATGAAAATGGTCCTTGTATTTTGCACTGAGCAGGATCCATTTATGGTCCATTTCCCAGTTTTGTATCTGTTTTTTCTTGCATTAAGAAAAAAAATTCTTGGTTTCCACTCCCCTTTAAGCTGTAAAATACTGACAGCATCCAGATGACATCCACCGGCATCGGGTGATATATGTTTTTTTTTACAAGGCCAATGACTTGCATTCTTGTATTGGCTAGCTTAATCCACAGCACAGATGTGGGAAAGACTAAGTGCAAGGGAAGAGGGGGAGGAAGCCCAAACACTAGGGAAAGGGGGAGTGGAGACCCCTAGGCAGATCTAATATCACCTTGCCTACCCTACCATCCCTATATAGGTTCCACACCTATCGCCGAGCAGGACCCTAAACCCTGGATGTCCCTAGAGCTTGGCCCTAGATAGGGAAGGGATGGGATGAGCACTGGTCAGGCCCCACTACAAACTAAAGACAACAAGGTAGACAAACAATGGGGATAAACTTAGCTCGAGCAGACACCAGAAGAGTAACACCAACTGTCCTCCAAAGGCACCAGAGAAGAAGCCAGCCAGTAGCTAGTGCTCCAAGCCAGCACAAAGATACATAGAAGTATCACCGGCGATTGCCTGGAGCAAACTGAGAGTTTTTAACTCCCATGCAAGGGTGTGTTAATTAGCAGCAGGAGGGAGGTCGCCACTGGGTCTTAAAGGAAAAAGGATTAAGAAGGTGTCTTCAATGGCAAGTGCAGTGACCTTCTACAGCCAGATCCAGAGCGACTGTCTATTACACCTGATACATGTACACCCGTGACAACAGATAAAAGAAGATCATGCCTCCATTTTTAATTTTTACAGACAACCAGTCCTCCAAAATAAAAAAGGACAAGTGAAAAGACACATTCATTGTTGTGGGTCCATGATCTAGCCTTAAAATAAATGTGTAGCACTTGCACCCAAAAAAAAAAATTTTCCGTGTGACATTGGCCTAATAGATAAGAAAGTTTTTGAAGTTTTGAAAAAGAAAACGTTAATGGCATATTCTACTATTCGTTATATTAAAGGCCATGTCCTTATTTCTGACTGATTCTTACATTTTGCATCCTAATCTATTGTGGAATCTGCACCGCTTTTCTTTATTTCTTAAGGATTCTCGTTCTTGCCAGACGCCGGCTGGAAAGACTGAATACAACTACAGGCGGATATTAAATTCAGACCTTTCCAATGGAAACATGTTCATAATAAGCTGTCGGGTGATTATAAAGGAAGCGCTGCTCTACCTCTGTCCCGGCCATGTATATCACTGTTTTTTGTGTTTGCTGCTCCTGCTTTGTGTTCCTCCGCTCCCTCCTTGAACGATACAGATGGCCTTTTGGAAACAGAGTCATTTGTCTTCGGAATTAAATAATTGGTTTTAACAACTCGAATAGTAGGTCATTTATCAGCTTCATCTCGGCTCTGTAGAACATACCTGAGCGGCTACAATGGCGCCGAGCTCTTGACTTGGGAAGATGGTTTTCAGCTTTATAATGTGTAAGTATGAAATGGACTTTTTTATATATATTAGTTCACTCCTATCTGTTTTCCCTTCTCAGTTTATTTTTTTGTAATTCAGTCTGATCACGACTTCCTGTGGAAAGTCTATTGCTTCCATTCAATTACATTGTGTTCTTTCATGTCTATTATGTCACAGTGACCTGTGCCCGGGGCCACAAATAACATTTCTCTTACAGCAAATAATTGTATCAGCCAATAAATTTAATGTCTATCTCTCTGTCTGCCCCGAGCCTGCCTCCTGGTACACAGATTGCAGAATAGTTCTTGTTTCTGCACTTATATTAACATAATTTACTATGCAGGTTTCCCATGGGAGGGCTTTAGTGGGAGGATATAGGACAAGTCTGTGCAGGATGGAAATGCAGTGTACTATATAGCAAACTTCCTACGTGTTCTAAAAGTGTTGCACATTGCCTTATATCAGCATAATTTACTGTGCAGGTTTCCCATGCTTCCTGGGTAGGAGGGCTTTAGTGGGAGAATATAAAACAAGTCAGTGCAGGATGGAAATGCACTATACTACATAGCAAACTTCCTATGTATTCCAAAACTATTGCACGCTGCCTTATATCAACATACTTTATTATGCAGGTTTTCCATGCTTCCTGGGAGGGAGGACTTTAATGGGACAAGACTGTGAAGAATGGAGATCCACTATACAATACAGCAAACTTCCTAGGTGTTCCAAAAGTGTTGCACATTGTTTGATACATTTGACACATTTTGAAATATTACACTTCTATCAAGAAATCTTACTTCTTTAATAGTGTTGAGTAAATCTGCCAAAACTCTACTTCTTCTTCTATTACATCAAATTTATTGAATTCAAATCAAATGTACACAACTTTGCTTTGAGAACTCTCTTGACCCCAGAGCATAATGAACACATGTAAAAAAAAAAAAAAATATATATATATATATATATATATATATATATATATATATATATAAAAAAAAAAATTCACTCAACCATAACTCATCTGTCTCTCTGTACCTCCCAGCTTCGGTCTGGTCATCTTCAGTTTAGTCACTGGGCCATCTTGTCAATCTTTCAGCTTCTCTTCATTTCTTGCACTAACTAAACCGTGACATTATATCGTTGCAGCAAGCACTTCATGTATGGCGTGCATGGCGGGCACTGAAAAGACTACGCAGGTGACTAGACCAAAGAAGATAGGTGGAATTTAAATCCAGGAAAATTGCTTCCGGCCAACACTTTGCTAGATTTGGACAAAATGAAATGCAAAAAAAAATGTAGTTTCAGGCAATTCCAAATTTTTGGTGAAATTCGAGTCAAATTTGAATCACCTTGAAATGACTTGCTTATCTCTATCCAGACCCTTACTAGAGCAAATTTGCAACTTTTTTTTGGGGGGGGGGGCCTTTTTTAAAAAATGTCCAAAGTCGTAACTCTGGCTAAAATATAATTTGCCTTGGTAACATTAGCCACTTTAAAATAAGTAACAACAGCAACATAAAATTGCAAAAACTCACAAACTTTGGATCAAAGTGGCGACATTTTGACATCAGTGTGTGCAAAATCTTTGATTCTAAGTGAAAGTTTATAGAGTTTTTGACAAGGATTTTGGAGCAGATTCTGTGTGGATTCGGCCCCAAAGTCCACATCACAAACTTTTTGGAATATTCTTCAAATAAGCATCCCACCGATTTAAGTGAATTTCTGTTAGTTTTTTTTTTTTTCAAAGGTTTTTAAAAATTGATCAGTGAAAAAAAAATAGTGGAACATCACTTCTTTGATATGGATTTCTCAAGGAATATGCAACAAACTTGATACTGAAGTCAAAAAATACGTAAAAACAAATTGTTTAGAAATCGCATCAAAATTGAAAATCATTTTGGAATTCTCATAAAAGTCACGTCAGGTCTTTCCACCTTAACGAAAGTTCATGAGGCTAATAATCTTAAAATAAAACAATGAATAGGACACATTAAGAATATTTGCAAGAAAAACATTAATTACATGAAATTAATTTCTGCAGCACATAATTTTTAGCCTATTTGCATTAAGTAGAGGTTGTTCGAGGTAGACATTCGCTTTACGTCTTATCTAGAACCATTTATTTACTATCACCTTATTTTTTTATCTCTTGTTATTTACATTATATGACCTGTCGATGAGATTCCTCTATCTGGTCACACAGAGCAGCAATTTAGACTTTTCAGCATAATAAACGCTATTATTGGTGGATCCACGTTTAGTCTTTTAGCTCCTGCAGATGCACTAAAGCTGAAATCAATACTTTTTCCATGAATTTCAAGTATGTTCCTGCATAGCGCACATAAAATCTACACACAATGCAATAGATTTATTAAATAGTAGAAAAAGGAGAAAACAACACAATCTTTGTAGTGTGAAGCAAAGTGTAACATTGTATCATTTTACAGTAGTGACGCGCCCCCAGGGCCGTGGGGTACTCGGCAGCCGGGCCTCTGGTTGCTGGGGGATATCACGGTGGCTGACCGGGTCCGTGAGCCCAGGGCGGTCACCGAAAAAGGGGAATTATTTATAGGGAATTTGTAAAGTGTTCGTGACGCCACCTGTGGAATGCGGTTAAAGGGAGCCGCCGCTGCGGAGCAGTCCTCTGAGGCAGATGTTAGGGCAGCTTATGATGGAACGGCTCCCCACAGGTGGAGCAGGCCTCAGGGCAGCGTGGGGTAATGGATGGTGGTGCAGGGGAGAGACGGCCAGGACGTTTCAGGAAGAAATGACAGACACTCACACGGGGGTTCGCTTCGGAACCTTTACTGGTGTAGATGCAGGTATGGTTCAGTGTACTCGTTAGGCAGAGTGCACTTCTGGACTCTCCCCAGTGAGCGGGTATAGGGACTCCTGATCCGTTGCTTCCACTTGCTAAGCTTCTGACCTGCCTGGAGCTAGGCCTAGCTTAATTACTGTCTCTCTCTCTCTCTCTTTGCACCTTCTGACCTGGTGGTAGGGCCTTCTTTTGGAGATCACTCTCCCTGGTCACTGGGGCCTCCGTGACTCCTAGCCCTGGTACAGTAGTCAGCGTTGGTCGGCCTGGGACTTATAGTCCTCTAGGTATCCGGTGGTCCCTACTGGGTATAAAGGGTCCCTGTAGACGCGGACCCGGTGTCCAGTGTATATTTCGGGGTGAGCCTGGTATGCTCCTCTGCCCCCTCAACTCCTCTCTCCTTTCCTCCTTGCCCTCTGCGGCACTCAGGGCAGTCACTACGGCAGCAGCAGACGAGCTGCGTCTTCGCTGCTCTAAGCGTCAGCACGCTCTCTGAACTAACTTCTGGCTGACTGAGCTGCCTGCTTCCACCCTCCATATATATATCCCTATAAGGGCTCCCTCTGGTGGTCTGAGGTGGTAGGGTGGAGGTGTGTGAATGTGTGAGGGCCTTTTGTGGAGAAGTCCATCCATGCATCCTACTGGGTTCTGTGGCACCTGTGCGTAGCAGGGCGCCACATTCCCCCCTAGTACAATTCAATACTCGTGGACTGAAGCATTTTGTAACAAGTTACAACAATCACAACAATTATAATAACATTAATAAAGTTACAGTAAGTCCCATAACCTGGTCTCCATTTCACCGATGAAGGAACATGAGGGACCCGCCTGAAAACCCTCAACGTAGGCCCTGGGCGTGGCTACAGGGCATAAGCGATCGAGGTGCTGGACCACGTATTCCGCCACACCAAACGGGTTTTTGTTCTGTGGTCAACTAAAGGGGCACTTTTGAAAAGTGCAAACTATTTACAAATAAAGTTTTTGGCTGCTCACAGTCCTCAGCCTACAAGTCTTTATACCCTTGCGGGTAACTAAATAAACACATATATTTCAGCTTATACAATAAACATTATGCAATACCCTACTGGGTAACTATTTACACTGCAGGTATTTCTAACTTATTCCTTGTACCTGGCAGGGACCTGGCCTTTTGTACTGCGTGTTGACCTACGTAGTACTGGGGTGTTGTTGATGTTTGTGTTTGTACTGTCTGCTACCCTGTCAGATCTACGTGTGGGTAAATTGTAGAACTGTCTTAACCTCTCGATGGGACTGGCAAGTACACTGGTTACTGGGCCTTCTGGCTGTGCTTCTACCGGTGATCCTTCCTCCGGGGATTCTTCCTGAGCAGGCTCTTCTGGGGCACTTACAGGTCTTACTTGCAGTGGAGGGTCTTCTAGCTGTTGGCAGAAGTGCATCACAGGTATTATTACGGCTCCATCCAGTTGAGGCCAATCTGCCGGGAAATCTCCTAAGACAGTATGGAGTACATCTTCTTTGGGTTCTTCAGTCACTATAAGAGGTACTTCTTCCTGTGGCTTCAATAGACCTGGACACAAGTTCAAGTGGTCTCTTGAAACTGTTACAGCTGTCTTACCTTCATCTTTACTGATTAGACAGGTTTTTCTCTTGTCAAACCTGGAATCCAACACAGTGTAAGGCTCTCTTTCCCACTGGTCATCAAGCTTGTGGTTTCTTCTTTTTCGCTTCAACACAACTTCTCCAGGTGTTAAGGGTTCTGCTGGTGCACTCTTGTTGTACTGTGCTTCCTGCTTATCTCTCATCCTATTTAGACTGTCTTCGACACAGGCCTGTACTCTCTTGTACTGCTCCTGTCGGGTCGTATCCCAGTCTTCAGTGGACATGTCTGCTTCTGGTTCTACCACTCCAAGCTCCAGGTCCATATGCAACTTTCCGGTCTTGCTCTCATGAGGTACGCTGGAGTACAATTGGTGGAACTCACAGGTATGTGATTGTACAGATCTACCAGGTCAGGTAGTCTGTCTGGCCACTGATTCATTTCTTCTAGAGGTAAGGTCTTCAGCAGGTCTATGACGATATTGTTCATCTTTTCACATAGACCATTAGTTTGAGGGTGGTATGGTGTAGTCCGAATCTTCTTAAACCCGTACAGATGGCAAAACTCTTTGAACAGCTCGACTTCAAAGGCAGGGCCTTGAGCCGTCAGCACCTTATCCGGGTATCCATGGGGCCTGCAGAAGTATGCTTGAAACGTCCTTGCTGCAGTTTCTGCCTTCAGATCCTTGACAGGGGCTACCACCAGGAACCGGGAGTAGTGATCCACCATGGTCAGGGCATAAGAGTAGCCTGACCTGCTGGGTGACAGCTTGATGTGATCCAAAGCGACGATCTCCAGGGGCTGGGCTGTCTTGATGGACTGCAAGGGTGCTTTCTGGCTGCTGTAGTCTTTTCTTCTGAGGCTACAGGGTCCACAATCCCAGCACCATCTCTCTATGGAGCTCCGCATTCCAACCCAATAAATCTGACTCTTCAGGAGGGTTTCCAGCTTCTTCCAGCCAAAGTGCCCTGCTTGATCATGGTAGGCCTCCAACACCATCTGGATGTCTGTCCTGGGCACTACAATCTGCCATACCATCTCATGGGTCCTAGGGTTAACATTCCTTCAGCACAGCTTCACTCTATAGATGAACAGCCGGCTTCTCTCATTCCACACTTGCTTGGCCTGTGGAGAAGCGTCCTTCTGCAGGGAGGAACCTTTCTGGGTTATCAGTTCTTTGATACGGCTGACAACTGGGTCGCTGTCCTGGGTCTCCTTCCAACTGTGATGAGGTAAAGGGTTTAGTGTCTTACCACGATACTTCCTGGAGGTGCGCTGCTCGTGGACCATCCCATTTCTATGGAAGGCAGGTAGCTCAATATCCTCCAGGTCATCCACTTCTTCTTCAGTGTCCGACTAGTGAGGCATTCTGGATAGGGCATCGGCGTTGGCGTTCTTGTGGCCTGCCCGGTACTTGATGGTGAACTGATAGTTTGACAGTCGGGCCATCCAACGCTGTTCCATGGCTCCCAACTTGGCTGTCTCTAGATGTGTCAAGGGGTTGTTGACAGTATAGGCCGTGAACTTAGTGGAGGCCAGGTAGTGCTTGAATCGTTCAGTGATGGCCCAGACCAAGGCCAGGGGCTCCATCTTGAAGGAGCTATAGTTGTCTGGATTCCTCTCAGTAGGACGGAGCTTCCTGCTGGCATAGGCAATCACCTTCTCTTTGCCATACTGCTTCTGGCTCAACACAGCTCCTAGTCCCTCGTTGCTGGCATCAGTGTACAGCAGGAAAGGTTGGCTGTAGTCAGGGTAGGCCAAGATTTCTTCGCCAGTCAGGATCTCTTTCATCACTGCAAAGGACTCAGCCTGCTCTTTACCCCACTGGAAGGGGGGGGGGTTTGCCTCTGTTGGACTGTCCTACCAGGAGATCTTGCAAAGGCACTGCCTTCTTGGTGTAGTCCTTTACAAACCTCCGGTAATACCCGACCAGTCCCAGGAACTGATGTACCTCCTTGAGATTCTTCGGTTCCGGACGGTTCTCCGGGTCTGGTGCTACTCCTTCTGGACTGACAATGTGCCCCAGGTACTGAACCTTCTGTTTGAGCAGGTGGCACTTGGAAGGCTTCAATTTCATCCCATACCGGGACAATGCTTCAAATACCTCCACCAGGTGCTGCAAATGGTCCTCATACGTCTTGGAGTACACTATCACGTTATCCAGGTATAGCAGCACGGTCGCGAAGTTACGGTGTCCCAAACAGCACTCCATCAATCTCTGGAACATTCCAGGGGCGTTGCAGAGCACGAACGGCATACTGTTAAACTCGCAGAGTCCCATCGGGGTGGTGAAGGCCGTCTTCTCCCAGTCATCCTCAGCAACTGCTACTTGCCAGTACCCACTAGTGAGGTAAAGGGTAGAGAAGTAATTTGCAGACTTTAGTGCAGCCAGGGATTCCTCTACACGGGGCAAAGGGTATGCATCTTTATGTGTTATACGGTTTACCTGTCTGTAATCTACACACATCCTCATGCTTCCATCCTTTTTCCTGACCAGGACCAGGGGAGCTGCCCAGGGGCTGCAGCTATCTCTTATTACCCCTGCTTTCTTCATGTCATGCAACATTTCCTTTCTGGTAGTGTGCTAGTGGTATGGGCCTGTAACGTTCTTTGATGGGTGGATGGTCACCTGTGGGTATATGGTGTTGTACCCCTTTAATCCTCCCAAAATCAAGTTGGTGTTTGCTGAACACCTGTTCGTATTCCTGGACCACCCTGTGTACACCTTGTTTTTGATGGACAGGAGTGGTGTCAGTCCCAACATGGAGCTGTTGACACCAATCCCCCACCTAGGTTTCTGAGTCATTACCCTCCACTGTGTCTGATGAGGTTAAAGACTCTACTATGTGTATGGCGTCATCATTTACAGTATACAATCTGGCAACAGTGGCGTATCTTGGTATGTTAACTTCCTTCTCCCCACAATTTAGGAGACGCATGGGTACCCTCCCATTGCATACATCAACTACCCCTCTAGCAGTTAAGAGTGTAGGTCTGTGCTCCGAGCTAATGGGCTCCACTATCGCCTGGTAGTTCTGTCCCTTGAGACCTATTGCTGCCCTACACCAAATCAGCATCTCACTCATTGGGGGGATCACAATGGGTATCGGGTCTGTCACCCGTACATTACCAATCTCACCACCTGTTAGCTTTACCTGTTGGTGGTACAGGAGGGCTCGAATCTCTCTCTGGAGCACCTTCCTTTGCCTTGGTTTGGCAGTGTCAGCAATCTGTTGGAGTAAAAACAACACTTCTTCCAAACAGTTACCAACAATATTCTTACCAAGTATCATATACAAGTCTGTATCACCAGGGTTAGATTCTACTACAATCAGTCCTTGGTCCTTTAGCTCCACTCTCCCCACCTTCACTGTCACGTCCTTAACCCCTACTAGGTTAAGAGGAAGGCCGTTAGAGGCATACACAGAGAGGTTCTGGGCTGGCGGGTGGAGTTCATCTATGGACCAGTACCTTTTGTAGAGGACATCAGGTATGATGTTTACCTGTGATCCGGTGTCCAGTAACGCGGGTGTTGCTATGCCGTCCAGCACGATGGACAGGAAAGGCCTTCCTCCTATGAACCGGTGGTACCAGCTTGATGGGCCTGGTTGACTTACTCCTGGGTGTCGGCCCTCGGCCCCAGGGTTTGCTCGTTTAAAGGACAGTTCCGCACTGTGTGGCCTGCCTTGTGGCAACGCTAGCAGATGAAGTCTCCTGAAGGGCGACATTGGTCATTGGTCCTCCCATGGGGTGGCATTGTCCTCCTCTGGGGTGGCGTTGTCCTCCTATGGGGTGGTGTTGTCCTCCTTCTTCTCCTCATCCAGGGGACATCCTCAGGGCTGTCAGCGAGTAGGATCCTTCCTTCCGACTCGGGCTCCGTCTGTAGCTGCAGGGTGCTCAGGACAGTGGCCAGGGTTTTACTAAGCTGGCACACTTCAGAGCGCAGGCTGTCCAGCTCGCTATGGGGCACTGTTTGCGTTTTTGTTTCAGCCGTCAATGAAGGAGAAGTGGGTGCTGCGGGCACTGGGGTGGCCCCACCCTAGTAACGCTGGATAGCTGTCCCTGATGTTTCCAGGGGCTGTAGACCCTTAATAGCCATGTTCTTGAGGGTGTCAAAGGTGGCGTCTGGATGATCTAAAGCCCACCACCGTACAGTTCTGCTCTCCTCCTGGGACCTCAACCCCCGGATGAACTGTTCCGTCAGCATTTTATTTTTATCTTGTATGTGTAGCATCGGCGTCTCTGCCCCCTACCAGGCAGAGATGCCGTCCTTCTCACCTCCCCGCTCCCCACACGGGGTCCTCCTGTGCTCCTCTTCCTGCTGCTGCCGGCGCGCGCAGCTTCCCGGGCACTGTGCTTGGGGCGCGCGCGCTCCCTCTCTCTTAAAGGGGCCGCGTGCGCCGTCCTAAGGAGTCCCCGGCCAATTGCCGAGGGTCCTCCCATATATAAGGCACCTCCTCCAAAATGGAGGTGCCCGAGCAAAAGTTGATGCACAGCATACTTACCTCTGCTTCAGCCCGCAGGTCCAGTTGCCAGCCTGACTACTGTTCCAGTCCGCCAGTCTGACTACTCTCCAGCCCGACAGTCTGCCTTCCGTTCTACCTACCAGTCTGTCTATGGGCAAGTCCACCTGCTTACCAGGAAGCACCTGCTAGTTACCTGCCTGCTACCTACCGTGCCTGCTAGCCCGCTCACCTGGGAGCACTCGCCTATTACCTGCCTGTTACCTGATAGCCTACCTGGAGGCTCCTGCTGTCACTTGCCGTGACCACCTGCCTGCTAACCTAGAGACTTCAGCCTGCTTGGCCGTCACTTGCCATAGCCTACCTGGAGGCTCCTGCTGTCACTTGCCGTGACCACCTGTCTGTTACCTAGAGACTTCAACCTGCTCTGCCGTCACGTGCCGTGACCACCTGTCAACTATCCAGAGACTTCTGCCTGCCTGTTGTGTCCATCTGCTATACCGGTCAGTCCCAGTCTGCTGACCCGTGGGAGCCACCTGCTCTCTTACAAGGCCGTCCCCAGAGTAGCACCTGGTCCCTCTGCTCGGTCCCTCCCTGGTCACGGAGTCATTTGCCGCCGTATGACCAGGGTCGGTCTAAGTTGATACTTAGTCACGCCCCTCTGGGTCCCTCCTTGCACCGCAGCACAGAGGTTCCACCACCTGGACCCGTAACAGTATGCTGGCTGGACTAACCTGTTTTAGGGCCTGCAGGGCTTCCTGTAAACACCAGGCATAGTCCTGGATACTGTCCTCAGGTTTCTGGACACAGTGGTAGAAAAGCATCCGGAGATCTGTCTCAGTGCGGTTTTCAAACACAGTTTGCAGTCTCTTAAAGATAGTGGATACTGATTCCTGGTCTGCGGCTAGCCAGGTTTCAACTTCCCGCTCTGCGGCACCAGTCAATTGTCCCAGCACAACAGCGGCTCTCTGCTTACCAGTCATAGAATACATGTCCAGTACACTGCATATTTTTCTCTTGAACCCAGACAGGGTGTCTGGTTTGCCATCATACTGGGGAAGCCATTTTGCTCCAGGGATGTACGGCAGGGCCATGGGTATCAACGGAGTCATGACCCCTGCAGGTGGGGCGGCTGCTCCGGCCTGTGCAGCGCGGGGCGAAAGTTGGGCATCGGGAGCGTTAACCGGTACTCTGGCGGCTTTCTGGTCGTCGGCCATGGTCCCCCCTAGTAAACCGTAGCCTACATTCTTCACTTTTTATCAGGTAGGCCGCAGCTCCGCGGGCGACGGTCTTCTACCAGGACCTTGCGTCGCTCGCGTCTGACGTCAGAGCGTCCTATGGAGTCCCTCCAGGACCTGACACTTCCTGGTTCGACGTCAAGGGCGGGGCGTGTCCTGGGCTTCGCTTGCTTCCAGAGGTTACGCCTCTCCGATTCCCGCGGTTACGCCCCTCTTCTTCCCGCAAGGCGACTGGAAAATGGCGGACAGTGGCGGGAATCCTCGGGAATGGCGGGAAACCTTCTCCACAGTGAGTATTACAGTCTTTTAAGGTGCACAGTACCCGGTGGCAACGGGCACGGGATCCTGTTCGTGACGCCAGGAAAATGACGCGCCACCAGGGCCGTGCGGTACTCGGCAGCCGGGCCTCTGGTTGCTGGGGGATATCACGGTGGCTGACCCGGTCCATGGCCCAGGGCGGTCACCCAAAAAGGGGAATTATTTATAGGGAATTTGTAAAGTGTTCGTGACACCACCTGTGGAATGCGGCTAAAGGGAGCCGCCGCTGCTGAGAAGTCCTCTGAGGCAGATGTTAGGGCAGCTTATGATGGAACGGCTCCCCACAGGTAGAGCGGGCCTCAGGGCAGCATGGGGTAATGGATGGTGGTACAGGGGAGAGACGGCCAGGGCGGTTCAGGAAGAAATGACGGACACTCACACGGGGGTTCACTTCGGTACCTTTACTGGTGTAGATGCAGGTATGATCCAGGGTACTCGGTAGTCTGGGTGCACTTCTGGACTCTCCCCAGTGAGCGGGTATAGGGCCTCCTGATCCGTTGCTTCCACTTGCTAAGCTTCTGACCTGCCTGGAGCTAGGCCTGGCTTAATTACTGTCTCTCTCTCTCTTGCACCTGCTGACCTGGTGGCAGGGCCTTCTCCTGGAGATCTCTCTCCCTGGACGCTGGGGCCTCCGTGACTCCTAGCCCTGGTACAGTAGTCAGCGTTGGTCGGCCTGGGACTTGTAGTCCTCCAGGTATCCGGTGGTCCCTACTGGGTATAAAGGGTCCCTGTAGGCGCGGACCCGGTGTCCGGTGTATATTTCAGGGTGAGCCTGGTACGCTCCTCTGCCCCCTCAACTCCTCTCTCCTTTCCTCCTTGCCGTTGGCCGCACTCAGGGCCCTCACTACGGCGGCAGCAGACGAGCTGCATCTTCGCTGCTCTAAGCGTCAGCACGCTCTCTGAACTAACTTCTGACTGACTTAGCTGCCTGGTTCCACCCTCCATATATTTATCCCTATCATGGCTCCCTCTGGTGGTCTGAGGTGGTAGGGTGGAGGTGTGTGAATGTGTGAGGGCCTCTTGTGGAGAAGTCCATCCATGCACCCTACTGGGTTCTGTGGCACCTGTGCGTAGCAGGGCGCCACAGTAGCGCCAGATACTGAGGCAAAGAAATGAGAAAAGTTGGATTTTCACAAGGCTTTGGACGATCTTGGGATAAATTTGATTTACAGCTTATACTTTGGACACATCATACGAAGAGAGTAATCACTGGAGAAGGAACTCATGGTCGGAAGAATAGAAGGATCAAGGCGAAGAGGAAGACCAGCAACCCAATGGCTTGATACTATCAAGATAATGGAGAAGACCCTGATGGACCTATCTAGGCTTCTACAAGATCAATCTTCCTACAGAATGTTCATCCATCAAGTGTCCATCGCTCGAGACCGAGTTGAAGGCAGTTAAATAAATTGTGATGTGAGATCAGAATATGGCCAATTTCCGACAATACGTAGCCAATAAAAGTGGGTGTGAAATTAGAGATGAGTGGATCTGACGAGATTTGAATTTGCCAAATGGTGTGGATTTTACTGGGAAATTTGATTTGCAATGAGTTTATTCTCCAAGAATTCCATGTTCTTATTATGCTCTGGGGTTGGAACAGTCCAAGGACATAATAAACTTAAGGGGTAGAAAAAGAACAAAAAACAACTAATGCTCATTACTCACCTTCGCTGCTCACTCTCTCCTTTATAATCCTTGGCGCATCTTCTTACCAAATCTTCATGCTAGGCCAGGACTTACAGACGCGACTAGGTCCAGGACGATACTCTGCATGCACGTTTTAAGGTTCTGGTGCTGTTGTGACCTCACGATGTCCGCTGAGATCTTATGAAGTGTAGTCTAGACCAGAACATATAATAGACCAAGGTTTACCCTGCGCATGAATTGGGCCATCCCAGGCCTAATCTTGGCTGGAAGTCCCAGTCTCATGTGAAGATGCAGTAAGTAGAGCTGAGGACCATACGGGGGGAGCGTAAGCAGTGGAGGTAGTCGAAGAGGTGAGCGGTGAGTTGAGTATTTTTTTTAACCTCTTTCTGGACTTTTACAGTTCAGCAAAAATAAAGAAGTGAATTACAAAAAAATCTGCTCCCTGGAGAATATGTTTTTTGTGTAAAATTCGAGTAGACTACAATTCTGCTCAAAGAAATTCGTCCAACTGTATGAGAAATAATTCATGATTTTCTTGCCACTTGACAACTTCCCCACCACAAAACAGAGTCAAGTTGCCAAACGCATTCGATTTTTTTCCTAAAATAATTTGGTAACACCTCGGTGTCTCCGCTGCCCAGCAGGCAGTCCCGATCTTTCAACTGGAGGAGCAAAAGTGCAACAAACCAATCTACTTATGTGTCATTTCTTACCTTTCTTGGCTCAACATATCCTGAGATGTAAAATACAACATTCTTAGGCTATATGTGTCTATGTGAGGCCAACCAGCGGTTCCGATGTGAATGGCAGCCTGTCCGGGGTAATGCTAGCATGTCTCAAATACAGTATGCAGGAGAAGAAGGAAAGATCCAGCTTCCGATCCAGATATATATAAAATGAATTCCTTTATTGGTAAAAAGTTATAAATATTTGACAAAAAGATGAACAAATGCACACCAACAATCTATGGTGTGATGGTGGAACTTGGGGGGGGTAGAGGTCTCATCACCAGACGCGTTTCGAGTGATACCACCAGGTAGACTTCAGAGTGTTAAACAAGTATTTTCCGGGCTTTACAGTATTTGCAATTCGTGGCAAATCTAATTTTTCACAAAAAATTGTGGAGGCTAGAATATTGGAATTCCAAAATATTTGCTCATCTGTAATAAATAGCCACACTCACCACTCCAGATCCCAACAAGCTTCACCTATTCCTTTCTCTATAATGGTTATTTTGACTATTGGGGGATATTGGATGCTTAGGACCATACTTGGATCCTGGTAATTCCCAGGTAAAAGGTCCAAAATGGACAGTTCCTTCAAGTGAATATTATTCAGTCCCGCGAAGCAAGTTATAAAGTATGAGTCACCGGCGTAGCGTGAATCTTCCGAGACATAATAGACAGCAATGGTCTGACAATCCAATTTCAGTAAATTATAACTGAAGGACAGATTTATTTCTCTTAATAGTACTATTAATAAGATTGTTATGACCAACTGTTGCGGCGCTGTCAAGTGCTGGGTTGAGTGGCAGGTGTGTGTTGGCGACATCTTTGGTTGTCTGCACAACAGCAAACTACTGATGGCTTAAATATGTATTGAAATGCGGAACCATATGGTAAGTCGTACACGACGCTTCATCACAACATCCCATTTTATTACCCTTTGATTTTTAGTTTTCTCTCATCTAAAAGATTATATCAGATGCTTCTGCTAAAACGACACATAAATCCACATAATCTTCGGCACAGGCTTTTATTCTTAAAAGAACACAATAAACTATGCTGCATACAGTACTACTCATCTTGGGAGAATGAACGCTTCCATCGTCAGAGGGAAATATGCACATAAGATTCCGATACATATTACTCCTTCTGGTCTTTGGAATCAGTTTTTCCTTCTAGGGTTTGTCTCATGAAGACATCACTTCTGATCATTGAGGTCCTGCATGAGAGCTCTGCTTTGAGCCACAACAAAGAATCACTTAATAGCAGCTGCTTCCATTCATAGACGTCCATTTATTTTTGTCGCTGCCAGTCTCCAAATTCCTATAATTAACAGAGTTGTGTTACCTCTCATGGATCCAGCGCCAGAAACTGTGTCCTTCTGTGACGTCTCTCTCTGGGGCCTTGCAGCCTGGCTCAGGTGGTGGGATGCTGCCTGAGTATTCAGTAGCTGACATCAATCCCCTACTGTGGACTATGGTGCAAACCTCGCTTTGATGGACCTGTTCCCCATCTTGGGATTAACTCTGTAACACTGCTGTGACAACTCTGCTCTAGGATACCATTCACAACCAAAACAACCACGATCAAATAGCCAATTAAAACTGATTTATTATTCCTTTTCATTAAAAATTGTTATCGTATACAGATAATTGGTACAAAAAATAATGCAAGACAACACATAGTGTGCAAAAAATTCCACCGCAATATGGGACACACAGGACCCCGGTTGTACTGCCCAATAGTATTAGATAATCATCAAAGTAGCATGGCGTATATACCTGAGCTAATATAATCTGACTAGTAAAGACAGCTCATATACTAAGTGGTTATATTATTAAAAAAGAGGGCTCATATCCTAAAACATTGTAAGGTCCCTGAAAACTAAATAGTATTAGTACACGTCACAGGGTTATGTTATACCTCTATCCAACCACCATGTGTGTATCTCTATGCATGTAGTAACAATATATATATAATAACAGTATATGGACCTACAATACACTGGTACTATACATGATGACAATATCACTTGGTATATCTATAGAGACATGTATCACAATAAGTACCTAGATACCAAACCGCTACTTTGTTGGGCTTCCAACGTGGGTCCTGCTCCCACCCCGACGCGCGTTTCGGCGCTGCCTTCCTCATTGTGATACATGTCTCTATAGATATACCAAGTGATATTGTCATCATATACAGAACCATGATGTATAGTACCAGTGTATTGTAGGTCCATATACTGTTATTATATATATATTGTTACTACATGCATAGAGATACACACATGGTGGTTGGATAGAGGTATAACATAACCCTGTGACGTGTACTAATACTATTTAGTTTTCAGGGACCTTACAATGTTTTAGGATATGAGCCCTCTTTTTAAATAATATAACCACTTAGTATATGAGCTGTCTTTACTAGTCAGATTATATTAGCTCAGGTATATACGCCATGCTACTTTGATGATTATCTAATACTATTGGGCAGTACAACCGGGGTCCTGTGTGTCCCATATTGCGGTGGAATTTTTTGCACACTATGTGTTGTCTTGCATTATTTTTTGTACCAATTATCTGTATACGATAACAATTTTTAATGAAAAGGAATAATAAATCAGTTTTAATTGGCTATTTGATCGTGGTTGTTTTGGTTGTGAATATCTATTTTGCGATTTTGCCGTTATATGGTCTATAATTGCCACTCACTACATTACAATATGTGTATGAGTATACCATGAAGTGGCACTGTTTGGAAACTATATTATATAGGATACCATTGCAAACCCAGCTCTGCTGCACCTGTTACTCGTTGCTGGGTTAACTCTGTTATACTGCTGTGCCAGATCTGCCATAGAACACCTTTGCAAACCAAGCTCTGCTGCATTTGTTGATCATTTCTGGGATAACACTACTATCCCACTATGTCAATTCTGCTATAAAACAGCATTGTAAACCCAGCTCTGCTGCACCAGTTCCTCATCGCTGGTTCATTCTTTTATACCACCCTGCCACCTCTGCCATAGACTTCCATTGCAAACCCAGCTCTTCTGCACCAGTTCCTCATCACGGGGTTAGCTCTTACATACTATTGTACCACCTCTGCCATAGAGTTCCATTGCAAACCCAGGACAGCTACACTGATTCAACTCTGCTACTTTACTGTAACCAGCTCTGCTACATCAATTGCAGAGCAGGCTGTAAATCAAAGTGCTGGGAACGATTACAGCTCTGTGCACGCTCCAAAGCCTGAAAGTGAGTTCAACAATATAAGTTCATTTTCTCCCGGTAGCTGCACTTTCAGTAAGTTGGCCGGCAGCATTGCAATGCTGTGTACTTGTAGATTTACTCTATATCTGCAGGTAAATAGCATTTTTGCACATGACAGGTTCCTTCTAATGGTCATCATATAATACTTCAATTACCCCGATTCATCATTGTAGGAAAATCTCAGCATTGGGACAACCTGTGATAATAATTTGGGGTTCCTCCTAAGAGAGACACAATTCTTCAAAAGGTCAGAGCACATATTAAGGCTTATTTTTAAAGATACAAGTTATAGTCAGAGAGGACCACCACACGATCCATACAGAGGGGTACAACAGGGATTATTTTGGCTCCTTCATAGTATTTATAAAGGGACTGTTTCTTATCGATTAGCTGATCTCCAAGAGTCCAGAGTCTCTAAGCCCCAGAGTGGAGACCAATAGAGGAAATTACACATCCAGATCCTTCCGATACAATATAACATTTTATATCTGCCGTCCAAGTTATCTCCCCTCTACTCTCCACGATGAAAGAATTCCCTCTGTGACATACATGACTTTGGGTTAGCTCTTCATCAGATAAGCCTTTAAACAGCACTAATAAATGTAACATTAAAGAAGCCCTCCTCCTCCTCCTATCAATGTTTTTATGCTCTTAATATATTTCAGTCATCAGATTATATATCACTGTGTACTTACAATTGCTCATTTTGCCTGTCTACCAGATAATTCTTCTCTTTTCCATTAGGTCTATAACATCTATACTGAGTTCTATGTAGAAACAGGAGGTCAACTTTCCCTGCATGAGTCATAATTCACTGCAAGGGGGAGGAGGGAGCAGCTGGGTCAGAAGTTGAAGAGGGGAATGATAAATGCAGGAACAAGAGACTTTCTGCTTCTACACAGAGCAGGGAAAAGGGAAGAATTATCTGGGTAGAAAGGCAAAATGAGCAATTGTAAGTACAAAGTTCTGTATAATGTAATGACTGCAATATACACTGCTCAAAAAAATAAAGGGAACACTTAAACAACAGAATATAACTCCAAGTAAATCCAACTTCTGTGAAATCAAACTGTCCACTTAGGAAGCAACACTGATTGCCAATCAATTTCACATGCTGTTGTGCAAATGGAATAGACAATAGATGGAAATTATTGGCAATTATCAAGACACCCTCAATAAAGGAGTGGTTCTGCAGGTGGGGACCACAGACCACATCTCAGTACCAATGCTTTCTGGCTGATGTTTTGGTCACTTTTGAATGTTGGTTGTGCTTTCACACTCGTGGTAGCATGAGACGGACTCTACAACCCACAGAAGTTGCTCAGGTAGTGCAGTTCATCCAGGATGGCACATCAATGCGAGCTGTGGCAAGAAGGTTTGCTGTGTCTGTCAGTGTAGTGTCCAGAGGCTGGAGGCGCTACCAGGAGACAGGCCAGTACACCAGGAGACGTGGAGGGGGCCGTAGGAGCGCAACAACCCAGCAGCAGGACCGCTACCTCCGCCTTTGTGCAAGGAGGAACAGGAGGAGCACTGCCAGAGCCATGCAAAATGACCTCCAGGCCACAAATGTGCATGGATCTACACAAACGGTTAGATACCGACTCCATGAGGGTGGTATGAGGGCCCGACGTCCACAGATGGGGGTTGTGCTCACAGCCCAACACCGTGCCGGACGCTTTGCATTTGCCACAGATCACCAGGATTGGCAAAGTCGCCACTGGCGCCCTGTGCTCTTCACAGATGAAAGCAGGTTCACACAGAGCACATGTGACAGACGTGACAGAGTCTGGAGACTCCGTGGAGAGCGATCTGCTGCCTGCAACATCCTTCAGCATGACCGGTTTGGCAGTGGGTCAGTAATGGTGTGGGGTGGCATTTCTTTGGAGGGCCGCACAGCCCTCCATGTGCTCACCAGAGGTAGCCTGACTGCCATTAGGTACCGAGATGAGATCCTCAGACCCCTTGTGAGACCATATGCTGGTGCGGTTGGCCCTGGGTTCCTCCTAATGCAGGACAATGCCAGACCTCATGTGGCTGGAGTGTGTCAGCAGTTCCTGCAAGATGAAGGCATTGAGGCTCTGGACTGGCCCGCCCGTTCCCCAGACCTGAATCCGATTGAGCACATCTGGGACATCATGTCTCGCTCCATGAACCAACGTCACGTTGCACCACAGACTGTCCAGGAGTTGGCGGATGCTTTAGTCCAGGTCTGGGAGGAGATCCCACAGGAGACCATCCGCAACCTCATCAGGAGCATGCCCAGGCATTATAGGGAGGTCATACAGGCACGTGGAGGCCACACACAATACTCAGCCTCATCAGGAGCATGCCCAGGCATTGTAGGGAGGTCATACAGGCACGTGGAGGCCACACACAATACTCAGCCTCATCAGGAGCATGCCCAGGCGTTATAGGGAGGTCATACAGGCACGTGGAGGCCACACACAATACTGAGCCTCATCAGGAGCATGCCCAGGCGTTGTAGGGAGGTCATACAGGCACGTGAAGGCCACACACAATACTCAGCCTCATCAGGAGCATGCCCAGGCATTGTAGGGAGGTCATACTGGCACGTGGAGGCCACACACAATACTGAGCCTCATCAGGAGCATGCCCAGGCGTTGTAGGGAGGTCATACAAGCAAGTGGAGGCCACACACAATACTGAGCCTCATTTTGACTTGTTTTAAGGACATTACATCAAAGTTGGATCATCCCGTAGTGTGTTTTTCCACTTTAATTTTTGGGGGTGACTCCAAATCCAGGCTTCCGTTGGTTAATAAATGTGATTTCCATTGATGATTTTTGTGTGATTTTGTTGTCAGCACATTCAACTTTATACAGAACAAAGTATTCAATGGGAATATTTCATTCATTCAGATCTAGGATGTGTTATTTCAGTGTTCCCTTTATTTTTTTGAGCAGTGTATTTAGAGGATAAAAACTTTAATGGGAGGAGGATGAAGAATAGGAAGAGGAGGAGGAGCGCTTCTTTAATTCTCATTACAATTCTCAATACATCATTATTGGTCTAAGCAAATTTGGGTTATCATAGGAGAAAGCAGATCTGAGGACGGAGAGGAAGGAAACCACATACTGCTTCAGTGTTTCGATGCTGGAGCATTTCCATAAACATCTCTCACATCTTCACTACTAAACAATTCCTATTTGAAGCAGTTTTCAGAAAACATCATGTGTCGTGTTCTCTGGGACTCTAACATCATGGCAGCACATTGATTTTATGTCATAGAAGAAGACGGCTGTAGGATAATGACATTCATCTATATAGACTACAACAGTCATTCATAAACTGGATGAGTTCTGCATCGCTGCATCTGAGCCAGAGCTGCAGAGGAACATGTCCCTGACCGAGGAATCCCCTCCATGGGAGAAAAAGGAGAATCTATCTATCTATCTATCTATCTATCTATCTATCTATCTATCTATCTATCTACCTATCTATCATCTATCTATCTATCTATTAACTATCTATCTATTATCTATTATCTATCTATCCGTCTGTCTATCTATCTTTATATCTATCTATCTATTATCTATCTATCTATTATCTATCTATTATCTATCTATCTATCTATCTATCTATCTATCTATCTATCTATCTATCTATCTATCTATCTGTGACACCCCAGGGGTCTGGTTGCCACAGTGATAGAGATATTACGTCTGAGAGCAGGTGGGAGGTCCTTTGGTCAGGGATCCTGTGCATGCCACACCTCCTGCCCAGTCTTGGGAGGGGAAGGACTTCCCCTATATAAACCCGGGGCTGAGGCAGAGTGAGTGAGAAAGAAGACAGAACAAGAGTAGAGAAGAGAAGCAGCATAGCAAGAAACATCAGGAGCTCTGTGGGGAGCAGTGTTACAACGAGTCAGGGGCTGGCAGCTACAGAGCTCGCCCTGACTGAGAAGATTTCTTACCGGACCCGGAGTCCGAGGCTGTGGGGACTAACTCCTACCCAGCAGCAGAAACCGTCCGGCAGAGGATTTCAGGTCCTCTGGCCCAGAAGCCCAAAGGCACGGTCACACGCGTGGGACCAGCACCGCCATCGTGGAGCGGAAGCCATTAGAAGGCCCCGAGTCACCGGCCATACGGGTGAGCACCACACGGTACACTCAGGGACGTGGGCTACTTATTCCCGCCTCTAGCAAGGTAGCCAGAAGAGTACAGTTAGTTGGGAAGGCCTACAACTCCGCCTGGCCAGGGGAGATCCCATCTGCTCAAGGACTGACCAGGCCCCTATCACTAGCAAGTACTCCGGGAGGGTCTATCTTTGTCACCAGTAAAGACCCTGAACTACACCGCACCGTCTATGAGTGGTTCCTGCTACCCCCATCATCCACGTCGGCTGCCCTGAGGCCATACCCCTCCCGTTGGGGGTTATACCATCCACGCTGCACCATCCTTCCACCGGCCTCAGCGGTCTGCCCTGCAGCGGCAGCTCCATAGCTGCATTCAACGGGTGGCGTAGTCACCAACCATCTACTGCTAGTACATCGCCGCTCAGTTTGACTCCCTGGGCGCGGACCGGGTCGCCGCCACGAGACTACAACCCTCAAGAGATCCGGCTCCGGGTAAGCTCCCGCGTGCGCAACGCAGCGCGACACAGGCCCAGGGGCGCGTCAACTTTGGCGTAGTCGGCAGGATCTCGTGCCCGCAACCACCGGGTACTGCGTGCCTGAAAAGCAAAGACTGTTCAAACTTACCAGTGGTGAAGATTCCCGCTATCCGTGGAGGTTTCCCGCCATCCGGCGCCATCTTCTACCTTCTTCCCGCCATCCGCGAAGTTTTCCCGCCATCCGGCGCCATCTTCGACCTTCTTCCCGCCATCCGTGGAGTTTTCCCGCCATTGGACGCCATCTTGAGGACGCCGCGCGGGAAGAAGAGGGGCGTGGACTCCGAAAGCGCGCGAGAACTGAAGCCCCGCCTCACGTCCGGACGTTGCGTAAGGTCCTGGAAGGAGCCCAGCAGACGCCGACGTCACCGGAGCGCGACGGAAGGTCCTCAACCCTGACGATCCACTGCGGAGCCGCGGCCTACGGAACAGGGTCATCGCAAGGTAGGCCACGGTCCACTAGGGGGGAGGAAGATGTCGGATACGGAGGAGAGCTTCACTGCCTCAACCCCCGCCAGCGCCACCGCTGCTGCAGTTATGCCCTTCACCATGCCCTATATCCCGGGAGCAGCTTGGCTACCCCAGTACTCAGGGGAGTCACATACCCTGCATGACTTTAGAGAAAAGCTGGATAGCCTCTTCCAGGTGTACCCCCTCACAGAAGAGCAAAAAGTGAGCATCCTGGTGGCCCAACTAACCGGGGCAGCCAAAAGGGAAGTAAAATCCTGGCCACCTGGGAGGAAGACTGTCGCAGGGATACTAACCCGGCTGAAGGACACCTTTGATACCCGCACCTCAGCCGAGATTAAGCTTAGATTCTACGGGTGCAAGCAGCGAGCGCATGAGAGTATAAGGGACTATGCACTAAACCTACAAGAGGCCCTGAGGGCCATAAAGCAGACCGACCCTGAAGGGGTGGGAAACGAGGACAGGCTGTTGACTGAACAATTTATAGAGGGTTTATATTGCAATGCCCACCGAACCCAGTTGCGGGCAATGGCCTTACAGGATCCCCATCTGGACTTTGCACAGTTCAAGGACAGAGCCATCCGGGTGCTCCGAGAACCGGCACCGGGTGGCGTTGTGACCCACAGGCGCCCAGCTATCACTTACCACCAGGAGGCGGCGCCCTTGTCGGCAGGGCCTGTGGGAGCTGATGCGCAGGCTTTGGACAATGACCCGGCTCCAGACCTACGCCATCAGGTCCAAGAGCTAGCTAAGAGCGTTGCTGCGCTAACCCGAACTGTGCAGTCTTTACAGGTTTCCACCCCAGGGAAGATCCAGCTGGCATCCGGACCGGAGGACATCCCGTGGCGTCGACCAAGGAGGACCCCACCGGCCAGAGGAAGACCCAGTGACCGATACAGCGAGGACGGACGACCCATCTGCCGCCGCTGCAATCAACCCGGACATATGGAAAGGTACTGTTCTTTAAACGGGCACAACCTGGGGTAGAGGGCCAACCCCCAGGAAAAAGATCACCAGGCCCATCGAACTGGCGCGACAGATATGTGGGAGGACGTCCAGTCTTGCCTGTGGTACTGGATGGCATTCCCATGAGTGCCCTACTGGACACCGGGTCACAGGTCACCACTATCCCGTACGTGCTCTTTAAGCAGTACTGGAATGACTCGGATATTACCCGCTACCCTGACGACGACTTGAGTATCATCGCCAGCAATGGCCAGCCCGTGCCACAGATCGGATTTAAAGAGGTGACCATCAAAATCGGTAGAGTCGAACTGGCAGCACAGGGACTGATCATTGTAGACATTGACAAACATGAGAGCCACCCAAAAATAACTCTAGGAACTAATGTAATTGAGAATTGTCTTGCAGAGGTGATTTTCCTTCTACAGCAGGTTGCCAAGAACGCCAGCTCCGGCGAGCAGCGAGTGCTCCAGAAAGAGATCCGGGCACTGATGCGACGGCAACAGGTGGAACTCTCCGGCGGTGAGATTGGTAGCGTAAGAATGTGTGACCCTTTCCCTATTGCCATGCCCCCAAAAAGCGAAATGATGATTTGGTGCCGGGCAGCTATTGGTCTGAGAGGTAGAGATTACCAGGCAATGGTAGAACCAGTTTACTCAGACAGTAGGCCCACCATTTTGACAGCACGGGGGGTGGTCAATGTATGCCATGGGAGGGTGCCCGTTCGCATAATCAATATCGGGGAGAGGGAAGTGTACCTGCCCCGGTATGCCACGCTAGCAAAATTATATACCATCAACCAAAACTCTATACAGTCTGTGGAACCCTTGCCTCCATCTCACCCGGAGGAAGGTAACGGCTCTAAGAAAGTAATGGAGGATTGGTGTCAGCAACTACACTTGGGAACTGACTCCACTCCCTCCCACCAGAAACAGGGAGTCTACCGGGTGGTTCAAGAGTATGAGAGAGTGTTTAGTAAACACCCGTTAGACTTCGGGCGAGTCAAGGGGGTAGAACACCGCATCCCCACGGGAGATCATCCTCCCATAAAAGAGAGGTATCGACCCGTACCCCCTGCACATTACCAACACGCCAAGGGGATGCTTAGAGACATGAAGGAGGCTGGGGTAATCCGGGATAGCTGTAGCCCCTGGGCAGCCCTGCTAGTTTTAGTCAAAAAGAAAGACAACACCATGAGGATGTGTGTAGATTACCGGAAAATCAACCGTATCACACACAAGGATGCGTACCCCTTACCAAGGATAGAGGAGTCATTGGCTGCTTTAAGATCTGCTAACTTCTTCTCTACCTTGGATCTCACTAGCGGGTACTGGCAGGTTCCTGTAGCAGAGGCGGACCGGGAGAAGACCGCATTCACCACCCCGATGGGACTTAGTGAGTTCACCTGCATGCCGTTCGGACTCTGCAACGCCCCAGGAACCTTCCAACGATTAATGGAGTGCTGTCTGGGCCACAGAAACTTCGAGACGGTCCTGTTGTACCTGGACGATGTCATCGTATACTCCAAAACTTATGAGGACCACCTGAAACACCTGGCGGAGGTGTTCGAAGCTCTGGCGAGTTACGGCCTAAAGGTGAAACCCTCCAAGTGTCACCTCCTGAAACCAAAGGTGCAGTACCTGGGACACGTGGTGAGCGCTGACGGAGTGGCTCCCGACCCCGATAAGATCACCGCAATTAAGGGATGGCCAAGCCCCTCCAGCGTAAAAGAAGTGCGGCAGTTCCTCGGGTTGGTAGGCTACTACCGAAGGTTTATTCCCGGTTTCACCAAAAAGGCAGCGCCTATGCAGGACCTCCTGATAGGCCAGTCCCGGAAGGCCAAGAACCAGAAGCCGCCCTTCAAATGGGAAGAGCTAGAAGAAGAGTCCTTCCGCCAGCTGAAGATGGCCCTCACGGGGGATGAAATCTTGGCGTACCCGGATTATAGCCAGCCCTTCATCCTCTACACCGACGCCAGTAACATCGGGCTAGGAGCCGTACTGTCCCAGATCCAGCAGGGGAAAGAACGAGTAATCGCCTACGCCAGCCGAAAATTGCGACCCACCGAAAGGAACCCCGAGAATTATAGCTCATTTAAGCTAGAGTTCCTGGCCGTGGTATGGGCAGTCACTGAGCGCTTTAAGCATTACCTTGCTTCTTCCCGGTTCACCGTGTACACGGATAACAACCCGTTGACACACCTGGACACGGCAAGACTCGGTGCCCTGGAGCAGAGGTGGATGGCCCGTCTGTCCAACTACGAGTTCATAATCAAATACCGGGCAGGGCGCTCCAATACTAACGCGGACGCCCTGTCCAGGATGCCCAACCTGCCGGACGAAGGAGAAGATCCGGAGGGACTGGAAGAAATTGAACTCCCTGCGTTCCACCGTCATGGGACTATCCAGTATTCCCACCGGGTAAGGAGTAAGCAGGCTGCTACGTTGAACCCCTTACCTCACTACAACTGGGCGGAAACGCAAGACAGCGACCCTGCCGTCCGACTGGTGAGGGAGATGCTGACTCGGCCGGAGGCTCGCCTTGAACCAGACACTCCGGAGGAAGCCAAACAACTATGGGCAGAGAAGAGTCGACTGTTCCTTTACAAAGGGAAGTTGTGCCGCAGAATGGTTAACTCCCGGACGCATGAATTACTCTGGCAAGTAGTGGTGCCACGAAGAGACGCAGCCATGGTGATGGAGGCATACCACGACGGAGCTGGACACTTCGGGTGGAAGAAGCTGGAGTTCCTGCTGCGCGAGCGATTCCACTGGGTAGGCATGAGGGGAACCATTGAGAAGTGGTGCAGAGACTGTGGCCCGTGCAACCTGAGAAGGAAGGACCGCGCCAGCCAGAAGACTCCCCTGCAGTCCATCGTCACCCGGCAACCGTTGGAACTGGTAGCCTTGGATCATGTAAAACTGACCCCAAGCAGAAGTGGCTACGTCTACGCGTTAACCATCGTGGATCATTACTCCCGGTTTCTGGTTGTCGTCCCCGTCAAGGACTTAACGGCTCAAACAGCAGCTAGAGCCTTCCAGCAGCACTTTTGCCGTCCACACGGGTACCCGGACCAAGTGCTGACGGACCAGGGACCTGCCTTTGAAGCGGAGGTCTTCCAGGAATTCTGCAATCTGTATGGCTGCCGGAAGATAAGGACGACACCCTACCATCCGCAGACTAATGGACTTTGTGAAAAAATGAACCAGGTGGTAATGGATCTTCTAAAAACATTGCCCCTGGAAGAACGCAGTCTGTGGCCTGAAAAGTTGCCCGATCTGGTGGACCTATACAACCACATCCCGGTAGGTTCCACCAACTGTACCCCGGCTTACCTAATGAGGGCAAGACCTGGTAAGTTACCTGTTGACCTGGAAATGGGAGTCCTGACACCCGAGGACACTTCACCAGAAACAGACTGGGACACAGAGAGGCAGCAGCAGTACCGGAGAGTACAGGAGAGCGTGGAGCGAAGCCTCTGTCAGGCTAGGGAAAGACAAGAGAAAACTTACAACCAGTATGCTCCCGCTGTTCCCCTGGTACCCGGAGAGCAGGTCTTGAAGAGGAAGAGACGGCTCCACAAGTTGGACGACCAGTGGGAGAAGGACCCGTACACCGTACTGCCCTCAAGCCACGAAAACCCGAAGGTCTGTACCATCAGTAAAGACGGAGGGGAAACCACAGCCATTGTATCCCGGGACCACCTGAAGAAGTGTCCCGAACAACTGAGGAACCCTGAAGAGGAACAAGAAGACCATCGACCCGTAGAGGAAAGGGAAGATACGGTTAGTACCGTGCTCGGGGACTTCCCTCGGTCTTGGACTCAAGTCAATGGTGCAGTTGTGGTACCCGTACTCACCTTCCTCCAACCATCATCCCAAGAACCTACGGAGCAACCGGTAGAGCTGGAAGAACAGCCGGTCCAGGAGGCAGAAGACTCTACACAAGCAGACCCGGAAAATCAACCCTCTGCTTATAGTGAGCATGCCATACCCCTAGTGAGCCAGAGGGCCCATGGACAGCTGCCCAGTTTACCCTTGGCAGCTCCTACACCCTGTAGTTCAGGGCCAGACAGTCAGCTCCGTAGGTCCACTAGGGCCACTAGAGGCCAGCTACCCGCACGTTGGAGGATCTAAATGTTTAAGCTATCTTATAATGTTTACTTGTTTATAGTTGCTTGTGTATAATTTTGTGTTTCTAGTTCTTTTTAGGAGTCCTTGGTGGATTTACCGGGAATCCTTGTACATAGTTGGAGCGTAACCCAGGATGGACTAAAAACTGTTAAGGACTCGGGGCAGGACAGGCCCCTACCTGGTTACGTCTCCCTGTTTTGGTGAAATGGACACCTTGCTTTTCAAAACTGCACCCGGTTGCGGACACGCCGTAACCATCTTATGTGTTTTTCTTATTGTATTGTTATTGTTATACCTTGTTATGTTTTTTCTAAAAAAATATGTTTAGTCCCGGAGTACTAAATTTCACTGGGGGGGAATGTGACACCCCAGGGGTCTGGTTGCCACAGTGATAGAGATATTACGTCTGAGAGCAGGTGGGAGGTCCTTTGGTCAGGGATCCTGTGCATGCCACACCTCCTGCCCAGTCTTGGGAGGGGAAGGACTTCCCCTATATAAACCCGGGGCTGAGGCAGAGTGAGTGAGAAAGAAGACAGAACAAGAGTAGAGAAGAGAAGCAGCATAGCAAGAAACATCAGGAGCTCTGTGGGGAGCAGTGTTACAACGAGTCAGGGGCTGGCAGCTACAGAGCTCGCCCTGACTGAGAAGATTTCTTACCGGACCCGGAGTCCGAGGCTGTGGGGACTAACTCCTACCCAGCAGCAGAAACCGTCCGGCAGAGGATTTCAGGTCCTCTGGCCCAGAAGCCCGAAGGCACGGTCACACGCGTGGGACCAGCACCGCCATCGTGGAGCGGAAGCCATTAGAAGGCCCCGAGTCACCGGCCATACGGGTGAGCACCACACGGTACACTCAGGGACGTGGGCTACTTATTCCCGCCTCTAGCAAGGTAGCCAGAAGAGTACAGTTAGTTGGGAAGGCCTACAACTCCGCCTGGCCAGGGGAGATCCCATCTGCTCAAGGACTGACCAGGCCCCTATCACTAGCAAGTACTCCGGGAGGGTCTATCTTTGTCACCAGTAAAGACCCTGAACTACACCGCACCGTCTCTGAGTGGTTCCTGCTACCCCCATCATCCACGTCGGCTGCCCTGAGGCCATACCCCTCCCGTTGGGGGTTATACCATCCACGCTGCACCATCCTTCCACCGGCCTCAGCGGTCTGCCCTGCAGCGGCAGCTCCATAGCTGCATTCAACGGGTGGCGTAGTCACCAACCATCTACTGCTAGTACATCGCCGCTCAGTTTGACTCCCTGGGCGCGGACCGGGTCGCCGCCACGAGACTACAACCCTCAAGAGATCCGGCTCCGGGTAAGCTCCCGCGTGCGCAACGCAGCGCGACACAGGCCCAGGGGCGCGTCATATCTATCTATCATCTATCTATCATCTATCTGTCTATCTATCTATCTATTATCTATCTATCTATCTATCTATTATCTATTATCTATCTATCCGTCTGTCTATCTATCTTTATATCTATCTATCTATTATCTATCTATCTATTGTAATGCAGCGGCTTGCTTGGCATTACTGTAATGGTCCAGGATGTGTTTTGGGCTGACCATGTACCTCCCCCTCAGGTGACTGGTCACAAGACTGTGACATAGTGCAGGTCCTATGCACACAGAATGTCTGATCACATGACTGTGACATCAGCACAGGTCCTGTGGGTGTGTACTACAGGATATATAAACCCTGGTAGTCTTGACACAGGGCGTGTGTACAAGGCATGAGGCCTGTTCCCGTGTAGGATACCGTTAGTGTGAGGCCTCGTGAGGCCTAGTAAAGAGTCCTGAAAGGCAGAGGCTGGATGTCAAGTGTGAAGACATACCAGTGGCCTTTGAGGGTACGAGGGCTGGAGACCCCCACCTGGGAAAGCCGGCTTGGAAGGCAAGAGTCCTGGAAGGCGAAGGCTGGATGTTGTGTGTGTGAAACATACCAGTAGCCTTGGACGGGACGACGGCTGGAGACCCCCATCTGGGAAGCCGTAAAGCCACAGTGGTGGCAGACCAAATGGACTGAAGCAGCTGTAACCCGTCAAACGTAAAGACACTGCTTATTGTGGACATTTATGTTAGTACCTTGCTGAAGCCTGTACCTGGAGCCAAGTGGGCGTAGCTGCCACTGGAAAGGCTCGTGGACATTATATGTGTGATATGCGGTTTATGCTAAAATGATAAACTGCTGCATTGTTCAATACCGGAAAGACTTGGCATGTGTGCTTTAATTGACCCAGTGCAGCGAGTATCCCCCAGTATGATGACTAGCACTGCCTTACACTATCTATCTATCTACCTATTATCTATCATCTATCTATTATCTATCATCTATCTATCATCTATCTATCTACCTATTATCTATCATCTATCTATCTACTATCTATTATCTATCTATCTACTATCTATTATCTATCTATCTGTCTGTCTGTCCATCTATCTTTATATCTATCTATCTTTCTTTACATCTACAGTCATGGCTGAAAGTGTTGGCACCCTTGAAATTGTTCAAGAAAATTAAATATTTCTCCCAGAATATTATTGCAGTTACACATGTTTTGTTATACACATGTTTAATTCCTTTGTGTGTATTGGAACAACACAAATAAAAGAGAGAAAAAAAGTAAAATTGGACATAAATTCACACAAAACCACACAAATTGGCCGGACAAAATTGTTGGCACCTTTCCAAAATTGTGGATAAACAACTTTGTTTCAAACATGTGATGATTGTTCAAACTCACCTGTGGCAAGTAACAGGTGTGGGCAATATGGAAATCACACCTGAAACCAGATAAAAAGAGGAGAAGTTGACTCAATTTTTGCACTGTGTGTCTGTGTGTGCCACACTAAGCATGGAGAACAGAAAGAGGAAAGAAAACTGTCTGAGGACTTGAGAACCAAAATTGTCAAACAGTATCCACAATCTCAAGGTTACAAGTTCATCTCCAGAGATCTTGATGTTCCTTTGTCCACGGTACACAACATAATCCAGAAGTTTACAACCCATGGCACTGTAGCTAACCTCTATGGATGTGGAAGTCAGAGAAAAATTGATAAAAGGTTGCAACGCAGCATAGTCTGGATGGTGGATAAGCTTCCCCAATCAACTTGCAAAGAAATTCAAACTGACCTGCAAACTCAGGGGGCATCAGTGTCACGTGTGAATGAAATGAAACACTATGGTAGGAGACCCAGGAGAAGTTTACTGCTGACACAGAAACATAAAAAAGCTAGACTGAAGTTTGCTAAAATGTATTGGAGTAAGCCAAAATCCAAAGCATCTTGTGGATAGATGAGACCAAAATAGAGCTTTTTGGTAAATCATATCATTCTACTGTTTACCGAAAACAGAATGAAGTCTCCAAAGAAAATAACACAGTACCTACAGTCAAATATGGTGGAAAAAAAAACATGTATATTTTTGACCTTGAACTGCTGCCTCTATTTGTCTGAATATCGATCTACATTCAGCCACAAATATATTTCCATACAGTAATGACTAAGTAACATAACAGTACTAGGACTGATTATCTTCTCTGGCCGTGGCTCCTCCGCCGCACACTACTTAGCAGCCATGGCCGCTTGGTGTCTCCAGCTCATCAGTATGTTCATTTAATAACCTCACACATTTCGGATAAATTTCAAAGCACGGAAATATCTTCGAACCTGCTCGGCAAACAAAAGAATTTTCTGTAATCATTCTGTCCTTGGCATGAATCAAAACAGGAGTTTCCTGTTTATGAATACATTATAGCGTCTTGTTTTTCTGTATATTTTTTTGCTTCTGACAGAGGGAAAGGCCGTGCGTTCTTCAAAGAGAGATCAAACAATCAAACAAAAAGGAGAGATTATTCAGCTAGAAAGATAATTAACCTAAAGCTGTCGGCCCCCCGGGGTTCTCTTTGCCCATTCCGAGAGGAAGTTGAGGTGCGATGGCTCTGACAATGGATCGCGCCAGATACAACAATCTGCTTTTTCCAATTCTCTCTACAGTCATCATGGCAAAACAACATAAAGCTGCGCTCCGGAAATCAAGGGGAGCTCTTTATAAAATCAATATCGGAAGCCAGAACACTCAATCACACTCAATATGTGACTGCCAAAACAATTGTATCCACTGATCCGTCCAATAAATGGATTTCAAAATTGTTTAATTTCTTTGTAACGTTGAGTTTATTCAGAGGCGACAGGTCCAGGGCAGCGGATAATGTACAGCGGATCGGTGCCGCGGCTACACCGGGGACTGCCGTGTGCGGAGCTCTGTCTATACGTTATATTATTGGACAGTAGTGTAATTAATGATCGAAAGTGGTTGGAAAATTGCCCACTGGATCTGAAGCCCAAAAATGTCATCACAAAATAAAAAATACGCAATCAGTCGTACTAAGTATACAAGTGCTTAGATATAAATGTTACAAAGATCTACTGGTCGGTAGGAAATCAGCTTCTATGTAATGGATGTAAGCTTTTGAGAGCTCTGTAAAATATATTCTGTACAGTGAACGGAGAGGAGAACAGTACTTATAGTACAGGTAGAGAGCAGTGCAGCATAGGTAGCACTGTTAGAGAGCAGTACAGTACATATAATGCATTTAGACAACAGTGCAGCATATGAAGTGCTGCTAGGGAGCAGTACAGCACATATAATACAGATATAGAGCAGAACAGCATATGTATCAGTTAGAGAGGACAACAGTACATATAGTATAGGTAGAGTACATGGCAGCATATGTAGAACTGTTAAAAAGAGCAGTACATCACATATAATGCAGGTAGAGAGCAGTACAGCATATGTTGCACTTTTAGAGAGGACAACAGTACATTTAGTACAGGTAGAGTACAGGGCAGCATATGCAGCACTGATAGAGAGCAGTACAGTACATATAATGCAGGTAGAGAGCAGTACAGCATATGAAGCACTGTTAGATGGGACAACAGTACATATAGTACAGGTAGAGTGCAGTTCAGCATATGTAGCACTGTTAGAGAGCAGCACTGTACATATAATGCAGGTAGAGAACAGTACAGAATATGTAGCACTGTTAGAGAGTAGTATAGTACATATAGTACAGGTACAGAGCAGTGCAACATATGTAGCACTGATAGAGACTAGTACAATACATATAATGCAGATAGAGAGCAGTGCAGCATATGTAGCATTGTTAGAGAGGAGAACAGTACATATTTAGGACTGTTATAGAGCAGGACGGTATATATAGCACAGGTATAGAGCAGTGTAGCATATGTAGCACTATTAGAGAGGAGAATAATACAGAAAGCAGTTTAGTACTGGTAGAAAGCAGTACAGTACATGTAGTACAGCTAGAGCACATTACAGTACATGAGGCAGAGGGTAAAGAGCAGTATAGTACATATAGTATAAGTAGAGAGCAGTACTGCACATATAGCACTGATAAGAAGCAGTATTGGATGTGTATAACAGAGATAATTCAGTAGTATAGTATATGTCGTACTGGACGATAATAGTACAGTATGTATAATACAGGTAGAGGACAGTACAGTACATATAATACAGGTAGAGGATAGTACAGTAGATATGATACAGGTAGAAGACAGTTCAGTACCTATAATACAGGTAGAGGATAGTACAGTACATATAATACAGATAGAGAGCAGTGCAGTACATATAATACAGGTAGAGGATAGTACAGTACATATAATACAGGTAGAGGATAGTACAGTACATATAATACAGGTAGAGGACAATACAATACATATAATACAGGTAGAGAATAGTACAGTACATATAATACAGACAGAGGACAATACAGTACATATAATACAGGTAGAGGATAGTACAGTAAATATAATACAGGTAGAGGATAGTACAGTACATATAATACAGATAGAGGACAATACAGTACATATAATACAGGTAGAGGATAGTTCAGTGCATATAATACAGGGAGAGCATAGTACAGTACATATAATACAGATAGAGGATAGTTCAGCACATATAATACAGGTAGAGGATAGTACAGTACATATAATACAGGTAGAGGATAGTTCAGTGCATATAATACAGGGAGAGCATAGTACAGTACATATAATACAGATAGAGGATAGTTCAGCACATATAATACAGGTAGAGGATAGTACAGTACATATAATACAGGTAGAGGATAGTGCAGTGCATATAATACAGGTAGAGGATAGTACAGTACATCTAGTACTGGGCAGGACAGCCCATATAGCACAAATACATGTAGCACTTATGGAGTTTAGTACAGTATATGTAGTGGATAGGCTCACCTGGTATATATATATATATATATATATATATATATATATATATCGGCACCACTGCTACCCAGCACACTCCTACCACTTTCCTATCTCATCTATAGTACATCCTACATGTACACGCCCCTTAAAGCCACAGTACTCGGGATTTGCAGACTTCCGCTATCTCCAGAGGTGCTTGTTGCTTTCCACTGCAGTCTCCTATGAAGCTTACCATCTGCCTTCCATAGAGATCCCTTTCTCATATGACTCCAAGTGACACCGGCGAGGATCTGGCATTTTTAAAATATATTTTGCATTTATCACAATTGTCACTTGCCATTAATTTCAATTCACTTTATGCATCTGCTCAAAAAATAATTAGGATTTTATGCTGCAGTAAATATGCTTGTTCATCCATTAGGGCAAAGCAGAAGATTAATTGCATTACAATGGGAATCAGTACGACAGGATTCGGAGCTCCAGTTGTAATGGTAGAAGTGCTGCCCACAATACCTTGCTCTGATAAGCTTCAAAGGCATGCGTAAATGGGAAAATAATTGAATCTCTGACAAGTATCACTATTCCCGTATACATGTATATGAGCTGGAAAGGACTGTGTGACTCAGACAATGGCGATACGTTCCAAGCATATTGTTTTCTGATAGTAGCAGCATGTAGCTGGATAATGATTCATTTTCCTTCCCATTGTGCACAAAATGGGATTTTTTATAACAAAAATCAACTTTAGAAAGTTCAGAAACTTTAACTAACTTTTCTATATGCTTAATTTCCGAATAACTGTTTTCCTCAATTTTATCGCTACATTGTAACACGCAAGATTCTGCATTCAATATTTAAAGGGGAATTCTGCTTATAACAGGAGATAATGGACCCCCTATTGGTCTTTATAAAGATATTCCTTCTAAGGTATTCTTTATCTCTATGTATTACAGTCATGGGTGAAAGTGTTGGCACCCTTGAAATTGTTCCAGAAAATGAAGTATTTCTCCCAGAAAATTATTACAATTACACATGTTTTGTTATACACAGGTTTGTTTCCTTTGTGTGTATTGGAACAATAAAAAAAAGAGAGAAAAAAAGGCAAGTCGGACACAATTTCATACAAAACCCCAAAAATTAGCCGGACAAAATTGTTGGCACCCTCAGCTTAATATTTGGTTGCACACCCTTTGGTATAAATAACTGTAATCAATCGCTTCCTATAACCATCCACAAGCTTCTTACACCTCTCAGCTGGGGTCTTGGACTCTTCTTTTGCAAACTGTTCCAGGTCTCTAATATGTGAAGGCATCTTCTCCCAACAGTAATTTTAAGATCTCTTGACAGGTGATCAATGGGATTTAGATCTCTACTCATTGCTGCGACTATATAACTTTCCAGCATTTTGTTGCTATCCATTTCTAGGGGCTTCTTGAAGTATGTTTAGGTTTATTGTCCCAGTGTAAGACCCATGACCTAGGACGCAAACCCAGCTTTCTGACACTGGGCAGTATGCTGCCACCCAAAATCCTTTGGTAATCTTCAAATTTCATGATGCCTTGCACACAGTCAAGGCACCCAGTGCCAAAGGCAGCAAAACAACCCCAAAACATCTTTGAACCTCCACCATATTTGACTGTAGGTACTGTTCTCTTTTCTTTGCAGGCTTCATTCTATTTTTGGTAAGCAGTAGAATGATATGCTTTACCAAAAAGCTCTTTCTAGGTATCATCTGTCCACAAGGCGCTTTCCCAGAAGGATTTTGGCTTACTGACGTAAATTTTGGCAAACTGCAGTCTAGATTTTTTTATGTCTCTGTGTTAGCAGTGGGGTCCCCCTCAGTCTCCTGCCATAGTGTTTCATTTCATTCAAATGTTGACGAGTAATACCCACTGACACTGATGTACCCTGTGCCTGCAGGACAACTTGAATTTCTTTGGAATTTGATTGGAGCAGCTTATCTACCAACTGGACTATCCTGCATTGCAACCTTTCATCAATTTTCTCTGCCATCAACATCCAGGGAGATTAGCTACAGTGCCATGAGTTGTAAACTTCTTGATTATGTTGCGCACCGTAAACAAAAGAACATCAAGATCTCTGGAGATGGACTTGTAAAATTGAGATTGTTGATATTGTTCAACAATTTTGGTTCTCAAGTCCTCAGACAGTTCTCTTCTCCTCTTTCCGTTCTCCATGCTTAGTGTGGCACACACAGACACAGAATGCAAAGATCGAGTCAACTTCTCCTCTATTTATCTGGCTTCAGGTGTGATTTTCATATTGCCCACACCTGTTACAAAATAGGAAATAAACAAAATGTGTATTACAAAAAATGTGTAATTGCAATAATTTCCTGGGATAAAATACTTAATTTTCTGTATCAATTTCAATGTTGCCAACAGTTTTGGCCATGACTGTATGAAGATCACTTGTAACTCTTTATAGAAAAAAGCACACAACTGAGCTGTAGTTAGATCATAATATGGAACCTTAAACTTCCTTAAAGGGAATGTTTAAATCTATTTTTTGTGTTAAATGGGAATTTTTTTATTTTTGTCAATACTATTATTTCCATATCACAATCTTTGTTAAAAAATAGAAATCATGTAATTTTTAGTGTTGAGCGAACATGCTCGACACTGCTCGGTACTCGCCCGAGCATCACGCTACTCGGGATGTTCGGCGAGCACCGAGCATTTCCGGGTTACTCGGGCGGGAGCTCGAGTCTCCGCCCTGCATGTTTGGCGCTCTTTACAGAGCCAATGAACATGCAGGGATTGCCAGCCAGTCACTGTAATGCTGCAGCCATGTTGGTTGTGGGCATTACAGTGATTGGCTGGCCGCACAGAGTCACCTCGAGTATTTAAAACCGGGCGCCGCCATCTTGGACACAGTCGCTCCGGATTAGACAGTGTAGGGACAGCGCTGCTGATTTAGGGAGAGATATAAACTGCAAAATAGTTAGTGTAGGGTCTGTAAAGGCTGCCAGAACAAACAAACAGTCCTTTTCAGGACTAATATCCATCCCAGATACCAGGCAGCCAGGCTGTATAGGAGACACAGTGGTTATACCAGCAAACGCTGCATTACAGTCCTGTGTGCTCCTGTTGCTGAAATTGCTGGACTTAGCACCAGGTGTCGGGGGCCAGGAAAAATCCTTTTTTTTCTATCTAAATCCTCCTTTTTTTTTCCTCCTTCACACTGTACAAATACCCATCTTATTAACCTTTTGGTGTGTTCCCCCCCCCCCCCAAAAAAAAGCGTGTCTCTGATTTTTCAGACACAAATATAAGTGTTGAAAATAGTCTGGTGTAGGCTAGAGAAACAGAAGTGTTGTTTTACACTTCCACGGTTCAAATCTCTGTATTATCCATTTTAGGCCATTTGTATCTAAAAAAAAAAACTGTTTGAGTGCGTCGCTCACTGTTCAGCCGCAAATCTATATATTTAAAAAAGTCTGGTATACTCCAGTAATCAATAACTGTGGTTTTGCCATCCCACGGTAAAAAATCTCTATTATTCAGGTTTTGGTATATTTTCCGTAAAGAAAAACAGTAGTGTCTCCTGACTGTTGTGACACAAAAATATATCTGTTGAAAATAGTCTTGTGTAGGCCCGACATCCCAGTGTGGTTTAGCAGTTCCACGGGTCAAATCGCTGTACTATCCAGTTTTGGGCCTTTGTTATCTTAAAAAAAAGCAGTTTGAGTGTGTCGCTCACTGTTCAGCCGCAAATATCTCTATTTAAAAAAGTGTGGTATACCCAGTAAGCAATAACTGTGGTTTTGCCATCCCACGGTAAAAAATCTCTATTATTCAGGTTTTGGTAGTTTTTTCCGTAAAGAAAAACAGTAGTGTCTCCTGACTGTTGTGACACAAAAATATATCTGTTGAAAATAGTCTTGTGTAGGCCCGACATCCCAGTGTGGTTTCGCAGTTCCACGGGTCAAATCGCTGTACTATCCAGTTTTGGGCCTTTGGTATCTAAAAAAGCAGTTTGAGTGTGTCGCTCACTGTTCAGCCGCAAATATCTCTATTTAAAAAAGTGTGGTATACCCCAGTAAACAATAACTGTGGTTTTCCTCTTCCACAGTTCTAATCTACTCTTTATTAACCTTTTTCCATTGATAGTGCAAGTGTAAGCTATTTTACTACATTTACAATGGGCACGGCGCGTGGCAAGGGACGTGGAGGTGGACGTTCTGGTGATGGTTCATGCAGAGGACGGGGCCGTGGCCAAGGTGAAAATGTGCCACCACCAACAGCCACATCTTCTCGCTCCCACTTCTTGACCGAATTACTAGGGAAGCACAGAACAACACCAGTATTGAGAACTGATCAGTGTGAACAGGTTATTAATTGGATAGCAGATAATACTTCCAGTTACCTGGGCACCACCACCTCCGGTCTGTCTTCCACACGGTCAACTCGTAGTAGCCGTGAGTCTCGACCGCATACTCCTCCTCACCCTGGTCCATTTCCATATTTGTGCCCCTCGCCTGATACGCTTGAAGTGGTGGAAGAGGAGATCCCATGTAGCGATACCCAAATATTTGAACAGCCACGGCCACAGGAAGTCGATGTTGGCAATCTGTCACAAGAGGTGGACGATGACGAGACACAATTGCCAGGAAGTGAGGAGGAGGATCGTGGTGCGCAAGTGGAAGAGGAGGAGGTGGTGGATGATCTAGTAACTGACCCAACATGGAAGGAGGACATGCAGAGTGAGGCCAGCAGCACACAGGGGGAGGGAGGCAGAGTACCCCAACAGGCAGGAAGAAGCAGTGTGGTGGCCGCAGACAGAAGGCAGGCAACCGTTCCCCGTAACACCAACACGAGGGACGTTGCCAGTACAAGCGGTAGGTCTTCCAGAGTCTGGAATTTTTTTAAAGACTCTGCTGATAACCCCAAAAAGGCCATATGTTCCACCTGCCATGCCAGCATCAGCAGGGGTGACAAAACTACCAGCCTGACCACCACCAGCATGATCAGGCACATGGCCGCAAAGCACCCGACTTTGTGGGGCGAAACCCAGGGACCACGACCTGTGTCAGCGGGTGTCACCACTGCTTCTTCCACTGTTGTGCGTGCAATAGAACCCCCTGTTGTGTGTGCAAGGCAATCCCCTGTCCATACTGCATGTAAAGATGCCCCCTCCTCTCAGTCTTCACTTGTTATGGCAGTTTCTCAAGAAACAGCGTCAACGTCCACGTCCACGTCCCACCGCAGCGTTCAATTGTCCATATCCCAGACCTTTGAATGAAAGCGGAAATTCGCAGCTAACGCCCCACAGGCCACAGTCCTAAATTCGCACAATTCACAACTGCTTGCATTGGAAATGCTGCCTTTTAGGCTGGTGGAGACGGAATCCTTCCGCAATCTTATGGCGGTGGCCGTCCCTCGGTACTCGGTCCCCAGCCGACACTATTTTGCCCGGTGTGCCATCCCCGCACTACACAAGCACGTGTCCCAAAGCATCTGCCGTGCCCTCAACAACGTAGTTACTGGGAGAGTCCACCTGACATCGGACACGTGGCCAAGTGCTTGCGGCCAGGGACGGTACATCTCTCTGACAGCACACTGGGTAAACATAGTGGAAGCCGGGACCCAGTCGGACCTTGGGACGGAACACATCATCCCCACACCGAGGATTGCGGGCCCTATGTCAGTCAGAGTTGCCCCCACAGTGCACAGCTCCTGCGCATCCTCCTCCTCCTCCTCCTCCTCATGTTCAGCCTCCATCTCAGATATCACCACATCAGTTACAAGCTGGAAGCATTGCAGTACTGCTTCCGCCAAGCGGCAACAGGCTGTGCTGAAACTCATAAGCTTAGGTGATAAACCTCACACTGCTTTTGAGTTGTGGACAGCTGTGAAAGAGCAGGCAGATCTGTGGCTGAGACCGCTGAACCTACATCCCGGCATGGTCGGAACCTGGTGGCGGCTCTGAGGCGAGGTGAGATCACACACATACCATGCCTGGCTCATGTGCTTAACCTCGTGGTTCAGCGGTTTCTTAAATCGTACCCCGAGTTGCCAGATCTGCTCGTGAAAGTAGGCCGCCTGTCAGCTCATTTTCGCAAGTCGGCTACAGCTTCCGCCGCCCTTGCTGTGTTGCAGCAGCGTTTGCAGCTTCCGGCACACTGACTGGTTTGTGATGTCCCCACACGTTGGAACTCTACCCTCCACATGTTGCAAAGGATTTGTGAGCAGAAGAGAGCAGTTGTGGAGTACCAGCTGCAACAAGGCCGTCGATATTCAGGTCAGACTCCACACATAAGACCTCAGGAGTGGACCTGGATGTCTGACATATGTACCATCCTGACAAACTTTGAGGAGGCCACCAAGATGGTGAGTGGCGATGATGCCATCATTAGTGTCAGCATCCCACTTGTCTGTCTTTTACAATGCTCTCTGCAGAGAATTAAAGAGGAGGCATTGCAGCCAGAGTATGATGAGATGGCTCAAGAAGCCGTAGCGGTCGATTACACACAGCCCAGCCTCATCTCATCCCAACGTGCATTGGGGGACAATGAGGGAGAGGAGGAGGAGGAGGAGGAGGAAGAACAGGAGCTTGTATCATGCGTTGTAGACGGTAGTACCTGTACAAGTGTCATACCATCGGTTCAGCGTGGGTGGCCTGAGGACAGGGGGGAGGAGGAAGAGGAGGAAGAGGAGGAGGTGGAGGAGAGCATGGTCAGTCGTCATCTTTGTGAGGACACGGAAATCTTGCCCGTTACCAGTCTGGCACGCATGGCTGACTTTATGTTACGCTGCCTTAACCGTGACCCTCGCGTTGTCAAAATGTTGGGTGACAGTCATTACTGGTTGGTGACACTTGTAGACCCCCGCTACAAGGAGAACTTTCACTCTCTTATTCCTTAGGTGGAGAGGTCTACAAAAATGGGGCAGTACCAGAAGGCCCTTGCTGCAGAACTCTTAAAAAAATTCCCATCTGAACACACTAGCGGCAGAGGTCACAGTTCGTTGCCCAACCAAGGCGTACAGGCGAGAGAGATGCAACTTCAATCCAGCAGAGGCAGGGGAACACTGTCAACATTCTGGGACAGTTTTCTGACACCCGCCCAGCTTACAGGCCCTGAGGCGCGGGGTGCTCTTACAAGGAGTGGAAAGTTTCAAAAGATGGTGAGGGAGTACCTTGCCGACCGTACCAGCATCCTCCGTGATTCCTCTGTGCCTTTTAATTATTGGGTATCGAAGCTGGACACGTGGAATGAACTCGCTCTGTATGCCTTGGAGGTCCTGGCCTGCCCTGCCGCTAGCGTGTTATCGGAGCGTGTTTTTAGTGCCGCTGGGGGAATTATAACTGATAAGCGCATCCGCCTGTCAACTGAAAATGCTGACAGGCTGACTCTTTTAAAAATGAACAAGGGCTGGATTGGACCAGACTTCTCAACACCACCGAATGATAGCAGCGTGACATAAACTCTAATCCAGTGTCTTTTTTTGGGAGGTGTATTCTCATGCACCTTTTCACACCCACACATGGGTATACGCTTGTCAACTGACAATGCTGACAAGCTGACCCTTATCAAAATGAACAAGGGCTGGATTGGGCCAGACTTCTCATCACCACCAAATGACAGCAGAGTAACATAAAGTCAAATCCACTGTGTTATTTCGGAAGGTGTATTCACATGCACCGCTTCACACCCACACATGGGTATACGCTTCCTTGTTTCGGCTGTTTTATCTTCTTCTCCTTATCCTCAGCCTCCACCACCACTATATCACCAGGGTGCCAGCATTGCAAGTTCCTCCGTCCTTATTTTTGGCAGGTTTTGCTTGCAAGGCATAAGCAAATACTATGGGACACCAACTCCCCAATAATGGGACTTATGTTTGTAATATGCTGTACTGCATGGCTCTTGTAAGGGGCATTGCAAGTTGCTCTGTCCTAATTTTTGGCAGCTTTTGCTTGGAAAGCATAAGCAAATACTATGGGAGACCCACTCCCCAATAATGGGACTTATGTTTGTAATATGCTGTACTGCATGGCTCTTGTAAGGGGCATTGCAAGTTGCTCCGTCCTAATTTTTGGCAGCTTTTGCTTGCAAGGCATAAGCAAATACTATGGGACACCCACTCCCCAATAATGGGACTTATTTTTGTAATATGCTGTACTGCATGGCTCTTGTAAGGGGCATTGCAAGTTGCTCCGTCCTAATTTTTGGCAGCTTTTGCTTGCAAGGCATAAGCAAATACTATGGGAGACCCACTCCCCAATAATGGGACTTATGTTTGTAATATGCTGTACTGCATGGCTCTTGTAAGGGGCATTGCAAGTTGCTCCGTCCTAATTTTTGGCAGCTTTTGCTTGCAAGGCATAAGCAAATACTATGGGAGACCCACTCCCCAATAATGGGACTTATGTTTGTAATATGCTGTACTGCATGTGACGCGCCCCCTGGGCCATGTGTACACGTGTGTGGGATACCCGGTGCCGGGTCTCTGGGGTCTGTAGTCTCCGTGGCGGTGACCCGGTCCCGTTGCTCAGGCTGGTCAAACCAGTGGCAGTCTTTCTTAGGTTTTGAGGTTAATTGTCCGACTGCGCTACCCGTGGATTGCGGTCAGGGAGTACCACCGCTGCGAGGCAGACCGCTGAGGCTGGTGTTGTGTGCGCAGCAGAGAATGGGATAACTCCCCACGGGAGGAGTATAGCCTCAGGGCAGTGAGTGTGGATGATGGGGGTGATGGTGCACGAGCGCAGCAGGAACGACTCAGTCTTTGCAGTGCAGTTCAGGGTCTTTACTGATGATTATAAGGTAGACCCTCCCGGGAGTACTGGCTAGCATAAGAGGCCTGGTCAGTCTGTGAGCAAGCAGGAGTTCCTCTGGCCAGGTGGAGTTGTAGGCCTCCCCGTCTGTCTGCACTCTTCCTGGCTACCTTGCTGTAAGCGGCTAGAAGTAGCCCATGTCCCTGAGTGTACCGTGTAGTGCTCACCCGTATGGCTGGTGACTTGGGGCCATCTGTTAGCCTCCGCTCCACGACGGCGGTGCTGGTCCCTTGCTTGTGACTGAGCCTCCGGGCTTCTATGGCCAGAGGACCTGAAATCCCCTGCCGGCTGGTTTCTGCTGCTGGATATATGTCCTCACAGCTTCGGACTCCTGTGTCCGGTTCCTATTGTCTTCTGCCAGGTTGAGCTCTGCTCAGCTTCCAGCCCCTGGTCTTTAGCTCCTAGCTCCTACAGAGCTCCTTGCTGTTACTTTCCCTTGCTCTCACTCAGACTCTGACTGTTCTCTGTTCTCTGACTCACTCAACCCCGCCCCAGATCCAGTTTATAAGGGCAGAATTCTCCCCTCCCAGGACTGGGGCAGGAGGATGTTGCATGTTTAAGTGATCCTGACCAGGAAACCTCCCACTTGCTCTCCGACGTAATATCTCTATTACTGTGGTGACCAGACCCCTGGGGTGCCACACATGGCTCTTGTAAGGGGCATTGCAGTTCCTCATAATTTTTGGAAAGCCTTCCATTCACTGCTTAGGCCAACAGTGCACAGGAGAAGTTGCTATAAATGGAAAAAAAGGTTTAGTTAACGCCCTCTGACCTCCATGTAATTTCCAAGGGGCATTGGATTGCCTCGAAATTTTTGGTAGGCATTGCACTCACTGTATGCCCTATAACTGTGTAGCCGAACCGCTCCTTTTGTTACAGAAACATATCCTACAAGACATATCTGGTTGACTGGCCTGATATTGATGTGAAGGGTCCCTGTTCCTCCTGCTCTTTCTCCTTTGCCACTACCTCATCCATCATTTATCACCTGAAGCTTTGTTTTAACGGGAGTCATAGAACTTGGATAGTAGCAGGAAAACATCCAGCAATCCTCGGAGGAGGTAGGATATGCGCCAAAACGCTGACCACCTCAGGCCTAGCCGCTACTACATACATGCGCTTGCATTACAACAAAACAAAGCAGATGCTAACTTCTATCATCCTCATCATGCTCCTCACCTTGGCACTCTCAACTCCCCTGATGGAGAAGCCAGGGCCCACCGGAGGAGTCTGATAGTCCAGTGGGCTCGGCCAATGCTGCCCTAAAGAAGGCCAGGCTAAGAAAAGTGTGGGAAAGGTTACCCGGACAAATAGGGGTGGCTGGGGACCGAGTATGGACACCCGGCCACCCCCTGGAGGCTGGGGAGCAAGCGGGGACACCCGGCCACCAGGCGGCTGGGGACTGAGTATGGATACCAGGCCGCCGACACAGCCATGGCGTGGTGGCCAGATTCCGCCTCCACATGCCTAAAAGGCCCAATTTAAAGTGCAAGCAAGCAAGCAGTATGGTATTGCAGCCTGGGGGTGGGTGAGTGGCAGGCTGCATACTTGCGCTTGCATTGCAAGGAATGGGAGAGGTACAATTGAACACTGCCCTGGGACAAGGACTTGAATGGGGATAGTTGCAAGTCTGCAACGACAGGTGCAAGGTGGGAGGCATCTTCGCATGTACCATGAACAGGGGTTTGGCATGCACACACTACAGCGGAATAGGCTCTCCTTCCCACTAAATGCACTGGGGAGGGCACAGGTAATGTTTTGGTATACGCGCTTAATCTTATGTATAAGGCACACCAGGACAAATAGGGGCGGCTGGGGACTGAGTATGGATAAATCGCTGCCGAAGCAGCCATGAGGTAGTGGCCAGCTTCGGCCTCCTCCAAACTAAAAGGCCCCATTTCAAGTGCAAACTAGCAGTATGGAATTGCAGTCTGTGGGTGGGTGGGTGGCAGGCTGCACACTTACACTTGCATTAAAAGAAAACATAGCAGATGCTAACTTCTGTCATTATCATCATGCTCCTCACCTTGGCACTCTCAACTCCACCGATGGAGAAGTCAGGGCCCACCGGAGGAGTCTGGTTCTCTGGTGGGCTCGTCCAATGCTGCCTAAAGCAGGCCGGGCTAAGAAATGTGTGTGGGGGGATGTTCCAAGGAGAAATAGGGGCGGCTGGGGACCGTTTATGGACACCCGGCTGCCCCCAGGCGACTGGGGACCGTGTGTGGACACCTGGCCGCGGGGCGGCTGGGGACCGAGTATGGACACCCGGCCGCCGGGCGGCTGGGGACTGAGTATGGATTCCAAGCCGCCAACACAGCCATGACGTGGTGGCCAGATTCCGCCTCCACATGCCTAAAAGGCCCAATTTCAAGTTCAAGCAAGCAAGCAGTATGGTATTGCAGCCTGGGAGTGGGTGGGTGGCAGGCTGCATACTTGCGCTTGTATTGCAAGGAATGGGGGAGGTACAATTGAACACTGCCCTGGGACTAGAACTTGCATGGGGATAGTTGCAAGTCTGCATTTTCTGATGCGGCAAGGATCACTTATGATGGGAACACTTTTAGACAGTGACCTGGGAGTCAGAGATGCTTCCAGGGGTCTTCCCCATGCTGTTCCCATGTCTTTTCAGCACTTTATGCATGTGTCACACAGCACATGGCCAGATAAGGTTGTAAAATGTTAAAATGACATTTCCCGGTGAATGCATTTGTCATAGTTGAAAGCAATACAAAAGTGCAAAAACGCATAAAAAATGCTACTTGTGAACATAGCCGAAGGTGTGGAGGAGTATTTTTGTTTTTGGTCATTTATTTTAACTTATACACAAGTCTTTTCCCTGGAAAGGATGTTCCTTAACATATTTCACAGGAAAAAAGTTTCACTTTCGTTTTTGAACGTTTTATTGTGAACCCTTAAAAGTGGCTTAATACCTCTGACCACGTTGTTGACAGCAGTGACCTGGGGGTCAGAAATGCTTCCTGGGGCGATCCCCATGCTGTCCCCATGTCATTTGAGCACTGTCACTATCGTTTTGGGCACTTGTTAGGCTTTTAAAAGACTGCCGGGGGGTGCCACCGCAAAAATGCTCGAGCCTCCCATAGACTAACATTGGGCTCGTTGGTTGGGTGCGAGCACCCGAGTATCACGGCGAGCTCGGCCCGAGCTTCGAGCACCCGAGCATTTTAGTGCTCGCTCAACACTAGTAATTTTCTCACTGATCAAATTGTTTTTTTTAGATTCTAACTTCCTGTTGTTTAAGGAAATTGATAATTACATTAACAAGAAATCCGAATCCTGGTATGCATGGCACCCTATCCTTCATCCCCATCCTGGTATGCATGACACTCCTCATCCGAATCCTGGTATGCATGGCACTCCTCATCCCCAATCCTGATATACATGGCACCGCACCCCTCATCCCCAATCCTGGTATGCATGGCACCCCTCATCCCCAATCCTGGTATGCATGGCACGCCTCATCCCCAATCCTGGTATGCATGGCACCCCTCATCCCCAATCCTGGTATGCATGGCTCCCTCATCCCAAATCCTGGTATGCATAGCTCCATCATCCCTAATCCTGGTATGCATGGCTCCCTCATCCCCAATCCTGGTATGTATGGCACCCCTCATCCCCAATCCTGGTATGCATGGCACATCTCATCCCCAATCCTGGTATGCATGGCATCCCTCATCCTCAATCCTGGTATGCATGGCTCTCTCATCCCCAATCCTGGTATGCATGGCTCCCTCATCCCCAATCCTGGTATGCATGGCACCCCTCATCCCCAATCCTGGTATGCATGGCACCCTCATCCCCATCCTGGTATGCATGGCTCCCCTCTTCCACAATCCTGGTTTGCATGGCTCCCTCATCCCCAATCCTGGTATGCATGCCTCCCTGATCCCCCAATCCTGGTATGCATGGTCCCCTCACCCCCCAATCCTGGTATGCATGGTCCCCTTACCCCCCAATAATGGTATGTGTGGTACCCCTCATCGTGGTATGCATGGTCTCCTCACCCCCCAATCCTGGTATGTGTGGTATCCCTCACCCCCTCAATCCTGGCATGCATGGCCCCCTCACCCCCTAATCCTGGTATGCATGGTCCCCCCATCCCCCAATCCTAGTATGTGTGGTACCCCTCATCCTTGTATGCATGATCCCCTCACCCCCCAATCCTCGTATGCATTATCCCCTCAACCCCAATGCCGGTATGTATGGCCCCCTCATCCCCCAATCCTAGTATGTGTGGTATCCCTCATCCTGGTATGCATGATCCCCTCACCCCCCAATCCTGGTATGCATGATCCCCTCACCCCACAATCCTGGTATGCATGGCCTCCTCACCCCCAATCCTGGTATGTATGGCCCCCTCATTCCCCAATCATGGTATGCATGGTCCCCTCACCTCCCAATCCTGGTATGTGTGGCCCCCTCACCCCCCAAACCTGGTATGTGTGGCCCCCTCACCCCCCAATTCTAGTATGTATGGTACCCCACACCCCCCAATCCTGGTATGCATGGTCCCCTCACCCCCCAATCCTGGTATGTGTGGCCCCCTCACCCCCCAATTCTGGTATGTATGGTACCCCTCACCCCCCAATCCTGGTATGCATGATCCCCTCACCCCCCAATCCTGGTATGTGTGGTATCCCTCACCCCCTCAATCCTGGCATGCATGGCCCCCTCACCCCCTAATCCTGGTATGCATGGTCCCCCCATCCCCCAATCCTAGTATGTGTGGTACCCCTCATCCTTGTATGCATGATCCCCTCACCCCCCAATCCTGGTATGCATTATCCCCTCAACCCCAATGCCGGTATGTATGGCCCCCTCATCCCCCAATCCTAGTATGTGTGGTATCCCTCATCCTGGTATGCATGATCCCCTCACCCCCCAATCCTGGTATGCATGATCCCCTCACCCCACAATCCTGGTATGCATGGCCTCCTCACCCCCAATCCTGGTATGTATGGCCCCCTCATTCCCCAATCATGGTATGCATGGTCCCCTCACCTCCCAATCCTGGTATGTGTGGCCCCCTCACCCCCCAAACCTGGTATGTGTGGCCCCCTCACCCCCCAATTCTAGTATGTATGGTACCCCACACCCCCCAATCCTGGTATGCATGGTCCCCTCACCCCCCAATCCTGGTATGTGTGGCCCCCTCACCCCCCAATTCTGGTATGTATGGTACCCCTCACCCCCCAATCCTGGTATGCATGATCCCCTCACCCCCCAATCCTGGTATGTGTGGCCCCCTCACCCCCCAATCCTGGTATGTATGGCCCCCTCATCCCCCAATCCTGGTATGCATGGTCTCCTCACCCCCCAATCCTGGAATGTGTGGCCCCCTCACCCCCCAATCCTGTTATGTCTGCCACCCCTAATCCCTTTCACGCTGCACACACATACAAAAAAATAAACACGTATACTCACCTTTCTTCCCTGTGCTCCAGCGCTGCTGTGTCCTGTTCTGCCGGAGGCCGGGGGAGGAGTGTTGCACCGGAGTACACGCGTGCCCATACTGCGCTGTCTGGCACCATTTTGCTGAAGACACACTGCAAATGTGTCTTCAGTAAAATGGTGCCGACTCCGACGCCTCACTCCTGCCCCGGTCTCCGGCGAAGAGAGCCGCCACGGCAACGCTCCTCCCGGTCAGGTAAGTATGTAAGTATGGTTCAGTGTCAATGCATACCGTGATCTCCGGCGCCATACACACTCCTCTTACCTGTAACGGCTAGATGCGTTCTCCTCTCTGGAGCCAGACTGAGCAGGCGTGTCACGCTTGCGCAGTCTATAGAGGCTTCAGACAGAGACACACATCTCCCGTTATATTATAGATTGGCTGCAGCAGGAGCCTCTCCCCTTTGTCTTGTCTCATGTAATACAAATTACTGCAAAATCCAACTGTCATGACTAATGGAACTTGGTTTAATTCTGTCATCAGTCGGAGATGGAATTGGTCAGGCAGATGTTGAATGCGGAGGTGGAGTGACTGGAGGTGCTGTAGACCAGGTGATTCTTCTGTTCGTGTGGCTTTCTGGTGACAGTCAGACATCAGTACTAACATCCCAATCACTGGGACATCAGGGAGAGAATTTATAGAACAATAGTCGGGATATCAGCGGAAGTAGTCGAATCCCAGCCAGTGTCACGTGACAGGCACTGAGATCCGGAGAAAGGACTAAAAGCGAATAGTGAAAATATTAGGAAGACCTGGATGAGGCAAATGCTCACAGATAGGGCAGTACCGTAAAGAGCAAGAGGGGTGAGGGTGATGGTAGTGCTCACCTGTAGGGTGTACCTTTAGAAGCCTGATGTGACATAGCTGTAGTATTATACATATAACAATTTGGCAAAGAGGACATTATTTCTATGTATGGGCTGCGCTCATGAAAAGGATAAGATCCAGAGAGTATAAGCAAGGTTTTTAATTCACCAACGCATTTTGGTGCCGGATCGGTGCCTTTCTCAAGGTAGGAAACCAAGACTTTTTATTCACCAACGCATTTCAGTGCCAGACCGGCTCATTTCTCAAGGTAAGAAACCAAGGCTTTTTATTCACCAACGCGTTTCAGTGCCAAACCGGCACCTTTCTCATGGTAAAAATCAAAGGCTTTTTATTCACCAACGCGTTTCAGTGTCAAACCATCACCTTTCTCATGGTAAAAATCCAAGGCTTTTTATACACCAACGTGTTTTAGTGCCAGACTGTTGCCTTTCTCAAGGTAAAAAACAAAACAAAGCTTTTTATTCAACAACGTGTGTTGGTCCCGCTCCGGTGCCTTTTTCAACGTAAAAAAACAAGGCTTTTCATTACCAATGCGTTTTGGTGCCGGACCGTCGCCTTTCTCAAGGTAAAAAAACAAAGCAATGTGTTTCTGTGCCATACTGGCGCTTTTCTCAAGGTAAAAAAAAAAAGTGTTTTGTGCAAAAACTTGTTTTTTTACTTTGAGATAGTCGCTTGTCCAGCACCAAAAAGCGTTGGTGAATAAAAAACCTTATTTATACTCTCCAGTGGATATATTAGACACTGTTTGATTTTATTAAAGATTATTAAAGTTATTGCTGAATTAGTGCAAGGTTCCGTAAAATCCCTTTAAAGGTAAAAAAAAAATGTAAGGAATTCTCCTTTAAATGATTATTGTTCTCTTTGGCGTCCAATATATTTCCCTATGGCAAAATCAGCTGTATGAGGGGGTCAGTAACCCTTTCCTTTTACTACAGCATGGAGAGTTAATTGCCTAGAAGCGACATCTATATGAATAATCAGATCACACCTGACATTCCTACTTTCTCTCTCTATTTATTAATAATTGATTTTCTTGTTCTGTTACTGATGGAATATTTAAAAGCCTTTTCAGTCAATAGCACTTTACCTTTTATTATTCATTAAAGATAAATAAAATGAAATCATCTCAGGTTGAAATATTTTCGGTTTGGAAAGGGTTCTCTCATTTCCAGACAGAGTGAATTAATGTAAATACTTGATGTCTGAATGCCTTTGCCCTGTCTGCCTGGTGAGGATGGATTTCATTATTGGGTACTTAACTAGCCACATTATTAATATAGGACATTGAGCCAAAGGTGCATGATTTCTGAATATTGATCTCTAGGGGGAGCTAGTATCCCTGCATGGGAAAATGTTTAACTCTTGGTCAATTGAACAACTGCTCACTTTCACGTAAAAAAAAAAAGTTGAGCATTTCCTTTTAAATGCCCCCCCACCCCTCAATAAAAAAAAATCTTGTTAACTTGGTTGCCCATTTATTAGGATTTCCTGATGATAATGTTTCCTGCTGATAAAATCCACAGTGATCAGCTTTTAATTTCTGGAAAAATCCATCAGCAAATGTTCAATTCTACTGTAGAGGAAATATAGCATTGCAGAATTTTCATTGAAATCAAAAGGCTGCATGTAACGTACTGGTCAAGATTTTTGTTAAATCTGATATATATATATATATATATATATATATATATATATATATATACATATATGTGGTTGTGTGGCACCCTGCTACTACAGATGCCACAGGACCCAAAAGGGTGCATGGACGGACTTCTCCAAAAGAGGCCCTCACTACACACAGACACCTCCACCCTTCCACCTCATACCACCAGAGGGAGCCCTGTTAGGGATATATATACTGGAGGGTGGAGTTAGGTAGGGAGAGTATGCGGACACTTTAGATCAGTGAAGGAGCAGCACGTCTGCTGCTGAGCTGAGGGCCCCGAGTGTGGCTCGAGGCAAGGAGAGGAGAGAGGAGTTAAGGGGGCAGAGGAGCATCTTAAGCTCACCCCAGAACACAAGCCAGACACCGGGTCTGCGCCTACAGGGTCCTCTACACCCAGTAGGGATAACCGGCATACCAGGAGGGTTACAGACCCCTGGTCTACCTGAAGCTATAATCATTTACAGAACTAGGAGCCACGAAGGCCTCAGCGTCCAGGGATAGTGGTTGCCAGAGAAAAGTTCTACTACCAAGCCGACAGGTGATAGAGCGAAACAACACAGAAGCTAGGCCTAGTTCCAGGCTGGCCAGTAGCTTAGAGAGAGGAAGAAACCGATCAGGAGGCCTACTACCCGCTCACTGGGGAGAGTCCAGAAGTGCACCCTTCCTACTGAGTACCCTGGACCATACCTGCCGATACACCAGTAAAGGTACTGTAGCAAATCCCCTGTGTTCGTGTCCGTCATTCCCCCTGACCCGACCGGGCCACCTCTCACCTGCATCCCTTCCATCAACCCTGCCCCGGGGGCCCGCTCCGCCTGTGGGGAGCGGAAACATCCCAGCTGCCATCCCATCACCCCCGGAGGTCTAAAGCAGGGCTGGTACCGATTACCAGAAACCACAGGTAGTGTCATGAGACAAAACTGTTATTCATCCCTTCAAGTAAGAAGCCCCTTTTAAAGAGTGATCCCAGAGTACGGGGCCGGGAGCCGATGGCCGTGACCTCCCAAGAAGGTAAAGGCCCGGGTATCGAGTCCCCCATATCCCCCCTGGGTGAGTCACCTCTTCCTGGCGTCACAAACAGGATTTCGTGCCCGTTGCCACCGGGTACTGTGTGTCGTATTTGAACTGTGTTTGAACTGTGGTGAACATCGCCGCCATTACCGCGCCGCCGCACGGGAAGAAGAGGGGCATAACCGCGGGAACCAGAGAGGCGTGACCGTTGGTAGCGCGAGAAGCACAAGCCCGCCTAGGGGGGCGCAACCATGGCCGATGACCAGCAAAACGCCGGAGCACCGGTTAACGCTCCCGATGCTCGACTCGCGCCCGGCGCTGCTCAGGCCGGAGCGGCCGCCCCGCCAGCGGGGGTCGTGACTCCAGTGATACCCATGGCCCTGCCGTACGTCCCCGGAGCGAAATGGCTACCCCTGTATGATGGCAAAGCAGACACCCTGTCTGGGTTCTAAAGAAAAATATGCGGTGTATTGGACATGTACTCAATGACTGGTAAACAGAGAGCCGCTGTTGTGCTGGGACAATTGGCTGGTGCCGCAAAGCGGGAAGTTGAAACCTGGCCAGCCGCAGACCAGGAATCAGTGTCTATTATATTTAAGAGACTGCAAACTGTCTTTGAAAACTGCACTGAGACAGATCTTCGGATGAGGTTCTACCAATGTACCCAGAAACCTGAGGACAGTATCCGGGACTATGCCTGGCGTTTGCAAGAGGCCCTGCGGGCCCTGAAACAGGTTAGTCCAGCCAGCATACATGATGAGGACAAAATGCTGATAGAACAATTCATCCTGGGTAGTGTTGAGCGAGCACTAAAATGATCGGGTGCTCGAAGCTCGGGCCGAGGTCGCCGTGATACTCGGGTGCTCGACCCGAGTAATGAGCCCTATGTTAGTCTATGGGAGACCCGAGCATTTTTGCGGCGGCACCCCCGGCAGTCTTTTAAAAGCCTAGCAAGTGCCCAAAACGATAGTGACAGTGCTCAAAACGATAGTGACAGTGCTCAAATGACATGGGGACAGCATGGGGATCGCCCCAGGAAGCATTTCTGACCCCCAGGTCACTGCTGTCAACAACGTGGTCAGAGGTATTAAGCCACTTTTAAGGGCTCACAATAAAACGTTTAAAGACTAAACTGAAACTGCTTTCCTGTGAAATATGTTAAGGAAGTTCCTTTCCAGGGTAAAGACTTGTGTATAAGGTAAAATAAATAACCCCCCCAAAAAATACTCCTCCACACCTTGGGCTATGTTCACAAGTAGCATTTTTTATGCGTTTTTGCACTTTTGTATTGCTTTCAACCGTGACAAATGCATTCACCGGGAAATGTCATTTTAACATTTTACAACCTTATCTGGCCATGTGCTGTGTGACACATGCATACAGTGCTCAAAAGACATGGGAACAGCATGGGGAAGACCCCTGGAAGCATCTCTGACACCCAGGTCACTGCCTTAAAGTGTGCCCTTCAGAAGTCATCCTTGCCGCATCAGAAAATGCAGACTTGCAACTATCCCCATGCAAGTTCTAGTCCCAGGGCAGTGTTCAATTGTACCTCCCCCATTCCTTGCAATGCAAGTGCAAATATGCAGCCAACCACCCACCCACCCCCAGGCTGCAATACTATACTGCTAGCTTGCTTGCACTTGAAATTGGGCCTTTTAGGCATGTGGAGGCGGAATCTGGCCACCACGTCACACGGTCCCCAACCGCCCCTATTTCTCCTGTCAACTTCCCCCCACACACTTTTCTTAGCCCGGCCTGCTTTAGGGCACCATTGGACGAGCCCACCAGAGAACCAGACTCCTCCGGTGGGCCCTGGCTTCTCCATCAGGGGAGTTGAGAGTGCCAAGGTGAGGAGCATGATGATGATAGAAGTTAGCATCTGCTTTGTTTTCTTGGAATGCAAGCGTAAGTGTGCAGCCTTCCACCCACCCACCCCCAGGTTGCAATACCATATTGCTAGCTTGCTTGCACTTCAAATTGGGCCTTTTAGGCATGTGGAGGCGGAATCTGGCCACCACGTCATGGCTGAGTCGGCGGCCTGGTATCCATACTCAGTCCCCGGCCGCCCGGCGGCCGGGTGTCCACGCTCGGTCCCCAGCCGCCTGGAGGCGGCCGGGTGTCCATAAAGGGTCCCCAGCCACCCCTATTTGAAGGACAGCCTAACCACAAACACGTGGACAAGTGAATGTGGCCAGGGATGGTCCATCTCACACCTTCACACTGGGTTAATATTGTGGAAGCCGGGACACAGTTGGACACTGGGATGCAACACATCCTCCAGACATAGAGAATTGTGGGTCCTGGGTCAATCAGGCTTCAACACAAAGTTCAAAAGGTAGACAGCAACAGTGGTCAGACTCCTACACAACGAGTTAATTATTCATGATCATGAGGCCATCCATCTCCTTAGCTTTCTGTTCCTTGGAATTCAAGCGCATGTATGTAGTAGCGGCTAGGCCTGAGGTGGTCAGCGTTTTAGCGCATATCCTACCTCCTCCGAGGATTGCTGGATGTTTTCCTGCTACTATCCCAGTTCTATGACTCCCGTTAAAACAAAGCTTCAGGTGATGAATGATGGATGACGTGGTGGCAAAGGAGAAAGAGCAGGAGGAACAGGGACCATTCACATCAATATCAGGCCAGTCAACCACACATGTCTTGTAGTATATGTTTCAGTACCAAAAGGAGCGGTTCGGCTACACAGTTATAGGGCATACAGTGAGTGCAATGCCTACCAAAAATTTTGAGGCACTCCAATGCCCCTTGGAAGTGACATGGAGGTCACAGTAGCTTAACAAGATGGTTTTAATGCCCCTTGGAAGAGTGGTGGAGGTCGCAGTGGAATAAAAAGACAATATCAATGCCCCTTGGAAGAGACGTGGAGGTCACAGTAGCTTAACAAGACGGTTTTAATGCCCCTTGGAAGAGTGGTGGAGGTCGCAGCGGAATAAAAAGACAATATCAATGCCCCTTGAAAGAGATGTGGAGGTCACAGTAGCTTAACAAGACAGTTTTAATGCCCCTTGGAAGAGACTTGGAGGTCACAGTAGCTTAACAAGACGGTTTTAATGCCCCTTGGAAGTGTGGTGGAGGTCGCAGTGGAATAAAAAGACAATATCAATTCCCCTTGAAAGAGACGTGGAGGTCATAGTAGCTTAACAAGATGGTTTTAATGCTCCTTGGAAGAGACGTGGAGGTCACAGTAGCTTAACAAGACGGTTTTAATGCCCCTTGGAAGAGACGTGGAGGTCACAGTAGCTTACAAGACGGTTTTAATGCCCCTTGGAAGAGTGGTGGAGGGCGCAGTGGAATAAAAAGACAATATCAATGCCCCTAGAAAGAGACGTGGAGGTCTCTGTAGCTTAACAAGATGGTTTTAATGCCCCTTGGAAGAGACGTGGAGGTCACAGTAGCTTAATAATATGGTTTTAATGCCCCTTGGAAGAGACGTGGAGGTCACAGTAGCTTAACAAGACGGTTTTAATGCCCCTTGGAAGAGTGGTGGAGGTCGCAGCGGAATAAAAAGACAATATCAATGCCCCTTGAAAGAGACATGGATGTCACAGTAGCTTAATAAGACGGTTTTAATGCCCCTTGGAAGAGACGTGGAGGTCACAGTAGCTTAACAAGACGGTTTTAATGCCCCTTGGAAGAGTGGTGGAGGGCGCAGTGGAATAAAAAGACAATATCAATGCCCCTAGAAAGAGACGTGGAGGTCTCTGTAGCTTAACAAGATGGTTTTAATGCCCCTTGGAAGAGACGTGGAGGTCACAGTAGCTTAATAATATGGTTTTAATGCCCCTTGGAAGAGACGTGGAGGTCACAGTAGCTTAACAAGACGGTTTTAATGCCCCTTGGAAGAGTGGTGGAGGTCGCAGCGGAATAAAAAGACAATATCAATGCCCCTTGAAAGAGACATGGATGTCACAGTAGCTTAATAAGACGGTTTTAATGCCCCTTGGAAGAGACGTGGAGGTCACAGTAGCTTAACAAGACGGTTTTAATGCCCCTTGGAAGAGTGGTGGAGGGCGCAGTGGAATAAAAAGACAATATCAATGCCCATTGGAAGAGACGTGGAGGTCACAGTAGCTTAACAAGATGGTTTTAATGCCCCTTGGAAGAGTGGTGGAGGTGGCAGCGGAATAAAAAGATAATATCAATGCCCCTTGAAAGAGACATGGATGTCACAGTAGCTTAACAAGATGGTTTTAATGCCCCTTGGAAGAGACGTGGAGGTCACAGTAGCTTAACAAGACAGTTTTAATGCCCCTTGGAAGAGTGGTGGAGGGCGCAGTGGAATAAAAAGACAATATCAATGCCCCTTGGAAGAGACATGGAGGTCGCAGTAGCTTAACAAGATGGTTTTAATGCCCCTTGGAAGAGCTGGGGAGCTCAGAGTGGTTTAACAAGATGGTTTTAATGTCCCTTGGTAGAGTGGTGGAGGTCACAGTGGAATAAAAAGACAATATAAATGCCCCTTGGTAGAGTGGTGGAGGTCCCAGTGGAATAAAAAGACAATATCAATGCCCCTTGGAAGAGTGGTGGAGGTCCCAGTGGAATGAAAAGACAATATCAATGCCCCTTAAAAGAGACGTGGAGGTCACAGTAGCTTCATAAGATGGTTTTAATGCCCTTTATAAGAGCCGTACAGTACAGCAACATAAAAAAATTATTCCCATTATTGGGGAGTGGGTCTCCCATAGTCTTTGCCTATGCCTTCCAAGCAAAAGCTGCCAAAAATTAGGACGGAGGAACTTGAAATGCCCCTTACAAGAGCCATGCAGTACAGCATATTACAAACATTATTCCCATTATTGGGGAGTGGGTCTCCCATAGTCTTTGTCTGTGCCTTCCAAGCAAAAGCTGCCAAAAATTAGGAGGATATGCAATGCCCGTTCGAAGAGTCGTGGAGGTTAGAGTTAATTAAAAACAACATTTCAATGCCCATTGGAAGAGCTGTGGAGTTCAGAGTGGTTTAACAAGATGCTTTTCATGCCCCTCAGAAGAGACGTGGAAGTCTCAGTAGCTTAACAAGACGGTTTTAATGCCCCTCGGAACAGACGTGGAGGTCGCAGTGGCTTAACAAGACAGTTTCAATGCCCCTTGGAAAAGTGGTGGAGGTCACAGTAGCTTAACAAGACAGTTTTAATGCCCCTTGGAAAAGTGGAGGAGGTCACAGTAGCTTAACAAGACAGTTTTAATGCCCCTTGGAAAAGTGGTGGAGGTCACAGTAACTTAACAAGATGGTTCTAATGCCCCTTGGAAAAGTGGTGGAGGTCGCAGTAGCTTAACAAGACGGTTTTAATGCCCCTTGGAAAAGTGGTGGAGGTCACAGTAGCTTTACAAGACGATTTTAATGCCCCTTGGAAAAGTGGTGGAGGTCGCAGTAGCTTAACAAGATGGTTTTAATGCCCCTTACAAGAGCCATACAGTACAGCATCTTAAAAATATTATTCCCATTATTGGGGAGTGGGTCTCCCACAGTCTTTGCTTATGCCTTCCAAGCAAAAGCTGACAAAAATTAGGACGGAGGAACTTTCAATAATGGCAATACGGACCACGGTCACCCTTGTGGTATAGAAGTGGTGGAGGCTGAGGATAAGAAGAACATAAAACAGCCGAAATGAGGAAGCGTATACCCATGTATGGGTGTGCAGCGGTGCATGTGAATACACCTCCCGAAATAACACAGTGGATTTGACTTTATGTTACTCTGCTGTCATTTGGTGGTGATGAGAAGCTTGGCCCAATCCAGCCCATGTTCATTTTGATAAGGGTCAGCTTGTCAACATTGTCAGTTGACAGGCGAGTGCGCTTATCAGTTATAATTCCCCCAGCGGCACTAAAAACATGCTCCGATAACACGCTAGCGGCAGGGCAGGCCAGGACCTCCAAGTTGTACAGAGCGAGTTCATTCCAAGTGTCCAGCTTGGATACCCAATAATTAAAAGGCACAGAGGAATCACGGAGGACTCTGGTACGGTCGTCAAGGTATTCCCTCACCATCTTTTGAAATTTTCCACTCCTTGTGAGAGTACCCCGTGCCTCAGGGTCTGTCCGAAGGTAGGGTCTGAGAAAACTGTCCCAGAACGTTGACAGTGTTCCCCTGCCTCTGCTGGATTGGAGTTGGGTCTCTCTCGCATGTACGCCTTGGTTGGGCAACGAACTGTGACCTCTGCCGCTAGCGTGTTCAGATGGGAATTTTTTTTAACAGTTCTGCAGCAAGGGCCTTCTGGTACTGCCCCATTTTTGTAGACCTCTCCACCTCAGGAATAAGAGAGTGAAAGTTCTCCTTGTAGCGGGGGTCTAAAAGTGTCACCAACCAGTAATGACTGTCACCCAACATTTTGACAACGCGAGGGTCATGGTTAAGGCAGCGTAACATAAAGTCAGCCATGCGTGCCAGACTGGTAACGGGCAAGACTTCCGTGTCCTCACCAAGATGACGACTGACCATGCTCTCCTCCTCCTCCCCCCTGTCCTCAGGCCACCCACGCTGAACCGACGGTATGACAGTTGTACAGGTACTACAGTCTACAGCGCATGATACAAGCTCCTGTTCTTCCTCCTCCTCCTCCTCCTCTCCCTCATTGTCCCCTAATGCACGTTGGGATGAGATGAGGCTGGGCTGTGTGTAATCGACCGCTACGGCTTCTTGATCCATCTCATCATACTCTGGCTGCAATGCCTCCTCTTTAATTCTCTGCAGAGAGCGTTGCAAAAGACAGACAAGTGGAATGCTGACGCTAATGATGGCATCATCGCCACTCACTATGTTGGTGGACTCCTCAAAGTTTGTCAAGTTGGTACATATGTCAGACATCCAGGTCTACTTCTGAGGTCTTATGTGTGGAGTCTGACCTGAATATCGACGGCCTTGTTGCAGCTGGTTCTCCACAACTGCTCTCTTCTGCTCACAAATCCTTTGCAACATGTGGAGGGTAGAGTTCCAACGTGTGGACATCACACACCAGTCGGTGTGACGGAAGCTGCAAACACTGCTGCAACACAGCAAGGGCGGCGGAAGCTGTAGCCGACTTGCGAAAATGAGCTGACAGGCGGCGTACTTTGACTAGCAGATCTGGCAACTCGGGGTACGATTTAAGAAACCGCTGAACCACGAGGTTAAGCACATGAGCCAGGCATGGTACGTGTGTGATCTCACCTCGCCTCAGAGCCGCCACCAAGTTACGGCCATTGTCACACACGAGCATGCCTGGATGTAGGTTCAGCGGTCTCAGCCACAGATCTGCCTGCTCTTTCACAGCTGTCCACAACTTCCAAGCAGTGTGAGGTTTCTCACCTAAGCTTATGAGTTTCAGCACAGCCTGTTGCCGCTTGGCGGAGGCAGTACTGCAGTGCTTCCAGCTTGTAACTGATGTGGTGATATCTGAGATGGAAGCTAAACATGAGGAGGAGGAGGAGGAGGATGATGCGCAGGAGCTGTACACTGTGGGGGCAACTCTGACTGACATAGGGCCTGCAATCCTCGGTGTGGGGAGGATGTGTTCCGTCCCAAGGTCCGACTGGGTCCCGGCTTCCACTGTTTACCCAGTGTGCTGTCAGGGAGATGTACCACCCCTGGCCACAAGCACTTGTCCACGTGTCCGTTGTCAGGTGGACTCTCCCAGTAACTGCATTGTTGAGGGCACGGCAGATGTTTTGGGACACGTGCTTGTGTAGTGCGGGGATGGGACACCGGGCAAAATAGTGTCGGCTGGGGATCGAGTACCGAGGGACGGCCACCGCCATAAGGTTGCGGAAGGATTCCGTCTCCACCAGCATAAAAGGCAGCATTTCCAATGCAAGCAGTCGTGAAATGTGCGAATTTAAGACTGTGGCCTGTGGGGCGTTAGCTGCGAATTTCCTCTTTCGTTCAAAGGTCTGGGATATGGACAATTGAACGCTGCGGTGGGACGTGGACGTTGATGCTGTTTCTTGAGAAACTGCCATAACAAGTGAAGACTGAGAGGAGGGGGCATCTTTGCATGAAGTATGGACAGGGGATTGCCTTGCACACACAACTGGGGGTTCTATTGCACGCACAACAGCGGAAGAAGCAGTGGTGACTCCTGCTGACACTGGTCGTGGACCCTGGGGTTCGCCCCACAAAGTCAGGTGCTTTGCTGCCATGTGCCTGATCATGCTGGTGGTGGTCAGGCTGGTAGTTTTGTCACCCCTGCTGATGCTGGCATGGCAGGTGATACAAATGGCCTTTTTAGGGTTATCAGCAGAGTCTTTAAAAAAATTCCAGACTCTGGAAGACCTACAGGTTGTACTGGCAACGTCCCTCGTGTTGGTGTTACGGGGAAGTGTTGCCTGCCTTCTGTGTGCGGCCACAACACTGCTTCTTCCTGCCTGTTGGGGTACTCTGCCTCCCTCACCCTGTATGCTGCTGGCCTCGCTCTGCATGTCCTCCTGCCATGTTGGGTCAGTTACTAAATCATCCACCACCTCCTCCTCTTCCACTTGCGCACCACGATCCTCCTCCTCACTTCCTGGCAATTGTGTCTCGTCATCGTCCACCTCTTGTGACAAATTGCCAGCGTCGACTTCCTGTGGCTGTGGCTGTTCAAATATTTGGGCATCGCTACATGGGATCTCCTTTTCCAACACTTCAAGCGGAGCATACGAGGGGCACAAATCTGGAAATGGACCAGTGAACAGCTCTTCAGAGTGTCCAACTGTGGGATCAGTTGCTGTCTGACGACACTCGGCATGGTGGGAGGAAGGAGCATCAGGGTGAGGAGGAGTATGCGGTCGAGACTCACGGCTAGTAAGATTTGACCGTGTGGAAGACAGACCGGAGGTGGTGGTGCCCAGGTAACTGGAAGTATTATCTGCTATCCAATTAATAACCTGTTCACACTGATCAGTTCTCAATACTGGTGTTGTTCTGTGCTTCCCTAGTAATTCGGTCAAGAAGTGGGAGCGAGAAGATGTGGCTGTTGGTTGTGGCACATTTTCACCTTGGCCACGGCCCCGTCCTCTGCACGCACCATCACCAGAACGTCCACTTCCACGTCCCTTGCCACGCACCTTGCCCATTGTAAAGGAAGTAAAATAGCTTACACTCGCACTATCAATGGAAAAAGGGTAATAAAAAGTAGATTAGAACCGTGGAAGAGGAAAACCACAGTTCTATTTCTCTGGCCCACACCCAACTCTTTTAAACAATCTGAACAATCAGGGAGAAACTATTACTGTTTTTCTTTACGGAAAAATTAACAAAAGCAGGATAATAGAGATTTTTTACTGTGGAACAGCAAAACCACAGTTATAATTTAATAATACAGAGGTTTGAACCATGGAACTGCAAAACCACACTTCTGTTTCTCTGGCCTACACCAGACTATTTTCAACAGATATATTTGTGTCTGAAAAATCAAGCCACAGTTATAATTTACTGGTGTACCAGACTTTTTTAAATATATATATTTGCGGCTGAACAGTGAGCGACACACTGAAGTTGTATTTTTTTAGATGCAAATGGCCCAAAAGTAGATAATACAGAGCTTTGAACCGTGGAACTGCAAAACCACACTTCTGTTTCTCTGGCCTACACCAGACTATTTTCAACAGATATATTTGTGTCTGAAAAATCAGGGAGACACTATTAGGTTTTTTTTTACGTCAAAAAATGCCAAAAGCAGGATAATAGAGATTTTTTACCGTGGATCAGCAAAACCACAGTTATAATTTACTGGTGTACCAGACTTTTTTAAATATATATATTTGCGGCTGAACAGTGAGCGACACACTCAAACTGTTTTTTTTTAGATACAAATGGCCCAAAAGTGGATAATACAGATGTTTGAACCGTGGAACTGCGAAACCACGCTTCTGTTTCTCTGGCCTACACCAGACTATTTTCAACAGATATATTTGTATCTGAAAAATCAGGGAGACACTATTAGTTTTTTTTTTACGGCAAAAAATGCCAAAAGCAGGATAATAGAGATTTTTCACCGTGGAACAGCAAAACCACAGTTATAATTTGCTGGTGTACCAGACTCTTTTAAATATATATATTTGCGGCTGAACAGTGAGCGACACACTCAAACTGTTTTTTTTAGATACAAATGGCCCAAAAGTGGATAATACAGAGGTTTGAACCGTGGAACTGCAAAACCACACTTCTGTTTCTCTGGCCTACACCAGACTATTTTCAACAGATATATTTGTGTCTGAACTGTCACAGACACACTTTTTTTTTTTTTTTTTTGGGGGGGCACCAAAAGGTTAATAAGACGGGTATTTGTACAGTGTGAAGGAGGAAAAACAAAGAGGATTTAGATGAAAAAAAAAGGATTTTTCCTGTCCCCCGAGACCTGGAGCTAAGTCCAGCAATTTCAGCAACAGGAGCACACAGGACTGTAGTGCAGCGTTTACTGGTATAACCACTGCGTCTCCTATACAGCCTGCCTGCCTGCCTGCCTGATATACCTGGGATGGATATTAGTCCTGAGAAGGACTGTTTGTTTGATCTGGCAGACTTTACAGACCCTACACTAACTATTTTGCAGTATATATCTCTCCCTAAATCAGCAGCGCTGTCACTACACTGTCTGATCCCAGCCGTCTGTGTCCAAGATGGCGTCGCCCGGTTTTAAATACTCGAGGTGATGCTGTGCGGCCAGCCAATCAATGTAATGCCCACAACCAACATGGCTGCGGCATTACAGTGACTGGCTGGCAATCCCTGCATGTTCATTGGCTCTGTAAAGAGCGCCAACCATGCAGGGCGGAGACCCGAGCTCCCGCCCGAGTAACCCGGAAATGCTCGGTGCTCGCCGAACATCCCGAATAGCGTGATGCTTGGGCGAGTACCGAGCAGTGTCGAGCATGCTCGTTCAACACTAATCCTGGGGTTAAGGTCCCAGGAGGAGAGCAGAACTGTACAGTGGTGGGCCTTAGATCATCCAAATGCCAATTTTGACGCCCTGAAGGACATGGCTATTAAGGGCCTTCAGCCCCTGGAAACATCAGATACTACTATCCAGCGTTACCAGGGTTGGGCCACCCCAATGCCCACAGCACTCACTGCCCCTTCATTAGCGGCTGAGGCAAAAGTGTAAACAGTGCCCCCTAGCAAGCTGGACAGCCTGCACTCTGAAGTGCGTCAGCTAAGTAAAACCCTGACCACTGTCCTACGAGCCCTGGAGCTACAGAAGGAGCCTGAGGCAGATGGAAGGATCCTTCTCGCCGACAGTCCTGAGGATGTCGCCTGGATGAGAAGAAGGAGGACAATGCCACTCCGTGGGTGGACCAATGACTGACCTCGCCATCCAGGAGAAGTCATTTGCTACCGTTGCCACAAGGCAGGCCATACCACATGGATCTGTCCTTTAAACGGGCAAACCCTGGGGCCATGGGCTGACACCCAGGAGTAGATCAACCAGGCCCATCGAGCTGGTACGACCAGTTTGTAGGAGGAAGGCCTTTCCTGTCCATCGTGCTGGACGGCATAGCAACCCCTGCACTACTGGACACCGGGTCACAGGTAACCATCATACCTGATGTCCTCTACAAAAGGTACTGGTCCATAGATGAACTCCACCCGCCAGACTCAAACCTCTCTGTGTATGCCTCTAATGGCCTTCCTCTTAACCTAGTCGGGGTTAAGGACTAGTGTTGAGCCACCCCTGTAGTGTTCGGTTCGGTTCATCGAACACCCGTATGTTCGCCGAACTGTTCGTCGAACACCTTCGAACACCGTTAAAACCAATGGCAGGCAAACAAAAACACATGGAAACACATAGAAAACACATAGAAAACACTTCAAAGCTGTCCAAAAGCTGACAAACTGCGCAGAAGACACAACTAACACATGGAAAAGTGACAAGCACATATAGTCATGCGAAAATAAAAGAGGTGGAGGAGTAAAGGGAGGGGGAGACACAGATATAGGCATGTCATGCCTTTCTAAAACCAAAAAAGTGCGAAGCCGACACGGCCAGTCCGTTCCTGCCCGTGCGACCTCCGTGTCGCCGGGTTTGTGCCAGAGCCGCGGTGGACCCTGACGGCCAGCCCCCCTCTCCCAATACTGGTGCCTGTCCGCTGGTGGTTCGAGCGAGCACCCCAGCGGTGGAGGCAGGTCTAATCTTTTTAATTTAAATGGTCTCTCTAATTTGAATGAGTACACTTTAAATCCTTTTACAAGGATCTATTGGAGGGCAAGTATCATGCCAGCAGCCGTGTAATTCCAGCTCCAGTAGCATCCACTAAAGCTGCTGCAGTTAAAAAGTTTTTATAAGGATCGAGCTTGGCGGTCCACCGCAAGGCGTCCTACCGCCAGTCTCAGCCCCTGTGCATTGGGGTGCCTCCCCGATGCTCTTCACTGAGTGTCCCGGGGGCCCGAACCATTTCCTTTGAAAAAATTAAGTGTCCAAACTACAGGTGGTGTAGCTTGCTTAACAGCTGGGATAATCCGCTGACTAGCAGACACTGCTACTAGGCACAAAGTATTTCCTGGGCTAGATGCAGTTAAAAATTTGTAATTAGATACTCTCGTTGGATGCTGAGAAAGCATTCCATAGAGTCTCCTGGCACGCCATATATTATTCTCTTAAAAAGCTTGGGGTGGGGGTCTAGGGGACCCTTTTATAGGCAAAATCACGGCCCTGTATCGCAATACGTCACCTAGGCTGAAGATAAATGGAACATTTTCATCACCTTTCATAATCACCAATGGGACAAGACAGGGATGTCCTCTGTCCCCTCTCTTATACATCCTAGTGACGGAGCACCTGCTCTCATCAATTCGTCATAACCCCAATATTAGGTGGATTGAGGTGGGAGGCACCGAGTACAAGTGCTCTGCATTTGCTGATGATGTCCTAGTATATATCACTCAATCACATATATCCATCCCTGCTGTTATGGCTGAAATAGATCACTTTGTTACATGGTCAAATTTTAAAATCAATGCAGTGAAGTCTGAGTCCCTCGATGTCTCCCTCCCCAAATCCATACAGGATTCCATCCAGTCCAACTTTCCCTTTGCCTGGCCCTCACAGGGTATCAAATACTTAGGAATTCATATTCATAGAGACCTCTCCCATCTATGTTATCTTAATTTTGGGCCCTTTATTGAACAACTCCATACAGACCACGGTTGGCAAATTAGAACTGTAAGATTCACTACGTGAACCACTGGTGTTTTGTGGAAAAGCACATGTACACTGTGTTCCAAATTATTATGCAAAAGTGTTTAGGAGTGATAAGGTAAGAATTTTTTTGTTTGTCAGTGAAACTCATTGATGGTGATGTGTGTCAGGGCTCTTTATATCACTGTAAGCAATTGCAGACACCTGTGCTAATTAGTTTGGCAGGTGTGTCCAATAAAAGGCAAGACTACTTAAGAAGGCTGTCCCACATTATTAAGCAGCCTACATTTTCTGCCAAAATGGGAAAGAAAAAGGATGTGTCGGCTGCTGAGAAGCAACAAATTGTGGAGTGTTTAGGTCAAGGCATGACTACAATCAACATTGCCAAGACACTTCATCTTGATCATCGCACAATCAAGAAGTATGTAGCTGATTCACAGTACACACGTGTGCTTGCTGATAAGGGAAAATTGAGGACTCTTTCCTACAGGCAATTACGTCAGGTTAAAAGAGCAGCGGCAAAAAAGCCTTGTCATAGCAGCAGACAAGTTTTTGAAGAAGCTGGTGCCTCCAACGTCCCCCGAACAACAAGATGCAGGGTCCTTCAGAGGTTTGCAGCTGTGCGTAAGCCATCCTGTCGACCTCCTCTATCCACTGTACACAAGCAGAAACGGCTCCAGTGGGCCAAACAATACATGAAGACTGACTTCAAAACTGTTTTGTTCACCGATGAGTGCCGTGCATCGCTCGATGGTCCAGATGGATGGAGTGGAGGATGGCTGGTTGATGGACACCCCATGCAAACACGGCTACGGCGCCAACAAGGAGGAGGTGGAGTAATATTTTGGGCTGGAATCATGGGGAGAGAGATTGTCGGCCCCTTTAGGATCCCTGAAGGGGTAAAGATGAACTCCATAATGTATATGGAGTTTCTCAAACAGCACTTCCTGCCATGGTTCAAGAAGAAGAACCGTGTATTCCGCAGCAAGATCATTTTCATGCATGATAATGCACCGTCTCATGCTGCACATAACATATCTGCATCTCTGGCTGATATGGGCATAAAAGGGGACAAACTTATGGTGTGACCCCCATGCTCCCCTGACCTCAACCCCATTGAGAACCTCTGGAGCATCATCAAAAGGAGTGTCTATGATGGCGGGAGGCAGTTCACATCTAAGCAACAGCTCTGGGAGGGTATTCTGTACTCATTCAAAACAATTGAAGCAGAAACCATCCAAAATCTGACAAATTCAATGGACAAGAGAGTTCAGAAGCTCCTTTCGAACAAGGGTTCCTATGTGCAAATGTAACATCACCTAGAATAAAGTTTTGAGTTGAAAACTGTTTGATTTCAGTTTCTAATAACCTGCTAATGCTTATAATTTCAAAACTGACCATTTTTTTGTTCTTTATTAAAATGAAAAGGTTGATCGAAGAGTGTGGGGGATCTAAGAGTGTGGCAACCCAGTATTCAGGATTATTTTGAATTCTGACAATCTGAGGGTCATGTTGCAGGTAGTGCAGCAAGAAGGCACTCATGTGTCTTGCGCATCTAGGAGCCCCAAAATTATTTTCTGGGCTAGATGCAGCTAAAAATTATTATTAATTTGAAAGCTGGTGGAGCTTAGTATAGATGGCCTAATAGAATCAGTACTGCAAACTGCTACAAGGCCCAAATTGTTTTCCAGACAAGATACAGATGAACATGATTAGTAATTTTAAAGCTTAAAACGGTTGGTGAGGTGATTTTAACAAATCATCAAGCTTTTACTCTCCCCAGGATGACACAGGGGTAGAAAAGTCGTTTCGGATCCATGATTTATTCATCTTTATCAACGTGAGTCTGTCTACATTTTCAGTGGAGAGCCGCGTGCGCTTATCTGTCAGCACACCGCCAGCAGCGCTGAACACACGTTCAGACAGAACGCTGGCTGCGGGGCATGACAAGATCTCCAAGGCGTAAGTGGCGAGCTCCGGCCATTTATCCTGATTGGAAGCCCAAAAAGAGCAAGGGTCCAGTGACACAGTCGTGGCTTCAATGTTTACTTGGAGATACTCCTGTACCATCGTCTCTAGGCGTTGACTATGTGTCAGACTTCTTGTCTCCTGTGGCCTTGCAAAGGATGGGCTAAAAAAGTGGTGAAATGATTCCGCAAAATTGATGTTACCAGCAGATATTGTGTTTCTGTTACGGTTTGAGTGCAGAACACTCAACGATCCCACGGTTGGCAAGTTGGAACTGTGAGATTCACTACGTGCACCACTGGTGTTTTGTGGAAAAGCACATGTAAGATTCTGCAACAGTCTCTGCTGATACTCCTGCATGAGTGCATCCCTTCCTATGGCAGGAATAATTTCTGCAAATTTACTTTTGTACCAGGGATCTAACAGTGTGGCAACCCAGTAGTCAGCAGTATTTCTAATTCTCACAATTCGAGGGTCATGTTGCAGGTAGTGCAGCAAGAAGGCACTCATGTGTCTTGCGCATCCAAGAGCACCCAGTCCCTGTTGTGTTGGTGGCGAGGTAACAATCATGCTTCCTTCCTCTGTCCTCTCCCCCCAACCTCACACAACAGAAATGTGATCAAGGTCTCCCTCATCTGATGAGTCTTCCATCAGTTCGTCCTCCACTTCTTCCTGGGCTCCTGCACCTTCCTCACTAGTTTGGCTGCTACCATGCGCCCTGGTAAAACCATCTCCCCCACCCTCACATGCCTGCCGCCTTGGTGCTGCCGACCTTCTGGACCTCGCAGATGTTAGTCCTTCCGCATACAACTCCTCCTCCTCTACTTCCTCCACCTCCTCTTGTGCCACCACCTGACTCCGAATTCTGTTTAACATGTGCTCCAGCATGTAAATCACCGGAATAGTCATGCTGATAATGGCATCGTCAGCACTAAACATCTTCATTGCCATTTCAAAACTGTGCAGAAGGGTGCATAGGTCCCTGATCTGAGACCACTCCTCCAGCGTGATTTGCCCCACCTCTGGATCTCGTTGGCCCAGGCTATACGTCAGAATGTATTGCAGCAGAGCTTGTCGGTGCTGCCACAGTCGCTGCAACATGTGCAGAGTTGAATTCCACCGGGTAGGCACATCGCATTTTAGCCGGTGAAGTGGCAGGCCCAACGACTTCTGTAGAGATGTAAGTCGCTGAGCTGCGGGATGCAAACGGCGGAAGTGAGCACACAGCGATCGTGCCCTCTGCAGAAGGCCATCTAGTCCGGGATAGTGGGCTAAAAAACAGGTTCAACATGTGAGCCATACAAGGCACGTGTGTGATATCGCCCCGGCGAAGGGCCGCACCCAGGTTTGCAGCATTGTCGCACACGGCCTTCCCTGGTTTCAGGTCCAGTGGAGACAACCATTCATAAAACTGGTTCTCCAGAGCTGACCACAACTCCTCAGCTGTGTGACTCACATTTCCCAGACATTTCAAAGTAAAAACTGCCTGATGCCGTTGAGCCCTACTGCCAGCATAGTAAGGAGGTGTGGAGGATACCTTCTGCGCAGTTAGAAAGCTTGTGGCATGACCAGACAGGCTTTGGGTGCAGGTGGAGGACTGAGAGGAGGTTGAGGAGGCAGAAGCAGTGGAGGAACTTCGAGATAAAGAGGATTGACGCACAACTCGTGGGGACGGCAAGACTTGGACAGCAGCCCCTTGTCCTGCTGTCACCATAGTTACCCAGTGCCCAGTCAGCGACATGTAACGCCCCTGTCCATGCCTACTCGTCCAAGTGTCTGTGGTGAAATGCACCCTGTCACACACAGAGTTTCTCAAAGAAGCGGTGATGTTGTGTGCGACATGCTGGTGGAGCGCAGGCACACCTTTCTTTGAGAAGTAGTGCCGACTGGGCATCTGGTACTGGGGCACTGCGACGGACATAAGGTCTCGAAAATCCTCTGTGTCCACCAGGCAGAAAGGCAGCATTTCTGTAGCCAAGAGCTTCCAGATGGTGAAATTCAACCTCTTAGCTTTCTCATGGCTAGGAGGAAATGGTCTTTTACTTGTCCACATCTGAGGGACCGAGGGCTGGCTGTTGTGCTTAGACAGGGTTGAGAAGGGTGTCCCCGGCAAACTGCCGGTCTGTGAGGAGGATGCAGGCGGACATGTTAGGTTGCCTTGATCCAAAGGTGGTGCTATCGATGTCGGACACCTCCAAAGAAAATGATGACCTGCCAATCACGCTAGCTGTTGCGGGTAAAGAGGTGGCAGGTCTGCGTCCCAAAACAGGTGTGACTGCTGTCCCCCCAGTCACAGAGGATGAAGAGGCCGCGGATGCACAAGATGTGGCAGACGGTGGTTGGCCCGGCCGGTTAGGCCGCATTTTAGCACAGTGAGCTTCCCACTGCAACTTATGCTTCATGTCCATGTGCCGGTTCATGCATGAAGTACTCAAACTATGTATTTTTTGGCCTCTACTTAGTTTTTGCTGTCAAATGTTCCAGATAACACGAGTTGGGTCATCTTTATCGATCTGAAAAAATGCCCAGGCTATGCAAGGCTTAGCACCCATGCGACCTGAAGAGGCACCACGACTTGTGGTCAGAGGCAGAGTTGTGTTTGAGGATGCAGTTGTTGACGTGCTTCCAGTACTACGTCTCTGTCCAGGAAGGCGCAACCTCGGGTCTCCGCCCTGCATGTTTGGCGCTCTTTACAGAGCCAATGAACATGCAGGGATTGCCAGCCAGTCACTGTAATGCTGCAGCCATGTTGGTTGTGGGCATTACAGTGATTGGCTGGCCGTACAGCGTCACCTTGAGTATTTAAAACGGGGCGCCGCCATCTTGGACACAGTCGCTCCGGATTAGACAGTGTAGGGACAGCGCTGCTGATTTAGGGAGAGATATAAACTGCGACATAGTTAGTATAGGGTCTGTAAAGGCTGCCAGAACAAACAAACAGTCCTTTTCAGGACTAATATCCATCCCAGATACCAGGCAGGCAGGCTGTATAGGAGACACAGTGGTTATACCAGCAAACGCTGCATTACAGTCCTGTGTGCTCCTGTTGCTGAAATTGCTGGACTTAGCACTAGGTGTCGGGGGCCAGGAAAAATCCTTTTTTTTTTCATCTAAATCCTCCTTTTTTTTTCCTCCTTCACACTGTACAAATACCCGTCTTATTAACCTTTAGTGTGTCCCCCCCCCCAAAAAAAAGCGTGTCTCTGATTTTTCAGACACAAATATAACTGTTGAAAATAGTCAGGTGTAGGCTAGAGAAACAGAAGTGTTGCTTTGCACTTCCACGGTTCAAACCTCTGTATTATCCATTTTGGGCCATTTGTATCTAAAAAAAAACAGTTTGAGTGTGTCGCTCACTGTTCAGCCGCAAATATCTCTATTTAAAAAAGTGTGGTATACCCCAGTATACAATAACTGTGGTTTTGCCATCCCACGGTAAAAAATCTCTATTATTCAGGTTTTGGTAGTTTTTTCTGTAAAGAAAAACAGTAGTGTCTCCTGACTGTTGTGTCACAAAAATATATCTGTTGAAAATAGTCTTGTGTAGGCCCGACATCCCAGTGTGGTTTCGCAGTTCCACGGGTCAAATCGCTGTACTATCCAGTTTTGGGCCTTTGGTATCTAAAAAAAAAGCAGTTTGAGTGTGTCGCTCACTGTTCAGCCGCAAATATCTCTATTTAAAAAAGTGTGGTATACCCCAGTAAGCAATAACTGTGGTTTTGCCATCCCACGGTAAAAAATCTCTATTATTCAGGTTTTGGTAGTTTTTTCCGTAAAGAAAAACAGTAGTGTCTCCTGACTGTTGTGACACAAAAATATATCTGTTGAAAATAGTCTTGTGTAGGCCCGACATCCCAGTGTGGTTTCGCAGTTCCACGGGTCAAATTGCTGTACTATCCAGTTTTGGGCCTTTGGTATCTAAAAAAAAAGCAGTTTGAGTGTGTCGCTCACTGTTCAGCCGCAAATATCTCTATTTAAAAAAGTGTGGTATACCCCAGTAAACAATAACTGTGGTTTTGCCATCCCACGGTAAAAAATCTCTATTATTCAGCTTTTGGTAGTTTTTTCCGTAAAGAAAAACAGTAGTGTCTCCTGACTGTTGTGACACAAAAATATATCTGTTGAAAATAGTCTTGTGTAGGCCCGACATCCCAGTGTGGTTTCGCAGTTCCACGGGTCAAATCGCTGTACTATCCAGTTTTGGGCCTTTGGTATCTAAAAAAAAGCAGTTTGAGTGTGTCGCTCACTGTTCAGCCGCAAATATCTCTATTTAAAAAAGTGTGGTATACCCCAGTAAACAATAACTGTGGTTTTTCCATCCCACGGTAAAAAATCTCTATTATTCAGGTTTTGGTAGTTTTTTCCGTAAAGAAAAACAGTAGTGTCTCCTGACTGTTGTGACACAAAAATATATCTGTTGAAAATAGTCTTGTGTAGGCCCGACATCCCAGTGTGGTTTCGCAGTTCCACGGGTCAAATCGCTGTACTATTCAGTTTTGGGCCTTTGGTATCTAAAAAAAAAGCTGTTTGAGTGAGTCGCTCACTGTTCAGCAGCAAATATCTCTATTTAAAAAAGTGTGGTATACCCCAGTAAACAATAACTGTGGTTTTGCCATCCCACGGTAAAAAATCTCTATTATTCAGGTTTTGGTAGTTTTTTCTGTAAAGAAAAACAGTAGTGTCTCCTGAATGTTGTGACACAAAAATATATCTGTTGAAAATAGTCTTGTGTAGGCCCGACATCCCAGTGTGGTTTCGCAGTTCCACGGGTCAAATCGCTGTACTATCCAGTTTTGGGCCTTTGGTATCTAAAAAAAAAGCAGTTTGAGTGTGTCGCTCACTGTTCAGCCGCAAATATCTCTATTTAAAAAAGTGTGGTATACCCCAGTAAACAATAACTGTGGTTTTGCCATCCCACGGTAAAAAATCTCTATTATTCAGCTTTTGGTAGTTTTTTCCGTAAAGAAAAACAGTAGTGTCTCCTGACTGTTGTGACACAAAAATATATCTGTTGAAAATAGTCTTGTGTAGGCTCGACATCCTAGTGTGGTTTCGCAGTTCCACGGGTCAAATCGCTGTACTATCCAGTTTTGGGTCTTTGGTATCTAAAAAAAAGCAGTTTGAGTGTGTCGCTCACTGTTCAGCCGCAAATATCTCTATTTAAAAAAGTGTGGTATACCCCAGTAAACAATAACTGTAGTTTTGCCATCCCACGGTAAAAAATCTCTATTATTCAGGTTTTGGTAGTTTTTTCTGTAAAGAAAAACAGTAGTGTCTCCTGAATGTTGTGACACAAAAATATATCTGTTGAAAATAGTCTTGTGTAGGCCCGACATCCCAGTGTGGTTTCGCAGTTCCATGGGTCAAATCACTGTACTATCCAGTTTTGGGCCTTTGGTATCTAAAAAAAAAGCAGTTTGAGTGTGTCGCTCACTGTTCAGCTGCAAATATCTCTATTTAAAAAAGTGTGGTATACCCCAGTAAACAATAACTGTGGTTTTTCCATCCCACGGTAAAAAATCTCTATTATTCAGCTTTTGGTAGTTTTTTCCGTAAAGAAAAACAGTAGTGTCTCCTGAATGTTGTGACACAAAAATATATCTGTTGAAAATAGTCTTGTGTAGGCCCGACATCCCAGTGTGGTTTCGCAGTTCCACGGGTCAAATCGCTGTACTATCCAGTTTTGGGCCTTTGGTATCTAAAAAAAAGTAGTTTGAGTGTGTCGCTCACTGTTCAGCTGCAAATATCTCTATTTAAAAAAGTGTGGTATACCCCAGTAAACAATAACTGTGGTTTTGCCATCCCACGGTAAAAAATCTCTATTAATCAGGTTTTGGTAGTTTTTTCCGTAAAGAAAAACAGTAGTGTCTCCTGACTGTTGTGACACAAAAATATATCTGTTGAAAATATTCTTGTGTGGGCCTGACATCCCAGTGTGGTTTCGCAGTTCCACGGGTCAAATAGCTGTACTATCCAGTTTTGGGCCTTTGGTATCTAAAAAAAAAGCAGTTTGAGTGTGTCGCTCACTGTTCAGCCACAAATATCTCTATTTAAAAAAGTGTGGTATACCCCAGTAAACAATAACTGTGGTTTTGCCATCCCACGGTAAAAAATCTCTATTATTCAGCTTTTGGTAGTTTTTTCCGTAAATAAAAACAGCAGTGTCTCCTGACTGCTGTGACACAAATGTAGCACCCTGAGGATTCGGCTGCTACAGGGGTATTGCACCTCAACCCAGAGGTGTGATATTCCACTCCCGGGTAAGGATGGAGTGTGGAACTGAGCTCGGTAGGCTGCATGCACTACACACATCCCATTTCCGGGGAACAGACCGACGGTACTCCCACTTAGAAATGTGCAGGTACGACCGAGTCTGTTCCTGGCTGGAGTGGGAGGGGGGTGGAACATCCCATGTAGTGTAGGGGCAGATAGGGGGAGCAGTCTGGGTAGTGATAGGAGCTCATTGGGTGCTGGTCACCTGAGCTTACACATAGAGGGATATATAAGGTGGGCACCAACTAGAATCAGGGTCAGTTGTAGAGAACAAGTCAGTTGGAGAGGAGCCTGTCTGATGCAGAGAACAAATCGGCAGAGAGAAGGAAACAGCAGCCCTGGAGAGAGAGAGAGTGGAGCAGAGAAAGACCCAGAGGGGGAAGACTGAAGGGACCCAAGAACCCAAATTAGAGCACCGGGTGAGGAGTCAGCAAAAGGGTACCGGAACCCAAACTGGTGGGGGTAAAAAAAAACAATCCCCAGCCAGAGACCGGAGGTCGTGGGCAGCATCTGCCACGGCCACCCACCACATTCACCCCGAAGGCACACCACATGAAGGGTCAGGGAACCCAAGGCCAAGGGTGTCCCAACAGCAGGCCCGAGGGAGCTGGACTTAGGTGGATCACTGGTGGGGACGGCTGAAGAAAGGACAGAGGGAGAGCTCAGGGCCACGCTCCGGACTTGTTTGGGGGTTGGCTGGATCCAGGACCTGGTGGACGCAGCACGGCTCGGGTGGTCACTAGCAGCTGGAGTGACCAGTACAACATCTGCAGTAAGTAAACACCCTTAACTGCACAACCCGACTCTGTCTTCACTGCCGTCTGCACTACACCACCACAACCCCCATCCTCTGCGCCTGTCCCCTCTGAGGCTATACCCCTCCCGTTGGGGGTTATCTCACCAAGCTGCGCACCCACCATCAGCCTCAGCGGACCCTGCTGCAGCGGCGGCCACAGTGACCGCATTACAACGGGTGGCGTAGTCGACACAAAAGAACTTTAGTAACATCTGTAGAACTGCCACATCACACTGAGCTTGACGCCCTGGGCACGGGACCGGGTCACAGCCGCTCGGAGACTACAACCCCCCATCTGATCCGGTGCCGGGTATTCCCCTCAAAAAGGAATATGTCCCAGGGGGCGCGTCAACTTTGGCGTAGTCGGCAGGATTACGTGCCCGCAACACCCGGGTACTGCGTGCCTGAAGAAAAGTGCAAGTTTACCTCAGAAAGAAGTCTCCCGCCGGTTCCGGAGGGTCCACGCCATCGGACTCCATCACCAGTCGTTTCCCGCCGATTGTCCGCCATTTCCAACTTGTTCCCGCCATCTGCAGAGTTTCCCGCCACTAGGCGACGCTTCCCGCCAAAACCGCAGATTTCCCGCCTTGGAAGAGCAGCGGACGCCATTATGGGCGTGCCAAAGGAGGGCAAGAGGCCACCTCCCATCGTGGGCCGGGACAGAAAATGGCGCCAAAAGTGGAAACCGCCCCCACCAACAGAGACTGTGATGCTGGAGGTGTCTGTCAGCGTGAAAGAACTACCCCTGGAGCTGACAGTCACCGAGTTGCCCCGGGACCGCCCTCGAAGTGGGAGGAGACGAAAGAAAAGAACAAAGATGGGTGCCGCCTGGAGCAGTCTGGAGCGAGCGCACCCGGAGACAAGAAGTCTGGAGAGGAGCAGCAGAGAAGCTCACCCGAGATGTCCAGAGAGCAGAGCAGCACCGGCCCGCTGGCCAGGAGCCTGCTGGAAGAAGAGCAGAGCAGCACCGACCCGTTGGTCAGGAGCCTGCTGGACACCACGACCCCACTAGGCCTAGTGGAGGTCCTTGCACAGCTCCCCCGAGACCGGGAGTGTGCGCAGACTGCCCTGGAGGGCCTCGCACGGAGGATGGCCCGGGTACAGCGCGAGATATTGGCGGAATGGAGCCGGGAGATGGCCCAGCAAGCTGAAACCAAGACGCAAGCTGAAACCAAGACCCGGAGCACGCCAGCCGAGATGAGGAAGGAGACCGCCTCTGAGGATGGCGCGGGAGGACCCAAGGCCGGAGACGGCGCCGAGGAGGGAGCCGAACGCATGGAGGCAGGTAAAGGGGACGCCTATACCCCAAGCCGTGACACCGCTTACCTGCCCCAGCTCCCCGTCGCAGAGCCCGAAAGTCCCCCTGCTGTGCCCGAAAACGCCATGTCACCGACGCAGACTAGGCCCCAACCGGAAGCCGCCGCCGCGACCCCTGTGACGTCACACGCCTCGACCCCGAGCGTGACCAAGCAGGAAGTACCACCAGCCTGGTCGCAGGGCCTAGAATTCCCGGGCGCCGCAACACCAACAGCGCCCCCTACCTCTGCGGAGCCTCCGGCCTGGCCGCAAGGCCAGGTAGCCCAGGGTGCCGCCGTCCTAACGGTGCCCTTCACCTTCCAGGTGCCCCAGGCCTGGCCGCAAGGCCTGGGCAACCCGGGCGCCACCACCACCGCGCCCGCACCCGCAAAATCAAGGGTGCCGCGTCTGGGAGAGGACTTGTTTGCCCAGCACACGTGGCCGGACGGGCAGCCTTTCGTCTGGCCCCAGAAGTATTACGAACTGGAGCACCAGAGGAGGGTTGGGGCCATGTGTGCACCCCTGATTCCGGCTCCGAAGCCCGTAATAAGGATCTCGCCCCCGCTAGCGGAAGCACAGTTTGAGTGGGACCCCACCGGAGAAGATCTAATGGGGTTCACTCAGGAAACTAGGGCAGCTGCAGCAGAGCGTGCGGAGTGCTGCCGCCAACAGCTCGAGGAGTTTGCGAGGGAGCGGAGAGAGAGGCGGGTCCGGGAACAACAGGCCCAAATACGGAGTGCCGAGCAGAAGAGCCGGACCAGGAGGGACCCCCGTGCAGCGCACAGTCCCCGTACCACCGGGACTGTAATAAAGTTTAACCAGCAGCATGGGTGGGGCTTCATTCGAGACAACAACACCCCCGGCGACGTCTTTGTCACGCGCAGAGACGTGGAGTCCCATCTGCCGGAGGGGCACAGAGGTCGTGACCTCTACATCGGAGACGAGGTCACCTTCACCCGGCACAAGTGTGCCAAAGGACCCTACGCCCTCCACGTACACCGCCTGACGGAGGAGGAGCTGCGGTGCGAGGAGGAGGAGCAAGAGGACCCGGACGGGTCTGAAGTAACAACCAGCTGTAAGCAAAGAGCAGGAGGAAGACGCCGTTGAGTGCGGCAGAGCAAGTGATGTAAATAGTTACCCGACCGGGTACCAAAGAAACTGTTGATATATATATATATAGTCCCCGTTGGGACCAGCAAGTGTGAACTGTTTACCCGTTAACCCCTTAATCCCACAGGCTGAGGACTGTGAGCAGCCATTCCCTTCCCTCTACCTGGCCGAGGACTGAGAGCGGCCAACTTCCCTTGTAAATAGTTGCGCGTCCTAAAGCGCCCCCTACCGGTTTTATAGGAAAACCAGTTTTTCTAAGAGACTGTCGCACTTTTCCCGGACACACGTTGCACAGTGTCCGGAGGAAGAACCTGAAACAAGAAACGACTACGAGAATGTTTATATGAAAAGTTTTATATATATAATGTTTTATATATTTTATATGTTTATGCAAAAATTTTGTATGTTTTTGGTGTTATGTCTTACAGCCCGAGGACGTGCTGTGATTTACCAGGGGGGAATGTAGCACCCTGAGGATTCGGCTGCTACAGGGGTATTGCACCTCAACCCAGAGGTGTGATATTCCACTCCCGGGTAAGGATGGAGTGTGGAACTGAGCTCGGTAGGCTGCATGCACTACACACATCCCATTTCCGGGGAACAGACCGACGGTACTCCCACTTAGAAATGTGCAGGTACGACCGAGTCTGTTCCTGGCTGGATTGGGAGGGGGGTGGAACATCCCATGTAGTGTAGGGGCAGATAGGGGGAGCAGTCTGGGTAGTGATAGGAGCTCATTGGGTGCTGGTCACCTGAGCTCACACATAGAGGGATATATAAGGTGGGCACCAACTAGAATCAGGGTCAGTTGTAGAGAACAAGTCAGTTGGAGAGGAGCCTGTCTGATGCAGAGAACAAATCGGCAGAGAGAAGGAAACAGCAGCCCTGGAGAGAGAGAGAGTGGAGCAGAGAAAGACCCAGAGGGGGAAGACTGAAGGGACCCAAGAACCCAAATTAGAGCACCGGGTGAGGAGTCAGCAAAAGGGTACCGGAACCCAAACTGGTGGGGGTAAAAAAAAACAATCCCCAGCCAGAGACCGGAGGCCGTGGGCAGCATCTGCCACGGCCACCCACCACATTCACCCCGAAGGCACACCACATGAAGGGTCAGGGAACCCAAGGCCAAGGGTGTCCCAACAGCAGGCCCGAGGGAGCTGGACTTAGGTGGATCACTGGTGGGGACGGCTGAAGAAAGGACAGAGGGAGAGCTCAGGGCCACGCTCCGGACTTGTTTGGGGGTTGGCTGGATCCAGGACCTGGTGGACGCAGCACGGCTCGGGTGGTCACTAGCAGCTGGAGTGACCAGTACAACATCTGCAGTAAGTAAACACCCTTAACTGCACAACCCGACTCTGTCTTCACTGCCGTCTGCACTACACCACCACAACCCCCATCCTCTGCGCCTGTCCCCTCTGAGGCTATACCCCTCCCGTTGGGGGTTATCTCACCAAGCTGCGCACCCACCATCAGCCTCAGCGGACCCTGCTGCAGCGGCGGCCACAGTGACCGCATTACAACGGGTGGCGTAGTCGACACAAAAGAACTTTAGTAACATCTGTAGAACTGCCACATCACACTGAGCTTGACGCCCTGGGCACGGGACCGGGTCACAGCCGCTCGGAGACTACAACCCCCCATCTGATCCGGTGCCGGGTATTCCCCTCAAAAAGGAATATGTCCCAGGGGGCGCGTCACAAAAATATATCTGTTGAAAATAGTCTTGTGTAGGCCCGACATCTCAGTGTGGTTTCGCAGTTCCACTGGTCAAATCGCTGTACTATCCAGTTTTGGGCCTTTGGTATCTAAAAAAAAAGCAGTTTGAGTGTGTCGCTCACTGTTCAGCCGCAAATATCTCTATTTAAAAAAGTGTGGTATACCCCAGTAAACAATAACTGTGGTTTTGCCATCCCACGGTAAAAAATCTCTATCATTCAGGTTTTGGTAGTTTTTTCCTTAAAGAAAAACAGTAGTGTCTCCTGACTGTTGTGACACAAAAATATATCTGTTGAAAATAGTCTTGTGTAGGCCCGACATCCCAGTGTGGTTTCGCAGTTCCACGGGTCAAATCGCTGTACTATCCAGTTTTGGGCCTTTGGTATCTAAAAAAAAAGCAGTTTGAGTGTGTCGCTCACTGTTCAGCTGCAAATATCTCTATTTAAAAAAGTGTGGTATACCCCAGTAAACAATAACTGTGGTTTTGTCATCCCACGGTAAAAAATCTCTATTATTCAGGTTTTGGTAGTTTATTCCGTAAAGAAAAACAGTAGTGTCTCCTGACTGTTGTGACACAAAAATATATCTGTTGAAAATAGTCTTGTGTAGGCCCGACATCCCAGTGTGGTTTCGCAGTTCCACGGGTCAAATTGCTGTACTATCCAGTTTTGGGCCTTTGGTATCTAAAAAAAAAGCAGTTTGAGTGTGTCGCTCACTGTTCAGCCGCAAATATCTCTATTTAAAAAAGTGTGGTATACCCCAGTAAACAATAACTGTGGTTTTGCCATCCCACGGTAAAAAATCTCTATTATTCAGCTTTTGGTAGTTTTTTCCGTAAAGAAAAACAGTAGTGTCTCCAGACTGTTGTGACACAAAAATATATCTGTTGAAAATAGTCTTGTGTAGGCCCGACATCCCAGTGTGGTTTCGCAGTTCCACGGGTCAAATCGCTGTACTATCCAGTTTTGGGCCTTTGGTATCTAAAAAAAAAGCAGTTTGAGTGTGTCGCTCACTGCTCAGACGCAAATATCTGTATTTAAAAAATTGTGGTATACCTCAGTAAACAATAACTGTGGTTTTCCTCTTCCACGGTTCTAATCTACTCTTTATTACTCTTTTTCCATTGATAGTGCAAGTGTAAGCTATTTTACTTCATTTACAATGGGGAAGGCGCGTGGCAAGGGACGTGGAAGTGGACATTCTGGTGATGGTTCGTGCAGAGGACGGGGCCGTGGCCAAGGTGAAAATGTGCCACAACTAACTGCCACATCTTCTCGCTCCCACTTCTTGACCGAATTACTAGGGAAGCACAGAACAACACCAGTATTGAGAACTGATCAGTGTGAACAGGTTATTAATTGCATAGCAGATAATACTTCCAGTTACCTGGGCACCACCACCTCCGGTCTGTCTTCCACACTGTCAACTCTTAGTAGCCGTGAGTCTCGACCGCATACTCCTCCTCACCCTGATGCTCCTTCCTCCCACCATGCCGAGTGTCGTCAGACAGCAAGTGATCCCACACTTGGACATTCTGAAGAGCTGTTCACTGGTCCATTTCCATATTTGGGCCCCTCGCCTGATACGCTTGAAGTGGTGGAAGAGGAGATCCCATGTTGCGATGCCCAAATATTTGAACAGCCACGGCCACAGGAAGTCGACGTTGGCAATCTGTCACAAGAGGTGGACGATGACGAGACACAATTGCCAGGAAGTGAGGAGGAGGATCGTGGTGCGCAAGTGGAAGAGGAGGAGGTGGTGGATGATCTAGTAACTGACCCAACGTGGAAGGAGGACATGCAGAGTGAGGCCAGCAGCACACAGGGGGAGGGAGGCAGAGTACCCCAACAGGCAGGAAGAAGCAGTGTGGTGGCCGCAGACAGAAGGCAGGCAACCGTTCCCCGTAACACCAACACGAGGGACGTTGCCAGTACAAGCGTAGGTGTTCCAGAGTCTGGAATTTTTTTAAAGACTCTGCTGATAACCCCATAAAGGCCATATGTTCCACCTGCCATGCCAGCATCAGCAGGGGTGACAAAACTACCAGCCTGACCACCACCAGCATGATCAGGCACATGGCAGCAAAGCACCCGACTTTGTGGGGCGAAACCCAGGGTCCACGACCAGTGTCAGCGGGTGTCACCACTGCTTCTTCCACTGTTGTGCATGCAATAGAACCCCCTGTTGTGTGTGCAAGGCAATCCCCTGTCCATACTGCATGTAAAGATGCCCCCTCCTCTCAGTCTTCACTGTTTATGGCAGTTTCTCAAGAAACAGCATCAACGTCCACGTCCACGTCCCACCGCAGCGTTCAATTGTCCATATCCCAGACATTTGAACGAAAGCGGAAATTTACAGCTAACGCCGCACAGGCCACTATCATAAATTCGCACATTTCATGACTGCTTGCATTGGAAATGCTGTCTTTTAGGCTGGTGGAGACAGAATCCTTCCGCAATCTTATGGCGGTGACCGTCCCTCGGTACTCGGTCCCCAGCCGACACTATTTTGCCCAGTGTGCCATCCCCGCACTACACAAGCACGCGTCCCAAAGCATCTGCCGTGCCCTCAACAACGCAGTTACTGGGAGAGTCCACCTGACAACGGACACGTGGACAAGTGCTTGTGGCCAGGGACGGTAGATCTCTCTGACGGCACACTGGGTAAACATAGTGGAAGCCGGGACCCAGTCGGACCTTGGGACGGAACACATCCTCCCCACACCGAGGATTGCGGGCCCTATGTCAGTCAGAGTTGCACCCACAGGGTACAGCTCCTGCGCATCCTCCTCCTCCTCCTCATGTTCAGCCTCCATCTCAGATATCACCACATCAGTTACAAGCTGGAAGCATTGCAATACTGCCTCCGCCAAGCGGCAACAGGCTGTGCTGAAACTCATAAGCTTAGGTGATAAACCTCACACTGCTTGTGAGTTGTGGACAGCTGTGAAAGAGCAGGCAGATCTGTGGCTGAGACCGCTGAACCTACATCCCGGCATGGTCGTGTGTGACAATGGCCGTAACCTGGTGGCGGCTCTGAGGCGAGGTGAGATCACACACGTACCATGCCTGGCTCATGTGCTTAACCTCGTGGTTCAGCGGTTTCTTAAATCGTACCCCGAGTTGCCAGATCTGCTCGTGAAAGTACGCCGCCTGTCAGCTAATTTTCGCAAGTCGGCTACAGCTTCCGCCGCCCTTGCTGTGTTGCAGCAGCGTTTGCAGCTTCCGGCACACCGACTGGTGTGTGATGTCCCCACACGTTGGAACTCTACCCTCCACATGTTGCAAAGGATTTGTGAGCAGAAGAGAGAAGTTGTGGAGTACCAGCTGCAACAAGGCCGTCGATATTCAGGTCAGACTCCACACATAAGACCTCAGGAGTGGACCTGGATGTCTGACATATGTACCATCCTGACAAACTTTGAGGAGGCCACCAAGATGGTGAGTGGCGATGACGCCATCATTAGTGTCAGCATCCCACTTGTCTGTCTTTTACAACGCTCTCTGCAGAGAATTAAAGAGGAGGCATTGCAGCCAGAGTATGATGAGATGGATCAAGAAGCCGTAGCGGGCGATTACACACAGCCCAGCCTCATCTCATCCCAACGTGCATTGGGGGACAATGAGGGAGAAGAGGAGGAGGAGGAGGAGGAAGAACAGGAGCTGCTATCATGCGTTGTAGACGGTAGTACCTGTACAAGTGTCATACCGTCGGTTCAGCGTGGGTGGCCTGAGGACAGGGGGGAGGAGGAAGAGGAGGAGGAGGAGGAGAGCATGGTCAGTCGTCATCTTGGTGAGGACACGGAAATCTTGCCCGTTACCAGTCTGGCACGCATGGCTGACTTTATGTTACGCTGCCTTAACCGTGACCCTCGCGTTGTCAAAATGTTGGGTGACAGTCATTACTGGTTGGTGACACTTGTAGACCCCCGCTACAAAGAGAACTTTCACTCTCTTATTCCTGAGGTGGAGAGGTCTACAAAAATGGGGCAATACCAGAAGGCCCTTGCTGCAGAACTCTTAAAAAAATTCCCATCTGAACACGCTAGCGGCAGAGGTCACAGTTCGTTGCCCAACCAAGGCGTACAGGCGAGAGAGATGCAACTCCAATCCAGCAGAGGCAGGGGAACACTGTCAATGTTCTGGGACAGTTTTCTGACACCCGCCCAGCTTACAGGCCCTGAGGCGCGGGGTACTCTCACAAGGAGTGGAAAGTTTCAAAAGATGGTGAGGGAGTACCTTGCCAATCGTACCAGTGTCCTCCGTGATTCCTCTGTGCCTTTTAATTATTGGGTATCCAAGCTGGACACTTGGAATGAACTCGCTCTCTACGCCTTGGAGGTCCTGGCCTGCCCTGCCGCTAGCGTGTTATTGGAGCGTGTTTTTAGTGCCGTGGGGGAATTATAACTGATAAGCGCACTCGCCTGTCAACTGACAATGCTGACAAGCTGACCCTTATCAAAATGAACAAGGGCTGGATTGGGCCAGACTTCTCATCACCACCAAATGACAGCAGAGTAACATAAAGTCAAATCCAATGTGTTATTTCGGGAGGTGTATTCACATGCACCGCTTCACACCCACACATGGGTATACGCTTCCTCGTTTCGGCTGTTTAATCTTCTTCTCCTTATCCTCAGCCTCCACCACCACTATACCACCAGGGTGCCAGCATTGCAAGTTCCTCCGTCCTTATTTTTGGCAGCTTTTGCTTGCAAGGCATAAGCAAATACTATGGGACACCCACTCCCCAATAGAGATGAGCGTTGTTCGACTTGAACTGTTCGCCAATCTCAAATTCGAGCTGTTTTGGGCGGTGTTCGAGCCGTTCGGCGAACACGAATGATTTGAGAAAAATTCGGCTGTTCGAGGTTATGTTCGATAACTGTTCGTGCACCAAAATCATAACTGGATTTTTTCTCAGTAATGATGAAAATTAATGTTAATACGCAGTTTGAGTGTACAGCGGGGTGGGGGGAGGGGCAGGGGATGGATCTCTGCAGGAATAATGAAGATCTCCATTTTTTTTTCTTTTTCCCGCATTTACAGTGGGGAGGTGCAATCTGTCAGCCTATCAGCAGCGCACACACGGAGCGAAGTGCTTTTTTTCACACAAGCAAGGGCATGTGTCATTGGCAGTGTATGTCACATGTCCTTGCCCTATAAGACCAAGCCATTTTCCCCGTCGCCACCATTTTCTCACTGCTGCAGCTGCGTGTTAGACGGCACCGCTGTTGCTGTGTGCGCTATACCTTGTTAATTTCAAGCCAATTTTCGCACAAATCTACAGATAGCTTGGGAGTAGTGTTGAGCCACCCCCGTAGTGTTCGAGTTCGGTTCGGTTCGTCGAACACCCATGTGTTCGCCGAACTGTTCGTTGAACTGTTCGTCGAACACCTTCGAACACCGTTAAAACTGTAGCGCCGGCGTCCCTGCCCTCTGCTAGGCAGGGACGCTGTTCCCCTCACCTCCCTGCTCCGTGCCCGGCGTCCTCCTCCCGCTCTGCTGGCAGCGCGCGCTCCTTCCCGTCCATTGTGCTTAGGGCGCGCGCGCGCGCTCTCCCTCCCTCTTAAAGGGGCCGCGCGCGCCGTCCTAAGGAGTCCCTGGCCAATGGCCGGAGGACTTCACCATATATAAGGCACCTCCTCCAAAATGGAGGTGCCTGAGCAATGTTGTTGCACTGTTTACTACTCTGCTTCAGCCCTCAGGTCCCGTTGCCAGTTACCTGCCAGTTACCTGCCAGTTACCTGCCAGATTCCTGCCTGATTATCTGCTACCTGCCTGCTAGTCTGAGGTCCGACGGTCTGCCTTATTACTCCTGTCAGTCTGTCTAAGGACCAGTCTGCTCGCTCACCTGGGAGCGCTCATCTGCTGCCTGTCTGCTAGCCTACCTGGAGGCTCTGCCGTCACGTGCTGTGATCACCCGCCTGTCCAGAGTCTTCTGCCCGCTCACCTGGGAGCGCTCATCTGCCGCCTGTCTGTTGGTCTTCCTGGAGGCTCCGCCGTCACATGCTGTGACCACCCGTTCTTCCAGAGACTCTCGTCTGCTCACCTGGGAGCTCACGTCTATCATCAGCCGCCACAGGTCGTACCAACCCTTTACCTAGAGACTGCCCCGGTCACTTGCCGTGACCATCTGCCCGTTCATCCAGAGACTGCCCCGGTCACTTGCCGTGACCATCTGCCCGTTCATCCAGAGACTGCCCCGGTCACTTGCCGTGACCATCTGCCCGTTCATTCAGAGACTGCCCCGGTCACTTGCCGTGACCATCAGCCTGTTCATCCAGAGACTGCCCCGGTCACTTGCCGTGACCTCCAGCCCGTTCACTCAGAGACTGTCCCGGTCACCTGCTGTGACCTCCTGCCCGTCTTCCCTGGTCGCCACCCGCTCCCTTACAAGGACTGCCCCCTTGTATAGTAGCTCAGAGGTTCCGCCTCCCAGACCCGTTACAGTTTGCTCAGGCCATGGAACCCGGTGGCACCCAAGCTCCCTCGCTCTCGGACCTGTGTCATGAACTGTCCCGTCAAAGGTCCCAACAGGAGTCCATCCTGGGTCACCTGCGGAATGTCAATACTCACCTGGACACTCTGACTGCTCCACCAGCAACCTCCGCCAGTGCCATGTCTCGCAATCCGGCAGCTCCGCTGCCCACTAATACCATGGTATCCTACCCCGGACCCCGGCTTTCTGCACCTCCTCGCTTCGGAGGCGACTCCGCCCAGGCTCGGGGCTTCATAAATCAGTGCACCCTGCACTTTGAACTATTGTCCCACCAGTTTAACTCCGACCGGGCCAAAATTGCATTCATCATGTCCCATCTCACCGGGGAGGCCCTGGCCTGGCTAAATCCTCTATGGGAGAGAGGAGACCCCCTGGTGTCCAACTTGCCTGCTTTTCTCACGGCTTTCCGGAAAGTCTTCGACGAACCCGGACGGAAGACCTCATCCGCATCATCACTGCTACGCCTCCGTCAGGGAAGTCTCACCGTGGGCCAATATGCCATACGGTTCCGTACCCTTGCCTCGGAGCTGGCCTGGGATAACGACGCTCTGGTATCCGTCTTCTGGGAGGGTCTGTCCGGCCGTATTAAAGATGAACTTGCCGGTCGGGACATTCCTACCACTCTCGATGACCTAATAACTCTTGCCACCCGGATTGACCTACGGTTCCAGGAGCGTGCCAAAGAGGTCACCCGTGAGAGGAGGTTACCATGTCTAGCTCCTACTTTTCAGAAACCCGTCACTCCCTCCGTCTCTACCCAGGTACACTCTCCTGAGTCTATGCAGGTTGACCAGACCAAGATGGTCAAAACCCGTCAGGACTTACGCCGTGCCGAAGGGAGCTGCTTCTACTGTGGCAGTAAGGAGCACCGGATCCGTGCCTGCCCGGAGAGGTCGGGAAACGCCTGTGTCTAGGTTCGCTCAGAGAGGTCAACCTAGACAAGAATAAATCCTCTCCATCTCTGCTGCTGTCAGTCTCAATCGTCTGCGGGGAGAACCGTTATTTCGAACTAGCCCAACTTGACTCTGGAGCAGCCGGGAATCTTATTTCACAGTCCCTGGTAGAGAAATACCGCATCCCCACCAAAACTCTGGCTGTACCCTTGTCTGTTGCTGCCGTGGATGGGGGCCTCTTACCACGCCCCATCCAACTCATCACCGAATCCATTACTCTGCAGGTGGGAATGCTGCATTCTGAGAGTATCTCCTTTCATGTTCTGCCTGGACTCTCTCACGCCCTCTTGCTAGGCCTACCTTGGCTCCAGAGACATGCACCCGTGCTTGACTGGCAGACCGGAGAAGTCCTTCGCTGGGGACAGGACTGCCATAAGACCTGTCTGGTTCCCGTCCATCCTGTCCGTCCTTCTCCTACCCCAGCTAATCTACCTGGACTTCCGATTCCTTATTGGTCTTATGCTGATGTCTTTAATAAAAAGGAAGCAGAGACACTACCTCCTCATAGACCATACGACTGCCCTATCGACCTGTTACCTTGTACTACTCCTCCCCGTGGGCGTATTTATCCTTTATCCGCTGCTGAGACCCGGTCGATGTCCGAATATATTGAGGAGAATCTGGCCAGGGGATTCATCCGGAAATCTACCTCCCCGGCGGGAGCAGGCTTCTTTTTCGTCAAAAAGAAGGACGGCTCTCTCCGTCCCTGTATAGACTATAGAGGCCTTAACCAGATCACGGTGAAGAATAAGTACCCCCTTCCGCTCATTCCAGAGTTATTTGATCGTCTGAGGGGGGCTAGAATCTTCACCAAACTGGACCTCCGTGGGGCGTACAACCTGGTTCGTATCCGTCAGGGGGATGAATGGAAGACGGCATTCAACACCCGGGACGGCCACTATGAATATCTGGTAATGCCCTTTGTAACGCTCCTGCCGTCTTTCAAGAGTTGGTGAATGACATCTTCCGGGACCTTCTCTACTCCTGCGTAGTGGTGTACCTGGACGACATCTTGGTCTTCTCTCCGGATCTCCAGACTCACCGGAGGGACGTTCGTCAGGTCCTGCTCAGGCAGAATCACCTCTTCGCTAAATACGAGAAGTGCCTCTTTGAGCAGACCTCGCTTCCGTTTTTGGGCTACATTATTTCTCAGACCGGCCTACGAATGGATCCAGAGAAACTGTCTGCCATCGAGAAATGGCCTCGACCGGAGGGGTTGAAGGCCATTCAGCGATTCCTGGGCTTCGCCAACTACTACCGCCTCTTCATACCACACTTCTCTTCCCGGACTGCCCCAATTTCCGCGCTCACCCGTAAGGGTACTAATCCCAAAGAGTGGCCGCCCGAAGCAGAGGAGGCCTTTCTTTCCCTAAAACAGGTCTTCTCTTCCGCCCCGGTGCTGCATCGCCCGGACGGCAACAAGCAGTTCTTCCTGGAAGTTGACACCTCCTCCTCTGGAGCCGGAGCGGTACTTACTCAAAAATCATCTTCCGGGAGAATGGTAACTTGTGGCTTCTTCTCCAAACTCTTCTCCTCTTCTGAGCGCAACTATTCCATAGGAGACCGAGAGTTATTGGCCATCAAACTGGCATTGGAGGAGTGGCGTTACCTACTCGAGGGGGCTCTTCACCCGGTATTAATTTACACTGACCACAAGAACTTGGCTTACCTCCAGCATGCCCAGAGACTTAACCCGCGCCAAGCCCGGTGGTCCTTGTTTTTTGCTCGCTTTGATTTTGTTCTTCATTTTCGCCCGGCTGACAAAAACGTCAAAGCAGATGCCTTGTCCCGATCCTTTCTGGTGTCCGATCTCGAGGAAGAACCTAAACATATCATCGATCCCGCCAGAGTAATGCAGGTGGCTCCCGTGAGCCTAAATCGTCTCCCTCCCGGTAAGACGTTCGTATCAGTACCTGATCGGGAGAAGATCCTACACTGGGGTCACTCGTCTAAACTAGCTGGCCACGCCGGTCAGAAAAAGACCCTCCAGCTTATTGCCCGGCACTACTGGTGGCCTACCCTGCACAAGGACGTAATAGACTTTGTTTCTGCCTGTGTGTCCTGCGCCCGCAACAAAGTCCCGAGACACCTGCCAGCTGGTCGCCTTCTTCCGCTTCCTGTGCCTGCTGCCCCCTGGCAGCATATTGCTATGGACTTCATAACTGATCTCCCCGTCTCTGCCGGTTGTACGGTCATTTGGGTGGTCGCTGACCGCTTTTCCAAGATGGCTCACTTTATTCCCCTGCCTGGTCTCCCGTCTGCACCCGAGCTGGCTAAAGACTTTATCCGCCACATCTTCCGTCTTCATGGCCTGCCCCTCCACATCGTGTCGGATCGTGGGGTACAGTTCACCTCACGTTTCTGGAGAGCCACTTGTAAACTGCTAGACGTCACCCTGGACTTCTCTTCCGCTTACCACCCACAGTCTAATGGTCAAGTGGAGCGGATCAATCAGAACCTGACAAGTTACCTCCGGCACTTCGTTAATGCCCATCATTCTGACTGGGTGGATCTCCTACCATGGGCCGAGTTCTCCTATAACAATCACGAGAGCGAATCCTCCTCCAAATCCCCGTTTTTTGTAGTCTTCGGTCAGCATCCTCGGATTCCTTTTCCTGTCTCCACCTCTGTGGACAACCCGGCTGCGGAATCTCTCGTTAGCAAATTTTCCTCCATTTGGGAGAGTACCCGATCCGCACTCCTCCAGTCGTCCGAACGGATGAAAAGACACGCTGACAAAAAACGCCTGGATCCTCCACAATTTCGTCCTGGAGATAAAGTCTGGCTCTCGTCTAAATATGTCCGACTCAAGATACCTTCTTACAAGTTAGGGCCCCGGTTCATCGGTCCTCTGGAGGTCATCAGTCAGATCAACCCGGTGGCCTATAAATTAAAACTCCCGGCCAACTTACGGATCCCTAACTCCTTCCATGTATCTCTCCTCAAACCTGTGGTACTTAACTCTTTTTCCAAGTCTACAGGTACGCCTCCTGCTCCGGTTTCTGCTGAGGACGAGTTTGAGGTAGAGAACATTCTTGCCACCAAAAGGGTAAGAGGAAAGACCTTTTTTCTAGTAGATTGGAGGGGGTTTGGTCCTGAGGAGAGAACGTGGGAGCCCCGGGAGAACATCCATGCCCCTCTTATCCTAGCTAAATTTCTGTCTGGCCTAAAAAAGGGGGGGCCTAAAGGGGGGGGGTACTGTAGCGCCGGCGTCCCTGCCCTCTGCTAGGCAGGGACGCTGTTCCCCTCACCTCCCTGCTCCGTGCCCGGCGTCCTCCTCCCGCTCTGCTGGCAGCGCGCGCTCCTTCCCGTCCACTGTACTTAGGGCGCGCGCGCTCTCCCTCCCTCTTAAAGGGGCCGCGCGCGCCGTCCCAAGGAGTCCCCGGCCAATGGCCGGAGGACTTCACCATATATAAGGCACCTCCTCCAAAATGGAGGTGCCCGAGCAATGTTGTTGCACTGTTTACTACTCTGCTTCAGCCCTCAGGTCCCGTTGCCAGTTACCTGCCAGTTACCTGCCAGTTACCTGCCAGATTCCTGCCTGATTATCTGCTACCTGCCTGCTAGTCTGAGGTCCGACGGTCTGCCTTACTACTCCTGTCAGTCTGTCTAAGGACCAGTCTGCTCGCTCACCTGGGAGCGCTCATCTGCTGCCTGTCTGCTAGCCTACCTGGAGGCTCTGCCGTCACGTGCTGTGATCACCCGCCTGTCCAGAGTCTTCTGCCAACTCACCTGGGAGCGCTCATCTGCCGCCTGTCTGTTGGTCTTCCTGGAGGCTCCGCCGTCACATGCTGTGACCACCCGTTCTTCCAGAGACTCTCGCCTGCTCACCTGGGAGCTCACGTCTATCATCAGCCGCCACAGGTCGTACCAACCCTTTACCTAGAGACTGCCCCGGTCACTTGCCGTGACCATCTGCCCGTTCATCCAGAGACTGCCCCGGTCACTTGCCGTGACCATCTGCCCGTTCATCCAGAGACTGCCCCGGTCACTTGCCGTGACCATCTGCCCGTTCATTCAGAGACTGCCCCGGTCACTTGCCGTGACCATCAGCCCGTTCATCCAGAGACTGCCCCGGTCACTTGCCGTGACCTCCAGTCCGTTCACTCAGAGACTGTCCCGGTCACCTGCTGTGACCTCCTGCCCGTCTTGCCTGGTCGCCACCCGCTCCCTTACAAGGACTGCCCCCTTGTATAGTAGCTCAGAGGTTCCGCCTCTCAGACCCGTTACAAAAACCAATGGCAGGCAAACAAAAACACATAGAAACACATAGAAAACACCTTCAAAGGTGTCCAAAAGCTGACAAACTGCTCAGAAGACATAACTAACACATGGAAAAGTGACAAGTACATATAGTCATGCGAAAATAAAAGAGGTGGAGGAGTAAAAGGAGGGGGAGGCACAGATATAGGCATGTCATGCCCTTCTAAAATCCAAAAAGTGAGAAGCCGACACGGCCAGTCCGTTCCTGCCCGTGCCACCTCCGTGTCGCCGGGTTTGTGCCAGAGCCGCGGTGGACCCTGACGGCCAGCCCCCCTCTCCTAATACTGGTGCCTGTCCGCTGGTGGGTCGAGCCCCCCGCGGTGGGGGGGAGTAACATCTGCAGAAGAAAGACCATCTTCCAGCCAAACTAACATGTCGACTTCTTTTCGTGGACAATGTGATACGATCCCTTTGTTACGGACACGCCCATCGCTACAAATTCCAGATGAGGCACAAAAACAGCAGGTGCTTCAGCGGATATCAAGTGCTCCTTCAAGTGGGCTCTCCTCCACCTCAACTTCAACATCACAAATACTCCAGTCCTCAGAGGTGTCACCCCAATCGCACTTGCTTCCTCACAGCTCCCAAGTCTCCAGCTGCCCGTCTGAGTATGGGGTAACACAGATGGTTGAGTCTGCACAGCTGTTTACTCATACTATAGCCTGGGAAACGGAGGTCTGCTCCAGAGCTTCTGTTAATCCAGACGAGGAAATGATCTGCACTGATGCCCAGAATCTTTATAAGTCGGATCCAGGACCAGATGAAGAAGGTTCTGAGCATAATGTAGACCCTCGTTCCCAAACTGTAACTCCTGTTGGTGGAGACAATGATGAAGACGATGATGAGACTCAAATACCTGATTGGAGCGACAACTTGACTTTTCGGTCAGGGCAGGAAGAGGTTGGCTTTGAGGACGACGGGTGTGATAACACACAGGGTGATGATGACAAGGTTGGAGATCCCACTTACTGTCAACCCACAGTCAGCCAGTCGATGAGGTCACCCGGGCCTTTGCCTGGCCTTTGGGATGTCGCGGTGGTCGGCTCCCTGGCCCGTACCCTGGGGTCACTCTTTAAAAGGGTGGATAATTGTTAATTTTATAAGAGTTTGTGACACCACCTGTGGTATCTGGTGAGAAGCACCAGCGCTGCAGCAGTCCACTGAGGCCCGTGACAAGGCAGCTCGATGGTATAGCTCCCCACAGGTGGAGCTAGGTCTCAGGGCAGCGTATGCAGGGGGAATGCAGGACAGGCGAGACCCAGCTGGGTCAGAGCAAGAACGGAAACGGACACGGTAGTCACTTCAGTACCTTTTACTGGAGGAAATTCAGGCACATCCTGGAGCACTGTAGGGTGAAGGGTGCATATCAGGATCCTCCCCAATGAGCGGGTGTAGGGCCTCCTGTTTCTTGCCTCTGCGCAGTAAGTTTCTGACCTGCCTGGAGCTAGGCCTAACTTTGTCTCTGTCCTGCGCTGGCTGACCTTGTGGTAGGGCCTTCTCTTGAAGTTCACGCTCCCAGTATGCGGGGCCTAAGCGTCTCCTGGCTCTGTTACGTATCAGCACCTTAGCGATCCTGGGACTTGTAGTTCTCCAGGGATTCCGGTTATGCCTTACTGGGTCATAGAGATCCCGGTAAGCTCGGATCCGGTGTCCGGTAAATGCTTCGGGGTGAGCTGGTTAAGCTCCTCTGCCCCTTATGTACTAACTCGCCACTCGCCTCGGGCCCTCAATAGGCTATACACACTAACGGCAGCTTGCCGCGCTTCACCGATCTTATGACGCCGGCACACCTTAAGCTCTATCTGGGCTCCCTGAATCTAGCTAGCAGGAGCCTCGTGCTCCACTGCTGAACTATTAACTGAGTTCTCTAGACTAGACTGAGCTCCACTGCAGACTGACCTCTCTTAGGCTTCTCTACTGCAGGAACTCTTCAGAGGAACTGAACTGCCTAGCTCCACCTTCCCTATTTATATCCCTAACGGGCTCCCTCTGCTGGTCTGAGGTGGAAGGTGGAGATGTGTGAATGTTTATGGGGGCCTCTTGTGGAGGATTCCATCAATACACTCTTCTAGGATCTGTGATACCAAGCGCAGCGGGGCGTCACAGATGCTATTGACGACGAGGTTAGGTTGCGCCTTCCTGGACAGAGACGGAGTACTGGAAGCACGTCAACAACTGCATCCTCAACCACAACTCCGCCTCTGACCACAAGTCGTAGTGGCTCTTCAGGTCGCATGGGCTCTAAGCCTTGCATAGCCTGGGCATTTATTCAGATCGATAAGGATGACCCAACTCGTGTTATCTGTAATATTTGTCACCAAAAGCTAAGTAGAGGCCAAAAAATCCATAGTTTGAGTACTTCATGCATGTACCGTCACATGGATATGAAGCATAAGTTGCAGTGGGAAGCTCACTGTGCTACAATGCGGCCTAGCAGGCTGGGCCAACCACCGTCTGCCCCATCTTGTGCATCCGCGGCCTCTTCATCCTCTGTGACTGGGGGGACAGCAGTCACACATGTTTTTGGACGCAGACCTGCCACCTCTTTACCTGCAACAGCCAGTGTGATTGGCAGGTCGTCAGTTCATTGGGAAGTGGAAACACCTGCTGGTGTTGAGAGCTCTCTGACATCGAGAGCACCACCTTTGGATTAAGGCAACCTAACATGTCCGCCTGCATCTTCCTCACAGACCGGCAGTTTGCCAGGGACACCCTACTCAACCCCGTCAAAGCACAACAGCCAGCCCTCGGTCCCTCAGATGTGGACAAGTAAAAGACCATTTCCTCCTAGCCATGAGAAAGCTAAGAGGTTGAATTTCACCATCTGCAAGCTCTTGGCTACAGAAATGCTGCCTTTCCGCCTGGAGGACACAGTGGATTTTTGAGACCTTATGTCCGTCGCAGTGCCCCAGTACCAGATGCCCAGTCGGCACTACTTCTCAAAGAAAGGTGTGCCTGCGCTCCACCAGCATGTCGCACACAACATCACCGCTTCTTTGAGAAACTCTGTGTGTGACAGGGTGCATTTCACCACAGACACTTGGACGAGTAGGCATGGACAGGGGCGTTACATGTCGCTGACAGGGCACTGGGTAACTATGGTGACAGCAGGACAAGGGGCTGCTGTCCAAGTCTTGCCGTCCCCGCGAGTTGTACGTCAATCCTCTTTATCTAGAAGTTCCTCCACTGCTTCTGCCTCCTCAACCTCCTCTCGGTCCTCCACCTGCACCCAAAGCCTGTCTGGTAATGCCACCTGCTTTCTAACTGCGCACCTCCTTACTATGCTGGCAGCAGGGCTCAACGGCATCAGTGTTTACTTTGAAATGTCTGGGAAATGTGAGTCACACAGCTGAGGACTTGTGGTCAGCTCTGGAGACCCAGTTTTATGAATGGTTGTCTCCACTGGACCTGCAACCAGGGAAGGCCGTGTGCGACAATGCTGCAAACCTGGGTGCGGCCCTTCGCCGGGGCAATGTTACACACGTGCCTTGTATGGCTCACGTGTTGAACCTGGTTGTCCATAAATTTTTAGCCCACTATCCCGGACTAGATGGCCTTCTGCAGAGGGCACGGTCGCTGTGTGCTCACTTCCGCCGTTCGCATCCCGCAGCTCAACGACTTACATCTCTACAGAAGTCGTCTGGCCTGCCAGTTCACCGGCTGAAATGCGATGTGCCGACACAGTGGAATTCAACTCTGCACATGTTGCAGCGACTGTGGCAGCACCGACAAGCCCTGGTGCAATAGTTTCTGACGTATAGCCTGGGCCAACGAGATCCAGAGGTGGGGCAAATCACACAGCAGGAGTGGTCTCAGATCAGGGACCTATGAAGTTGACGCGCCCCCTGGGCCGTGGGGTACCCAGAGCCGGGCAGGTAGACGCTGGGGGTTGTAGTCACTGTGGCGGTGACCCGGTCCGTGACCCAGGGCGGTCAATCCAACGGTAATTTGTATATATGGATTTTATAATGTCCGACTACGCCACCTGTGGAGTGCGGCCAAAGGGGCCGCCGCTGCGGAACAGTCCTCTGAAGCTGGTGGTTTTGCTGCAATGGTATTATTACTCACCACAGGAAGAGTGTAGCTTCAGGGCAGTGTGGGTGGATGATGGTGGTTGTAGTGCAGGGAGTCAGTAATGAACACAGAGTCCGTGTGATGCAGTCCCAAGATCTTTACTCACAGTTGTTGCAGTCCAGATTACAGGTACCAGAGCTATTTCACCCGTCGTGCTGTGCGTACTCAGTGAGGGGCTCAGTCCACCCCCAGATAGCTCCGGAGTACTTAGCAGGACCCCCTTCTGTGTGTCCTTTCTCTGGCCTTCTCCCTGCACCTCACACGCAGTGACACTTCTATCCGGTATCCTCGGGCCTTGGCGGGCGACTTGTGTTCCGTCCCCTGGGTCCTATGTGGCTACCTTCTTAGTGAGACTGGTGTGGACTTTTGCCTGCAGTACATGAAATGCTGCAGCCTCCGGTTTCTAGTTGAGCCTTGCTGCTTCTCCTCTAGTTGAGGGACCGGTTCCCCTTATCTGGCCTGACCCCTCTACCTCCTGGTAGCAGCGGGAGTACAGGTGGCCTTCTGCACGGCCCGTAGCCCTAGGGTCCCTTCGGTTCCTGGAGCCTTCCTGCTCCCACTCCTCTCTTCTCTCCTTCAGTCCTGGGCCTCCCAGGCTAGGCCCGCCTCCGGAGCAGAGCTCATGCCGAGCCTCTGCTCCTGTCACTTTTCCTCCTCTGACTGGCTTGCTCTTTCTAAGATGGCTTCCTATTTATACTCTCCCTGTCATGTGCTCCCCTAAGCTGCTCCCCTAAGCACCCACTACATAGGATCCTCCCACCAGCTAGGGACCTGGGACTGTGCTCTCCCTTAGGAGCAATCTCGCCCTAACCCCACTGCGGGTATGTGTTGGATGCAGGTGTTAGGGTCCCGAGCCATACGCCTTCCTTACCTGAGGGTGAGATACCACACCTCTGGGTGAGATGCAGTAACTCTGTGGTGACTGCACCCTCAGGGGCGCCACACACCTTTCTGCACAGTTTTGAAATGGCGACGAAGATGTTTAGTGCTGACGACGATGCCATTATCAGCATAACTATTCCGGTGATTTACATGCTGGAGCACACATTAAACAGAATTCAGAGTCAGGTGGTCGGACAAGAGGAGGTGGAGGAAGTAGAGGAGGAGTCGTATGCGGAAGGGATAACATCTCCAAGGTCCAGACGGTTGGCAGCACCAAGGAGGCAGGCATGGGAGGGTGGGGGAGAGGGATTAAACAGGGCGCATGGTAGCAGCCAAACTGTTGAGGAAGGTGCAGGAGCCGAGGAAGAAGTGGAGGATGAACTGGCGATGGGCATGAAAGACTCATCAGATGAGGGAGACCTTGATCACATTTCTGTTGTGCGAGGTTGGGGGGAGAGGGCAGAGGAAAGAAGCATGATTCTTACCTCGCTACCAACACAACAAGGACTTGGTCCTCCTGGATGCGCAAGACACATGAGTGCCTTCTTGCTGCACTACCTGCAACATGACCCTCAGATTGCAGAATTCGAAGTAATCTCGACTACTGGGTTGCCACACTCTTAGATCCCCGGTACAAAAGTAAATTTGCCGAAATAATTCCTGCCATAAAAAGGGATTGACGCATGCAGGAGTATCTGCAGACGCTGTTGCAGAATCTTACATGTGCTTTTCCACAAAACACCAGTGGTGCACGAAGTGAATCTCACAGTTCTAACTTGCCAACCGCGGGACTGTCGAGTCTTCATCACTTAAACCGTAACAGTAACACAGTATCTGCTGGTAACAGCAATTTTGTGAAATCGTTTCACCACTTTTTTAGACCATCCTTTGCAAGGCCACAGGAGACAAGAAGTCTGACACATAGTCAATGCCTAGAGAGGATGGTGCAGGAGTATCTCCAAGTGAACATCGAAGCCATGACTGTGTCACTGGACCCTTGCTCATTTTGGTATTCCAATCTGGAAAAATGGCCGGAGCTCGCCACTCACGCCTTGGAGATCTTGTCATGCCCTGCAGCCAGTGTTCTCTCTGAACGTGTGTTCAGCGCTGCTGATGGTGTGCTGACAGATAAGCGCACGCAGCTGTCCACTGAGAATGTAGACAGACTCACGTTCATAAAGATGAACAAATCATGGATTCGCAAGGACTTTTCTAATCCTGTGTTATCCTTGGGAGGCTAAAAGCTTGAGGATTTGGTAATATCACCTCACCAACCGTTTTAAGCAACTGTGGGGCAATTGATGCCACTTAACCCTAGAACGCATGACCATAAAAATCTACACTTTCATACACCTGGTGCCTTTTAGGCCCGTGTGCAAATAACATTGAATAACTCAAACTCAAATGACAAACAACTATATACATGAAGAATACCTAGAGTTTCAAAATTCTAACTAAAGTAATCTTGCAGAAAATAGAAAACAATTAACAGGGCGGGACTGCGAGGCCCCAGGTATGCGTTCTAGGGTTAAGTGGTGTCTGTGCCACAATTTTGGGAAAAAATGGAAACTCTTTTTGGAGTCCCCTTGCTGTGTCTTACGTGACGTTGGCATCGTCAATTCCAGGTGCGTTGGGTCGCTCCCCCCCCCCCCTTTTAACTGTAAGAAACTACATACACTATGGCTTGGGGTAACACAGATGATTGAGTCTGAAGAGCTGTTTACTCAGAGGTCTGCTCCAAATCTTCAGTGTCTGCTAGTCAGCGTAGAATTTTTAACTGCATCTAGCCTAGGCAATACTTTGGGCGTAGTAGCCCAGCTGCGAAGCAAGCTGCACCGCCTGTGTATCTAATAAGAATTTTTAAATGCATCTAGCCTAGGCAGACTGTGGGGACCCCCAACCAAACCCAGACGCTCAGCCCCCCTACCACCCCCCTTTCCTTGACAATACAATAATGTAACTCTTACAACTGGATGGGTGAGGATCGGTCATAGCTTTATTAACTCTTTATACTCATTCCATTAGAAAGACATTTTATTTCTAAAATAATTCAGCTTGTTGCAGCATGCCCTGGGTCTCCACTCCGGCAACTTGGCCAACAAGTGTAACTCTCCAACATGTCCTTTCTATTTCCAGGCCACGGAGGATCCTGCGTACTCGTATGCAGGACTCTGACCCCCACCCATCACTCTTAACGCTTGTTCCACTCCGTCCTGGAGTCCTGACAGGAATATGTCCAGTCCAATATCCATTAAGTGAACACCGTCGGGACATATGAGGCCTGCTTTATCTCCTTCCAGTTGTCGGTGTCGTACCACTACACCGCCTCTGTCTCTTCTAAATTTTGCCATCCGAATATTTATTACCCGCCTTGTCCGTTCGATGGCCGTGATGTCTCGCGCACCTTGCCATACCGCTATCGGCACAATCTCTGACCATACTATAGCTAGTTTTGTGAAAAATTCTCTGAAGCGCTCAGTGTCTAGTTTCATTATTGCCATTAGTTATGCGCTCTTGTGATGACCTAGGTTGTTTCCCCCGGCCTGTATAACTAAGATGACCAGACATCTTGCCTCTCTCCCTACCTTGATTACCTCCATTAGTACCTGTGGCCATAGCAGGCCTCTAATACCTCTCCAGTTGAAATATGTGTTATGAAACTCTAATTTCCTCCCGCCTGGGCGGACTTTCGCCCTTTAATCTGCCCAATATATATACGAGTGGCCTATCACCCACACTGTTGGCTTAGCGTCACCTGTAAAAGAAACAAACCACGTTAGGATAACAAGTCCGGTCTTATGTATCTTGCCAAACACGTGGATCACCATCTCTCTATCCTCTGAACTTCCGTTTCTGACAGTCCTGCTCTTGCTGCTTCTGTGGCCGCGCCTATGCGGAATGAGTGTGTCCCGTAATCTTTGGGGTGGTTCCCTGCCGATGTTATGCATTTATTAAATATAGCTTGGAACTGGTATCTTGATAATGGTGTCCCATCAATGTGTGATAGGAACAAATTACTTTGTGATCTGATGGTTAGATATGGTTTTACTATTGTTACCCGACTCAGTGTACCGTTTGTGGGTTGTAGAAGTACCCAAGTGACCCTGCCCGCTGGAACCATTTTCGATTTGTGTATGCGTAGACGTATTGCATTATTGCCTATGACTACGTCCTGGTGTAATAAGCCTCCACTAGTGCTAATTTTGGATTGAGGGACTAATTCGCTTATGCATAGCGCCCCGAAGAAGGTGATCACAAATGCAGTAGACAGTAGTGTTGCTTCAAATTGTGAGTGTCATGTTAATGGTGTTAGGGATATGATGTGAGAAATCAGTTTTAGTGACACGGGACGGGACGTCTACACTCCTGACTTGGCTGACCCCTTTTCCACCCTTTTATGGATTGTCTGATGATGAATCTTTGTCATATCTCCCCAATTCAGTAGTTGGAAGTGAAATGCTACTCCGGTCAGACACCGCTGCGCTGACGCCCCTGATATGCCCCTCATCATTAGCTGGTGGAGAAATTCTATGGTGACTTGTGATCTGGCTTGTTCACATTGGTCAACCCGTCTGCCTGCTACTAGTCGTGTCCACTCTTCCCATGCCTTACCGTATGCTTGCCACGTCGACGGGGCAACTGACGCTCTGATTAATGGCATCAACTATTCGCCACTAGATCCCATAGGGAAGGTGGGCAACTGTTGTCCCGATGGGTGGGCATTGTGGAAGAGCTCTGTGAAAATCTGCCAATTGAATTGTTATAAAGTGATAGCAGCAGCTTTAGACCCCTCAGCACAGTGGCTAGCGCGGACCCATACATTGTGTTTTAGGCACAGGAATGCTAGCCTGGGTAGTAGGCCTAGCACTGGGAGAGACGATGATGCCATCTTATTAATGCAGTGCGCTAAGCTGGTGTTTTTTGTTATGAAGCGTATATTTTTGTAAGCCAGGAGCGCGCCCCATATTTCTATTGCTACCACTATTGGGAAGAAAAATTATTTTCAGGGCTAGATGCAGCGAAAAATTATTATTAATTGAAAAGCTGGTGGAGCTTGGTATATATGGCCTAATACAATGAGACCCACACACTGCTAGAAGGCCAAATATTTTTTCAGTGCTAGATGCAGAAAAAAATTATATTCAGTTTGCAACCTTATGGAGGTCAGTATAGATGGACTAATAGAACAAGTCCCACACACAGCTAGAAGCCCAAATATTTTTTCAGAGGTAGATGCAGAAAAAAATTATATTCAGTTTGCAACCTGATGGAGGTCTGTATAGATGGATTAATAGAACAAGTCCCACACACAGCTAGAAGCCCAAGATTTTTTCAGAGGTAGATGCAGAAAAAAATATATTCAGTTTGCAACCTGATGGAGGTCTGTATAGATGGATTAATAGAACAAGTCCCACACACAGCTAGAAGCCCAATATTTTTTCAGAGGTAGATGCAGAAAAAAATATATTCAGTTTGCAACCTGATGGAGGTCTGTATAGATGGATTAATAGAACAAGTCCCACACACAGCTAGAAGCCCAATAATTTTTCAGAGGTAGATGCAGAAAAAAATATATTCAGTTTGCAACCTGATGGAGGTCAGTATAGATGGACTAATAGAACAAGTCCCACACACTGCTAGAAGGCCAAACATTTTTTCAGAGCTAGATGCAGAAAAATATTATATTCAATTTGCAACCTGATGGAGGTCAGTATAGATGGACTAATAGAACAAGTCCCACACACAGCTAGAAGGCCAAATATTTTTTCAGAGGTAGATGCAGAAAAAAATATATTCAGTTTGCAACCTTATGGAGGTCAGTATAGATGGACTAATAGAACAAGTCCCACACACAGCTAGAAGCCCAAATATTTTTTCAGAGGTAGATGCAGAAAAAAATTATATTCAGTTTGCAACCTGATGGAGGTCAGTATAGATGGACTAATAGAACAAGTCCCACACACTGCTAGAAGGCCAAACATTTTTTCAGAACTAGATGCAGAAAAATATTATATTCAATTTGCAACCTGATGGAGGTCAGTATAGATGGACTAATAGAACAAGTCCCACACACTGCTAGAAGCCCAATATTTTTTCAGAGGTAGATGCAGAAAAAAATATATTCAGTTTGCAACCTGATGGAGGTCTGTATAGATGGATTAATAGAACAAGTCCCACACACAGCTAGAAGCCCAATATTTTTTCAGAGGTAGATGCAGAAAAAAATATATTCAGTTTGCAACCTGATGGAGGTCTGTATAGATGGATTAATAGAACAAGTCCCACACACAGCTAGAAGCCCAATATTTTTTCAGAGGTAGATGCAGAAAAAAATATATTCAGTTTGCAACCTGATGGAGGTCTGTATAGATGGATTAATAGAACAAGTCCCACACACAGCTAGAAGCCCAATATTTTTTCAGAGGTAGATGCAGAAAAAAATATATTCAGTTTGCAACCTGATGGAGGTCTGTATAGATGGATTAATAGAACAAGTCCCACACACAGCTAGAAGCCCAATATTTTTTCAGAGGTAGATGCAGAAAAAAATATATTCAGTTTGCAACCTGATGGAGGTCTGTATAGATGGATTAATAGAACCAGTCCCACACACAGCTAGAAGCCCAATATTTTTTCAGAGCTAGATGCAGAAAAAAATTATATTCAATTTGCAACCTGATGGAGGTCAGTACAGATGGACTAATAGAATGATGCTATGCCCAAAAGATTTTACTTCACTAGGTGCAGTAAAAAAATTGGTATTCTATACACAGGTGCTATATCTTGCAGCACAGATAGGCTACTCCACTGACTAACACACTCTGCAATAGGCCAAAAAGGATTAGCTTTGCTAGATTCAGCCAAATGCTGTGAAAAAAACTTGCACAGCACTGGCACAGACCTGCCTGGCAAAAACTGATAGGAAATGATGTAACCTAGTCCTGAAAAGGACTCCAATTACAATTAGTCTTTACTCCCACAATCTATCTATTTAAGAGCACAGACCTGCCTGATAAAAGTCGTAGGAAATGCTGTAACCAAGTCCTTAAAAGGACTGCAATCACAACTGTTCCCTACTCCCAAGCTATCTGTAGATTTGTGCGAAAATTGGCTTGAAATTAACAAGGTATAGCGCACACAGCAACAGCGGTGCCGTCTAACACGTAGCTGCAGCAGTGAGAAAATGGTGGCGACGGGGAAAATGGCTTGGTCTTATAGGGCAAGGACATGTGACATACACTGCCAATGACACATGCCCTTGCTTGTGTGAAAAAAAGCACTTCGCTCCGTGTGTGCGCTGCTGATAGGCTGACAGATTGCACCTCCCCACTGCAAATGCGGGAAAGAGAAAAAAAAATGGAGATCTTCGATGTTCCTGCAGAGATCCATCCCCTGCCCCTCCCCCCACCCCGCTGTACACTCAAACTGCGTATTAACATTAATTTTCATCATTACTGAGAAAAAATCCAGTTATGATTTTGGTGCACGAACAGTTATCGAACATAACCTCGAACAGCCGAATTTTTCTCAAATTGTTCGTGTTCGCCGAACGGCTCAAACACCGCCCAAAACAGCTCGAATTTGAGATTGGCGAACAGTTCGAGTAGAACAACGCTCATCTCTACTTGGGAGTAGGGAATAGTTGTGATTGCAGTCCTTTTAAGGACTAGGTTACAGCATTTCCTACGACTTTTATCAGGCAGGTCTGTGCTCTTAAATAGATAGATTGTGGGAGTAAAGACTAATTGTAATTGCAGTCCTTTTCAGGACTAGGTTACATCAGTTCCTATCAGTTTTTGCCAGGCAGGTCTGTGCCAGTGCTGTGCAAGTTTTTTTCACAGCATTTGGCTGAATCTAGCAAAGCTAATCCTTTTTGGCCTATTGCAGAGTGTGTTAGTCAGTGGAGTAGCCTATCTGTGTTGCAAGATATACCACCTGTGTACAGAATACCAATTTTTTTACTGCACCTAGTGAAGTAAAATCTTTTGGGCATAGCATCATTCTATTAGTCCATCTATACTGACCTCCATCAGGTTGCAAATTGAATATAATTTTTTTCTGCATCTAGCTCTGAAAAAATATTTGGGCTTCTAGCAGTGTGTGGGACTTGTTCTATTAGTCCATCTATACTGACCTCCATCAGGTTGCAAACTGAATATAATTTTTTTCTGCATCTAGCTCTGAAAAAATATTTGGCCTTCTAGCAGTGTGTGGGACTTGTTCTATTAGTCCATCTATACTGACCTCCATCACGCTGCAAATTCAAAATAATTTTTTGTCTGCATCTAGCTCTGAAAAAATATTTGGCCTTCTAGCAGTTTGTGGGACTTTCTCTATTAGTCCATCTACACTGACCTCTATCAGGTTGCAAATTAAAAATAATTTTTATCTGCATCTACCTCTGAAAAAATATTTGGGCTTCTAGCTGTGTGTGGGACTTGTTCTATTGGTCCATCTATACTGACCTCCATCAGGTTGCAAACTGAATATAATTTTTTTCTGCATCTAGCTCTGAAAAAATATTTGGCCTTCTAGCAGTGTGTGGGACTTTCTCTATTAGTCCATCTATACTGACCTCCATCAGGTTGCAAACTGAATATAATTTTTTCCTGCATCTAGCTCTGAAAAAATATTAGGCCTTTTAGCAGTGTGTGGGACTTGTTCTATTAGTCCATCTATACTGACCTCCATCAGGTTGCAAATGAAAAATAATTTTTATCTGCATCTAGCTCTGAAAAAATATTTGGCCTTCTAGCAGTGTGTGGGATTTTCTCTATTAGTCCATCTATACTGACCTCCATCAGGTTGCAAATTAAAAATAATTTTTGTCTGCATCTAGCTCTGAAAAAATATTTGGCCTTCTAGCAGTGTGTGGGACTTTCTCTATTAGTCCATGTATACTGACCTCCATCAGGTTGCAAATTCAAAATAATTTTTTGTCTGCATCTAGCTCTGAAAAAATATTTGGCCTTCTAGCAGTGTGTGGGACTTTCTCTATTAGTCCATCTATACTGACCTCCATCAGGCTGCAAATTAAAAATAATTTTTATCTGCATCTACCTCTGAAAAAATATTTGGCCTTCTAGCTGTGTGTGGGACTTGTTCTATTAGTCCATCTATACTGACCTCCATCAGGTTGCAAACTGAATATAATTTTTTTCTGCATCTAGCTCTGAAAAAATATTTGGCCTTCTAGCAGTTTGTGGGACTTTCTCTATTAGTCCATCTATACTGACCTCCATCAGGTTGCAAACTGAATATAATTTTTTTCTGCATCTACCTCTGAAAAAATATTGGGCTTCTAGCTGTGTGTGGGACTTGTTCTATTAATCCATCTATACAGACCTCCATCAGGTTGGAAACTGAATATAATTTTTTTCTGCATCTACCTCTGAAAAAATATTTGGGCTTCTAGCTGTGTGTGGGACTTGTTCTATTAATCCATCTATACAGACCTCCATCAGGTTGCAAACTGAATATAATTTTTTTCTGCATCTACCTCTGAAAAAATATTTGGGCTTCTAGCTGTGTGTGGGACTTGTTCTATTAGTCCATCTATACTGACCTCCATCAGGTTGCAAACTGAATATAATTTTTTTCTGCATCTAGCTCTGAAAAAATATTTGACCTTCTAGCAGTGTGTGGGACTTTCTCTATTAGTCCATCTACACTGATCTCCATCAGGTTGCAAATTAAAAATAATTTTTATCTGCATCTAGCTCTGAAAAAATATTTGGCCTTCTAGCTGTGTGTGGGTCTTGTTCTATTAATCCATCTATACTGACCTCCATCAGGTTGCAAACTGAATATATTTTTTTTCTGCATCTACCTCTGAAAAAATATTTGGGCTTCTAGCTGTGTGTAGGACTTGTTCTATTAGTCCATCTATACTGACCTCCATCAGGTTGCAAACTGAATACAATTTTTTTCTGCATCTACCTCTGAAAAAATATTTGGGCTTCTAGCTGTGTGTGGGACTTGTTCTATTAGTCCATCTATACTGACCTCCATCAGGTTGCAAATTGAATATAATTTTTTTCTGCATTTAACCCAGCCAATAGTTTTGGCCTAATACCACAGTTTGGCCACTCAGTTCTGCTCGGTTCCCATCCATTGTTTTTTTGTGCAAACAACTCCAGACTTGTGAATTAGTTAATAGAGATGAGCGTTGTTCTACTCGAACTGTTCGCCAATCTCAAATTCGAGCTGTTTTGGGCGGTGTTCGATCCATTCGGCGAACACGAACGATTTGAGAAAAATTCGGCTGTTCGAGGTTATGTTCGATAACTGTTCGTGCACCAAAATCAAAGCTGGATTTTTTCTCAGTAATGATGAAAATTAATGTTAATACGCAGTTTGAGTGTACAGCGGGGTGGGGGGAGGGGCAGGGGATGGATCTCTGCAGGAATAATGAAGATCTCCATTTTTTTTTCTCTTTCCCGCATTTACAGTGGGGAGGTGCAATCTGTCAGCCTATCAGCAGCGCACACACGGAGCGAACTGCTGTTTTTCACACAAGCAAGGGCAAGTGTCATTGGCAGTGTATGTCACATGTCCTTGCCCTATAAGACCAAGCCATTTTCCCCGTCGCCACCATTTTCTCACTGCTGCAGCTGCGTGTTAGACGGCACCGCTGTTGCTGTGTGCGCTATACCTTGTTAATTTCAAGCCAATTTTCGCACAAATCTACAGATAGCTTGGGAGTAGGGAATAGTTGTGATCGCAGTCCTTTTAAGGACTAGGTTACAGCATTTCCTATGACTTTTATCAGGCAGGTCTGTGCTCTTAAATAGATAGATTGTGGGAGTAAAGACTAATTGTAATTGCAGTCCTTTTCAGGACAAGGTTACATCAGTTCCTATCAGTTTTTGCCAGGCAGGTGTGTGCCAGTGCTGTGCAAGTTTTTTTCACAGCATTTGGCTGAATCTAGCAAAGCTAATCCTTTTTGGCCTATCGCAGAGTGTGTTAGTCAGTGGAGTAGCCTATCTGTGTTGCAAGATATACCACCTGTGTATAGAATACCAATTTTTTTACTGCACCTAGTGAAGTAAAATCTTTTGGGCATAGCATCATTCTATTAGTCCATCTATACTGACCTCCATCAGTTTGCAAATTGAATATAAGTTTTTTCTGCATCTAGCTCTGAAAAAATATTTGGGCTTCTAGCAGTGTGTGGGACTTGTTCTATTAGTCCATCTATACTGACCTCCATCACGTTGCAAACAGAATATAATTTTTTTCTGCATCTAGCTCTGAAAAAATATTTGGCCTTCTAGCAGTGTGTGGGACTTTCTCTATTAGTCCATCTATACTGACCTCCATCAGGTTGCAAATTAAAAATATTTTTTATCTGCATCTAGCTCTGAAAAAATATTTGGCCTTCTAGCAGTGTGTGGGACTTTCTCTATTAGTCCATCTATACTGACCTCCATCAGGTTGCAAATTAAAAATAATTTTTATCTGCATCTACCTCTGAAAAAATATTTGGGCTTCTAGCTGTGTGTGGGACTTGTTCTATTAGTCCATCTATACTGACCTCCATCAGGTTGCAAACTGAATATAATTTTTTTCTGCATCTAGCTCTGAAAAAATATTTGGCCTTCTAGCAGTGTGTGGGACTTGGTCTATTAGTCCACCTATACTGACCTCCATCAGGTTGCAAATTCAAAATAATTTTTTGTCTGCATCTAGCTCTGAAAAAATATTTGGCTTTCTAGCAGTGTGTGGGACTTTCTCTATTAGTCCATCTATACTGACCTCCATCAGGTTGCAAACTGAATATATTTTTTTCTGCATCTACCTCTGAAAAAATATTTGGGCTTCTAGCTGTGTGTGGGACTTGTTCTATTAGTCCATCTATACTGACCTCCATCAGGTTGCAAATCGAATATAATTTTTTTCTGCATCTAACCCAGCCAATAGTTTTGGCCTAATACCACAGTTTGGCCACTCAGCTCTGCTCGGTTCCCATCCATTGTTTTTTTGTGCAAACAACTCCAGAGTTGTGAATTAGTTAACCACCGAAATGAGTGGAAAAGGCCTGCTGCTGGTGGAAAGGGGAATAGGCGTGTTGGGAAGGGGAGAAAAGGTTGTGTCCGTGGGGTAGGTGTTAAAGCAACAGTAACATCTGCAGAAGAAAGACCATCTTCCAGCCAAACTAAAATGTCTACTTCTTTTAGCGGACAATGTGATAAGATCCCTTTCTTACGGCCACGCCAATCGCTACAAATTCCAGATGAGGCACAAAAACAGCAGGTGCTTCAACGGATATCAAGTGCTCCTTTAAGTGGGCTCTCCTCCACATCAACTTCAACATCACAAATACTCCAGTCCCCAAAGGTGTCACCCCAATCGCACTTGCTTCCTCACAGCTCCCAAATCTCCAGCTGCCCGTCTGAGTATGAGGTAGAACAGATGGTTGAGTCTGCAGAGCTGTTTACTCATACTATAGCCTGGGAATCAGAGGTCGACTCCAGCGCTTCTGTGAATCCAGACGAGGAAATGATCTGCATTGATGCCCAGAATCTTTATGAGTCGGATCCAGGACCAGACGCAGAAGGTTCTGACCATAATGTAGACCCTCATTCCCAAACTGTAAGTCCTGTTGGTGGAGACAATGAGGAAGACGATGATGAGACTCAAATACCTGATTGGAGCGACAACTTTAGTTTTTTGTCAGGGCAGGAACAGGTTGGCTCTGAGGACGACGGGTGTGATAACGCACAGGGTGATGATGATGAGGTTGGAGATCCTACTTACTGTCAACCCACAGTCAGCCAAGAGATGAGGTCAGCAGAGGAGGTGGAGGAAGATGCTAGTGACGACGAGGTCAGGTTGCGCCTTCCTGGACAGAGACGTAGTACTGGAAGCAAGTCAACAACTGCATCCTCAAACACAACTCTGCCTCTCACCACAAGTCGTGGTGGCTCTTCAGGTCGCATGGGTGCTAAGCCTTGCATAGCCTGGGCATTTTTTCAGATCGATAAAGATGACCCAACTCGTGTTATCTGTAACATTTGTCAGCAAAAGCTAAGTAGAGGCCAAAAAAAACATAGTTTGAGTACTTCATGCACGAACCGGCACATGGACATGAAGCATAAGTTGCAGTGGGAAGCTCAGTGTGCTACAATGCGGCCTAGCCTGCCGGGCCAACCACCGTCTGCCATATCTTGTGCATCCGCGGCCTCTTCATCCTCTGTGACTCGGGGGACAGCAGTCACACCTGTTTTGGGGCGCAGACCTGCCACCTCTTTACCCGCAACAGCCAGCGTGATTGGCAGGTCATCATTTTCTTTGGAGGTGGTAACACCAGCTGGTGTTGAGCGCTGTCCGACATCGATAGCACCACCTTTGGATCAAGGCAACCTAACATGTCCGCCTGCATCTTCCTCACAGACCGGCAGTCAACCCCGTCTAAGCACAATAGCCAGCCCTCGGTCCCTCAGATGTGGACAAGTAAAAGACCATTTCCTCCTAGCCATGAGAAAGCTAAGAGGTTGAATTTCACCATCTGCAAGCTCTTGGCTACAGAAATGCTGCCTTTCCGCCTGGTGGACACAGAGGATTTTCGAGACCTTATGTCCGTCGAAGTGCCCCAGTACCAGATGCCCAGTCGGCACTACTTCTCAAAGAAAGGTGTGCCTGCGCTCCACCAGCATGTTGCACACAACATCACCGCTTCTTTGAGAAGCTCTGTGTGTGACAGGGTGCATTTCACCACAGACACTTGGACGAGTAGGCATGGACAGGGGCGTTACATGTCGCTGACTGGGCACTGGGTAACTATGGTGACAGCAGGACAAGGGGCTGCTGTCCAAGTCTTGCCGTCCCCACGAGTTGTGCGTCAATCCTCTTTATGTCAAACTTCCTCCACTGCTTCTGCCTCCTCAACCTCCTCTCGGTCTTCCACCTGCACCCAAAGCCTGTCTGGTCATGCCACAAGCTTTCTAACTGCGCAGAAGGGATCCTGCACACCTCCTTACTATGCTGGCAGTAGGGCTCAACGTCATCAGGCGGTTTTTACTTTGAAATGTCTGGGAAATGTGAGTCACACAGCTGAGGAGTTGTGGTCAGCTCTGGAGAACCAATTTCATGAATGGTTGTCTCCACTGGACCTGAAACCAGGGAAGGCCGTGTGCGACAATGCTGCAAACCTGGGTGCGGCCCTTCGCCGGGGCAATGTCACACACGTGCCTTGTATGGCTCACGTGTTGAACCTGGTTGTCCAGCAATTTTTAGCCCACTATCCCAGACTAGATGGCCTTCTGCAGAGGGCACGGTCGCTGTGTGCTCACTTCCGCCGTTCGCATCCCGCAGCTCAGCGACTTACATCTCTACAGAAGTCGTTGGGCCTGCCACTTCACCGGCTAAAATGCGATGTGCCTACCCGGTGGAATTCAACTCTGCACATGTTGCAGCGACTGTGGCAGCACCGACAAGCCCTGGTGCAATACGTTCTGACGTATAGCCTGGGCCAACGAGATCCAGAGGTGGGGCAAATCACGCTGGAGGAGTGGTCTCAGATCAGGGACCTATGCACCCTTCTGCACAGTTTTGAAATGGCGACGAAGATGTTTAGTGCTGAGGATGCCATAATCAGCATGACTATTCCGGTGATTTACATGCTGGAGCACATGTTAAACAGAATTCGGAGTCAGGTGGTGGCACAAGAGGAGGTGGAGGAAGTAGAGGAAGAGGAGTTGTATGCGGAAGGGCTAACATCTGCAAGGTCCAGACGGTCGGCAGCACCAAGGCGGCAGGCATGTGAGGGTGGGGGAGATGGTTTTACCAGGGCGCATGGTAGCAGCCAAACTAGTGAGGAAGGTGCAGGAGCCCAGGAAGAAGTGGAGGACAAACTGATGGAAGACTCATCAGATGAGGGAGACCTTGATCAAATTTCTGTTGTGCGAGGTTGGGGGGAGAGGACAGAGGAAGGAAGCATGATTGTTACCTCGCCACCAGCACAACAGGGACTTGGTGCTCCTGGATGCGCAACACACATGAGTGCCTTCTTGCTGCACTACCTGCAACATGACCCTCGAATTGTGAGAATTAGAAATAATCCGGACTACTGGGTTGCCACACTGTTAGATCCCCGGTACAAAAGTAAATTTGCAGAAATTATTCCTGCCATAGAAAGGGATGCACGCATGCAGGAGTATCAGCAGAGACTGTTGCAGAATCTTACATGTGCTTTTCCACAAAACACCAGTGGTGCACGTAGTGAATCTCACAGTTCCAACTTGCCAACCGTGGGACCGTCAAGTGTTCAGCACTCAAACCGTAACAGAACCACAGTATCTGCTGGTAACATCAATTTTGCGGAATCATTTCACCACTTTTTTAGCCCATCCTTTGCAAGGCCACAGGAGACAAGAAGTCTGACACATAGTGAACGCCTAGAGACGATGGTACAGGAGTATCTCCAAGTAAACATTGAAGCCACGACTGTGTCACTGGACCCTTGCTCTTTTTGGGCTTCCAATCTGGATAAATGGCCGGAGCTAGCCACTTACGCCTTGGAGATCTTGTCATGCCCCGCAGCCAGCGTTCTGTCTGAACGTGTGTTCAGCGCTGCTGGTGGTGTGCTGACAGATAAGCGCACGCGGCTCTCCACTGATAATGTAGACAGACTCACGTTCATAAAGATGAACAAATCATGGATCCGAAACAACTTTTCTACCCCTGTGTCATCCTGGGGAGAGTAAAAGCTTGATGATTGGTTAAAATCACCCTACCAACCGTTTTAATCTTTCAAATTACTAATCATGTTTATCTGTATCTTGGCTGGAAAATAGTTTGGGCTTTGTAGCAGTGTGCAGCACTGATTCTATTAGGCCATTTATAATAAGCTCCACCAGATTTAAAATTACTAATCATGTTTATCTGTATCTTGACTGGAAAATAATTTGGGCATTGTAGCAGTGTGCAGCACTGATCCTATTAGGCCATCTATACTAAGCTCCAACAGATTTAAAATTAATAATAATTTTTAGCTGCATCTAGCCCGGAAAATAATTTTGGGGCTCCGAGATGCGCAAGACACATAAGTGCCTTCTTGCTGCACTACCTGCAACATGACCCTCATATTGTCAGAATTCGAAGTAATCATGACTACTGGGTTGCCACACTCTTAGATCCCCCAAACTTTTCGATCAACCTTTTCATTTTAATAAAGACCAAAAAAATGGTCATTTTTGAAATTATAAGCATTAGCAGGTTATTAGAAACTGAAATCAAACAGTTTTCAACTCAAAACTTTATTCTAGGTGATGTTACATTTTCACATAGGACCCCTTGTTCGAAAGGAGCTTCTGAACTCTCTCGTCCATTGAATTTGTCAGGTTTTGGATGGTTTCTGCTTCAATTGTTTTGCATGAGGACAGAATACCCTCCCAGAGCTGTTGCTTAGATGTGAACTGCCTCCCGCCATCATAGACACTCCTTTTGATGATGCTCCAGAGGTTCTAAATGGGGTAGAGGTCAGGGGAGCATGGGGGTCACACCATAAGTTTGTCCTCTTTTATGCCCATATCAGCCAGAGATGCAGATGTTTTATGTGCAGCATGAGATGGTACATTATCATGCAAAAAAGTGATCTTGCTGTGAAATACACGGTTCTTCTTCTTGTACCATGGCAGGAAGTGCTGTTTGAGAAAATCCACATAAAGGGGGCGCCCTAAAGGGGGCGACAATCTCTCTCCCCATGATTCCAGCCCAAAACATTATTCCACCTCCTCCTTGTTGGCGCTGTAGCCATGTTTGCGTGGGGTGTCCATCAACCAGCCATCCTCCACTCCATCCATCTGGACCATCGAGCGCTGCACGGCACTCATCCGTGAACAAAACAGTTTTGAAATCAGTCTTCATGTAATGTTTGGCCCACTGGAGCCGTTTCTGCTTGTGTGAAGTGGATAGAGGAGGTCGACAGGATGGCATATGCACAGCTGCAAACCTCTGAAGGACCCTGCATCTTGTTGTTCGGGGGACGTTGGAGGCACCAGCAGCTTCAAAAACTTGTCTGCTGCTATGACAAGGCTTTTTTGCCGCTGCTCTTTTAACCTGACGTAATTGCCTGTAGGAAAGAGTCCTCAATTTGCCCTTATCAGCACGCACACGTGTGTACTGTGAATCAGCTACATACTTCTTGATTGCCAAGACACTTCATCCTGATCATCGCACAATGTTGATTGTAGTCATGCCTTGACCTAAACACTCCACAATTTGTTGCTTCTCAGCAGCCGACACATCCTTTTTCTTTCCCATTTTGGCAGAAAATGTAGGCTGCTTAATAATGTGAGACAGCCTTCTTAAGTAGTCTTGCCTTTCATTGGACACACCTGCCAAACTAATTAGCACAGGTGTCTGCAATTGCTTACAGTGATATAAAGAGCCCTGACACACATCACCATCAATGAGTTTAACTGACAAACAAACAAATTCTTCCCTTATCACTCCTAAACACTTTTTGCATAATAATTTGGAACACAGTGTACATGTGCTTTTCCACAAAACACCAGTGGTTCACGTAGTGAATCTTACAGTTCTAATTTGCCAACCGTGGTCTGTATGGAGTTGTTCAATAAAGGGCCCAAAATTAAGATAACATAGATGGGAGAGGTCTCTATGAATAGGAATTCCTAAGTATTTGATACCCTGTGAGGGCCAGGCAAAGGGAAAGTTGGACTGGATGGAATCCTATATGGATTTGGGGAGGGAGACATCGAGGGCCTCAGACTTCGCTGCATTGATTTTAAAATTTGACCATGTAACAAAGTGATCTATTTCAGCCATAACAGCAGGGATGGATATATGTGATTGAGTGATATATACTAGGACATCATCAGCAAATAGAGAGCACTTGTACTCGGTGCCTCCCACCTCAATCCACCTAATATTGGGGTTATGGCGAATTGATGAGAGCAGGTGCTCCGTCACTAGGATGTATAAGAGAGGGGACAGAGGACATCCCTGCCTTGTCCCATTGGTGATTGTGAAAGGTGATGAAAATGTTCTGATGCACCCACTGGGCCTTGGGACACCCGGAGCCGGACCCTTTTTGGTGGATGCTGGTGGTTGTAGTCTTCGTGGCGGCGACCCGGTTCCGTGGCTCAGGGTGGTCAAACCAGTGGCGGAACTATTTATGTGGTTTTGATGTTTAAATGTCCGACTACAACACCCGTGGATTGCGGTCAGAGTGAACCGCCGCTGCAGGGCAGACCGCTGAGGCTGGTGTTGTGGGTGCAGCAGAGCGTAGCATAATTCCCCACGGGAGGAGTATAGCCTCAGGGCAGTGTATGCGGAGGATGGGGGTGATGGTGCAGGGCAGCAGCAGTAACGACACGGAGTCAGTGATGCAGTTCAGGGCCTTTACTCACAGTTCTTATTATCCAGACCACGTCTGCAGGTAACGGCTGCCCACGTCGTACTGTGCTCACCAGGTGAGGGGCTCAGACAACTCCCAGATAACTTTGGAGCGCTTCACAGGACCCCCTTTGTGTGTCCTTTGTCTGGCCTTTCTTACCAACCCTTCTGTCCGGCTGCCTCGGGCCTCCTCTTGGTAAACTTGGCGCCAGTTTCCCTGACCCTATGTGGTGCCTACCTAGTGGGTGTAGTGAGGGGCTGCGCCACATAAAATGTCACAGCCTCCGGTTTCTAGCTGAGGGTCGTTTCCTGCCTCCACTAGTTTCGGGGACCGGTCTCCCCCTTTGGCCTGACCCCTCCACGCAGGTGGATTCGGGCGTGCGGTGGCGACTCGCCCTTCCGCACCCCTGGGATCCCTTCATTCCTCGTTCCTGGAGCCTTCTCCACTCCTCTTCCTTCCTTCTCCCTCTTCCAGGCCTGGGCCTCTGTTACTAGGCCCGCCTCCGGAGCAGAGCTCATGCAGAGCCCCTGCTCCCTGCCACTTCTGCTCAGACTTCTCTGCACTGAACTAAGATGGTGCCCACCTTTTATACTCCCTTCTCAATGCACCCAGGAACTGCTTCCTCCCTGCTCCTGCACTACAGGGTTCCCCTTCCTCAGTGTTTCCTCCCCCCACTCCAGCCAGGGACAGGGACTGTCGTGCCCATCTCAGAGGCATATTGGTCGCCCTGCCCCACGGCAATGTGGTGTAATGCATGCAGGTGTCGGGTCCTGATCCACACTCCATCCTTACCTGAGAGTGAGATATCACACCTCTGGGTGAGGTGCAATACCTCTGTAGCAACCGAGCCCTCAGGGTGCTACAGTTCCATTTATCTTCAGCCTAGGTGACGTATTGTGATACAGGGCCGTGATTTTGGCTATAAAAGGGTCCCCTAGACCCCTACCCCAAGCTTTTTAAGAGAATCATATATGGCGTGCCAGGAGACTCTATGGAATGCTTTCTCAGCATCCAACGAGAGCATCTAATTACAAATTTTTAACTGCATCTAGCCCAGGAAATACTTTGTGCCTAGTAGCAGTGTCTGCTAGTCAGCGGATTATCCCGGCTGTTAAGCAAGCTACACCACCTGTAGTTTGGACACTTAATTTTTTCAAAGGAAATGCTTCGGGACCACGGGATACTCAGTGAAGAGCATCAGGAGGCACCCCAAGGCATAGGGGCTGGGACTGGCAGTAGGATGCCTTGCGGTGGACAGCCGAGCTCGATCCTTATAAAAGCTTTTTAACTGCAGCAGCTTTAGTGGACGCTACTGGAGCTGGAATTACGCGGCTGCTGGCATGAGACTTGCCCTCCAATAGATCCTTGTAAATGGATTTAAAGTGTATTCATTCAAATTAGAGAGACAATTTAAATTAAAAAGCTTAGAGCTGCCTCCACCACAGGGGGGCTCGCTCGACCCACCAGCGGACAGGCACCAGTATTGGGAGAGGGGGGCTGGCCGTCAGGGTTCACCGCGGCTCTGGCACAAACCCGGCGACACGGAGGTGGCACGGGCAGGAGCGGACTGAACGTGTCGGCTTCTCACTTTTTGGATTTTAGAAGGGCATGACATGCCTATATCTGTGTCTCCCCCTCCTTTTACTCCTCCACCTCTTTTCTTTTCGCATGACTATATGTACTTGTCACTTTTCCATGTGTTAGTTGTGTCTTCTGAGCAGTTTGTCAGCTTTTGGACAATTTGAAGGTGTTTTCTATGTGTTTCTATGTGTTTTTGTTTGCCTGCCATTGGTTTTAACGGTGTTCGAAGGTGTTCGACGAACAGTTTGACGAACAGTTCGGCGAACACACGGGTGTTCGACGAACCGAACCGAACTCGAACACTACTCCCCAATAATGGGACTTATGTTTGTAATATGCTGTACTACATGGCTCTTGTAAGGGGCATTGCAAGTTGCTCCGTCCTAATTTTTGGCAGCTTTTGCTGGGAAAGCATAAACAAATACTATGGGACACCCACTCCCCAATAATGGGACTTATGTTTGTAATATGTTGTACTGCATGGCTCTTGTAAGGGGCATTGCAAGTTGCTCCGTCCTAATTTTTGGCAGCTTTTGCTGGGAAAGCATAAGCAAATACTATGGGACACCCACTCCCCAATAATGGGACTTATGTTTGTAATATGCTGTACTGCATGGCTCTTGTAAGGGGCATTGCAAGTTGCTCCGTCCTAATTTTTGGCAGCTTTTGCTTGGAAAGTATAAGCAAATACTATGGGACCCCCACTCCCCAATAATGGGACTTATGTTTGTAATATGCTGTACTGCATGGCTCTTGTAAGGGGCATTGCAAGTTGCTCCGTCCTAATTTTTGGCAGCTTTTGCTGGGAAAGCATAAGCAAATACTATGGGACACCCATTTGCCAATAATGGGACTTATGTTTGTAATATGCTGTACTGCATGGCTCTTGTAAGGGGCATTGCAAGTTGCTCCGTCCTAATTTTTGGCAGCTTTTGCTGGGAAAGCATAAGCAAATACTATGGGACACCCACTCCCCAATAATGGGACTTATGTTTGTAATATGCTGTACTGCATGTGACGCGCCCCCTAGGCCGTGTGTACACGTTTGTGGGATACCCGGTGCCGGGTCTCTGGGGTCTGTAGTCTCCGTGGCGGTGACCCTGTCCCGTGGCTCAGGCTGGTCAAACCAGTGCCAGTCTTTCTTAGGTTTTGAGGTTAATTGTCCGACTGCGCCACCCGTGGATTGCGGTCAGGGAGTACCACTGCTGCGAGGCAGACCGCTGAGGCTGGTGTTGTGTGCGCAGCATAGAATGGGATAACTCCCCTCGGGAGGAGTATAGCCTCAGGGCAGTGAGTGTGGATGATGGGGGTGATGGTGCACGAGCGCAGCAGGAATGACTCAGAGTCTTTGCAGTGCAGTTCAGGGTCTTTACTGATGATTATAAGTTAGACCCTCCCGGGAGTACTGGCTAGCATAAGAGGCCTGGTCAGTCTGTGAGCAAGCAGGAGTTCCCCTGGCCAGGTGGAGTTGTAGGCTTCCCCGTCTGTCTGCACTCTTCCTGGCTACCTTTCTGTAAGTGGGTAGAAGTAGCCCACGTCCCTGAGTGTACCGTGTAGTGCTCACCCGTATGGCTGGTGACTTGGGGCCTTCTGTTAGCCTCCGCTCCACGACGGCGGTGCTGGTCCCTTGCTTGTGACTGAGCCTCCGGGCTTCTATGGCCAGAGGACCTGAAATCCCCTGCCGGCTCGTTTCTGCTGCTGGATATATAAGTCCTCACAGCTTCGGATTCCTGTGTCCGGTTCCTATTGTCTTCTGCCAGGGCGAGCTCTGCTCAGCTTCCAGCCCCTGGTCTATAGCTCCTAGCTCCTACAGAGCTCCTTGCTGTTACTTTCCCTTGCTCTCACTCTGACTCTGACTGTTCTCTGACTCACTCAACCCCGCCCCAGATCCAGTTTATTAGGGCAGAATTCTCCCCTCCCAGGATTGGGGCAGGAGGATGTTGCATGTTTAAGGGATCCTGACCAGGAAACATCCCACTTGCTCTCCGACGCAATATCTCTATTACTGTGGTGACCAGACCCCTGGGGTGCCACACATGGCTCTTGTAAGGGGCATTGCAGTTCCTCATAATTTTTGGAAAGCCTTCCATTCACTGCTTAGGCTGACAGTGCACGGGAGACCCAGTTGCTATAAATGGAAAAAAAGGTTTAGTTAACGCCCTCTGACCTCCATGTCATTTCCAAGGGGCATTGGAGTTGCTCGAAATTTTTGATAGGCATTGCACTCACTGTATGCCCTATAACTGTGAAGCCGAACCGCTCCTTTTGTTACAGAAACATATCCTACAAGACATATCTGGTTGACTGGCCTGATATTGATGTGAATGGTCCCTGTTCCTCCTGCTCTTTCTCCTTTGCCACTACCTCATCCATCATTTATCACCTGAAGCTTTGTTTTAACGGGAGTCATAGAACTTGGATAGAAGCAGGAAAACATCCAGCAATCCTCGGAGGAGGTAGGATATGCGCCAAAACGCTGACCACCTCAGGCCTAGCCGCTACTACATACATGCGCTTGCATTACATCAAAACAAAGCAGATGCTAACTTCTATCATCCTCATCATGCTCCTCACCTTGGCACTCTCAACTCCCCTGATGGAGAAGCCAGGGCCCACCGGAGGAGTCTGATAGTCCGGTGGGCTCGGCCAATGCTGCCCTAAAGCAGGCCAGGCTAAGAAAAGTGTGGGAAAGGTTACCGGGACAAATATGGGTGGCTGGGGACCGAGTATGGACACCCGGCCACCCCCTGGAGGCTGGGGAGCAAGCGGGGACACCCGGCCACCAGGCGGCTGGGAACTGAGTATGGATACCAGGCCGCCGACACAGCCATGGCGTGGTGGCCAGATTCCGCCTCCACATGCCTAAAAGGCCCAATTTAAAGTGCAAGCAAGCAAGCAGTATGGTATTGCAGCCTGGGGGTGGGTGAGTGGCAGGCTGCATACTTGCGCTTGCATTGCAAGGAATGGGAGAGGTACAATTGAACACTGCCCTGGGACAAGGACTTGAATGGGGATAGTTGCAAGTCTGCAACGACAGGTGCAAGGTGGGAGGCATCTTCGCATGTACCATGAACAGGGGTTTGGCATGCACACACTACAGCGGAATAGGCTCTCCTTCCCACTAAATGCACTGGGGAGGGCACAGGTAATGTTTTGGTATACGCGCTTAATCTTATGTGTAAGGCACACCAGGACAAATATGGGCGGCTGGGGACTGAGTATGGATAGCTCGCTGCCGAAGCAGCCATGAGGTAGTGGCCAGCTTCGGCCTCCTCCAAACTAAAAGGCCCCATTTCAAGTGCAAGCTAGCAGTATGGAATTGCAGTCTGTGGGCGGGTGGGTGGCAGGCTGCACACTTACACTTGCATTAAAAGAAAACATAGCAGATGCTAACTTCTGTCATCATCATCATGCTCCTCACCTTGGCACTCTCAACTCCACCGATGGACAAGTCAGGGCCCACCGGAGGAGTCTGGTTCTCTGGTGGGCTCGTCCAATGCTGCCTAAAGCAGGCCGGGCAAAGAAAAGTGTGTGGGGGGATGTTCCAAGGAGAAATAGCGGCGGCTGGGGACCGTTTATGGACACCCGGCTGCCCCCAGGCGGCTGGGGACCGTGTGTGGAAACCCGGCCGCGGGGCGGCTGGGGACCGAATATGGACACCCGGCCGCCGGGCGGCTGGGGACTGAGTATGGATTCCAGGCCGCCAACACAGCCATGACGTGGTGGCCAGATTCCGCCTCCACATGCCTAAAAGGCCAAATTTCAAGTTCAAGCAAGCAAGCAGTATGGTATTGCAGCCTGGGGGTGGGTGGGTGGCAGGCTGCATACTTGAGCTTGTATTGCAAGGAATGGGGGAGGTACAATTGAACACTGCCCTGGGACTAGAACTTGCACGGGGATAGTTGCAAGTCTGCATCTTCTGATGCGGTAAGAATCACTTATGATGGGCACACTTTTAGACAGTGACCTGGGAGTCAGAGATGCTTCCAGGGGTCTTCCCCATGCTGTTCCCTTGTCTTTTCAGCATTTTATGCATGTGTCACACAGCACATGGCCAGATAAGGTTGTAAAATGTTAAAATGACATTTCACGGTAAATGCATTTGTCATAGTTGAAAGCAATACAAAAGTGCAAAAACGCATAAAAAATGCTACTTGTGAACATAGCCGAAGGTGTGGAGGAGTATTTTTGTTTTTGGTCATTTATTTTAACTTATACACAAGTCTTTACCCTGGAAAGGATGTTCCTTAACATATTTCACAGGAAAAAAGTTTCACTTTAGTTTTTGAACGTTTTATTGTGAGCCTGTAAAAGTGGCTTAATACCTCTGACCACGTTGTTGACAGCAGTGACTTGGGGGTCAGAAATGCTTCCTGGGGCGATCCTCATGCTGTCCCCATGTCATTTGAGCACTGTCACTATCGTTTTGGGCACTTGTTAGGCTTTTAAAAGACTGCCGGGGGTGCCACCGCAAAAATGCTCGAGTCTCCCATAGACTAACATTGGGCTCGTTGCTCGGGTCGAGCACTCGAGTATCACGGGGAGCTCGGCCCGAGCTTCGAGCACCCGAGCATTTTAGTGCTCGCTCAACACTACTCCTTACATTTCAGGCCCCATCCCCATCTATTCCCAACCTGCACAAAGCCCACTTAAGATTTATTAATGTCCTGAGTCACCCCCCTGTATAGCTCCCCTCTACACAGTATGATGCCCCTCACTGTATAGTGTCCCGTACACACAGTATACTGACCCCTTCGTAGCCTCCAAACTGATGTCTCCAACACTGTATGATGGCCCCCACACTATACAAAGACAGCACATTATCTCCCACACTGTATGATGGCCCCCACACATTGCAAAGACCCCACATTATCTCCCACACTGTATGATGGCCCCCACACTATACAAAGACAACACATTATCTCCCACACTGTATCATGGCCCCCACACATTGCAAAAACCCCACATTATCTCCCACACTGTATGATGGCCCCCACACTGTGCAAAGACCCCACATTATCTCCCACACTGTATGATGGTCCCCACACTGTGCAAAGACCCCACATTATCTCCCACACAGTATGATGGCCCCCACACTGTGCAAAGACCCCACATTATCTCCCACACTGTATGATGGTCCCCACACTGTGCAAAGACCCCACATTATCTCCCACACTGTATGATGGCCCCCACACTGTGCAAAGACCCCACATTATCTCCCACACTGTATGATGGTCCCCACACTGTGCAAAAACCCCACATTATCTCCCACACTGTATGATGGCCCCCACACTGTGCGAAGACCCCACATTATCTCCCACACTGTATGATGGTCCCCACACTGTGCAAAGACCCCACATTATCTCCCACACTGTATGATGGCCCCCACACTGTGCAAAGACCCCACATTATCTCCCACACTGTATGATGGTCCCCAAACTGTGCAAAGACCCCACATTATCTCCCACGCTGTATGATGGTCCCCACACTGTGCAAAGACCCCACATTATCTCCCACACTGTATGATGGTCCCCAAACTGTGCAAAGACCCCACATTATCTCCCACGCTGTATGATGGTCCCCACACTGTGCAAAGACCCCACATTATCTCCCACACTGTATGATGGCCCCCACACTGTGCAAAGACCCCACATTATCTCCCACACTGTATGATGGTCCCCAAACTGTGCAAAGACCCCATATTATCTCCCATGCTGTATGATGGCCCCCACACTGTGCAAAGGCCCCACATTATCTCCCACACTGTATGATGGCCCCCACACTGTGCAAAGGCCCCACATTATCTCCCACACTGTATGATGGCCCCCACACTGTGCAAAGACCCCACATTATCTCCCACACTGTATGATGGCCCCCACACTGTGAAAAGACCACACATTATCTCCCACACTGTGCAAAGACCCCACATTATCTCCCACGCTGTATAATGGCCCCCACACTGTGTAAAGACCCCACATTATCTCCCACACTGTATGACCCTAACTGTAATCCCCACAATGTACAAATAGCCTACATATAGTATAATGCCCCCCATTGGCAGAGTCTGTAGTATAATGCCCCCCCATAGGCAGAGTCTGTAGTATAATACTCCCCCATAGGCAGAGTCTGTAGTATAATGCCCTCCATACGCAGAGTCTGCAGTATAATGCTCCCCCCATAGGCAGAGTCTGGAGTATAATGCTCCCCCCTTCCCATAAGCAGAGTATGTAGTAAAATTATAATGTATATAATGCTCCCCCCATATGCACAGTCTGTTGTATAATGCTCCCCCCCTTCCCATAGGCAGGTTCAGTAGTATAATGCCCCCCCCCCATAGGCAGAGTCTGTAGTATAATTATCCCCCCATAGGCAGAGTCTGTAGTATAATGCTCCCCCCATAGGCAGAGTATGTACTATAATTATCCCCCCCATAGGCAGAGTCTGTAGTATAATGTCCCCCCCATAGGCAGAGTATGTAGTATAATGTCTCCCCCCAACTCATAGGCAGAGTCTGTAGTATAATGTCCCCCCATAGGCAGAGTCTGTAGTATAATGCCCCCCCATAGGCAGAGTCTGTAGTATAATGCTCCCCCCCATAGGCAGAGTCTGGAGTATAATGCCCCCCCTTTCCCATAGGCAGAGTATGTAGTATAATTATCCCCCCATATGCACAGTCTGTAGTATAATGCTCCTCCCCCTTCCCATAGGCAGGTTCTGTAGTCTAATGCTCTCCCCCATAGGCAGAGTGTGTAGTATAATTATCCCCCCATAGGCAGAGTCTGTAGTATAATGCTCCCCCCATAGGCCGAGTATGTACTATAATTATTCCCCCCATCGGCAGAGTCTGTAGTATAATGCTCCCCCCCATAGGCAGAGTATGTACTATAATTATCCCCCCCCCCATAGGCAGAGTCTGTAGTATAATGTTCCCCCCATAGGCAGAGTCTGTAGTATAATGTTCCCCTCATAGGCAGAGTATGTGGTATAATGTCCCCCCCACACATCATAGGCAGAGTCTGTAGTATAATGTCCCCCCCATAGGCAGAGTATGTAGTATAATGTCCCCCCCTCATAGGCAGAGTCTGTAGTATAATGTCTCCCCCCATAGGCAGAGTATGTAGTATAATGTGTCCCCCCCACCTCATAGGCAGAGTCTATAGTATAATGTCCCCTCCCCCATAGGCAGAGTATGTAGTATAATGTCCCCCCCTCATCGGCAGGGTCCGTAGTATAATGTCGCCCCCCCCCGGAAAAAAATGAATAAGCACAATACTCACCTCACCTCCTCGTTCCCTCGCTTCTCTGAGTGCTGCGCCCGGTCGCACATTCTCAGCACAGCGGGCTGGGCGCCAAGTGATGACATTACTGATGTCAGACGCATTGGGGGGACTGATGGGAGAGGGAGTGTCGCGCTCCCTATCTCATCAGTGAACTTGCGGTGATGGGCGGGGGGGCCTGATGCTGGAATCGGGGGCCCCCCTCCTGCTCAAGGGCCGCATAGCGGCCGCCGGGCAGTGCAGGGACATAGAGTCTCCCTGCTCTGCCTGGAGTGTAACTGTATCGGTGTGCTGCGCACGCCGGATACAGTTACATTAGGGTAGCTCTGAGGGGGCCCCCTCAGAGCTATGGGCCCAGGACCACCACCCCCTCTGGTCCCCCCTCCCGGTAGCTACGCTACTGTTCTATGGGGAAAGGTTTATACTGTACTGCATTTTATATCTATGTTTGGTCACCAAGTGGTTGTGATTTGAATTGCAGTGGGAGACAAAACCAGATGAGGAACAATTAGAGAAAAGGTATAATAGAAACAAGTGCACCAATTCTGCATTTATCACCCACTCCTGAGAAAAAATACTGACCAAATACTGATAGTGGGGCCGTGGCCTTAGCGAAATTTACAGAAAGGTAAGAGTGAACACATCTGTAAATGGGTTGTCTGAGCTGAAATGAAAAGATTAAAACTTAGTAGCCAAATACAAACACTCAAGGCATAAACATCTCCTGACAAAATAGCACAAAATCATGTTTGTTTGTTTTTTCAAACTGGTCATTTTGGCATCAATCATGTTGCGTTATTTGAATTGACTTTACGTTTTTTTTTATGACTTTGTAGAACCATTCGCTCCCATTGTTAAGGAGAGATTGAGCACTTACTCTGCCAACAACAGGTGAGATACCACTCGTAATAGTGAGAACCCATGATTAGCTGCTTGCTAAAGAGTTTACTGCTGGATTGGAGGTATTTCTGAAACCTTCTCAGCTGATTCCTAGTTACATCTGCTTGCATAAAGGCTGAGTGACAACCAATCAAGCCACCATTAGTGATCCTACAGAGGTTGTCACTCATCATATATATATGAATTGCAGTTCTTCCTAGTTATACAGTGCTACACTCGATTCTTTGCTCTCATATATAATGACGGCATAATTATCCAAATTTCCTACTTATCTATCTGGTGGAAGTGGATGATAATCCTATGGCAGCCATAATTGATGCCATATTGGCTATGACCCAGCTTTGCCAGAAACGGAGCTAGTTTTCATTTGACATGCTGTGTTGTGATTCACTATATGTGAAGGTTTCCATAGAAATGTAGGGAAGCATGAAGGTTTATATTCTCGGTGAGTCATCACAATGCACAAAAGAAACTGCTCAATGACAAATTCATCTGAAACTTGAAAACTTTAAAAACTTTAAACTCAAGTGTACATGTCACGAAAGGTGTGTGAAAGACTAAGTGCAACACAAAGGGAAGAGGTTAAGGGAGCCCAGACTTTAGGGAAAAGGGGGAGTGGAGAGACCTCCTAGGCTGATCTGATATCACCCTGTCTCCACTAACGTCCCTATATTGCTTCCTCACCAATCGCAGAACACAAACCTAAACCCTGTATTTCCCTAGCGCTTGGCCCTGCATAGAGAAGGGGAGGATGAACACTAGTCGATCCCCACTAACGACTAAAGACAACATAGGAGACAAACACGGGGGAAAGTAGCTTAGCTTTTGCCGACTTCAGAGAGATTACTCCAAGCATCTTCCTAGCACCACAGAGGAAGATAGCAGTCTGAGAGCTCCAAGCATTCACAAGGAAACATGTGAGTATCACTGGCACCTTCCTGCTGCAAAGTGAAACTATTTAAACACCCAGGCCAGAGTGTCAATTAGCAGAAAGGAGGTAGCTGCTGGATCCTAGAGTGAAACAGCTAAGAAGATGTTTCTAATGCCAAACGAAGAGATCTTCTGCAACCAACTGCAGGGCGACTGTCTGTCACATCAGACACACCCGTGACAGTATATTCATATATTGTTGTAGGTGGAAATAAAATTTAAAGTAACACTCTGGGTAAAACTGCTGAGTGAAGGCTCTGCAGGGGCGGAGCATGATACAGGGCTTCTCTGATTGGACTAATTTTGAATCCTTGGATCATGTTCCACCCCCTCAGACTCTGCAGTAAGCATTACTTATTCTATTAGTTTTGCTAGCGTGTCCCTTTAAGATTTCATATATCTAATCCCCTATTTTCTTCCATAAGATGAAGAAAAGATAGTGTTCAGGATAAAAAGATCCAAAAATGTATAGAGTTAATGATTCTCTAAAAGTATATGAGGACAACCCACTTAAAATGAATCTTCTTCTGAAACAACTGAATTAGAGCTTGTTTTTATACCACAATTTGGATTCTTAAGTTGCACCCTTTTGGGTACGTATAGCATAGGACTTATTAATTTATTTTATTCACTTTATATTGGAAAAATGTGAAAAAGACTGAAATTCTGCCATTGTTCTTTTAGGTTTTAAAGTTTATGCTCTTTCTGGACAAAAGGAAGACAACGAGGTTGTTTTTCTCTGTACGCTCAGAATAAATTGTATTTTATAAGATAATTTATGGTATTGTCCTGCTTAGTCCCTTCTTTAAAAGGCCATCCAGAGCACAAAGTATCTGGGGCACGTACACATGTATAGAAGGTGAAGATCCAGCTTTCCCTCTTTGTCTTATTACATGAAAATATAAAAGTATCCCCTATCAGTCTCCAGTCACGAAGTGGCACTATTTTCGGTGCCTTGCACTATATTATGAAGAAATTGAGGTGTCAGTGGGGGCGTCCCCTGATCTCATGTCTTATCTTTACATCTTCTGCATCAATTAAGCTGCCAAAAATCAAGTACCACACACTGAAAAACATCACAGATCCGTCATCTCACCGAGGAGATAAAATAACTGGTGGGAGATTATAGAAATCCTAATGTTACTATAGTGAATGAGTGGTCAGAAATACAATCTTGGTAGATTATCTATCTATCTATCTATCTATCTATCTATCTATCTATCTATCTATCTATCTATCTGTGAAGATCTGAGATTGTTGGTTTTAATAATCTCCTAGGCAGGTTAACGATGCAACAATATTTTATTCCTTACATCCATGGTAATACAGCAATTCCAGGTAAATGTCCAAAATACAATTGTCTCAGTCCACAAGATCCCCTCTCCGAGGAAGTAGTTCCGCTGCCTTTGTGCCAGGCGATACTCACTGTCTCCCAACTTTTGGTTGGCCCACAGATTTCGTAACTCCAGTGAGTATAGTCTGTAGTCATAGCCCACGATCCTCCATATGACAGACAAAACGATAGAAGCAAAGGTATCCAGTTGCAACATTCCTTTAAGAAAGTTTATCAAATCCAGACAGCAAATCCCACAACTGTAGCACATTTATCCAGCCCAGTTGGCAGCCGATCTCTACTCCATAAGCCATCGATCCATCCATCCATGGTCCAGGTCCTCAGAATGGATCCTATCCCTCCGAAGACATTCCACCAACTCCGCCGGATCTACTTTAAACACTCACACAATGTGCCTAGTCACTGTTTGAACAATGGTTAGGGGCTCTTGAGATACTAATGAGATTAATGGAATGCTGGACACTTTACAAGTGAAATTAGTGCACATACTCACGAGCAAGCAGAACAATAAAACGCAGCAAAAAATCACTAATAAAACACAACAATAAGATTGATGGCACCGCTGCTCAGTGCTGGAAAAGTCTCAGTCTTTAGTAAGTGGGCAGCTCCTCACACTATCATGTATCTATCTATCTATTATCTATCTATCTATTATCTATCTATCATCTATCTATCTATCTATCATCTATCTATTATCTATCTATTATCTATCTATCTATTATCTATCTATCATCTATCTATCTATCTATCTATCTATCTATTATCTATCTATCATGTATCTATCTATCTATTTATTTATCTTCTATCTATCTATTTTCTATCTATTATCCATCATCTATCTATTTTTCTATCTATCTTGTCTGTCTGATCTCTTTCTCACTACCTCTATGCAGCTATAAAGCTATTGTCACTCAAGGTGTGGGAAAGACTTAGTGCAACACAAAGGGAAGAAGGAAAGGGAGCCTAGACTCTAGGGAAAATGGGAAGTGGAGGCCTCCTAGGCTGATCTACTATCATCCTGTCTCCACTAACATCCGTATATTGGTTCTTCATAAATCGCTGCACGCGAACCCCGCCCTGTCTTTCCCTGGCGTTAGGCCCTGGCTAGGAAAGGGAGGGGGATGAGCGCTAGTCAATCCCCACTGACAACTAAAGACAACAAGGGGGAACAAACAAGGGAATATAGCTTAGCTTTAGTTGACTTCAGAGCGATGAACACCCGTCCTCATAGCTCCAGAGAGGAAGAAGTAATGCACTTGCTCCGAGCCTTGACAAGGATAATGTGAGTATCGCCGGCCCCTCCCTCTAGCAGACAGCAGGTATTTATACACCCAGGCCAGGGTGTTAATTAGTCAAAGGAAGGTAGCCGCTGGGTCTGAGAGAGACAGCCTCTAAGAAGGTGTCTGTAATGCCAAACGAAGAGGTCTCCTGCAACCAACTGCAGGGCGACTGTCTATCACTTCTGACACACCCGTGACAGCTTTGCACAAAAGATAAAGATCCAGCTTCAGCAGTAAAATGTAGAAAAAGCTTTATTGAATCACTTTAAAAAATACTTTATGGTGTAGTTGTACATCTACATAGATGTTGTTGGAAAGGAGGATATAACCAGGAGAGTAAAGAAACCAAACGCGTTTTGAACACTACATGTGTTCTTAGACTAAATAAGCTATACACAGAAAATAGTAAAAGTATCCAGATAATATGATGTAGTCCTCGGATGAATACTGTTTACAATACCTGTTTCGTACAATATAAAGTGAAAGAACGGTTTCCTACAGTACTTTGATAAATAGTTGATATAGAACCAAAGCTGTACATATGTAGATAGTGGCACAGAGCCATCAAATACACCTTTTAAATAGGGTACCATCAATTAAAAGGTACCACAAGGGTCAGTATTGGAACTTCTTATTTTTAATATATATGATAATGACCTTGTAGAGGGCATAAACAGTAGATTTTCAGCATTTTCTATCTATCTATCTATCTATTATCTATCTATCTATCTATCTATCTATCTATCTATCTATTATCTATCTATCTATCTATTATCTATCACCTATCTATCTATTATCTATCTATCTATCTATCTATCTATCTATCCAAATGTAATCTATATATCTTTCCAAATATAATCTATCTATTATCTATCAATTCAAAAATAATATATCTATCATCTATTATTTATCTATTATATCTATCTAGTGCAACCTCTTTTTCTCCTATATATTATTATAATTCATTTGCCCTGGTATTTGGAGGAACGCACCCACATTTTGCAAGACTAGTACAACTCCACTTTCTTTTTTTATATCTATCTATCTCATATCTATCTATCTATCTATCTATCTATCTATCTATCTATCTATCTATCTATCTATCTATCTATCTATCTATTATCTATCTACAGTTAGGTCCATATATATTTGGACAGAGACAACATTTTTCTAATTTTGGTTCTAGACATTACCACAATGAATTTTAAACAAAACAATTCAGATGCAGTTGAAGTTCAGACTTTCAGCTTTCATTTGAGGGTATCCACATTAAAATTGGATGAAGGGTTTAGGAGTTTCAGCTCCTTAACATGTGCCACCCTGTTTTTAAAGGGACCAAAAGTAATTGGACAATTGAACCAAAATTAGAAAAATGTTGTCTCTGTCCAAATATATATGGACCTAACTGTTGGACAGTCCAGCAATTAAATTGGATGTAGACTTTGTATCAGGCTTCCATCTACCATGAACCGTCTATGATAATAGATGTACTTATGTGACTGAAGGGACTTTCAGTCCGCTCGTGCACCAGTGCCAGGGGGACTGCCACCTCTGCAATCCTTGTAGTTCTAGATTTTCTTCTGAAGGTCCATGTTACTTTTCTATAGGACATTGGGTCACTGTAACTCAAGATCAGACAAGGTTGCACTTACTGAATAGTCTTCAAAATATGGGGCAAGAAAACCACAATTTTTTTCCAAACAGCACATGATGGTCTTTTTGTTTTTGGCCAGAGCACATCTATCTCCTCTTTGCAATTACATCGCGGCATCATCAGAAAAAGGTGTTTGGCCCTTTTCTCTATAGTCTGTGATTCTGCCAAGATCCACTGAGTACACTGGCAGCTCATCAGAAATCATATCTAGCTTTTGACCTGTGCCAACTTTAAAGCACACTGCCGCTAGAAAAAAGCACAAAACGAAAATCATAGATTTTCCCGCCTGATAGTGATACATGGTATATGAAGTATTCCATGCACAGCTCTTACCGTTGGGTTGGTGGACAGACATTTTTTTGCTATGATGAGACTGACATAAAGGCAACTGTGACACCTTGTAAAATGCAACTGTAGCAACTTGGATATTTGACGGTAAAATGCAAGATATACATTTTAATTAATTTGCACTATGTTGTTTAGTATTATGGTTGATGTTCTGGCTTCTTGCACCAGGACTTCTCAGTGACCTTTGGTTGCACGTATGAGCAAAAAAATTTGCCGGACCCAGGTCCAGTGGCCACGTCGGGAGTCCTCTACTGTCGAAGCCCTGAGATTCTCTGGGACCAAATCATCTCCTGTGCCTTTCTAGATTATTGTGCCCTTGTGGCATAATATTGTTGTGGCTGCATACTACAAGACTTTGGAAATGCTGCAGATAGTAGGAGGATGGCAGGTCTCTGATTCAGAGGCCACCGATGAAGTGGACATTGGATCGAGGTTATGCGAATCTTTTTGCTCAACTCTAACAAAAATCCTTTTAATAAAAAACTAAAAACAAGTCTTTATTATGAACTCATTAAACTTGTACAAATAGACACCAAACACGTATGTGTCTGTCGGAAAAAGGAAGATTAATCTTAGTCTAACCTATTGCAAAGTGATGGGTTTTGCGCTACCCAGTGTCAGTGGTGGAAAACTTGAGTAGTTGGTGGCTGGTTGGTGTGCAACCCAAAAAATCCACGACCTGTAGATGAGGAGAGGCACTTTCACAGTATCAGTTGCCCTTTCATAGAAAAATACTGAGGTTGCAGAATGATTGCATTTTCCGGTGACAATCCGTCAAACAAAATTCACCATTGAGCCTTAGACTAAATCTCTTCTCGTACATTGAAGCAGATCTAGAGATTGGGCAGAATATGATCAGTTCTTGGTTACAAACCTCACTACCAAGACCTTACTGCCTCCATGACACGAAAACAGAGTAAGAAGTTTTAAGGATTCCATATATTGATATTATATTGGCAAGATCACCAAGCATAATGCTAAGAATTGCCTATGCTAAAGTAAGCTACACTGGCCATGGACTCTGGAGAAGTGGAAATACATTCTCCGATATAATGATTTACACTTCACCAATGGACAATCTGGATTATAAATCTCAGCTCGTTTGTGCCAATTATGAAGTTTGGTGATAGAGGGGTAAAAAGGTCTCTGGCTGTTTCTTTTCATGATCGGGGCTCGGCACTGTAGTTCCAATCAACGAAAATTCCTATTGCCTCTTCTTCCTGTGACAGCGGTCCATTAAAAAAGTTTAATTGAACAAAGTGTATTGGATGGCCTAGAGATCAGACCTCAACACTAGGGATGAGCGGACCCGTGGAAGCTCAGGTTCTGATACCCGAATTGAACTTTAGTACAGACTGGGCCCAAACTTGAAGATGAACCCAAACCCCACTGAAATCTATTGGGACCCGGACTTTGGAGCAGTAAAATTCTCTCTCTCTCCGGAACATTAAAACAGACTTCCAGAAGAAGTCCGTGTTCGGAGTTCAGAACGGGACAATGAGTGACCGGTACGAACCCTGAACTTTAAAGTTCTGGTTCACTCATCTCTACTCAACACCTTTAAGGTCATTGGGAAAGGAACCTTTAGCCAGACTTATCTTCTGTCTTGGATCAATATATGCCTAGATGAAAGACACGAGATGACCAGATTTAAGAAAGAAATAAAAAACTTGTTTTTTTTTATGTTTTGTCTACCCATGTGTGTCCATCAATGGGTTGTTAGATGCCGTCTATCATGAGTTTTGGGTAAGTAGAGGCTTCCGACTCATGGCTCTCCGGATGCTTCCAAAATATCAACTGTCAACATTCCTGTTAAAGGTGGAAATTGTAGTTTAAAGGTGCGCTCCCATCTTGGAATGATTTGGCATATCAACAGGATTGCCATAGTCCATAGTTATAGGAGACTTATTTCCAGTGTCCAGGAAAAATCTGGAAACTTAGATATTCAGCACATCTTGACTAAAGCCCAAATTGGGTGTTTGGTGGTGTGAAGAAGAGAACGAAACAGGTCCTATGGTCTACCTAATCAGCCATCGAGTGGTAAGCCAATGACTCTTCTTTAATGGGAAAGGTATGTTCTCTTTATACACATAATATTACGATCACCAGGCTCTTTCAATTCCATTTTTATTTCTAGGTTCTTACCAGGTTTTCTCATTCAGCACAATAAAAGTCTTTTTTTATATATATATATAAATACAATATTTGTGAGGCAGGGAACAAGTCCAATATCTCCAGGAAATACCACGCACATTGTGGACATCTCGAGTCAGTGCAAAAAAATATATTGAAACACGTTAGTAACAGACGTTAATGTGGACCTGGGTCAAAGAGTCAAGTATATCTGAAGGCAAAGCCAAATATATACTGGAGGAAAGTAAGAACAATATAAAAAGTCAGAAGATTGTAACAATAAAGTATAACACCGTATCTTCTGTAGAGAAGAAAATGTAATAAAGCTACAATGGAGGCACAAAAGATTAGGAGCCGGAGATTGGGAACAGAAGCTCCAAGTTTAAATATAATTTTATAGATTTAGGTCTCTATCGTAGAATTATTTGCAAATTCACATAAACGTCAAGGTCAGTACAGGCTTTCCATTTAGGAGCAACAATAAGAGATCTTGAGAAAGGCTAGAAATATGTATAAATACAGTATATTATATATACAGTGCCTACAAGTAGTATTCAACCCCCTGCAGATTTAGCTGGTTGACACATGCGAAATTAACTTGGCATTGTGACATTTGCACTGTAGATCAGCCTGGAAGTGGGAAATGCACTGCAGCAAATTTTGTTTTTGTTTTTTTTTTTTGTTTTTTTTTTAAAACGTTAAAAGTTAATTCAGAGTGTCATTTATTATTCAACCCCTCAAACCACAAGAATTCTGTTTGGTCCCCCTAAAGTATTAAGAAGTAGTTCAGGCACCAAGAATAATGAGCTTCACATGTGTGGATTAAAGATCTCTTTTGCCAGCCTTTTCTGACTATTTAAGACCCTCCCCAAACTTGTGAACAGCACTCAGACATGGTCAACATGGGAATGACAAAGGAGCATTCCAAGGCCATCAGAGACAAGATCATGGAGGGTCACAAGGCTGGCAAGGGGTACAAAACCCTTTCCAAGGGGTTGGGCCTACCTGTCTCCACTGTTGGGAGCATCATCCGTAAGTGGAAGGCTTATGGAACTACTGTTAGCCTTCCACGGCCTGGACAGCCTTTGAACGTGTCCTCCCGTGCCGAGGCCAGGCTTGTCCGAAGAGTCAAGGCTAACCCAAGGACAACAAAGAAGGAGCTCTGGGAAGATCTCATGGCAGTGGGGACATTGGTTTCAGTCAATACCATAAGTAACGTACTCCACCGCAATGGTCTCCGTTCCAGACGAGCCCGTAAGGTACCTTTACTTTCAAAGCGTCATGTCAAGGCTCGTCTACAGTTTGCTCATGATCACTTGGAGGACTCTGAGACAGACTGGTTCAAGGTTCTATGGTCTGATGAGACCAAGATCGAGATCTTTGGTGCCAACCACACACGTGACGTTTGGAGACTGGATGGCACTGCATACGACCCCAAGAATACCATCCCTACAGTCAAGCATGGTGGTGGCAGCATCATGCTGTGGGGCTGTTTCTCAGCCAAGGGGCCTGGCCATCTGGTCCGCATCCATGGGAAGATGGATAGCACGGCCTACCTGGAGATTTTGGCCAAGAACCTCCGCTCCTCCATCAAGGATCTTAAGATGGGTCGTAATTTCATCTTCCAACAAGACAACGACCCAAAGCACACAGCCAAGAAAACCAAGGCCTGGTTCAAGAGGGAAAAAGTCAAGGTGTTGGAGTGGCTTAGTCAGTCTCCTGACCTTAACCCAATTGAAAACTTGTGGAAGGAGCTCAAGAATAAAGTCCACATGAGACACCCAAAGAACCTAGATAACTTGGAGAAGATCTGCATGGAGGAGTGGGCCAAGATAACTCCACAGACCTGTGCCGGCCTGATCAGGTCTTATAAAAGACGATTATTAGCTGTAATTGCAAACAAGGGTTATTCCACAAAATATTAAACATAGGGGTTGAATAATAATTGACCCACACTTTTATGTTTAAAATTTAATAAAATTCAACTGAGCAACATAACTTTTTGGTTTGTAAGATTTATGCTTCTGTTCATAAAACCTACTCTCGTTTGCAGTTTGAAGGCTCTAACTTATTTGCATCTTATCAAACCAGCTAAATCTGCAGGGGGTTGAATACTACTTGTAGGCACTGTATATTGTGAGGCATTGACCGGGATCATATACGAGCGATGTTATATCTCCCCCAGAATGTGCACAGAGACCTATTAAATCCATTGGAGTGCACTGAGGTCACAGACACAGCTGCGGCTGCAATGTAGGAATGAAGGTGAGCAATGACCTGGTCAGGCTATCTGGCTAAGGCAGATTAAGTAAAACCCGGCAGGGCCTTCATTTCTTGGAGGAGGTCACAGGAGGCAGTGGGGCGGCCTCCTCCCTCCAACCCGGGTTTTCCAGTGGCTCTTGCCCCAGGTCCTTTAAAACCCCTGCACTAAGGATTAGTGTTGTTCTATGTTGGAACCTGCTGGGAGCACAGCAGGAAAGCTCAGCAGGACTGAGGGTGGCTGAACCCACGCCTGGGAAGGCTCTGCACCTGTCAGACTCTAAGCGGCCCGGCGTGGCCGTTGCCCAACAGTTGTTTAAAGACTCGTGTTAACCCGGCTGCGAACCGGAGGACTGTCCTGTTTACCCGTGAGTTGCTGAATAAAGCTGTTTATGTTGAACTTGCTTGGGTCAATGCCTCAGTTACTGCACGGTGTGAACACCGCCATCTTACAATATATATACAATGCCCATATTGCAGTGCTTTGAACCTTCTTTATCATCAGAGCAATCAGTTGTGGCATAAAGTCCAGTAGATGTTGAAACAGATTAGATGGAGCCATGACATGTTCTGAGCAGCCTGTTCTTCCTCGTCCCATAGATGAACTATAGGATTAAAGAGGTCGTCCACTACTTTTACATTGAAGGCCTGTCCTTAGGACTACAAGTAGACGGCCAGCTCCGCAAGTAAGTACTTCCAGCTGGCGTCCACAGGCACCGGTAGCAGCTGATCGGCGGGGTTGTCGGGTATCGGATACCAGCCGATCAGACAAGGATGACCTATCCTAAGGATAGGCCATCAATGTAAAATTAGTGTTCAACCCCTTTAAGCTTTGAGACTGTGAATGTTTCTAGACGCAGCCCATGACTATACGACTCTTGTGATATGGGACATTGTCCTTCTGCCTGAGGGTATACAGCTGCCATGAAGAGATGGAACTTGGACAAGCACAATGTTAATGCAAGTCATAGAATCCTAACATCAATCCACATGTACTGGAGGAACCAAGGGATGCCAAGAAAACATTGCTCCTGGCCCTTACCATTACCCCATCAGCCTTACAGGAAGAGGTCATCCATCCACAGGTATAAGAGCAGCCAGTGTGGGCCAAGAAAACTTCCTCCCACCATTACTTCAAAGCCAGAGGGGTCATCCATCCACATCAGAGGAGCCAGAGTGCATCGAGGAGACACTGTCCCACCATTTCTCCAACTCCACCAGCCTGACAAAAGAGAGACCTTTCTACACAGACAGAGGAGCAGCCAGTGTGTGCCAAGAAAACGTTCTCTCACCTTTACGCCTCAATAACAAGCCAAAGAGGTCATCCATCAACAGGTATCAGAGGAACCAGGTTGCATCAAGGAGACATTCCTCTTATCATTAACCCATCTCCATCAGCCTGCTTGAAAGGGGTCGTCCATAAACAGGTTGCAGAGGAGCCAGGGTGCACCAAGAAAACATTCCACGCTCATTACTGCACCTTCACCATCGCACTGAGCTTCCTGGCCACACCCAGGGTGCACCAAGAAAACATTCCACGCTCATTACTGCACCTTCACCATTGCACTGAGCTTCCTGGCCGCACCCAGGGTGCACCAAGAAAACATTCCACGCTCATTACTGCACCTTCACCATCGCACTGAGCTTCCTGGCCACACCCAGGGTGCACCAAGAAAACATTCCACGCTCATTACTGCACCTTCACCATTGCACTGAGCTTCCTGGCCGCACCCAGGGTGCACCAAGAAAACATTCCACGCTCATTACTGCACCTTCACCATTGCACTGAGCTTCCTGGCCGCACCCAGGGTGCACCAAGAAAACATTCCACGCTCATTACTGCACCTTCACCATTGCACTGAGCTTCCTGGCCACACCCAGGGTGCACCAAGAAAACATTCCACGCTCATTACTGCACCTTCACCATTGCACTGAACTTCCTGGCCACACCAAGGGTGCACCAAGTGGACTAATTAGCATATTTTATTAACCTTCAGTTTCTGGAAAACAGAGACAGTGATTACTAAAAAGGCTTTACCACCAATAAGGTGTTGTGCTCAGGGTATTCTGTCAGTTGCTGATGAATCCCTTTACCTTTAAAGGAAATTTGTCACCAGTTTTTGCTACACTATTTGAGAGCTTCATGATGTAGGGGAAGAGACCCTGATCCTAGTGATGTGTAATTTACTGAGCTGCTTGCTGCAGTTTTGATAAAATCCCTGCTGGAGATCTACCAGTTCTCTTAATGCTGAGCTCTGCTTAACTCCACCCATTCCACTAATTGGCAGTTTTCTGTGTTCACTGTGCATAGGCAGAAAGCAGCCAATCAGTGGTGAGAGCATGGTTAGACTACATGGCAGTAGGTTTACTAGTCCTCTAGTGATAATCTCCTGCTGATAAAACTGTAATTTCATCAAAACTACAGCAAACAGCCCAGTAAGTGACACCACTGGAATCAGGGTCTCTGTCTCTACATGATTTTGCTCTCAGATTAGGAGTCAAAACCTGATGATAAATTCCTTTTTCTGGTACTTTTTTTTATTTCAGATGATAGAACTTAACTTGATATCATTCTTCTTCTTTCCGTTTACTGATTACATGGAAAACAGAAAATATGTACAAATATGTAACAATGTAAATCCGGCCACAATGTATCTAATCGCCCGCGTGTTCATGGCTGGAAACACAGAATAACATGATATGAGAAGACAGTACACAACGCTAATGACTTCTCGTCGGTGCATAGCCGGACCAGACACATGATGAATGGGATAATGGACTGGATGATGAATTGATTGTTAAATAATGTTATCAGCCGGTCCATAATGATTAATAAAACACTTATTCATGGAAGAGCAGCCAGTGGAGAGTTAATGACTGGTGGATTCACATTCAGCTCCGTGTACGGATCAAAAATACATCCAGATCATTAGAAAACTGAGGGTAATGTGTGATCAAGACTCAGGTCCAGGCGAGTTCTCCTTGACCAGAACACAAGTGTCTCGCATCTGTCAATCACTTATTATGGAGGATGTGATGGATATACAGAGACGAGCAGCAGGAAGATGATAAAGGGGGTATTCCCATCTCATAAAGTGGTGGCATGGAGCCAGGACACGTCATCACTTTGCAATCTGTGGGGGTTCAGTCTCTAAGACGCTACCCCCATTTTAAGGATAAAAGAGCTGCAGCTTTGGTCTAGTGCTGCATCCTCTTAGCTGCACAGCGTCCATTTACTGTGAAATGCAGCATTCAATTCATTTCATTCGGATGGGGAAATAAAACATATAAGGGGTCATAGCATTTAATTCAATCTCAGGATAAGATGTAGCCTTTCAACGCTCAGACAATTATGGCACGTGTGGACCCTGGCCGCCAAAAGCCACAATGCAGGATTTGTGTACACCCCCACATACTAAGCCGCGGTGTATGCATGGACATATACACATGCACTATATACATACACATGGAATTTCACCATAGGCAGACATATAGAAAATATGCACATGTACAGTACAGACCAAAAGTTTGGACACACCTTCTCATTTAAAGATTTTTCTGTATTTTCTTGACTGAAAATTGTACAATCACACTGAAGGCATCAAAACTATGAATTAACACATGTGGAATTATATACTTAACAAAAAAGTGTGAAACAACTGAAAATATGTCTTATATTCTAGGTTCTTCAAAGTAGCCACCTTTTGCTTTGATGACTGCTTTGCACACTCTTGGCATTCTCTTGATGAGCTTCAAGAGGTAGTCACTGGAAATGGTTTTCACTTCACAGGTGTGCCCTGTCAGGTTTAATAAGTGTGATTTCTTGCCTTATAAATGGGGTTGGGACCATCAGTTGTGTTGTGCAGAAGTCTGGTGGATACACAACTAATAGTCCTACTGAATAGACTGTTAGAATTTGTATTATGGCAAGAAAAAAGCAGCTAAGTAAAGAAAACGAGTGGCCATCATTACTTTAAGAAATGAAGGTCAGTCATTCCGAAAAAAACTTTGAAAGTGTCCCCAAGTGCAGTTGCAAAAACCATCAAGCGCTACAAAGAAACTGGCTCACATGAGGACCGCCCCAGGAAAGGAAGACCAAGAGTCACCTCTGCTTCTGAGGATAAGTTTATCCGAGTCACCAGCCTCAGAAACCGCAGGTTAAAAGCAGCTCAGATTAGAGACCAGGTCAATGCCACACAGAGTTCTAGCAGCAAACACATCTCTACAACAACTTTTAAGAGGAGACTTTGTGCAGCAGGCCTTCATGGTAAAATAGCTGCTAGGAAACCACTGCTAAGGACAGGCAACAAGCGGAAGATACTTGTCTGGGCTAAAAAACACAAGGAATGGTCATTAGACCAGTGGAAATTTGTGCTTTGGTCTGATGAGTCCAAATTTGAGATCTTTGGTTCCAACCACCGTGTCTTTGTGCGACGCAGAAAAGGTGAACGGATGGACTCTACATGCCTGGTTCCCACCGTGAAGCATGGAGGAGGAGGTGTGATGGTGTGGGGGTGCTTTGCTGGTGACACCGTTGGGATTTATTCAAAATTGAAGGCATACTGAACCAGCATGGCTACCACAGCATCTTGCAGCGGCATGCTATTCCATCCGGTTTGCGTTTAGCTGGACCATCATTTATTTTTCAACAGGACATTGATCCCAAACACACCTCCAGGCTGTGTAAGGGCTATTTGACCAAGAAGGAGAGTGATGGAGTGCTACGCCAGATGACTTGGCCTCCACAGTCACCAGACCTGAACCCAATCGAGATGATTTGGGGTGAGCTGGACCGCAGACTGAAGGCAAAAGGGCCAACAAGTGCTAAGCATCTCTGGGAACTCCTTCAAGATTGATGGAAGACCATTTCCGGTGACTACCTCTTGAATAGAGATGATCGTTGTTCTACTCGAACTGTTCGCCAATCTCAAATTCGAGCTGTTTTGGGCGGTGTTCGAGCCGTTCGGCGAACACGAACAATTTGAGAAAAATTCGGCTGTTCGAGGTTATGTTCGATAACTGTTCGTGCACCAAAATCATAACTGGATTTTTTCTCAGTAATCATGAAAATTAATGTTAATACGCAGTTTGAGTGTACAGCGGGGCGGGGGGAGGGGCAGGGGATGGATCTCTGCAGGAACAATGAAGATCTCCATTTTTTTTTCTCTTTCCCGCATTTACAGTGGGGAGGTGCAATCTGTCAGCCTATCAGCAGCGCACACACGGAGCGAAGTGCTTTTTTTCACACAAGCAAGGGCATGTGTCATTAGCAGTGTATGTCACATGTCCTTGCCCTATAAGACCAAGCCATTTTCCCCGTCGCCACCATTTTCTCACTGCTGCAGCTGCGTGTTAGACGGCACCGCTGTTGCTGTGTGCGCTATACCTTGTTAATTTCAAGCCAATTTTCGCACAAATCTACAGATAGCTTGGGAGTAGGGAATAGTTGTGATTGCAGTCCTTTTAAGGACTAGGTTACAGCATTTCCTACGACTTTTATCAGGCAGGTCTGTGCTCTTAAATAGATAGATTGTGGGAGTAAAGACTAATTGTAATTGGAGTCCTTTTCAGGACTAGGTTACATCAGTTCCTATCAGTTTTTGCCAGGCAGGTCTGTGCCAGTGCTGTGCAAGTTTTTTTCACAGCATTTGGCTGAATCTAGCAAAGCTAATTCTTTTTGGCCTATTGCAGAGTGTGTTAGTCAGTGGAGTAGCCTATCTGTGTTGCAAGATATACCACCTGTGTATAGAATACCAATTTTTTTACTGCACCTAGTGAAGTAAAATCTTTTGGGCATAGCATCATTCTATTAGTCCATCTATACTGACCTCCATCAGGTTGCAAATTGAATATAATTTTTTTCTGCATCTAGCGCTGAAAAAATATTGGGCTTCTAGCAGTGTGTGGGACTTGTTGTATTAGTCCATCTATACTGACCTCCATCAGGTTGCAAACTGAATATATTTTTTTCTGCATCTACCTCTGAAAAAATATTGGGCTTCTAGCTGTGTGTGGGACTTGTTCTATTAATCCATCTATACAGACCTCCATCAGGTTGCAAACTGAATATATTTTTTTCTGCATCTACCTCTGAAAAAATATTGGGCTTCTAGCTGTGTGTGGGACTTGTTCTATTAGTCCATCTATACTGACCTCCATCAGGTTGCAAACTGAATATATTTTTTTCTGCATCTACCTCTGAAAAAATATGTGGCCTTCTAGCAGTGTGTGGGACTTTCTCTATTAGTCCATCTATACTGACCTCCATCAGGTTGCAAACTGAATATAATTTTTTTCTGCATCTAGCTCTGAAAAAATATTTGGGCTTCTAGCAGTGTGTGGGACTTTCTCTATTAGTCCATCTATACTGACCTCCATCAGGTTGCAAATTGAATATAATTTTTATCTGCATCTAGCTCTGAAAAAATATTTGGCCTTCTAGCAGTGTGTGGGACTTTCTCTATTAGTCCATCTATACTGACCTCCATCAGGTTGCAAATTAAAAATAATTTTTATCTGCATCTACCTCTGAAAAAATATTTGGGCTTCTAGCTGTGTGTGGGACTTGTTCTATTACTACATCTATACTGACCTCCATCAGGTTGCAAACTGAATATATTTTTTTCTGCATCTACCTCTGAAAAAATATTTGGGCTTCTAGCTGTGTGTGGGACTTGTTCTATTAGTCCATCTATACTGACCTCCATCAGGTTGCAAATTGAATATAATTTATATCTGCATCTACCTCTGAAAAAATATTTGGGCTTCTAGCTGTGTGTGGGACTTGTTCTATTACTACATCTATACTGACCTCCATCAGGTTGCAAACTGAATATATTTTTTTCTGCATCTACCTCTGAAAAAATATTTGGGCTTCTAGCTGTGTGTGGGACTTGTTCTATTAGTCCATCTATACTGACCTCCATCAGGTTGCAAATTGAATATAATTTTTTTCTGCATCTAGCTCTGAAAAAATATTTGGCCTTCTAGCAGTGTGTGGGACTTTCTCTATTAGTCATCTATACTGACCTCCATCAGGTTGCAAATTAAAAATAATTTTTATCTGCATCTACAGTACCTCTGAAAAAATATTTGGGCTTCTAGCTGTGTGTGGGACTTGTTCTATTAGTCCATCTATACTGACCTCCATCAGGTTGCAAATTAAAAATAATTTTTATCTGCATCTACCTCTGAAAAAATATTTGGGCTTCTAGCTGTGTGTGGGACTTGTTCTATTAATCCATCTATACAGACCTCCATCAGGTTGCAAACTGAATATAATTTTTTTCTGCATCTAGCTCTGAAAAAATATTTGGCCTTCTAGCAGTGTGTGGGACTTTCTCTATTAGTCCATCTATACTGACCTCCATCAGGTTGCAAACTGAATATATTTTTTTTCTGCATCTACCTCTGACAAAATATTGGGCTTCTAGCTGTGTGTGGGACTTGTTGTATTAGTCCATCTATACTGACCTCCATCAGGTTGCAAACTGAATAAAAAATTTTTCTGCATCTACCTCTGAAAAAATATTTGGGCTTCTAGCTGTGTGTGGGACTTGTTCTATTAGTCCATCTATACTGACCTCCATCTGGTTGCAAATTGAATATAATTTTTTTCTGCATCTAACCCAGCCAATAGTTTTGGCCTAATACCACAGTTTGGCCACTCAGCTCTGCTCGGTTCCCATCCATTGTTTTTTTGTGCAAACAACTCCAGAGTTGTGAATTAGTTAACCACCAAAATGAGTGGAAAAAGGCCTGCTGCTGGTGGAAAGGGGAATAGGCGTGTTGGGAAGGGGAAAAAAGGTTGTGTCCGTGGGGTAGGTGTTAAAGCAACAGTAACATCTGCAGAAGAAAGACCATCTTCCAGCCAAACTAAAATGTCTACTTATTTTAGCGGACAATGTGATAAGATCCCTTTCTTACGGCCACGCCAATCGCTACAAATTCCAGATGAGGCACAAAAACAGCAGGTGCTTCAACGGATATCAAGTGCTCCTTTAAGTGGGCTCTCCTCCACATCAACTTCAACATCACAAATACTCCAGTCCTCAAAGGTGTCACCCCAATCGCACTTGCTTCCTCACAGCTCCCAAATCTCCAGCTGCCCGTCTGAGTATGAGGTAGAACAGATGGTTGAGTCTGCAGAGCTGTTTACTCATACTATAGCCTGGGAATCAGAGGTTGACTCCAGCGCTTCTGTGAATCCAGACGAGGAAATGATCTGCACTGATGCCCAGAATCTTTATGAGTCGGATCCAGGACCAGACGCAGAAGGTTCTGACCATAATGTAGACCCTCATTCCCAAACTGTAACTCCTGTTGGTGGAGACAATGAGGAAGACGATGATAAGACTCAAATACCTGATTGGAGCGACAACTTTAGTTTTTTGTCAGGGCAGGAACAGGTTGGCTCTGAGGACGACGGGTGTGATAACGCACAGGGTGATGATGATGAGGTTGGAGATCCCACTTACTGTCAACCCACAGTCAGCCAAGAGATGAGGTCAGCAGAGGAGGTGGAGGAAGATGCTAGTGACGACGAGGTCAGGTTGCGCCTTCCTGGACAGAGACGTAGTACTGGAAGCAAGTCAACAACTGCATCCTCAAACACAACTCTGCCTCTCACCACAAGTCGTGGTGGCTCTTCAGGTCGCATGGGTGCTAAGCCTTGCATAGCCTGGGCATTTTTTCAGATCGATAAAGATGACCCAACTCGTGTTATCTGTAACATTTGTCAGCAAAAGCTAAGTAGAGGCCAAAAAATACATAGTTTGAGTACTTCATGCATGAACCGGCACATGGACATGAAGCATAAGTTGCAGTGGGAAGCTCAGTGTGCTACAATGCGGCCTAGCCGGCCGGGCCAACCACCGTCTGCCATATCTTGTGCATCCGCGGCCTCTTCATCCTCTGTGACTGGGGGGACAACAGTCACACCTGTTTTGGGGCGCAGACCTGCCACCTCTTTACCCGCAACAGCCAGCGTGATTGGCAGGTCATCATTTTCTTTGGAGGTGGTAACACCAGCTGGTGTTGAGCGCTGTCCGACATCGATAGCACCACCTTTGGATCAAGGCAACCTAACATGTCCGCCTGCATCTTCCTCACAGACCGGCAGTTTGCCGGGGACACCCTTATCAACCCCGTCTAAGCACAATAGCCAGCCCTCGGTCCCTCAGATGTGGACAAGTTAAAGACCATTTCCTCCTAGCCATGAGAAAGCTAAGAGGTTGAATTTCACCATCTGCAAGCTCTTGGCTACAGAAATGCTGCCTTTCCGCCTGGTGGACACAGAGGATTTTCGAGACCTTATGTCCGTCGCAGTGCCCCAGTACCAGATGCCCAGTCGGCACTACTTCTCAAAGAAAGGTGTGCCTGCGCTCCACCAGCATGTCGCACACAACATCACCGCTTCTTTGAGAAACTCTGTGTGTGACAGGGTGCATTTCACCACAGACACTTGGACGAGTAGGCATGGACAGGGGCGTTACATGTCGCTGACTGGGCACTGGGTAACTATGGTGACAGCAGGACAAGGGGCTGCTGTCCAAGTCTTGCCGTCCCCACGAGTTGTGCGTCAATCCTCTTTATGTCAAACTTCCTCCACTGCTTCTGCCTCCTCAACCTCCTCTCGGTCTTCCACCTGCACCCAAAGCCTGTCTGGTCATGCCACAAGCTTTCTAACTGCGCAGAAGGGATCCTGCACACCTCCTTACTATGCTGGCAGTAAGGCTCAACGTCATCAGGCGGTTTTTACATTGAAATGTCTGGGAAATGTGAGTCACACAACAGAGGAGTTGTGGTCAGCTCTGGAGAACCAATTTCATGAATGGTTGTCTACACTGGACCTGAAACCAGGGAAGGCCGTGTGCGACAATGCTGCAAACCTGGGTGAGGCCCTTCGCCGGGGCAATGTCACACACGTGCCTTGTATGGCTCACGTGTTGAACCTGGTTGTCCAGCAATTTTTAGCCCACTATCCCAGACTAGATGGCCTTCTGCAGAGGGCACGGTCGCTGTGTGCTCACTTCCGCCGTTCGCATCCCGCAGCTCAGCGACTTACATCTCTACAGAAGTCGTTGGGCCTGCCACTTCACCGGCTAAAATGCGATGTGCCTACCCGGTGGAATTCAACTCTGCACATGTTGCAGCGACTGTGGCAGCACCGACAAGCCCTGGTGCAATACGCTCTGACGTATAGAATGGGCCAGCGAGATCCAGAGGTGGGGCAAATCACGCTGGAGGAGTGGTCTCAGATCAGGGACCTATGCACCCTTCTGCACAGTTTTGAAATGGCGACGAAGATGTTTAGTGCTGACGATGCCATTATCAGCATGACTATTCCGGTGATTTACATGCTGGAGCACATGTTAAACAGAATTCGGAGTCAGGTGGTGGCACAAGAGGAGGTGGAGGAAGTAGAGGAGGAGGAGTTGTATGCGGAAGGGCTAACATCTGCAAGGTCCAGACAGTCGGCAGCACCAAGGCGGCAGGCATGTGAGGGTGGGGGAGATGGTTTTACCAGGGCGCATGGTAGCAGCCAAACTAGTGAGGAAGGTGCAGGAGCCCAGGAAGAAGTGGAGGACGAACTGATGGAAGACTCATCAGATGAGGGAGACCTTGATCACATTTCTGTTGTGCGAGGTTGGGGGGAGAGGACAGAGGAAGGAAGCATGATTGTTACCTCGCCACCAACACAACAGGGACTTGGTGCTTCTGGATGCGTAACACACATGAGTGCCTTCTTGCTGCACTACCTGCAACATGACCCTCGAATTGTGAGAATTAGAAATAATCCTGACTACTGGGTTGCCACACTGTTAGATCCCCGGTACAAAAGTAAATTTGCAGAAATTATTCCTGCCATAGAAAGGGATGCACGCATGCAGGAGTATCAGCAGAGACTGTTGCAGAATCTTACATGTGCTTTTCCACAAAATACCAGTGGTGCACGTAGTGAATCTCACAGTTCCAACTTGCCAACCGTGGGACCGTCAAGTGTTCAGCACTCAAACCGTAACAGAACCACAGTATCTGCTGGTAACATCAATTTTGCGGAATCATTTCACCACTTTTTTAGCCCATCCTTTGCAAGGCCACAGGAGACAAGAAGTCTGACACATAGTCAACGCCTAGAGACGATGGTACAGGAGTATCTCCAAGTAAACATTGAAGCCATGACTGTGTCACTGGACCCTTGCTCTTTTTGGGCTTCCAATCTGGATAAATGGCCGGAGCTAGCCACTTACGCCTTGGAGATCTTGTCATGCCCCGCAGCCAGCGTTCTGTCTGAACGTGTGTTCAGCGCTGCTGGTGGTGTGCTGACAGATAAGCGCACGCGGCTCTCCACTGATAATGTAGACAGACTCACGTTCATAAAGATGAACAAATCATGGATCCGAAACGACTTTTCTACCCCTGTGTCATCCTGGGGAGAGTAAAAGCTTGATGATTGGTTAAAATCACCCTACCAACCGTTTTAAGCTTTCAAATTACTAATCATGTTTATCTGTATCTTGGCTGGAAAATAATTTGGGCTTTGTAGCAGTGTGCAGCACTGATTCTATTAGGCCATCTATAATAAGCTCCACCAGATTTAAAATTACTAATCATGTTTATCTGTATCTTGACTGGAAAATAATTTGGGCTTTGTAGCAGTGTGCAGCACTGATCCTATTAGGCCATCTATACTAAAGCTTCACCAGATTTAAAATTAATAATAATTTTTAGCTGCATCTAGCCCGGAAAATAATTTTGGGGCTCCGAGATGCGCAAGACACATAAGTGCCTTCTTGCTGCACTACCTGCAGCATGACCCTCATATTGTCAGAATTCGAAGTAATCATGACTACTGGGTTGCCACACTCTTAGATCCCCCAAACTTTTCGATCAACCTTTTCATTTTAATAAAGACCAAAAAAATGGTCATTTTTGAAATTATAAGCATTAGCAGGTTGTTAGAAACTGAAATCAAACAATTTTCAACTCAAAACTTTATTCTAGGTGATGTTACATTTTCACATAGGACCCCTTGTTCGAAAGGAGCTTCTGAACTCTCTCGTCCATTGAATTTGTCAGGTTTTGGATGGTTTCTGCTTCAATTGTTTTGCATGAGGACAGAATACCCTCCCAGAGCTGTTGCTTAGATGTGAACTGCCTCCCGCCATCATAGACACTCCTTTTAATGATGCTCCAAAGGTTCTGAATGGGGTAGAGGTCAGGGGAGCATGGGGGTCACACCATAAGTTTGTCCCCTTTTATGCCCATATCAGCCAGAGATGCAGATGTTTTATGTGCAGCATGAGATGGTGCATTATCATGCAAAAAAATGATCTTGCTGTGAAATACACGGTTCTTCTTCTTGAACCATGGCAGGAAGTGCTGTTTGAGAAAATCCACATACATTATGGAGTTCATCTTTAGCGCCTTCAGGGATCCTAAAGGGGCCGACAATCTCTCTCCCCATGATTCCAGCCCAAAACATTACTCCACCTCCTCCTTGTTGGCGCTGTAGCCATGTTTGCGTGGGGTGTCCATCAACCAGCCATCCTCCACTCCATCCATCTGGACCATCGAGCGCTGCACGGCACTCATCCGTGAACAAAACAGTTTTGAAATCAGTCTTCATGTAATGATTGGCCCACTGGAGCCGTTTCTGCTTGTGTGAAGTGGATAGAGGAGGTCGACAGGATGGCGTATGCACAGCTGCAAACCTCTGAAGGACCCTGCATCTTGTTGTTCGGGGGACGTTGGAGGCACCAGCAGCTTCAAAAACTTGTCTGCTGCTATGACAAGGCTTTTTTGCCGCTGCTTTTTCAACCTGACGTAATTGCCTGTAGGAAAGAGTCCTCAATTTGCCCTTATCAGCACGCACACGTGTGTACTGTGAATCAGCTACATACTTCTTGATTGCCAAGACACTTCATCCTGATCATCGCACAATGTTGATTGTAGTCATGCCTTGACCTAAACACTCCACAATTTGTTGCTTCTCAGCAGCCGACACATCCTTTTTCTTTCCCATTTTGGCAGAAAATGTAGGCTGCTTAATAATGTGAGACAGCCTTCTTAAGTAGTCTTGCCTTTCATTGGACACACCTGCCAAACTAATTAGCACAGGTGTCTGCAATTGCTTACAGTGATATAAAGAGCCCTGACACACATCACCATCAATGAGTTTAACTGACAAACAAACAAATTCTTCCCTTATCACTCCTAAACACTTTTTGCATAATAATTTGGAACACAGTGTACATGTGCTTTTCCACAAAACACCAGTGGTTCACGTAGTGAATCTTACAGTTCTAACTTGCCAACCGTGGTCTGTATGGAGTTGTTCAATAAAGGGCCCAAAATTAAGATAACATAGATGGTAGAGGTCTCTATGAATAGGAATTCCTAAGTATTTGATACCCTGTGAGGGCCAGGCAAAGGGAAAGTTGGACTGGATGGAATCCTATATGGATTTGGGGAGGGAGACATCGAGGGCCTCAGACTTCGCTGCATTGATTTTAAAATTTGACCATGTAACAAAGTGATCTATTTCAGCCATAACAGCATGGATGGATATATGTGATTGAGTGATATATACTAGGACATCATCAGCAAATAGAGAGCACTTGTACTCGGTGCCTCCCACCTCAATCCAACTAATATTGGGGGTATGGCGAATTGATGAGAGCAGGTGCTCCGTCACTAGGATGTATAAGAGAGGGGACAGAGAACATCCCTGCCTTGTCCCATTGGTGATTGTGAAAGGTGATGAAAATGTTCTGACGCGCCCCCTGGGCCTTGGGACACCCGGAGCCGGACCCTTTTTGGTGGATGCTGGTGGTTGTAGTCTCCGTGGCGGCGACCCGGTTCCGTGGCTCAGGGCGGTCAAACCAGTGGCGGAACTATTTATGTGGTTTTGATGTTTAAATGTCCGACTACGCCACCCGTGGATTGCGGTCAGAGTGAACCGCCGCTCCAGGGCAGACCGCTGAGGCTGGTGTTGTGGGTGCAGCAGAGCGTAGCATAACTCCCCACGGGAGGAGTATAGCCTCAGGGCAATGTATGCGGAGGATGGGGGTGATGGTGCAGGGCAGCAGTAGTAACGACACGGAGTCAGTGATGCAGTTCAGGGCCTTTACTCACAGTTCTTATTATCCAGACCACGTCTGCAGGTAACGGCTGCCCACGTCGTACTGTGCTCACCAGGTGAGGGGCTCAGACAACTCCCAGATAACTTTGGAGCGCTTCACAGGACCCCCTTTGTGTGTCCTTTGTCTGGCCTTTCTTACCAACCCTTCTGTCCGGCTGCCTCGGGCCTCCTCTTGGTAAACTTGGCGCCAGTTTCCCTGACCCTATGTGGTGCCTTCCTAGCGGGTGTAGCGAGGGGCTGCGCCACATAAAATGTCACAGCCTCCTGTTTCTAGCTGAGGGTCGTTTCCTGCCTCCACTAGTTTCGGGGACCGGTCTCCCCCTTTGGCCTGACCCCTCCACGCAGGTGGATTCGGGCGTGCGGTGGCGACTCGCCCGTCCGCACCCCTGGGATCCCTTCGTTCCTCGTTCCTGGAGCCTTCTCCGCTCCTCTTCCTTCCTTCTCCCTCTTCCAGGCCTGGGCCTCTGTTACTAGGCCCGCCTCCGGAGCAGAGCTCATGCAGAGCCCCTGCTCCCTGCCACTTCTGCTCAGACTTCTCTGCACTGAACTAAGATGGTGCCCACCTTTTATACTCCCTTCTCAATGCACCCAGGAACTGCTTCCTCCCTGCTCCTGCACTACAGGGTTCCCCTTCCTCAGTGTTCCCTCCCCCCACTCCAGCCAGGGACAGGGACTGTCGTGCCCATCTCAGGGGCATATTGGTCGCCCTGCCCCACGGCAATGTGGTGTAATGCATGCAGGTGTCGGGTCCTGATCCACACTACATCCTTACCTGAGAGTGAGATATCACACCTCTGGGTGAGGTGCAATACCTCTGTAGCAACCGAGCCCTCAGGGTGCTACAGTTCCATTTATCTTCAGCCTAGGTGACGTATTGCGATACAGGGCCGTAATTTTGGCTATAAAAGGGTCCCCTAGACCCCTACCCCAAGCTTTTTAAGAGAATCATATATGGCGTGCCAGGAGACTCTATGGAATGCTTTCTCAGCATCCAACGAGAGTATCTAATTACAAATTTTTAACTGCATCTAGCCCAGGAAATACTTTGTGCCTAGTAGCAGTGTCTGCTAGTCAGCGGATTATCCCGGCTGTTAAGCAAGCTACACCACCTGTAGTTTGGACACTTAATTTTTTCAAAGGAAATGCTTCGGGACCACGGGATTCTCAGTGAAGAGCATCAGGAGGCACCCCAAGGCATAGGGGCTGGGACTGGCATTAGGATGCCTTGCGGTGGACAGCCGAGCTCGATCCTTATAAAAGCTTTTTAACTGCAGCAGCTTTAGTGGACGCTACTGGAGCTGGAATTACGCGGCTGCTGGCATGAGACTTGCCCTCCAATAGATCCTTGTAAATGGATTTAAAGTGTATTCATTCAAATTAGAGAGACAATTTAAATTAAAAAGCTTAGAGCTGCCTCCACCACAGGGGGGCTCGCTCGACCCACCAGTGGACAGGCACCAGTATTGGGAGAGGGGGGCTGGCCGTCAGGGTTCACCGCGGCTCTGGCACAAACCCGGCGACGCGGAGGTGGCACGGGCAGGAGCGGACTGAATGTGTCGGCTTCTCACTTTTTGGATTTTAGAAGGGCATGACATGCCTATATCTGTGTCTCCCCCTCCTTTTACTCCTCCACCTCTTTTCTTTTCGCATGACTATATGTACTTGTCACTTTTCCATGTGTTAGTTGTGTCTTCTGAGCAGTTTGTCAGCTTTTGGACACCTTTGAAGGTGTTTTCTATGTATTTCTATGTGTTTTTGTTTGCCTGCCATTGGTTTTAACGGTGTTCGAAGGTGTTCGACGAACAGTTCGACGAACAGTTCGGCGAACACACGGGTGTTCGACGAACCGAACCGAACTCGAACACTACGGGGGTGGCTCAACACTACTCTTGAAGCTCATCAAGACAATGCCAAGAGTGTGCAAAGCAGTCATCAAAGCAAAAGGTGGCTACTTTGAAGAACCTAGAATATAAGACATATTTTCAGTTGTTTCACACTTTTTTGTTAAGTATATAATTCCACATGTGTTAATTCATAGTTTTGATGCCTTCAGTGTGAATGTACAATTTTCATAGTCATGAAAATACAGAAAAATCTTTAAATGAGGAGGTGTGTCCAAACTTTTGGTCTGTACTGTATATACATTACACTCACATTTACACACTTCAAGTACATACATGTAAAATGCATGCATTGTGCTGTAATTTCTACCAAAGAAAATGCAAAAAAAAAACTAAAAAAGGAGCAGCAATATGCCGACAAATTTGTCATATAATCCGTTCACTGACTGAATTTGTTGTTTGGCATTTGAGACGACCAGAAGATTTTTAGTTTTTCAACTTCCTGCATTTATAGCCACGAGAGACAAAACTTTCTTTAATTTTAAAGTCAAAATCAATGTAAGAGATTATGTTTTTTTTCATTAAAGTTTCATTATGGATTAAATGCAAAATATAAAGCAAAAACAATTGTGCCAAATCTATCTATCTATTATCTATCTATCTATTATATATTTATTACCTATCTATTATCTATCTATTATCTATCTATCATCTATCTATTATCTATTATCTATCTATTATGTATCTATCATCTGTCTATTATCTATATATTATCTATTATCTATCTATCGATTATCTATCTATTTATCTATCTATGTATTATCTATCTATCTATTATTTATCATCTATCTATTATCTATCTATCTATCTATCTATCTATGTATTATCTATCTATCTATTATTTATCATCTATCTATTATCTATATATCTATCTATTATCTATCTATCTATTATCTATCTATCTATCTATCTATTATCTATCTATTATGTATCTATCATCTATCATCTATCATCTATTATCTATTATCTATATATCTATTATCTATCTATCTATCTATCTATTATCTATCTATTATCTGTCTATCTATCTATCTATTATCTATCTATTATCTATCTATCTATTATCTATCTATTATCTATCTATCTATCTATCTATTATCTATCATCTATCTATTATCTATCTATTATCTATCTGTCTATCTATTATCTATCTATTATGTATCTATCATCTATCTATCTATTATCTATCATCTATCTATTATCTATCTATCTATCTATTATCTATCTATTATCTATCTATCTATTATCTATCTATTATCTATCTATCTATTATCTATCATCTATCTATTATCTATCTATTATCTATCTGTCTATCTATTATCTATCTATTATGTATCTATCATCTATCTATCTATTATCTATCATCTATCTATTATCTATCTATCTATCTATTATCTATCTATTATCTATCTATCATCTATCTATTTATATATTATCTATCTATCACCTATCTATTATTTATCTATCACCTATCTATTATCTATCTATCTATTATCTATCACCTATCTATTATCTATCTATCACCTATCTATTATCTATTATCTATCATCTATCTATTATCTATCTAACTCTCTGTCTGTTTGTCTACAATAACAATTACTTGAATAGAATATTTGGATGACGATTATCTTGTCTCATCTAGTGACATCTATGTTACTGATACATTTATATTATATAAATATAAGGACACTGATTTTCTTACTCAGGAACATTTGTGAAGAAAAAAACTCTCCTTCAGAAACTCCATGTGCCATTTTACAGTTATATCCCCTCTCCACGGACCTAATTAAAATTGTTCTTTTCTAATTCTGATGAACCTTAATGTCCCTGCGATTTTGATTTAACACGTGCCGCTGGGGTATACAGATAATGTTACCTTTTAAAGAGATATGCTCACCGTAATAGCAGATGTGGTAATTAAATAGAATGCATTACTGAGATGATTATTTTGGATCCAGAATTATTATGTTTGAAAGGCTGTGTCTGCCGTGGAAAATATATATATATTTTTATCTCTAAGATTTCTAAACTAAAATAAAAAATATTTTAATTTGAATAAAAATACTATTTTGTGCATACAGTTCCCTTGCACATCTTTCTGTATACATTGTTATAGACTACAAACAAACCATGTGCAGTTTGATCCTGGCTTTGTGCTTCTACCTATTCCTTACTTTTGCACCCATATAAATGATTCACCTAATTTAAAGCGTACCTGTCCTTTCACGTAAAACCTGTAGAAAAGCATTAGAGTGCTGCCCTCATCCCCCACAACAAGAGAAAACTGCTTTAGGTGCACATGCCAGGCTAATAAGTCCTGGAACTGTCCTAATTCTCATGTTCTATATCTTCTCTTTCTGCTATTTCAGTGCTCGGTTCCTGTTCATCAACATCCTTACTGAATTATAGGTGCTAGATGTATTTTCTTCATATCCCAGCAGGCATTGCTCCTGTCATTGTCCAATGGTTGGCTTGTTCTGAACTGAAATCTCGCCGCTCTGTTATGCCTGTGTGCAGATTGACATGTAAAGACTAAGATCCACACACTTTCTATATAAAGAAATATATATATACCAGACCCACTCCTAAAAAATCCCACCCACCTTTCTGTAAAGAGAAAAATAAGTATCCCCCACTACCTGTAAAACGACAAAGACCCACCCGTACTTACTGTAGGAAAATAAAGACCCACCCCCACTTACTGTGGTGAGTTAAAGACGCACCCCCACCATAAAGAGATAAAGACCCGCCCTTACTGTAGAGAAACAATGACCCACCCCACTTACTGTGGTGAGTTAAAGACCTTCACCGACTTATTGTAGAGAGATAAAGACCTGACCCCACTTACTGTAGAGACAAAGACCTGCTCCCACTTACGGTAGAGAGATAAAGACCCACCCCCACTTAGTGTAGAGATAAAGACCCACCCCCACTTAGTGTAGAGAGATAAAGACCCGCCCCCACTTACTGTAGAAAGACAAAGACCCGCCCCCAGCTACTGTAGAGAGATAAAGACCCGCCCCCACTTACTGTAGAAGGACAAAGACCCGCCCCCACTTACTGTAGAGACAAAGACCCGTCCCCACTTACAGTAGAGAGACAAAGACCCGCCCCCATTTACTTTACAGATACAAAGACCTACTTCCACTTACTGTAGAGAGACAAAGACCCACCCCCACTTACTGTAGAGACAAAGACCCGCCCCCACTTACTGTAGCGACAAAGACCCGCCCCCACTTAGTGAAGAGAGAAAAAGACCCGTCCCCACTTACCTTAGAGAGACAAAGACCCACCCCCACTTACTGTTTGGGGAAAAAGACCCACACCTACTTACTGTAGAGAGAAAAATACCGGCTCCCACTTACTGTAGAGAGACAAAGACCCACCCCCACTTACTGTAGAGACAAAGACCTACTCCCACTTACTGTAGAGAGACAAAGACCTGCCCCCACTTACCGTAGAGAGACAAATACCTGCCCCCACTTACTGTAGAGATACAAAGGCCCACCCCCACTTACTGTAGAGAGACAAAGACCCGTCATCACTCACTGTAGAGAGACAAAGACCCGCCCCCACTTACTGTAGTGAGACAAAGACCCACCCCACTTACTGTAGAGACAAAGACCTGCCCCAACTTACTGTAGAGAAACAAAGACCCGCCCCCACTTACTGTAGAGACAAAGACCTGCCCCCACTTACTGAAGTGAAATAAAGACTCACCCCCACTTACTATAGAGAGACAAAGACCCACCCTCATTTACTGTAGAGATAAAGACCTGCCCCCACTTACTGCATGGAGATAAAGACCCACACCTACTTACTGTAGAGAGACAAAGACCTGCTCCCACTTACTGTAGATAGACAAAGACCCACCTCCACTTACTATGGTGAGTAAAAAACTGCCCATTCTTACTGTCGAGAGACAAAGACCCACTCCTACTTATTATAGGGAGACATAGACCCACCCCTACTTACTGTAGACCAATAAAGACCTGCCCCCACTTACTGTAAAGATTTAAAGACTCACTCTTACTATAATAAGATAAAGACCTAACCTAACTTACTGTAGGAAGACAAAGACCCACCCGCACTTACTGTAGAGAGACAAAGACCCACCCCCACTTACTGTGACAAGTTAAAGATCCACCCCTACTTACTGTAGAGAGACAAAGACAAGTCCCCACTTACTATGGAGAGTTAAGCGCCTGCCCCTACTTACTCTGGAGATAAAAACCTGTCCCCACTTACTGCATGGAGATAAATACCCACACCTACTTACTGTAAAAAGACAAAGACCCACCCCCACTTACTGTAGAGAGACAAAGACCCACCCCCACTTACTGTAGAGCGACAAAGACCCTCCTCCATTTACTGTAGAGAGACAAAGACCCACCCCCACTTACTGTAGAGAGACAAAGACCCGCCCCCACTTACTGTAGAGCGACAAATACCTGCCCCCACTTACTGTAGAGCGACAAAGACCCACCCCCACTTACTGTAGAGAGACAAAGACCCGCCCCCACTTACTGTGCAGAGACAAAGACCCACCCCCACTTACTGTGGAGAGATAAAGACCCGACCCCACTTACTGTAGAGACAAAGATGTGCCCCCACTTACTGTAGAGAGACAAAGACCCACCCCCACTTACTGTAGAGCGACAAAGACCCACCCCCACTTACTGTGGAGAAACAAAGACCCGCCCCCTCTTACTGTAGAGAGACAAAGACCTGCCTCCACTTACTGTAGAAAGACAAAGACCCGCCTCCACTTACTGTGCAGAGACAAAGACCCACCCCCATTTACTGTGGAGAGATAAAGACCCGCCCCACTTACTTTAGAGAGACAAAGATGTGCCCCCACTTACTGTAGAGAGACAAAGACCCACCCCCACTTACTGTAGAGCGACAAAGACCCACCCCCACTTACTGTGGAGAAACAAAGACCCGCTCCCATTTACTGTAGAGAGACAAACACCTGCCTCCACTTACTGTAGAGAGACAAACACCTGCCCCCACTTACTGTAGAGAAACAAAGACCCGCCCCCACTTACTGTAGAGAGACAAATGACCACCCCCACTTACTGTAGAGACAAAGACCCATCCCCACTTACTGTAGAAAGATAAAGACCCGCCCCCACTTTCTGTAGAGAGACAAAGACCCGCCCCCACTTACTGTAGAGACAAAGACCCATCCCCACTTACTGTAGAGAGATAAAGACCCGCCACCACTTACTGTAGAGCGATAAAGACCCGCCCCCACTTACTGTGGAGAGACAAAGACCTGCCCCCACTTACTGTAGAGATATAAAGACCCGTCCCCACTTACTGTAGAGAGACAAAGACCCGCCCCCACTTACTGTAGAGAGATAAAGACCCGCCCCCACTTACTGTGGAGAGACAAATACCTGCCATCACTTACTGTAGAGAGATAAAGACCCGCCCCCACTTACTGTAGAGAGATAAAGACCAGCCCCCACTTACTCTAGAGACAAAGACCCGCCCCCACTTACTGTAGAGAGACAAAGAACCGCTCCCACTTACTGTAGAGATACAAAGACCCGCCCCCACTTACTGTAGAGACAGAGACCTGCCCCCACTTACTGTAGAGAGACAAAGACCTGCCATCACTTACTGTAAAGAGACAAAGACCCGTCCCCACTTACTGTAGAGAGATAAAGACCTGCCCCCACTTACTGTAGAGCGAAAGACCCGCCTCCACTTACTGTAGAGACAAAGACCCGCCCCCACTTACTGTAGAGACAAAGACCCGCCTCCACTTACTGTAGAGACAAAGACCCGCCCCCACTTACTGTAGAGATACAAAGAACCGCCCCCACTTACTGTAGAGAGACAAAGAACCGCCCCCACTTACTGTAGAGATACAAAGACCCACCCCCACTTACTGTAGAGACAAAGACCCTCCCCCACTTACTTGGGCTGATGGATCATGCATTATTGTTGTACGTATAACCCATCCCCTTTTGCATTTCCCATCCCTTGGTTGAACTTGATGGACATAAGTATTTTTTCAGCTGTATTGACTATGTAGCCTTGTAAATTAATGGAACTTATGTACATTCTGTAGCAGGTGCGTCTCGTTACTCACATCTTCTGCGTTAAGCAGAGGCACGGGCTTAACGTTTACAAGTGGCGGCACATTGCTTGTAAGGTACAATTTAAACATACGCCGTAGATGATTGGTCCTCTCCATTACACACTATTTTCTCACTGTCTACAGCCTACTTCTACTCAGTATCTGATTCTCAGCCAGGCAAGTCTAGTCTTCTTTCATTGTTCCTCCAGTTCTAGCTCACACAGCTCCTCTTTCTCACTTTTCCTTTGCTGTCTCAGGGTCCTCACTAACCCATCGCTACATTCCCCTGGGCTCTCAGTTCTGTACCTGCTCCAGCTGTGCTCTTTCTTCTCTCCACTTTACTTCTCAGGTATCAAGGATATTCAGACCATTGCCAAGATCCAAAACTGTCACTTCTTAATCCAGTGACCAGACTTCCTATCTCAGTTTCCTTCCTTCTACACACAACCAGCTTTTCTTCTTGCGTATTTGCGCATCTGTCATCAGCTAACCACAACTGCCCACATACCTGGATGTATCCCCAAAGCTCCTCGCGGCTGCATGGCTGGCTACTTGTTAACCCTTCCCTGCCCATGTAGCTTTTAGACAACATATTTTCTTACTATAAAACTGCCTAATAATCCTATTTCTTAAAAAAATCACAATGCTTTACAGCTTTACATTACGTCACAGCAGTTTATCAAACAGCTCATAACAAGTAAAACATTAGATAACATCAGCAAAATTCTTCTGGTGGGTGTCAGCCAGCTTCCACTCCTTTCCAGCTTTCCTGCTGATTTACAACCCCCCCCATTACTGTAGGGAGATAAAGTCCATCCCACTTCCTGTGATCTGTCTCTTCATCTCTGCCAATAGAGATGGATTACACTTGACAACAGGCAGTGCTGCGAATGATACATAAGAGTGGGTTCAATTACATGGAAGGGGGCAACACAACATAATTTATAAAAAAAAATAAAAAATGAGATACATTTTTCTGAAATCTACAGGCACAATTTAACTTTAAGGATTATCAAATGTTGTGCGTGGTCATGCAGAATATATCAAATACGATCAAAAAATAATTTATTAACAGTTTAGTTTTTTTATTTATTATTAGTTATTTATTTTATTTTAATAAGTTTCCAAAGTTGGGACCCCCAACATTTCAGACATTTATTACATACATAGGATGTGCCATATATTTTTGAGATGGATGTTCCCCATATTATAATGTTTAGAGTTTGCAAAGAATATTCAAAACAATTGAGAAGTCAACGCACAGAAGAAATAAAGGAATTGTTTCGGGCTTGTGAGATGTACTCCATCATTGGGTTTGTTTGACAAATGTAGATGGTGTACGGTAAGATCTGCCCCGGGCCCTTCCTGCAGGAGAAAAATGAGACCTATCATTTTGTTTGGGACACAAAAATTTACTCACTTATCCTTAGTATTCTTATTCTCCTTCAATCCCTCAAGGCTGAGCGAGCTAGTGAATTGAGTTTACAGACTTTGAGAAATAAGATATAAAACTGCTCTATTCTAAGGTTTACTCGGAAGTAGAATCGTGATGTTTGGTGAAGAAGAGATAGATAGAAAGTAAAAAAATTATCTATCTATCTATGAAGAATATATTCTGCAAATTAGAAATGTTTTAAAAATAGAAGTGTTCACTGTTTTTTTGTAACAATTACCGAAATTTAAAGTGGATGAACAAAAGAGGAATCTAAATCAAGTGAACATTTGGTGATCGCCTTCATCACATGTTCTTGATCACTTGCACAAAGTTTTTGAAGGATCTCGGCAGAAGATTGTTCCAAACATCTTGGAGAACTGACCCCAGATCTTCTTTGTATGAGGCTTGTGCAAATCCTTCTATCTCTTCATGTGATCCCAGACAGACTGGATGATGTGAGATCGGGGCTCTGTGGGGGCCGGATCATCTCGTTCTTATTGACATCTGTCGGATGTTTGGGATCGTTGTCCAGCTGTAGAATAAATTTGGAGCCAATCAGATGCTCCCCTGATAGTATTGCACAAGAGGTAAATCTCTGTTTTGGTCAAACTTCCACGAATCAGAAAATTATCACTAAAATTGGGTATTTTTTTTTTCTAAATGGAATTGAATTGTATTCGAATTTTACAAAAATTGTTATTCTCCAGAATGCAATTTTTTTTGGAATTTGCTCTTTTCGAATTCAGCAAAAATGGCGCCAAGCTAGCAGATATTTTTCAGAAATGCAAAGGGCCAGCCAAAGGTCAAAATAAAAAAAGCCAATACACTCCTCATCGTCCACCTGTACGGCCACCTCTGCTGCATGCTTTCCCTTGTATGGTCCTTGGTGCATCTTCTTGTTGTCATGGGTGAAACTCCTGGTATAGTGTGAAGGTGCAGTGCGCAGCGACTGGAAGAAGATGCACCGAAGACCAAATAGGAGAAGGTGAATAATTGAGGTGGCCGGAGAACAAAGTATTTTTTTTACATTATACTTTTATTATGCTCTGGAGTCTTTTCAGAACATGAATGAACATTCAATTTGCCGAGAATAAATTCATGGAGAATCAAATTTCCTGGTAAAATCTGTGATTTGGTGAATTCCCGTCTAGTTAGATCCGCTCATCTCTAATTATCACTGATCCTATTGTGAAGGTAACACATTGATGTGATCATCCAGCATGGGCTCATATTGAGATACATTGTATATTATATTAACGTCACTGGGAGTAATAATTTTAGGACATTGTCTTCAACTTATGACTGTCCAATGTTGGGCTGTCTGGACATTCTTCTCGTGTCCACCATTGCGCTGTAGAAATATATAAGAGTCATAGAGACCGAATAATAACACAACACAGAATGAGACATGGGTAGGTCAGGTAACACTGACGTCTTCTTCAAGCTGCACTAGCAATGCAAATTACCTAAGAGGGCAATCATGTATCTAAAACAGAGAATAGACAGCTGATTGCAAAAGAGGGTGCAAAAAAAAAAAACTTACCAATGCTATTATATATTTTTCATGTATCCCATACAAGATTGATTAGTGAGAATTCAGTTTTTACATTATTCTCTGGCAGAAACTAGAGAAGAAAGAAAATACATTTTAACCATTAAGTGATAGAAGATGATGAAAACTTACGTTTTCTTATAGTAAAGGTTAAAAAAACGTCTACAGCCTTGGATGAGATATCTGCAAATTGCACAGAGAGCTCAACGATTTCAACAAGAGTCGTGTAATACCACATTTGTCCACTAATTTGTCTTTATTCTTCTCAGCATAATTACCCTTTGAGCTCCGCCCCTTTGGAAAGCACCATAAATATTATTACTAAATAAAAGTGCTCAAAACACTGGAATCGTATGTTGGATGTAAAAAAAAGAGAAAATATATGAATATTCAGGAATAAAATAAGAAAATAAGAGCAAAAAAACTGATAACTTTTCACCCGATGATGTTTTGCTTTAAAATCTGTATAATTCATGCATGAAAAAACTAGAAAAAAAAATTCAAATAAAAGTCATTTTGGGGTTAAATTTCCGACATGATGGGAAATGTTGAATAATTTATCTCTCCTGGACAGTTTTGAACCCGAGCAGATTTTAATTTGACGAGGGATTATGATGGATTTAGCACTTATAAGACTATTCTCCTCCTGTTTTGTGCGCTTATGGAGGAAACACAATGAATATTTTTTTTTTTAGAACTTGTATTTTGTCAGCTGCTGAGGATGACTTCTTGGGGAAATTGCAGAAATAAAAAGTGCTGACCCTCCCAAATCTGAAAAGTTAAGTTAATTGGTGGATTATCTGTTAATTATACAGATCCCAAGACTCAAGACTTGCAAGTGCCAGTCAAGGGCTATGCTATAAGCCTGGGATATTTCTATACACTATCCATACATACAGCAGAAGTCAGCGCATACCAATACTTATAAAAGGTCTGAGCCCTAGGGAAACTCTAGCGACAGTCATAGCCGCGCTTCCGGTTCAGTCTTCGTACCCAAGGTCTATTATATTATGTTTTCTTTTATTACATGAAGTCAAGTTTAGGATAAACAGAATGCAGGATTGCATTGATAGATTCCTATGGGAAACCCGAAGCTGAGCGTTTTGTCAACTTTGGTTTGCAAAATGCTTTATTGGTCTTCATATCATGCACTTGATATAATGAGAGAAATATACTTAACTATGTAATTTCCAAAAAAAAAAGAAAAACGAAAAGAGCTAGAATTATTGTTATTTTATGCAGCTGAAAATCTTTATATTACCGTAGAGTTACATGATAAAGTCACCACTAGGGGGAGCTCAGGAGTTTATGAAAGAAGCATGCGCTATTGACTTTTTTAGGAGCAGTATAGTTTTATTTTTTAGCGTTGAGGTCCACCAAATAGTGGCTTTGCCCCCATACTGCATACCCCCTTAAAGTATACTATCCCTGATAGAGCAGGACTTCCCTGAATTAGAGATACTGTCCCATTGTCCCAGGAGATCAGGGGTATGTCCCTACTTAAGTTGTATCTGTGTTCAAAGGTTATAGATATGGCTGAATATAATGGTGGAGCAGGGAGCCGACAGGTTCTTCCTCCACCATTCATTCTAGGGAAAGACTAAAGATACTTTGCACAACTCTTCTTAGGATTGGTCAAACCAAGAGGTAAGAAAAGGAAGGACATGACTGTAAGCATGCATGTGGCTTGGAGGGTAAACTGTATTTTTCCATAGCCTTTAATAAAGTTGACTACTTTTTGCATTTTTCCAGTCTTTCAGTTTTGGAGCCGAATCTATTGACTTTACAAATGAAATATCATGAAGTGAGTCATAGAGATGAACGACCCCGAACATTAAAGTTCAGAGTTCATATCGGACACTCTGGAACGGACTTCAGCTGGAAGTCCATTTTACTGTTCGTCAATGTCCGGAGTTCGGGAGGAGAGAGAGAGATATTCCAGCTCCAAAGTCCGAGTCCCGATTGATTTCAATGGGGTTTGGGTTCAGGCTCAAGTTTGGGTACCCAAACCGAGCTTTGGACTAAAGAACCCAAACTTCCACGGGTCCGCTCATCACTAGTGAGTAGATATGAGTAGGGATGGGCAGATCGGTGAAAGTTCAGGTTCTGGTACCTGATCCAAACTTTGTCAAAAGTTCGATCAGGTACCAGAACCATAGGCGGATTATAATGAGGGCAATCCGGGCTACCGCCCGGGGACCCAAACCTCCAGGGGGCCCGGGGCTCCGGGGTGCCTATGGCCAGATTGCCCTCATTATATGTGCGGCGCCTCGGCACATACCGGCAGACAGTGGCGGGGGGGCCCCCCGGACCGCTCCCCCAGCAGCGGCGCACGGCCGCTGCTTCTTCTTCGGCCGGGCCAACACTGCAGCAGTTAACTTCCCTGTGGTGCTGGCCCGGCCGCGTCACTGCTAGGAGACACGGCCCTGTGCGCGGCCATGTCTCCTAGCTGTGACGTCACGCAGAGCGCACCCGGCCTGCAGTGCTGCACCGGAAAAGAGCAGGAGGACTGGAGCCGAGCCGGGGGATGGTGAGTGTCTGTGTGTGTGTGTGTATGTGTGTGTATGTGTGTGTGTGTATGTGTGTGTGTGCAGGCAGATATCATTGTGTGATGTCTGTTTATATGTATTTTTGTGTTTCAAATGTGTTTATGCGTGTATGTATATGTCTGTATATGTTTGTGTGCGTGCGTGACTGCGTACGTGACTGCGTGCGGCCTCCTGCTGAGTATAGATGGCGCCTTGCGGCCTCCTTCTGTCCCTGGGGGGGGCGTTGTGCGGCCTCCCGCTGTGTATAAATGGCGCCATGCAGCCTCCCGCTGTGTATAGATGGCGCCGTGTGGCCTCCCGCTGTGTATAGATGGCGCCGTGCGGCCCCCTGCGGTGTATAGATGGCATCGTGCGGCCCCCTGCAGTGTATAGATGGCATCGTGCGGCCCCCTGCTGTGTATAGATGGCGCCGTGCAGCCACCCGCTGTGTATAGATGGCTACATGCGGCCTTCCGCTGTGTATAGGTTGCGCCATGCGGCCTCCCGCTGTATATAGATGGCGCCGTGCGGCCTCTCGCTGTGTATAGATGGCGCCGTGCGGCCTCCCGCTGTGTATAGATGGCTCCGTCGGCCTCCTGCTGTGTATAGATGGCTCCGTGCGGCCTCCTGCTGTGTATAGATGGCTCCGTGCGGCCTCCTGCTGTGTATAGATGGCTACATGCGGCCTCCCGCTGGGTATAGATGGCGCCGTGCGGTCTCCCGCTGTGTATAGATGGCTACGTGTGGCCTCCCGCTGTGTATAGATGGCTACGTGCTGCCTCCTGCTGTGTATAGATGGCTACGTGCGGCCTCCCGCTGGAAGTGCATTGAGTGAAGAGGTATTTGGGAATCCTGCAGAAAATACCTGTGTGAATTGCGTGAAGAGGTATTTGGGAATCCTGCAGAAAATACCTGTGTGAATTGCGTTTGCGAGTGTGAACGAGCTGCATGTGTCCGGAGCGTAAGTGCGAACGAAAGTAAGTGTGTGACTTGTTTTTCAGTGACTTTGGATTCAGGCAGTTTGGAAGGGAGGACTTAGGACTGAATTGCTGACTGTATTTCATCTTTCTTTACTTTATTTTTTGCTTAATTAATCCACCTGACCTACTTATCTGATTCCCCCGTCCATACTTGATACTTAATTGATCCCCCGTCCATACTTTACTGATCCCCCGCCGATATCTAATTGATACACTTGCACATCCCTAATTGATCCCCGTCCATACACCTATATATAAATAATTGTGTTTTGTACTTGTATATATATACTGACTGTATCCCCATATTTAGAATGACGTCCATTTTGGCCGGAGCCGTGCAGTGTACATCTTGCGCAATGTATGCATTCCGTGAGCAACCGCTCGAGGATCCATACTGCTGCGAGAGATGTGAGCATATCGTGCACTTGGAAGCCCAAATTCTGGATCTAAGTGCTCAGATAGCGGTACTGAGGAGCATCGACAACATGGAACGGAGTTTGCTGCTCACCGAGCAGACACTCAATGGGTCAATACTGGAGGTGGAGCATAGAGGGGAAGTGCAGGCTGAACAGGCAGGGAGCTGGATAACAGTTAGGAGGGATAGAGAGAAGAAGTATAGGAAGGCTGGTTCAGAACCGGCATTATTGGAGCACGACAGATCCTCTGACCGCCGGGGGAGTGTATGCTCCAGTAATGAGGGGGAGGGGGGAAGTGTAGGGCAGGCAAGACAGGTTCTGGTAGTGGGTGACTCTATTATTAGGGGGACAGACAGGGCAATCTGTCACAAAGACCGGGATCACCGAACGGTGTGCTGCCTCCCTGGCGCTCGAGTCCGGCACATCGCGGATCGGGTTGACAGGTTACTGGGTGGGGCTGGCGAAGACCCAGCGGTCATGGTCCACATCGGCACCAATGACAAAGTGAGTGGTAGATGGAGGGTCCTTAAAAATGATTTCAGGGCCCTAGGTAGGAAGCTTAGGGCAAGGACCTCCAAGGTAGTTTGCTCAGAAATACTACCAATCCCGCGAGCCACACAGGAGCGCCAACGGGAAGTTAGGGAGGTGAATAAGTGGCTAAAGAGTTGGTGCAAGGCAGAAGGGTTTGGGTTCATGGAGAACTGGGCCGACTTCGCGGTCGGCTACAGGCTCTACCGTAGGGACGGGCTGCACCTCAATGGGGAGGGTGCAGCGGTGCTGGGGAAGAAGATGGCTAATAGGTTGGAGGAGTTTTTAAACTAGAGACGGGGGGGGAAACCAAGGAAATAGGTGGGATGTGAGGCAAGCAAGGGGGAAGGGGAGAAGTGAATATAATGAGGGTGGAGAGGGGGGTGGGGATAGTACAGTTAGATCGTTAGAGAAGAATAGGATGCTAAATAACCCCAAAGTTTTATCTTGCATGCTGACCAACGCAAGAAGCCTGACCAATAAGGCGGATGAGCTGCAGGCGCTTATATCGGAGGAGAGGTATGACATCGTAGGTATAACAGAGACTTGGCTAGACGATAGCTACGACTGGGCGGTAAATTTATTAGATTATAGTTTATTTAGAAGGGACCGGAAACAGGGGAAAGGCGGAGGAGTCTGCTTATATGTAAAGTCATGTCTAAAACCCAGACTAAGGGAAGATATAGGAGAGGGAGAAGAGGGGGTCGAGTCCATGTGGGTAGCGATAGAGGGGGCAAAAAATAATAATAAAATATTACTGGGGGTCTGCTATAAGCCACCAAATATAACAGAGGAGAATGAGAATCTGCTATTAGGACAAATAGACAAAGTAGCAAAATATAATGAAGTGATTGTAATGGGGGATTTCAACTACCCGGATATTGACTGGGAAACAGAAACCTGTAGATCTCAGAAAGGAAAAAGGTTCTTGACAAATATTAAGGATAATTATCTCTCCCAACTAGTGCAGGAACCAACGAGAGGGAAGGCCGTGTTGGACTTAATATTGACTAATAGGCCTGATAGAATAACTGAGGTACAGATAGGGGGGCACCTAGGTAATAGCGACCATAATATTATCGACTTCAAAATGCCCTTCAGTAGGGTTATCAATAAGGGAACAACAAAAACATTAAACTTTAGGAGGGCGAAGTTTGATCAGCTGAAAGAAAGCCTTCAACTTATTGACTGGGACAAAGTTCTTAATCAAAGGAATACGAATAGTAAATGGGAAACCTTCAAAAGAATTCTGAATACTCAGTGCGAGAGGTATATACCGTATGGGAATAAAAGGGCCAGAAATAAGAGGAAACCAATATGGTTGAACAAGAACGTAAAAGGGGCGTTAAATAGCAAAAAAGAGGCATTCAAGAGATTAAAACAGGAAAACAGTAAGGAGGCACTAATGTGTTACAAGGAAAAAACGAGAAACTGTAAAAAAACAAATAAAAATAGCGAAGGAGGAAACAGAGAGACGTATTGCTAGGGAAAGTAGATCAAATCCCAAACTGTTCTTTACGTATATAAATAGTAAAAGGATTAAATCGGATAATATTGGACCGATAAAAAGTGAGGAAGGCAAAATCATAGAGAAAGATGAGGATAAAGCTAATCTATTAAATAATTTTTATTCGACAACTTTCACAAAGGAAATCGAACTAACAGGAGAAATGAGAAGTGACAAGCTTAATCCTCCACTAAGTATGACAAATCTAACCCAAGCTGGGGTACAGAAACGCCTCAGTAACATTAAAATAAACAAATCACCAGGACCTGATGGCATACACCCACGGGTACTAAGGGAACTAAGTAATGTGATAGACAGACCGTTATATCTTATATTTAAGGACTCTGTTGAGACTGGGTCTGTGCCACTTGATTGGCGACAGGCGAATGTAGTGCCAATATTCAAAAAGGGAGCAAAAAGTGACGCTGGAAACTATCGGCCGGTGAGTCTGACGTCCGTTGTGGGCAAAATTTTTGAAAGCTTCATTAAAGAGGCAATTACGGAGCATCTTGATGCTAATAATCTTTTAATCCCGAACCAACATGGATTCATGAGGAATCGCTCCTGCCAAACAAACCTGATTGACTTCTACGAGGAGGTTAGCTCTCGATTAGATCAGGCAGAACCAGTGGATGTCGTGTATCTCGACTTCTCAAAAGCGTTCGATAGCGTGCCACATAATAGGTTGGTATACAAAATGAGAATGATGGGGCTGGGGGAAAATGTCTGCAAGTGGGTAGCTAACTGGCTAAAGGATAGAAGGCAGAGGGTGGTTATAAATGGAATATACTCAGATTGGGTAAGCGTCACTAGTGGGGTACCACAGGGGTCTGTACTAGGCCCAATGTTATTTAATATCTTTATTAACGACATAGTCAACGGGATAAATAGTAAAATATCAATATTTGCAGATGACACAAAGTTATGTAAAACAATTAATACAAAAGAGGACAGTGCAGACCTACAGAGGGATTTGGATAAGCTGGGTAGGTGGAGCATTAAATGGCAAATGAGGTTTAACGAGGAGAAATGTAAGGTCATACATATGGGAAGGAAAAATGGAAGTCACCAGTACTCACTGAATGGGAAATCATTGGGGAATTCAGAGATGGAGAAGGACTTGGGCATCTTGATTGATAGCAAACTAAATTGGAGTGCCCAAAGTCAGGCCGCTGCTGTAAGGGCAAACAGGGTAATGGGATGTATCAGAAGAGGTATAGCTGCAAAGGATGAGAACATTGTTCTTCCACTGTACAAAGCACTGGTCAGACCACACTTGGAATACGGTGCTCAGTTATGGGCCCCAATATATAGAAAGGATATAAATGAGCTTGAAAAGGTACAAAGGAGGGCAACAAAATTAATAAAGGGAATGGAGGGACTGCAATACCCAGAGAGGCTGGCAAAACTAGGACTATTCAGCCTGGAAAAGAGAAGGTTGAGGGGGGACATAATAAATGTGTACAAATATGTTAGGGGACAGTATAGAGATCTTGCCCGGGATTTGTTCAAAAGGAGGGATATTACGGTAACAAGAGGGCACTCACTAAGACTGGAAGAGAAAAGGTTTCAGCACCAGCATAGGAAGGGGTTCTTTACGGTAAGAGCAGTGAGAATATGGAATTCACTGAGTGAGGAGACGGTAATGTCAGATTCACTACACCAGTTCAAGCGGGGACTGGATGCATTTCTAGACACCAGGCAGATTTCAGCGTATACTTAAAAATAGAATAAAATAGTAGGTTGATACAGGGATTTATTCTGACTGCTGGTTTCAGAGTCGGGAGGGAATTTTTCCTCAGGTGAAGATTGGCCAAATCATTTGGGGTTTTTGCCCTCCTCTGGATCAACTTTAGCAATTACAGAACTAACAGGTCGAACTTGATGGACGCAAGTCTTTATTCGGCTTTACAAACTATGTTACTATGTTACTATGATGGCGCCGTGCGGCCTCCCGCTGTTTATAGATGGCTACGTGCGGCCTCCTGCTGTGTATAGATGGCTACGTGCGGCCTCCTGCTGTGTATAGATGGCTACGTGTGCTCAATATTGAGTCATACAATTAATGTAAGGCTATGTGCCCACGATGCAGAAATGCTCCGTATTCTTTTTGAGCGTTTCTGCATCTCCCTGGCAGAAAAAACGCATGCGGATTGTACATGCGTTTTTCCTGCCAGGGACAAGGGGATGTGAAGTGTTCTTCACTGGCATTTCCGCATGTGGGTTGACAAGCGATTTTAGCATCACTTGGAAAGTGCTTGACAACTTGGTTACACTATATAAATTCATGCAACCGGCATGGATTTATTTAGTGTGACCGTAAAAGAATGGTAAAAAATAAATATATAATTACCTTCTGATGGCCTGCCGATGTCAGCGGTCGCGTGACTCGTCACATGACTAAATGACGTCACGGCAGGTCCTTTTCAGACCATCGCGAGCTGCCGGCAAGCCAGGACGCATCGGATAAAAACACTGGGGGCCATCAGAAGGTAAGTATAATATTTATTTTTTATTTTATTCTTTTTTTACAGGTTCTATGGTTCCCGGGTCCGGAGGAGAGTCTCCTGTCCTCCACACCCGGGTACCATCCGCACATTGAAACGCATGGATTCTGCATGTACAGATGCTGTGATGAGGATTACATGTGTTCTAATGCAAGTCAATGGCGGCGAAAACGCTGCGCTTCCGCAAAATAATTGGTAGTGCTGCGGATTTTTCCGCAATGATAATCCGCAGTGGAAATTTCCGCAGCATGTGCACAGCACATGCGGATTATCATTGGGGAACATGGCAGGCCTTCAACCATGCGTTTTTAAGCGTTTATGCAGCGGAATTGCAGCTGTGGAAACGCTTAAAAAACGCATAGTGGGCACACAGCCTAAAAAAATTTATTATAATTAATATTGTGCCAAATTAATTTCACGCGAACTATCACATGATCTATCACAGGGGATCATGTGACATGTCACGTGATACATCAGGTGTGTGTGTGGGGGGGGGGGGCCCGCACCTTCTAAACTGCCCGGGGCCCTTGCTACTCTTAATCAGAACAGTACCCGAAGTTCAGCCAGAACCTGAACCTCTTTGAAAATAATGGAGACCAGAACTGGAAAGAAAAAAAAATCTTTCTCTCTCTCTCTGCAATGGACTTACCCCGGAACTCCGAACATTGCAACAGATTTTGGGGCAAGGCCCGTGTTGGGTGTTTTACACTGGACAATTACTGTCTGGTACGAAGGCTGAACGTACAAATTCGGGTTCGTGCATCTCTAGATATGAGTGAATCAGTTTGATACAAATCGAACTTGTGTCAATATTTTAGGAATTTGCTGAACTTAGTGAATTTGAACAATTTGCGATTCACTTTGTGCAAATTGCCATAAATGGCCACCACCATTTTACACATAACAAAAGATTGCAGCAGCCAGAAAAGGATCACATGACCTCTGATGCAACTGTGTGGGCTTTCCCATAATGCCTTGCAGTTATCACATCACACTGTCTAGCACATCCAATCAGGATGAACTATCATACATTACCTGTATAAAAGCCAAGGCAAGGAAGGAAGCTGTCGCTTTGTAGTGAATCTGGATAGCATGAACACGTTACAGCTGAAAGCTTAACAATAAAAAGAGAGAAACCCATAAAATCGTTAATGTGTGTGACAACCATCCGTTTACTCTTTGCAATATCTGTTGAGGTCACTTTGATATTACTAAAGCCATGTTTGCGTTAAAGAGCTTAAAACAGGTTGGATACAGTTCTAGGGTACCTCAGAGTGTTACACAAATCTTTTTAGGGAAATTTGAGACTTGCGATTTGCATCAAATCAAATTTTGGAGAAAATTTTTGAAAAGTAAGCAAATTTTATTTTCCCAAGATTTATTCATCTCTAGGAAGAAGAGAGGCACACGGAAAAAGAGACATTCTTAAAGGTGGATTTAATGATGGATTAGTGGATGGAGCTTTACAAAGTGGTTACATAGCTGCACAGTGTAAAGCTCTATCCACTAATTGATACAAAGAAGACGAAAAATGTTTCTATCTCTTTTTTGTGTTAGTTCTTATAGGACAATGTAATTTTCCTATTACTGAATGCCCCTGACCATAGGGGCATGTTCCTGCCGTGAATCACAACGCCCCATTGGCATTTCCACGGACGCGTGTCCCGTATGTGCCTCCGCTGATCAGTGGCACAGTGAGATTCCTTTGCATCTTTTCTTAATAAACTTGATCTTTATAATAAGCCGGGTGATTTCTATGTTCTTTTTCCTAAAGTTTGGTGTCTAAACATGAATTTTCACTGACAGCTTACCCACCAGTCCGGGCAGAGAACAAGCCTATTTTAATAAAGGAAAAATATGTAGAGATAAAACCTGTAATATAATTATTTCTTTATTCGTCTGCCTCCTACATGCTGTCAGCATGCGAGAAGGTAATTTAATAAAGAGAGAAAAGCATCATAAATTTTATTGGTAACTGTATTAATAGCTTCCTGACACCATTTTTATGGTCAAAATCTTTGACAAGCCGCCGAAGAACTCTTTGACTGGGAGACAAGCCATACGTGGAAATTGTATTTGCAGTTATGATTGTCTTTGCTAATTATCAGGGGGCACGCACGGCAGCCATTTGTGCATTATTTATTTTCTTAAAGGATAGAAAGAAAATCCTCCTTACAGAGCATTAGACATGGGAACAGCTGTTTAACCCCTTCTCTATGCGCCATAGCTTTTTAATGTCGTCATAGCCGTATGAGATCTTGCTTCTTGCAGGATGAGTTGTTGTTCTAAATGTCATCAATTACAAGATAATTAAATAATGGGGAAAAAAAACATAAAAAAATGATGTTTTGCTGCCATTCTCTGAGATCCGTAATAATTTTTTGTTTATCACTGGAGCTTTGTGAGGACTTGTTTTTTTGCAAGGTGAGCTGCAGTTTTTATTGGTGCCATTCTGGATGCATTCGACATTCTTATAGGAGTACAAACATGGTAGAAAAGATAGTGTGTAATATTCAAATTCTCCTGTGGAGGCGCTGCAGGAAATGTTCTGCTGGGTTTACCCACAGATTACAGCTGATTGTTGGGTGCAATGCAGAAGTAAATCCTTCAATCTTCTTAGAACTGACTTAGTCTAAGGCCAGTTTTGGACATTTGTGCTTTGCTGGTGTCCCTGCATGTTCCCTTTTTCCCGTTCATGCAGGGATGCCAACATATTCACCGCCCCGGCCGCTTGGTGAGCTCCCAGTCTCCTGCTTCCTGGTCTGTGCACGTCACACAGGCTTCCCGGCGGCACGCCTAGTATGCTCTGTTCTTAAAGGGGCAGCACGCACTCTTTGAGATTGCCCCCAGCAAATAGCTGGGAGGCATCATATATAAAAGGCACCTCCACAATAGGGAGTCGCCTGACCAATGTTCTCCTTTGATAGTGTTTGTGCAACTAGTGAGTTGCCAGGTCCCTGATCCTGAACCCCTGGTCCTTGTGTGGCCAGGGCCTGAACCCAAACTCTGTACCTGTAACCACATCGGCGGTGGTCCCTGAAGCCTGACACCCCTCCCTGCGGTATCTGAGCCTGAAGCTGCACCTGCGGCACCTGAAGATTGACACCGCTCCTGGCGGTACCTGTACCTGAAGCAGCACCCATGGCACCTGAAGCCTGAAGCCACACCGGCGGTACCTGAACCCCGAAACCGCACCAGCAGTACCCGAAGCTGAAACCGTTCTGGCAGTACTTGAACCAGCAAGAGTGTACTGTCAGAGCCTGTTCCAATATCCGAATCCAGCCCTGTCAGTCATTCCATGTCAGCATACATTCTGCCCGAGGATCCAGATCCTGTGCAGTCTGATAAGAGTCCGTATCCTGCCTTTAAAGTTACTCTGAGCCCAGTCTGTGGTTGTGAGGCTGATCCCTGGGGTCAGCGGCTTCAGTACCGGGGACTGCATAGGAGTGGTATCTGGAGGCTACCTGCAGCTTAGCTACGCCCCTCCTAGGTCCTTCCAGCCCCGTGGCACAATGGATCCATGAACCACATGCTGCACCTGGATGCATAACAGTGCATATTATGTTGCCAAGTTTGGGTCAGGAGATCAATGGCTAGTCCATGCATCACAGTGCGAGTATGGACCTCAGAACACGGATGTGTGAAAACGGTCTATCAAAAAGGAAATGTTCAAAACAGACATTTTTCCTCCACTTTAAGACTCCGATAGACCCAAGCTTTTGCTATGCAAAGTGTCACTTCAGGAAAAGTGGTTTCACTGGCGGTTTTTCATGTCATTTTTGTGGCCGGCGTCTTTTTTTCTATTTAAACTATAACTAACGAGTGGCTTCCTAAGATAATCTGCCTGAAAAATGAACTGCTACTTTTTTTAACCAGTTTCCAAGACATGAAGCAGTTAAAAGAAGTAACAAACTACTGAACATGTGTACAGCAATTTTACATTATTGTGCATTATGTTCATTTTTTGCAGCAGATTTTTTTGCAGTAGTTTTGCTGCACTATTCCAGGCAGAATCAACCTGAAAAAGAAGTTGTGTGCACACACACTCAGGCTGGTTTTCTGTCGTCCTCGAAACATGAACAGCACTCATATCGGAATATTCAGCCTGACCACCAAGTCTCCTGCCTTTATAGGCACACAGAAGACAAGTCCTAGCGGTCAGGCTGTGTTAGGCACACAGAAGACAGAAGACAAGTCCTGGCGGTCAGGCTGCGTTAGGCACACAGAAGACATAAGACAAGTCCTGGTCGTCAGGCTGCGTTAGGCACACAGAAGACAGAATACAAGTCCTAGCGGTCAGGCTGCGTTAGGCACACAGAAGACAAGTCCTGGCAGTCAGGCTGCGTTAGGCACACAGAAGACAGAAGACAAGTCCTGGCGGTCAGGCTGCGTTAGGCACACAGAAGACAAGTCCTAGCGGTCAGGCTGCGTTAGGCACACAGAAGACAGAAGAAAAGTCCTGGCGGTAAGGCTTCGTTAGGCACACAGAAGACAGAAGACAAGTCCTCGTAGTAAGGCTGAGTTAGGCACACAGAAGACAGAAGACAAGTCCTGGTCGTCAGGCTGCGTTAGGCACACAGAAGACAGAAGACAAGTCCTAGCGGTCAGGCTGCGTTAGGCACACAGAAGACAAGTCCTGGCAGTCAGGCTGCGTTAGGCACACAGAAGACAGAAGACAAGTCCTGGCGGTCAGGCTGCGTTAGGCACACAGAAGACAAGTCCTAGCGGTCAGGCTGCGTTAGGCACACAGAAGACAGAAGACAAGTCCCGGCGGTAAGGCTTCGTTAGGCACACAGAAGACAGAAGACAAGTCCTGGTAGTAAGGCTGAGTTAGGCACACAGAAGACAGAAGACAAGTCCTGGCGGTCAGGCTGCATATTCTGATCCCAGAATGGTCAATGTTTCACATATATGTTAGACCAGCCTGGGCAAATAAATGAATTGAAAGTTCTCCCACTTTCTAATAAACTTTGGTCCCAGTTGATTAAGTAACTTTTTGACAATTTGTTAGTATATAACTGGTTGAAATATTACTTTTGGCATTTTCCACCTATCTAAGTCAACTCCTCCAACATTTTAAAAATTAGATGAAGATTGAGCGGGATGGGACTTAGCGAAGTCCACTGTACAAATTCATCATAATTTATGCCATCATTTACTTTACTTATGGCATAAATGTACACCAAACCCCGACTGATATACTATTTCTCTCTCTGGTGCACAATGGCTGAAAGATGTGCCAATTTCTTTAAGAAGCGCACGCCTCCTGATCAGTTTGGTGCATCTTAATCCAGCGCTCTATTCATCAGGACTGGTGTGTACAGAATTCCAGCCTTCATGAATCGGAGCTTTTATGTTTTAGTTTAATCATTATTATGAAGAGCTGTAATTTTTCATGTATAGAACATTCTTGTAGAAGTGGATATGACTCGCCCCCTGGGCCGTGGGGCACGCGGAACCAGGCAATAGGGAGACGCTGGGAGTAGTAGTGGCGGCCCGGTCCCGTGGCTCAGGGTGGTCAGACCAATGGTAGTCTGCTACGTACTTGAGATAATGTCCGACTACGCCACCCGTGGATTGCGGTTATTAGGAACCGCCGCTGCAAGGCAGTCCGCTGGGGCTGATGATGGGTGCAGCTGAGGTGATAAGAGTCCCCACGGGAAGAGTGTGGCCCCAGGGCAGTGTAGTGGATGGTGGGAGTGATGGTGGTGAAGGTCCCAGTACCGGTAGTGCCGGAGGAGCGAAGGAGCACACGGACAACAAGTTACAGTACAGGGTCTTTACTCACAGTTCGTTTGTTCCGGGTCACTTCCGTCGGCAGTGACCGCCCGAGCCGTGCTGCGTCCACCAGGTGTGGGGCTCGGTCAACTCCCAAGCAGTCAAGAGCATGGCACAGGACCCCCTTTAATCCTTTCTCTGGCCTGCCTCACCAGTGACCCACTTTTGTCCGGCTGCCGCGGACTTGTGCAGTTAAACGTGGGCCCCGTCCTCCGCTGTCCTATATGGTGCCTTCCTAGCAGGTTTGATGAGGTGTCGCACCAATAGATGATCACGACGACCGGTCTTTGGCTGAGGGTTGTTTCTCCTCCACCAACTTGGGATCCGGTACCCTTAATCTGCCTGACCCTGCACCCTGGATTCTCGTGGGTTCTTAGGGTCCCTTCCACCTTCTTGTTCCTGAGCCCTTCTGTTTCTCTGTCTCTCCTTCTCTTTCTTTCCTGTTCTGTTCCTTTCTGTTCCTTTCTCTTGGAGCTGAGATGAGCTAGAATCTCAGCTCCCCTTCACCTCCTCCTCGGCCTCTCACTAGGCCCTCCTGGAGTAGAGCTCCTACAGAGCCTCTACTCCCTGTCTTCTCCTCTGGCTGAACGAACGAACCTAGATCTAAGATGGTGCCCACCTTTTATACCTCCCTCTAACCATGAGCCCAGGTGACCAGCAACCAATGGGCTCCTACCTACGCTCAGGAACCGCCCCCTATCTGCCCCTACAGCACTGGGTGTTCCACCCCTCCCTCCCCACTCCAGCAGGGACATGGTCGGTCGTGCCTGCACTTATGTCTAGTGGGAGCACCGTTGAGCTGTCCCTCGGAAATGGGGTGTGTGTGCTGTATGCAGCTAACTGAGCCCTGGTCCATACTCCATCCTTACCTGGGAGTGGAATATCACACCTCTGGTCTGAGGTGCAATACCCCTGTAGCGGCCGAACCCTCGGGGCGCTACATTCCCCCCTGGTAAAGCACAGCACGTCCTCGGGCTGGAAAAGAGCAAAAACAGTTGATTACAGGACATGCAAAACTTTTTCAATAACTTTTTACATTTAGAAACAGACATTACGGTTCAACTCCCTTTATGGGACACACTTTTCTTTTCACTAGGCATTATAGAAAACTTTTTCAATACTTCCGGAACTCTTTTGACATTTCACACTATAGAAAACATTCACATCAATATCTAGTAGCATATAAAAACTTTTTCATATATAAAACATTTTTAATTAAAGCATATTCTTGGGTTCTTGGCTGCGGTGCAACTTGCAACCAGATGCTCTTCCTTTTTAAAGGTGCAACAGTCCATTTTAACTTTGAGGTAGACGTTGCGGTTCTTGTATAAAACCAGTAGGGGGCGCTTTAAGAAGCGCAACTATATACATGGAATTGGCCGTTTCCAGTCCGCGGCCGGTGGGGATAGGGGAATGGCTGCTCACAGTCCTCAGCCTGTTAGGGGAAGAGGGACGGCTGCTCTCAGTCCTCAGCCAGATTACTTAGGGGATAGGGGCACACAGGTAACAGTTCGATACTTGTCCCAACGGGGACCACACTTTCAGGACGGGAACAGTCCCAAAAACGATTCGGATGTCCTGACGGGTAACTATGTACACAGGTACTTTGTTACTTACTAGTAGCGGTGTCCTCCATAGGCTCCTTCTTCCTCCTCATATGGCTCTTCAGATCCGTCCGGGTCCTCTTGGCTCTCCTCATAGCCGCGGTATTGCAGCTCCTCCTCGGTGAGCCGGTGGACATGTAGGGCATATGGTCCTTTTGCACCTACGTGGCGGGTGAAGGTGACCACATCCCCAGGGTACAGGTCACGGCCACGATGCCCCTCAGGTAGATGACTTTCGACGTCCCTGCGGGTCACAAAGACGTCACCTGCGGTTTCTGGGCCCCTGATGAAGCCCCAGCCGTTCTCCATGTGGAACTTGACTATGGTCCCGGTGATTCGGGGACCACGGGCAGCTTTGGGGTCTTGGCGGGCCTTACGTTTCTGTTCAGCACTCTGGGCTTGGAGCCGTTCCTCCCTGACGCGTCTCTCTCATCGCTCCCGCTCAAAGGTCGCCAGTTGCTGATGACAGGCCTCCAGACGACGGACCGCGTCTGCCCGAGTCTCTTGGGAGAACCCCATCAAGTTCTCGCCGGTGGGGTCCCACGCAAATTGGATGTCCTCCAGTGGGGGTAGGGGGACCTCCACGGGTTCCGGAGCCGGTAACAGGGGCTCGCGCGGGGGCTGGGTCTTCCATGGCTGATTGCTGATGACTTCGGCCAGCCACTCCAGGGGCAGTCCATCCGGACCGGTATGATGGGCAATCAAGTCCACACCCAGTCGTGGTATGGTAGAGGGACTTGATCTGGGGGCAGCGCCCGGGGGCACTCAGCCTTGCGAACAGGCCAGGGGTCTCTCGGTCGCGCTAGGTGGCAGTCCCGTCCGGGACAGGGGCGCAGGCTTAGCGATGGCGCCCGGGTCATCCAGGCCTTGCGACCGGGCCGATGATGCTTCTCGCTTTACGGCGCCCGGGGTCAAGGGGTGTGGCGACGGATGGGGCGTGTCTGCGGCGCTCACCGCTTGAGGCCTAGCTGGAAGTAGTGGCGGCGCGGCAACAGGCGCGGTGAGTGGGGCTTCGGGTGCCGCGACTGGGGGCTGGGGCAGGCTTGCGGTTGCTGGGCCTGGGGTGGTGACGTCCCCTTCACTTGCCTCAGTCCTCGCGGCTCCCTCCGCGGCATCGCCTCCGGTCCTCTCTCCTCTTGCGCTGTCCTCCGAGGCAGGCAAACCGCGGGGTGCGGCTGAAGTCTGTCGCTGATGGGTCTCGGCCTGCCAGGCCAGTTCCTTTCTCCACTCTGTGAGCGCATCTTGCTGCGCCCGGACCATCCTCCGCTCCAGGTCCTCCAGTGCAGCTTGCGCATGCTCCGGATCTCTGGGGAGCTGCGCCAGGACTTCTGCTAGGCTGCAGAGCGGTTCGGCCTGCAGCAGGCTTCGGGCCAGGAGACTGGTGCTGCTCAGGGCGTCCATTCCCGGGTGCGGTCTGTCAGGACTGATCCAGACCACCCCCTGCCCCGCAGTTTTCTTCTCTTCCCACCCCCATTGGGGGCGGCCCTGGGGCAACTTGGTGACAATCACTTTCAGGGGCAGCCCCCCCATGTTGATAGACATCTCCACTGCTGCATTCATGGCTGGTGGGGGCGGGCCCCTTCTTTGGCGCCATTCTGGGATCTGGCCCACGATGGGAGGTGGCTTCCTGCTGTCTTTTGGTGCACACATAATGGCGTCCGCTCTGCCAGGGCGGGAAAAACGGATGAAGATGGCGGGAAACGGTCCAAGATGGCGTCTCATGGCGGGAATCGGCTCCGGATGGCGGGAAACGACTCCGGACGGCGGGAAACTTCTTTTTAAGGTACATGTGTAATTCTCTTCAGGGACGCAATACCCGTTTGTGGCGGGTTGGTCACGATCCTGCCGACTACGCCAAAGCTGACTCGCCCCCTGGGCCGTGGGGCACGCGGAACCGGGCAATAGGGAGACGCTGGGAGTAGTAGTGGCGGCCCGGTCCCGCGGCTCAGGGTGGTCAGACCAATGGTAGTCTGCTACGTACTTGAGATAATGTCCGACTACGCCACCCGTGGATTGCGGTTATTAGGAACCGCCGCTGCAAGGCAGTCCGCTGGGGCTGATGATGGGTGCAGCTGAGGTGATAAGACTCCCCACGGGAAGAGTGTGGCCCCAGGGCAGTGTAGTGGATGGTGGGAGTGATGGTGGTGAAGGTCCCAGTACTGGTAGTGCCGGAGGAGCGAAGGAGCACACGGACAACAAGTTACAGTCCAGGGTCTTTACTCACAGTTCGTTTGTTCCGGGTCACTTCCGTCGGCAGTGACCGCCCGAGCCGTGCTGCGTCCACCAGGTGTGGGGCTCGGTCAACTCCCAAGCAGTCAAGAGCATGGCACAGGACCCCCTTTAATCCTTTCTCTGGCCTGCCTCACCAGTGACCCACTTTTGTCCTGCTGCCGCGGACTTGTGCAGTTAAACGTGGGCCCCGTCCTCCGCTGTCCTATATGGTGCCTTCCTAGCAGGTTTGATGAGGTGTCGCACCAATAGATGATCACAACGACCGGTCTTTGGCTGAGGGTTGTTTCTCCTCCACCAACTTGGGATCTGGTACCCTTAATCTGCCTGACCCTGCACCCTGGATTCTCGTGGGTTCTTAGGGTCCCTTCCACCTTCTTGTTCCTGAGCCCTTCTGTTTCTCTGTCTCTCCTTCTCTTTCTTTCCTGTTCTGTTCCTTTCTGTTCCTTTCTCTTGGAGCTAAGATGAGCTAGAATCTCAGCTCCCCTTCACCTCCTCCTCGGCCTCTCACTAGGCCCTCCTGGAGTAGAGCTCCTACAGAGCCTCTACTCCCTGTCTTCTCCTCTGGCTGAACGAACGAACCTAGATCTAAGATGGTGCCCACCTTTTATACCTCCCTCTAGCCATGAGCCCAGGTGACCAGCAACCAATGGGCTCCTACCTATGCTCAGGAACCGCCCCCTATCTGCCCCTACAGCACTGGGTGTTCCACCCCTCCCTCTCCACTCCAGCAGGGACATGGTCGGTCGTGCCTGCACTTATGTCTAGTGGGAGCACCGTTGAGCTGTCCCTTGGAAATGGGGTGTGTGTGCTGTATGCAACTAACTGAGCCCTGGTCCATACTCCATCCTTACCTGGGAGTGGAATATCACACCTCTGGTCTGAGGTGCAATACCCCTGTAGCGGCCGAACCCTCGGGGTGCTACAGATGCAATTGTATCCAAGAGCTAAATATACCAGCTGCAGCTGCACAAATCTGTCGGATAGCTTGCTACAATGTATTAATGTGGAGTCTAGACTGATTATAATTGTATCCACCTCATTTATAAGATTTTAATATGGTTTTTCTTTGCATTTGCAGCAAACACATGCTGTTGATTGGCTTTTCAAATAACTAGCCACAAGGTTTCTGGAGTCGGGGGCGGGCAGTCATAAGACCTCAAGTATAAGATTTGCATACATGCTGCCATGTGCCGACTAGACGTGTGCGGCCTCACTTAATGCAAATGTATTGAGTGAGGCCAGACACGTTTAGTTGGAATGTGGCCGGGAGTATGCAATTCACATTTTTGTAGTCTCATAACCGTCTTCTCCCGGCGCTGGAACCAGAGAATCCTTACAGCTCACAATGGGCACGATGTGAGGATTCACAAGTCTGCAGTCATGTAGAGCGACTTCAGATTTGTAGCCTAAGACTAGACAACCCCTTTAAATGCACGTATTTTGGGCTAAAAATATTTTTTTTGCAACCGGGTTATATTAATAATTTTGCACCATTTGGCTTTTAAAGGTTTTCTTGTTTCCCTGAACGTTCAACTTTGATGTAGTCATAAATCAGCTGAGAGAAGCTCAGAAAAAGACAGATAAAAGAGTCACAAAGTCCCTTCTCACCATCACAGTGAGCTCAATGATGGATTCTCAGTTAACTCATTCTGCAGCCAGCAACAAACAGTGCCACACAGAAGCAATAGAAGGCAAACGGTGCACATTTTTTAATGCAACCCAAATACACATAAGTATAACAAAATCCATGGAAGTTCGGATTTTGGTATTCGGCCGAACTTTAGTCCAAAGTTCGGTTTGGGTACCAGTTTTGTTCCTTGAACTTAATCCTGAACCCTATTGAAATCAATATGGACCCGGACTTTGGAGCTTGAAAATCAATCTCTCTCTCTGGACTCCCGAACTGTAAAACTGACTTCGAAGAAAAGTTCTTGTTCGGAGTTCAGCACCGGACATTAGCTTGGGTTCACTCATCTCTACTGATGAGTGAAGATATGTACCCAGACGTTGTTGCAGTCTCAACCACGATGGCTGAACTCTACGTTAATAGGATTAAATAAGAAGCACACTATGCAAATATCATTACTATGCTATCGCTAGAGCGAGCCACAGCCGTCATGTTGGCTCCTTCTACTTCTGGAGCTTTGATCATACAAATCTGCTACAGTGAGATCCTGGTGGTGTTCTTGTAGGGAATACAGTCTAATATTTCATTCCTTTTTTTCATGTAGTAAATGTTTCTTTTTTATTTATTTATTTTTGTATAATGCTTATTAGTAAATCTTTAAAGTCTGGCGCTCTACTATAAAACATACAAAGGAGGTGGAATGCAAACAGACATTAATCACTCCACACAAGCAATTTCCAGGATGATAATTATAAATGTAATCTACAATCGACAATTGTTTCTTCCTTTCACTTGAACTAGTGCTTGAACGGTACTTGAAATATTAGCAAGGAAAACCGTAAAGACGGCACTAGACTGAAGACACATGGTAAGAAATACAAACAGGAAGTTTTGTGCACGAAGAAAATCCCCAAGGTTCCATTCACTGACTGATTTGCAATCTTATGGCCATTGTTCATTAGCTTCATTCATAAGTTTATGACTATTGGAAAATTCCTAGGAGTAACACATTATTGCAATATACAAACTCTTTACACCAGCATTAATGGGACCCAATCAGAGCTGGATTACGGCATATTCTGGAATTTTGGAAGGATTTATAAAAAAAATGGATCATATTTATTTGTAAACAGCGCCAAAAGCAATAATGTTTTTTTTTTTTAGGATTTTCCAAAGTGATAATTAGTAGAGGTAAACGAACCCGAACTTAAAAGTTGGGGGTTCATAGTAACATAGTAACATAGTTTGTAAAGCCGAATAAAGACTTGCGTCCATCAAGTTCGACCTGTTAGTTCTGTAATTGCTAAAGTTGATCTGACGCGCCCCCTGGGCCTGTGTTGTGCAGGGGAACCCGGAACCGGGCCTGTTGTAGAATGCTGGGGGGTTGTAGTCTCCGTGTGGCGGTGACCCGGTCCGTGCCCAGGGTGGTCAAACCAGTGGCAGTCTTAATGTATAGCAAATGTCCGACTACGCCACCCGTGGATTGCGGTCAGTGGGGACCGCCGCTGCGCTGCCGACCGCTGAGGCTGATGTTGTTTTCGCAGCCGAGTATGGGATAACTCCCCATGGGAGAAGTATTGCCTCAGGGCAGCTAATGTGAGAGATGATGGGAGTGATGGTGTGAGGGTCCCAGTGCTAATGGTGCTGGTGCAGCGAGGAATCACAGAGACGTGAGGTGCAGTTCAGGGTCTTTACTGATGGTACAAGGCAGACCCTCCCGGGAGTACTGGCTAGTATAAGGGGCCTGGTCAGTCTGCGAGCAAGCAGGAGTTACCCTGGCCAGGTGGAGTTGTAGGCCTCCCCGTTTATCTGCACTCTTCCTGGCTACCTTGCTGTCAGCGGTTACAAGTAGCCCACGTCCCTGAGTATACCGTGTAGTGCTCACCCGTATGGCTGGTGACTTGGGGCCTTCTGTTAGCCTCCGCTCCTGGATGGCGGCGCTGGTCCCTTCTCTGTGACTGAGCCTCCGGGCTTCTATGGCCAGAGGACCTGGAATCCCCTGCCGGCTGGTTTCTGCTGCTGGGTATATATCAGTCCCCACAGCCTCGGACTCCTGTGTCCGGTTTTAGTAACTTCAGCCAGGGCGAGCTATATCTCTGCTCATAGCCCCTGGCCTTCAGCTGCTGCTCCTACAGAGCCCCTGTTCTCACTTTCCCTCTCCAGGCTCTGACTCCTCTGCTTGTTCTGCAGGCTCTGTCTAACCTAATCCCGCCCCAGACCCAGTTTATAAGGGCAGATTCCTCCCCTCCCAGGTCTGGGTGGGCAGTGTTGCATGCTTAGGGCTCCTGACCAGAGAAACCTCCCATTTGCTCTCAGACATAATATCTCTATTACTGTGGCAACCAGACCCCTGGGGTGTCACATTCCCCCCTAGTAAATTTTAGTACTCCGGGACTAAACACATTTTTAAAACATAATAACAGGGTATAAACAATAATACGATAACATATTTACAAGAAGCTTTAGTTCTTTAAAGGTCACGGCGTGTCCGCAACTGGGTGTCCATATCACCCAAGGTGAAGTTTTTTGAAACAAGAGGGTGTCCATGTCACCCAAGGTGAAACTTTAAGCGAAGTAGGGGACCTGTCCAAAGCAAACCCCTTGCGTTGGCCTTGGGCTTGGCTGCAAGGATAGACTAACTACTTTGGGCCGCAAGGAGGCCACGCCAGACAGGTTTTCTCTTCCGCGGCCGTCTTCGCAAGAGGCACCAAGGTGCAACTATCTACAAAACTGTTCCGGTTATCCAGCGTCCATAACCTGTTAGTCCATAAAAATCTGCAGGGTAACTGAGAAACATAATTAATAACAGGCAACAAACATAAACCATAAACATTTAAACAGATAAATTCACAGTGCATTAGTTTAGATTCTCCAGCGAGCGGGCATCTGACCTCTAGTGACTCTAGTGGACCTACGGAGCTCACTAACTGGTCCTGCACTACAGGGTGTAGGAGGTGTTATGGGCAAGCTGGGCAGCTGTCTGCGCACTCTTTGGCTAACTAGGGGCACGGCAGGCTCACTACTAGCAGAGGGTTGATCCTCCTGTACTGCAGGTGTGGACTCTTCTGCCTCTTGGGCCGGCTGCTCTTCCAGCTCTACCGGTTCCTCTGTAGGCACTTGCGGGGCTGGCTGGAGAAAGGTGAGGACGGGTACCACGACAGCGCCGTTTACTTGTGTCCAAGACCGGGGAAAGTCTCCGAGTACGGTACTGATCATTTCTTCCCTTTCCTCTGCGGGTTGAGGGTTTTCTTGTTCTTCTTCAGGGCTTTGCAGCTGCTCGGGACACTTCTTCAGGTGGTCTCTGGAGACAATGGCTGTGGTTTCTCCTCCATCCTTACTGATTACGCAGATTTTTGGGTTCTCATGGCTTGATGGCAGTACGGTGTACGGGTCCTTCTCCCACTGGTCGTCCAACTTGTGGAGCCGCCTCTTCCTCTTCAAGACCTGCTCTCCAGGTACCAGGGGAACAGCGGGAGCATACTGGTTATAAGTAGAGATGAGCGTTGTTCTACTCGAACTGTTCGCCAATCTCAAATTCGAGCTGTTTTGGGCGGTGTTCGAGCCGTTCGGCGAACACGAACAATTTGAGAAAAACTCGGCTGTTCGAGGTTATGTTCGATAACTGTTCGTGCACCAAAATCATAACTGGATTTTTTCTCAGTAATGATGAAAATTAATGTTAATACGCAGTTTGAGTGTACAGCGGGGTGGGGGGAGGGGCAGGGGATGGATCTCTGCAGGAACAATGAAGATCTCCATTTTTTTTTCTCTTTCCCGCATTTACAGTGGGGAGGTGCAATCTGTCAGCCTATCAGCAGCGCACACACGGAGCGAAGTGCTTTTTTTCACACAAGCAAGGGCATGTGTCATTGGCAGTGTATGTAACATGTCCTTGCCGTATAAGACCAAGCCATTTTCCCCGTCGCCACCATTTTCTCACTGCTGCAGCTGCGTGTTAGACGGCACCGCTGTTGCTGTGTGCGCTATACCTTCTTAATTTCAAGCCAATTTTCGCACAAATATACAGATAGCTTGGGAGTAGGGAATAGTTGTGATTGCAGTCCTTTTAAGGACTAGGTTACAGCATTTCCTACGACTTTTATCAGGCAGGTCTGTGCTCTTAAATAGATAGGTTGTGGGAGTAAAGACTAATTGTAATTGGAGTCCTTTTCAGGACTAGGTTACATCAGTTCCTATCAGTTTTTGCCAGGCAGGTCTGTGCCAGTGCTGTGCAAGTTTTTTTCACAGCATTTGGCTGAATCTAGCAAAGCTAATCCTTTTTGGCCTATTGCAGAGTGTGTTAGTCAGTGGAGTAGCCTATCTGTGTTGCAAGATATACCACCTGTGTATAGAATACCAATTTTTTTACTGCACCTAGTGAAGTAAAATCTTTTGGGCATAGCATCATTCTATTAGTCCATCTATACTGACCTCCATCAGGTTGCAAATTGAATATAATTTTTTTCTGCATCTAGCTCTGAAGAAATATTTGGGCTTCTAGCAGTGTGTGGGACTTGTTCTATTAGTCCATCTATACTGACCTCCATCAGGTTGCAAACTGAATATATTTTTTTCTGCATCTACCTCTGAAAAAATATTGGGCTTCTAGCTGTGTGTGGGACTTGTTGTATTAGTCCATCTATACTGACCTCCATCAGGTTGCAAACTGAATATAATTTTTTTCTGCATCTAGCTCTGAAAAAATATTTGGCCTTCTAGTAGTGTGTCGGACTTTCTCTATTAGTCCATCTATACTGACCTCCATCAGGTTGCAAATTAAAAATAATTTTTATCTGCATCTACAGTACCTCTGAAAAAATATTTGGCCTTCTAGCAGTGTGTCGGACTTTCTCTATTAGTCCATCTATACTGACCTCCATCAGGTTGCAAATTCAATATAATTTTTTTCTGCATCCAGCTCTGAAAAAATATTTGGCCTTCTAGCTGTGTGTGGGACTTGTTCTATTAATCCATCTATACTGACCTCCATCAGGTTGCAAATTCAAAATAATTTTTATCTGCATCTACAGTACCTCTGAAAAAATATTTGGGCTTCTAGCTGTGTGTGGGACTTGTTGTATTAGTCCATCTATACTGACCTCCATCAGGTTGCAAACTGAATATATTTTTTTCTGCATCTACCTCTGAAAAAATATTGGGCTTCTAGCTGTGTGTGGGACTTGTTGTATTAGTCCATCTATACTGACCTCCATCAGGTTGCAAACTGAATATATTTTTTTCTGCATCTACCTCTGAAAAAATATTGGGCTTCTAGCTGTGTGTGGGACTTGTTGTATTAGTCCATCTATACTGACCTCCATCAGGTTGCAAGCTGAATATAATTTTTTTCTGCATCTAGCTCTGAAAAAATATTTGGCCTTTTAGTAGTGTGTCGGACTTTCTCTATTAGTCCATCTATACTGACCTCCATCAGGTTGCAAATTCAAAATAATTTTTATCTGCATCTACAGTACCTCTGAAAAAATATTTGGGCTTCTAGCTGTGTGTGGGACTTGTTGTATTAGTCCATCTATACTGACCTCCATCAGGTTGCAAACTGAATATATTTTTTTCTGCATCTACCTCTGAAAAAATATTGGGCTTCTAGCTGTGTGTGGGACTTGTTGTATTAGTCCATCTATACTGACCTCCATCAGGTTGCAAACTGAATATATTTTTTTTCTGCATCTACCTCTGAAAAAATATTGGGCTTCTAGCTGTGTGTGGGACTTGTTCTATTAATCCATCTATACAGACCTCCATCAGGTTGCAAACTGAATATAATTTTTTTCTGCATCTAGCTCTGAAAAAATATTTGGCCTTCTAGCAGTGTGTGGGACTTTCTCTATTAGTCCATCTATACTGACCTCCATCAGGTTGCAAATTAAAAATAATTTTTATCTGCATCTAGCTCTGAAAAAATATTTGGCCTTCTAGCTGTGTGTGGAACTTGTTCTATTAGTCCATCTATACTGACCACCATCAGGTTGCAAATCGAATATAATTTTTTTCTGCATCTAACCCAGCCAATAGTTTTGGCCTAATACCACAGTTTGGCCACTCAGCTCTGCTCGGTTCCCATCCATTCTTTTTTTGTACAAACAACTCCAGAGTTGTGAATTAGTTAACCACCAAAATGAGTGGAAAAAGGCCTGCTGCTGGTGGAAAGGGGAATAGGCGTGTTGGGAAGGGGAAAAAAGGTTGTGTCCGTGGGGTAGGTGTTAAAGCAACAGTAACATCTGCAGAAGAAAGACCATCTTCCAGCCAAACTAAAATGTCTACTTCTTTTAGCGGACAATGTGATAAGATCCCTTTCTTACGGCCACGCCAATCGCTACAAATTCCAGATGAGGCACAAAAACAGCAGGTGCTTCAACGGATATCAAGTGCTCCTTTAAGTGGGCTCTCCTCCACATCAACTTCAACATCACAAATACTCCAGTCCTCAAAGGTGTCACCCAAATCGCACTTGCTTCCTCACAGCTCCCAAATCTCCAGCTGCCCGTCTGAGTATGAGGTAGAACAGATGGTTGAGTCTGCAGAGCTGTTTACTCATACTATAGCCTGGGAATCAGAGGTCGACTCCAGCGCTTCTGTGAATCCAGACGAGGAAATGATCTGCACAGATGCCCAGAATCTTTATGAGTCGGATCCAGGACCAGACGCAGAAGGTTCTGACCATAATGTAGACCCTCATTCCCAAACTGTAACTCCTGTTGGTGGAGACAATGAGGAAGACGATGATAAGACTCAAATACCTGATTGGAGCGACAACTTTAGTTTTTTGTCAGGGCAGGAACAGGTTGGCTCTGAGGACGACGGGTGTGATAACACACAGGGTGATGATGATGAGGTTGGAGATCCCACTTACTGTCAACCCACAGTCAGCCAAGAGATGAGGTCAGCAGAGGAGGTGGAGGAAGATGCTAGTGACGACGAGGTCAGGTTGCGCCTTCCTGGACAGAGACGTAGTACTGGAAGCACGTCAACAACTGCATCCTCAAACACAACTCTGCCTCTCACCACAAGTCGTGGTGGCTCTTCAGGTCGCATGGGTGCTAAGCCTTGCATAGCCTGGGCATTTTTTCAGATCGATAAAGATGACCCAACTCGTGTTATCTGTAACATTTGTCAGCAAAAGCTAAGTAGAGGCCAAAAAATACATAGTTTGAGTACTTCATGCATGAACCGGCACATGGACATGAAGCATAAGTTGCAGTGGGAAGCTCAGTGTGCTACAATGCGGCCTAGCCGGCCGGGCCAACCACCGTCTGCCATATCTTGTGCATCCGCGGCCTCTTCATCCTCTGTGACTGGGGGGACAGCAGTCACACCTGTTTTGGGGCGCAGACCTGCCACCTCTTTACCCGCAACAGCCAGCGTGATTGGCAGGTCATCATTTTCTTTGGAGGTAGTAACACCAGCTGGTGTTGAGCGCTGTCCGACATCGATAGCACCACCTTTGGATCAAGGCAACCTAACATGTCCGCCTGCATCTTCCTCACAGACCGGCAGTTTGCCGGGGACACCATTATCAACCCCATCTAAGCACAATAGCCAGCCCTCGGTCCCTCAGATGTGGACAAGTAAAAGACCATTTCCTCCTAGCCATGAGAAAGCTAAGAGGTTGAATTTCACCATCTGCAAGCTCTTGGCTACAGAAATGCTGCCTTTCCGCCTGGTGGACACAGAGGATTTTCGAGACCTTATGTCCGTCGCAGTGCCCCAGTACCAGATGCCCAGTCGGCACTACTTCTCAAAGAAAGGTGTGCCTGCGCTCCACCAGCATGTTGCACACAACATCACCGCTTCTTTGAGAAACTCTGTGTGTGACAGGGTGCATTTCACCACAGACACTTGGACGAGTAGGCATGGACAGGGGCGTTACATGTCGCTGACTGGGCACTGGGTAACTATGGTGACAGCAGGACAAGGGGCTGCTGTCCAAGTCTTGCCGTCCCCACGAGTTGTGCGTCAATCCTCTTTATGTCAAAGTTCCTCCACTGCTTCTGCCTCCTCAACCTCCTCTCGGTCTTCCACCTGCACCCAAAGCCTGTCTGGTCATGCCACAAGCTTTCTAACTGCGCAGAAGGGATCCTGCACACCTCCTTACTATGCTGGCAGTAGGGCTCAACGTCATCAGGCGGTTTTTACTTTGAAATGTCTGGGAAATGTGAGTCACACAGCTGAGGAGTTGTGGTCAGCTCTGGAGAACCAATTTCATGAATGGTTGTCTCCACTGGACCTGAAACCAGGGAAGGCCGTGTGCGACAATGCTGCAAACCTGGGTGCGGCCCTTCGCCGGAGCAATGTCACACACGTGCCTTGTATGGCTCACGTGTTGAACCTGGTTGTCCAGCAATTTTTAGCCCACTATCCCAGACTAGATGGCCTTCTGCAGAGGGCACGGTCGCTGTGTGCTCACTTCCGCCGTTCGCATCCCGCAGCTCAGCGACTTACATCTCTACAGAAGTCGTTGGGCCTGCCACTTCACCGGCTAAAATGCGATGTGCCTACCCGGTGGAATTCAACTCTGCACATGTTGCAGCGACTGTGGCAGCACCGACAAGCCCTGGTGCAATACGTTCTGATGTATAACCTGGGCCAACGAGATTCAGAGGTGGGGCAAATCACGCTGGAGGAGTGGTCTCAGATCAGGGACCTATGCACCCTTCTGCACAGTTTTGAAATGGCGACGAAGATGTTTAGTGCTGACGATGCCATTATCAGCATGACTATTCCGGTGATTTACATGCTGGAGCACATGTTAAACAGAATTCGGAGTCAGGTGGTGGCACAAGAGGAGGTGGAGGAAGTAGAGGAGGAGGAGTTGTATGCGGAAGGGCTAACATCTGCAAGGTCCAGACGGTCGGCAGCACCAAGGCGGCAGGCATGTGAGGGTGGGGGAGATGGTTTTACCAGGGCGCATGGTAGCAGCCAAACTAGTGAGGAAGGTGGAGGAGCCCAGGAAGAAGTGGAGGACGAACTGATGGAAGACTCATCAGATGAGGGAGACCTTGATCACATTTCTGTTGTGCGAGGTTGGGGGGAGAGGACAGAGGAAGGAAGCATGATTGTTACCTCGCCACCAACACAACAGGGACTTGGTGCTCCTGGATGCGCAACACACATGAGTGCCTTCTTGCTGCACTACCTGCAACATGACCCTCGAATTGTGAGAATTAGAAATAATCCTGACTACTGGGTTGCCACACTGTTAGATCCCCGGTACAAAAGTAAATTTGCAGAAATTATTCCTGCCATAGAAAGGGATGCACGCATGCAGGAGTATCAGCAGAGACTGTTGCAGAATCTTACATGTGCTTTTCCACAAAATACCAGTGGTGCACGTAGTGAATCTCACAGTTCCAACTTGCCAACCGTGGGACCGTCAAGTGTTCAGCACTCAAACCGTAACAGAACCACAGTATCTGCTGGTAACATCAATTTTGCGGAATCATTTCACCACTTTTTTAGCCCATCCTTTGCAAGGCCACAGGAGACAAGAAGTCTGACACATAGTCAACGCCTAGAGACGATGGTACAGGAGTATCTCCAAGTAAACATTGAAGCCATGACTGTGTCACTGGACCCTTGCTCTTTTTGGGCTTCCAATCTGGATAAATGGCCGGAGCTAGCCACTTACGCCTTGGAGATCTTGTCATGCCCCGCAGCCAGCGTTCTGTCTGAACGTGTGTTCAGCGCTGCTGGTGGTGTGCTGACAGATAAGCGCACGCGGCTCTCCACTGATAATGTAGACAGACTCACGTTCATAAAGATGAACAAATCATGGATCCGAAACGACTTTTCTACCCCTGTGTCATCCTGGGGAGAGTAAAAGCTTGATGATTGGTTAAAATCACCCTACCAACCGTTTTAAGCTTTCAAATTACTAATCATGTTTATCTGTATCTTGACTGGAAAATAATTTGGGCTTTGTAGCAGTGTGCAGCACTGATCCTATTAGCCCATCTATAATAAGCTCCACCAGATTTAAAATTAAAAATAATTTTTAGCTGCATCTAGCCCGGAAAATAATTTTGGGGCTCCGAGATGCGCAAGACACATAAGTGCCTTCTTGCTGCACTACCTGCAGCATGACCCTCATATTGTCAGAATTCGAAGTAATCATGACTACTGGGTTGCCACACTCTTAGATCCCCCAAACTTTTCGATCAACCTTTTCATTTTAATAAAGACCAAAAAAATGGTCATTTTTGAAATTATAAGCATTAGCAGGCTGTTAGAAACTGAAATCAAACAGTTTTCAACTCAAAACTTTATTGTAGTTGATGTTACATTTTCACATAGGACCCCTTGTTCGAAAGGAGCTTCTGAACTCTCTCGTCCATTGAATTTGTCAGGTTTTGGATGGTTTCTGCTTCAATTGTTTTGCATGAGGACAGAATACCCTCCCAGAGCTGTTGCTTAGATGTGAACTGCCTCCCGCCATCATAGACACTCCTTTTAATGATGCTCCAAAGGTTCTGAATGGGGTAGAGGTCAGGGGAGCATGGGGGTCACACCATAAGTTTGTCCCCTTTTATGCCCATATCAGCCAGAGATGCAGATGTTTTATGTGCAGCATGAGATGGTGCATTATCATGCAGAAAAATGATCTTGCTGTGAAATACACGGTTCTTCTTCTTGAACCATGGCAGGAAGTGCTGTTTGAGAAAATCCACATACATTATGGAGTTCATCTTTAGCGCCTTCAGGGATCCTAAAGGGGCCGACAATCTCTCTCCCCATGATTCCAGCCCAAAACATTACTCCACCTCCTCCTTGTTGGCGCTGTAGCCGTGTTTGCGTGGGGTGTCCATCAACCAGCCATCCTCCACTCCATCCATCTGGACCATCGAGCGCTGCACGGCACTCATCCGTGAACAAAACAGTTTTGAAATCAGTCTTCATGTAATGTTTGGCCCACTGGAGCCGTTTCTGCTTGTGTGAAGTGGATAGAGGAGGTCGACAGGATGGCGTATGCACAGCTGCAAACCTCTGAAGGACCCTGCATCTTGTTGTTCGGGGGACGTTGGAGGCACCAGCAGTTTCAAAAACTTGTCTGCTGCTATGACAAGGCTTTCTTGCCGCTGCTCTTTTAACCTGACGTAATTGCCTGTAGGAAAGAGTCCTCAATTTGCCCTTATCAGCACGCACACGTGTGTACTGTGAATCAGCTACATACTTCTTGATTGCCAAGACACTTCATCCTGATCATCGCACAATGTTGATTGTAGTCATGCCTTGACCTAAACACTCCACAATTTGTTGCTTCTCAGCAGCCGACACATCCTTTTTCTTTCCCATTTTGGCAGAAAATGTAGGCTGCTTAATAATGTGAGACAGCCTTCTTAAGTAGTCTTGCCTTTCATTGGACACACCTGCCAAACTAATTAGCACAGGTGTCTGCAATTGCTTACAGTGATATAAAGAGCCCTGACACACATCACCATCAATGAGTTTAACTGACAAACAAACAAATTCTTCCCTTATCACTCCTAAACACTTTTTGCATAATAATTTGGAACGCAGTGTACATGTGCTTTTCCACAAAACACCAGTGGTTCACGTAGTGAATCTTACAGTTCTAACTTGCCAACCGTGGTCTGTATGGAATTGTTCAATAAAGGGCCCAAAATTAAGATAACATAGATGGGAGAGGTCTCTATGAATAGGAATTCCTAAGTATTTGATACCCTGTGAGGGCCAGGCAAAGGGAAAGTTGGACTGGATGGAATCCTATATGGATTTGGGGAGGGAGACATCGAGGGCCTCAGACTTCGCTGCATTGATTTTAAAATTTTACCATGTAACAAAGTGATCTATTTCAGCCATAACAGCAGGGATGGATATATGTGATTGAGTGATATATACTAGGACATCATCAGCAAATAGAGAGCACTTGTACTCGGTGCCTCCCACCTCAATCCACCTAATATTGGGGTTATGGCGAATTGATGAGAGCAGGTGCTCCGTCACTAGGATGTATAAGAGAGGGGACAGAGGGCATCCCTGCCTTGTCCCATTGGTGATTGTGAAAGGTGATGAAAATGTTCTGACGCACCCCCTGGGCCTTGGGACACCCGGAGCCGGACACTTTTTGGTGGATGCTGGTGGTTGTAGTCTTCGTGGCGGCGACCCGGTTCCGTGGCTCAGGGCGGTCAAACCAGTGGCGGAACTATTTATGTGGTTTTGATGTTTAAATGTCCGACTACGCCACCCGTGGATTGCGGTCAGAGTGAACCGCCGCTACAGGGCAGACCGCTGAGGCTGGTGTTGTGGGTGCAGCAGAGCGTAGCATAACTCCCCACGGGAGGAGTATAGCCTCAGGGCAGTGTATGCGGAGGATGGGGGTGATGGTGCAGGGCAGCAGCAGTAACGACACGGAGTCAGTGATGCAGTCCAGGGCCTTTACTCACAGTTCTTATTATCCAGACCACGTCTGCAGGTAACGGCTGCCCACGTCGTACTGTGCTCACCAGGTGAGGGGCTCAGACAACTCCCAGATAACTTTGGAGCACTTCACAGGACCCCCTTTGTGTGTCCTTTGTCTGGCCTTTCTTACCAACACTTCTGTCCGGCTGCCTCGGGCCTCCTCTTGGTAAACTTGGCGCCAGTTTCCCTGACCCTATGTGGTGCCTTCCTAGTGGGTGTAGCGAGGGGCTGCGCCACATAAAATGTCAGAGCCTCCGGTTTCTAGCTGAGGGTCGTTTCCTGCCTCCACTAGTTCGGGGACCTGTCTCCCCCTTTGGCCTGACCCCTCCACGCAGGTGGATTCGGGCGTGCGGTGGCGACTCGCCCGTCCGCACCCCTGGGATCCCTTCATTCCTCGTTCCTGGAGCCTTCTCCGCTCCTCTTCCTTCCTTCTCCCTCTTCCAGGCCTGGGCCTCTGTTACTAGGCCCGCCTCCGGAGCAGAGCTCATGCAGAGCCCCTGCTCCCTGCCACTTCTGCTCAGACTTCTCTGCACTGAACTAAGATGGTGCCCACCTTTTATACTCCCTTCTCAATGCACCCAGGAACTGCTTCCTCCCTGCTCCTGCACTACAGGGTTCCCCTTCCTCAGTGTTCCCTCCCCCCACTCCAGCCAGGGACAGGGACTGTCGTGCCCATCTCAGGGGCATATTGGTCGCCCTGCCCCACGGCAATGTGGTGTAATGCATGCAGGTGTCGGGTCCTGATCCACACTACATCCTTACCTGAGAGTGAGATATCACACCTCTGGGTGAGGTGCAATACGTCTGTAGCAACCGAGCCCTCAGGGTGCTACAGTTCCATTTATCTTCAGCCTAGGTGACGTATTGCGATACAGGGCCGTGATTTTGGCTATAAAAGGGTCCCCTAGACCCCTACCCCAAGCTTTTTAAGAGAATCATATATGGCGTGCCAGGAGACTCTATGGAATGCTTTCTCAGCATCCAACGAGAGTATCTAATTACAAATTTTTAACTGCATCTAGCCCAGGAAATACTTTGTGCCTAGTAGCAGTGTCTGCTAGTCAGCCTATTATCCCGGCTGTTAAGCAAGCTACACCACCTGTAGTTTAGACACTTAATTTTTTCAAAGGAAATGCTTCGGGACCATGGGATACTTAGTGAAGAGCATCAGGAGGCACCCCAAGGCATAGGGGCTGGGACTGGCAGTAGGATGCCTTGCGGTGGACAGCCGAGCTCGATCCTTATAAAAGCTTTTTAACTGCAGCAGCTTTAGTGGACGCTACTGGAGCTGGAATTACCGCGGCTGCTGGCATGAGACTTGCCCTCCAATAGATCCTTGTAAATGGATTTAAAGTGTATTCATTCAAATTAGAGAGACAATTTAAATTAAAAAGCTTAGAGCTGCCTCCACCACAGGGGGGCTCGCTCGACCCACCAGCGGACAGGCACCAGTATTGGGAGAGGGGGGCTGGCCGTCAGGGTTCACCGCGGCTCTGGCACAAACCCGGCGACACGGAGGTGGCACGGGCAGGAGCGGACTGGCCGTGTCGGCTTCTCACTTTTTGGAATTTAGAAGGGCATGACATGCCTATATCTGTGTCTCCCCCTCCTTTTACTCCTCCACCTCTTTTATTTTCGCATGACTATATGTACTTGTCACTTTTCCATGTGTTAGTTATGTCTTCTGAGCAGTTTGTCAGCTTTTGGACACCTTTGAAGGTGTTTTCTATGTGTTTCTATGTGTTTTTGTTTGCCTGCCATTGGTTTTAACGGTGTTCGAAGGTGTTCGACGAACAGTTCGACGAACAGTTCGGCGAACACACGGGTGTTCGACGAACCGAACCGAACTCGAACACTACGGGGGTGGCTCAACACTAGTTATAAGCCTTCTCTTGCCTTTCTCTAACTTGAGACAGACTTCGCTCGACACTCTCCTGTACTTTCCGATACTGCTGCTGCCGTTCTGTATCCCAGTCTGCCTCTGGCGAGGTGTCCTCAGGCGTCAGGACTCCCATATTCAGGTCAATAGGCAGCTTACCAGGTCTTGCTCTCATTAGGTAAGCCGGGATACAGTTGGTGGAACCTACAGGGATGTGGTTATACAGGTCCACCAGATCGGGCAGTTTCTCAGGCCACAGACTGCGTTCTTCCAGGGGCAACGTTTTTAGCAGATCTATCACCACCTGGTTCATCTTCTCGCAGAGTCCACTGGTTTGAGGGTGATAGGGCGTTGTTCTTATCTTCTTGCAGCCAAACAGGTTGGAGAACTTCTGGAAGACCTCCGCTTCGAAGACTGGTCCTTGGTCTGTCAACACTTGGTCCGGGTACCCGTGTGGACGGCAGAAGTGCTGCTGGAAGGCTATAGCTGCTGTTTGAGCCGTTAAGTCCTTGACCGGGACCACCACCTGGAACCGGGAGTAATGATCTACGATTGTGAGGGCGTAGACATACCCAGATCTGCTTGGAGCCAGTTTCACATGGTCCAGGGCTACCAGTTCCAGTGGCTGTCTGGTGATGATGGGCTGCAGGGGAGTCTTCTGGCTGGCTCGGTCTTTTCTTCTCAGGTGGCACGGGCCACAGTCTCTGCACCACCTCTCGATGGCTCCTCTCATGCCTACCCAGTAGAACCGTTCACGCAACAAGAACTCCAGCTTCTTCCATCCGAAATGCCCTGCTCCGTTGTGGTATGCCTCCAGAACCATAGCCGCGTCTCGTTTTGGAACCACTACCTGCCAGGTCAACTCACGCGTTCGAGAGTTAACCATTCTCCGGCACAGCTTCTCCCTGTAGAGGAACAGCTTACTTTTCTCCTTCCACAGTTGCTTGGTCTCCTCCGGAGCATCTGGGTCAAGACGGGCATCGGCCTGGGTCAGCATTTCCTTCACCAAATGGACTGCGGGATCACTGTCTTGCGTCTCCGCCCAGTTGTAGTGGGGCAAGGGATTGAAAGTCACGGAGCGCCTGTCCTTCACACGGTGGGAATACAGGGTAATCCCATGACGGTGGAACGCAGGGAGCTCAACTTCTTCCAGATCTTCTGGATCTTCCCCTACGTCCGGTAAGTTCGGCATTCTAGACAGGGCATCCGCGTTGGCATTTGAGCGTCCTGCCCGGTATTTGATGGTGAATTCAGAGTTGGACAGGCAGGCCATCCATCTCTGTTCCAGGGCACCGAGCCTTGCAGTGTCCAGGTGTGTCAACGGGTTGTTATCCGTGTACACGGTGAATTTGGAGGAGGCAAGGTAATGCTTGAAACGTTCGGTCACTGCCCACACTACTGCCAGGAACTCCAGCTTGAATGAGCTATAATTCTCAGGGTTCCTCTCCGTGGGCCGTAGCTTTCGGCTGGCGTAAGCGATTACCCGTTCTTTCCCTTGCTGGATCAGGGACAGTACGGCTCCAAGCCCGATGTTGCTTGCGTCCGTGTGGAGGATAAAGGGCTGGCTGTAGTCTGGATATGCCAGGATTTCATCCCCCGTGAAGGCCATCTTCAGCTGGCAGAAGGACTCCTCTTCCAGCTTTTCCCACCTAAAGGGCAGCTTCTGGTTTTTGGCTTTCCGAGATTGACCTATCAGGAGGTCCTGCATAGGGGCTGCCATTTTGGTGAAACCGGGAATGAATCTTCGGTAGTAGCCTACCAACCCGAGGAACTGCCGCACTTCCTTTATGCTGGAGGGTCTTGGCCAGTCCTTAATCACGGTGATCTTATCAGGGTCGGGAGCCACTCCGTCAGCACTCACCACGTGTCCCAGGTATTGCACCTTTGGTTTCAGGAGGTGACACTTGGAGGGTTTCACCTTTAGGCCGTAGTTTGCCAGAGCTTCGAACAGTTCTGCCAGGTGTTTCAGGTGGTCCTCGTAGGTCTTGGAATAGAAGACGACATCGTCCAGATATAACAGGACCGTCTCGAAGTTCCGGTGTCCCAGACAGCATTCCATCAACCGTTGGAAGGTTCCTGGTGCGTTGCAGAGCCCGAACGGCATACAGTTAAATTCGCTGAGACCCATCGGGGTGGTGAATGCGGTCTTCTCCCGGTCCGCCTCTGCTACAGGAACCTGCCAGTACCCGCTAGTGAGATCCAAAGTAGAGAAGAAGTTAGCAGATTTTAATGCAGCTAAGGACTCTTCTATCCTTGGTAACGGGTACGCATCTTTGTGTGTGGTACGGTTGACCTTCCTGTAGTCGACACACATTCTCATGGTGTTGTCTTTCTTTTTCACTAAGACTAGTGGAGCTGCCCAGGGGCTACAGCTGTCCCTGATTACCCCAGCCTGCTTCATGTCTCTAAGCATCCCCTTGGCGTGTTGGTAGTGTGCCGGGGGTACGGGTCGGTATCTCTGCTTTATGGGAGGATGGTCTCCCGTGGGGATGTGGTGTTCTACCCCCTTTACTCGCCCGAAGTCTAGCGGGTGTTTGCTAAACACTCTCTCGTACTCTCGAACCACCCGATAGACTCCCTGTTTCTGGTGTGAGGGAGTGGAGTCAGTACCCAAATGCAGTTGCTGACACCAGTCCTCCATTGGTTTCTTAGAGCCGTTACCTTCCTCTGGTTGAGATGGAGGCAAGGGTTCCATGGCCTGTACAGAGTTCTGGTTGATGGTGAACAATTTGGTTAGCGTGGCATACCGGGACAGGTGTACTTCTCTCTCCCCGATATTTATGATGCGAACGGGCACCCTCCCATGGCGTACATCGACCACCCCCCGTGCTGTCAAAATGGTGGGCCTACTGTCTGAGTAGACGGGTTCTACCATTGCTTGGTAGTCTCTACCTCTTAGACCAATAGCTGCCCGGCACCAAATCATCATCTCACTTTTTGGGGGCATGGCAATAGGGAACGGGTCACACATTCTCACGCTACCTATCTCACCACCAGATAGTTCCACCTGTTGCCGCTTCATCAGTGCCCGGATCTCTTTTTGGAGCACACGCTGCTGGCCGGAACTGGCGTTCTTGGCAACCTGCTGTAAAATGAGAATCACCTCTGCAAGACAATTTTCAATCACATTAGTTCTCAAGGTTATTCTAGGGTGACTCTCATGATGGTCTATGTCCACTATAATCAGTCCTTGTGCCGCCAGTTCGACTTTACCGATCTTAATGGTCACCTCTTTGAATCCCACCTGCGGCACGGGCTGACCATTGCTGGCGATGATACTCAGGTCGTCATCTGGGTAGCGGGTTATGCCCGAGTCATTCCAGTATTGTTTAAAGAGCACGTACGGGATGGTGGTCACCTGTGACCCAGTGTCTAGTAGGGCACTCATAGGAATGCCATCCAGTACCACAGGCAAGATTGGACGTCCCCCTACGTATTTATCACGCCAGTTTGATGGGCCTGATGGTCTTATGCCTGGGGGTTGGCCCTCTACCCCAGGTTGTGCCCGTTTAAATGACAGTACCTTGCCACATGTCTGGGTTGATTGCAGCGGCGGCAGATGGGTCGTCCGTCCTCGTTGTATCTATCGCTGGGTCTTCCTCTGGCCGGTGGGGTCCTCCTCAGTCGGCGCCACGGGATGTCCTCCGGTCCGGATGCCAGCTGGATCTTTCCTGGAGAAGAGACCTGTAAAGACTGCACAGTTCTGGTTAGCGCGGCAACGCTCTTAGTCAGCTCTTGGACCTGATGGTGCAGGTCTGTAGCCTGGTCACTGTTTAAAGCCTGCGCATCAGCTCCCACAGGCCCTGCAGACAAGGGCGCCGTCTCCTGGTGGTAAGTGATAGCAGGGCGCCTGTGGGTCACAGCGCCACCTGGTGCCTGTTCTCAGAGCACCCGGATGGCTCTGTCCTTGAACTGTGCAAAGTCCAGGTCAGGGTCCTGTAAGGCCATTGCCCGCAACTGGGTTCGGTGGGCATTGCACAGTAGACCCTCAATAAATTGTTCAGTCAACAGCTTATCTTCATTTCCCACGCTGTCAGGGTCTGCCTGCTTAATGGCTCTCAGGGCCTCTTGTAGGTTTAGAGCATAGTCTCTTATACTCTCATGCGCCCGCTGTTTACACCCGTAAAATCTGAGCTTTATTTTGGCTGAGGTGCGGGTATCAAATGTGTCTTTCAGCCGGGCTAGTATTTCTCTGACAGTCCTCTTCCTCCCAGGTGGCCAGGCATTTACCTCCCTTTGGGCTGCCCCGATTAATTGGGCCACCAGGATGCTCACTTTTTGCTCTTCTGTGAGGGGGTACACCTGGAAGAGGCTATCCAGTCTTTCTCTAAAGTCATTTAGAGTATGTGACTCCCCTGAGTACTGGGGTAGCCAGGTTGCCCCCGGGATATAGGGCATGGTGAATGGCATGACTGCTGCAGCGGTTGCGCTGGCGGTGGCTGTGGCAGTGGAGCTCCCCTCGGTATCCGGCATCCTCCTCCCCCCTAGTGGACCGTGGCCTACCTTGCGATGCTCTTCTTCCGTAGGCCGCGGCTCCGCAGTCGATCGTCGGGGTTGAGGACCTGGCGGACCTTCCAGGGCCTTGCGCAGCGTCAGAGCGTGGGGCGGAGCGTGGGGCGGAGCTTCGGATCTCGCTCGCTTTGGGCGTCCACGCCCATCTTCTTCCCGTGCGGCGTCCCGAAGATGGCGTCCGAAGGCGGGAAGCAGCTGCGGATGGCGGGAAGAAGGCAGGAGACGGCGGGAAACGGTCCAAGATGGCGTCTGATGGCGGGAATCGGCTCCGGACGGCGGGAAACTTCATCACAGGTAAGTATAAAAGTCTCTTTTTCAGGCACGCAGTACCCGGTGGTTGCGGGCACGAAATCCTGCCGACTACGCCAAAGTTGACGCGCCCCCTGGGCCTGTGTTGTGCAGGGGAACCCGGAACCGGGCCTGTTGTAGAATGCTGGGGGGTTGTAGTCTCCGTGTGGCGGTGACCCGGTCCGTGCCCAGGGTGGTCAAACCAGTGGCAGTCTTAATGTATAGCAAATGTCCGACTACGCCACCCATGGATTGCGGTCAGTGGGGACCGCCGCTGCGCTGCCGACCGCTGAGGCTGATGTTGTTTGCGCAGCCGAGTATGGGATAACTCCCCACGGGAGAAGTATTGCCTCAGGGCAGCTAATGTGAGAGATGATGGGAGTGATGGTGTGAGGGTCCCAGTGCTAATGGTGCTGGTGCGGCGAGGAATCACAAAGACGTGAGGTGCAGTTCAGGGTCTTTACTGATGGTACAAGGCAGACCCTCCTGGGAGTACTGGCTAGTATAAGGGGCCTGGTCAGTCTGCAAGCAAGCAGGAGTTCCCCTGGCCTGGTGGAGTTGTAGGCCTCCCCGTTTATCTGCACTCTTCCTGGCTACCTTGCTGTCAGCGGTTACAAGTAGCCCACGTCCCTGAGTATACCGTGTGGTGCTCACCCGTATGGCTGGTGACTTGGGGCCTTCTGTTAGCCTCCGCTCCTGGATGGCGGCGCTGGTCCCTTCTTTGTGACTGAGCCTCCGGGCTTCTATGGCCAGAGGACCTGGGATCCCCTGCCGGCTGGTTTCTGCTGCTGGGTATATATCAGTCCCCACAGCCTCGGACTCCTGTGTCCGGTTTTAGTAACTTCAGCCAGGGCGAGCTATATCTCTGCTCACAGCCCCTGGCCTTCAGCTGCTGCTCCTACAGAGCTCCTGTTCTCACTTTCCCTCTCCAGGCTCTGACTCCTCTGCTTGTTCTGCAGGCTCTGTCTAACCTAATCCCGCCCCAGACCCAGTTTATAAGGGCAGATTCTTCCCCTCCCAGGTCTGGGTGGGCAGTGTTGCATGCTTAGGGCTCCTGACCAGAGAAACCTCCCACTTGCTCTCAGACATAATATCTCTATTACTGTGGCAACCAGACCCCTGGGGTGTCACAGATCCAGAGGAGGGCAAAAACCCCAAATGATTTAGCCAATCTTCAACTGAGGAAAAATTCCCTCCCGACTCTGAAACCAGCAGTCAGAATAAATCCCTGTATCAATCTACTATTTTATTCTATTTTTAAGTATACGCTGAAATCTGCCTGGTATCTAGAAATGCATCCAGTCCGCGCTTGAACTGGTGTAGTGAATCTGACATTACCGTCTCCTCACTCAGTGAATTCCATATTCTCACTGCTCTTACCGTAAAGAACCCCTTCCTATGCTGGTGCTGAAACCTTTTCTCTTCCAGTCTTATTGAGTGCCCTCTTGTTACCGTAATATCCCTCCTTTTGAACAAATCCCGGGCAAGATCTCTATACTGTCCCCTAACATATTTGTACACATTTATTATGTCCCCCCTCAACCTTCTCTTTTCCAGGCTGAATAGTCCTAGTTTTGCCAACCTCTCTGGGTATTGCAGTCCCTCCATTCCCTTTATTAATTTTGTTTCCCTCCTTTGTACCTTTTCAAGCTCATTTATATCCTTTCTATATATTGGGGCCCATAACTGAGCACAGTATTCCAAGTGTGGTCTGACCAGTGCTTTGTACAGTGGAAGAACAATGTTCTCCTCCTTTGCAGCTATACCTCTTCTGATACATCCCATTACCCTGTTTGCCCTTACAGCAGCCGCCTGACTTTGGGCACTCCAATTTAGTTTGCTATCAATCAAGATGCCCAAGTCCTTCCCCATCTCTGAATTCCCCAATGATTTCCCATTCAGTGAGTACTGGTGACTTCCATTTTTCCTTCCCATATGTATGACCTTACATTTCTCCTCGTTAAACCTCATTTGCCATTTAATGCTCCACCTACCCAGCTTATCCAAATCCCTCTGTAGGTCTGCACTGTCCTCTTTTGTATTAATTGTTTTTTTTTCCTAACTTTGTGTCATCTGCAAATATTGACATTTTACTATTTATCCCGTTGACTGTCGTTAATAAAGATATTAAATAACATTGGGCCTAGTACAGACCCCTGTGGTACCCCACTAGTGACGCTTACCCAATCTGAGTATATTCCATTTATAACCACCCTCTGCCTTCTATCCTTTAGCCAGTTAGCTACCCACTTGCAGACATTTTCCCCCAGACCCATCATTCTCATTTTGTATACCAACCTATTATGTGGCACGCTATCGAACGCTTTTGAGAAGTCGAGATACACGACATCCACTGGTTCCCCCTGATCTACTCGAGAGCTAACCTCCTCGTAGAAGTCAATCAGGTTTATTTGGCAGGAGCGATTCCTCATGAATCCATGTTGGTTCGGGATTAAAAGATTATTAGCATCAAGATGCTCCATGATTGCCTCATTAATAAAGCCTTCAAAAATTTTGCCCACAACGGACGTCAGACTCACCGGCCGATAGTTTCCGGCGTCACTTTTCGCTCCCTTTTTGAATATTGGCACTACATTCGCCTGTCGCCAATCAAGTGGCACAGACCCAGTCTCAACAGAGTCCTTAAATATAAGATATAACGGTCTGTCTATCACATTACTTAGGTCCCTTAGTACCCGTGGGTGTATGCCATCAGGTCCTGGTGATTTGTTTATTTTAATGTTACTGAGGCGTTTCTGTACCTCAACTTGGGTTAGATTTGTCATACTTAGTGGAGGATTAAGTTTGTCACTTCTCATTTCTCTTGTTAGTTCTATTTCCTTTGTGAAAGTTGTCGAAAAAAAATTATTTAATAGATTAGCTTTATCCTCATCTTTCTCTATGATTTTGCCTTCCTCACTTTTTATCGGTCCAATATTATCCGATTTAATCCTTTTACTATTTATATACGTAAAGGACAGTTTGGGATTTGATCTACTTTCCCTAGCAATAAGTTTCTCTGTTTCCTCCTTCGCTATTTTTATTTGTTTTTTACAGGTTCTTGTTTTTTCCTTGTAACTAGTGTTGAGCATTCCGATACTGAAATATCGGGTATCGGCCGATATTCGCGGTATCGGAATTCCGATACTTAATTCCGATACTTTTACAATATCGAATACCGGAATCGGAAGTTCCCATAATGCCTGCGCTCTGCAGTGTCTCTGAAGTATGACAAGCTGGATGGCAGCGCTCAGCTGAGATCCAGCCTGTCATCAGAATGCCATCCCAGCGTGGGAGAATTCTCCTGATTGTTTAAAAGCCGGCGGGCGGTAAAAAGCCGCCGGCTTTTAAACAATCACACAGCCCCATACTGCTTCCCCGCAGCCTCCCACCCCGATCCTCCGCTCCCCTCGCCACCTCCCATCCCGATCGTAAGTTAGGACCGGGCGGGGAGCGCAGCACCAAGGAGCGGGGAGCGAAGGACCGGGGCGGGGAAGCCGGCAGTGGAAAGACTTCACCGCCGGCTTTCCCGTTCTATGCTGCGCTTTCCCGCCGGTTATTTCAAATGAACAGCTGAGGTATCAGGTGATGCTGATCAGCTGTTCATTTGAAGGAGCCGTGGTGCCCTCAGAGGGTTCATGTGAGTTCATGCTTGACTGCATTGCATGAACTCACATGAACTTTCCCACGGCCGCACAGGTCAGCCTCACCTCCCAGACGATCAGCCCGTCATGATTGGTGTGTGTGGGTGTCTGTGCGAGTGTGTGCGGGGTGTCTTTGCGATGTCTGCGGGTGTGTGCGGTGTCTGTGCGATGTCTGCGGGTGTGTGCGGTGTGTGCGCGGTGTCTGCGGTGTCTGTGCGATGTCTGCGGGTGTGTGCGGTGTCTGTGCGATGTCTGCGGGTGTGTGCGCTGTGTGCGCGGTGTCTGCGGTGTCTGTGTGATGTCTGCGAGTGTGTGCGGTGTCTGTGCGATGTCTGCGAGTGTGTGCGGTGTCTGTGCGATGTCTGCGAGTGTGTGCGGTGTCTGTGCGATGTCTGCGAGTGTGTGCGGTGTCTGTGCCATGTCTGCGGGTGTGTGCGTGCAGGCAGACATAGGCCGATGTGACACTACTACTCCCATCGGCCTATATCTGTCCCCCATCCACTCGTGCCAGCAGGATCAGCTCGATGGGAGCAGTAGTTCCCATCAGCCTGATCCTGCTATTTAAATTGCCCTACTGTGTCCCCAATAAATGTTAAATACATGTCATTGGTGGCCAGTGGTTGCCTACAGTAAATGAGTTCATACATTGCCTGTCCCCGCCGATCGCCACCTAAAATAATGTAAAAAATAAAAAACTACACCTATACTCACCTAGACACCTAATTCCCCGAAGCCATCGATCTCCTGTAATAAAATATAAAATAATAAACCACAACCTTATCCTTACCCCTCCCTAGTAGTCCACGAGTGTCCCACGATGATCTCCAGTTTAGAGCAGCCACATAGAATGTGACCGCTCTGAACCGCTGCCGCCGCTAGAATGATGGGGCCGTAAAGCAGCCCCGTCACTGCATAAGCGGGTTCGCCGGAGTTCAGGCAGCGCTGCTCCGGTTAGCAGCTTTACGGCCCCGCTGTACCGTGAGAAATTCCCACGGTACAGCAGTGCCGTAAAGGAGGTCTCCGGAGCAGCGCTGCCTGAATGCACTCCGGTGACCTCAGTTAGTGGCTCCCGCTGCCGGAGCGGATGTGTTCCCGGCAGTGTGAGCTTCCAGCAGCCATGCACAGCTGTCACCATCTCCAGATGTGACAGCTGTGCATGGGAGATCAGTGCAGGAACGTGGACAGGTAACTATTTTTTTTTTAGTAAACTAAGAATTAAATAAAATGGTGTGTTTTATTTCAAATAAATTATTTTTTTCTGGGTGTAGTGTGTTTTTCCTTTTTAACACTTTGTAGGTTAGTAATGGTGGTGTCTTATAGACGCCCATCATTACTAACCTGGGCTTCATGGCAGCTGGCGCTGACATGAACCCCAACCCTATTACCCCCTGCCACCGCACCAGGGCAGTGGGAAGAGCGAGGCTAAGTGCCAGAATTGGCGCATCCTATGGATGCGCCATTTCTGGGGCGGCTGACGGCTGGTGTTTCTAGCCTGGGAGGGGGCCAATATTCATGGCACCCTTCCTGGGCTATTAATATCAGCCCCCAGCTGTCTGCCTAGCCTTTGCTAGCTATTAAATAAGGGGGACCCCACGTCATTTTTTGGGGGGGTCCCCCATTTTAATAGCTAGTAAAGGCTAGGTATTCAGCTGGGGGCTGATATTAGTAGTCTGGGAAGCTCCGTGGGTATTACCCACTTCCCAGGCTTCAAACATCTGCCCCAGCCGTCTGCTTAACCTCCGCTAGAGACTAAAATTATGGGGGATCCCACGCCAATTTTTTTTTAAATAAATCATTTATTTTACCACTAAATGACATTTGAGGAGTTAATAAAGATGCAGTCCCTAAATTATTATTTATTTTTTAATTAATTATTCCCAAAAATTTTGACGTGGGCTTTGCCATATTTTTGTATGCCAGCCAGATACAGCATCCAGCTTCTATGAACGCGCCATTTTCCGGGGTGGCTGCGGACTGCAATTTGCACCACGGGGGGGGGGGGGGGGGGGGCAGAAAGCTTGGGCCTCCCTGCGCTGCAGATTCCAGCCCCCATCTGCCTAGTTGTACCTGGCTGGACACACAAATAGGGAGAAGCCCCACGTATTTTTTTTTTTAATTATTTCATGAAATTCATGAAATAATAAAGAAAAAAAGGGCTTCCCTATATTGTTGTGTCCGGCCAGGTACAAATAGGCAGCTGGTGATTGGGAGCAGCCCGTTCCTGCCTGCTGTACCTGGCTGGACACAAATATAGTGCGAAGCCCCACATCAATTTTTTTTTAATTATTTCAGGAAATTCATGAAATAATTAAAAAAAATTGATGTGGGGCTTTGCCCTATATTTGTATCCAGCCAGGTACAGCAGGCAGGAACGGGCTGCGCCCAACCACCAGCTGCCTATTTGTACCTGGCCGGACACAACAATATAGGGAAGCCCTTTTTTTAAAAAAATATTTCATGAAATAATTTAAAAAAAATTGACATGGAGCTTCGCACTATATTTGTGTCCAGCCAGGTACAGCAGGCAGGAACGGGCTGCCCCCAACCACCAGCTGCCTATTTGTACCTGGTTGGACACAACAATATAGGGAAGCCCTTTTTTTCTTAATTATTTCATGAATTTCATGAAATAATTTTAAAAAAAAAAGACGTGGGGCTTCTCCCTATTTTTGTGTCCAGCCAGGTACAACTAGGCAGCTGGGGGCTGGAATCCGCAGCGCAGGGAGGCCCAAGCTTTCTGGGCCCCACCCGCTGCAAATTGCAGTCCGCAGCCACCCCGGAAAATGGCGCGTTCATAGAAGCGCCATCTTCTGGAGCTGTACCCAACTCATCCAGGGCCCTGGTGCGGTGGCTCACTGGGTAATAAAGGGGTTAAGGCCAGCTTGGCATTATCAGGTGGCCCTAAGCCCGAAATTCATGGGGTCACGCCAATATTAGACATGACCACCATGAATTTCTAGTAAAGTATTTAAAAAAAACACAACACCCAGAATAAAGTCCTTTAATTGAAATAAACACACAATTCTTTATTGTTCTAAATTAAACCATACTTACCATCACGCCCATTCCAGCTGAAGCCAACGATCTCCTGCAATAAAAGAAAAATAATAAAGCAACCTCATCCTTACCTTTCCATGGTTCCCACGACAGCTTCAGCTCTGCTACATCGAGATGACAGGCTGGACCGCAGCAGAACGCTGCCATCCAGCCTGTCATCCCGCAGACACTGAGAAGCGCAGGCATGCTTGCGCTCCTCAGTGTCTCTCTGTGACGGCATCCAGATGAGCCGAGGTCATGTCCAATGAACTCGGCTCACCTCATGCACGTCACTGACAGCGTGGGAAAATTCTCCTGCACTCAGCGCTTCAGCGTGAGAATTTTCCCACGCTGTCAGTGACGTGAATGAGGTGAGGTCATGTCCAATGAACTCAGCTCACCTCATGCACGTCACGCTGAAGCGCTGAGTGCAGGAGAATTCTCCCACGCTGTCAGTGACGTGCATGAGGTGAGCCGAGTTCATTGTCGGCTCATCTGGATGCCGTCACAGAGAGACACTGAGGAGCGCAAGCATGCCTGCGCTTCTCAGTGTCCGCGGGATGACAGGCTGGATGGCAGCGTTCTGCTGCGGTCCAGCCTGTCATCTCGATGTAGCAGAGCTGGAGCCATCGTGGGAACCATGGAAAGGTAAGGAAGAGGTTGCTTTATTATTTTTCTTTTATTGCAGGAGATCGTTGGCTTCAGCTGGAATGGGCGTGACGGTAAGTATGGTTTAATTTAGAACAATAAAGAATTGTGTGTTTATTTCAATTAAAGGACTTTATTCTGGGTGTTTGTGTTTTTTTTTTAACTTTGTCTATGGGGTTAGTAATGGGGGTGTCTTATAGACGCCTCTCCATTACTAACCTGGGCTTGATGTCAGCTGGCATTATAAGCTGACATCAACCCCAACCCTATTACCCCACTGCCACCGCTACAGGGCAGTGGGAACAGCGAGGCTAAGTGCCAGAATTGGCGCATCCTATGGATGCGCCATTTCTGGGGTGGCTGACGGCTGGTGTTTCTAGCCTGGGAGGGGGCCAATATTAATGGCACCCTTCCTGGGCTATTAATATCAGCCCCCAGCTGTCTGCCTAGCCTTTGCTAGCTATTAAATTAGGGGGGACCCCATGTCATTTTTTTGAGGGGGTCCCCCATTTTAATAGCTAGTAAAGGCTAGGTATTCAGCTGGGGGCTGATATTAGTAGCCTGGGAAGCTCCGTGGGTATTACCCCCTTCCCAGGCTTCAAACATCTGCCCCAGCTGTCTGCTTAACCTCCGCTAGAGACTAAAATTAAGGGGAACCCCACGCCAATTTTTTTTTAAATAAATCCTTTATTTTAACACTAAATGACAAGTACAGTAATCAACACTATCACTGTACTTCATATATATGTGACTGACATGTTTCTATCTATCTAATCTATGTATGATTCTCTATTCCTTCTATTCTAAATTGTCGGGTACAGATGCTGAATTGCCGGCTGGCTTTTTTAAAGAGACGGTGCATGAAAACACTATTATATTTTTAAATAAATCCTTTACACTAAATGACAAGTACAGTAACCAACACTGTCACTGTACTTCATATATATGTGACTGACATGTTTCTATCTATCTAATCTATGTGTGAAGCTCTATTCTGTCTGTTATAAATTGTCGGGTACCGCTGCTGAATTGCCGGCCGGCTTTTTTAAAGAGACAGTGCATGAAAACACAATTATTTTTTTAAATAAATCCTTTACACTAAATGACAAGTACAGTAAGCAACACTGTCACTGTACTTCATATATATGTGACTGACATGTTTCTATCTATCTAATCTATGTGTGAAGCTCTATTCTTTCTGTTGTAAATTGTCGGGTACCGGTGTATGCCGCTGATGAATTGCCGGCTTTTCGCGTAATACATTCTACATTATTCTTAGTTGTTTTACTTCATGTAGAATTAACCTACAAGGAAAGAAAGGGTTTATTTTCATTCCGATATTTGTGTCCCATTGACTTGCATTGGTTACCGGTATCGGAATCGGCGATATCCGATACTTTTTGGGTATCGGTCCGATCCAATCCGATACGATATTTCCTGATATCGGAAGGTATCGCTCAACACTACTTGTAACACATTAGTGCCTCCTTACTGTTTTCCTGTTTTAATCTCTTGAATGCCTCTTTTCTGCTATTTAACGCCCCTTTTACGTTCTTGTTCAACCATATTGGTTTCCTCTTATTTCTGGCCCTTTTATTCCCATACGGTATATATCTCTCGCACTGAGTATTCAGAATTCTTTTGAAGGTTTCCCATTTACTATTCGTATTCCTTTGATTAAGAACTTTGTCCCAGTCAATAAGTTGAAGGTTTTCTATCAGCTGATCAAACTTCGCCCTCCTAAAGTTTAATGTTTTTGTTGTTCCCTTATTGATAACCCTACTGAAGGGCATTCTGAAGTCGATAATATTATGATCGCTATTACCTAGGTGCCCCCCTATCTGTACCTCAGTTATTCTATCAGGCCTATTAGTCAATATTAAGTCCAACACGGCCTTCCCTCTCGTTGGTTCCTGCACTAGTTGGGAGAGATAATTATCCTTAATATTTGTCAAGAACCTTTTTCCTTTCTGAGATCTACAGGTTTCGCTTTCCCAGTCAATATCCGGGTAGTTGAAATCCCCCATTACAATCACTTCATTATGTTTTGCTACTTTGTCTATTTGTCCTAATAGCAGATTCTCATTCTCCTCTGTTATATTTGGTGGCTTATAGCAGACCCCCAGTAATATTTTATTATTATTTTTTGCCCCCTCTATCTCTACCCACATGGACTCCACCCCCTCTTCTCCCTCTCCTATATCTTCCCTTAGTCTGGGCTTTAGACGTGACTTTACATATAAGCAGACTCCTCCGCCTTTCCCCTGTTTCCGGTCCCTTCTAAATAAACTATAATCTAATAAATTTACCGCCCAGTCGTAGCTACCGTCTAGCCAAGTCTCTGTTATACCTACGATGTCATACCTCTCCTCCGATATAAGCACCCGCAGCTCATCCACGTTATTGGTCAGGCTTCTTGCGTTGGTCAGCATGCAAGATAAAACTTTGGGGTTATTTAGCATCCTATTCTTCTCTAACGATCTAACTGTACTATCCCCACCCCCCTCTCCACCCTCATTATATTCACTTCTCCCCTTCCCCCTTGCTTGCCTCACATCCCACCTATCTCCTTGGTTCCCCCCCCCCGTCTCTAGTTTAAAAACTCCTCCAACCTATTAGCCATCTTCTTCCACAGCACCGCTGCACCCTCCCCAATGAGGTGCAGCCCGTCCCTACGGTAGAGCCTGTAGCCGACCGCGAAGTTGGCCCAGTTCTCCATGAACCCAAACCCTTCTGCCTTGCACCAAGTCTTTAGCCACCTATTCACCTCCCTAACTTCCCGTTGGCGCTCCTGTGTGGCTCGCGGGATTGGTAGTATTTCTGAGAAAACTACCTTGGAGGTCCTTGCCCTAAGCTTCCTACCTAGGTCCCTGAAATCATTTTTAAGGACCCTCCATCTACCACTCACTTTGTCATTGTTCGTACCGGACAGTTGGTGTCTGGTGCCAAATGCCAAACAAGGACTTCTCCCAGAAGTCCATTGCAATGTTCATAGTTCCGGGTGAAGTCCGTTGCAGAGAGAGAGAATTTTCCGGCTCAAAAGTTTGGGTCCCCATTGTTTTCAATGGGGTTTGGGTTCTGGTTTAAGTTCAGGTACAGTTCTGGTTTGGAATAAAGTTTGGATCGGGTACCAGAACCTGAGTTTCCAAGAGTCCACTCATCACTAGTTATTAGAATTACAATAGCTATTATTTTAGTAGTAGATCACTTTGAGTTTGTAATAGCTGTGTCCTGAATATCTTAATTATCCATAAACCAGAACCTGGGGATCCAGAGTGCCCATAATTAGAACATAGGGCCCAATTCTACAAAGTGATTTTGCAAGAATTAAGGCATAAAACATTGTGAAATGTTGCAAAATGTTTGCACAACTCAAAGTTTCAAAAAACTTTTGCAACTTTTGGTATTTTTATGCCAATCCAGGTCAAATCCGCCAACTTTTCGAAAAGTATCTGGAACTAGAGTGGGACACGGAGCGTAGCTGACTAATTTGTTATAATCTACACCAATAAGATGGGATCAATTATGCCATAAATGTACACAAGTCTCTGACTGCAGTAACATTTTTGGTATTGGCACATTCTAGTTGAATGATGTACAGTACAGACCAAAAGTTTGGACACACTTTCTCATTTAAAGATTTTTCTGTATTTTCATGACTATGAAAATTGTACATTCACACTGAAGGCATCAAAACTATGAATTAACACATGTGGAATTATATACTTAACAAAAAAGTGTGAAACAACTGAAAATATGTCTTATATTCTAGGTTCTTCAAAGTATCCACGTTTTGCTTTGATGACAGCTTTGCACACTCTTGGCATTCTCTTGATGAGCTTCAAGAGGTAGTCACCGGAAATGGTTTTAACTTCACAGGTGCGCCCTGTCAGGTTTAGTAAGTGGGATTTCTTGCCTTATAAATGGGGTTGGGACCATCAGTTGTGTTGAGCAGAAGTCTGGTGGATACACAGCTGATAGTCCTACTGAATAGACTATTAGAATTTGTATTATGGCAAGAAAAAAGCAGCTAAGTAAAGAAAAACGAGTGGCCATCATTACTTTAAGAAATGAAGATCAGTCAGTCACCTCTGCTTCTGAGGATAAGTTTATCTGAGTCACCAGCCTCAGAAATCACAGGTTAACAGCAGCTCAGATTAGAGACCTGGTCAATGCCACACAGAGTTCTAGCAGCAGACACATCTCTTCAACAACTGTTAAGAGGAGACTTTGTGCAGCAGGCCTTCATGGTAAAATAGCTGCTAAGGACAGGCAACAAGCAGAAGAGACTTGTTTGGGCTAAAGAACACAAGGAATGGACATTAGACCAGAGGAAATCTGTGCTTTGGTCTGATGAATCCAAATTTGAGATCTTTGGTTCCAACCACCGTGTCTTTGTGCGACGCAGAAAAGGTGAACGGATGGACTCTACATGCCTGGTTCCCACCGTGAAGCATGGAGGAGGAGGAGGTGTGATGGTGTGGGGGAGCTTTGCTGGTGACACTGTTGGGGATTTATTCAAAATTGAAGGCATACTGAACCAGCATGGCTACCACAGCATCTTGCAGCGGCATGCTATTCCATCCGGGTTGCGTTTACTTGGACCATCATTTATTTTTCAACAGGACAATGACCCTAAACACACCTCCAGGCTGTGTAAGGGCTATTTGACCAAGAAGGAGAGTGATGGGGTGCTATGCCAGATGACCTGGCCTCCACAGTGACCAGACCTGAACCCAATCGAGATGGTTTGGGGTGAGCTGGACCGCAGAGTGAAGGCAAAAGGGCCAACAAGTGCTAAGCATCTCTGGGAACTCCTTCAAGATTGTTGGAAGACCATTTCCGGTGACTACTTCTTGAAGCTCATCAAGAGAATGCCAAGAGTGTGCAAAGCAGTCATCAAAGCAAAAAGGTGGCTACTTTGAAGAACCTAGAATATAAGACATATTTTCAGTTGTTTCACACTTTTTTGTTAAGTATATAATTCCACATGTGTTAATTCATAGTTTTTGTGATGAACCTGTAGCCGCCATCTTGGTAATGATAAATCATATCCAGGGATGGCCACACTTCAGCAGCCCCCACCCTTGGGACCTTCTGTTAAAACGTCAACTAGATAGTTTCCCCCCATCCAGGCTCCTGTAAGATAAGAAGCCTACTTAACACTTGAATGCTAGGAGCTTCAAAGACTTCGAGAGGAAACACAGCCAGCAGGGGGGGGTGCTTCGTCTATCTGTACCTGACCATTTGTCCCATAGGACTAGTTTCTTTGTCTGTCACAAGCATGGAGGCATAAGATATAGAAACATGAAAAGTACACGCATGTTGCGTGGGATGGGCCAATAAAAAAATATCACGGCGTCCCGGAGCCATTGCGCACACAAGCCTCCGCGGTAGACGTTTGTACGTGCTCTGGAAGCCAAGATATAGCGCTGAGCCATTCCTGAGGACCGTATGGTATCATAATTGATATCAAAAGGTCGGTTACGGCGGCCCGAATCCATGGGAACCCCTGGGGGTATCATGAGACCATCCCAGAAGAAGTTATTGGGTTCCTTAGAATTTGGGCTTCTGATCGAAGTTAGACCTGAGGGTGGAGACTGAGCCAGCTGACCTCACCAGCAGTGGGCGGGACGGGGCAGGTAAGATAGCAGGACAGACAAGAGACAAGTCAGTCTTGACCCAAGAGTGGGGTGCTGAACATCTGAGCACCAGCTGAGGCCACCAAGGGGAGGAGCAGTTTGACCATGCGGTGGTAGGCCTCAGCCTGTAACAAAGAACCGTGCCTGCGACCGCAGAATCCTCTCCCTGCGTCACAAGAAAATCAAGAAACCGGTAACTGATATGCTGTGGTGATTCTGTGTGTTGTATTCCATTGTTGTATAGTTTAGCCTGACCTTATACCTGTGTATATTTAGTTGTATATCGTGTATCTAGTGTATTATTATAATCAATTACCTCAAGTAATTGTGGGCCTGCCTTTTATTCTGCATAACGAACGCACGTCCGTGTGAGCTCGGCTCAAGCCAAAACGCTACCCAGGGTTGGTTCCTGACCCGATATAGGCCCATTCACGGGCTGGGCGTATATCTAAAATAGGGACTGGTGGCAGCATACCAACTGGGGATTGGGGAAGGCTGGTAGTGACGGTCGGAGGTTCAGATATATATATTCCTGGCGCGGCCAAGGAAGATATATATACCGCCCTCACTACAGAGGGCCCCGATACCCAGTAGGTTACAGGACAGTCTCCCTGGCGACCGCTTATCCTAGGTGCAGTTCCTTGACTGACCTGAGGCTAAGAGGGCGCTAGCGAGTTGTGCTGTGTAGTGACGTTACGGTTTAGTGACGTTGAAGGGATAACACACTACCGTGTTCCCTGCGCTGGTTGCAGCTACCTGGCACTACTTTCTCTAGGTGCAGTACCTTGACTGACCTGAGAGGTAAGGGGGCGCCAGAGAGCTGCACCCACCGGCCGGCTTTCATCACATTGGTGGCAGCGGTGGGATTGCAGAATAATAGTGTTGTGGGACCCCTACTCCCAGGCACTAAAGACTGCCAGTGGTAACTTCCACTGCTGGAGTCTTAAGGTCAGCCCAACATTAGACGGTCAGGCTAAAAGTATAACAAGGTGTGTGCAAACTCAGGGTTGCAGCGGTGTCGGTTACCAAGATGGCAGACGGCACCAGGAGCAAGACCCTGCAGGAGGCTAATGCTACGGTCCGTGTGGCAGGAGGGGAGGACATTGTTACTCATGGCGAGGAGGAGTCCAGCCCGGGCACCTCAGGGAGCCAGTCCCCAGTATACGGTCCCGCAGTGGGCTGCCCACCACCTACCCAGCCCAGCCTGTCCAGATCACAAGCCCTTTTACAAGCGGCTATGGCAAGTCTCCAGTCTCATGGCGATGCCGTCTACAAAACCCTCCTGGCAGCATCAGAGAAGGCAGCGGAGGAGGAGCGCGAAGCTGCGGAGCGCCGGGAGGCTGCAGAGCGGGCTGCAGAGCGCCGGGAGGCTGCGGAGCGTGAAGCTGCAGAGCGTGCAGAGCGAGCTGCGGAGCGCCAGCACCAACTGGACCTGGCCCAGCGGGGGCTTCCGCTAGAGCAACCAACCCATCAGGAGACCAAGTCGTCCAAAGTCCGAGCTGAGGACTTCCCTCTACTGGAGAAGGATGGGGACCTGGACTCCTTTCTGGTGGCATTTGAACGGACCTGTCTTCAGCACCATCTGGCCCGGGATCAGTGGGCCAGATACCTGACCCCCCGTTTGAGGGGTAAGTCCCTGGATGCCTTGGGGGACTTACCTGCCGGGGAGGTACAGAACTACGACTGCATCAAGCGGGCCCTGATCCGGCAGTACAACCTCACTCCCGAGTCGTACCGCCAGAAGTTCCGGAGCCTGCTGCGTGGCCCCAAGGACACCTGGACCGATCATATGCGGGCGCTGTTGAGAGCCGCAGAGCACTGGACCTCGGGTTTAGCGCTTACTACCCGCCAGGAGGTCCAGGAACTGTTCGTCACGGAGCAGTTCTTGTGGAACTGCCCAGAGGACCTCCGACAGTTCCTCCGTGACCGAAAACCAACAGGGGCTTCTGCTACAGCCGCCCTGGCAGACGAGTATGCCAATAACAGGGCGCCTGAGCTGAAGAAGTCTGCCAGCAGCACCTGGAGAGGGGGTAAGCCCAGTCATGCCCCTGTTTCCCCGGCCCCTAGAACACAAGGGGTGTATCCCCCTGTTGCCCTCTCCAGGCAAGGACCAGACGTAAGACGTTGTCATCTATGCAACAAACCAGGACACTTTAGGGCTGAGTGTCCCCAGCGCCAAAAGACCCCATCCCAGTCCCAGAGAGCGCCCAATGTTTTGTGTGTGGGAGGGGGTGGTGGTAGGTCCCTGGACAACATCCAACCCGTCACCATAGGCCGTTCTGCGGTCATGGGACTGCGGGACACGGGCGCTGAACGAACACTGGTACGGCCTGAGGTGGTGTCCCCCCAGGACTTGGTACCAGGAAAGACTCTTTCCGTCTCCGGGGTTGGAGGCGTGGAGCCGGCACTTCCCGTTGCCATGGTGTATTTGGACTGGGGTGCCGGAAGGGGGATGCGGGAGGTGGGAGTAACGCCAAATATTCCCGCAAATGTTTTATTAGGGACCGACTTGGGGCGTCTAGTATCGCAGTATGTACCCTCTGAACCCCCAAGTTCGGCCCCCCAAGAGTGTATTGATTTGTCTGCTGCTAATGCCAACCATGTTGTATGTAGTGTGTGTCCTGCTGAGGAGGAGGGAGTGAAACCTGAGGGTAACACCTGCACAGACACAACACAAACAGGGTTAGTGAAAGCAGGTGGGGAGTGTGGGGATGCCCGCAGAGGTGCTCAGCCGGCGTGCCGTGACCTCTTGTCCTCCGGTGAGGGAGGGGGCGGGCAGGATTCTGTAGAGGGAAGCTCAGGGATGGAGAGGGGGGCAGCTACCGGCAGTGTAGGGCTCCCAGGGGTATCCAGGCTGCTGAGTATAGGCCCACTGCAGGGGGAGGAACAGGCCATGGGAGGTGGGGGTGTCCCAAGAGAGGAGCCGCCAGGTAAGACCCCAGGGCAGGAGTTCCCCACATCCGAGATGTCCAAAGGCCTAGGAAGCCTGCCTGATCGGGCGGCTTGGTCAGAAACAGAGGGGAAGCAGGCACTACCCACGGTCACAGCGGTCATAGCCGCTGTCACCAGGAGTGGGAGCGCCGGAGCCCAAGGAGCCTTGCAGAGGTCCGACGGCTTCCCCACTTCTGACCAAGTGTCTGCCGGGTCAGACAGCGGCCAGGTGACATGCCCGGAGGGGCTGACAGAGGATGTGGCAGTTTCGTCGATTCTGGCCACATCAAGTCAGGAATTTCAGGCTGCGTTGGAAGCAGACGACAGCCTGAAAGCTCTCAAGGAACAGGCGGCACAGCCTCCCATGGAGTCAGACTGCGAGCGGGTGGTCTGGGACCAGGGACGGCTGTACCGGGTAACGGTCCAGCAGGGTTCACCGGAGGCGTGGCCCAGGGACCGACAGTTAGTGGTACCCTATCCGTTCAGGGCGGAATTGTTGCGGATCGCACACGAGATTCCGATGGCCGGACACCTAGGGATCGCTAAAACCAAGGCCAGGATAGCTCAGCATTTCTACTGGCCTGGGATGGGAGCCGCGGTGGGTGCCTACTGCCGTTCGTGTGACACCTGTCAGAGGGTGGGGAAGGCGGGGCCGCGCCCCAAAGCCCCACTGGTAACTCTGCCAATCATCGAAGAGCCTTTCTCGAGGGTTGCTGTGGATCTTATTGGACCTCTGTCCACTCCCAGCCACTCCGGGAAATGCTTCATACTCACGGTAGTGGACTATGCCACCCGGTACCCGGAAGCGGTAGCTTTGTCGTCCATTCGGGCCGACAAGGTGGCTACCGCCTTACTGGAGATCTTCTCCAGAGTGGGTTTCCCCCAAGAAATGCTCACCGACCGAGGGACCCAGTTCATGTCGCGGCTGATGGAGTCCCTCTGTAAGCAAATGCAGGTGCAACATCTGGTGGCCAGCCCGTATCACCCACAGACTAATGGCCTGTGTGAGCGGTTCAATGGCACCTTAAAGCAGATGCTTAAGATGTTGGTCGACTCCCACGGGAGAGACTGGGAGCGTTACCTCCCACACCTCCTATTTGCTTACCGGGAGGTTCCGCAGGCCTCAACGGGGTTCTCCCCCTTTGAGCTCCTGTACGGGCGACGGGTACGGGGCCCCCTGGCTCTGGTGAAGGAAGCATGGGAAGGGGATTTGGCCACCCCCGAGGTGTCGGTCATCGAGTATGTCGTGCGCCACCGGGACAGGATGATGGCCTTGGCAAAGCTGGTGCAGGACAATATGGCCCAGGCCCAGGCCGACCAGAAGCGGTGGTACGACCAGAATGCTTGTGAGAGGACCTACCAGGTGGGTCAAAAGGTGTGGGTACTGGTCCCCGTACCACAGAACAAGCTTCAGGCAGCCTGGGAAGGTCCCTACTTCGTGCACCAGAAACTCAATGCCGTCACCTATCTGGTCACCCTGGATCACGCCCGTGGAAGGAGGAAGGCCTTCCACGTGAACATGATGAAGGCTCATCATGAGCGGGAAGCGACTGCCCACCCAGTGTGCAACCTTCCCGAGGAAGGAGAGGTAGAAACCCTCCTGGATCTGCTCACCCAAGCCAAGGCGGGTGGGTCCATCGAGGATGTGGGGGTTGGCCACCAGCTCACGGAGGACCAACGGTCCCAGCTGGGGACCACCCTGCACCCCTTCCGGGGGCTGTTCAGCAGCCTGCCCGGAAGGACTGAGATGGCTGTCCACGACGTGGACACTGGCGATCACCCGCCGATCCGGCGTTCAGCATATCGGGTCTCTTTCGAGGTGCAGGGAAACATGCGCCAAGAGATAGACGAGATGCTGAAGCTGGGGGTGATCCAGGCATCCAGCAGCGCGTGGGCCTCGCCTGTAGTCCTCGTACCAAAGAAGGACCGAACTACACGGTTCTGCGTGGACTACCGGGGGCTCAACGCTGTAACGGCCACCGATGCGTTCCCCATACCACGCATCGATGACCTGCTCGATCGGATGGCCGGGGCTAAGTACCTGACCATCATGGATCTGAGCCGGGGGTACTGGCAGATTCCTCTGACCCCCGCGGCAAGGGAACGCTCTGCCTTTATCACCCCTTTTGGACTGTACGAGTCCACAGTGATGCCATTCGGCATGAAGAATGCCCCTGCCACTTTTCAGCGGATGGTCAATACGCTGCTTGAGGGACTTGAAGGGTACGCGGCTGCGTACTTGGACGATATTGCAGTCTTCAGTCCCACTTGGGAGGATCACCTAGAGCACCTGCGGCAGGTGCTCGGTCGGATCCACCGGGCAGGCTTGACCATCAAGCCGGAAAAGTGCCAGCTGGGCATGAGTGAGGTCCTCTACCTGGGTCACCGGGTAGGCGGGGGGGTTCTGAAGCCAGAACCGGGGAAAGTGGATGCCATCGCATCCTGGCCCACTCCTAGGACCAAAAAGCAGGTGATGTCCTTCTTGGGGACCGCCGGGTACTATAGGAGGTTCGTCCCACACTATAGCACCCTGGCCAAGCCCCTGACGGACCTCACCAAGAGGAAGCTGCCCGTCGCAGTCGACTGGACAGTCGCCTGCGAGACAGCTTTCGGGGCACTCAAGGCCGCCCTAAGTAGCTCCCCTGTACTGCAAGCTGCTGACTTCGACCGGCCGTTTGTGGTACAGACCGACGCCAGTGACTTTGGCCTCGGTGCTGTGCTAAGTCAGGTCAACACGACAGGCCAGGAACATCCTGTCTTGTACCTGAGCAGGAAGCTACTGCCCCGGGAGGTGGCTTACTCCACGGTGGAAAAAGAATGCCTGGCAATTGTATGGGCCCTGCAGCGTCTGCAGCCCTACTTGTACGGGAGCCATTTCACCGTGGAGACGGACCACAACCCCCTCAGCTGGTTACACACGGTCTCTGGGTCGAATGGCAGGTTGCTACGCTGGAGCCTCGCTCTCCAGCAGTACCACTTCTCCATTCGCCACAGAAGAGGCCGTGACCACGGTAACGCTGACGGGTTATCCCGGCAAGGGGAGGGTGCAGAAGGACGCACGGGGGAACACAGGAATGTGCTACCCCCTCGCGCCCTCGTATAGGGGGAGGTGTGATGAACCTGTAGCCGCCATCTTGGTAATGATAAATCATATCCAGGGATGGCCACACTTCAGCAGCCCCCACCCTTGGGACCTTCTGTTAAAACGTCAACTAGATAGTTTCCCCCCATCCAGGCTCCTGTAAGATAAGAAGCCTACTTAACACTTGAATGCTAGGAGCTTCAAAGACTTCGAGAGGAAACACAGCCAGCAGGGGGGGGTGCTTCGTCTATCTGTACCTGACCATTTGTCCCATAGGACTAGTTTCTTTGTCTGTCACAAGCATGGAGGCATAAGATATAGAAACATGAAAAGTACACGCATGTTGCGTGGGATGGGCCAATAAAAAAATATCACGGCGTCCCGGAGCCATTGCGCACACAAGCCTCCGCGGTAGACGTTTGTACGTGCTCTGGAAGCCAAGATATAGCGCTGAGCCATTCCTGAGGACCGTATGGTATCATAATTGATATCAAAAGGTCGGTTACGGCGGCCCGAATCCATGGGAACCCCTGGGGGTATCATGAGACCATCCCAGAAGAAGTTATTGGGTTCCTTAGAATTTGGGCTTCTGATCGAAGTTAGACCTGAGGGTGGAGACTGAGCCAGCTGACCTCACCAGCAGTGGGCGGGACGGGGCAGGTAAGATAGCAGGACAGACAAGAGACAAGTCAGTCTTGACCCAAGAGTGGGGTGCTGAACATCTGAGCACCAGCTGAGGCCACCAAGGGGAGGAGCAGTTTGACCATGCGGTGGTAGGCCTCAGCCTGTAACAAAGAACCGTGCCTGCGACCGCAGAATCCTCTCCCTGCGTCACAAGAAAATCAAGAAACCGGTAACTGATATGCTGTGGTGATTCTGTGTGTTGTATTCCATTGTTGTATAGTTTAGCCTGACCTTATACCTGTGTATATTTAGTTGTATATCGTGTATCTAGTGTATTATTATAATCAATTACCTCAAGTAATTGTGGGCCTGCCTTTTATTCTGCATAACGAACGCACGTCCGTGTGAGCTCGGCTCAAGCCAAAACGCTACCCAGGGTTGGTTCCTGACCCGATATAGGCCCATTCACGGGCTGGGCGTATATCTAAAATAGGGACTGGTGGCAGCATACCAACTGGGGATTGGGGAAGGCTGGTAGTGACGGTCGGAGGTTCAGATATATATATTCCTGGCGCGGCCAAGGAAGATATATATACCGCCCTCACTACAGAGGGCCCCGATACCCAGTAGGTTACAGGACAGTCTCCCTGGCGACCGCTTATCCTAGGTGCAGTTCCTTGACTGACCTGAGGCTAAGAGGGCGCTAGCGAGTTGTGCTGTGTAGTGACGTTACGGTTTAGTGACGTTGAAGGGATAACACACTACCGTGTTCCCTGCGCTGGTTGCAGCTACCTGGCACTACTTTCTCTAGGTGCAGTACCTTGACTGACCTGAGAGGTAAGGGGGCGCCAGAGAGCTGCACCCACCGGCCGGCTTTCATCACAGTTTTGATGCCTTCAGTGTGAATGAACAATTTTCATAGTCATGAAAATACACAAAAATCTTTAAATGAGAAGGCGTGTCCAAACTTTTGGTCTGTACTGTATGTATTTCATTAAGAGGAGGTCCGCTCTTAATGAATTTGTTGTATCTTTTCATCAAGACTAGCGTGCAAAATGGAAGTCTTGATGAATCCGGAACTGAGAGCCTTTGGGAACCAGTTTACCAAACAAACTTTGCCTTCAGGAGCCAAAGTACCTAGAATCAAATGTTTATGTCACGGATGTGTCAGGTGTGACAGACATTCTGGATCCGGCTGTAGAAGATCACTCCGCTTGGCCTTGCAGACACCATCTTGATCCTTTCACCATTCCTCCCTCTCTAGGACCCAGCGGTGAGCTCCCTTTCTGCTGCTAATTAACACACCCTTTCTGGACCTTTAAATAACACCCAGTCTCTCCAGAGAATCACTGGTGATAGAAGTATATTCCTCTGTTCAGGTATGGAGTTCTAGCAGTCGGCTAGTTTCTTCTTGGAGTTCCTTTGTGATCGTTGTCATGATCGCTCTGGTGTCTTCTCAAAGCTAAGTATCTCCCCTTGTCTTTTTACCTTGTTTGTCTTTAGTTGCAGTGGGGCTGACTATTGCTCACCTCTCCCGCTCCCTACCTAGGGCCTAGCTCTAGGGTCAGTCAGGGATTAGGTATCCTGCTTGGCGATAGGTGAGGAACATTTTAGGGATGATAGGGGAGCCAGGGTGTTGTAAGACCTACCTAGTGGTCTCCACTCCCACTTTCCTTAGTAGCTGGGCTTCCCTCCCACTTCCCATTGTCGTACGCTAGGTCCTTCTCATACCTAGCATGACATTTTTTAGGGGCCAAATTGCTATAATTCAAACCGCATCAAAGCGAAATTATCTAGAATTTAGTAGGAGCTAAATCATTCATTATTAGGTACTTGTAAGAACCTAAAATACCCATCAATCATTGGCTTCAGCAGCCAAAGAATCTAGAATTGAGTACTTGAAGAAGCCAAAGTGCCCATAATTTTCAAAAGCCAAATAGTCCAGAATTGAATGATTGGCGGAATACCTATAGTGAAGTTCTTGTAGGAGCTTGGTTAACAATTAAGCCAGACGATCCAGAATTCAATGCACAGAGGAAGCAAAGTGTGAAATGTAATGTCAGTTGGAGCCAAAATATCCATAATTTAGTTCCCATTAAAACTTGCCTTTAGAAGCCAAAGTATCCAGAATTGAGCGAATGTTGAAACCAAATAATTGTATGCTTATCTGATCCAAAGTTTCTATAATTCAGTACTGATAGGAGCAAAAATATCCATAAATACACAAGACAAAATGCCCAAATTTTATTGAGAGCCAAAGTATCTCAAATCAAATACTTATAGGAGCCAAAGTAGCTTAATATAGTGCCTGTACGAGACAAGTTCCAAGAATACATAATGCAATATCTGTCGGAACCAAAGGACTAGAAAACCAGTTGGGTAGGAGCCAACCTACCTGTAAATCATTGCCTTCAGGAGCAAAATAATCCTGAATTAGATGAACGCCCAGTAGGGACTAAAGTATCAATAATTCAATAAATCAATAATGTTCTGAACCAAAATTACCATATTTCAAAGCCAAAGCATCTAAAATTTACTGTGATAGCTCCAGGAGCCAAGGCATCCAGAACTCACTACCTGCTGGGGCCAAAGTACCCAAAAAGCATTGCGCACAGAAGACTCAGTGTGATGCTAGTCACTACTCAAGGACAAGCCATGAGGCTGGGTAATCAAGAGGTCCGAGGTCAAAAGCCAAGAGAGTACATCATAGACAGAAGGGTGAGATGAAGTCGTAGTTAGGAAAAAGGTAGCAGATCACGACAAAAGGGCTAGGCAAATGGATGGTCAAAGCAAATCCAAGGTCGATCAGCAGGTGATTGCTCCAAACAGGAGACAACATGGATGAAGCCCCGACACACCATGGCACTGATTGGATGGATAAACTGTCACTGAAGACACTGATGGGTCAGCACGCCCCAGCATCCGATTGGATGGCTGAGCTGTCCATCACCATACTGACAACTCAGCATACCTCGGTCCTAGATAGGATGGCAGAACTGCCATTTACTGCATCCAGACACCCTGATAGGGGGAATCGCGAGACTCAGAACTTCAATGGTTGCACATTTAAAGACATCATGATTCAACAGGTGCAGATACTAAAGAACCCATTATCCATTGCACAGGAGCTTGCATTAGAGTTAACACAAACAATTAAGAAATTCATCGTGTCAGCATAAAACCTCATTCTGGTAAATGCAAAACTTATAATAGCGCTGACCTATCCAATATCTGATGAATAAAGTCAGACTTATTGAAAAAGAATTAGTCCCAATTAATGACCGTAGGACTGAGATGTACTGTAAGGAAACTCACTTGCAAAGGTCCCCGGGACATATTGAAAGGAAAGCAGGAGGATATTGATCTTCAGTCTTATTCTGAATGGTTGGATACTTGGTAGTTTAGCAAAGTTTAAAGATGACAGAAATCTACCTGTCACGCTCGTTGTGAAAACTTGAGACTTTTCCTTGAAAGGAGGGAAATAATGATCCATTGTTCAGGAGCAATGGAAAAGGAATTGAATAGAAGCCACATGCAATCAAAAATACTACCACTGATGGGTAAACGGTCGATACTTTCTCCGGTAGTCCATGCTCACTTGTCTCTTAGTCTTCATGACTGAGTGAACCACAGCTATGATACATGTATCAAGGAATAAGACCAGTATCTCGGTAAGAATGGGATGTTTTGCAGTTGGATTGTCTCCAATAGAAATAAAATGTCACACTGTGATTTTTTTCCTTTATTAAATGAGTTATCCAAAAAGGTTTTCTAAAAGTAATGGTAGGAAATGCCCATTGAGGCAATCACTGACTGCAGTGGTGACAAGTGATTGGCTAAAAGTACATTTTCTGATATCTTCAATGTGATGTGATGGGACTAAAAAGCTGAGACTAGCAGGGACCTTTTAAAAGTGGGAACCAGAGTTGACAGAGATCCATGAGATCTATAAAGCCATACTACAGTCGAAACCAGAAGTTTACATTCACTATATAAAAAGACACATCTGCAGGTTTTTCTCAATATCTGACATGAAATCAGAATAAACCTTTCCCGTTTTAGGTCAATTAGGATTACCATCATTTTAAATATTTGCCAAATGCCAGAATAATGAGAGAGACAATGTTTTAAGGCATTTTTATTACTTACTGCAAAGTCAAAAGTTTCTATACATTTCATTAGTATTTGGTACCATTGCCCTTAACTGAATGAATTGGGTGAAACGTTTGGGATCTCCTTCCACAAGCTTCTCACAATAGTTGGTGGGAATTTGGCCCCATTCCTCCTGACAAAACTGGTGTAACTGATCCAGGTTTGTAGGTCGTCTTGCTCGCAGCCATTTCAGCTTTGCCCATAAATTTTCAATAGGATTGAGATCAGGGCTTTGTGATGGCCACACCAAACCATGGACTTTGTTATCCTTAAGCCACTTTGTTACCATTTTGGCAGTATGCTTCGAGTCATTGTCCATTTGTAAGACCCATTTCCATCCATGCTTTAATTTCCTGGCTGATGTCTTGAGATGTTGCTTCAGTATTGCCACATAATCTTCTTTTCTCATGATGCCATCTATTTTGTGAAGTGCACCAGTCCCTACTGCAGCAAAACATCCCCACAACATGATGCTGCCACCCCCATGTTTCACAGTTGGGATGGTGTTCTTAGGCTTACAAGCTTCTCCCTTTTTCCTCCAAACGTAACGATGGTCATTATGCCCAAAAAGTTTCTAGTTTCATCAGACCACAGGACATGTCTCCAAAAATTAAGGCCTTTGTTCCTGTGTGCATTTGCAAACATTAATCTGGCTTTTTTATGTTTCTTTTGGAGTAATGGCTTCTTCCTGGCAGAGTGGCCTTTCAACCCATGTTGATACAGTATTCGTTTCACTGTGGATGTTGACACAATCTTACCAGCTTCCGCCATCATCTTCACAATTTTGCTTTTGTCATTGGGTTGATATGCACATATCGGACCAAAGCACGTTCATCTCTGGGACTCAGAACCCGTCTCCTTCCTGAGCTGTATGATGGTGTCACACAAGGTGTGGGAAAGACTAAGTGCAACACAAAGGGAAGAGGGAAAGGGAGCCCAGACTTTCTCTCTCGCTCTCATTATTCTGGCATTTGGCAAATATTAAAAATGATGGTAATCCTAACTGACCTAAAAAGGGAAAGGTTTATTCTGATTTCATGTCAGATATTGAGAAAAACATGAATATGTGTCTTTTTATATAGTGTATGGAAACTTCTGATTTCAACTGTAAATCTAGAAATTTTGTTTTACAGCAAATTTGACCAGAGTCTTAGTCAATCTGCAAGATTGGAGAAATGTTAGCTATTCCTACTTCTGTCCATTGTCATGTGATGTAAAGCTGGTGGGGTAGGGTTAGGCCAGGGCAGGAGTTAGCCAAGGTGCAGGGTGCTGGGCAATGGTTGCAGACAGATAAATGGCTCCTTGGTTGGTAATCAATTTGTTTTTTTTAAATAAATACTACTTTTGACCTATTTCTGCCCAAACTGTGAAATACAATGTTGCAGTATTTGGGGCTGATCATTGACTGAAATTAGGAGCTATGTTGAGCTTGTTCGGATATCATGGCTAGCTCCATTTCTTACATGTGATTTATTTCTTCCTATATTTTATATTAAAACATGATCTGACCTGCCAAAACAGTCTTAAATTGTTAGTACAAAAGATCTAATGCAATGAGTAAAAATGTTGTCTGAAACTCGTCTGTGGTTTCTAGTGGTGATGGATTGGATTTTAATGGACATTTAATAAATTTGAATTTTACCGACTATTTTGTTGGATTTTCTACATTTTTTTTACAAAAATGTTACTTACAATTGATACCTTTTATCTTTGTCTTATGTGTCCTATTCGGGAATATGGTTTCCATAGATGCCTTCACTTAATAGTACATTGAGTAAGACTGAATTCAGATGAGCTGTACAATTATTATCTGTGAAGCGGTACTCTCAAGCTTTAAAGTTATACCATTTCCATGTGATAGGGGACAACTTTCCAATTAATGGCGAGTCCAACCACTGTGAACCCACTGATCTCTAGAACTAGTGCTCTGAAGAACCCTATGTGAATGGAGAGATGATTGATCATGCAAATCTGTGCTCCATTCATCCTTTTCGAAGTGCCAAAGACTATTCGAGAAGAGCATTGTTTGGCTATCTTTGGTGGCCCTGTTAAGAATGAATGGATAGGCAGTGAGCATGGTCAACCATTGCTCCATTCATATGGAGCTCTTCAGAGCGCGGGTTCTCGAGATTGGTGATGGTCCCACTGGTCAGACTCCCAGTGATTGGGAAGTTATTTCTTTTCCCCAGATATAGGGGATATCTTGGAAACTGTAGCCAACCCCTTTAATATCCGGACATTTAACCATATCCAGAAGAAAGAGCCTCTAAGTAAGAGACCCCTTTCTCGTAGACTTTTGAAGTGGTCCCATAGAAAACTATATTTGTAGTGGCCAGCTTTAGAAACTGGACCTATGGGAGTTGGCAATTATTTTTCAAGAAAGGTTTAACTTGTTGGGGCACCCCATTTCATTGAATGTTGTGTAAAGGTTATGATTTTAGGTTTTGCAAGTAATTAGAGGGACTTATGACTGCTATCTTTTGAATTGATCCATTTTTGATATATTTCTTATAATTGTTATCAAATCAAAGTGGAAGGCAAGTAACTGATGAACATTTTTTATTGCATATTCTCCACATTTGGAGTTCTTAGGCGTTTCATATATTATAATGTATTCTATACGTTGCCACATTCAATATAGAGAAATGCAGGAGACAGAAGATTGAAGCTTCAGAGACCAGGATCTTCTGGACATCAAAACCTGAAATAAATTACATCAATGATATTACCCGAGAGTAACATAAGGCAGTTGTGTTGGGCTCTATTTCCTGAAGACAAATTCATAGTGTAGCAAGACATCATTTTTCCTATCTATCATTAATCTTCCTACCTCTCAAATGAACATCGGGCCATTAATAGGTGTTGGCATTCTTCTGTTCTGGAGGTATTATGGGTGTTGAACTGTCAACCTCAAGGACGGAAACGTTTTAATTTCTTAGGTTGCTATGATTTCGCATTGAGTGTTCAAACACTTGTTACTGAAAGGAAGATTCTAACGTTTCTTCACTTCTTATATCAATCAATCCCTGTTATGAAATGCAAAGAAAAAAAAGAGTGCAATGTTTTTACATTATGCAATGCAGCCAATGGGCAAACCAACAATTTGTAATAATCATCTTCTAGCAGATTAATATGCGTCATTGATCCAAGAGAGAAGCATTTTTCTACACACATCAAATATGCTCTTGGATGAAGCTAAGAACACTGTTAATGGTTTATATATCCTCATAGGAACTCATTAGAACAGGTTATGTAGATTGCCAGGGCATATGGTAGTGAATATTGCAACATTTAATTTAGAAAAATTACTAATTTTATCAGGATAGGAAAACATTCCAACAATTAATCTCAAGTGAATGTAAATTAATTACTTGTGGATAACTAGTGTAACGTCAACATAAGAATGACCCCGTCATTGTTCCTTGGAATTTATTTTCCAACTCTGAAAATACAGGTCCAATTGCACGCTTGGAACTTTCTTAGAATCGGTGAGTGTCAAAATGCCAGAAGGTCCAGGCGACCACAGAAAACCATTGGTGACTGCCAAAACAATTCTTACTTTGGTGAAGATTGAAGAAGAATTGTTTTGCAAGAGTTGGGCAGATCAAAAAAAAACCACCAGGAGATTGACATTGACTGTGCCAAAGCGAAGAGTTAGGAGAAGACACCTCACTGAAAAAATGGCCAAACTTGCAAATAAGTGGCAAAAACACTCTTTTCTTGTAAGAATACACCACCAGATTAAATCAAGAAGCTTTACATCAATGCATCTTAAAGGAAAGGGGAGATTAACTTAAATAAGTGTCATACTTATTGGTTGCAGCTGATGGCAACAATTTTTTTTCTGTTGGTGGACGCTGTCTTGCTTGTAGCTGGCTGTCGAGCTTCCTGCTGCCCTTCTCTCTCCTCCTGGTGCATGCACAATGTTTCTCTAGCTCCTAAGAGTCAACGTGAGCCCACATGCAGGGTCTGATTGGGGCACCGGGACACCGGAAAATTCTCCGGTGGGCCCAGGTCCTCAGTAGGCCCCTGAGCAGGTTGCACGGGACCCCTGGTTAACATGGCCGCCGGTGCTCCACACTGCAAGGGCCTAGAGGGTCAGGAGGGCCCTTGCAGTGCAGATGATGAGGGCCCTCATCCTGTGCGGCGGGCAAGGAGCGATCCCTCCAGCTCCGCTGCCGACAGGAGGAAAATGGCAGTGGAGCTGGAGGGATCCATCCTCACCTCTGCTTCCTGCCCGGTGCTTCCTTCCTGACACAGGCTCGCGCTGCTTGATGACATCATCATGCTCCATGAATCTGTGTCAGCGAGAAAGATGCCAGGCAGGAAGCAGAGGACGATGCTGCGGGGGAACGTGCTGAGTAGTGTTGAGCGAACATGCTCGACACTACTCGGTACTCGCCCGAGCATCACGCTACTCGGGATGTTCGGCGAGCACCGAGCATTTCCGGGTTACTCGGGCGGGAGCTCGGGTCTCCGCCCTGCATGTTTGGCGCTCTTTACAGAGCCAATGAACATGCAGGGATTGCCAGCCAGTCACTGTAATGCCGCAGCCATGTTGTTTGTGGGCATTACAGTGATTGGCTGGCCGCACAGCGTCACCTCGAGTATTTAAAACCGGGCGCCGCCATCTTGGACACAGTCGCTCCGGATCAGACAGTGTAGGGACAGCGCTGCTGATTTAGGGAGAGATATATCCTGCAAAATAGTTAGTGTAGGGTCTGTAAAGGCTGCCAGATCAAACAAACAGTCCTTCTCAGGACTAATATCCATCCCAGGTATATCAGGCAGGCAGGCAGGCAGGCTGTATAGGAGACGCAGTGGTTATACCAGCAAACGCTGCATTACAGTCCTGTATGCTGCTCCTGTTGCTGAAATTGCTGGACTTAGCTCCAGGTCCCGGGGGCCAGGAAAAATCCTTTTTTTTTATCAAAATCCTCTTTTTTTTTCCTCCTTCACAATGTACAAATACCCATCTTATTAACCTTTTGGTGTCCCCCCCCCCAAAAAAAAAAGTGTGCCTCTGATTTTTCAGATACAAATATATCTTTTGAAAATAGTCTGGTGTAGGCCAGAGAAACAGAAGTGTGGTTTTGAAGTTCTATGGGCCATTTGTATCTAAAAAAAACAGTTTGAGTGTGTCGCTCACTGTTCAGCCGCAAATATATATATATTTTAAAAAGCCTGGTATACACCAGTAAATTATTACTGTGGTTTTGATGTTCCACGGTAAAACATCTCTATTATCCTGTTTTGGGCATTTTTTGCTGTATAAAAATAATAATAGTGTCTCCCTGATTTTTCAGACACAAATATATCTGTTGAAAATAGTCTGGTGTAGGCCCAAGAAATACAAGTGTGGTTTTGCAGTTCCACGGTACAAACCTCTGTATTATCCACTTTTGGGCCATTTGTATCTAAAAAAAACTGTTTGAGTGTGTCGCTCACTGTTCAGCCGCAAATATATATATATTTTAAAAAGCCTGGTATACACCAGTAAATTATAACTGTGGTTTTGCTGTTCCACGGTAAAAATCTCTATTATTCAGGTTTTGGTAGTTTTTTCCGTAAAGAAAAACAGTAGTGTCTCCTGACTGTTGTGACACAAAAATATATCTGTTGAAAATAGTCCTGTGTAGGCCCGACATCCCAGTGTGGTTTCGCAGTTCCACGGGTCAAATCGCTGTACTATCCAGTTTTGGGCCTTTGGTATCTAAAAAAAAAAGCAGTTTGAGTGTGTCGCTCACTGTTCAGCCGCAAATATCTCTATTTAAAAAAGTGTGGTATACCCCAGTAAACAATAACTGTGGTTTTCCTCTTCCACGGTTCTAATCTACTCTTTATTACCCTTTTTCCATTGATAGTGCAAGTGTAAGCTATTTTACTTCATTTACAATGGGCAAGGCGCGTGGCAAGGGACGTGGAAGTGGACGTTCTGGTGATGGTTCGTGCAGAGGACGGGGCTGTGGCCAAGGTGAAAATGTGCCACAACCAACAGCCACATCTTCTCGCTCCCACTTCTTGACCGAATTACTAGGGAAGCACAGAACAACACCAGTATTGAGAACTGATCAGTGTGAACAGGTTATTAAATGGATAGCAGACAATACTTCCAGTTACCTGGGCACCACCACCTCCGGTCTGTCTTCCACACGGTCAACTCTTAGTAGCCGTGAGTCTCGACCGCATACTCCTCCTCACCCTGATGCTCCTTCCTCCCACCATGCCGAGTGTCGTCAGACAGCAAGTGATCCCACACTTGGACACTCTGAAGAGCTGTTCACTGGTCCATTTCCATATTTGGGCCCCTCGCCTGATACGCTTGAAGTGGTGGCAGAGGAGATCCCATGTTGCGATGCCCAAATATTTGAACAGCCACGGCCACAGGAAGTCGACGTTGGCAATCTGTCACAAGAGGTGGACGATGACGAGACACAATTGCCAGGAAGTGAGGAGGAGGATCGTGGTGCACAAGTGGAAGAGGAGGAGGTGGTGGATGATCTAGTAACTGACCCAACGTGGAAGGAGGACATGCAGAGTGAGGCCAGCAGCACACAGGGGGAGGGAGGCAGAGTACCCCAACAGGCAGGTAGAAGCAGTGTGGTGGCCGCAGACAGAAGGCAGGCAACCGTTCCCCGTAACACCAACACGAGGGACGTTGCCAGTACAAGCGGTAGGTCTTCCAGAGTCTGGAATTTTATTAAAGACTCTGCTGATAACCCCAAAAAGGCCATATGTTCCACCTGCCATGCCAGCATCAGCAGGGGTGAAAAAACTACCAGCCTGACCACCACCAGCATGATCAGGCACATGGCAGCAAAGCACCCGACTTTGTTGGGCGAAACCCAGGGTCCACGACCAGTGTCAGCGGGTGTCACCACTGCTTCTTCCACTGTTGTGCGTGCAATAGAACCCCCTGTTATGTGTGCAAGGCAATCCCCTGTCTATACTGCATGTAAAAATGCCCCCTCCTCTCAGTCTTCACTTGTTATGGCAGTTTCTCAAGAAACAGCATCAATGTCCACGTCCACGTCCCACCGCAGCGTTCAATTGTCCATATCCCAGACCTTTGAACGAAAGCGGAAATTCGCAGCTAACGCCCCACAGGCCACAGTCCTAAATTCGCACATTTCACGACTGCTTGCGCTGGAAATGCTGCCTTTTAGGCTGGTGGAGACGGAATCCTTCCGCAATCTTATGGCGGTGGCCGTCCCTCGGTACTCGGTCCCCAGCCGACACTATTTTGCCTGGTGTGCCATCCCCGCACTACACAAGCACGTGTCCCAAAGCATCTGCCGTGCCCTCAACAACGCAGTTACTGGGAGAGTCCACCTGACAACGGACACGTGGACAAGTGCTTGTGGCCAGGGACGGTACATCTCTCTGACGGCACACTGGGTAAACATAGTGGAAGCCGGGACCCAGTCGGACCTTGGGACGGAACACATCCTCCCCACACCGAGGATTGCGGGCCCTTTGTCAGTCAGAGTTGCCCCCACAGTGTACAGCTCCTGCGCATCCTCCTCCTCCTCCTCATGTTCAGCCTCCATCTCAGATATCACCACATCAGTTACAAGCTGGAAGCATTGCAGTACTGCCTCCGCCAAGCGGCAACAGGCTGTGCTGAAACTCATAAGCTTAGGTGATAAACCTCACACTGCTTGTGAGTTGTGGACAGCTGTGAAAGAGCAGGCAGATCTGTGGCTGAGACCGCTGAACCTACATCCCGGCATGGTCGTATGTGACAATGGCCATAACCTGGTGGCGGCTTTGAGGCGAGGTGAGATCACACACGTACCATGCCTGGCTCATGTGCTTAACCTCGTGGTTCAGCGGTTTCTTAAATCGTACCCCGAGTTGCCAGATCTGCTCGTGAAAGTACGCCGCCTGTCAGCTCATTTTCGCAAATCGGCTACAGCTTCCACCGCCCTTGCTGTGTTGCAGCAGCGTTTGCAGCTTCCGGCACACCGACTGGTGTGTGATGTCCCCACACATTGGAACTCTACCCTCCACATGTTGCAAAGGATTTGTGAGCAGAAGAGAGCAGTTGTGGAGTACCAGCTGCAACAAGGCCGTCGATATTCAGGTCAGACTCCACACATATGTACCATCCTGACAAACTTTGAGGAGGCCACCAAGATGGTGAGTGGCGATGACGCCATCATTAGTGTCAGCATCCCACTTGTCTGTCTTTTGCAATGCTCTCTGCAGAGAATTAAAGAGGAGGCATTGCAGCCAGAGTATGCTGAGATGGATCAAGAAGCCGTAGCGGGCGATTACACACAGCCCAGCTTCATCCCAACGTGCATTGGGGGACAATGAGGGAGAGGAGGAGGAGGAGGAAGAACAGGAGCTGCTATCATGCGTTGTAGACGGTAGTACCTGTACAAGTGTCATACCGTCGGTTCAGCGTGGGTGGCCTGAGGACAGGGGGGAGGAGGAAGAGGAGGAGGAGAGCATGGTCAGTTGTCATCTTGGTGAGGACACGGAAATCTTGCCCGTTACCAGTCTGGCACGCATGGCTGACTTTATGTTACGCTGCCTTAACCGTGACCCTCGCGTTGTCAAAATGTTGGGTGACAGTCATTACTGGTTGGTGACACTTGTAGACCCCCGCTACAAGGAGAACTTTCACTCTCTTATTCCTGAGGTGGGGAGGTCTACAAAAATGGGGCAATACCAGAAGGCCCTTGCTGCAGAACTCTTAAAAAAATTCCCATCTGAACACGCTAGCGACAGAGGTCACAGTTCGTTGCTCAACCAAGGCGTACAGGCGAGAGAGATGCAACTCCAATCCAGCAGAGGCAGGGCAACACTGTCAACGTTCTGGGACAGTTTTCTGACACCCGCCCAGCTTACAGGCCCTGAGGCGCGGGGTACTCTCACAAGGAGTGGAAAGTTTCAAAAGATGGTGAGGGAGTACCTTGCCGATCGTACCAGCGTCCTCCGTGATTCCTCTGTGCCTTTTAATTATTGGGTATCCAAGCTGGACACTTGGAATGAACTCGCTCTGTACGCCTTGGAGTTCCTGGCCTGCCCTGCCGCTAGCGTGTTATCGGAGCGTGTTTTTAGTGCCGCTGGGGGAATTATAACAGATAAGCGCACTCGCCTGTCTACTGACAATGCTGACAAGCTGACCCTTATCAAAATGAACAAGGGCTGGATTGGGCCAGACTTCTCATCACCACCAAATGACAGCAGAGTAACATAAAGTCAAATCCACTGTGTTATTTCGGGAGGTGTATTCACATGCACCGCTTCACACCCACACATGGGTATACGCTTCCTCGTTTCGGCTGTTTAATCTTCTTCTCCTTATCCTCAGCCTCCACCACCACTATACCACCAGGGTGCCAGCATTGCAAGTTCCTCCGTCCTAATTTTTGGCAGCTTTTGCTGGGAAAGCATAAGCAAATACCATGGGACACCCACTCCCCAATAATGGGACTTATGTTTGTAATATGCTGTACTGCATGGCTCTTGTAAGGGGCATTGCAAGTTGCTCCATCCTAATTTTTGGCAGCTTTTGCTGGGAAAGCATAAGCAAATACTATGGGAGAACCACTCCCCAACAATGGGACTTATGTTTGTAATATGCTGTACTGCATGGCTCCTGTAAGGGGCATTGCAAGTTGCTCCGTCCTAATTTTTGGCAGCTTTTGCTTGCAAGGCATAAGCAAATAGTATGGGACACCCACTCCCCAATAATGGGACTTATGTTTGTAATATGCTGTACTGCATGGCTCTTGTAAGTGGCATTGCAAGTTGCTCCGTCCTAATTTTTGGCAGCTTTTGCTGGGAAAGCATAAGCAAATACTATGGGAGACCCACTCCCCAATAATGGGACTTATGTTTGTAATATTCTGTACTGCATGGCTCCTGTAAGGGGCATTGCAAGTTGCTCCGTCCTAATTTTTGGCAGCTTTTGCTTGCAAGGCATAAGCAAATACTATGGGACACCCACTCCCCAATAATGGGACTTATGTTTGTAATATGCTGTACTGCATGGCTCTTGTAAGGGGCATTGCAAGTTGCTCCGTCCTAATTTTTGGCAGCTTTTGCTGGGAAAGCATAAGCAAATACTATGGGAGACCCACTCCCCAATAATGGGACTTATGTTTGTAATATGCTGTACAGCATGGCTCTTGTAAGGGGCATTGCAAGTTGCTCCGTCCTAATTTTTGGCAGCTTTTGCTTGCAAGGCATAAGCAAATACTATGGGACACCCAATCCCCAATAATGGGACTTATGTTTGTAATATGCTGTACTGCATGGCTCCTGTAAGGGGCATTGCAAGTTGCTCCGTCCTAATTTTTGGCAGCTTTTGCTTGCAAGGCATAAGCAAATACTATGGGACACCCACTCCCCAATAATGGGACTTATGTTTGTAATATGCTGTACTGCATGGCTCTTGTAAGTGGCATTGCAAGTTGCTCCGTCCTAATTTTTGGCAGCTTTTGCTGGGAAAGCATAAGCAAATACTATGGGAGACCCACTCCCCAATAATGGGACTTATGTTTGTAATATGCTGTACAGCATGGCTCTTGTAAGGGGCATTGCAAGTTGCTCCGTCCTAATTTTTGGCAGCTTTTGCTTGCAAGGCATAAGCAAATACTATGGGACACCCAATCCCCAATAATGGGACTTATGTTTGTAATATGCTGTACTGCATGGCTCTTGTAAGGGGCATTGCAAGTTGCTCCGTTCTAATTTTTGGCAGCTTTTGCTTGCAAGGCATAAGCAAATACTATGGGACATCCACTCCCCAATAATGGGACTTATGTTTGTAATATGCTGTACTGCATGGCTCTTGTAAGGGGCATTGCAAGTTGCTCCGTCCTAATTTTTGGCAGCTTTTGATTGGAAAGCATAAGCAAATACCATGGGACACCCACTCCCCAATAATGGGACTTATGTTTGTACTATGCTGTACTGCATGGCTCTTGTAAGGGGCATTGCAAGTTGCTCCGTCCTAATTTTTGGCAGCTTTTGCTGGGAAAGCATAAGCAAATACCATGGGACACCCACTCCCCAATAATGGGACTTATGTTTGTAATATGCTGTACTGCATGGCTCTTGTAAGGGGCATTGCAAGTTGCTCCGTCCTAATTTTTGGCAGCTTTTGCTGGGAAAGCATAAGCAAATACTATGGGAGACCCACTCCCCAATAATGGGACTTATGTTTGTAATATGCTGTGCTGCATGGCTCTTTTAAGGGGCTTTGCAGTGCAGTTCAGGGTCTTTACTGATGATTATAAGGTAGACCCTCCCGGGAGTACTGGCTAGCATAAGTGGCCTGGTCAGTCTGTGAGCAAGCAGGAGTTCCCCTGGCCAGGTGGAGTTGTAGGCCTCCCCGTCTGTCTGCACTCTTCCTGGCTACCTTGCTGTAAGCGGGTAGAAGTAGCCCACGTCCCTGAGTGTACCGTGTAGTGCTCACCCGTATGGCTGGTGACTTGGGGCCTTCTGTTAGCCTCCACTCCACGACGGCGGTGCTGGTCCCTTGCTTGTGACTGAGCCTCCGGGCTTCTATGGCCAGAGGACCTGAAATCCCCTGCCGGCTGGTTTCTGCTGCTTGATATATAAGTCCTCACAGCTTCGGACTCCTGTGTCCGGTTCCTATTGTCTTCTGCCAGGGCGAGCTCTGCTCAGATTCCAGCCCCTCGTCTTTAGCTCCTAGCTCCTACAGAGCTCCTTGCTGTTACTTTCCCTTGCTCTCACTCTGACTCTGACTGTTCTCTGTTCTCTGACTCACTCAACCCCACCCCAGATCCAGTTTATAAGGGCAGAATTCTCCCCTCCCAGGACTGGGGCAGGAGGATGTTGCATGTTTAAGGGATCCTGACCAGGAAACCTCCCACTTGCTCTCTGATGTAATCTCTATTACTGTGGTGACCAGACCCCTGGGGTGCCACACATGGCTCTTGTAAGGGGCATTGCAGTACCTCATAATTTTTGGAAAGCCTTCCATTCACTGCTTAGGCCAACAGTGCACAGGAGACCCAGTTGCTATAAATGGAAAAAAAGGTTTAGTTAACGCCCTCTGACCTCCATGTCATTTCCAAGGGGCATTGGAGTGCCTCGAAATTTTTGGTAGGCATTGCACTCACTGTATGCCCTATAACTGTGTAGCCGAACCGCTCCTTTTGTTACAGAAACATATCCTACAAGACATACCTGGTTGAAACCTAAGACAAGAAAAATACCCAAATAATTAAAAGTAAATATATAAATCGCACAGTGCAAAAATAATAATAAATAATAAAGGGTATTTAGTTAACATAATTTTGATCAAAATAATGTAAAAGCTGTCCCGCCACTTCACGGCATCCCTTGTGGGACAGTCCTAACTCTAATATTAAAAACCTTACCATTTGTCAAGTGACATACATATGGACAAGGGCAGAGAGACTGGATCCCTGGTGCAAGCATAAAACCGAGGCAGGATCAGTGTCCCAGCCCAGACAAAGGGCGGCCACACCCTTTTATATGCACTAAAGCATACTAACTGCAAAGAAAAAACCTGAAGGTGTGAACTGGAACATAAATTGATGTGTATGCAAAATGTAAATGCATGTTCACACAAGGCTATTAAACAGAGAGAAACCAAAGACAAGAAAAATACCCAAATAATTAAAAGTAAATATATAAATCGCACAGTGCAAAAATAATAATAAATAATAAAGGGTATTTAGTTAACATAATTTTGATCAAAATAATGTAAAAGCTGTCCCGCCACTTCACGGCATCCCTTGTGGGACAGTCCTAACTCTAATATTAAAAACCTTACCATTTGTCAAGTGACATACATATGGACAAGGGCAGAGAGACTGGATCCCTGGTGCAAGCATAAAACCGAGGCAGGATCAGCGTCCCAGCCCAGACAAAGGGCGGCCACACCCTTTTATATGCACTAAAGCATACTAACTGCAAAGAAAAAACCTGAAGATGTGAACTGGAACATAAATTGATGTGTATGCAAAATGTAAATGCATGTTCACACAAGGCCATTAAACAGAGAGAAACCAAAGACAAGAAAAATACCCAAATAATTAAAAGTAAATATATAAATCGCACAGTGCAAAAATAATAATAAATAATAAAGGGTATTTAGTTAACATAATTTTGATCAAAATAATGTAAAAGCTGTTCCGCACTTCACGGCATCCCTTGTGGGACAGTCCTAACTCTAATATTAAAAACCTTACCATTTGTCAAGTGACATACATATGGACAAGGGCAGAGAGACTGGATCACTGGTGCAAGCATAAAACCGAGGCAGGATCAGCGTCCCAGCCCAGACAAAGGGCGGCCACACCCTTTTATATGCACTAAAGCATACTAACTGCAAAGAAAAAACCTGAAGATGTGAACTGGAACATAAATTGATGTGTATGCAAAATGTAAATGCATGTTCACACAAGACCATTAAACAGAGAGAAACCAAAGACAAGAAAAATACCCAAATAATTAAAAGTAAATATATAAATCGCACAGTGCAAAAATAATAATAAATAATAAAGGGTATTTAGTTAACATAATTTTGATCAAAATAATGTAAAAGCTGTCCCGTCACTTTACGGCATCCCTTGTGGGACAGTCCTAACTCTAATATTAAAAACCTTACCATTTGTCAAGTGACATACATATGGACAAGGGCAGAGAGACTGGATCCCTGGTGCAAGCATAAAACCGAGGCAGGATCAGCGTCCCAGCCCAGACAAAGGGCGGCCACACCCTTTTATATGCACTAAAGCATACTAACTGCAAAGAAAAAACCTGAAGGTGTGAACTGGAACATAAATTGATGTGTATGCAAAATGTAAATGCATGTTCACACAAGGCCATTAAACAGAGAGAAACCAAAGACAAGAAAAATACCCAAATAATTAAAAGTAAATATATAAATCGCACAGTGCAAAAATAATAATAAATAATAAAGGGTATTTAGTTAACATAATTTTGATCAAAATAATGTAAAAGCTGTTCCGCCACTTCACGGCATCCCTTGTGGGACAGTCCTAACTCTAATATTAAAAACCTTACCATTTGTCAAGTGACATACATATGGACAAGGGCAGAGAGACTGGATCACTGGTGCAAGCATAAAACCGAGGCAGGATCAGCGTCCCAGCCCAGACAAAGGGCGGCCACACCCTTTTATATGCACTAAAGCATACTAACTGCAAAGAAAAAACCTGAAGGTGTGAACTGGAACATAAATTGATGTGTATGCAAAATGTAAATGCATGTTCACACAAGGCCATTAAACAGAGAGAAACCAAAGACAAGAAAAATACCCAAATAATTAAAAGTAAATATATAAATCGCACAGTGCAAAAATAATAATAAATAATAAAGGGTATTTAGTTAACATAATTTTGATCAAAATAATGTAAAAGCTGTCCCGCCACTTCACGGCATCCCTTGTGGGACAGTCCTAACTCTAATATTAAAAACCTTACCATTTGTCAAGTGACATACATATGGACAAGGGCAGAGAGACTGGATCCATGGTGCAAGCATAAAACCGAGGCAGGATCAGCGTCCCAGCCCAGACAAAGGGCGGCCACACCCTTTTATATGCACTAAAGCATACTAACTGCAAAGAAAAAACCTGAAGGTGTGAACTGGAACATAAATTGATGTGTATGCAAAATGTAAATGAATGTTCACACAAGGCCATTAAACAGAGAGAAACCAAAGACAAGAAAAATACCCAAATAATTAAAAGTAAATATATAAATCGCACAGTGCAAAAATAATAATAAATAATAAAGGGTATTTAGTTAACATAATTTTGATCAAAATAATGTAAAAGCTGTCAGGCCACTTCACGGCATCCCTTGTGGGACAGTCTGCATGGCTCTTGTAAGGGGCATTGCAAGTTGCTCCGTCCTAATTTTTGGCAGCTTTTGCTGGGAAAGCATAAGCAAATACTATGGGAGACCCACTCCCCAATAATGGGACTTATGTTTGTAATATGCTGTACTGCATGGCTCTTTTAAGGGGCTTTGCAGTGCAGTTCAGGGTCTTTACTGATGATTATAAGGTAGACCCTCCCGGGAGTACTGGCTAGCATAAGAGGCCTGGTCAGTCTGTGAGCAAGCAGGAGTTCCCCTGGCCAGGTGGAGTTGTAGGCCTCCCCGTCTGTCTGCACTCTTCCTGGCTACCTTGCTGTAAGCGGGTAGAAGTAGCCCACGTCCCTGAGTGTACCGTGTAGTGCTCACCCGTATGGCTGGTGACTTGGGGCCTTCTGTTAGCCTCCACTCCACGACGGCGGTGCTGGTCCCTTGCTTGTGACTGAGCCTCCGGGCTTCTATGGCCAGAGGACCTGAAATCCCCTGCCGGCTGGTTTCTGCTGCTTGATATATAAGTCCTCACAGCTTCGGACTCCTGTGTCCGGTTCCTATTGTCTTCTGCCAGGGCGAGCTCTGCTCAGCTTCCAGCCCCTCGCCTTTAGCTCCTAGCTCCTACAGAGCTCCTTGCTGTTACTTTCCCTTGCTCTCACTCTGACTCTGACTGTTCTCTGTTCTCTGACTCACTCAACCCCACCCCAGATCCAGTTTATAAGGGCAGAATTCTCCCCTCCCAGGACTGGGGCAGGAGGATGTTGCATGTTTAAGGGATCCTGACCAGGAAACCTCCCACTTGCTCTCCGACGTAATCTCTATTACTGTGGTGACCAGAACCCTGGGGTGCCACACATGGCTCTTGTAAGGGGCATTGCAGTACCTCATAATTTTTGGAAAGCCTTCCTTTCACTGCTTAGGCCAACAGTGCACAGGAGACCCAGTTGCTATAAATGGAAAAAAAGGTTTAGTTAACGCCCTCTGACCTCCATGTCATTTCCAAGGGGCATTGGAGTGCCTCGAAATTTTTGGTAGGCATTGCACTCACTGTATGCCCTATAACTGTGTAGCCGAACCGCTCCTTTTGTTACAGAAACATATCCTACAAGACATATCTGGTTGACTGGCCTGATATTGATGTGAATGATCCCTGTTCCTCCTGCTCTTTCTCCTTTGCCACTACCTCATCCATCATTTATCACCTGAAGCTTTGTTTTAACGGCAGTCATAGAACTTGGATAGTAGCAGGAAAACAACCAGCAATCCTCGGAGGAGGTAGGATATGCGCCAAAACGCTGACCTCCTCAGGCCTAGCCGCTACTACATACATGCGCTTGCATTACAACAAAACAAAGCAGATGTTAACTTCTATCATCCTCATCATGCTCCTCACCTTGGCACTCTCAACTCCCCTGATGGAGAAGCCAGGGCCCACCGGAGGAGTCTGATAGTCCGGTGGGCTCGGCCAATGCTGCCCTAAAGCAGGCCAGGCTAAGAAAAGTGTGGGAAAGGTTACCGGTACAAATAGGGGTGGCTGGGGAATGAGTATGGACACCCGGCCACCCCCTGGAGGCTGGGGAGCAAGCGGGGACAACCGGCCACCAGTCGCTGGGGACTGAGTATGGATACCAGGCCGCCGACACAGCCATGGCGTGGTGGCCAGATTATGCCTCCACATGCCTAAAAGGCCCAATTTAAAGTGCAAGCAAGCAAGCAGTATGGTATTGCAGCCTGGGGGTGGGTGGGTGGCAGGCTGCATACTTGCGCTTGCATTGCAAGGAATGGAAGAGGTACAATTGAACACTGCCCTGGGAAAAGGACTTGAATGGGGATAGTTGCAAGTCTGCAACGACAGGTGCAAGGTGGGAGGAATCTTCGCATGTACCATGAACAGCGGTTTGGCATGCACACACTACAGCGGAATAGGCTCTCCTTCCCACTAAATGCACTGGGGAGGGCACAGGTAATGTTTTGGTATACGCGCTTAATCTTATGTATAAGGTACACCAGGACAAATAGGGGCGGCTGGGGACTGAGTATGGATACCTCGCTGCCGAAGCAGCCATGAGGTAGTGGCCAGCTTCGGCCTCCTCTAAACTAAAAGGCCCCATTTCAAGTGCAAGCTAGCAGTATGGAATTGCAGTCTGGGGGTGGGTGGGTGGCAGGCTGCACACTTACACTTGCATTAAAAGAAAACATAGCAGATGCTAACTTCTGTCATCATCATCATGCTCCTCACCTTGGCACTCTCAACTCCACCGATGGAGAAGTCAGGGCCCACCGGAGGAGTCTGGTTCTCTGGTGGGCTCGTCCAATGCTGCCTAAAGCAGGCCGGGCTAAGAAAAGTGTGTGGGGGGATGTTCCAAGGAGAAATGGGGGCGGCTGGGGACCGTTTATGGACACCCGACTGCCCCCAGGCGGCTGGGGACCGTGTGGACACTCGGCCGTGGGGCGGCTGGGGACTGTGTATTGACACCCGGCCGCCGGGCGGCTGGGGACTGAGTATTGATTCCAGGCCGCCAACACAGCCATGACGTGGTGGCCAGATTCCGCCTCCACATGCCTAAAAGGCCCAATTTCAAGTTCAAGCATGGTATTGCAGCCTGGGGGTGGGTGGGTGGCAGGCTGCATACTTGCGCTTGTATTGCAAGGAATGGGGGAGGTACAATTGAACACTGCCCTGGGACTAGAACTTGCATGGGGATAGTTGCAAGTCTGCATCTTCTGATGCGGCAAGGATCACTTATGACGGGAACACTTTTAGACAGTGACCTGGGAGTCAGAGATGCTTCCAGGGGTCTTCCCCATGCTGTTCCCATGTCTTTTCAGCACTTTATGCATGTGTCACACAGCACATGGCCAGATAAGGTTGTAAAATGTTAAAATGACATTTCCCGGTGAATGCATTTGTCATAGTTGAAAGCAATACAAAAGTGCAAAAACGCATAAAAAATGCTACTTGTGAACATAGCCGAAGGTGTGGAGGAGTATTTTTGTTTTTGGTCATTTATTTTAACTTATACACAAGTCTTTTCCCTGGAAAGGATGTTCCTTAACATATTTCACAGGAAAAAAGTTTCACTTTCGTTTTATTGTGAGCCTGTAAAAGTGGCTTAATACCTCTGACCACGTTGTTGACAGCAGTGACCTGGGGGTCAGAAATGCTTCCTGGGGCGATCCCCATGCTGTCCCCATGTCATTTGAGCACTGTCACTATCGTTTTGGGCACTTGTTAGGCTTTTAAAAGCCTGCCGGGGGTGCCACCGCAAAAATGCTCGAGTCTCCCATAGACTAACATTGGGCTCGTTGCTCGGGTCGAGCACCCGAGTATCACGGCGAGCTTGGCCCGAGCTTCGAGCACCCGAGCATTTTAGTGCTCGCTCAACACTAGTGCTGAAAGGTGTTTTTATTTTTTAAACTAATACACTGGACTGGAAATGGGGGGAAATGGGGACAGCAATGGTGATGGAGAAGTTGGGGGGAGGTGAGGGAGAGCAATAGTGATGGTGGGGGGAGATGAGGGAGAGCAATGGTGATGGTGGGAGGAGATGAGGTAGACCAATAGTGATGGTTTGTGGGAGAAGAGGGAGAGCAATGGTCAAGGAGGAGCAGGGGGGAGAAGAGGGAGAGCAATGGTGCTGGAGGAGGTGGGAGGAGAAGAGGGAGACCAATAGTGATGGAGGAGGTGGGGGGAGAAGAGGGAGAGCAATGGTGAAGGAGGAGGTGGGGGGAGATGAGGGAGAGCAATTGTGATGGAGGAGGTGGGGGAGAAGAGGGAGAGAAATGGTGAAGGAGGAGGTGGGGGAAGATGAGGGAGAGCAATGGTGCTGGAGAAGGTGGGGAGAGATGAGGGAGAGCAATGGTGATGGTGGAGGGAGATGAGGGAGAGCAATGGTGATGGAGGAGGTGGAGGGAGATGAAGGAGAGCAATGGTGATGGAGAAGGTGGGGGAGATATGGCATGGCAATGGGGGAGGTGGAGGAGATATGGCATGGTGATGGAGGAGGTGGGGGAGATATGACGTGGCAATGGTGATGGAGGAGGTGGGGGGAGATATGGCATGGTGATGGAGGAGGTGGGGGGAGATATGGCATGGCAATGATGATGGAGGAGGTGGGGGAAGATATGGCATATCAATGGGGGAGGTGGTGGGAGATACAGTGGGTACAGAACGTATTCAGACCCCTTTAAATTTTTCTCTTTTTGTTTCACTGCAGATATTTGGTAAATTCTAAAAAGTTCATTTTTTTTCTCATTAAAGTACACTCTGCACCCTATCTTGACTGAAAAAAACAGAAATGTAGAAATGTTTGCAAATTTATTAAAAAAGAAAAACTGAAATATCACATGGTCATAAATATTTAGACCATTTGCTCAGACACTCATATTTAAGTCACATGCTGTCCATTTCCTTGTGATCCTCCTTGAGATGGTTCTACTCCTTCATTGGAGTCCAGCTATGTTTAATTAAACTGATAGGACTTGATTTGGAAAGGCACACACCTGTCTATATAAGACCTCACAGCTCACAGTGCATGTCAGATCAAATGAGAATCATGAGCTCAAAGGAACTGCCCAAGGACCTCAGAGTCAGAATTGTGGCAAGGCACAGATCTAGCCAAGGTTATAAAAGAATTTCTGCATTACCCAAGGTTCCTAAGAGCACAGTGGCCTCCATAATCCTTAAATGGAAGAAGTTTGGGACCACCAGAAGTCTTCCTAGACATGGCCATCCAGCCAAACTGAGCAATCATGGGAGAAGAGCCTTGTTGAGAGAGGTAAAGAAGAATCACTGTGGCTGAGCTCGAGAGAGGCAGTAGGGAGATGGGAGAAAGTTCCACAAAGTCAACTATCACTGCAGCCCTCCATCAGTCAGGCCTTTATGGCAGTGTGGCCCAACGGAGGCCTCTCCTCAGTGCAAGACATATGAAAGCCCTCATACAGTTTGCTCAAAAACACATGAAGGACTCCCAGACTATGAGAAATAAGATTATCTGATCTGATGAGACAAAGATAGAATTTTTTGGTGATAATTCTAAGCGGTATGTGTGGAAAAAAACAGACACTGCTCATCACCTGCCCAATACAATCCCAACAGAGAAACATGGTGGTGGCAGCATCATGCTATGGGGGTGTTTTTCAGCTGCAGGGACAGGACGACTGGTTGCAATTGAAGGAAACATGAATGTGGCAAAGTACAGAGATATCCTGAATGAAAACCTCTTCCAGAGTGCTCTGGACCTCAGACTTGGCCGAAGGTTGACCTTCCAACAAGACAATGACCCTAAGCACACAGCTAAAATAACAAAGGAGTGGCTTCAGAACAACTCTGTGACCATTCTTGACTGGCCCTGCCAGAACCCTGACCTAAAACCAATTGAGCATCTCTGGAGAGCCCTGAAAATGGCTGTCCACCAACGTTCACCATCCAACCAGACGGAACTGGAGAGGATCTGCAAGGAAGAATGGCAGAGGATCCCCAAATCCATGTGTGAAAAACTTGTTGCATCATTCCCAAGAAGCCTCATAGCTGTACTAGCTCAAAAGGGGGCTTCTACTCAATACTGAGCAAAGGGTCTGAATACTTATGACCATGTGATATTTCAGTTTTTCTTTTTTTTAATAAATTTGCAAAAATGTCTACATTTCTAGTTTTTTTCAGTCAAGATGGGATGCAGAGTGTACTTTAATGAGAAAAAAAATGAACTTTTTAGAATTTACCAAATGTCTGCAATGAAACAAAGAGTGAGAAATTTAAAGGGGTCTGAATACTTTCCGTACCCACTGTATGCATGGCATGGTGATGGAGGAGGTGGGGGGAGATATGCATGGCATTGTGATGGAGGAGGTGGGGGAAGATATGCATGGCATGGTGATGGAGGAGGTGGGGGGAGATATGCATGGCATGGTGATGGAGGAAGTGAGGGAAGATATGCATGGCATTGTGATGGAGGAGGTGGGGGAAGATATGCATGGCATGGTGATGGAGGAGGTGGGGGGAGATATGCATGGCATGGTGATGGAGGAGGTGGGGGAGATATGCAGGGCATGGTGATGGAGGAGGTGGGGGGGTATGCATGGCATGATGATGGAGGAGGTGGGGGAAGATATGCATGGCATGGTGATGGAGGAGGTGGGGGGAGATATGCATGGCATGGTGATGGAGGAAGTGAGGGAAGATATGCATGGCATTGTGATGGAGGAGGTGGGGGAAGATATGCATGGCATGGTGATGGAGGAGGTGGGGGGAGATATGCATGGCATGGTGATGGAGGAGGTGGGGGAGATATGCAGGGCATGGTGATGGAGGAGGTGGGGGGGTATGCATGGCATGATGATGGAGGAGGTGGGGGAAGATATGCATGGCATGGTGATGGAGGAGATAGGGGGAGATATGCATGGCATGGTGATGGAGGAGGTGGGGGAGATATGACATGGCACTGGTGATGGAGGAGGTGGGGAGAGATATAGCAATGATGATGGAGCAGGGGGGGGAGATATGGCAATGATGATGGAGCAGGTGGGGGACATATGGCAATGATGACAGAGGAGGTAGGGGGAGATATGGCGATGATGGATGAGGTGGTGGGGGAGATATGGCAATGATGGAGGAGGTGGTGGGGTGAGATATGGCAATGATGATGGAGGAGGTGGGGGAGATATGGCAATGATGGAGGGGATATGACAATGATGGAGGAGGTGGGGGAGATATGACAATGATGGAGAAGGTGGGGGAGATATGACAATGTTGGAGAAGGTGAGGGAGAGCAATGATGGAGAAGGTGGGGGAGAGCAATGATGTGGATGGGAAAGAGCAATGATGGAGGAGGTGGAGGGAGAACAATGATGGGGATGGGGGAGAGCAATGATGGAGGTGGGGGAGAGAAATGATGGGGAATTATTTCGACGCTATATGCTGTTAATATCTGGTCTGGTGTGGTGGTATTTCTCCCTTGTATGTGGTATTATTCGGTCACTATGTGGTGGTAATATGTGGTCTGGTCATGGTGTGGTGGTATTTCTGCCTGTATGTGGCATTATTCAGTCACTATGTGGTGGTAATATGTGGTCTGGTCATGGTGTAGTGGTATTTCTCCCTTGTATGTGGTATTATTCATTCACTATGTGGTGGTAATATGTGGTCTGGTCATGGTGTGGTGGTATTTCTCCCTTGTATGTAGTATTATTCGGTCACTATGTGGTGGTAATATGTGGTCTGGTCATGGTGTGGTGGTATTTCTCTCTTGTATGTAGTATTATTCGGTCACTATGTGGTGGTAATATGTTGTCTGGTCATGGTGTGGCAGCATTTCTTCCTTGTATGTGGTACTATTGGTGTTGGAATAGTGGATTGTGTTGTGTATGGCGGTCATTTGCTCTCTCTAATATTAATTAGGAGAAGATTCTTTATTTCCATTAGTGATTAAATACTTGGAACAAGATGCACTTACAGGGGTTCTACGGGGAAAACAAGTAATCACCTCTCCACAGGATAAGTGATAAATTATTGATTGGTGGGGGTCTGACTGCTGGGACCCGCACCGATTGGTAGAATGTGGAGCTTTTATCCCCATTAGAATGGAGCTCATGTGCGACTTGACCACTGATCCATTCAATCCCTGAGTGGCTGTTCTTGTTTTTTTTTGGAAGCCCCCAAGAGAATGAATGGAGCTGCGGTCAGACGTCCCACCTGCCGCTGCACTTTAAAATGGGGATAAGTGTCCTGTCAGGGATAAAACTTCTCCATTCTTCGGATAGGTGCGTTTTCCAATGTTCGAACCCAAACGATCAATAAGTGATTACCGATCCTGTGGATCCCATGGATCGGTGATAACTTGTTTTAACCAACGAACCCCTTTACTGCAAACTTCAGCAATTGTACATCTTAGTTATGGTGGTGCACAGTATATGTGCAGGAGCCGCTTGTTATTTACAGTCAACACTCCACTATAACGGGGATATCGGCTAACAGGTATTTGCATATAGCTGTAGGGTGGGCCCCGAGGATCAATTCCTCCTGCAGGCCCCAGACACCCTATTCCGACACTGTGTGTGCCTATATCCTGCCTTGCTGGTGCTCCCGGGCTTTTACCTCATGCACTGCCATAGTAAGAAGAAAATGAGCTCTGTTCACTTTTTGTAGAAAACAACTGCCTAACTAGCAATTCCTAAGTCCCCCTCCTTCAGCAATTAACACATATAAGGGCTCTTTCACACGTCAGTGTTTCCGGTATGTGTGGTGACAGTTAACACATGTACTGGAGACACTAACACATGCAGACCCATTCAAATCTATGGGTCTGCGCACATGTCAGTGTGTTTCCAAGGACCGTGTGTCCGTGTGCTCCACACACTGACATTTTTGACATTTTTTTGCAGATGCACGGTCCGCAAAAGTGTCTCACACTGAACACACACAGATGACATCCGTGTATCACCAGTGTGACACGTACCACCGCCTGGAAATCAGCGCTATAGTTAGTGCTGTTCCCAAGCACTGGGTGCTGAACACTGTCCTCATCATGGTTCCCTGCTGGCGCTGCGATCAGCAGCAGCAGGGCCAATGATGAGGGTAGTAGTAGTCTTCTCCTGCAGTGTCCCTGTGTACAAATAAGAATAAAATAATAAAATCCTTATACTCATCTTTAAGGATTTTATTTATTCTTATTTTTACACAGGGACACTGCGGGAGAAGACTACTACTACCCTAATCATTGTCCCTGCTACTGCTGATCGCAGCGCCGGCAGGAACCATGATGAGGGCAGCATTCAGCACCTTTCGCTTGGGAACAGTGCTAACTGTAGCGCTGATTCCCAGGTGCCGGTCCGTGTGATCCTGATGTGGCACACGGGCGGCATACGGTTGTCACACATGGACGTGTGACACACACTGACACATGGGACATGAATATATCCGGTATGGGTTTTTCCGGTACCTGAAATATACAGACGTGTGAAACCGGCCTAACAGAGTGCTATAAAGCCTTGTTCTCACATAGCATAAATGCTGAGCCTCGTGCCAGGTTGACCTGTGCCATTTTTGGTGCATCTATGTGGAGCCTGAAAAATGCATGTAAAAAAATCATTTCTTATATATTATAAGGTGCCTTCTCACCATTGCTTTTTGGGGAACAACGTCCTCACTTCACCAAAAATGATGTTAGACGTAGTCAGTTGGGAGATGTTATTAGAGATGAGCGTTGTTCTACTAGAACTGTTCGCCAATCTCAAATTCGAGCTGTTTTGGGCGGTGTTCGAGCCGTTCGGCGAACACGAACAATTTGAGAAAAATTCGGCTGTTCGAGGTGATGTTCGATAACTGTTCGTGCACCAAAATCATAACTGGATTTTTTCTCAGTAATGATGAAAATTAATGTTAATACGCAGTTTGAGTGTACAGCGGGGTGGGGGGAGGGGCAGGGGATGGATCTCTGCAGGAACAATGAAGATCTCCATTTTTTTTTTCTCTTTCCCGCATTTACAGAGGGGAGGTACAATCTGTCAGCCTATCAGCAGCGCACACACGGAGCGAAGTGCTTTTTTTCACACAAGCAAGGGCATGTGTCATTGGCAGTGTATGTCACATGTCCTTGCCCTATAAGACCAAGCCATTTTCCCCGTCGCCACCATTTTCTCACTGCTGCAGCTGCATGTTAGACGGCACCGCTGTTGCTGTGTGCGCTATACCTTGTTAATTTCAAGCCAATTTTCGCACAAATCTACAGATAGCTTGGGAGTAGGGAATAGTTGTGATTGCAGTCCTTTTAAGGACTAGGTTACAGCATTTCCTACGACTTTTATCAGGCAGGTCTGTGCTCTTAAATAGATAGATTGTGGGAGTAAAGACTAATTGTAATTGGAGTCCTTTTCAGGACTAGGTTACATCAGTTCCTATCAGTTTTTGCCAGGCAGGTCTGTGCCAGTGCTGTGCAAGTTTTTTTCACAGCATTTGGCTGAAACTAGCAAAGCTAATCCTTTTTGGCCTATTGCAGAGTGTGTTAGTCAGTGGAGTAGCCTATCTGTGTTGCAAGATATACCACCTGTGTATAGAATACCAATTTTTTTACTGCACCTAGTGAAGTAAAATCTTTTGGGCATAGCATCATTCTATTAGTCCATCTATACTGACCTCCATCAGGTTGCAAATTGAATATAATTTTTTTATGCATCTAGCTCTGAAAAAATATTGGGCTTCTAGCTGTGTGTGGGACTTGTTGTATTAGTCCATCTATACAGACCTCCATCAGGTTGCAAACTGAATATATTTTTTTCTGCATCTACCTCTGAAAAAATATTGGGCTTCTAGCTGTGTGTGGGACTTGTTCTATTAATCCATCTATACAGACCTCCATCAGGTTGCAAACTGAATATATTTTTTTCTGCATCTACCTCTGAAAAAATATTGGGCTTCTAGCTGTGTGTGGGACTTGTTCTATTAATCCATCTATACAGACCTCCATCAGGTTGCAAACTGAATATATTTTTGTCTGCATCTACCTCTGAAAAAATATTGGGCTTCTAGCTGTGTGTGGGACTTGTTGTATTAGTCCATCTATACTGACCTCCATCAGGTTGCAAATTAAAAATAATTTTTATCTGCATCTACAGTACCTCTGAAAAAATATTGGGCTTCTAGCTGTGTGTGGGACTTGTTCTATTAGTCCATCTATACTGACCTCCATCAGGTTGCAAATTGAATATAATTTTTATCTGCATCTAGCTCTGAAAAAATATTTGGCCTTCTAGCAGTGTGTGGGACTTTCTCTATTAGTCCATCTATACTGACCTCCATCAGGTTGCAAATTAAAAATAATTTTTATCTGCATCTAGCTCTGAAAAAATATTTGGCCTTCTAGCAGTGTGTGGGACTTTCTCTATTAGTCCATCTATACTGACCTCCATCAGGTTGCAAATTAAAAATAATTTTTATCGGCATCTACCTCTGAAAAAATATTTGGGCTTCTAGCTGTGTGTGGGACTTGTTCTATTACTCCATCTATACTGACCTCCATCAGGTTGCAAACTGAATATATTTTTTTCTGCATCTACCTCTGAAAAAATATTGGGCTTCTAGCTGTGTGTGGGACTTGTTGTATTAGTCCATCTATACTGACCTCCATCAGGTTGCAAATTAAAAATAATTTTTATCTGCATCTACCTCTGAAAAAATATTTGGGCTTCTAGCTGTGTGTGGGACGTGTTCTATTAATCCATCTATACAGACCTCCATCAGGTTGCAAACTGAATATAATTTTTTTCTGCATCTAGCTCTGAAAAAATATTTGGCCTTCTAGCAGTGTGTGGGACTTGTTCTATTAGTCCACCTATACTGACCTCCATCAGGTTGCAAATTCAAAATAATTTTTTGTCTGCATCTAGCTCTGAAAAAATATTTGGCCTTCTAGCAGTGTGTGGGACTTTCTCTATTAGTCCATCTATACTGACCTCCATCAGGTTGCAAATTAAAAATATTTTTTATCTGCATCTACCTCTGAAAAAATATTTGGGCTTCTAGCTGTGTGTGGGACTTGTTCTATTACTCCATCTATACTGACCTCCATCAGGTTGCAAACTGAATATATTTTTTTCTGCATCTACCTCTGAAAAAATTTTGGGCTTCTAGCTGTGTGTGGGACTTGTTGTATTAGTCCATCTATACTGACCTCCATCAGGTTGCAAATTAAAAATAATTTTTATCTGCATCTACCTCTGAAAAAATATTTGGGCTTCTAGCTGTGTGTGGGACGTGTTCTATTAATCCATCTATACAGACCTCCATCAGGTTGCAAACTGAATATAATTTTTTTCTGCATCTAGCTCTGAAAAAATATTTGGCCTTCTAGCAGTGTGTGGGACTTGTTCTATTAGTCCACCTATACTGACCTCCATCAGGTTGCAAATTCAAAATAATTTTTTGTCTGCATCTAGCTCTGAAAAAATATTTGGCCTTCTAGCAGTGTGTGGGACTTTCTCTATTAGTCCATCTATACTGACCTCCATCAGGTTGCAAATTAAAAATAATTTTTATCTGCATCTACCTCTGAAAAAATATTTGGGCTTCTAGCTGTGTGTGGGACTTGTTCTATTAATCCATCTATACAGACCTCCATCAGGTTGCAAACTGAATATAATTTTTTTCTGCATCTAGCTCTGAAAAAATATTTGGCCTTCTAGCAGTGTGTGGGACTTGTTCTATTAGTCCACCTATACTGACCTCCATCAGGTTGCAAATTCAAAATAATTTTTTGTCTGCATCTAGCTCTGAAAAAATATTTGGCCTTCTAGCAGTGTGTGGGACTGTCTCTATTAGTCCATCTATACTGACCTCCATCAGGTTGCAAATTAAAAATTATTTTTATGTGCATCTACCTCTGAAAAAATATTGGGCTTCTAGCTGTGTGTGGGACTTGTTCTATTACTCCATCTATACTGACCTCCATCAGGTTGCAAACTGAATATATTTTTTTCTGCATCTACCTCTGAAAAAATTTTGGGCTTCTAGCTGTGTGTGGGACTTGTTGTATTAGTCCATCTATACTGACCTCCATCAGGTTGCAAATTAAAAATAATTTTTATCTGCATCTACAGTACCTCTGAAAAAATATTTGGGCTTCTAGCTGTGTGTGGGACTTGTTCTATTAGTTCATCTATACTGACCTCCATCAGGTTGCAAATTGAATATAATTTTTATCTGCATCTAGCTCTGAAAAAATATTTGGCCTTCTAGCAGTGTGTGGGACTTTCTCTATTAGTCCATCTATACTGACCTCCATCAGGTTGCAAACTGAATAAATTTTTTTTCTGCATCTACCTCTGAAAAAATATTGGGCTTCTAGCTGTGTGTGGGACTTTCTCTATTAGTCCATCTATACTGACCTCCATCAGGTTGCAAATTAAAAATAATTTTTATCTGCATCTACCTCTGAAAAAATATTTGGGCTTCTAGCTGTGTGTGGGACTTGTTCTATTAATCCATCTATACAGACCTCCATCAGGTTGCAAACTGAATATAATTTTTTTCTGCATCTAGCTCTGAAAAAATATTTGGCCTTCTAGCAGTGTGTGGGACTTGTTCTATTAGTCCACCTATACTGACCTCCATCAGGTTGCAAATTCAAAATAATTTTTTGTCTGCATCTAGCTCTGAAAAAATATTTGGCCTTCTAGCAGTGTGTGGGACTTTCTCTATTAGTCCATCTATACTGACCTCCATCAGGTTGCAAACTGAATATATTTTTTTTCTGCATCTACCTCTGAAAAAATATTGGGCTTGTAGCTGTGTGTGGGACTTGTTCTATTAATCCATCTATACAGACCTCCATCAGGTTGCAAACTGAATAAAAATTTTTTCTGCATCTACCTCTGAAAAAATATTTGGGCTTCTAGCTGTGTGTGGGACTTGTTCTATTAGTCCATCTATACTGACCTCCATCAGGTTGCAAATTGAATATAATTTTTTTCTGCATCTAACCCAGCCAATAGTTTTGGCCTAATACCACAGTTTGGCCACTCAGCTCTGCTCGGTTCCCATCCATTGTTTTTTTGTGCAAACAACTCCAGAGTTGTGAATTAGTTAACCACCAAAATGAGTGGAAAAAGGCCTGCTGCTGGTGGAAAGGGGAATAGGCGTGTTGGGAAGGGGAAAAAAGGTTGTGTCCGTGGGGTAGGTGTTAAAGCAACAGTAACATCTGCAGAAGAAAGACCATCTTCCAGCCAAACTAAAATGTCTACTTCTTTTAGCGGACAATGTGATAAGATCCCTTTCTTACGGCCACGCCAATCGCTACAAATTCCAGATGAGGCACAAAAACAGCAGGTGCTTCAACGGATATCAAGTGCTCCTTTAAGTGGGCTCTCCTCCACATCAACTTCAACATCACAAATACTCCAGTCCTCAAAGGTGTCACCCAAATCGCACTTGCTTCCTCACAGCTCCCAAATCTCCAGCTGCCCGTCTGAGTATGAGGTAGAACAGATGGTTGAGTCTGCAGAGCTGTTTACTCATACTATAGCCTGGGAATCAGAGGTCGACTCCAGCGCTTCTGTGAATCCAGACGAGGAAATGATCTGCACTGATGCCCAGAATCTTTATGAGTCGGATCCAGGACCAGACGCAGAAGGTTCTGACCATAATGTAGACCCTCATTCCCAAACTGTAACTCCTGTTGGTGGAGACAATGAGGGAGACGATGATAAGACTCAAATACCTGATTGGAGCGACAACTTTAGTTTTTTGTCAGGGCAGGAACAGGTTGGCTCTGAGGACGACGGGTGTGATAACGCACAGGGTGATGATGATGAGGTTGGAGATCCCACTTACTGTCAACCCACAGTCAGCCAAGAGATGAGGTCAGCAGAGGAGGTGGAGGAAGATGCTAGTGATGACGAGGTCAGGTTGCGCCTTCCTGGACAGAGACGTAGTACTGGAAGCACGTCAACAACTGCATCCTCAAACACAACTCTGCCTCTCACCACAAGTCGTGGTGGCTCTTCAGGTCGCATGGGTGCTAAGCCTTGCATAGCCTGGGCATTTTTTCAGATCGATAAAGATGACCCAACTCGTGTTATCTGTAACATTTGTCAGCAAAAGCTAAGTAGAGGCCAAAAAATACATAGTTTGAGTACTTCATGCATGAACCGGCACATGGACATGAAGCATAAGTTGCAGTGGGAAGCTCAGTGTGCTACAATGCGGCCTAGCCGGCCGGGCCAACCACCATCTGCCATATCTTGCTCATCCGCGGCCTCTTCATCCTCTGTGACTGGGGGGACAGCAGTCACACCTGTTTTGGGGCGCAGACCTGCCACCTCTTTACCCGCAACAGCCAGCGTGATTGGCAGGTCATCATTTTCTTTGGAGGTGGTAACACCAGCTGGTGTTGAGCGCTGTCCGACATCGATAGCACCACCTTTGGATCAAGGCAACCTAACATGTCCGCCTGCATCTTCCTCACAGACCGGCAGTTTGCTGGGGACACCCTTATCAACCCCGTCTAAGCACAATAGCCAGCCCTCGGTCCCTCAGATGTGGACAAGTAAAAGACCATTTCCTCCTAGCCATGAGAAAGCTAAGAGGTTGCATTTCACCATCTGCAAGCTCTTGGCTACAGAAATGCTGCCTTTCCGCCTGGTGGACACAGAGGATTTTCGAGACCTTATGTCCGTCGCAGTGCCCCAGTACCAGATGCCCAGTCGGCACTACTTCTCAAAGAAAGGTGTGCCTGCGCTCCACCAGCATGTCGCACACAACATCACCGCTTCTTTGAGAAACTCTGTGTGTGACAGGGTGCATTTCACCACAGACACTTGGACGAGTAGGCATGGACAGGGGCGTTACATGTCGCTGACTGGGCACTGGGTAACTATGGTGACAGCAGGACAAGGGGCTGCTGTCCAAGTCTTGCCGTCCCCACGAGTTGTGCGTCAATCCTCTTTATGTCAAAGTTCCTCCACTGCTTCTGCCTCCTCAACCTCCTCTCGGTCTTCCACCTGCACCCAAAGCCTGTCTGGTCATGCCACAAGCTTTCTAACTGCGCAGAAGGGATCGTGCACACCTCCTTACTATGCTGGCAGTAGGGCTCAACGTCATCAGGCGGTTTTTACATTGAAATGTCTGGGAAATGTGAGTCACATAGCTGAGGAGTTGTGGTCAGCTCTGGAGAACCAATTTCATGAATGGTTGTCTCCACTGGACCTGAAACCAGGGAAGGCCGTGTGCGACAATGCTGCAAACCTGGGTGCGGCCCTTCGCCGGGGCAATGTCACACACGTGCCTTGTATGGCTCACGTGTTGAACCTGGTTGTCCAGCAATTTTTAGCCCACTATCCCAGACTAGATGGCCTTCTGCAGAGGGCACGGTCGCTGTGTGCTCACTTCCGCCGTTCGCATCCCGCAGCTCAGTGACTTACATCTCTACAGAAGTCGTTGGGCCTGCCACTTCACCGGCTAAAATGCGATGTGCCTACCCGGTGGAATTCAACTCTGCACATGTTGCAGCGACTGTGGCAGCACCGACAAGCCCTGGTGCAATACGTTCTGACGTATAGCCTGGGCCAACGAGATCCAGAGGTGGGGCAAATCACGCTGGAGGAGTGGTCTCAGATCAGGGACCTATGCACCCTTCTGCACAGTTTTGAAATGGCGACGAAGATGTTTAGTGCTGATGATGCCATTATCAGCATGACTATTCCGGTGATTTACATGCTGGAGCACATGTTAAACAGAATTCGGAGTCAGGTGGTGGCACAAGAGGAGGTGGAGGAAGTAGAGGTGGAGGAGTTGTATGCGGAAGGGCTAACATCTGCAAGGTCCAGACGGTCGGCAGCACCAAGGCGGCAGGCATGTGAGGGTGGGGGAGATGGTTTTACCAGGGCGCATGGTAGCAGCCAAACTAGTGAGGAAGGTGCAGGAGCCCAGGAAGAAGTGGAGGACGAACTGATGGAAGACTCATCAGATGAGGGAGACCTTGATCACATTTCTGTTGTGCGAGGTTGGGGGGAGAGGACAGAGGAAGGAAGCATGATTGTTACCTCGCCACCAACACAACAGGGACTTGGTGCTCCTGGATGCGCAACACACATGAGTGCCTTCTTGCTGCACTACCTGCAACATGACCCTCGAATTGTGAGAATTAGAATTAATCCTGACTACTGGGTTGCCACACTGTTAGATCCCCGGTACAAAAGTAAATTTGCAGAAATTATTCCTGCCATAGAAAGGGATGCACGCATGCAGGAGTATCAGCAGAGACTGTTGCAGAATCTTACATGTGCTTCTCCACAAAATACCAGTGGTGCACGTAGTGAATCTCACAGTTCTAACTTGCCAACCGTGGGACCGTCAAGTGTTCAGCACTCAAACCGTAACAGAACCACAGTATCTGCTGGTAACATCAATTTTGCGGAATCATTTCACCACTTTTTTAGCCCATCCTTTGCAAGGCCACAGGAGACAAGAAGTCTGACACATAGTCAACGCCTAGAGACGATGGTACAGGAGTATCTCCAAGTAAACATTGAAGCCATGACTGTGTCACTGGACCCTTGCTCTTTTTGGGCTTCCAATCTGGATAAATGGCCGGAGCTAGCCACTTACGCCTTGGAGATCTTGTCATGCCCCGCAGCCAGCGTTCTGTCTGAACGTGTGTTCAGTGCTGCTGGTGGTGTGCTGACAGATAAGCGCACGCGGCTCTCCACTGATAATGTAGACAGACTCACGTTCATAAAGATGAACAAATCATGGATCCGAAACGACTTTTCTACCCCTGTGTCATCCTGGGGAGAGTAAAAGCTTGATGATTGGTTAAAATCACCCTACCAACCGTTTTAAGCTTTCAAATTACTAATCATGTTTATCTGTATCTTGGCTGGAAAATAATTTGGGCTTTGTAGCAGTGTGCAGCACTGATTCTATTAGGCCATCTATAATAAGCTCCACCAGATTTAAAATTACTAATCATGTTTATCTGTATCTTGACTGGAAAATAATTTGGGCTTTGTAGCAGTGTGCAGCACTGATCCTATTAGGCCATCTATACTAAGCTCCACCAGATTTAAAATTAATAATAATTTTTAGCTGCATCTAGCCCGGAAAATAATTTTGGGGCTCCGAGATGCGCAAGACACATAAGTGCCTTCTTGCTGCACTACCTGCAGCATGACCCTCATATTGTCAGAATTCGAAGTAATCATGACTACTGGGTTGCCACACTCTTAGATCCCCAAACTTTTCGATCAACCTTTTCATTTTAATAAAGACCAAAAAAATGGTCATTTTTGAAATTATAAGCATTAGCAGGTTGTTAGAAACTGAAATCAAACACTTTTCAACTCAAAACTTTATTCTAGGTGATGTTACATTTTCACATAGGACCCCTTGTTCGAAAGGAGCTTCTGAACTCTCTCGTCCATTGAATTTGTCAGGTTTTGGATGGTTTCTGCTTCAATTGTTTTGCATGAGGACAGAATACCCTCCCAGAGCTGTTGCTTAGATGTGAACTGCCTCCCGCCATCATAGACACTCCTTTTAATGATGCTCCAAAGGTTCTGAATGGGGTAGAGGTCAGGGGAGCATGGAGGTCACACCATAAGTTTGTCCCCTTTTATGCCCATATCAGCCAGAGATGCGTATGTTTTATGTGCAGCATGAGATGGTGCATTATCATGCAAAAAAATGATCTTGCTGTGAAATACACGGTTCTTCTTCTTGAACCATGGCAGGAAGTGCTATTTGAGAAAATCCACATACATTATGGAGTTCATCTTTAGCGCCTTCAGGGATCCTAAAGGGGCCGACAATCTCTCTCCCCATGATTCCAGCCCAAAACATTACTCCACCTCCTCCTTGTTGGCGCTGTAGCCGTGTTTGCGTGGGGTGTCCATCAACCAGCCATCCTCCTCTCCATCCATCTGGACCATCGAGCGCTGCACGGCACTCATCCATGAACAAAACAGTTTTGAAATCAGTCTTCATGTAATGTTTGGCCCACTGGAGCCGTTTCTGCTTGTGTGAAGTGGATAGAGGAGGTCGACAGGATGGCGTATGCACAGCTGCAAACCTCTGAAGGACCCTGCATCTTGTTGTTCGGGGGACGTTGGAGGCACCAGCAGCTTCAAAAACTTGTCTGCTGCTATGACAAGGCTTTTTTGCCGCTGCTCTTTCAACCTGACGTAATTGCCTGTAGGAAAGAGTCCTCAATTTGCCCTTATCAGCACGCACACGTGTGTACTGTGAATCAGCTACATACTTCTTGATTGCCAAGACACTTCATCCTGATCATCGCACAATGTTGATTGTAGTCATGCCTTGACCTAAACACTCCACAATTTGTTGCTTCTCAGCAGCCGACACATCCTTTTTCTTTCCCATTTTGGCAGAAAATGTAGGCTGCTTAATAATGTGAGACAGCCTTCTTAAGTAGTCTTGCCTTTCATTGGACACACCTGCCAAACTAATTAGCACAGGTGTCTGCAATTGCTTACAGTGATATAAAGAGCCCTGACACACATCACCATCAATGAGTTTAACTGACAAACAAACAAATTCTTCCCTTATCACTCCTAAACACTTTTTGCATAATAATTTGGAACGCAGTGTACATGTGCTTTTCCACAAAACACCAGTGGTTCACGTAGTGAATCTTACAGTTCTAACTTGCCAACCGTGGTCTGTATGGAATTGTTCAATAAAGGGCCCAAAATTAAGATAACATAGATGGGAGAGGTCTCTATGAATAGGAATTCCTAAGTATTTGATACCCTGTGAGGGCCAGGCAAAGGGAAAGTTGGACTGGATGGAATCCTATATGGATTTGGGGAGGGAGACATCGAGGGCCTCAGACTTCGCTGCATTGATTTTAAAATTTTACCATGTAACAAAGTGATCTATTTCAGCCATAACAGCAGGGATGGATATATGTGATTGAGTGATATATACTAGGACATCATCAGCAAATAGAGAGCACTTGTACTCGGTGCCTCCCACTTCAATCCACCTAATATTGGGGTTATGGCGAATTGATGAGAGCAGGTGCTCCGTCACTAGGATGTATAAGAGAGGGGACAGAGAACATCCCTGCCTTGTCCCATTGGTGATTGTGAAAGGTGATGAAAATGTTCTGACGCACCCCCTGGGCCTTGGGACACCCGGAGCCGGACCCTTTTTGGTGGATGCTGGTGGTTGTAGTCTCCGTGGCGGCGACCCGGTTCCGTGGCTCAGGGCGGTCAAACCAGTGGCGGAACTATTTATGTGGTTTTGATGTTTAAATGTCCGACTACGCCACCCGTGGATTGCGGTCAGAGTGAACCGCCGCTCCAGGGCAGACCGCTGAGGCTGGTGTTGTGGGTGCAGCAGAGCATAGCATAACTCCCCACGGGAGGAGTATAGCCTCAGGGCAGTGTATGCGGAGGATGGGGGTGATGGTGCAGGGCAGCAGCAGTAACGACACGGAGTCAGTGATGCAGTCCAGGGCCTTTACTCACAGTTCTTATTATCCAGACCACGTCTGCAGGTAACGGCTGCCCACGTCGTACTGTGCTCACCAGGTGAGGGGCTCAGACAACTCCCAGATAACTTTGGAGCGCTTCACAGGACCCCCTTTGTGTGTCCTTTGTCTGGCCTTTCTTACCAACCCTTCTGTCCGGCTGCCTCAGGCCTCCTCTTGGTAAACTTGGCGCCAGTTTCCCTGACCCTATGTGGTGCCTTCCTAGCGGGTGTAGAGAGGGGCTGCGCCACATAAAATGTCACAGCCTCCTGTTTCTAGCTGAGGGTCGTTTCCTGCCTCCACTAGTTTCGGGGACCGGTCTCCCCCTTTGGCCTGACCCCTCCACGCAGGTGGATTCGGGCGTGCGGTGGCGACTCGCCCGTCCGCACCCCTGGGATCCCTTCGTTCCTCGTTCCTGGAGCCTTCTCCGCTCCTCTTCCTTCCTTCTCCCTCTTCCAGGCCTGGGCCTCTGTTACTAGGCCCGCCTCCGGAGCAGAGCTCATGCAGAGCCCCTGCTCCCTGCCACTTCTGCTCAGACTTCTCTGCACTGAACTAAGATGGTGCCCACCTTTTATACTCCCTTCTCAATGCACCCAGGAACTGCTTCCTCCCTGCTCCTGCACTACAGGGTTCCCCTTCCTCAGTGTTCCCTCCCCCCACTCCAGCCAGGGACAGGGACTGTCGTGCCCATCTCAGGGGCATATTGGTCACCCTGCCCCACGGCAATGTGGTGTAATGCATGCAGGTGTCGGGTCTTGATCCACACTACATCCTTACCTGAGAGTGAGATATCACACCTCTGGGTGAGGTGCAATACCTCTGTAGCAACCGAGCCCTCAGGGTGCTACAGGTCCATTTATCTTCAGCCTAGGTGACGTATTGCGATACAGGGCCGTGATTTTGGCTATAAAAGGGTCCCCTAGACCCCTACCCCAAGCTTTTTAAGAGAATCATATATGGCGTGCCAGGAGACTCTATGGAATGCTTTCTCAGCATCCAACGAGAGTATCTAATTACAAATTTTTAACTGCATCTAGCCCAGGAAATACTTTGTGCCTAGTAGCAGTGTCTGCTAGTCAGCGGATTATCCCGGCTGTTAAGCAAGCTACACCACCTGTAGTTTGGACACTTCATTTTTTCAAAGGAAATGCTTCGGGACCACGGGATACTCAGTGAAGAGCATCAGGAGGCACCCCAAGGCATAGGGGCTGCGACTGGCAGTAGGATGCCTTGCGGTGGACAGCCGAGCTCGATCCTTATAAAAGCATTTTAACTGCAGCAGCTTTAGTGGACGCTACTGGAGCTGGAATTACGCGGCTGCTGGCATGAGACTTGCCCTCCAATAGATCCTTGTAAATGGATTTAAAGTGTATTCATTCAAATTAGAGAGACAATTTAAATTAAAAAGCTTAGAGCTGCCTCCACCACAGGGGGGCTCGCTCGACCCACCAGCTGACAGGCACCAGTATTGGGAGAGGGGGGCTGGCCGTCAGGGTTCACCGCGGCTCTGGCACAAACCCGGCGACGCGGAGGTGGCACGGGCAGGAGCGGACTGAACGTGTCGGCTTCTCACTTTTTGGATTTTAGAAGGGCATGACATGCCTATATCTGTGTCTCCCCCTCCTTTTACTCCTCCACCTCTTTTCTTTTCGCATGACTATATGTACTTGTCACTTTTCCATGTGTTAGTTGTGTCTTCTGAGCAGTTTGTCAGCTTTTGGACACCTTTGAAGGTGTTTTCTATGTGTTTCTATGTGTTTTTGTTTGCCTGCCATTGGTTTTAACACACGGGTGTTCTACGAACCGAACCAAACTCGAACACTACGGGGGTGTCTCAACACTAGATGTTATACACGATAAGGCCCATGTGTCATCAAATACTCAGTACTTGGTCAGTATTTTACCTCAGTATTTGTAAGCCAAAACCAGGAGTGGGTGATAATACAGACATGGTGACGTGCTTCTATTATACTTTTCCTCTGATTGTTCCTCACCTGGTTTTGGCTTACACATACTGAGGTAAAATACTGACCAAATACTGAGGTAAATACTGACCAAATACTGAGTATATATGTGCCGAACTTTAATTTTTCCCATTTCCATTGGCGGCACTAATTATAGTGTTCGTTGCAAGTTCCATCATGTTTGATAGGAAGAATAGCTCGGTGTGGGGAATTTATTCTTGCCATTGAAATGACGGAGCCCATTACAAGTCAATAGACTTCCATTGGGCAGCAGTGATATCCAATGGTCGATAACCTCCACATTGTATTGTGCTTTCTCGTTATAAACTGAAACCACAAACACAGATGTGAACAAAGCCTAAGAATAATCTTTTGCCGATAGATTTCAATTGACCCCACAGCTTTTCCTACTGTTTTATAGATCGGCTTTCCTTCTTCCCATCGTACAGACTCAGTTTTGGACCGAGGGGGAATCACAATTGCACCTATTTAATGAGAGAGACATAGCAAGATTAACAAGGGATTTTACACCTCTTCATAATTTACAGTTTAATTTTAAAACCCTTTCTTCTTTGAGTTAATCAAATCCTTTCTAAGTTCTCTCCATGCATAAATGTAGTTTAATCAAAAACAGGGAAAAAAAAAATATGTTTTTAGTTAAAAGTTTAAGTTTTGCATACGAAGGAAAAATATGGTTTAACTGTTGCCAAACTTCACTAAGGAATAGGATAGAGATGTTGTAGAATGTTTTTGTAGGGTATACTGAGGTCATGATTAGTTCAATCTAAGGAGATTTCCTGGAGGGTGACTTCTTGTGTCTATGAAAAAAGTCAATGACCAGGAGTTGACGCAGGTCAGTCAGACAGGTTAGAAAAGTAACTGTGAGTTACGTATGGGTTAAACCTTTACATTGTCCTCCATTGGAAAGAATAAGGTAACAGTTGGATTTCTCCCCATCCCCTTAAAGTCTTTGTGGACAGCCAAAAATATGGACTGTGATGACCTAATTCTTGACAATGGTAGAAGTCTTGGAGATCACATCCATGCTTTAATGGACATTCCAATTTGGATACTTTATTACTGATTCACGGTCCACTTTATTGGTGATATTTGTTAGATTAACACCGGTCCAGAAGCTAGAAACTTCACCGATTGTCAAAAGGAGAGATCTTACGTGTTTCCAACCCTTACAAGTCGTTGAATGGACTGACTGTTTGTGCATGCACCCTAACACGCTATCAAAATGTATGACATTGTTTCTCCAGAGAGTCACCGGTGATAGTTCTGTGTACCTCTGAGCAGTCTTGGACTACTGGCAGTTGGCTAGTCTCGTCTTTGGTGCCCCTGGAGCACAGTTGGCATTATCTCTCTGGTGTCTGCTCAAGATAAGTCTATCCCCTTTGTTTGTTTACCTTGTTGTCTTTAGTTTGTAGTGGGGCCTGACTAGTGCTCATCCTGCCCCTTTCCTATCTAGGGCCTAGCTCTAGGGACATTCAGGGTTTAGGTTCCTGCTCGGCGATAGGTGCAAAACCTATATAGGGATGATAGGGTAGGCAGGGTGATATTAGATCTGCCTAGGGGTCTACACTCCCCCTTTCTCTAGTTGTTTGGGTTCCCTTCCCCTCTTCCCATTGTTGTACACTTAGTCTTTCCCTCACCCTGCGTAACAGATTCACCCTAAAGAAGCTGCATTCCTTGCCGCGGCTTTTATATAGACTATGATAGTTGTTCTAGATTGACTGTGCTATACCATGTGATGTGATAGTTGAAAATCATTATTAGGAAGCCCACCAATATGTACCCAAGGTCATGGGATCTTTCTTTTGCTGATGCAATATTTTGAATGTCTAAATTGGTGGTGTTCATTATTGGCCATTAGTGCAAATCGAAACAACAATTGCTCTAATTCACTAAGTTCAGTGAATTCCATCAATTTGCTCATCCCTAATGGTCACCCATTGACGTCATATTGTAACGGCCAAGCGATGCATATAGCATAGACCACCATAGCACAACACTAACATTCATTAGGTTGGCGCTCGCTACATCTGTAAAAGTAAGTTTGCTCACATTCTGTCCGGATGAAAGATGAACTCTGTGAATCATCATCTCTAGTGAACCCAAGAAACCCAAAATCAGACTGTGCCCTGGTCCTTCCGTGAACACCATGTGTTACATCTGTGATTTAGTTATGCCCCACAGCAAGACATCGGTCAGTAAGTGGTGACATTAGACTGATATTCAGTAGATCCATAAACCTGGCGTGACCCTACAGCGCGAGAAAACGAAATAAAAAAAAAACAATTTTGGCTTTCCGCTCTCTATAGTAAATATCAATTGTTATCCTATTACCAAAGAGCCTCAGAAATTATTGTGTTCCATGAAATGCTTGGCTTTTTGGCCTTAAAAGTCAGACACATCATTAGATTGAAGTCTGTGATTTAGATTATTACTGTACTTCCCTGCTAACACACTATTGACATTTCCGTTGCAGCTACAAATGATGGAGAAAGGATTAAAAAAGGTTTCGGCAAAGAACGAAGGAGTACGGGAGCAGACACTGGAGATGCCGAGAGCCCACCGCATGCACGCGCTGTGTACGTGTAGTCTCAATGAAACTCTCATTCATCCCCTCTTTATAATAAATAAGCTCTTGCAGCCCCCCCAAGGCGAGCGTTCTGACCTAATTTACCAAATCTGCTTTCAAGTCAAGTGATTCTGGGAGTAATTGTTACATTGACGCTCTGACATCGTGATCACTGTCTGCTCCGTATTTATGGAAAACTGATATGGATGGCGGTTTATTCTGCAAAACTATCAGCATTTACATTCCTTTATTTTAATCCTATTTAAAGGGCGTGTAGACTTTTGCAACCATTCTGCTACTGCTGTATTGCATTATAAACTCATGCACACTTCTGTTCATAGTGCGGTGGGGGGGGGTCATAAAAGTTGGTTAATGGTCATAAAAGTGTCCGTAAACAAGTATAGTATAGGGTAGAGATGGACTATTATCCCTGCTGCTCTAAAGATCATAGAGTGGCAGGAGAGCTGCATACTAGATCTTATCTGTATGCAATAAAAATGTGGCATTTCTACCTTACATTACAAAAAAGTTGTTAAAATACACCCACCCAACTTAGCAAGTTATAACTTAGCCAATGGTTCAGTGATGACTAGTGTTGAGCCACCCCCGTAGTGTTCGAGTTCGGTTCGGTTCGTCGAACACCCGTGTGTTCGCCGAACTGTTCGTCGAACTGTTCGTCGAACACCTTCGAACACCGTTAAAACCTATGGCAGGCAAACAAAAACACATAGAAACACATAGAAAACACCTTCAAAGGTGTCCAAAAGCTGACAAACTGCTCAGAAGACACAACTAACACATGGAAAAGTGACAAGTACATATAGTCATGCGAAAAGAAAAGAGGTGGAGGAGTAAAAGGAGGGGGAGACACAGATATAGGCATGTCATGCCCTTCTAAAATCCAAAAAGTGAGAAGCCGAGACGGCCAGTCCGCTCCTGCCCGTGCCACCTCCGTGTCGCCGGGTTTGTGCCAGAGCCGCGGTGAACCCTGACGGTCAGCCCCCCTCTCCCAATACTGGTGCCTGTCCGCTGGTGGGTCGAGAGAGCCCCCCTGTGGTGGAGGCAGCTCTAAGCTTTTTAATTTAAATTGTCCCTCTAATTTGAATGAATACACTTTAAATCCATTTACAAGGATCTATTGGAGGGCAAGTCTCATGCCAGCAGCCGCGTAATTCCAGCTCCAATAGCGTCCACTAAAGCTGCTGCAGTTAAAAAGCTTTTATAAGGATCGAGCTCGGCTGTCCACCGCAAGGCATCCTAGTGCCAGTCCCAGCCCCTATGCCTTGGGGTGCCTCCTGATGCTCTTCACTGAGTATCCCGTGGTCCCGAAGCATTTCCTTTGAAAAAATTAAGTGTCCAACCTACAGGTGGTGTAGCTTGCTTAACAGCCGGGATAATCCGCTGACTAGCAGACACTGCTACTAGGCACAAAGTATTTCCTGGGCTAGATACAGTTAAAAATTTGTAAGTAGATACTCTCGTTGGATGCTGAGAAAGCATTCCATAGAGTCTCCTGGCACGCCATATATGATTCTCTTAAAAAGCTTGGGGTAGGGGTCTAGGGACCCTTTTATAGCCAAAATCACGGCCCTGTATCACAATACGTCACCTAGGCTGAAGATAAATGGAACTGTAGCACCGAGGGCTCGGTTGCTACAGACGTATTGCACCTCACCCAGAGGTGTGATATCTCACTCTCAGATAAGGATGGAGTGTGGATCAGGACCCGACACCTGCATGCATTACACCACATTGCCGTGGGGCAGGGCGACCAATATGCCCCTGAGATGGGCACGACAGTCCCTGTCCCTGGCTGGAGTGGGGGGAGGGAACACTGAGGAAGGGGAACCCTGCAGTGCAGGAGCAGGGAGGAAGCAGTTCCTGGGTGCATTGAGAAGGGAGTATAAAAGGTGGGCACCATCTTAGTTCAGTGCAGAGAAGTCTGAGCAGAAGTGGCAGGGAGCAGGGGCTCTGCATGAGCTCTGCTCCGGAGGCGGGCCTAGTAACAGAGGCCCAGGCCTGCAAGAGGGAGAAGGAAGGAAGAGGAGCGGAGAAGGCTCCAGGAACGAGGAATGAAGGGATCCCAGGGGTGCGGACGGGCGAGTCGCCACCGCACGCCCGAATCCACCTGCGTGGAGGGGTCAGGCCAAAGGGGGAGACCGGTCCCCGAACTAGTGGAGGCAGGAAACGACCCTCAGCTAGAAACCGGAGGCTCTGACATTTTATGTGGCGCAGCCCCTTGCTCCACCCGCTAGGAAGGCACCACATAGGGTCAGGGAAACTGGCGCCAAGTTTACCAAGAGGAGGCCCGAGACAGCCGGACAGAAGTGTTGGTAAGAAAGGCCAGACAAAGGACACACAAAGGGGGTCCTGTGAAGTGCTCCAAAGTTATCTGGGAGTTGTCTGAGCCCCTCACCTGGTGAGCACAGTACGACGTGGGCAGCCGTTACCTGCAGACGTGGTCTGGATAATAAGAACTGTGAGTAAAGGCCCTGAACTGCATCACTGACTCTGTGTCGTTACTGCTGCTGCCCTGCACCATCACCCCCATCCTCCGCATACACTGCCCTGAGGCTATACTCCTCCCGTGGGGAGTTATGCTACGCTCTGCTGCACCCACAACACCAGCCTTAGCGGTCTGCCCTGTAGCGGCGGTTCACTCTGACCGCAATCCACGGGTGGCGTAGTCGGACATTTAAACATCAAAACCACATAAATAGTTCCGCCACTGGTTTGACCGCCCTGAGCCACGGAACCGGATCGCCGCCACGAAGACTACAACCACCAGCATCCACCAAAAAGGGTCCGGCTCCGGGTGTCCCAAGGCCCAGGGGGTGCGTCAGAACATTTTCATCACCTTTCACAATCACCAATGGGACAAGGCAGGGATGTCCTCTGTCCCCTCTCTTATACATCCTAGTGAAGGAGCACCTGCTCTCATCAATTCGCCATAACCCCAATATTAGGTGGATTGAGGTGGGAGGCACCGAGTACAAGTGCTCTCTATTTGCTGATGATGTCCTAGTATATATCACTCAATCACATATATCCATCCCTGCTGTTATGGCTGAAATAGATCACTTTGTTACATGGTAAAATTTTAAAATCAATGCAGCGAAGTCTGAGGCCCTCGATGTCTCCCTCCCTAAATCCATATAGGATTCCATCCAGTCCAACTTTCCCTTCGCCTGGCCCTCACAGGGTATCAAATACTTAGGAATTCCTATTCATAGAGACCTCTCCCATCTATGTTATCTTAATTTTGGGCCCTTTATTGAACAATTCCATACAGACCACGGTTGGCAAGTTAGAACTGTAAGATTCACTACGTGAACCACTGGTGTTTTGTGGAAAAGCACATGTACACCGCGTTCCAAATTATTATGCAAAAAGTGTTTAGGAGTGATAAGGGAAGAATTTGTTTGTTTGTCAGTTAAACTCATTGATGGTGATGTGTGTCAGGGCTCTTTATATCACTGTAAGCAATTGCAGACACCTGTACTAATTAGTTTGGCAGGTGTGTCCAATGAAAGGCAAGACTACTTAAGAAGGCTCTCTCACATTATTAAGCAGCCTACATTTTCTGCCAAAATGGGAAAGAAAAAGGATGTGTCGGCTGCTGAGAAGCAACAAATTGTGGAGTGTTTAGGTCAAGGCATGACTACAATCAACATTGTGCGATGATCAGGATGAAGTGTCTTGGCAATCAAGAAGTATGTAGCTGATTCACAGTACACACGTGTGCGTGCTGATAAGGGCAAATTGAGGACTCTTTCCTACAGGCAATTACGTCAGGTTGAAAGAGCAGCGGCAAAAAAGCCTTGTCATAGCAGCAGACAAGTTTTTGAAGCTGCTTGTGCCTCCAACGTCCCCCGAACAACAAGATGCAGGGTCCTTCAGAGGTTTTCAGCTGTGCATACGCCATCCTGTCGACCTCCTCTATCCACTTCACACAAGCAGAAACGGCTCCAGTGGGCCAAACATTACATGAAGACTGATTTCAAAACTGTTTTGTTCACGGATGAGTGCCGTGCAGCGCTCGATGGTCCAGATGAATGGAGTGGAGGATGGCTGGTTGATGGACACCCCACGCAAACACGGCTACAGCGCCAACAAGGAGGAGGTGGAGTAATGTTTTGGGCTGGAATCATGGGGAGAGAGATTGTCGGCCCCTTTAGGATCCCTGAAGGCGCTAAAGATGAACTCCATAATGTATGTGGATTTTCTCAAACAGCACTTCCTGCCATGGTTCAAGAAGAAGAACCGTGTATTTCACAGCAAGATCATTTTTCTGCATGATAATGCACCATCTCATGCTGCACATAAAACATCTGCATCTCTGGCTGATATGGGCATAAAAGGGGACAAACTTATGGTGTGACCCCCATGCTCCCCTGACCTCTATCCCATTCAGAACCTTTGGAGCATCATTAAAAGGAGTGTCTATGATGGCGGGAGGCAGTTCACATCTAAGCAACAGCTCTGGGAGGGTATTCTGTCCTCATGCAAAACAATTGAAGCAGAAACCATCCAAAACCTGACAAATTCAATGGACGAGAGAGTTCAGAAGCTCCTTTCGAACAAGGGGTCCTATGTGAAAATGTAACATCACCTAGAATAAAGTTTTGAGTTGAAAAGTGTTTGATTTCAGTTTCTAACAACCTGCTAATGCTTATAATTTCAAAAATGACCATTTTTTTGGTCTTTATTAAAATGAAAAGGTTGATCGAAAAGTTTGGGGGATCTAAGAGTGTGGCAACCCAGTAGTCATGATTACTTCGAATTCTGACAATATGAGGGTCATGCTGCAGGTAGTGCAGCAAGAAGGCACTTATGTGTCTTGCGCATCTCGGAGCCCCAAAATTATTTTCCGGGCTAGATGCAGCTAAAAATTATTTTTAATTTTAAATCTGGTGAAGCTTATTATAGATGGCCTAATAGGATCAGTGCTGCACACTGCTACAAAGCCCAAATTATTTTCCAGTCAAGATACAGATAAACATGATTAGTAATTTGAAAGCTTAAAACGGTTGGTAGGGTGATTTTAACCAATCATCAAGCTTTTACTCTCCCCAGGATGACACAGGGGTAGAAAAGTCGTTTCGGATCCATGATTTGTTCATCTTTATGAACGTGAGTCTGTCTACATTATCAGTGGAGAGCCGCGTGCGCTTATCTGTCAGCACACCACCAGCAGCGCTGAACACACGTTCAGACAGAACGCTGGCTGCGGGGCATGACAAGATCTCCAAGGCGTAAGTGGCTAGCTCCGGCCATTTATCCAGATTGGAAGCCCAAAAAGAGCAAGGGTCCAGTGACACAGTCGTGGCTTCAATGTTTACTTGGAGATACTCCTGTACCATCGTCTCTAGGCGTTGACTATGTGTCAGACTTCTTGTCTCCTGTGGCCTTGCAAAGGATGGGCTAAAAAAGTGGTGAAATGATTCCGCAAAATTGATGTTACCAGCAGATACTGTGGTTCTGTTACGGTTTGAGTGCTGAACACTTGACGGTCCCACGGTTGGCAAGTTGGAACTGTGAGATTCACTACGTGCACCACTGGTATTTTGTGGAAAAGCACATGTAAGATTCTGCAACAGTCTCTGCTGATACTCCTGCATGCGTGCATCCCTTTCTATGGCAGGAATAATTTCTGCAAATTTACTTTTGTACCGGGGATCTAACAGTGTGGCAACCCAGTAGTCAGGATTATTTCTAATTCTCACAATTCGAGGGTCATGTTGCAGGTAGTGCAGCAAGAAGGCACTCATGTGTGTTGCGCATCCAGGAGCACCAAGTCCCTGTTGTGTTGGTGGCGAGGTAACAATCATGCTTCCTTCCTCTGTCCTCTCCCCCCAACCTCGCACAACAGAAATGTGATCAAGGTCTCCCTCATCTGATGAGTCTTCCATCAGTTCGTCCTCCACTTCTTCCTGGGCTCCTGCACCTTCCTCACTAGTTTGGCTGCTACCATGCGCCCTGGTAAAACCATCTCCCCCACCCTCACATGCCTGCCGCCTTGGTGCTGCCGACCGTCTGGACCTTGCAGATGTTAGCCCTTCCGCATACAACTCCTCCTCCTCTACTTCCTCCACCTCCTCTTGTGCCACCACCTGACTCCGAATTCTGTTTAACATGTGCTCCAGCATGTAAATCACCGGAATAGTCATGCTGATAATGGCATCGTCAGCACTAAACATCTTCGTCGCCATTTCAAAACTGTGCAGAAGGGTGCATAGGTCCCTGATCTGAGACCACTCCTCCAGCGTGATTTGCCCCACCTCTGAATCTCGTTGGCCCAGGCTATACGTCAGAACGTTTTGCACCAGGGCTTGTCGGTGCTGCCACAGTCGCTGCAACATGTGCAGAGTTGAATTCCACCGGGTAGGCACATCGCATTTTAGCCGGTGAAGTGGCAGGCCCAACGACTTCTGTAGAGATGTAAGTCGCTGAGCTGCGGGATGCGAACGGCGGAAGTGAGCACACAGCGACCGTGCCCTCTGCAGAAGGCCATCTAGTCTGGGATAGTGGGCTAAAAATTGCTGGACAACCAGGTTCAACACGTGAGCCATACAAGGCACGTGTGTGACATTGCCCCGGCGAAGGGCCGCACCCAGGTTTGCAGCATTGTCGCACACGGCCTTCCCTGGTTTCAGGTCCAGTGGAGACAACCATTCATGAAATTGGTTCTCCAGAGCTGACCACAACTCCTCAGCTGTGTGACTCACATTTCCCAGACATTTCAATGTAAAAACCGCCTGATGACGTTGAGCCCTACTGCCAGCATAGTAAGGAGGTGTGCAGGATCCCTTCTGCGCAGTTAGAAAGCTTGTGGCATGACCAGACAGGCTTTGGGTGCAGGTGGAAGACCGAGAGGAGGTTGAGGAGGCAGAAGCAGTGGAGGAACTTTGACATAAAGAGGATTGACGCACAACTCGTGGGGACGGCAAGACTTGGACAGCAGCCCCTTGTCCTGCTGTCACCATAGTTACCCAGTGCCCAGTCAGCGACATGTAACGCCCCTGTCCATGCCTACTCGTCCAAGTGTCTGTGGTGAAATGCACCCTGTCACACACAGAGTTTCTCAAAGAAGCGGTGATGTTGTGTGCGACATGCTGGTGGAGCGCAGGCACACCTTTCTTTGAGAAGTAGTGCCGACTGGGCATCTGGTACTGGGGCACTGCGACGGACATAAGGTCTCGAAAATCCTCTGTGTCCACCAGGCGGAAAGGCAGCATTTCTGTAGCCAAGAGCTTGCAGATGGTGAAATTCAACCTCTTAGCTTTCTCATGGCTAGGAGGAAATGGTCTTTTACTTGTCCACATCTGAGGGACCGAGGGCTGGCTATTGTGCTTAGACGGGGTTGATAAGGGTGTCCCCGGCAAACTGCCGGTCTGTGAGGAAGATGCAGGCGGACATGTTAGGTTGCCTTGATCCAAAGGTGGTGCTATCGATGTCGGACAGCGCTCAAGACCAGCTGGTGTTACCACCTCCAAAGAAAATGATGACCTGCCAATCACGCTGGCTGTTGCGGGTAAAGAGGTGGCAGGTCTGCGCCCCAAAACAGGTGTGACTGCTGTCCCCCCAGTCACAGAGGATGAAGAGGCCGCGGATGCACAAGATATGGCAGACGGTGGTTGGCCCGGCCGGCTAGGCCGCATTGTAGCACACTGAGCTTCCCACTGCAACTTATGCTTCATGTCCATGTGCCGGTTCATGCATGAAGTACTCAAACTATGTATTTTTTGGCCTCTACTTAGCTTTTGCTGACAAATGTTACAGATAACACGAGTTGGGTCATCTTTATCGATCTGAAAAAATGCCCAGGCTATGCAAGGCTTAGCACCCATGCGACCTGAAGAGCCACCACGACTTGTGGTGAGAGGCAGAGTTGTGTTTGAGGATGCAGTTGTTGACGTGCTTCCAGTACTACGTCTCTGTCCAGGAAGGCGCAACCTGACCTCGTCGTCACTAGCATCTTCCTCCACCTCCTCTGCTGACCTCATCTCTTGGCTGACTGTGGGTTGACAGTAAGTGGGATCTCCGACCTCATCATCATCACCCTGTGCGTTATCACACCCATCGTCCTCAGAGCCAACCTGTTCCTGCCCTGACAAAAAACTAAAGTTGTCGCTCCAATCAGGTATTTGAGTCTTATCATCGTCTTCCTCATTGTCTCCACCAACAGGAGTTACAGTTTGGGAATGAGGGTCTACATTATGGTCAGAACCTTCTGCGTCTGGTCCTGGATCCGACTCATAAAGATTCTGGGCATCAGTGCAGATCATTTCCTCGTCTGGATTCACAGAAGCGCTGGAGTCGACCTCTGATTCCCAGGCTATAGTATGAGTAAACAGCTCTGCAGACTCAACCATCTGTTCTACCTCATACTCAGACGGGCAGCTGGAGATTTGGGAGCTGTGAGGAAGCAAGTGCGATTTGGGTGACACCTTTGAGGACTGGAGTATTTGTGATGTTGAAGTTGATGTGGAGGAGAGCCCACTTAAAGGAGCACTTGATATCCGTTGAAGCACCTGCTGTTTTTGTGCCTCATCTGGAATTTGTAGCGATTGGCGTGGCCGTAAGAAAGGGATCTTATCACATTGTCCGCTAAAAGAAGTAGACATTTTAGTTTGGCTGGAAGATGGTCTTTCTTCTGCACCTACCCCACGGACACAACCTTTTTTCCCCTTCCCAACACGCCTATTCCCCTTTCCACCAGCAGCAGGCCTTTTTCCACTCATTTTGGTGGTTAACTAATTCACAACTCTGGAGTTGTTTGCACAAAAAAACAATGGATGGGAACCGAGCAGAGCTGAGTGGCCAAACTGTGGTATTAGGCCAAAACTATTGGCTGGGTTAGATGCAGAAAAAAATTATATTCAATTTGCAACCTGATGGAGGTCAGTATAGATGGACTAATAGACCAAGTCCCACACTCCGCTAGAAGCCCAAATATTTTTTCAGAGCTAGATGCAGAAAATTTTTTTATTCAATTTGCAACCTGATGGAGGTCAGTATAGATGGACTAATAGACCAAGTCCCACACACTGCTAGAAGCCCAAATATTTTTTCAGAGCTAGATGCAGAAAAAAATTATTTTTAATTTGCAACCTGATGGAGGTCAGTATAGATGGACTAATAGACCAAGTCCCACACACTGCTAGAAGCCCAAATATTTTTTCAGAGCTAGATGCAGAAATTTTTTTTATTCAATTTGCAACCTGATGGAGGTCAGTATAGATGGACTAATAGACCAAGTCCCACACACTGCTAGAAGCCCAAATATTTTTTCAGAGCTAGATGCAGAAAAAAATTATTTTTCATTTGCAACCTGATGGAGGTCAGTATAGATGGACTAATAGACCAAGTCCCCCACACTGCTAGAAGCCCAAATATTTTTTCAGAGCTAGATGCAGAAAAAAATTATATTCAGTTTGCAACCTGATGGAGGTCAGTATAGATGGACTAATAGAATGATGCTATGCCCAAAAGATTTTACTTCACTAGGTGCAGTAAAAAAATTGGTATTCTATACACAGGTGGTATATCTTGCAACACAGATAGGCTACTCCACTGACTAACACACTCTGCAATAGGCCAAAAAGGATTAGCTTTGCTAGATTCAGCCAAATGCTGTGAAAAAAACTTGCACAGCACTGGCACAGACCTGCCTGGCAAAAACTGATAGGAACTGATGTAACCTAGTCCTGAAAAGGACTCCAATTACAATTAGTCTTTACTCCCACAATCTATCTATTTAAGAGCACAGACCGGCTTGATAAAAGTCGTAGGAAATGCTGTAACCTAGTCCTTAAAAGGACTGCAATCACAACTATTCCCTACTCCCAAGCTATCTGTATATTTGTGCGAAAATTGGCTTGAAATTAACAAGGTATAGCGCACACAGCAACAGCGGTGCCGTCTAACACGCAGCTGCAGCAGTGAGAAAATGGTGGCGACGGGGAAAATGGCTTGGTCTTATAGGGCAAGGACATGTGACATACACTGCCAATCACACATGCCCTTGCTTGTGTGAAAAAAAGCACTTCGCTCCGTGTGTGCGCTGCTGATAGGCTGACAGATTGCACCTCCGCACTGTAAATGCGGGAAAGAGAAAAAAAAATGGAGATCTTCATTGTTCCTGCAGAGATCCATCCCCTGCCCCTCCCCCCACCCCGCTGTACACTCAAACTGCGTATTAACATTAATTTTCATCATTACTGAGAAAAAATCCAGTTATGATTTTGGTGCACGAACAGTTATCGAACATAACCTCGAACAGCCGAATTTTTCTCAAATTTTCGTGTTCGCCGACCGGCTCGAACACCGCCCAAAACAGCTCGAATTTGAGATTGGCGAACAGTTCGAGTAGAACAACGCTCATCTCTAGTGATGACTTACTGATCATTTATGTGCTACTAATCCTGAGAACAGAGACTATGGGGATGGCTGCACATGCATGTCACAAGTATGACAGATATAATCAGTTATTTCTAGAAGCCCCATAGATAATAAACAGCGCACTTGTGCAGCCATCTCTCCATTCCAATAAAGTTCTTCAGCCTCGTTTTTGAATCTGCAATGATCACCAAGTTTTCACCAATCTAGTAATAATGAGATGACTCTGCCAATTGTGTCTCAGTCTACACAACAAAGCAGAAAAGTTGGCTTTAAAAAAAAACGTTGTGCTTCATTAGCTAATAAAAAAATGTAATTTTTTTTCTAAATATCACTAGAAACGGTGACACATTGCATTAAAATCTACTTCTGTTTTGTGTACAGCGCTGACATGAAGATTATTGGTTTTCATCGGTGAAAATTACATGAACATCCTCTGTAGAGCAAGAGCAATGTATCAGAAATGCAATGGAAGTCTGGGTTTGCCACACAAGAAGACACCAGAAGCTTCAGTCTACGTCTGCTTGGTCCAGTGGTGGTGAAGAACCTGCTTTTGTCCATATTGATGTTATGTAAAAGATATAAAACACCACATGCAGCGCGGTAACTGCTGGACACAGATGTACGTCAGCGGTGCACTTCCATCGCCCAGAAGCCTCACACACTGGAATCCTAGTGAATGCACATCATACAGATGCCCGGTGGAAATATCTTGGTGCATCCCAGGCAAACTGGAGTCTGGAGTGCAGACAGATGGGCCGCCGTCCAGAGATTATCAATTCAGCCCTAATTAACCAGGAATTTCTAAGAGCAAAGAAGAACATGGTATAAGCAGGGAATGTTTCTGCAATCATCCAAATAAACATCTACATATCACATCAAACAGATCAAGTGCACAGCATCACAAGTGTAAGACTCATTACATGATCAATGGTGGGGGAAGATTCCAGAAATATGATCATGAATAATCAATGAGTAATAATTGCTATTTTAAAACAAATTTCCAATCATTTTTACCAATTAATGAAACAGTTTATGTACACTTTTATTACACTTTGTATCAATTTTTTTTTTTTACATTTTAAAATTTCTGCTCCTGGCAGTGAATGAAATCATTGTTTTGTTCATGAAGGGGAAAAACTCTATTGCTCTAATGTTTCTCACTATGAAGGTTTCTACAAATGTGTCCAGTCTAGATGATCCTTTGCAAGCTAAAAACATCAGAAGCAAAAATCTCTTCTTTGTCCTAGTAGTTTGTTATAATATATCTGTTCCAGGAAAATGTATCAGTGCTGGAATCAAGACTTTATTGCAGCTTGCGAAAATTGAAATTAGCAAAGCTACATGTTATCTATTTATCTATCTACTATATCTATCTATCTATCATATATCTATTGTCTGTTTATCTATTTATCTATCTATCCATCTATCTAATTATCTACATGTCATAGAAAAAAATTAAGATCCTTACAGACATCTCCAGAGAAAAGAGAGAAAGAGCTTGCAATCTAACATGTTACCTTCACATGACCCCGGTGCAGCTGACCCTGTCCTTTGGAAACAGGTAATTAGGGAAATTCCTAATTGCTAGCAGATGTGATGTCAATCAGCTTGAATGCACAGGAATGTGGAGAAGGGAAGATTTACAAGCGGTAGAGATAAGAGCTAAAGAGAAAACAATTAATCCCTTTGTCTACTTTACAGAAATTATGAAGTGAGTTTTTTTATGAACTGATTCGATATAATAGGAAAGCCATATTTTTATAAACGTGATGAAATGTCGAACGCAAAGCTGGGTGTAGCATCGGCGTCTCTGCCTCCTGACGGGCAGAGACGCCATTCCCCTCACCGCCGTGGCCCTGGTCCGGCGTCTTCCTGCTCCCCTGCTGCTGCTGTGGCGCGCACCGCACGCAGCTTCCCGGGCACTGTGCTTAGGGCGCGAGCACGCTCCCTCCCTCTTAAAGGGGCCACGCGCGCCTTCCTAAAGAGTCCCCGGCCAATGGCCGGAGGACTTCTCCTATATAAGGCACCTCCTCCAAAATGGAGGTGCCTGTGCAAGATTGTTGTTTTGTGTTCTAACACTTTCCTCAGCCCTCAGGTCCCACTGCCTGTCAGACAGACTGGCGGGCTGGACTGTTAGACTGGCGGGCAGGACTAACAGTCCAGCCCGCCTGTCTGTCTAACAGTCCTGCCCGCCATTCTGTCTATCTGTCTTCCGGAAGGTCTTCGATGAGCCTGGACGAAAATCTTCTATTGCCTCCTCACTTCTCCGTCTCTGTCAAGGGAGTCTCACTGTGGGCCAGTATGCCATACGTTTCCAAACCCTCGCATTTGAACTTGCCTGGAACAATGAGGCCTTGGTGTCCACCTTTTGGGAGGGTCTTTCCTCACGGATCAAGGATGAGCTAGCCGGTCGAGACATCCCTTCCACCCTGGACGACCTGATGTCATTAGCTACCCGGATTGATATCCGATTACTGGAACATGCTAAGGAGACTACCGGGAGAGAATATTTCCGCGTCTTGCTGTAACATTCCAAAAGCCAGCCTCACAACCAGCAATTCCCCGGGCATGTTCGCCTGAGCCTATGCAAATTGACCAAACCAAGATGGTCAAGTCTCACCTGGAGACACGCCGAGCCAAGGGGAGTTGCTTCTACTGTGGCAGTATAGAGCATCTGATCCGTTCCTGCCCCGTGAGGCCGGGAAACTCCAGTGTATAGGACCGCTCGGAGAGGTCATCCTAGGCAAGAGTAAATCCTCTCCGTCTTTGACTCTGTCTGTTTCCATTTCCAGTGGAGAGACCCGCTTCTTCGAGACAGCCCACCTGGATTCCGGAGCCGCTGGAAATCTCATTCAACAGGACGTCGTGGAGAGTTACCAGATTCCTACCGTACGTCTGGCTGAACCGTTGGCGGCTGCCTCTGTGGATGGGAAGCTTCTCCCGGAAACCAACTTGCTTGTCACTGAGCCTGTAACCCTTCAGGTGGGAATGCTGCACTTGGAGAAGATCTCCTTTCATGTGCTGTCCGGTCTCTCTCACTCCCTCTTGCTTGGTCTACCCTGGTTACAAAGACATGAGCCCGTCCTGAATTGGAGATCTGGTAAAGTGCTCCGTTGGGGTCAGGAATGCCATGAGTCCTGTCTGGTTCCGGTTCGCCCTGCTCGACCCCCGTCTACTCCGGCTAATCTACCTGGTCTGCTGGCTCCCTACTGATCCTATGCGGATGTCTTTGACAAAAATGAGGCTGAGACACTACCACCTAATAGGCCGTATTATTGCCCCATCGACCTCGTACCTGGTGCTTCTCCTCCCCATGGGCGAATCTATCCTTTGTCGCTAGCCAAGACCTGTGCCATGTCTGAGTACATAGAGGAGAATCTTGCTGGGGATTAATCCAGACATCCTCCTCTCTGGCTGGAGCAGGATTCTTCTTCGACAAGAAGAAAGATGGCTCTCTATGTTCCTGTATCGATTACAGGGGCCTTAACCAGATCACCATCAAAAATAAGTACCCCCTGCCTCTCATCTCGGAGCTGTTTGACAGCCTTAACGAATGCCGTGTGATGCCCTTTGGTCTCTGTAATGCTCCAGCCGTCTTCCAAGAGCTGGTCAATGACATCTTCCGAGATCTCCTGAATTCTTGTGTAGTGGTGTACCTGGACGATATCTTGGTTTTCTCTCCAGATCTGCCCTCACACTGGAAGGATGTTCGTTAGGTTCTGCTGAGGCTCCGGAAGAATCGCCTATACGCTAAATACGAGAAATGCCTCTTTGAGCAGACCTCTTTGCCATTCCTGGGCTATATTATCTCTGATACTGGTCTGCGGATGGATCCCAAGAAGGTGTCTGCCGTCTTAAAGTGGCCCCGACCGGAGGGGTTGAAGGCGATTCAGAGATTCCTGGGCTTAGCAAACTATTACCGCCTCTTCATTCCTCATTTCTCTTCCCGGACTGCTCCCATCTCTGCGCTCACCCGTAAAGGAGCAAATGCCAGGGAATGGACTTCCGAAGCGGAGAAGGCCTTCGTCTCCCTTAAACAAGCCTTCTCCTCCGCTCCTGTGCTACACCATCTGGATTGCAACAAGCAGTTCTTCCTGGAGGTTGATGCGTCCTCCTCCGGGGCCGGAGCAGTGCTCACCCAGAAATCCTCATCCGGCGAATGGTGACCTACAGATGCTTCTCCAAGCTCTTCTCCTTGTCCGAACGCAACTACTCCATTGGAGATTGAGAACTGCTGGCCATCAAGTTAGCGCTGGAGGAGTGGCACTATTTGCTTGAGGGGGCTCTGCACCCGGTGGTCATCTACACTGACCATAAGAACCTCGCTTATTTGTAGAATGCCCAAAGACTAAATCCACGTCAGGCCAGGTGGTCTCTATTCTTCGCCCGATTCTGCTTCACTCTGCATTACCGCCCGGCGGACAAGAACATTAAAGCTGACGCTCTATCCCGCTCATTCCTGTCTTCTGACCAAGAGGAGTAGCCTCTACATATCATTGACCCCTCCAAAGTAATGACTGTTGCTCCGTTTGACCTGTCTCATCTTCCACCCGGTAAGACCTTTGTAGCGGTTCCGGATCGAAAGAAGGTTCTACTCTGGGGCCATTCATCCAAACTAGCCGGTCATGCTGGCCAGAGGAAGACCTTTCTGCTTGTCGCCCGACATTACTGGTGGCCTTCCCTGCGCAAGGATGTTGCGGGCTTTGTCGCAGCTTGTTCCTCTTGTGCCCGTTACAAGGTTCCCAGGCATCTTCCAGCCGGCCGTCTTCTTCCTCTTCCCGTGTCTTCCGTTCCATGGCAACACATTGCAATGGACTTCATCATGGATCTCTCTGTTTCTGCCGGTTGTACTGTCATTTGGGTGGTCGCTGACCGTTTTTCAAAAATGGTCCACTTCAACCCTCTGCCTGGTCTTCCGTCTGCATCTGTGCTGGCTAAGGACTTCATCCATCACATCTTCCGTCTTCACGGCCTACCCCTCCACATTGTGTCTGTTCAGTTCACTTCACTCTTCTGGAGAGCTACGTGCAAGCTGCTGGATGTCTCTTTGGATTTCCCTTCTGCTTATCATCCTCAGTCCAATGGTCAAGTGGAACGTATTAACCAGGTCCTTACCAACTTTCTTCGGCACTTTGTCAACGCTCACCATAGCGATTGTGTTGAGCTCCTGCCTTGGGCTGAGTTCTCCTATAACAACCATGAGAGCGAGTCTTCTACTAAATCCCCGTTTTTTGTGGTCTACGGTCGACACCCCCGGATTCCATTTCCCGTCTCCTCTTCCGTGGACAATCCTGCCGTGGAGTCTCTCATCAGTGAATTTTCGGCTATTTGGGAAGACACTAGATTTGCGCTTCTTCTGTCCTCTGAGTAGATGAAGAAACATGCTGATAAGAGATGTCTGGATCTGCCTCAATTTCGTCCGGGAGACAAGGTCTGGCTTTCCTCCAAATATGTCCATCTCAAGATACCTTCTTATAAGTTGGGTCCGCGGTTCATCGGCCTGTTCGAGGTTCAGAACCAAATCAATCCAGTGGTTTACAATCTGAAACTCCCGGTCACCTTACGGTTTCCCAACTCCTTTCACTTATCCCTCCTCCAACCAGTTGCTCTTAATTCCTTCTCTGACGATCCAGGTACCACCCCAGCTCCAGTCTCCGCTGAGGACGTCTTTGAGGTAGAAAACATTTTGGCCACCAAGAGGGTAAGAGGAAAGACTTGCTTTCTTGTGGAATGGAAGGGGTTTGGCCCGGAGGAGAGGTCTTGGAAACCCAGGGAGAGCATTCATGCCCCTCATCTTCTTAAAAAAATCCTCGTGGGCCTAAAGAAGAGGGGGCGTAAAGGGGGAGGGGTACTGTAGCACCGCTCTCCTCACCGCCGCGATCCCGGTCCGGCGTCTTCCTGCTCCCCAGCTGCTGCTGTGGCGTGCACCATGTGCAGCTTCCCGGGTACTGTGCTTAGGGTGCACTCCCTCCCTCTTAAAGGGGCCGTGCTTGCCTTCCTAAAGAGTCCCCGGCCAATGGTCGGAGGACTTCTCCTATATAAGGCACCTCCTCCAAAATGAAGGTGCCTTTGCAAGGTTGTTGTTTTGTGTGCTAACACTTTCCTCAGCCCTCAGGTCCCGCTGCCTGTCAGTCCATTCCGCCAGTCTGCCTAACAGTCCAGCCCGCCTGTCTGTCTAACAGTCCTGCCCACCAGTCTGTCTAACAGTCCTGCCCACCAGTCTGTCTATCAGCCGTGCTCGCCAGCCAGCCTACCCGCAGCGCCAGCCAGTAACCTGCCGTGCCTGCCAGCCTGCCTACCCGGAGCACCTGCCAGTAACCTGCCATGCCCGCCAGCCTGCCTACCCAGAGCACCTGCCAGTTGCCTGCCGTGCCCGCCAGCCTGCCTACCTGGAGCACCTGCCAGTTACCTGCCATGCCCACCAGCCTGCCTACCTGGAGCACCTACCAGTTACCTGCTGTGCCCGCCAGCTTGCCTACCCGGGGCATCTGTCTGGCTATCCGCCGTACCCGCCTGCTTGCCTACCCGGTGCACCTGTCTGGCTATCAGCCGTACCCGCCTGCTTATCTACCCGGACCACCCACCAGCCTTCCTTCCATGCTCATCCGCTGTATCGGTCAGCTCCTGTCATCTGACTCGTGGGAGTTACCTGCTCTCACACAAGGTCGGTCCCAGAGTGGTTCACCTGCCCGGTCCCTCCCTGGTTCACGAAGTTGACTAAGCCGCCGTGTGACCTGGGTCTGTCTGAGTAGACACTTAGTTACGCCCCTCTGGTCCCTCCTTGCACCGAACCACAGAGGTTCCACCACCCGGACCCGTAACACACGGTTCATGTCACTGGACAATGGCTGGCGTGCCACCGAATGGATATTGGCCAGAAAGGAGACATGGCATAGATATTGTCATCTATCTATGAACAGATGAAATTGTGATAGGAAAAATGATGGTAGTGTCTTTCGCCTGGGACCTTAAGAGGCAAAGATATTGTAAAAGCAGAGAATCTCATAATTTTTTAAGACTAAGACACATCCTATAGTTCTCTGAAGTCCAGCCCTGTTATGAGTCACCATGGAAGAGGCATATGGGTGTAAGTTGTGCTAATAAAAAGCCAATACCAATTATAGATTCTTGCTCAATGCCAAGAAGATACACTTCTGAGTAGGATTCATCCATGTTTTCACCGGACATTTTCACCGTAGTTCTTGTAGTTCTTCCTTCTATAAATCTGAGCCATTTCCGTGACCAGGTTTAGTGAGTTTCTTTCATATTTTGTATAGTTTTGTTATAAACACTGTTTATCTACCTATCTATCTATCTATCTATCTATCTATCTTTCTATCTATTATCTCTCTATCTATCTCCATTCTCAGTACAGCATTGGTAGATTTCCAAGTACAGGTGCATCTCACTAAATTAGAATATCATCAAAAAGTAAAACTCATATTATATAGAGTCATTACAAGCAGAGTGATCTATTTCAAGTGTTTATTTCTGTTAATGTTGATGATTATGGGTTGCAGCCAATGAAAACACAAAAGTCATTATCTCAGTAAATGAAAATAATTAACAAAAAACACCTACAAAGGCTTCCTAAGCGTTTAAAAAGGTCCCTTAGTCTGTTTCAGTAGGCTCCACAATCATGGGGAAGACGGCTGACATGACAGATGTCCAGAAGGCAGTCATTGAAACTAAGTAAATGTGACATGCATAAGTAGTGCTGTTGCTTTAAAAGCATTCAGCAACTATTAGAAGTAACACAAGTACAGGAGACAGGAAGTGTTGTGCTTCAGAAGCATCCAGCAACTAGAGGGGTTAACACAGTCACAGGAGAAGGGGAGTGTTTTAGCAGAGCCCCAGGGGGATTGTGGGGAAGTTGTTTACTGTCTGGCTGGAGCCGAAGAGAAAGGTGGCTTATAATCTGTATCTCACAGAAGGCAAGGGAACAGAATTCAGATCTGCTAACAGTGCAGAGTATTATCGGGCAGAAAATAAGGACTGGAAGAAATTGTGTCACAGGGATCATCTTCCTCATCACACCCTTCCCCCCCTCCATCTCCATGCAGGATAAAGAATGCTGTGTATTACTGAGTACTTGTGAAGGAAAAGCCTGTGGTTGTGTTTGCATTAAAATGGTGCTGTACTGTGCTATCGGATAATAGACTGTGTACTGCTGTGCTGGCTGCAATGGAGACTGTGCTGTTATTACTGGAGCCTGTTGCTCAAAGAGACATTTGTATTGCACTGGCCGTGCCTCATTAAATGTTACTGTTCTACCGTTTATGAAGACTCTTGTCAGATGTGTCTGGTCAGCAACTGAATCTGTCATATGCCTGAGAGAAGCTGCAGCCTATGGTCGCCCGGAATAACGGTCCCCCCAGGATTCCAAAGAATTCATGTAATCGGTCTCGCCCTATCTGCACTTAGGCGGCGTACATGTAACATAAATGCAAAGTAAATTTTGCACTTCATTTGGAAATCAAGGTCCCAGAATCTGGAGGAAGAGTGGAGAGGCCACAATCCAAGCAGCTGAGGTCTAGTGTGAAGTTTCCACAATCAGTGATGGTTTGGGGAGCCATGTCATCTGCTGGTGGAGGTCCACTGTGTTTTATCAAGACCAAAGTCAGCGCAGCCGTCTACCAGGACATTGTACAGCACTTCATGCTTCCCTCTGCTGACAAGCTTTATGGAGATGGAAATGTCATTCTCCAGCAGGACTCGGCCCCTGTCCACACGGCCAAAAGTACCAATACCTGGTTTACACACAACAGTATCACTGTGCTTGATTGGCAGCAAACTCGCCTGACCTTAACCCCATAGAGAATCTATTATAGAGAATCTATGGGGTATTGTCAAGAGGAAGATGAGAGACACCAGACCCAACAATGCAGACAAGCTGAAGGCGGCTATCAAAGCAACCTGGGCTTCCATAACACCTCAGCAGTGCCACAGGCTGATCGCCTCCATGCCACATTGCCGCATTGATGCAGTAATTGATGCAAAAGGAGCCCCGACCAAGTATTGAGGGCATTTACTGAACAGACATTTCAGTAGGACAACATTGCGGATTTTAAAAACATTTTTCAAGTTGGTGTTATAAAGTATTCTAATTTACTGAGATAATGACTTTTGTGTTTTCATTGGCTGTAAGCCATAATCATCAACATTTACAGAAATAAACACGTGAAATAGATCCCTCTGCGTGTAATGACTCTATATAATAGATCCCTCTGCGTGTAATGACTCCATATAATAGATCCCTCTGTGTGTAATGACTCTATATAATAGATCCCTCTGTGTGTAATGACTCTATATAATAGATCCCTCTGTGTGTAATGACTCTATATAATAGATCACTCTGTGTGTAATGACTCTATATAATAGATCCCTCTGTGTGTAATGACTCTATATAATAGATCCCTCTGTGTGTAATGACTCTATATAATAGATCCCTCTGTGTGTAATGACTCTATATAATAGATCACTCTGTGTGTAATGACTCTATATAATATATGAGTTTCACTTTTTGTATTGAAGAACTGAAATAAATTAACTTTTTGATGATATTCTAATTTATTGAGATGCTCCTGTATATGCTTCACCCTACCACTTTAAGACAAGTCTGTGACCTGAACTTTTATTTCTGCTTTCCAAAATATTAAAACTATAAAACTTTCGAGCAAAGAGTTATGGATTTTTCTGAACCAGCTGTTGAAGAAGTAACATTTTCAGCAGATTATCGGAAAGTGCAGCTCTTACAATCAGCTCAAGTCACACTTCAACGGCAGGGGGTCCGGCTGCCATCCATTTTATGTACGATCAATTGTCTTTCAGGTATAAAACACGGGTTCAGAAAACAATAAAGTCCTGATGTATAAAGTTTATAATTACAGTCGATTTACCGGAAAGATTAAAAGCATTACTCACCTTAGGTAATTGCAGAAATAGAATCAAAACATTATATTCTGTAATGATTAATCTCTTAAAATATATTTACAGCCAGACATTACTTTTTCTAATACATAAATCTATATCCCCCACCTAGACATTAATATGGAGAGATTACTGCATACATCTTTCAGTATGAAGCCAGCTCCTTATCTCCCTCTAGAGGTGGCTACAGGAAGGAAACATTTTCATATTTAAATCTAAGGCAAATCAGAATAGATGAAATCACATATGAGAAAATAAAAACTCTAATTGAAAGTAAGATGAATAAAGACAAACCTCAAATGCACTAAATTGGGCAGATTTTCCTGGAAAAGTTTATTTTCAGCAAGGTTATTATGTCCAAATTGACTTCTGGCTCTGATCAGATTTCTGTGAAAGCGCACTTCAGTTCAAGATGTCATGATTTGCGCTGTGACCTTGTGCACACATGCGCAGAAATTAAAAGTCAGAAATGCCGACAGCGCGAGTAGACCCAGGGATTCAGCGCTTGGCGTCGGTGATAAGAAGCACTAAGCACTGGACGAGTGATGGTGAGCAGTGGAGGGACCGGAGAGGTGAGCGGTAAGGTAATAAGATTTTTTTTTTATTATTATTCTTTAACCCTTTGATGGCCCTTTACGGTTCACCAAAATGACAGCTGAATGCCAACAATTTTGCTAAATCCACGTGAAAGTGAATTACAAAAAAAAAATCAGCATTCTGGCAAATTCAAATGTTTGCAATATTCAAGCAGAATATATTCGCTGATCTCTAGTTCTATGAATCGAGGGATTTACACAATAGGTTGATCCTGCCCCATGATTACCATAGACTTTTTTGGTGAGCCGCAGTCATGATTGAGCAGTAAACCGCTGGGAACTCGAGCACGTCGGACTGTTCCGGTGCTCGACTCGAGTACCGAGCATAATGTAAGTCAATGAAAGTGTTGAGAATTTTTCTGGGAGACCTGCCACAGCAGCACAGAGGAAGTCCTGGAGAGCTGCTACAACATCACAGAGGAACTCTGGAGAGCCTGCTATAGCAGCACAGAGGAACTCTGGATACATCCTCAGTGCTGCTGTGGCTGGGTTTTCTGACATCCTCTGTGCTGCTGTGGCAGGCTCTCCTAACATCCTCAGTGCTGCTGTGGCTGGGTCTCCTGACATCCTCAGTGCTGCTGTGGCTGGGTCTCCTGACATCCTCAGTGTTGCTGTGGCTGGGTCTTCTGACATCCTCTGTGCTGCTGTGGCTGGGTTTTCTGACATCCTCTGTGCTGCTGTGGCTGGGTCTCCTGACATCCTCTGTGTTGCTCTGGCTGGGTCTCCTGACATCCTCTGTGGTGCTGTGGCTGGGTCTTCTGACATCCTCAGTGTTGCTGTGGCTGGGTCTTCTGACATCCTCTGTGCTGCTGTGGCTGGGTCTTCTGACATCCTCAGTGTTGCTGTGGCTGGGTCTCCTGACATCCTCTGTGCTGCTGTGGCTGGGTCTTCTGACATCCTCTGTGCTGCTGTGGCTGGGTTTTCTGACATCCTCTGTGCTGCTGTGGCTGGGTCTCCTGACATCCTCTGTGCTGCTGTGGCTGGGTCTTCTGACATCCTCTGTGCTGCTGTGACTGGCTCTCCTGACATCCTCAGGGCTGCTGTGGCTGGGTCTCCTGACATTCGCTGTGCTGCTGTGGCTGGGTCTCCTGACATCCTCAGTGCTGCTGTGGCAGGCTCTCCTGACATCCTCTGTGGTGCTGTGGCTGGCTCTCCTGACATCCTCTGTGCTGCTGTGGCTGGGTCTTCTGACATCCTCTGTGCTGCTGTGGCTGGGTCTCCTGACATCCTCTGTGCTGCTGTGGCTGGGTCTCCTGACATCCTCTGTGCTGCTGTGGCTGGGTCTTCTGACATCCTCTGTGCTGCTGTGGCTGGGTTTTCTGACATCCTCTGTGCTGCTGTGGCAGGCTCTCCTGACATCCTCTGTGCTGCTGTGGCAGGCTCTCCTGACATCCTCAGTGTTGCTGTGGCTGTCTCTCCTGACATCCTCTGTGCTGCTGTGGCTGGGTCTCCTGACATCCTCTGTGCTGCTGTGACAGGGTTTTCTGACATCCTCTGTGCTTCTGTGGCTGGCTCTCCTGACATCCTCTGTGCTGCTGTGGCAGGGCCTCTAGAGTGGGTTATGTACATATGATTGCTTGATGTAGATGAAACAGAGAGAGCTCACAAAGAGTCCGGCTGACAGAGGAGTCCCTGTGCTCCCAGCAGGGGAATACCTGGCTTCATTGCAGTGTGCGGCTCAGATTCTAATCAGCTTATTACAGGGACCCAAGCACTGGAGTTACACGCGATACTTGGCTCTGCTTGGTACTCAATTGAGCACCCAATTGCAAAATGCACCTTAGCATTCCATAAATTTGGTTAACCCCTTTACCCCCGAGGGTGGTTTGCGCGTTAACGACCTGGCCAATTTTTACAATTCTGACCACTGTCACTTTATGAAGTCATTTCTCTGAAACTCTTCAATGGATCCCCCTGATTCTGAGACTGTTTTTTCGTGACATATTGTACTTCATGATTGTGGTAAAATTTCATCGATATCACTTGCGTTTATTTGTGAAAAAAAAAGGAAATTTGGCAAAAATTTTGAAAATGTAGCAATTTTCAAAATTTGAATTTGTATGCCCTTAAATCAGAGCGATATGTCACACAAAAGAGTTAATAAATAACATTTCCCACATGTCTACTTTACATCAGCACAATTTTGGAACCAACATTTTTTTTGTTAGGGAGCTATAAGGGTTAAAAGTTGACCAGCGATTTCTTATTTTTCCAACAAAATTTACAAAACCATTTTTCTAGAGACCACATCACATTTGAAGTCACTTTGAGGGGTCTTTATGACAGAAAATACCCAAAAGTGACACCACTATAAAAACTGCACCCCTCAAGGTGCTCAAAACCACATTCAAGAACTTTATTAACCCTTCAGGTGCTTCACAGGAATTTTTGGAATGTGGAAGAAAACAATTTACATTTAACTTTTTTCACAAAAAAAATGTTATTTTAGACCCAATTTTTTTTATCTTTGCAGGGGTAACAGGAAAAAATTGACCCCAAAATTTGTTGTGTAATTTCCCTTGAGCACGCAGATACCCCATATGTGGGGAAAAAACACTGTTTGTGCACACGGCAGGGTTTGGAAGTGAAGGAGCGCCATTTGACTTTTTGAATGTAAAATTTGCTTGAATAATTAGCGGACGCCATGTTGCATTTGGGGAGCCCCTGATGTGCCTAAACAGTGGAAACCCCCCACAAGTGACACCATTTTGGAAACTAGACCCCTCATGGAATTTATCTAGATATGTGGTGAGCACCCTGAACCCCCAAGTGCTTTACAGAAGTTTATAACATGGAGCCATGAAAATAAAAAAAATCAAACTTTTTCCACAAAAATTATGTTTTAGCCCCAATTTTTTTATTTTCACAAGGGTAAGTGGAGAAAATGGACCCCAAAAACTTTTGTGCATTTTCTCCTGAGAACGCCAATACCCCATATGTGGGGAAAATACAGTGTTTGGGTGCACGGCAGAGTTCAGAAGGGAAGGAGCACTGTGTGACTTTTTGAACGCAAAATTGTCTGGAATTGAGAGCAGACGCCATGTCGCATTTGGAGAGCCCCTGATGTGCCTAAATAGTGGAAACCCCCCACAAGTGACCCCATTTTGGAAGCTACACCCCTCAAGGATTTTATCAATTGGTATAGTGAACATTTTGAACCCAGAGGTACGACACAGAATTTGATAACATTAGGTCATCATATTGAATAAGTTGTCATTAGTCTTGAGCGCAAGTGCTCGCTACTTGAGTTTGCATCGGGTGCTCAGGTATGCACCATGTATTGCGTGTGCTCGAGTGACATGCTCGAGTCCCTGCCCCGCATGTTTCACAGTTATTAGACACCCCAAAAAAACATGCGGGAATCGCTTGTGCATGGCAGGCAATCCCCGCGAGTTTTTTTGGCCGCAAAGCATATGGGGCGGAGACTCGAGCACCCGCGATACTCAGTGCATACCCGAGCACCAGATGCAAACTCAAGTAGTGAGGACTTGCGCTCAACACTAGTCGCCATATCGTCATCTTTTTTTTTTTACTTTTGAAAAAAATCCCAACCCTAACCCTAGCCCAACCCCAGCCCTAACCCTAACACAACCCTAATCGTAGCACAACCCTAACCCCACCCCAACCCTAACCTTAGCCCAACCCTAACTCTAGCACAACCCTAACCCCAAACCTAACCCTAACCCTAGCACAACCTTAACCCAAGAGTTTATTTTTATGCCGTTCCTCCTGCGGTATAAGTAATTAACGACTTTATTCTTCAGTCGGTGCGATTACAGCGATACCAGAATCATATCGGGTTTTTATGATTGACAGCTGTCACACACTAAAAGACACATTTTTATGTAAAATCTAGTTTTTGCATCGCCATAGCTGTAATTTTTCCATATTTTGTCCGACAGAGTCATGTGATGGCTTGTTTTTTGCGGAATGAGTTGATGTTTTTATTGGTGCCATTTTCAGGCATGTGACATTTTTTGATCACTTTTGCTGTCTCCCAAAAATCTTTCCGATTTTTGGGAGGTAGAATAAACAAGAACCAACAATTCAGGAATTGTTTTTTACATTTTTTTTATGCTGTTCGTAGTGGTAAAATTGATGAGGTAGCTTTATTTTTCGGGTCAGTATGTTTACAGCGGTACCACATTTATATCGTTTTTCTATGTTTTGGCGCTTTTACACAATAAAAGCTATTTTATAGAAAAAAATATTTTTTTACATCGCTTTATTCTGAGAGCTATAACTTTTTTCTTTTTCGGCTGATGGAGTTGCATGGCGGCTTGTTTTATTGCAGGACAAGATGATGTTTTCAGCGGTACTATTTTTATTTATATTCGTGTTTATGATCGTGTTATTCCATTTTTTGTTTGGCGGTATGATGATAAAGCATTGTTTTTTGCTTTTTATTTTTTATTTTTTATCGTGTTCGCTGAAGGGACAATTTTATAGGTCAGGACGTTCCGGACGCGGCGATACCAAATATGTGTGCTTTTATCGTTTTTTTTTTCATAATGATATTTATTGATGGGTACATAATATTTTTATTTTTGGTGGATTTTTTTTTTTTTTTTTTTATATTTTTCCAATTTTTTTTTTCACTTTCTAACACTTTTTTTACTTTTATACTTTGTCCCACTATGGGACTTTCACTTTTTTTATTCTGATCGCCTGTATAGCATAGGGATGGAGCACCATCCCTGTGCTATACAGGCTGTCAGCGCTGCAGATGCAGAGGACAGAAGGGTCTTCCTGCTGTCTGGTGACCCGGATGTTGTTATGATGACATCGAGTCATCATAGCAACATCCGGTAAGCCGCAGCAAACAGCGCTGGAGGCGGCAGGAGAGGTGAGTATCCCGATCACCTCTCCTTGCCACCGCAATGCTGCGATGGACTTCGATCGCAGCATTGTGGGGGTTAGTGTGCCGGGAGTGGTGCGGGACCGCTCCCTGCACATAGTACCAGGTGTCAGCTGTGACTATCAGCTGACACCTGGTGGTGATCGCGCCCGCACAGCCTGTGTGTGGGCGCGATCACCATGACGTACTAATACGTATCAGGCTCTTAAAGCCCAGGGCACAGATACATATTAGTACGTCTTGGGCTTTAAAGGGGTTAAAGAATCCAATTTTTCACAAATGCAAATTCAATACAAAAGTCCCCCTACCTAGCCAAACTAGCAAAAGACAGCAATTCACATTACAACCACTAGGCGGCCACCTGTAGGCACAGAGCATAAACATCTCTCAACAGCGTATCAGAAAATCAGAAAAGTAACAGAATAGCTGGTAATCTCATGCCATATATGTCTGTGTACTTTGCTTGGTGGATGATAGCAGGAAAGTTAATTTCATAGCAGTTAGGATGTGCCGAGTCTAAGAAGACCGTAAGTCCTTTAATACAAATGTAGCAAGGGGCAAACGATCAATCATCGTACTATACTATTAAATTACCAGGCTCTGCTGTTGAGTGCATGTTAAGACTATGAACGGCTGCGCAAAAAACGTAGGATCACTATACTAAAAAGTGTGCCACATTTGTAAAGATAAGTTTTGCTACATCTTTACTTATGCAAGCTATCAAGGTCTGTATGAGCTTCAAATGTGTTTCTGCTACATGTGAATGTACAAATATTGATGTGCTACTGAGTGTGATGAGCAACTATCAAGTTTAACAACTCCTTCTAAACTGAAGTGTAACCATCAAGCTCATTGTTGGACTAGACAAGATGTATCAGCTGTAAGACTTTTCCAGGGAGGGGACATTCACCCCCCTCCCTCACATAGAACATCAGAGACAAAGAGCTGACACTTTTGACACATAGGGAAGAAGAAACCAGTTATAGCTAAGTAGTGAAAAAGTAATTAAAACAACATCCTGGGTTGAAAGGGTTCTTGTCTGAGGGTGGTCCAGACTTGGAGTCTCTGATGTACACATAGGAATATTGGGGTTTGTACAGATCCGATATTTATGGGATATAGATTTTCAGCGTCGTATCGAAGGGATGGACATGATGCATTCACTCACATCACTGTAGGGCAACTAGAATCCCTCCAATTCAATAACAGGCTGATAGATGATGCTATCCCTGTCATATTTGGTCTCTATGTTACTTTATGTAACTGTAAAATCATGATAAAAAAACATGATGTCAAAATATAACCTTCAGAAGCAAAGATATCTTGTAAGTTGGGGATCTCATAAAATTTCAAACAGACCCAGAACATCCCATAATCTGCCCCACATGAGGTCATCAATGGGAGGTGTGTGGGCGTAGCTTAAGAGCTAAAAAAAACGCAGAAACTGGGTCTCGATCAATCGTCATTCTGGGAAGTCATAGTTCGCTGTGTAAGTGTCTATTTTCCTAATCAGATTGCTTCCATCTTCTAAGCTCTGAGCCATTTCCGTCCATGACTGAGTTTGGTAAGTTTCTTTCCTTATGCCTTTTTATTGTATGTAATTTTATATATCATATTGTTTTGTTCCCATTATGTATTATCTTGTATATTTTTATAAACACTGTCTACCTTTCCAAATTCAATATATACAATGTAATAGCTCTGTTCCTCTTGCTCTGTAAACTGCACCCCTGAAGCCATATACTACCTGTAACGGGTGTCCAATCAGCCAGTATAAACGATTGAAGGTGTATATCCCATGCGCTCACTGTGAGGTCCCCAATAACCGACTCAGTAGTGGAAGTAGCCGTGGCCTCGTCCATCACTCATCAGACAGTTGCATAATTGGCCTAATGATTGGAGGCAGCGGAGTTGACTTCCCTTGACAGAAAGTTAACAGCGGGTGGATCTCCGTGACCCCCACACCCTCCAGTCGTGTATCATTAACAGAGGATTTACAGTAGATTTCACTCTTTGCTTTGCAAATGCATGAAATCTGCAATGAATATAGTATGTGCAGCATAAATGGATGTCTCTGCAGTGTGTGGATGAGATTTCATGAAACCTCACCCACACCTCTAGTACTGTAATACGAGTTAAAGCCACAGTAAATCTGACTTGTGTGAACAAGCCCCTGTTGAAAGCTTAATCTAAAGTTGTAGCTTTTAAGCATATTTTGCTTTCCAACAGATTCTACAATTGTCATCTTTAAGAAACCATAGGCAACCTTTTCAGGCTGTTATTGGTGTCATGGGTACACCGGAGCAATATCTTAAAGGTAAAAAGCTATATTACGCCCTTAAAGGGAATCTCTCAGCAGGTTTTTGCTATGTAATCTGAGAACACCATCATGTACAGATAGAGACACCGATTTCAGGGATGTGTCACTTATTAGGCTGTGTGTTGTTATGTCAATAAAATCAGTGTTTTATCAGAAGGTGATTATCACTACAGGACTAGGCTTCTCGTGCCGCCTAGTCCAACCACCACTGATTAGCAGCTTTCTGTCAATGTACAGTGTACAAAGAAAGCTGCCAATCAGTGGTGTGGGCGGGGTTATACACAGCTCAGCATTCCGAGCTCTGTTACATCTACAGTACAGAAAACTGTGATTGTATCAAAACTACAGCAAGCAGACCAGCAAGTGATATATCACCGGAATCAGGGTCTTAGCCCCTACATCATGCTGCTCTCAGATTACGTAGCAAAAACCTGCTGATAGATACCCTTTAAGTGTATTAGATAGACGGTACGCACCTGATATGCAGCTGATTTATTATTATTGCTGAGAACAGACACAATTTGAAAAGTTAGAGGTCCCTCCTTGGCCACACAAAACACTCTATACTATATTTTTCAGTAACAGTTTTCTTGGTGTTTTTATTTTATTTTATTTTTTTTCAGAAATATACTCTTAAAAATGCTTGAAGCGCAGAGAAAAATACAAGATATGAAAAAGAATCTACTTTTTTTCAAGTCTTTTCCGTGGATTGTGCTTCGAGTTGTATTTATTGAATGAGAATAAGCTGCAGTACCAAAAACAGCCATGGATAGATGTGGCGCTGTTACTGGTAAAAAAAAAAAAAAAACTATAAAAAAATCCTTCTTTTCTAATCTATAAGTGATTAAAAGGGGGAGAATTTCTTGATTGAAAAACACTTTTTTTCTTTGCAAAATAACTGGCTATGTTTCTTTTCTTACTAATGAGCACACAGCCTACAAAATATAGACCATCTGTTCAATTTTCTGCATTTCTTAGTAATTTTTTTTTTTTTTTAACTTTCTCAAATATCCGAAGAGGGTAAAAAAAAAAAAAAAAAAAGAGAGAGACATGTTAGATTTTGTAGAAAACCATGATACTTATTTTATAGATTGTTGACAAAATATTATTCTGTGAGCGTACCGACAGTTAGAGGATATGAATACTTTTGCAGCCATTTTTAAAATAAAAAAAAAAACTTTGCAAACTTTCCTTATTAAGTAGAGTTTTAGTATATTACAGTCTACAGCTCCTGTGCAGATTTATGTGTTTCCATGGTTACTGACTAGAAATAAATACTTTGTAACTTAAATTCTTTCATTATTAAATCGTGTTTTTCTCCCAGTTGCTCCATTCCCTTTGCCCCCTCATCTAAGTCGGATGCAAAAATATAAAGGAATGACACCATTGTGAAATGGGCAAGGAAGGGGCATGACCTAAATAGTGACTGTGTCCGCAAAAGGTGCAACAAATTTGCACCACAATATGGCATAACCTATTGGATCATAGTCTTCATCAAACAGCAGGAGCCACTTTGATACATTTGGTACATTTAAAAACAGTCTAGTCTAAAAAGTTAGACCGGATTGGTAAATCCTCCCCGCAGTTGTGACTTTTATGTTTGTGATCACTTTGGCACCTGTGTTCGCGAGTATAACGGTCTATATGGGGGGAATTTATCATGGAGGGCATTTTTTTTAAGTCAACTTGTGTTGTTATTTATTTATTTTTTTGCAAGGAAATGTATCAAAGGGTCTCAGGTTGTTTGTCACATCTTAAGATATTACGCTTTCCATCTAGAAAAGGGACTGTATTTTTTTTGCCACCCCAACACATGAATAAGTTTGTGATTTTTCATAAGATATTTAAATGAAATAATGCCATAAATATATGGTTTTCATGGTCTTCGCTGGCCATAAACACATGCGATGACAATCAAACAAAAGATCATTCATCATTCATACAAATCTTTGTTTGCACTATACACATGTCCAATTACATTGTACAAATATCTTTTGGATGAAGCCATACATTTCCGATAAAAAGTGGACAAAAAGCACATACACATTATGCCATACATGATAGTCATAGAATCCTAGAATGTTATAGTTGGAGGGGACCCCTAGGGTCCTCGTGTCCAACCCCCTGCTCAATGCAGGATTCATTAAACCATCTCAGACAGATGTCTGTCCAGCCTCTGTGTGTAGGAGAACTCACCACCTCTCGTGATTGAGCACCTCACTGTCAAAAAGTTTTTTTCTAATATCTGATCTATATCTTCTCCCTTTCAGTTTCTTTCCATAGGCTTCTCATGTTTCGATGTGCAAATGAGTATAAGGATGATCCCTCTACAGTGTGACAGCCCTTCAGATATTTGTAGACTGCTATTAAGTCTCCTCTCAGTCTTCTCTTTAGCAAACTAAACATTCCCAAATCCTCTAACCATTCCTCGGAGGACATAATTTACTGTCTTCTCCCCATCCTGGAAGTGTGGCGCCCCTGCGGGTTCAGTCGCCACAGAGGTACTGCATCTCACCCAGAGGTGTTGTGCCCCACTCTCAGGTAAGGAGGGAGTACTGCTTGGGACCCACCCACCGGCATCCAACACTACACCATTCCAGACCAGCAGGAGGGGCAAGATGCATGTGTACAGTGCTGAGCCCTGTCCCTGGTTTTAAGGGGGGGAACCGAGATAGGGGAAACCATGTAGTGGGTGTGGGTGGAGGAAGTAGTTCAGGGGAGCACCTCCAGTAGGAGTATAAAAAGGGAACCATCTTGAAGGAGACAGGTCAGTCTGAGGAGAGAGAGAGTTGGGAGCAGGAGCTCTGTAGCAGCTCAGGAGGAGAGGAGGAAAGAGCGGGCCTAGTAAGAGAGGCCCAGGAGAACAGACAGAGAGGACGGGAACAAAGGGAAGGCTCCAGGAACAGAGGGGATCCCAGGGGCATGGAAAGTGCAGGAAGCCACAGTGCACCTGAATCTACACGGACGTGGAGGGATCAGGCCACATAGGGGACCGGCCCCTAATTAGCGGAGAACTACAAGGCTCAGCTAGATAACTGGAGGCGACTGTACTTTCAAGGTGCAGCTGCCCAAAACTACAATTACATTGCCGAAAAGGTGGCCGCATAGGATTCAGGGGACTGCCCGTCACCCGACAAGATCTGAGGCTATTGGCTTGGGACACTGATTGTGAGGCGCGTGGCAGGAGGGTGAGAGCCAGCGCAGGAAGACGACTGAGGAAGGCACATAGAACCGGGTCCCGTTTAAGTGCTCCTGAGGTACCTGAGGGATTGCTGAACCCCTTCCTTGGTGAACGCAGGACGACGTGGGAGGTTACACACTGGCGCTGGTAACCTGGAGTCTTGAACAACTGTGAGTAAAATCTGAAGACTGCACCCCACTGTGTCCTAGAATTATTGCTGCGCCATCACCAGCCCTGCACTACACAGCACCAACAACATCTACCTCATAACATCACTACTTCCTGCCCTGGAGCTAAGCTCTGCCTGTGGAGAGCTAAACCAACTCTGCTGCATCACCATCAGCTCCAGAGGATCTGCACCGCATACCGCAGCGGCGGCCCCATATAGCCGCATACCACAGGTGGCGTCACGAACATTATCTATAAAAACTTCATTCCCCTATTACTTTATTCGCCTTTTATTGACCGCTCGGGGCCACGGACCGGGTCACTGTCACTGTGATATCCCCCAGCATCGACCGGCCCAGCTACCGAGTACCCCACGGCCCAGGGGGCGCGTCATAGTAGCTCTTCTCTGAACTTGCTCCAGTTTTTCAATGTGTTTTTTAAAATGTGGTGCCCTGAACTGAACACAGTATTACAGATGAGGTCTAACCAAGGAGGAGTAGAGGGGGGTAATTACTTCACGTTATCTAGACTCTATGCCTCTCTTAATACATCCCAGAACTGTGTTTGCTTTTTTTCTGCAGCATCACACTGTTGATTTATGAGAACCCAAACTTAAAAGTTTGGTGTTCGTACTGGACAGTTAGTCAGTGCAATGTTTGGAGTTCCAGGGGAAGTCCAGATGAGAGAGATTTTTTCCAGCATGGTTCGGGTCACCATTGTTTTCAATGGGGTTTGGGTTATGGTTCAAGTTTGGGTACAGTTCTGGTACCCAAACTGAACTTTGGAATAAAGTTTGGGTCGGGTATCAGAACCCGAACTTTCACGAGTCTGCTGATCCCTACTCATGAGCAATCTGTGATTTTCACACGTGCTGTTGCTTAGTTCTACTCCTCCCATTCTGTAGATGTCATTTTTTCTTTTTCTTGCCCAGATGTAGAATGTTGCATTTCTCCCTGTTAAATACTGTTCTAGTAGTACAAAAATTTAAGACACGCCCGATTGATCTTGCAGACAACTACAATTGTTCACTGCAAAAAAGTCAATTGCTTGCCACCTAAAAAAACATACAACTGAACGATCTATTTGGTCAAAATCATTAATTTGGCACAAATTTAGTCTATTGTGTATGGCCAGCTTTAAATGGTGAAAATACCAGGATCTGACACTTTTTCATGAGCACCAAATAAAAATGATGGACTTAATGCAAAATGAATTCAAAATGGTGAACGACTTTTAAAAATGGGTGCAAAAAAATGAATGTGCCAAAAAAAAAAAAAGTGCAAAACAAATGATAAATGAGTGTGAGCTCTATGTACAATTCTATGTACTGTTGTGCAAATTGTCTCTGCAGAGAGGAAGAGGATAGGAACTCTAGTGCCGCCTATTGGAAGTAGCAATCCTAAAGGTCAATATCGACCCTTTAACAAACCTTACCACATGACTTAGGATAAAAGCCAAACCAGACTCTCAATTTGCAGACACTGTGCTTTGGGGTACTGCCCCTCATCAGTGCAAAGTACAAGATCTGATTTGACTGGGTGAGAGGTGTCTGACTGGTATCCAAGGGGTAACGTTTCTCCTTTCAGAGAGTGACATGTCAAGCCTTGCATGCCAAGGTGAGGAGGCTTTAAAGCCTTGCAATGCTCCTCTGGAAAACAAAATATGCAAACAGGAAGAGGTCTAGAACTGTACAGTTGTAAAATCTGTGTGCACATTTTGCAACATCTGGCAACACAGTGGCTAAGCCCTCTTCCCCAATTCATTCATGCAGTCCCCTGCACTGCATGCACTTCTCCATAGATTACAAGGCTGGAGAATCTGGCTGCTGTCCATGGTGCTGAAATTGGATTTCCCCCTTCTATGCAGCACTGCCACTTACCCATATGATTCTGCTGCACATCCAGCATGCTATGCTTAGTAGTAAGTATAAAACCTTATGGCAATATTCAAACACACATCCTTGACAATGTTGCACAAAGCCTAGTGGGTGTCATTGGTATTCCTGGCACAACTTCTCTGTCTCCTGTTGGATCCATTACAGATGAAATCTATGGGTAGAGAGTGGCACCTCTAATGACTACAGCGCATACCTCCCTTTTCCAGATTCCTAAATGATTTAGCACCTCCTCTCTGTCCCTGCTGAAGCCAATGCCACAGCTGCTGTAGGACTGAAATGCTGCTGAATTCACAGTGAACCAAGAAGCTTCAGATTTGGGGAAGCAGAAGACAGAATCTGCAACCGTCTTAAAGACTTCAGACACTGAATCTCCCCCCTAGCCCACCTTTCTCCATCCTTCCAGCTGTATATAGAGATGCTGAGAGCTGGGGGGATGCAGTAGAACAGGACACAGGCAGAGCCAGCAGTCACTAGGGCTGATGGAGGGGTTTGATGTTGCAGCAAAGGAAGCCCTGTTCACCCTGGGGCTCTGTAGAGATGACTCCTCCTTGGTGACCCCCTCCAAATACTGACTTGGCTCATCTCTCTTGTGGGATATACAGGTGCTTGGAAGACTTCTGGATTTGGTATGATTTAAAATACAATGCTGGAGGTGGCCATGCCATCTACAGGAACAAGATTCTTCTTTGCAACTCCAATCTGTTAGCCAGGCATTGATCCTGTCCTCACCACCCTCATTCAGGAGACATGCTGCTGCTGCTGTGATTAACCTGCTGGAGTGCATTTTATTTGCCTTTTTTTTATTTTATTTTATTTTTTTTGCAATCCTATAACCTTAACCTCCAAGTAGTGGATGAAATAAAGGGAAATCCTTGCCATCCTTTAAATCAGTTTTCAACTAGATCATTTTTTTTTTTTTTTATGGATGTTCCATGTGACTTACAAAACTGATAGAAACATACAGAGTGATGGAAGAGAACACATTCCCTTAGACAAGGAGGATCAATATCTTGTCAGATGGGTAAGTCATGTATTCTCTTAGCACATTACATTTGTATTATTCCTATGGGAAGCATGTTTTCTGCAGTTACCATCTTGTATCAAGCAGAATCGGTAGTGGACTTGGCTATCTTCTTACTGTCTGGGGTGCAGTTAGGGTTAAGCTCTGGGGTTACATTGTATTTGATACATTTGCATTGTTTGTTTATTTATTATATAAAACTGTATCTCACATCCCCATTGTTGATTAATATGCCTCATTGTCTTCTCTACCTCTGAACTAAAGCACATTTTTCTCCATGGTGATATGGAGAATTAATATATTTCCTATGGTGTTGATTTTTATCCATGCATTTCTAAATTATTATGCCATTATTTATCCTTTTAAAATGGCATTGGCGCCAATATTTTTTTTCACCCCCTTCCCCTTCACATCCTGCATATCAGACAAGGTGAATTGCAATATTTTAATATGAATTACCTTACATGGTAAATATTTTCCCCCCTCTACTATGAAATTGGCAAATTGTGTTAATATTCTAATTCTCAGCATTTTGCACCCAACCTGGTAGGAGAGGAGTAGTAGTCATGCAGTTTGCAGATAGTAAAACTTGCTAAAGGTAAAATCTCCTTTCATCCTACCAGTGAGCAATACATATCCTTTAAGTACTAGGTATCATTACCTGCTGAGAGTGCATATAGCCAGTAGAGGCTCATTACATGGTGGGCAGTGAAATAGCTTAAGGTTGGCAATGAAAGAGTTCATTGGAAGCCCTGAAATTAATTAATACTGTGCTTTTTTTAAAAAATGAGAAGCCTGCAGCAGCCCCAATCTGTGCATTGTTAGTGCCTTAGCTCCTTCCTGCTCACTACTTTGTGTAATAAGATGAAGGACATTATTATACTCTACTCTTCCAGCTTCTCATCTACTCTTCTATGCCTTTTTTTGGCTGGGAGGCAAAAATCAGCCAAGAAAACACATAAATCCTTCATTAATGCACCATCTCTAAACCTCCTCATTGACTTGTCCTGTAATATGATACAACATGGTCTATGGTATGGCCACCATGACCCTGTCTACATCAGGCTTTTAAGGAGATTGCATAGCACCGGAATTCCTGCTTATATATTGGCCATTTAATTTAGTTAAAGAGCATTTCATTGTGTCAGCAGCAGCAGCAGCGGCAGCAGCAGCAGAATAGCCTCTCTGGGCTGCAATGCTAACACGTTTTATACTAAGGGATGAGTGTGTAACAAGACAATGTCCACACTAAAAACAACTGTGTCCTAACACCAGCCTGCTCTGTTCATTGCAAGCCTGCTGATTATTCACCTAGGAAACTGCAACTCCTGCCTCCCCATAAGCACAGATTTAATTTAAGAAGCAGATAGAAAGATGCTCAGTAAATAATGGTTTGCTCCATTGCAGTCGTGGCTTGTGATTGTGTCCCACCATGGGCTGAAGCTGTGAAAAAAAAAGCATTGCTGCAAAGGGTGTCAGAGCATGAAACAGGGTGCAGAGAGCAGGGAACATGGAGCAGGGAGCATGGAGCAGAGAACATGGAGCAGGGAGCATGGAGCAGAGAGCATTGAGCATGAAACGGAGCAGAGAACATGAAACAGGGAGCAGAGAACATAGAGCGGAGACCATGGAGCAGGGAGCAGTGAGCATGGAGCAGGGGACATGGAGCAGAGAGCATGGAGCAGGCAGAAGAGAGCATGGAGCAGTGAGCATGAAGCAGGGAGCATGGATCAGGGAACATGGAGCAAGGAGCAGAGAGCATGCAGCAGGGAACATGGAGCAAGAATCAGAAAGCATGGAACAAGGAGCAGAGAAACATGGAGCAGGGAGCCGAGAGCATGCAGCAGGGAACATGGAGCAAGAAGCAGAAAGTATGGAACAGGGAGCAGAGAACATGGATCGTGGAACATGGAGCAAGGAGCAGAGAGCAGGGAACAGGGAGCAAGGAGCAGAGAGCAGGGAACAGGAGTAGAGCAGAGAGCATGGAGCAGAGAGCATGAAGCAGGGAACATGGAGCATGGGCAGGGAGTAGAGAGCATGGAGCAGGGAGAAGAGAGTATGGATCAGGGAGCATAGAACAGGGAACATGAAGCAGGGAGCATGGAGCAGAGAACATGGAGCAGACAGCAGTGAGCATGGAGCAGAGAGCATGCAGCAGGGAAGATGGAGCCAGAAGCAGAGAGAATGGAGCAGCAAGCAGGCAAAATGGAGCATGGGCAGGGAGCAGAGAGCATGGAGCAGGGAGAAGAACGCATGGAGCAGGGATCAGGGAGCAGAGAACATGGAGCAGAGAGCATGGAACAGGGAACAGGGAGCAGAGAACATGGAGCAGAGAGCATGGAACAGGGAGCAGGGAACATGGAGCAGAGAGCATGGAACAGGGAGCAGGGAACAGGGAGCAGAGAGCATAGAACAGGGAGCAGGGGAACATGGAGCAGAGAGCATGGAACAGGGAGCAGGGAACAGGGAGCAGGGAACATGGAGTAGGAGCAGGGAACCTGGAGCATAGAGCATGGAACAGGGAGCAGGGAACATGGAGCCGAGAGCATGGGACAGGGAGTAGGGAACGTGGAGCAGAGAGCATGGAACAGGGAGCAGGGGACAGGGAGCAGAGAACATGGAGCAGAGAGCATGGAACAGGGTGCAGGGAACATGGAGCAGAGAGCATGGAACAGGGAACAGGGAGCAGAGAACATGGAGCAGAGAGCATGGAACAGGGAGCAGGGAACATGGAGCAGAGAGCATGGAACAGGGAGCAGAGAGCATAGAACAGGGAGCAGGGGAACATGGAGTAGAGAGCATGGAACAGGGAGCAGGGAACAGGGAGCAGGGAACAGGGAGCAGGGAGCAGGGAACATGGAGTAGAGAGTATGGAACAGGGAGCAGGGGACATGGAGCAGAGAGCATGGAACAGGGAGCAGGGAACATGGAGCAGAGAGCATGGAACAGGGAGCAGGGAACATTGAGCAGAGAGCATGGAACAGGGAGCAGGGAACATGGAGCAGAGAGCATGGAACAGGGAGCAGGGGAACATGGAGCAAAGAGCATGGAACAGGGAGCAGGGAACAGGGAGCAGGGAACAGGGAGCAGAGAGCATGGAACAGGGAGCAGGGGAACATGGAGCAAAGAGCATGGAACAGGGAGCAGGGAATAGGGAGCAGAGAGCATGGAACAGGGAGCAGGGAACACTTGTATCCTGCAGCCTCTTCATGCTTATGTCTTGATGGAATGAAAATAAAGATATATTGCCAATAACTATTCCAATGGACATGATATCAGCAACCAAAACACCACAGCACCTCAAACTGCTGCTGACCATGACCCAGTTTAAATTACATTGAATTTGCAAAAAGTATCTATCTATCTATCTATCTTTCTATTATCTATCTATTATCTATCTATCTTTCTATTATCTATCTATCTACCTATCTATCTATCTCTCTATCTATTTATCTATCTATCTCTCTCTCTCTCTATCTATCCATCTATCTATCTGTATCTCCACACACGCATAGCCCATGTAACGTGGCTGCCTTCTCGCATACCCATACATCATACATCCATTACACACATGCCCATGAACGCTCAGTGACTGCTCCTGTATTGAACGTGTTGGAGCCGTCTATTTTCTGGCAGGGATGAGTAGCGTCCCATTCTCTGTGTCTCTTCCTGCCTCTTTCTATCTCTGTACGGCCCGGCCTCATGACCGCAGACACTGGGGCACAATCCTCGGCTGCCCAGCACAGTGTATAATCCAGCAGTGCATTAGTGTTCTGGAGGTGCGAGCATAATGGTACAGACTGCAGAGATAATTGGTGGAGTGTGTAAAATGGGATAATTTGCGGATGCAAGTAATTACCAATTATTAAATATTCTATTTCATTTTTCTTATTTTCTCTTTGCTTTATGTGTGGTTCTGTTGCTCTTAATATACATTCATTAAGGCGGAAATAGGACTGAGTCAATTGGCAAATTTGATAAACGCTGAATAATTACTTTATCTATCTAGAATACAAGAATCTGCTTTTGTGAATCTGCCTTTATGCGCTTGAAAAACAATCTTAAATCCGCTGATTGTCCATATTGAATTGACCTTCTTGGTTTATCAGCCTCACCTGGATGGTTTACATTGAGGCCACCCTCCATGTCTAGAGGTATAAAGCTTCTGGGCTCAGTGGTCCATTCCAAGGTGGTCTTTTTCCTATTTTGATTAGTAAAAGTATCCATGACGTCATAAGACAATCAAGTGAAAAATGTGATGTCAAACAGAATCTGAAATCAGTCCAGTCTTCACTGTACATATTAACCAGCAGTTTTTTCTCTATGTGTGACTGTGATCATAATAATAATAATAATATATTATAGTATTGATGTTTAATTCTAAATGAAACATAATCAGGCAGGTAACGTTCTCCTGGAATAACCAAACCCAAACTCCTCCATCAGACGCAGATAGAGAAGAGCGATCCGTCACTGCACAGAACACATCTCCTCCAGAGTCCAGTGGTGGCGGCTTTACACGACTCCATCCGACGCTCAGCATTGTGCTTGGTGATGTACGGCTGCATGCAGTTGCATGAAGCTCCCGGCGGGGGCGCAGTGTTTGTACTGATACCAGAGGAGGTCTGGACTCTGGTCAACAGAGCGATGGTGACTTTTCTGCTCTCTGCTTCCCAGCACTCGGCCCCCTGCTGCGTAATGTTAAGTGGTCTTTGCTTTGTGGCTGAGTTGCCAGGGGCAATTTGGCTGAATGAAAAAACAGAATTCAATAACTAAGACTCGTGTCCCAATAGTTTTATCCATGTAGTGTCTCTGGATGCGTTTCCACGAATGTTACCATGTGGCAAACAATTGCGATGCATGATGCTTGGGCTCATCCAGTGATGGTGTAAATATATAAGGTTAATTAAAGGCAGAACCCGGCAGACGAGCACAGAAGTCAGGGCATTCGTTTTATCCAGAGATCCGTTGTCTGATGAATAAACGATAATGAAGAAGCTAAATAATTCACCATGTGAGGCCGTCTATCTACATTGTGACCATCGGCGTGGATCTCTGCATGAAATAAAGTATAACAGCAGTAAATGAGTCGGGATCTGACATAAATGACCCAATATTATCTGAGTGAACTGACATCCGGTTTTCCATATTCACCATCAATTCCATCAAAATGCAGAAGACAGAAGACAACAGCACAAATGACACAATGTCAGACTCAAAGACAGTCAAAATACACAAAATACATTACTCGGTCCTAAGTTAGAAAAACATTCACACTTCTCACTACTTAGACGTTACAGATCTTCATCTTGGTCTCTGGGTGCCAAGAAAGGGAAGTTGTGTCCAACTCTAAAGTGTAAGAGAAGACTATTTCCCAATTGTGCCTCAGACTGTTGATAAGAATCTGCTCTGTAAATGACATTTTTCGCCATCCATTAGACTCCATGTTCTCTGACTTGAACCTTATCTCACTTATTTTTGGAGGAAGATGCTCAGAAGAAATGTTTTTTCCTGCATTCTACAAATACCTGTATACACACATACTGCTCCCATCAGTGACACACAAGGTGGCCTTATACGTGACCACAGCCGCTGATCTTCATCATTCTGGAGACCTGAATAGAAGAACTTTGGGCAGCACGGTGGCTCAGTGGATAATGCTATTTGGTGACTTAATTGTTAGCGCTGTGGCTCAGTGGTTAGCACTGTTCAGTGGCTCAGTGGATAGGACTTTTCAGTGAGTCAGTGGATAGCGCTGTTTGGTGGCTCGGTGGTTAGCACTGTTCGGTGGCTCATTAGATAGCACTGTTCAGTGTCTCAATAGTTAGGATTGTTCAGTGGCTCAGTGGTTAGCACTGTTCGGTAGCTCAGTGGTTAGCACTATTCAAGGGTTCAGTGGTTAGCACTGTTCAGTGGCTCAGTGGTTAGCACACTTTGGTAGCTGAGTGGTTAACATTGGTTGGTGGTTCAGTGATTAGCACTGTTCAGTGTTCAGTGGTTAACACTGTCTGGTGGTTTAGTAGTTAACACTATTTGCTGTCTTAGTGGTTAGCACTGTTCGATGGCTCAGTGATTAGCACTATTTGGTGGCTCAGTGGTTAACACTGTATGGAGGCACAGTGGTTAGTGGTGTTGTTTTGGATCATGGGTTCAAATCCCACCAAGGACTTCATCTGCAAGGAGTTTGTATGTTCTCCCCATGTTTGTGTGGATTTCCATTGAGTTCTCCGGTTTCCTTCCACACTTCAAAGACTTATCGATGGGGAATGTAGATTGTGAGCCCCAATGGGGACAGTGATGATAATGTCTGTAAAGTGCTGTGGAATTAATGCCGCTATGTAAGTGAGTAAAATAAATAAATAAACAAGCAATGTAACATTGCAGAGAAGTGTTCTATTGTGTTTGAATGGAGTTGGATAGTTAAACCTTCATTGACACATACATATCTTAGGCGAACACCAGTTACGGAACATGGACTAGAAAAAACAATGTGGAATAGAGATGCACAAGAGTAAAAAAAAAAAAAAAACAACTCAAAAATACCCTAAAGGCAAAAGTAAATCAAGCATGTCATTGTGCATTTTCGTGCAGAATTGAAGCAATTTTATTAAAGGGGCTATCCAGAATTAAGTTAATGATTACCTACCTTTAGGATAAGTCATTAGTATTAGATTGGTGGAGGTCTGTTACCAGACGCTACAAGCAAACAGCTGCTACATGGTCCAGTGGCCACTTGGAATTCACAGTGTAGATGATCCAGGAGCAGCTCATTTCCCATTGAAGTGAACGTGATCTGAGCTGCAGTACCTGAGAACGGCCACTACACAGAGATTTGGTTTGCCATGTACATCTGGCTACCACGGGACCTAGTAAACGATGACTGGTGGGGGTGCCCACCAAACTGATACTTATTGCCTTAAGGGCTCCTGTAGACGACTGTATTTTTGGTCTGAGTGCTTTCTGACAAAACATGTTATGCTATGGGGCCATGCACATTCAGATTGCACTTGGACTGCACTCGGATGTCATCTGAGTGCAGTCAGATTTTTACGAACTGACAGAATGGAGATTTTTTTTTCCCATCTTCTCTTCATCTGAGAAAATAGGATTAAAACTATGATCAAACTCTGATCAGAGTGTGATTAGCATAATTGTCCCAATTTTCTAAGGCAAGTTCAACAATATCTTAGGCTAAGTTCCCACGATGAGTTTTTGGTGAGTTGTTTTACACTGGATATTTTTGAAAAAAATTCAAGTAACCTACCTTAGTTAATGGATGCAGAAAATGTGCAACATCAAAAACTCACCAAAAGCTCATCATGGGAACTTAGCTTATGACCTGGATAACATCGTTAAGACTAAATTCATCCTACTTTTTGTTACAATACCAGCAGAGATATTGCAGACAAACAATACAGATAATATTTATCATCATATTATTCAACTCTCATAAAGACATAAAATCACAAAACTCACTAGTGATGTTGGTTCTTGCTCAGCCTTTGCTCAGATATCGAGATATTGGAAAGATTGAGAGCACAAAAACAAGGTGTAAGAATAAAACCTTCTTACCTTGCTGCAGCTGGAAGCTCAATTTGCAATCTATTAGGAAACTCCCATGTACAGCTTCTGAATAGGCTGGTTACCACTGTCCCACGTTGGGCGCCAAACTAATAGACAAGAGTAGCGATGTATTAAATAGAAGTCTTTTTTTATGATTTCACATAACCCCTTAAGTTGTACAACATGTTCACCCTACTGAAATTTTGGGGGTAATCTAATTTTCCTTTTCAAGGCACTTTTACTAGTAATGAGAGAGCAACAAACACCCTATGATACCAATCAATGCTTCTCATTGTGCAAAGCCAGAGTAATGCGAAAGCAATAAATACTTTCTTTTTTGTTGCCATCCACAGTTTATGTCCGTCTGACACTGGAGAGCTGAGCAATGCACAAAAAGCAAAGAGTGGAATATAAAACCTCTTTAGTTTTAATGGTGATTTAAAAATCAGTAGCGAAGTATGTTGCGTCACCGATGCTGCAGCAATTTGGACAAGATTCAGCTTCAGGTCAGAAAAGAAGCAACAGGCTCTGATTAATATCTCGTCCTGTGAGTAGTCAACAGGAATATTAAACATTTCATTAGACAGTGGGAATATGATGAGGGGCGCTGGGACCTCTGGTGACTTGTGGTTGGATTTAACAAACATTGGGGTTCTGATACTTTGTACCACTAGATTATTCATAGTTGTATTTTTCCATCGCCAATATGCAAACTCATTTATGAATGGATGCTTCAAAAATCATAGAAGGTGCCGCTGTGACTACTGCAGGTGAAGTAGTGGATTACATCATGGTGTCAGACCGGCCTTCTGTAGAACATTTAATGGAACCAGTTTTTTTCTTGTAGAACACTTTTTAATGGTCGACATTTAAAGAACATCTAAACATTTTTTTGAAAAATGCTGAAACTTTGCAAAATCGTTGTCTTCATTTCTGTAAAAAATTGCATGCAAGCGACATCCCAACACATGCTTTTTTTCCCTGTCTTCAGCTATTTTGATATCAGAATGTACTCATTTGGAGTACATATGATGGCAGTGATGGGTCAGCAACTAGCTCTGGGGATCAGCTGCTGCTGGACATCGTTCTGATAAGCTGAGCATTCAGAGGAGGAGGCAGTTGCTGAGCCTGTCACTGCCATCATCTGTACTCCAAATGAGTATGTTCTGTTCTGCTAAAGGCAGGCAAATAGACATGGGAAAACAGAGTTTTGGAAGGCATTTACATTTTATTTTTGCAGGAAGATAAATTCCATAATACAGTGATTTGCAAAGTTTCATAACTTGTCATGCTAATGTCTTGGGCAAAGTTGCACCAGTGCTATGTCCGTCCCTGGATTGGTGGGTTTCCAACCTTTGGTATCCCACTAGTCCTTAGAAACAATTTGGCATGCAGTGCTGGTTTAGCGTTAAATCCCTTTCACTATGTTTCTACTGAATAGTGATGTCATGGCCACCGGCTGTAAAGGGAACTACAGCCCCAACCCCATGTAAGTGAATGGTTCAAGCTACAGTTCTCAGCAAAACTGATGGCCAGAAGAAAGGAAAACAGAGAGGGGGCAAATCAGTGCTGCACCCTAGACATTCCAAGGACCCAATAGTTATATTCCTGGAGACCTCTTGCTAGTAATAAGCAATCACTTTATAATATGAGTAGAGGAGAACAAAGACAGGAGAGCAAGAGCTTATCTTAATGCAACCCTTTGTAGAATCATAGAATGGTAGAGTTGGAGGGGACCTCCAGGGTCATCGTGTCCAACCCCCGGCTCATTGCAGGAGTCACTAAACAATCTCAGACAGATGTCTGTCCAGCCTCTGTTTGAAGACGTCCATTGAAGGGGAACTCATCACCTCTCGTGGCCACCTGTTCCACTCATTGATCACCCTCACTGTCGAAAAGTTTTTTCTATTATCTAATCTGTATCTTCTCCCTTTCAGTATCATTCCATTGCTTCTCGTGTTTCCATGTGCAAATGAGAATAAGGATGATCCCTCTACAATGTGACAGCCCTTCAGATATTTGTAGACAGCTGTTAAGTCTCCTCTCAGTCTTCTTTTTTGCAAGCTAAACATTCCCAGATCCTTTAACCTTTCCACATAAGACATAGTTTGGAGTCTGCTCACCATCTTGGTAGCTCTTCTCTGAACTTGCTCCAGTTTTTCAATGTATTTTTTAAAATGTGGTACCTAGAACTGGACACAGTATTCCAGATGAGGTCTGACCAAGAAGGAGTAGAGGGGGATAACTACTTCATGTGATCTAGACTCTGTGCTTCTCCTAATGCATCCCAGAATTGTGTTTGCCTTTTTTGCTGCTGCATCACACTGTTGACTCATGTGCAGTCTGTGATCTATTAGTATACCCAAATCTTTTCCACACGTGCTGTTACTTAGTTCTATTCCTCCCATTCTGTAGATGTAATTTTCATTTTTCTTGCCCAGATGTAAATGTTAAATACCATTCTATTAGTTGCTGCCCATTGTTCACGCTTATCTAGATCCTTCTAAAATGTTAGCTTGTTAGCTATCCCTCTTAGCTTTGCATCATCAAAGCATCATCAGCTTTGGAATATGTCCGTGAGAGCTGCTGCTTGCTGCCAGCGCCTGCACAGGTTGTGCCCCTGAATATGGGGATACCTTTTTTCCAGGAGCAGACAGAGACAGAAAAGGGCCTCTGTGCAGGAACAATATATTGGCCCTTTGCAGTCCAATAATTCATCATAATGCATAATTGCACCAGGTTCCTCGTTTGGAGGTGGAAATGGCCCCCTTACCTATAGGGCCCCTATTTGGTTGCACCAATTGTATGTCCGCTACTGTCTGTTACTGCATCATAATCATTGCACTCATCAATAGGATCTTTGTGCTTTTTAGGGGAATAAACCCATAGAAAAAATGACCCAAAGTCACCTCCAAATGATCTGTTCCAGATTTCCCATGCATTAATATGATAAGGAAAGTCATTAGTCAGCTAAATGGTTAATGAAATGACAGGTCGTAAGTCAGACTTCCCGCGCAACACTTCCCTTATTTTCTATGAAAATAAATTCTGCGGACGCCAGCTAATGCCTATAGGTGATGCACATCATTTCCAGAGAATAATACGGCAGCCCGGCTGCTCTCCACTCTCCGGTGATTGGGACATCGCCACTGGCTATCACTTATTTTCTGCACAGAGCATGTAACAAGTTATGTTAAGCATAGACCTCTCATTGATTTCAATGCCATGGATAGTAGAATGGGCAAATTACATTATAGCGACACTTGAAATATAATATATATCTCGTTTCTTCCCGCAGCTTCGTCTTCTCTGTATTTACTATCGAAAACACATTTCAAGTCTGAAATTAGTCATACACATCCAAGAAGGATTATTTACGCCATAAACAGATATGTCTTCCTTCCTTACACCTTTCCCCTAATTTCATTAAGGACTCCATTATATAAAGCCAATGCAGTTCACAAGGCAACCACTAGGGGGGGTTATATATAGACACATATAGCAGAAACGTCTCCTGACAGAATAACACAAAATTATATTCCTGGCTGTTTTACGCCACTTATCTTGGGATTTGTTGACTGAAGAGGAAAAGTAAGGAGCAACACTTCTATAATCCTCCCTTTGCCCTGCGGAGGTGCTGCAGTGATATTAAACACTTTTTTACATGTGGCTGTTCACTAGTGTCCAATAGACTCCAGTAAGGGTGATGTATTGATGTCACCAATATTCAGCTACCATAAGTGTAGCTACCAGGGTAACAAGATGAGCAGATGCAGTGGGGGGTGCAAATTCTCTGTAAGGGTCAGGTCTGAAGACTATGGGACATTGAAAAAGACATTACTTTGTGCATTATGCTCTCTGGAATCACTGTATTATCCTTACACTGTGACATCATGTGTTCACTGTGCTAACATGCAGACATCATTAGGTTTTTCGGTGTTCATTTTCCCTTAATTTTGTCATCACTGTGTGCTTTGTCTCTTCACTGTGACATCACTGCGCTCATTACATCTGTACTGTGACATCACTGTCTGCATTATCTCTCCACTATGACATCACTGCGCTCATTAACTCTGTACTGTGACATCACTGTGTGTATTATCCCTGTACTGTGACATCACTGTCTGCATTATCTCTCCACTATGACATCACTGCGCTCATTATCTCTGTACTGTGACATCACTGTCTGCATTATCTATCTACTATGACATCACTGCGCTCATTATCTCTGTACTGTGACATCACTGTCTGCATTATCTATCTACTATGACATCACTGCGCTCATTATCCCTGTACTGTGACATCACTGTGTGTATTATCCCTGTACTGTGACATCACTGTGTGTATTATCCCTGTACTGTGACATCACTGTGTGTATTATCCCTGTACTGTGACATCACTGTGTGTATTATCTTTATACTGTGATATCACTGTGTGCATTATCCCTGTACTGGGACATCACTGTGTGTATTATCTCTGTACTGTGACATCACTGTGTGTATTATCCCTGTACTGTGACAAAACTGTGTGTATTATCCCTGTACTGTGACATCACTGTGTGTATTATCTCTCCACTGTGACATCACTGCGCTCATTATTTCTGTACTGTGACATCACTGTGTGCATTATCTCTCCACTATGACATCACTGCGCTCATTATCTCTGTACAGTGGCATCATTGTGTGCATTATCTCTCCACTATGACATCACTCCACTCATTAACCCTGTATTGTGACATCACTGTCAGCATTATCTCTCCACTATGACATCACTGCGCTCATTATCTCTGTACTGTGACATCACTGTGTACATTATCTCTCCACTTTGACATCACTGCGCTCATTATCTCTGTACTGTGACATCACTGTCTGCATTATCTCTCCACTATGACATCACTGCGCTCATTATCCCTTTACTGTGACATCACTGTGTGTATTATCTCTGTGCTGTGACATCACTGTGTGTATTATTCCTGTACTGTGACATTACTGTGTGTATTATGCCTGTACTGTGACATCACTGTGTGTATTATCCCTGTACTGTGACATCACTGTGTGTATTATCCCTGTACTGTGACACCACTCTGTGTATTATCTCTGTACTGTGATATCACTGTGTGTATTATCCCTGTACTGTGACATCACTGTGTGTATTATCTCTGTACTGTGACATCACTGTGTGTATTATCCCTGTACTGTGACATCACTGTGTGCATTATCTCTCCACTGTGACATCACTGCGCTCATTATCTCTGTACTGTGACATGATTGTGTGCATTTTCTCTCTACTATGACATCACTGCGCTCATTATCTCTGTACTGTGACATCATTGTGTGCATTATCTCTCCACTGTGACATCACTGCGCTCATTATCTCTGTACTGTGACATCACTGTCTGCATTATCTCTCCACTATGACATCACTGCGCTCATTATCCCTGTACTGTGACATCACTGTGTGTATTATCCCTGTACTGTGACATCACTCTATGTATTATCCCTGTACTGTGACATCACTGCGCTCATTATCTCTGTACTGTGACATCACTGTACTCATTAACCCTGTATTGTGACATCACTGTCAGCATTATCTCTCCACTATGACATCACTGCACTCATTATCTCTGTACTGTGACATCACTGTGTGCATTATCTCTCCACTGTGACATCACTGCGCTCATTATCTCTGTACTGTGACATCACTGTCTACATTATCTCTCCACTATGACATCACTGCGCTCATTATCCCTGTACTGTGACATCACTGTGTGTATTATCCCTGTAATGTGACATCACTGTGTGCATTATCTCTCCACTGTGACATCAGTGTGCCCAGTTACCCTGTAGTGTGACATCACTGCGCTCATTAACCCTGCACTGTGACATCACTGCGCTCATTAACCCTGTACTGTGACATCACTGTGCTGTGCTCATTAACCCTGTACTGTGACATCACTGAGCTCATTAACAGTGTACTGTGACATCACTGTGTTCATTACCTATATAGTGTAAAATCTCTCTGTTTATTACTTTACTGTGACATCAATGTGTGCATTACTCCTGTACCGTGTCAACACCGTGTGCTTCATGGCTGCACTATGATATCAAAGAGTGCATTATTTCCATACTGTGACATTCCTTTGAGCAGTGTCTCTGTACTGTAACAGTACTTTGTTCATTATCTTTGTAATGTGACATTGCTGTGTGTATTATTACTTTACTAGGGCATCATTATGTACATTATCCCTGGACTGTGATATCACTGTGCCTTATCCCTATACTGTAGCACCGCTTTGTACGTTATTTATGTGTAATAGGGACACTGATCAATCATAAGCATAAGCTGATGGTGTGCCTTCTTCCTGTACTGGGAGACTATTTTTTTGCATTGATCTTGTACTGATTCTACTATGCATATTATCCTATAACTTCTGTGTCTGCAGTAAAACTATAATTTGACACCACTGTGTGCATTATACTTGTAATGTGTCATCCCTGAATGGATTATTGCTTGGACACATTGTAGTGTGCATTATACCTGTTCCGTGACATCACTGTCTGCATTTTCCCTATACTGTGACATTCTTGTGTGTATTATTCTTGTACTGACATCGTTGAGTATTTTATCCTGTACTGTACCATTACTGTCTGCATTATCCCTATTTTTTACATCGCTGTGTGCATTCTCTCTGTATTGTGACATCACTGTGTGCATTATTTCTGTACGGTAGCATCACTGCATGTATTGTCTCTATACTGTGACATCACTGTGTGCATTGTTTCTGTACTGTGACATCACTGTATATATTGTCTTTGTACTGTGACATTACTGTGTGCATTGTCTCACTGTGTGCATTATCCATATCTTGTGACATCACTCTGGACATTATCCCTATTTTATGGCATCACTGTGTGCATTATCCCTATTTTGTGACATAACTGTGTGCCTTTTCCATAATTTGTTGTATCGCTGTCTGCATTTTCCCCAATTTGTGATATCACTGTGTGCATTATCCCTATTTTGTGACATCACTGGGTGCCTTATCCCTATTTTGTGACATCACTGTGTGCATTATCTCTATACTGTGGCATCACTGTGTACATTATCTCTGTACTGTGATAAAACTGTGTGCATTATCCCTGTACTGTGACATCACTGTGTGTATTATCCCTGTACAGTGACATCACTGTGTGTATTATCTCTGTACTGTGACATCACTGTGTGTATTATCCCTGTACTGTGACATCCCTGTGTGTATTATCCCTGTACTGTGACATCCCTGTGTGTATTATCCCTGTATTGTGACATCACTGTGTGTATTATCCCTGTACTGTGACATCACTGTGTGTATTATCCCTGTACTGTGGCATCACTGTGTACATTATCTCTGCACTGTGACATCACTGTGTGCATTCTCTTTATTCTGACATCAGTGATCATTGTGCACACTATTCCTGTGTGTTAGAGAAACTAAACAACGATAAGGTTTTCATACCATGAGCAATGTGCTAAAGGTGGTCATAGGGGAGTGGGGCCCCATGCTACATTTTGCAGTGGGGCCCCATGGTTACTTGTCATGCCTTGCCAAGTACTATTGCTCCGTAGCACTGGGGTCCTTGGTTTAAATCTCACCTGGGACCACAGCTAGAGGAGCTGGAAAGTTCTCCCCATGGTTGTGTGTGTTTCTTCCTGAGTCACTGATTTCCTTTCCGAGGTTTGGGTTGGTGGTTACCATTGCCAGTTTCTTCACTTTTTTCCCCCAAATTTGAGGCTGCTAGACAAGACTCTATGATATCCATGTAAATGACTGGTACATTCTCCAGCACGCAGTTTACACAGACATCATTGACAGACCCCTAATGACCCTATTCTTCATCGACTGTCCAGTCCACGAAGAACTGGACAGGTTGCTTCAGCTTTATACCGTCAGATACCATTACTAAAATGATCTTTCTTGAATAATGTAATGATCAGTGAACTACTGTAGAGGTCGTTGGGTGATCATTAGACATCATCAAGTTCCTGGAGCACTAAATCAATGTATATCTGATCATTAGTGAATGATTTGCTGATTATTGCATTAGTGTAGAATAGTCACAGGTCAAACAACCAGAGGAGGCGGCGAGGCCATGAACGGGAAACACCTTGGGCTTGATTCTCCTTCTAGGATACCTTACTTTGTACTTTGTTCTCCCTTTTTTTTAGCTGGCATTATGGCTTACCTTTGATATCAAACAGTTAAGTTATATGTCGACTTATCTAACGTCAATATTCTATCATGTCTAAGAGATCAAGGATCCAGTGCTAAGTATTTACTTAAAGATCTTGTCCATTACTTTTACATTGATGGCCTATCCTTAGGATAGGTCATCAATGTCTGATCGGCCGGGGTCTGACACCTGACTCACCCGCTTATCAGCGACCATCGACCGGAAGTACTTACTTGCCGAGCTGGCCGTCTACTTGTACTGGTCGGGGCTTGCTATTGCACATCCGCCTCCTATTCAAATTAATAGGAGGCAGATCTGCAGTACACTGTGGCGGCCACTACAAGTAAACGGCCAAGAAAGCACTTCCAGCTGGCGGCCGCCACTGACACTGATATCATCTGATCAGCGGGGGGGGTGCCGGGTGCTGGACCCCGGCCGATCATACATTGATGACCTATCCTAAGGATAGGCCATCAATTTGAAAGTAGTGGACAACCTTTTTAATGTGGATTTTGAAAATGATCACCATCACGGCGATCAGTTGATGATCCCAGGTAACCTTCCCTAGCTTCCATCTCATCTTCAGCAAAGTCAGTTGATTAGGAAGATGTTTTCTAAATAGATAACTAGACATATCCCAGAATTCAAGGGTCCAGTGTGAAGGGTTTACTTTATAGGCATCTTGAAAGTCATTACTTTTCAGGCGATCAGTCGATCATTACAGGTCCAACTCCCAGCTCCCGACACACCCACCAAATTTGGAAATTCCATTATATAAAAAAAAAAACAATAATAAAATATTGGTTCATTCAAAGTATACCCCAAAGTTTGTGGACCCAGTGCTAAGTGTTTACTTAATACACTTTAAAAAAGTGATCGCCAGTTGGGTGATCTGCCAACAGTACCACACTACATTCCCTATCAGTATGTCTTTGGAGTGTGGGAGGAAACTGGAGAACCCAGAGGAAACCCACGCAAACACAGGGAGAACATAAAAACTCCTTGCAGATGTTGTCCTTGGTGGGATTTGAACCCAGAACCCCGGCGCTGCAAGGCTGCAGTGCTAACCACTGAGTCACATTGCTGCAAAAAGAGCTCTTTTGGAATTGTCATCTAGCCCCTTTTCCAAATAAATTACTGGTCCATCCATAAGAATATCTCAAAGTACAAGGATTTAGGGCTAAGAGTTTATTTTAAAAGTGATCACATCTCGGCCATCAGTTACCGTTCTCCCATCCTCCTCTTCAGCAAAATCAGCTGTTTTGGACGTTACATCCAGACCTTATCCAAATAACTAAGATCATTGGTCTATTCATAAGCTTATCCCAAAATTCAAGACTCCTCTGCTAAGTGTGTACTTATACCATAAGGGTGATCGGCCGATCAGCACAGGTCCCACTGCGGCACTGCCAGTTCTCACCCACTGTGAAAAAACAGCTGTTTTGGCTGCTGTGTCAGTGCACCTATAGGCTAAGAATGTCACTGCTTATTTTACTCTCAGTCTCCTGACCTCAATATCATTGAGCCACTCTGGGGAGATCTCAAGTGCGCAGTTCATGCTAGACAGCCCAGGAATTTACAGGAACTGGAGGCTTTTTGCCAAGAAGAATGGGCAGCTTTACCATCTGAGAAAATAAAGAACCTCATCCACAACTACCACAAAAGACTTCAAGCTGTCATTGATGTTAGAGGGGGCAATACACGGTATTAAGAACTGGGGTATGTGAACTTTTGATCAGGGTCATTTGGATGTTTTTGGTTGTCATTAAGATTTAAAAAGAGAAAACACAGTAGTTTGACAATAAATGGCTTCACCCGACCAATAACCATGAGTGGAGGAAAAGATTTTTTGTTATCATTCATATTCTCTGAAACAAGGACAAGAAAGGAAAAATTCTGCAGGGGTATGTAAACTTTTGAGCACAACTGTATATATATATCTATCTACAGTCCTGCCCATCGTTATTGGCACCCATGAAGTTTAAGTACATAATGGGGAATATCTCCTGAAAAAAATTAGTCAAGTGAAACAGCTTTTTTGTATAGAGACTCGTGTTAAATACAAAAGACCAAATTATAAACAATAATTTAAAAAAAAAACAATGGGATCGAAAAATAGAAAAACCTAAAGGTTGCTGTGTCACTGGTGTTGGCACCCTTTACATTAATTTAGTATGGAAACACATTTTGACTTGTCTGTGGTAAATTACAAAAGAGATTCACCTGTGATTAATTATCGGTGCCCATGTGACCTGAATTAGCCAATGAATGATGACTTTAGTGTTTTAAAAAGCCACATGGTATGCCCTGTTCCTTTGTCACAATGTTGAAGACAAAGGAGCTGTCTGAGGACATCAGAACTGCTATTATTAGAAAGCATGTAACCATCAAGAACCTCCCTGGATGTGGGGGAAAGAGGAAAATTAACAAGAGATGTCTTCAAAGGTTGGTACAAATGGTGGAAAAAACACCACGTCAAACATCCGAATACCTGAAGGCCAACCTGGAACAGTATGGGGTCATGGTTTCAACAAGTACCATATGCCCCACAGTAAACCCAGCAGAGCTTTATGGGCGAAGGCCAAGGAAAAAAACCATTGCTGAAGAAAAGACATATAAAGGAACGACTGATCTTTGCTAAAGAGTACCTTGACAAACCACAATCCATCTGGGAAAATGTTCTGTGGACAGATGAAACAAAAATAGAGCTTTTTGGCAATGCGAAGCAACAGTTTGTTTACAGACAACACAATGAAGCTTATAAGGAAAAGAACACCTTACCAACAGTTAAGCATGGTGGCGAATCCATAATGCTCTGTGGTTGTTTTCCAGTGTCTGGTACTGGAGGCCTTGACCATAACATAGGAATCATGAAATCAGAGAATTATCAAGAGATTTTGGAGCGAAATGTCCTACCCAACGTAAGTGAAATCTACCATTAGGAAAAAGAACCCTGTAAACATTCAAGAGCTCGAACAAACTGCAAAGGAAGAGTGGGAGAAAACTCCAGTTGAGAAGTGCAAGAAGCTTATAGAAGGCTACAAGAAACGTTTGGAGGCTGTCAGCAATGCCAAAGGGTGTGCAACCAAGTATTAACTAGAGGTGTCTTTATTGCCTCACATGCTGTTTATTCTATTTCTTATTTGAAATTGCAACATGGTAGTTGAAAAACAATGTTTTATTGTTGTATTACTTTGGACCACTAATTACAAAATCCTGAGGATATAACTTTGGTACATTTCCATTTATTTATGAAGATATTGTAGAGTCTATGAAAAAATGAAGGGGTGTCAATAATGGTGAGCAGCACTGTATATATACTGTATATATATATATACGTATATATATACACATACAGTACAGACCAAAAGTTTGGACACACCTTCTCATTTAAAGATTTTTCTGTATTTTCATGACTATGAAAATTGTACATTCACGCTGAAGGCATCAAAACTATGAATTAACACATGTGGAATTATATACTTAACAAAAAAGTGTGAAACAACTGAAATTATGTCTTATATTCTAGGTTCTTCAAAGTAGCCACCTTTTGCTTTGATGACTGCTTTGCACACTCTTGGCATTCTCTTGATGAGCTTCAAGAGGTAGTCACCGGAAATGGTCTTCCAACAATCTTGAAGGAGTTCCCAGAGATGCTTAGCACTTGGTGGCCCTTTTGCCTTCACGCTGCGGTCCAGCTCACCCCAAACCATCTCGATTGGGTTCAGGTCTGGTGACTGTGGAGGCCAGGTCATCTGGCATAGCACTCCATCACTCTCCCTCTTGGTCAAATAGCCCTTACACAGCCTGGAGGTGTGTTTGGGGTCATTGTCCTGTTGAAAAATAAATGATGGTCCAACTAAATGCAAACCAGATGGAATAGCATGCCGCTGCAAGATGCTGTGGTAGCCATGCTGGTTCAGTATGCCTTCAATTTTGAATAAATCCCCAACAGTGTCACCAGGAAAGCACCCCCACACCATCACACCTCCTCCTCCATGCTTCACGGTGGGAACCAGGCATGTAGAGTCCATCCGTTCACCTTTTCTGCATCGCACAAAGACATGGTGGTTGGAACCAAAGATCTCAAATTTGGACTCATCAGACCAAAGCACAGATTTCCACTGGTCTAATGTCCATTCCTTGTGTTCTTTAGCTCAAACAAGTTTCTTCTGCTTGTTGCCTGTCCTTAGCAGTGGTTTCCTTGCAGCTATTTTACCATGAAGGCCGGCTGCACAAAGTCTCCTCTTAACAGTTGTTGAAGAGATGTGTCTGCTGCTAGAACTCTGTGTGGCATTGACCTGGTCTCTAATCTGAGCTGCTATTAACCTGCGATTTCTGAGGCTGGTGACTCGGATAAACTTATCCTCAGAAGCAGAGGTGACTCTTGGTCTTCCTTTCCTGGGGCGGTCCTCATGTGAGCCAGTTTCTTTGTAGCGCTTGATGGTTTTTGCAACTGCCCTTTGGGACACTTTCAAAGATTTTCCAATTTTTCGCACTGACTGACCTTCATTTCTTAAAGTAATGATGGCCACTCGTTTTTCTTTACTTAGCTGCTTTTTTCTTGCCATAATACTAATTCTAACAGTCTATTCAGTAGGACTATCAGCTGTGTATCCACCAGACTTCTGCACAACACAACTGATGGTCCCAACCCCATTTATAAGGCAAGAAATCCCACTTGTTAAACCTGACAGGGCACACCTGTGAAGTGAAAACCTTTTCCGATGACTACCTCTTGAAGCTCATCAAGAGAATGCCAAGAGTGTGCAAAGCAGTCATCAAAGCAAAAGGTGGCTACTTTGAAGGATCTAGAATATAAGACATATTTTCAGTTGTTTCACAATTTTTTGTTGAGTATATAATTCCACATGTGTCAATTCATTGTTTTGATGCCTTCAGTGTGAATGTACAATTTTCATAGTCATGAAAATACAGAAAAATCTTTAAATGAGAAGGTGTGTCCAAACTTTTGGTCTGTACTGTATATATATACACACTGTGTATATACACTACACTTATACTATATACATACACTACGCTTATACTATATACTGTATATATACTATATATAGACCTCAGATGGAAGATCCACTTTGAATATTTCAGTTGTCAGAGAAACCCCAACATAGACTGTGATGTCAGTGATGTCAGGTCTTTAGATCAGGAATTAATATTCTCGCACCTTTATGACAGTTTGACGGTTCCTGAATTTCGACAATGATAATAATAACAATACTAATAATTAGCACATTCCTCTTATGCTGCCTCTATGTGGTTAGAAATCCTCACTTCACGACGAGTATTTTTAGCAGCTAATGAGGTCAGGTTTACCCAAGAGGGAAACTAAACAGTCACCAACTCCCACTGGGAACAGGTGCAGGTTCCTAATAAGGGAAACCTTGTACTTTTAGGAAGGATGGAAGAGATGCCTGAGCATAAGAGAGAGATAGGGAAACCTGGGATGGTGCGAAATCTCCAAAATATTATGTATTATCTCTTTGGAAAATGAGTTACAGGCATTTCTAACTAAGCGGCAATCTCTCATATATCATCTATCTATCTATCTATCTCATCTATCTATTATCTATCTATCATCTATCTATCTCATCTATCTCATCTATCTATCTATCTCATCTATCTATCTATCTATCTCATCTATCTATTATCTATCTATCTATTTATCTATCAATCTATTATCTATCATATATCTATCTATCAATCTATAGTTCGGGAAATAAGTATTTGGTACACTGCCAATATTGCAAGTTTTCCCACCTACAAAGAATGGAGAGGTCTGTAATTGTTATCGTAGGTCACTTCACATGTGAGAGACAGAACCTAAAAATAAAATCCAGAAAATCACATTATATGATTATTACATAATTAATTAGCATTTTATTGCATGAAATACGTATTTGATACAATAGAAAAACAGAACTTAATATTTGGTACAGAATCTTTTTTTTGCAGTTACAGAGGTCAGACGTTTCCTGTAGTTCTTGACCAGGTTTGCACACACTGCAGCAGGGATTTTGGCCCCCTCCTCCATACAGATCTTCTCCAGATCTTTCAGATTTCGGGGCTGTCGCTGGGCAACATTGAGTTTCAGCTCCCTCCAAAGATTTTCTATTGGGTTCAGGTCTGGAGACTGGCTAGGCCACTCCAGGACCTTGAAATGCTTCTTACGGAGCCACTCCTTAGTTGCCCTGGTGTGTTTTGGATCATTGTCATGATAGAATACCCAGCCACGACCCATCTTCAATGCTGTTACTGAGGGAAGGAGGTTGTTGGCCAAAATCTCGCGACACATGACCCCATCCATTCTCACTTTTTTAACTGTAATTTTTATTGAATTATGAAACAGAATAATACAACACAATAATACAAATAACACGTTACATTGTAGTCTGATAATTCAATGGAAAACCAACATTCCTATAGCTAGGAAGACCTTGACTGGTTGACAATGAAGTAATAAGTTCGAGAAGATGAGGGCACAAACGGGCCCCAAGACCAGTTTCTTCTCCCACCTTTGTGTCAAGGCCTTCCATTTATTGTTACAAAACCTTTCCAAGTCATTAAAGAAAACTGCTTATTGACATAAATAAAACAGACTAATCGACAATGGAGTAAGACAAGAGGCATAAGGAAGGGGGGGTGGGAGCGATAAAGTGAAGTGAGTTAATCAACAATTATACTGAGCCCAGTAGTAATCCCAGGGGGCCCAAATTGTATCGAATATGGCCACTTTGTCATTCAATATAGACGTCATATATTCCATTCTCCTGATGGCCGATATTCTACTCATCAGATCACTCAACGAGGGAGGAGCCCTTCTCTTCTAGTGAAGCGCTATCAAGCATCTGGCCACCGTCAATAAGCAATTTAGAAGAATTTTTCCCCAATCCCGTCGGAGTAATATTAAGCAAATATATAAGTGGGTCTAGGGGGATATCTACAAATAATACCTGTTGGAGAAGGGATTTCACTGATTCCCAAAACCGAGTTATCAGTGGGCAGGACCAAAAAATATGGAACTGAGAGGCTCCCGAGGAACCACAGCGCCAGCAGAGATCTGGTATTCGGTGATCAATTATGTGCAAAAATTCCGGAGTATGGTACCAGAACATTGATATTTTGTACTGATTCTCCTTGTACAATGTACACATGGATGTTTTGGATGACTTGTTCCAGATGGTCTGCCAGTCCTGGGGTGAAATAGCCTTTGGAGGAGCCCCTCCCACTTATCCATATAAGAATGCTTAATAAATGAATCCTTTTTGGGGGCGTTAAGAATGCTATATATGTTAGAGATCAAGCCCTTGGTTGAAGGACTTCTCTTAAACAACATCTCGAATTCCATTGGTCTATAAACATTTGCCGATCCATAAAGGGTTGAAGCCAGATGCGTGATTAGCAAATATTGAAAAAATTCCCTATTTGTTATTCGGAACTTGGATTTAATGCTGTCAAATGGGACGATCTCAAGTGTATCTTTATCCACTATGTCTGGGTATCTAAAGAGACCTGCCGAGATCCAAGGGTGAACCATTGAGGGATCCGTGCTATTAGGCAGTAGAGGTTGAAATATAAAAAGAAACCATTGGAGAGTTTTGTGACAATAGACCAAACCTTTTCTTACTCATTGTCCAAATATCTCTCGTGAACTGGATAGGTCCTAAAAGTGGGTTTGTCGTTTTAGCAGACTTGAAGGACCATAATAATGAGTTCGGATGCATTGGAGCTAACCACAGTTTTTCTATCTCTGTCCATTTGTTATATGCCCACAGTGAGGTCCAAGAGGGGATTCTTCTCAGGTGGGCTGCCCAGTAGTTTTTGGTAATATCAGGAACCGATAGGCCCCCATCACGTTTGTGAGAAATTAATATTTTTTTGATATTCTGTGATGTTTCTCCCCCCATATAATTCTCATGAGACTGACCTGAAGGGATTTAAGGTCACTCGTTGGGACTTTAACTGGGAAGGTTTCAAAAAAGTACATTAATTTAGGGAGTAAGGTCATTTTAATTGCTGATATTCTACCCATTAGAGAAATTGTTAGTGTCTTCCATTTGGTTAATAGTTCTTTTAGCTCCCTAAAAAGATTCGGGAAATGGGATGAGTACAGTGTTTTATAGGAGGCTGAAATGTTGATCCCCAGATATTTAATTGCCTATTCTTTCCACCGAAATTTATAATTTCGTTTAAGATGATCTAGCACATCTACTGGGAGATTCAGCGCAAGAGCTTCCATCTTAATGATGTTTATCTTGTACCCTGATAAATGTCCGTATTCCTTTAAAGTCGAAAGCAAATTAGGTATGTGGTTTGGTGAGCGTTAATAAGACGTCATCTGCCACCCAAGGCACCTATCTAGATGCATAGTGAGCACTTGGAACCCCCAGGTGCTTCACAAATTGATTCGTAAAAATGAAAAAGTGTTTTTTTTTCCACTTTTTCATTTTTACGAATCAATTTGTGAAGCACCTGGGGGTTCCAAGTGCTCACTATGCATCTAGATAGGTGCCTTGGGGGGTCTAGTTTCCAAAATGGGGTCACTTGTGAGGGAGCTCCAATGTTTAGGCACACAGGGGCTCTCCAAACGCAACATGGTGTCCGCTAACAATTTGAGCCGATTTTCCATTCAATTTGTTAGCGGACACCATGTTGCGTTTGGAGAGCCCCTGTGTGCCTAAACATTGGAGCTCCCCCACAAGTGACCCCATTTTGGAAACTAGACCCCCCAAGGCACCTATCTAGATGCATAGTGAGCACTTGGAATCCTCAGGTGCTTCACAAATTGATTCGTAAAAATGAAAAAGTGAAAAAAAAAATACTTTTTCATTTTTACAAATTAATTTGTGAAGCACCTAGGGGTTCCAAGTTCTCACTATGCATCTAGATAGGTGCCTTGGGGGGTCTAGTTTCCAAAATGGTGTCACTTGTGGGGGGTTTCCACTGTTTAGGCACATCAGGGGTTCTCCAAACCCAACATGGCGTCCGCTAATTATTCAAGCAAATTTTACAATCAAAAAGTGAAATGGCGCTCCTTCCCTTCCGAGCCCTGCCGTGCGCCCAAACAGTGTTTTTTCCCCACATATGGAGTATCTGCGTGCCCAGGGGAAATTGCACAACAAATTTTGGGGTCAATTTTTTCTTGTTACTCCTGCGAAAATAAAAAAAATTGGGTCTAAAGTAACATTTTTGTGAAAAAAGTTAAATGTTAATTTTTTTCTTCCACATTCCAAAAATTCCTGTGAAGCACTTGAAGAGTTAATAAAGTTCTTAAATGTGGTTTTGAGCACCTTGAGGGGTGCAGTTTTTAGAATGGTGTCACTTTTGGGTATTTTCTGTCATAAAGACCTCTCAAAGTGACTTCAAATGTGATGTGGTCCCTAAAAAAATGGTTTTGTAAATTTTGTTGGAAAAATGAGAAATTGCTGGTCAATTTTTAACCCTTATAGCTCCCTAACAAAAAAAAATTTTGGTTCTAAAATTGTGCTGATGTAAAATAGACATGTGGGAAATGTTATTTATTAACTCTTTTCTGTGACATATCTCTCTGATTTAAGGGCATAAAAATTCAAATTTTGAAAATTGCAAAATTTTCTAAATTTTTGCCAAATTTCTGCTTTTTTCACAAATAAACGCAAGTGATATCGAAGAAATTTTACCACAATCATGAAGTACAATATGTCACGAAAAAACAGTCTCAGAATCAGGGGGATTCGTTGAAGCGTTCCAGAGTAATTACCTCATAAAGTGACAGTGGTCAGAATTGTAAAAATTGGCCTGGTCATTAACGTGCAAACCAGCCTCGGGGGTAAAGGGGTTAATCGATGCTGAGGGGGATTTGTAAAGTACTTTTAACGCTGTTAGGAACGACCCCGAGATCCCGAATGCTTTCATAGTCTCAAACATGAAGGACCAGTTGTCGGTCAAAGGCCTTCTCCGCCTCTAAACTTAGAAGTAAAGCCCTGATATTGTTTCTATTAGCTACGTCTATCAGATCCACTGCTCTCCCTGTGTTGTCATCCCCTTGGCGAATGGGACAAACCCCACCTGGTCTTTGTGTATGAGCTGTGGAAGCCAGCGATTCAATCTGTCAGCTAGAAGTCGGGTAAATATCTTCAGGTCCGAGTTGAGAAGCGCAATGGGTCTATAATTTGAACAATCGAATGGGTCTCTACCGAATTTATGGATAAGAGTGAGGTAGGAGTGGGACAGAGTGTCGGGGATGAGTGCTCCTTCCATAAAGGAATTAAACAGTCTGACCATATGGGGAATCAATTCCTCTCTAAAAGTCTTATAATACAAATAAGTCAGGCCATGAGGACCTGGGGATTTGCCCAGAGGAAGTTCCTTAAGAATCTCCTCCACCTCCTCAGCCATCACAGTTTTATAATCCGCCGCCTCTGTGGGAAGGGTCAGCAGGTTGAGCTTGGATAGGTAGCTTTTCAGCATTTCCGATCATCTATTCTGACTCACCGGAAGAGGACTTTTGAGATGGTAAAGATTTTGGTAAAATTTCTGAAATTTATGAAATATTTTTGAAATAATAGTGGGGTCATACTGAATGGTACCCTTTTCATCTCTAAGAGGTTAAGGAGCCAGGGCTACAGAGCTGCCTTTTTATTGATTAGCTAAAAGAGTATGAGCTTTTGAGCTTTATTGCCCTTCTCGTAATATCTCTGTTTAGAGTATAGAAGCATCTTCTCGACCTTACCATTGGCGAGGTCTTTTAATTCTTCTCTTGCAGCAACCAGCTTGCTCAGAACTCTCCTACACAGTGCCATTGTTAGCCTCCTCTCTAGGCTTTTAATTTGAGAAGTGAGTCTGGCCTGGTTATGGTTTGCATTTTTTTTTAACCTAGTCCCTTTCCTGATACAGTATCCCCTCATCACCGCCTTGTGTGCTTCCCAGAGTACCGAGAAAGAGGACACCGAGCCTGAGTTAAGTAAAAAAATCATTTAAATGTTCCGATAGCACTTTCCTAATGTTTGGATCTTTTAACAAGAACTCGTTCAGTCTCCAATGACACGTCTGCACTGTCGGAAACTTTGTTTTTAAGTGCAGAAGTATTGGAGCGTGATCTGACCACGTAATGTGATCCATCTCTGCCCCAGACAGCATCCTAAGAATTGTAATTTTACCAAAAAAATGATCAATTCTAGTGTGGATGTTATGGGGGGGGGGAATCGAAAGAGTAAGTCCTCTCCCCATGATGGGCAATTCTCCACAAATCAAACAGCGAGTGTGATCTAATCAGTTTCCTAAAGTTTTGGGCCAAAGTAGCTAAGTTTGCAGAGGGAGGAGAGTCCCTTATTGAATGTCTGTCGATAGATTCCGAAAATTGGACATTAAAGTCCCCATCCCCATCAGTGGCGCTGCACTCAGACCTCTAAGAAGGGAAAACACTCTTTTTAGGAAACAGATTTGCCCCACATTTGGGATGTAAACATTGCACAGAATGATAGATTTACCTCCTGGTAAGGCCTCCAATATAACATACCTGCCGTCAGGGTCCAAACAGGAGCCCGTCACCTGGAGTAGGCAATCCGAGGAGATCAGGATTGCTACCCCCCCTTCTTATTTTCATTAAACACAGAATATGTCGTTGGGAACTGTCAAGCCGCAAAATGGAAGGTTCCTAACTTATCATAATGGGTCTCTTGAAGGAACACTATATTCGGTCTCTGAGCCTTCAATTCTCTCGAGGTTATTCATTTTTTAGGGGAGTTAAGCCCCTTAACATTTAAAGATAGTAGACGTACCATTTTTGTATTTTAATAAGAGTAAGAAGAACAATATTACTACTCACTCTTTTGGAGTATACTCCTTCAGGAGGGTACTGCTTCCCCCGAGGGGGTAATTTGTCAACATCACTCAGCGATACAGGTACCTGGGCTTGTGAAGAGGGGGAGGTAAAGCATAAAAGGAGGGTGTTATGACAAAGACATCAATAAACACATATAAGTAACTTAGTAAACTGTACAATAATTTAAAATTTCCCCAAAAAAATTTCTGGTAGGGGACATTTCCTGTGGCAACTACTGAGCCTACAGGATAATGACTATTGATGTTACAGGCTGTCCCAGCTGTCACTCCATCCTCACTTTAATACGGTGCAGTCGTCTTGTCCCTTTTGCAGAAAAGCACCCCAAAAGTATGATGTTTTCCCCACCATGCTTCACGGTTGGGACGATGTTCTTGGGGTTGTACTCATCCTTCTTCTTCCTCCAAACACAGCGAGTGGAGTTGTTACCAAAAAAATTTATTTTGGTCTTACTGACCAAATGAAGGCTCTGACCACATAACCTTCTCCCATGCCTCCTTCTCCCATGCCTCATCCAGATGGTCATTGGCGAACTTCAAATGGGCCTGGACATGTTCTGGCATGAGCAGGGGGACCTTGCGTGCCCTGCAGGATTTTAATCCATGACGACATTGTGTGTTACTAACGGTAATGTTTGAGACTGTGGTCCCAGCTCTCTTCAGGTCATTGACCAGGTCTTCCCTTGTAATTCTGAGCATATTCTTGACCTTTCTCAGAATTATCTTTACCCTACAAGGCGAGATCTTGCGTTGAGCCCAAGACCAAGGAAGATTGACAGTCATCTTGTGTTTCTTCCATTTTCTAAAAATTGCGCCAACAGTTGTTACCTTCTCACCAAACTGCTTGCCTATTGTCCTGTAGTCCATCTCAGCCTTGTGCAGTTCTACAATTTTGTCCCTGGTGTCCTTGGACAGCTCTTTGGTCTCGGCCATGGTGGAGAGGTTGGAGTGTGATTGATTGTGTGGACAGGTGTCTTTTATACAGGTAACGAGTTCAAACAGGTGCAATTAATACAGGTAATGAGTGCAGAGTAGGAGGCTTCTTAAAGAAAAACTAACAGGTCTGTGAGAGCCAGAATTCTTGCTGATTGTTAGGTAATCAAATACTAATTTCATGCAATAAAATGCTAATTAATTATGCAAAAATCATACAATGTGATTTTCTGGTTTATATTTTTAGATTCCGTCTCTCACAGGTGAAGTGACCTATGATAAAAATTACAGACCTCTCCATTCTTTGTAGGTGGGAAAACGTGCATCTATCTCTGTATACACAGTTGCTTTCTATAGCAGAACAACCTTCTCTTTAACGGGCGGCATATCTTTCAATCACTGATATTTTTGTTTCCATGGTAAAATATACAAGTCTAGAAATGATTGTGACCTGTCCCAACGAGACACCAAATTTCGATCTTCTCTCCCGAGTGAAGCTAACGTGGCAGTCATATTGATTTTGTGAAATGAAAAAAAAAATAGAATTAAAAACTCCTCATTAAAAAGCAAGTTTCTAATTTCTGAAGAATTGTGAGACTGTCCCAGAATTTAAAAATGAAGAAAATTGATGGAAGAGATTCTCTAAATTGTTCAGTAAATGCATTACCGAGGCTCTTCTCTGCAGCGTCCGTGACTGGCATGAATCATGGTGAAGATTTAAGGAGCAACGCGCTTCTTCATATCCAGGCTTGTGTCAGTGCCAGCAAGGCAATACTATAGAAGAAGATGACTGCACCCACGAGAAAAGGGAACCCAGATAGATAGATAGATAGATAGATAGATAGATAGATAGAATCACAAAAAATCAATATTTGGGAGAATCCTAATTTTTCATAATATTCTCAAAAAAAATCAATTCTCCTTGAACTGCTTCACTCATCTTTAGTCTCCTGCCCATCTGAAATTATAGTCTTGTTCAGCTTTTTCTGCAAAAGGATTCTTCTCGGCTGTTCTGCCATGTACTGCATGCGTTCTGCTGCTTCTTTGACAAGCAGGCCATTCGATCACCATGCAAAGACCTGGCAGTGGTCCAAGTGACTGAGCATGTGTGACCACCAGCACTCAGCTCATTACTTGGACGTGCACATTGCTATACACTGTGAACTCTAGGTGGCGCCATGTTTTGGAGTTAAATGCCATAACTCATCACTGGATCGTTACTTTAGCAGCATGTAAATTGCAAATAGTATTATTTTTTTTTATGATATTATTGATGGCACCTTGAGCTATACAAACAGTGAACTATAAACAGAAAAAGAAAGAAGGACGATCAAAGGCCACAAACATTACTCGACGTATAAATTTTATTAATGGATATACACAGGTAGATGGGGGAAAGTGCAAGGTGCAAATGGTTAATAACCAGAGGTCACATCACAGTGAAGCCCACATTAAAGTATTTATCTAATCAATAAATTAAATTCAGACCAGAGGACATAATTGCATACCCTATTGCTGCCAATAAATTGTTATAAATATGCCTTTAATGTGGGCTTCACTGTGATGTGACTTCTGGTTTTTAACCATTTGCATCTTGAACTTTCCCCCATCTTCCTCTGTAAACTCATAAATAAAATTTATAGATTGAGTAATATTTGTGGCCTGTGATCGTCCTTCTTTCTTTTTCTGTTTGTTGTTATTATTGTCGATTGGCCTCACAATAGTCCCCTTTTTTGTTAGTCTGGAGATATATATTTATATATAGGTTTTTATGTTATTTGATAGATTCATTTGACTACCGCTGTTCCTATGAACCCCCTTTATAAACAGTGAACTAAGAATTGTTCTCTGCTACATTTGCTCTGCTACATTTGCTCTGCTACATCTGCTCTGCTATATTTGACCTGCTACATTTTCTCAGCTCCATATGCTAGGATACATCTGCTCTGCTACATCAGTTCTGCTACATTTTCTCTTCTACATCTGCTCTGCTGCATCTTCTCTGCTATATCTACTCTGCTACATCTGCTTTGCTACATTTCCTCTGCTGCATATGCTATGATATATCTGCCCTGCTACATTTTCTCTGCCACATTTTCTCTCCTTCATTTGCTCTGCTCCATATGTTATGATACATCTGCTCTGCTACATTTTCTATGCTACATCTGTTCTGCTATATTCTCTCTGCTACATCTGCCCTTCTACATTTTCTTTGTTACATCTGCCCTTTTACATTTGCTCTGCTACATATGCTATGATACATCTGCTCTGCTGCATTGTCTCTGCTACACATTTTCTCTACAACATCTGCTCTGCTACATTTGCTCTGCTTTATCTGCTATGCTAGATCCACTCTGCTAGATCTGCCCTTCTACATTTTCTCTGCTATATATGCTATGATAAACCTGCTCTGCTACATTTTCTCTGCTACATTTGCACTGCTTCATCTGCTCTGCTACATTTGCTCTGCTACATCTGCTCTGTTACAATTTTTGTTTCCAGGATAATAAAGCTATCATATAGAGAAGGAATCACTTGCCAGTTTTTGTCAGTCTCTCTATTAGTGCGGTCTCTGCACTGAGACGGCCTGCACAAGGTTTCTGTCAGCAAGGTGAGAAGAATATTGTCCATCCAGCTGTACGTTATCATATTTATGTATACTGTCATGTAGAGTTCGTGCCATATCATGTCAGGGATTAGCGGATTGTATTCCCTGACCTAATTGGATAATCAGGCTGTACGCGAGAGGCAGTCACATCTTGTACACCGGCTCAGAAGTGACATTTGGTGGACGGCATCTTCTGACTACCTTTGCCTACGTGTATCAGCAAAGCAGAGTGAGAGCAGATATGTACATCATGGAGGAGACGGCACATGAGAGGGATGAATGTCAAAATCAACAAGACCCAATCTGCCTGTAAAATCTATCAGAGTTGACATTGCACAGTATCCTGCAATTATGTAACATCCTGTGATTCCGGAGTCAGCCGCCCAGGTCCCTCAATTCAAAGCAATTATTTTTCAGTTCAATAGATTTTAAGATTTCTTCTCCATTCACAGTCAAAGCTGTTGTACAAATTATACCGTGCTTGTGTTTAAAAGTCTATGTGTCTGTAAGGTGCCCCAGCGAGGTAGTTGTGGGCAAGCTGTGGCCCCTGCTCTCTCTAGCACCCTGCAAACAATGTGTGTCCTCTCTCTGATGTGCTGCGGTGTATGTGGTGCTCTCCACTTACTTTAAACCATCCAGTCGCGGCTGTCTCCAGGCATTTCTCTTCTGGAACCAGGGCAGCAACAAACTCAGAGGACACGAGGTTCATAACCATAACTGGAACTTTACTTGGGAAAGAGGCAGATATAATGGATAAGGCCCAACAGGTTGTCATCTTTCCCACAGGTACTTGATACAACTTCAGCCCTGGTTCCCTTTTTAAGTGAAGCTTCTCTTGCTAGGGCTATTCTCTAGACCTAGAGAATCTTCCTCACCAGTGACAGTATATCCGGATTCTAGTTCTCCCCACATCCTAGCCTCGAGTCCTAACTTCTTCTGCAGCCTGCAGACAGAATGTGCCCCCGGGTCCTCAATGGCTCTCTTGGGTTTCTCCGGCCAGCTAAGGGGACTCTTGTGGAGGGAATCTTCACTCTGGTGATCCTACTGTCTGGGGTACAGGGCTCACGTTTATGCTAGCAGCCAGTTATACGAAGCCGGTCTGTCCTATCCCAGGTACTACGCACTACTGGCCTGCACTTCCTGCTTCTGGAAACTAAGCAGTGATTTTCCTAATGTGCCCACCCTCTATGTGCTATCCTCACACATAGTGAACTCCTTCACTGTCCTAAATGTCTGCAATACTTCCGGCAGACTCAACCTGTCATCTGCACCCGAGACAGTGGTATCTTGTGGCTGGTTACCAATACTACAGCCCACAAGGAAACATTTTAGCATTTCTTATGCATAACCAAAGCACTGGGTTCCCTTTACTCTACTGGGCTGGATTATCACAGCTATCACCTTAACTGGACCTAACTGCAGCCCAGAGAGATCTAACAATCGGGAACATTCTCTTTTAACTCTTCAGTGCCGGAGGGAACCTACACCCTTCCCCACTGCTACATGTCTTCCTGCAACCCTTGCTGGTTCAGTGTCTGTATAGAGATATGATGCCCCAAAGGAGTCATAACACTCACATGTGGACCTCATAGAAGGGAAATCCCACCATGGTGCCTTCTTAAGGAAACCTTAGGCAACTGCCAGTGTATTACAAGATATGTTGGATCCTCCAGAGAAAAGAGAATGGATATAATGTATATAATGGATATAATCTATCATAGATGACCCTTTTAACCATTGATATGCCATAGTGATGCTCAACTTAGGAGCTATACTGACTCATGTGTTTGGAGGAACGTGTTTTCATTGGAAGCCTTGGCCCAGCCTCTTGCTGCGACTCTTCTCCTTGCACAATTATGCCGACTGTTTGCTGTTTTGTTCTCTTTCTATGTTTTCTTTAGCAGAACATTTTCCCGTGCACAAAGGGGGCTTTTAAGGCATCAATTGAAAGCTGCTCCACTTTCTTTCTCTCTAGTTGGCGATGGAACAATGTAATTTGGCTGGCAGAACAATTGGAAGCGTCACCTGCTGTCCCGCTGTATCGCGCAGTGTCTGTAGACACAGCCTTTAATTCAGGAACACAAACAGCTGCTGCTTTTATTTATTCTGAACATGCGTCAGGTGCTCTGTGAGAGCAGGGGGCAGCAGCGAGCAGGTGAAACCCGGGATTCTCAGCCTCTGCTGCCCTGCAGGGTCAGAGGGCACATTCAAGGATAGCGACTATATTCCCAGCTCCAGGATGGAGATCACAGTTCTGGCACTGGACACGTGCGTCTGCAGTTACAAATATTTCCATCTTTATTTGATGGTAGCTTAAGGGACCGGTGTTTTCCAGCCGGATATTTCTTTTCATCTGTTTCACTAATAATATGCAATAGAAAGGGATTAAGTTCACCAAGATGACCGCGCAATGTGAATACAAGGAAAGAAGCAATAGACAAGACAATGAAAAGAAAACTAGGTGATCGAAGTCAGTGAGATGTGAGAACGTTTTTAAAATGATTATTCAGGTTTTTTTTTTCCAATTTTTGGAAAGTTGGTAATGGTTAAAATACAAAGATCCAGAGACCAAGGTCAAAGTTTATATGTCTCTTTATTACATTGTGTCCATGTTCCGAGGGGGTGGATTCAGATGTCAATGGGAGCCAAGACAAGGATCGACTATGCACTAGAAATGAGCAAATAAAATTCACTTTGAATTTTTTTCTAAAATTTGGGATTCACCAGAATCAGAATTTTTTTGTGATTTGCTTCGGGCAAATCCAGAAAAGTGTGGGCCAGTCGCTATGTTTCTTGATTATAGATAGTTGGGAAGATGTTAAAAAAAATATCTTAAACTTATCTCTCTTAGGTACTCCTTATAGCGGTCCCGCTGCCGCTGGTCATCTCATCAGGTCTTCTATCTTCTGTCTTTTTTCTTCTATCTTCCTTCTGGCTGGGTATTCCATTCGTTGACCCCTCTCCAGTACATGGAGCGAGGCACAAACCTTCATGTTGATGATGAGAGACCTAATGAATGGAAAACTTGGGTGGAAGAAAGATAGAAGAGCCGATCAGTGGGGTGGCTGGCTGGTACAAACAGTTCCCTGCTAATTCTATTTACATCAAATTTATTTGATGCAAATAAAAAATTCCTCCTGAAATTAGCAAATATGTCGGAATCAACTTTTGGAAGATGTGCTTAGTTCAATTATATAAGTTTTCATATGCAAATGATCAATGTGGCGCAAATTTCTCATGTCACTCCAGCAAATGAGTCAGAAATATTTTCTAATGAAATGTAAAAGTTTGATCATGAGTAGGGATGAGTGGACCTGTGTAAGTTCGGGTACTGGTACCAAAATTATTCCAAAGTTTTGTTTGAGTACCAGAACTGTACCCGAACTTGAACCAGAATCTGAACTCCATCGAAAACAATGGGGGATCTGGACTTTTGAGCCGGAAAATTCTCTCTCTCTGCAACAGACTTCCTCCAGAACTCCAAACATTGCAACCGACTTCTGGGGAAAGTCCGTGTTTGGCGTTTAACACCGGACAGTAACTATCTGGTACGGACGCCGATCTTTTAAGTTTGGGTTCACTCATCTCTAATCATGAGCCATTTGCAATGTTCCTTACATACAATCATTTATTTTTTAGGTTGTTCCCACTTAAGTTTTGGCCCCTTGATTAAAAGTGACATATCAGCATGGTACATATTCATTATGCATGCTACGGGATGGGTTATCCCCATGAGGAGCTGTTTTTAAGCCAGACAAAGGGAAAGTTGGACGACATCCCAATTGTAGAGAAAAAAAAAAAGAGCTCCAAATATTATACGTTCATCTTTTGTGGCCAAGCAACATTATAAAATTAGCTTGATGTTGTTAGGTTACATTTTGATTAAATTTAGAATTCCATTGTCACATCACAACACTTTCTCTAAGAGGCTCCATACTCTATTGGGTGCATAGTGACCATAATCGCGGTAATACAACACCTACGTGGGGACTACCTTAGGTGCTCAACAGCATCACTGCTGACAGGGAGAGCCTTCCTTGGATCTGGGCCACATCACCCCACAGACACAAAACCGCCTCAACAATTGTTTCCATGTAGCGCCAACACCAAATGAACAGATCTCAGAGAGTCGTCTTTTGGGACATTTCTTGCAGTTTCTTGCTAATTATAATGACTTTAGTAAAATGGTTCGAAAGCTGATACCAAGAGGGATGGTAGCCAATAATGTCTCCTTTAAATCCTATGGGTACCATGAACCTCCTTTTTATAAGAAAGTGAATCATTAGCCATATTTGTATCACTACAAATGAAGTCTGGAAAAGTTAGTTGACCAAACTTTTCTGGAGCTCTACTGGAGGCCATATTGGTCAATTCTGGCCAATAATTCCTCAGTTATGTGATTGTTTTCCTTGTCTAATCAGTATATTTGAAGGGTAACACATATAGGGATTTTTCATGACTGTTCTTATATTGCTCAATCTATGCTCAATAGTATTCTTTCTACTTACATTGCCATCAATTCATTCTTCATGTTCTTGACTCCAGAACATCCCCCATCACTTTTTCTTACCATGGATCATTCATCATTTCTTCAAGCTTCCCCACTCATCCTAAAAAATCACATCTAACTTGCCCTTAAAATCTTTTTCTTTAGTTAGTAACATGGTACAATCAGCCATACTAATGTCATAGAAAGCGCAGAAGACACTACCAGGAGCATGAAGAGCTTCTAAGTCATCCTCACATCTGAAGCCATCATGGGATGTATTGTTTGAGCAGCCCAACCTTGCCAGGCACAGAATTGGCATCAATACCAAGAAACTTTGATCTACAACACTGATGTACAAAGTTCGGGAAACCCAAAAACATCTTTAAGATGCCTAAAGGGACAAGAACAATCCATTTTAAAACTCTTTATTATGGTACATGGAGGTAATAAATGGTACATGGAGGCACTCCCATGAGCACCCCAAGCAATGATTTACTATAAGTAAAGATGGGTGGATTGATTTGTAGATCTCGGGTCCATTGGCCACGTCAATAGTCTCTGGATTTGAGGCTCTTGAAACTCTTACCTTCCGGATCCCTGATGCGGCTTTTGATTAGCTGGATTGGTGCAATGTCATCTGTGTATCACACCAAGATAAGAGATTTATGAGCCTCCCATCCAGAAGACAGAGACTATTGACCTGGCTGATGGACCAGAGTCTTGCAAATCGATCTAACCATCTCTAACTACAAGGTCTGGTTGAGGTTCTCATAAGGAAGGAGATAAGGTTGTGCGGTTTCCAGAAGCCAAATGAAAGATTTTTCAGGGTGATTTTACATTGACTACTGTTACCATTGGGTGATCCCATTGGAAAAGGGACCTCTGTTCTGGCATCAATGCACCCGGTATGTGTAATGTACATTGGTGCAATGTGATCCATGCCCGGCTCTTGCAAGTAAGAAAGTTTGAGCCTTTGTTGAACATTTCCTCTTCTAAAAATCCTACCATTGCATCTCATATCCATTGTACTACTTCCAAATTAACCTTTACTAGAGTTCATAGGGACCCTTCTGAGCACCGTGGACCTAAACGCCTCCCGCATAGCCTTCTTCAATATCAAAGACGATCTTGAACGAAATGCTGCGGCTTCGCCCTCAAAAGTACATTCCCCTTTACTGAATGTGGCCTGCTGATCCCAAGGAGATGGATTAGTTTACCAGACCTTTGAAAAGCCATCAGCGCTCAACAGCGCGCCGAGGCTTAAATCTATCTGGCCATTTGTTTCAAGGTGCATACAAAGATAAATTCCCTGGAGCAGGAGTCAAGGATGCTGCATGGATTTGCCTGATGGGTCGTGAATACCAAGCCTATTTCAACCTTCTCTCCTGTTCCGGTGAAATAAAAATCATTTATATCAACGTACGGCGCAGTGTGTAGAGCAAAATTTACAGGTGCAATGAAGCACTGCCCGGGAGAGCTTTTCTTGTGCTTGATTCCAAAGATGATGAACAATCTCAGCCACCCGGTGTAATGTTCCCAGGCACATCATATAGCAATCCACCCGTATGCTGTAATCAGCTTGTACATATTATACTATAACGCTGCGGCCTGTAACTAGCTTAAAAATGCTCTATAAAATCCCTTTGAACAATTTAATTCTTACTACATAAAAGTTACTATTAATATTTTATTGGGCGTCCTCTATCTTAAACCCTCGCTCGTCATGCAGCAGCGCCATTAACAGTCTCCCAGTCTACAAGGTTCTTCGTGTGTTTCGAAGGGAATAAGTCACTAGGCAAAACCCCTGTAAATAAGGCATCTATAAGCTGGACACGTTGTGTATAACCCAACTCCAAATGGGTTGCATCATCAACAATTAGTAATGAGCGAATCTGCAGAGATTTTAATTTGCAAATTTCCTCAAACTTTGCATCAAAGTTATTCACTGTAAATAAAATGGGCTTTATTATTATGCTTCAGGGTCCTTCCAGGTTGCAAAAAAAAATACTCACCTTCCCGTTCACCTGTCCCTCTGCTGCAGCCCCTGTGTTGTCCTCCATGCAGCTTCCTCCCTTTTATTTTTACCATGCACGAGACATCCTCTTCCTCTTTCTTCATTCTGCGCTAATTATGAATTTAATGCCATGATATGCATCACCTCAAGTGCTAACTAGACCTCGGGTCGGTGCACGTTGTGATATCAGAGGCTTACTTGGAACAAGTGTCCAGATGGACAACTGAACGGGTTTTTTAACTCCTTTTCCAACCTTCTAAAAAGTTACAAAATTGCACCATATTGCTAAATTTGCATGATTCGAACCACAAAAAAAAAAAAAAAAAATCAGAATCGGGGAATTCATATTTTTTTTATAAATTCAATATGTTTCAAGCCGGTTCGCTCTTTTGTAATCGAGATGACCCCTTTTACTGAAAATAGCTTACAAAATAAGCAGCCTAGTCAAGACATGGATGGACAGATGTGGACTAAGTCTGCCAAAGCAGAGACGCTCCTGCTTAACAGTTCTCTGCTCTACTCCACTCTAGGGCCATATCCTTGGCCATATTGCTTATTACTTAACAATGAAGGGGTTGACTTATTAAGATGACATTTCTAAAAACAAACTAACAATCAGATATCCCATGGAGCCATGCATGGGCAAATAAGTAATATTTGACTGGACCGAGTCCTCCATAACAGGAGCTGCACTACCAGCTCTTTACTCTAGTGCCATAGCCTTAGCCATATTGGATATTACCCAAAATTAAATGGGTTTCCTTACCAAGCCACAACCTTCCCTAAAAATTGCCAATCCAGTTCAGCTGCCTTATCTAGATTCTAGCCATGGATGGGCTGCTTGTAACAGGCGAAACCAAGAATGGGAATAGCCTTCCGATTTACTCCACTTTAGTGCCATATTGTTGGTCATATGGCTTATTATTACCCAACAGTAAAGGGTTTCTGCCATCAAATTGTCCACTTCTTTACAAACACCCTCCTATATTTAGCTGGCGCATGTGGCCAAAGATGCAAAGTAATGTAATATAGGGATGTACTGAGTCTGCCAGGGTAGAAGCACCCCCTAGAAGCTTTCAGCCATATTGTATAGAGCAAAGTTCTGGTGGGACCCCCATCTCCTCTAGGACATCTATATACTCTAATAGAGTCAATGCTCTTTAAGGGATTGGTGCTTCTGGACCACCCTTCTTCAGAGCTCCTACTATAAGAAATAAAGATGAATGAGCACAGTAGTATTTATTAGTTTATTATAGCCACAAGTGACTACAAAAATATGTCACAATTATCCATATTAAGACACAATGTGCAATTCTTCATGATTATAGTTGAGTATCAATTGGGTTTACATTCTGGTTGGCATCAGTCACCTCTGTAATTAGCCAGTCAGTAATCGTCGCCTTGACAATCACCTGTAAGAAATGACAAACATGGAGTAGAAGGTGTCCATAGCAAGGATCAATATAGGTCCCCTGGAGGGCGGTATTCATGGTATAATATCCCACCATCCAATGACTTCCTGCTGGTTGCAGCCTTCTCCAACCCACCCATGTGTGAAGGCGACATGTCTCCCTTCTCTCTGGCCATTATCTCCTAATTGATGCTAAATTGCTAATGTAGCTAAATGTAGAAGAAAAGAAGAACCTCAAAAATGTACACATAGCTAAAGATGAGTGAATCGATTTTAAGGAATCAGATTTGCTATGAATTTCCCTGAAATTTTAGATTTCCAAGAATCTATAATTTTTGGGAATCATTTTGCACAAATCCAGCCAAATGACGGCTAGTGGAATGACATTTTGCTGTATTTTTTCTGTGGGTTTTGGAAGGGCTTAAAAATAAAATATCATACTTACCCGTCATAGGCTCTCCCCTCACCTCTGTTGCTGCTGCATCTCCCAGCCTGGTCCTTTTCACTCTCCTTTTAACCTTCACTCTTCAGATTTTTTAGGTGAAGATATGAGGATCGGGTTGGCAACTGCTACGGCATGGAAGGTGATTGGTGGGCCTAAAATAGGTGAGCCCTCTATTTTTCATGCCTTAGGGTCTAAAGAAGAATTAGATCATAACAAATATCTTTTCGGGACACTTTCGATTTAGACCAAAGTTAATCTGTTGGCCAATTCAACCGAATCTCCTGTAAACAAAGGTCGGAAAATTAGCTCATCTCTACACATAACCTACAGGGTTAGTCATAATAACATCCTCTTCTCATGGGCTCCTAACGGCTGAAAACCTACCATTATGATATAGATGCATCCTTTCTTAACTTCCATCATGGAGATATCCTGTGATGACCAGGAGAGGTCATCAATCAAAAAGTAGTGGACAACCTCTTTAAAGTTTGTGAGCACCTATGTAAAATCCCCAACTATCACGGTCCTTTAATAGTAGTGGTCTTCTTCTATGGACCTTTTGGGCTCCAGAACCTTGATGGAACCTTGCAACCACCAATGTTGCACCGCTGCTTCCTTTTGGCCAAAGTGCTGCTGTCTCGGAGCTGGAGTAGGATAGAAGAAAGTTTCATAAGAAACTTGCAGGAAACGTATTAATATCCTAACAACAGTTTAGGCTTCGGGCCAGGAGGTCCTGGGAGAGATCCTTTGGCAAGAATTGATAAGACAAGTATCTAGATTGTTTTTATTCTCATTTTAGAGGAGTTACATGAGATCCATTCTGTGGCGAGCTCTCAGTAGGAGCGATATATCTGAATTTCATTTGCCGTCGTTGCAGACAAGAAAATCTCTGCTACCAAATCGAGATTTTCCATCAGCGCTGAAATAGACTAAATTTCATTTCCACAGAAGGATGTAACACATTTATAAAGGTACAACTGCTGGATGTTGTGATGGAACAGCTGCATATTGATATAGATGAAACCTGTGTTCACATCTTGCTAGAATTAAATTATCGGCAACGTCCCCCTCCAGGAGTCAGGTGATCCGAATCTCAGCGGCGCGCTAACAATTCATGCTCCTGGTAAAATCAGATATAATGCGCTACTTCAGTCATGTAATTCGCATCTGATGGAGGATATTTAGGCTACGCCTTACAGATGAAGGAAGGCAGAGAATGAACGCAATGACAACAAACCTGTGTAACATGAAAGGCAGTGCATCGTATAGCAACTAAAATCAAGTATGCATAAAAACAGACCTGTGTAACATGAAAGGCAGTGCATCGTATAGCAACTAAAACCAAGTGTGCATGAAAACAGACCTGTGTAACATGAAAGGTAGTGCATTGTATAGCAACTAAAACCCAGTGTGCATGAAAACAGACCTGTGTAACATGAAAGGTAGTGCATCATATAGCAACTAAAACCAGGTATGCATGAAAACAGACCTGTGTAACATGAAATGCAGTGCATCGTATAGCAACTAAAACAAGGTATGCATGAAAACAGACCTGTGTAACATGAAAGGCAGTGCATCGTATAGCAACTAAAACCAAGTGTGCATGAAAACAGACCTGTGTAACATGAAAGGTAGTGCATCGTATAGCAACTAAAACCAGGTATGCATGAAAACAGACCTGTGTAACATGAAAGGTAGTGCATCGTATAGCAACTAAAACCAGGTATGCATGAAAACAGACCTGTGTAACATGAAAGGTAGTGCATCGTATAGCAACTAAAACCAGGTATGCATGAAAACAGACCTGTGTAACATGAAAGGTAGTGCATCGTATAGCAACTAAAACCAGGTATGCATGAAAACAGACCTGTGTAACATGAAAGGTAGTGCATCGTATAGCAACTAAAACCAGGTATGCATGAAAACAGACCTGTGTAACATGAAAGGTAGTGCATCGTATAGCAACTAAAACCAGGTATGCATGAAAACAGTACAAACGGAAGTGATACAGCTCTCCGGATTCCGAATGGATAAAAACTTGAAGTATAATTAATATATTTGTTAAAATTCAAAAACATCTCATATAGGTACATGTACATACACAATCATGAGTCCATAGAAAAAAGAAGAAAGGGGGAACATGGGGATAAAGTGCAATTTACCAGACGCATTTTGAACAACACATGTTCTTAAACTTGGTATAAATCTGGAAAACAGACCCGTGTAACATGAAAGGCAGTGTATCGTATAGCAGCTAAAGCCAAATATTCCTGAAAAGAAAGCTGTGCAATATGAAATGGCAGTGCATTATATGGCAACTAAATCTGATTTGCTTGAAAAGAAACCTGTGTACATGATAAAGCAGTGTGTTATATAGCAACTAAAACCAAGTATGCATGAAAACAGACCTGTGTAACATGAAGGGCAGTGCATCGTATAGCAGCTAAATCCAAATATTCCTGAAAAGAAACCTGTGTAATATGAAAAGACAGAGCATTATATGGCAACTAAAACTGATTTGCTTGAAAAGAAAACTGTGTACATGATAAAGCAGTGCATCGTATAGCAACTAAAACCAAGTATGCATGAAAACAGACCTGTGTAACATGAAAAGACAGTGCATCGTATAGCAACTAAAACCAAGTACACATGAAAACAGACCTGTGTAACATGAAAAGACAGTGCATCGTATAGCAACTAAAACCAAATATTGCTGAAAACAGACCTGTGTAATATGAAAAGACAGAGCATTATATGGCAACTAAAACTGATTTGCTTGAAAAGAAACCTGAATAACATGAAAAAGCAATGTATTATATAGCATCTAAAACAAAATATGGATGAAAACAAAGCTGTGTATCATGAAAAGGCAGTGTATTAAATAGCTAGTAGAACAAAATGCATAAAAAGAAACCTGCGTAACATGACAAAGCAGTGTATTATATAGCAAGTAAAACCAAATTCATGAAAAGAAACCTGTGTAACATGAAAAAGCAGTGGATCATATAACAACTAAAATCAAGTATGCATAAAAACAAAGCTGGGTATCATGAAAAGGCAGTGATTCGTATAGCAACTAAACCAAATATGCATGAAAACAAAGCTGTGTATCATGAAAAAGCAGGACATTATATGGCCAAGAAAAGCAAATTTACATGAAAAGAAACCTGTGTAACATGAAAAAGCAGTGCATTATGTAGAAGCAAAAAACAAATTTGCACTAAAGTGACATACAACAGCCAACTGGTGGTCACCAAGGTCGGAAGTTCAGTGGTTGCCCGACAAGATGTTGTCCAGTATCCTGGTCAGTAAGATGATCACAGGGAGGCCAGCTTCTGTGACTCCAATCAATTTTCTGTAATTTATAAGAAACATCATAGCATTTGCTTAATTTTAAACACCATCGCAAAGGAGTTATGGCATTACATAGTTTTCAATGGCTGGTCCGTGAAAGGGGACACCCGGGACTGAGATATTGAACCTATTCATCAATATCAAATTGGTGGGAGTCCGACACTAAACCTATAGGAACAAATGGCGCTATTTCTTTAAAATAAATACATAAATAAAGACCCTTTGTCTTTCTAATCCTGGAGAGACCTTTTTAAAATCTTGGACTCCCAATTACTGGACGTCATCTTTGTAAGTTCGAAATTTTACAAAGTATATAGCTATAAGCATAAGGATAAAAATGACACTAAGAGTGGTTTGTGATAAGATGGGTCCAGTGCTGCCCCTCGTACTGTGTGATCTGGGGCTACGGCCCAATGGCTGGGATATCAGCTCTGCTTCTGTGTTGGTTGCAGCATCGTACCTTCAAGGGCTGTGATCAATAAGGGCCGTTGTGTCTCTAATAGTGAAGTGTCCACGAGAGCAAATCTCTCTTTACTAAGTGCCCAGCTTGTTACTTATAGAGGGGAACTAGATGCATCATGTGCGGGGAAAGCGCTGAGATGAAAGAGATACGCTGCCTGTGCGCTCTAGAAACCTCCGGGGGAATATACACAATTCCTTGGCTGTGAGTGGCCGTGTGTCACATCCCATCACTGAACCGCATAATGTCTTCCCAAATATACATGTCTGAAAATACAGTCATGGGGTAATTCACACTGTAACCCTGCCAAACACAAGAGTGCAACACATAATCAATACGCGACAGCAAGAAGAGTCACAATCTCATCCTTCCTTTATCCAACTCTTCTTGTAATCTCACCTTTGCAATTGCATAGTTCTGCCTTACCGCATTCCTTCTACCTTTTCCTTGCATATTCCATGGATTCTTCCTTTTTCTTTCCTTCCTTTGTTCCTTCCTTCCTCCTTCTTCCCTTCCTTTTCTTTTTCTCCTTTCCATTTGACTTTCTTTATTTTAATCCAAATTTCTATTTTTCCTCCTTCCTTCCTTTTCTCCCTCTCTCTACCTGAATTAGATCCCTTGACCTTTTAATCTTCCTTCCTTCCATCCTTCCTTCCTTCCTTTATTACTTCCTTTCATCCTTTCTGTTCTTCCTGTCTATATTTCATCACTATTTTCCTTCCTTCCTTCCTTCATTCTATCCTTCTTCCCTTCCTTCCTTTTCTTCTTTCCTTTTCAATTTCTATATTCTAATCCTAACTCCTATTTTTCTTCCCTCTCTTTCTGAATTTAATCCCTTGATTTTTTTCTTAATCTTCCTTCCTTCCTTTCTTCCTTCCTTCTTTTCCTCCTACTTCCCTTCCTGTTTCACTTTCTAAATTCTAATCCTAACTGCTAATTTTCTTCCTTCCCTTTCTCTCCTCTCAATTAATTCAATCCCTTTATCTTCCCTTTTTCCTTCCTTCCCTCATTCCTTATTTCCTTCCTTCCCCTTGTCCCTGTCTGTATTTCATCAGTAACTATTTTTTCCCTTCCTGCTATCCTTCCTTCCTTCCTTCCTCCTTTCAACCCTCCCTTCCCCGCTCCACCTTTCTTTCTCCCCCCCTTACTCCATCCTTTCCTTCCTTTCTTTTTCTTTCTTCCTTGCTTTCTTACTCCCCCCACTTCTTTTCTCTCTTGCTTTCTCCCTCCCTATTTTGCCTCCATCCTTTCTTTCGTCCTTGCTTCCTTCCGTCTTAATTCAACTACACTATACTGCTTGCTTACCACCCTTTTATTCATCTTTCATTCCTTTCTTAATTTCTTTTTTTCCATCATTCTTTCTATCTCGATCTCAGTTCCGACCTCCTTTTGAATGTTTTCAAATCTATTTTTCTTTTTCTTACATTTTCTTCTTTTCTATGCTTCCCTCTTTTTTCCTTTTACTCCCTCCCCTTTCCCTTCTTACACTCTTTTCTTCCACCCTTCTACGCACCTACACTCTATTCATATCTCCCATCCTCTTATCTATCTCTGTATCATTGTGCGTTAGTCTACACACGTGTGTGTGATTTCATGTGTGCACGCTGTATTGTGTGTCTGTGCGTGTGCTTGTATGTTCTGTGAGTCGTTACATATAACTTATTGTGTTAATATTTTTGAAACATCTCATCAGTAAAAGAAATGTATGTGTTTTAATGTTTAAAACAAAGGTGATCCAGTTACTAATGTTTGGGATCATTGCACTAGGAGTAATTATTGTTGCTGGGAACCATGAATATTTGAAGGCTTCTGTTACAATAATATAAGAAAACACAACAATGAAAGCAGAAAAATGACACAGATTAAATAATGCAGCAGAGACGATTCACTGATCTTGTGGCCGTACATTCCTATTACTTTGTTTCTATGAGATTAGACATAAATGCTGCAATTTCAACCAACACTCATCACCATACAAATGTCTGTGGTCCCCAGTGTGGACCGGATGGCGGAGACGTGCGTTTTATTCATTATAGTGTATTTGTACCGATATTGTAGGCTGGAAGCTTATGTTCTTTTTATAAAACCACTAATAAATATCACGTGATGCAACTAGGACTTACTATTATCTACCTATTATCTATCTATCTATCTATTATCTATCTATTATCTATCTATTATCTATCCATCTATCTATCATCTATCATCTATCTATCTATTATCTATCTATCTATTATCTATCTATTATCTATTTATCTATCTATCTATCTATCTATCATCTATCTATTATCTATCTATCTATCTATCTATTATCTATCTATCTCTCTATCTATCTATTATCTATCTATTATCTATATCTACTTATCTACCTATGTCCACACGCGTTGGAACTCAACGTTGCAGATGTTGCAAAGGATGTGTGAGCAGAAGAGGGCAGTTGTTGAGTACCAGCATCAACAAGGCCGTCGGTATTCAGTTCAGACTCCACACATAAGACCTCAGGAGTGGACCTGGATGTCTGACATATGTACTATCCTCCAAAACTTTGAGGACTCCACCAAGATGGTGAGCGGCGATGACGCCATAATTAGTGTCACCATCCCGCTTCTCTGTCTTCTGAAACGCTCTGTGCTCTCAATTAAAGAGGATGCATTGCCGGTGGAGGACGATGAGATGGAGCAAGGAACCATACAGGGTGATTATACACAGCCCAGCCTCATCTCATCCCAACATGGATTGGGTGACAATGAGGAAGAGGAGGAGGAAGAACAGGAGCTAGTTTCATGCGCTATAGACGGTACTACCTGCACAACTGCCATACCGTCTGTTCAACGTGGATGGCCTGAGGACAAGGAGAATGAGGAGGAGGAGAGCATGGACAGTCATCCTCTTGTTCAGGACACGAAAGTCTTGCCTGTTAGTAGTCTGGCACGCATGGCTGAGTTTATGTTCCTCGGCCTTTCCCATGATCCTTGCATTGTACGCATTTTTGCTGATAACAAGTACTGGTTGGTGACACTTCTACACCCACACTACAAGGAGAATTTTGTATCTCTGATTCCAGTGTTGGAGAGGTCTAGTAAAATGTTGCAGTACCAGAATGCCCTTGATGCGGAATTATTAAAAAAATTCCCATCTGAAAACGCTGGCGGCAGAGGTCACAGTTCGTTGAACAACCAAGGACTTGAGATATAACTTCAATCCAGCAGAGGCAGGGAAATACTGTCAAAGTTCTGGGACAGTTTTCTCAGACCCTCCCATCGCACAGGCCCTGCGGCGCGGGGTACTCTCACAAGGAGTGCAAAGTTTGGGAAGATGCTGAGGGAGTACCTTGCTGACCGTACCTACGTCCTCCGTGATTCCTCTGTGCCTTATACTTATTGGGTATCCAAGCTGGATACGTGGAATGAACTGGCTCTCTACGCCTTGGAGGTCCTGGCCTGCCCTGCCACCAGCGTTTTATCAGAGCGGGTTTTTAGTGCCGCTGGTGGAATTATAACTGAAAAGCGCATCCGCATGTCAACTGAAAATGCTGACAGGCTGACTCTTATAAAAATGAACAAGGGCTGGATTGGACCAGACTTCTCAACACCACCGAATGATAGCAGCGTAACATAAACTCAAATCCAGTGTCTTTTTTTGGGGGTCATCTAACTCAAGCTTCCTGATTTTGTCTATTTGCTCTTGTCCTCCTCCTTCTCCTCATCCTCCATCACCATATCACCAGGGTGACCGTGGTCTGTGATGCAACACCCACTTAATTTTTTTAAGGGCGTTTATGATGCCGTTAAGAAATTTTTTTAGAGGCCTACCTCTAACATTCTGTATTCAAATAGGTGTACGGCACTCGGTGTTTGGCATGGTGCTCGAGTAAAGGTTCCACCCTTTACACAATATAAGTACTCGGCACTCAAAAAATGATATTCATGAAAATGATGCAATCAATATTTTTATTGTTTCCTGGAGCAATCCCAAAAAAATGTGTGTGACATTTCGGCCTTATATAATCAGGCCTTTATCAAACTCGGATTGCATTTGGTCTCTGCATATAGATACAGCGCTGCTGAAGGGCAATCACTTTTGACCGATCCTTTTTATAGCCTACTGGTAACCAATATGGTGGTCTTTATAGCTCCCACTGGGATGGTTTTCTGGAAGTTGTAGTTCTGCAGGATGGATAATGCTGTTTTAGATGAAACCTTTACTTACATAAATAATAATGATGATATTAACAACCTTTTTACCCCATCGTGACTGATTCAGCTTCATGTGGGAAATGAGAGAAGAAGTGGACAACGGTAATTTTTGCATCAAGGCCGATGCGGCTCCAGATGGGGATTGTAGTTTTTCGTATTCAGGCAGACGGTTCTGTAGCACAGACCAGGTTCATAAACCCGACCCATAATTTAGCTCCCAGTCAATACTATTACATTTCACACGATCAGAAGTGCCGCGTATTTGATGTTATCTATAAAATCTTACAGCTTATACAGAAGAGATGGAAAGTTTAATGGCCGCAGCTTAGAGATGATCTCTGCAACTGCAGCACAACGCAGCGCTGAACGAGACCCGCTCTGTACGCAGCCCACCAAAAAAGGAGGGATAGATAAAGAGATAAACATAGATAAATACATAGATTAACAAAAATGGAAAGATATACAGTGTATATACATAATATAGATAGCAAATAGATTTAGGTCAGGGCTCATATAAGGCCACTTCAGATTAGTCCAATGTTTTCCTCTTCGTCATTCTTGGGTGTTTTTAGCTGTGTGTTTTGAGTCATTATCCTGTTGCAAGACCCATGACCTGCGACTGAGACCAAGCTTTCTGACACTGGGCAGCCCATTTCTCTCTAGAATCCCTTGATAGTCTTGAGATTTCATTGTACCCTGCACAGATTCAAGATACCATGTGCCAGATGCAGCAAAGCATCCCCAGAACATAACAGAGCCTCCACCATGTTTCACAGTAGGGACAGTGTTCTTTCTTGATATGCTTCATTTTTCCGTCTGTGAGCATAGAGCTGATGTGCCATGCCAAAAACTTCCATTTTTGTCTCATCTGTCCATAGGACATTCTCCCAGAAGTTTTTGTAGCTTTTCAACGTGTAGTTTGGCGAATTCCAGTCTGGCTTTTTTATGATTTGTTTTCAACAATGGTGTTCTCCTTGGTCGTCTCCCATGAAGTCCACTTTGGATTAAACAACGATGGATGGTGCGATCTGACACTGACGTTCCTTGAGCTTGAAGTTCACCTTTAATCTGTTTAGAAGTTATCCTAGGCTCTTTTGTTACCATTTGTATTATCTGTCTGTTTGATTTGTCATCAATTTTCCTCCTGCGGCCACATCCAGGGAGGTTGGCTACAGTCCCATGGATCTTAAATTTCTGAATAATATGTGCAACTGTAGTCACAGGAACATCAAGCTGCTTGGAGATGGTCTTATAACCTTTACCTTTAACATGGTTGTCTATAATTTTCTTTCTAAGCTCCTGAGACAACTCTTTCCTTTGCTTCCTCTGGTCCATGTTGAGTGTGGTGCACACCATGTAACCAAACCGCACAGTGAGTATCTGTAGCCCTATATACAGGCCCACTGACTGATTACAAGATTGTAGACACCTGTGATGCTAATTAGTGGACACAACCTGATTTAACATGTCCCTTTTGTCACATTATTTTCAGGGGTGCCATCATTTCTCTCCAGGCCGATTTCATGAGTTTATTTTTTTTTTAAATTCTGTGGAAGCAGAAAAGCAATGACTGACTTTCATTTGTTCATTTTCATAGATTTTTAATTTATTATTACTTTTGTCAGATTCAAGTTATTTCTGTGACCTTTGTGGGTTTTTCTTTCATTAAACGAGGGGTACCAACAATTTTGACCACGTGTGTATATGGATAATAGATAGATAATAGATAATAGATATATAGATAATAGATAGATAATAGATAGATAGATAATAGATAGATTATATATATATATGGATAATAGATAATAGATAGATAATAGATATATGGATAATAGATAATAAATAGATAATAGATATATGGATAATAGATATATGGATAATAGATAGATAATAGATATATGGATAATAGATAGATAATAGATATATGGATAATAGATAATAGATAGATAATAGATAGATAGATAATAGATAGATTACATATATATATATATATATGGATAATAGATAATAGATAGATAATAGATATATAGATAACAGATAGATAATAGATATATGGATAATAGATAATAAATAGATAATAGATATATAGATAATAGATATATGGATAATAGATATATGGATAATAGATAGATAATAGATATATGGATAATAGATATATGGATAATAGATATATGGATAGATAATAGATATATGGATAATAGATAGATAATAGATAATAGATAGATAGATAATAGATAGATAATAGATAGATAATAGATAATAGATATATGGATAATAGATAGATAATAGATATATGGATAATAGATAATAGATATATGGATAATAGATAATAGATAGATAATAGATAGATAATAGATAGATAGATAGATAATAGATATATGGATTATAGATAGATAATAGATATATGGATAATAGATATATGGATAGATAATAGATATATGGATAATAGATATATGGATAGATAATAGATATATGGATAATAGATAGATAATAGATAATAGATAGATAGATAATAGATAGATAATAGATAGATAATAGATAATAGATATATGGATTATAGATAGATAATAGATATATGGATAATAGATATATGGATAGATAATAGATATATGGATAATAGATATATGGATAGATAATAGATATATGGATAATAGATAGATAATAGATAATAGATAGATAGATAATAGATAGATAATAGATAGATAATAGATAATAGATATATGGATAATAGATAGATAATAGATATATGGATAATAGATAATAGATATATGGATAATAGATAGATAATAGATATATGGATAATAGATAATAGATATATGGATAATAGATAATAGATAGATAATAGATAGATAATAGATAGATAGATAGATAATAGATATATGGATTATAGATAGATAATAGATATATGGATAATAGATAGATAATAGATAATAGATATATGGATAATAGATAATAGATATATGGATAATAGATAGATAATAGATATATGGATAATAGATAGATAATAGATAGATAATAGATAGATAGATAGATAATAGATATATGGATTATAGATAGATAATAGATATATGGATAATAGATAGATAATAGATAATAGATATATGGATAATAGATAATAGATATATGGATAATAGATAGATAATAGATATATGGATAATAGATAATAGATATATGGATAATAGATAATAGATAGATAATAGATAGATAGATAGATAATAGATAGATAATAGATAATAGATATATGGATAATAGATAGATAATAGATATATGGATAATAGATAATAGATATATGGATAATAGATAGATAATAAATAGATATATAATAGATAGATAATAGATAGATAATAGATAATAGATATATGGATAATAGATAATAGATAGATAGATGATAGATAGATAGATAGATAATAGATAGATAGATAATAGATATATGGATAATAGATAATAGATAGATAGATGATAGATAGATAGATAGATAATAGATAGATAATAGATAGATAGATGATAGATAGATAGATAGATAATAGATAGATAGATAATAGATATATGGATAATAGATAGATAATAGATAGATAATAGATAGATAATAGATATATGGATAATAGATAGATAATAGATATATGGATAATAGATAAAAGATAGATAATAAATAGATAGATAACAGATAGATATAGATAGATAGATAATAGATATATGGATCATAGATAGATGATAGATTTGTTCTGTCTGCCTCTCGGAGGTCTAATGATTCGGTCAAGAAGAATACCCCATTTCTCACAGCTGTGAACCGAAAGTAAATGTGATGATTTTGACACCATTGCAGCAGCCTTGAGGCTTTCTGAGAAGGATCTCATCAGACTCGCTGCCCAGAATATCTATAGATGTGTTTTGGCTGAGAAGTTATTGTAGCTCATGGATGAATCTGACAGAAAATCTATGGTTCTCTCTCCTTCTCTAACCTCAGTCCTCAGGTGACAAATTCCTCCAGTCCGTCTCAGTCGTGGCAGAAGCTCAAGAGACGGCAAAGTTTTCTCAAGGACTAAACGTTTCGTAACTTGCAGTGTGGTTATTGGGTGTTGATGGCAGCTGCGGCTCGGAACGAAGCACAGAACATTCTGGGATGTGTTAATGTGATTTTTCATTACCCCTCTCATGTATGGATTCTCATTCATAGCGCCTTTGTGGGCGAGAAGAACTGATTTTCAAATTCCCCGTGGAAAACTTTGAAATGAAAAATTTTCAAGAGAAAATGGCAGTAATGGAAGTTTTTACAGAAGTTGAATATTCTGTATGGAAATTCATAGGCTAATATCATTACGGAGCTATTCCACCAGACCCCCAAAGAATGGAAAAGTTTATGAAAAACTTCTAGCTCTTTTCATCGTGTGCCTCCTGGTTCATAAGGACTCAAATAGATGGCAAACAGAGATGGACCTAGGGAGGAAACCAAGAGGTCACATATGCCCTTATCATAAGCTATCAGTAGGATTGATCATCCTGAGCTTTCTGGTCCATGTCTACAATGCCAAGACCCCGGGGAATGCTTCATAATTGCCCACTCATAGCAAAGATTGCTGGACAAGTTAGAGATGGACTCATAAGCCAAAGGGCACGATCACACAAGCCAAAATCTGAATGGAAACTTAATATTCTGCAGATTACATGACGAAACAATTGTAACATTTGCATATTGCTGATGCTTCACAGACCCTAGACTTTGCATCTATTTATTATATCTATTAGTGATGAGTGAGCACTAAAATGCTCGGGTGCTCGATGCTCGGGTCGAGCACATTGGAATACTCGGGTGCGCGATCCGAGCAACGAGCCCAATGTAAGTCTAGGGGAAACGCAAGCATTTTTCAGGCGGCTCCCCCCAACGGTCTGCAGAGGGCCTAAAAATTGCCCAAATCGATGGGAACAGTGCTCAAATGACATGGGAACAGCATGGGGAAGACCCCTGAAAGCATTTCTGACTCCCAGGTCACTGCTGTCAACAACGTTGTCAGAGTATTACGCCACTTTTACGGACTCACAATAAAACATACAAAAACAAAACCAAAATGGATTTTCCTGGGAAATATGTTAAGGAACATCCTTTCCAGGGTAATGACTTGTATATAAGGAACCTATCAGTTATAATTCACCCGGCGGCACTAAAAACCCGCTCTGACAAAACGCTGGCTGCAGGGCAGGCCAGGACTTCCAAGGCATAAAGAGTCAGTTCATGCCTTGTGTCCAGCTTGGATACCCAATAATTATAAGGCACAGTGGAATCACGGAGGACGTTGGTACAGTTGGCAAGGTACTCTTTCAGCATCTTCCCAAACTTTTCCCTCCTAGTGAGACTACCCCACACATCAAGGCTTGTGCGATGGTAGGGTCTGAGAAAACTGTCCCAGAACTTTGACAGTGTTCCCCCGCCTCAGCTGGATTGGATTTTTGTCTTCCTCGCCTGTACACCTTGGTTGTCCAATGAACGGTGACCTCTGCCGCCAGCGTTTTCAAATGGGAATTTTTTAAATAATTCCTCAACAAGGGCCTTCTGGTATTGCCCCATTTTAGCAGACCTGTCCGCCTCGGGAATAAGAGATTGAAAGTTCTCCTTCTAGCATGGACCAAGAAGTGTCACCAACCAGTGATGTCTGGCAGCCAAAATATGGAGAATGCGAGGGTCATGGGAAAGGCAGCGTAACATAAACTCAGCCATGTGTGCCAGATTGCTAACAGACAAGACTTCCATGTCCTCACCAAGAGGATGACTGACCATGCTCTCCTCCTCATCTTCCTGCAACGTTGAGTTCCAATGCATGGGGACATCTCACATCAGTCGGTGAAATGGAAGCTGCAAATTCTGCTGAAGCAAGGCAAGGGCGGTGGAAGCTGTAGCTGACTTTCTAAAATGGGCAGACATGTAGCATACTTTGACAAGCAGATCCGGGTAGTTTTTGAGAAACCGCTGAGCCATGAGGTTAAGCACATGGTCTAGGCATGGTACGTCTGTGAGCTTTCCTCGCTTCAGAGCCGCCACCAGGTTCCGGCCATTGTCACACACGACCATGACTGGCTGTAGGTTCGGTGGTGTCAGTCACAGATCTGCCTGCTCTTTCAGAGCTGTCCACAACTCTTTAGCATTGTGCGGTTTGTCAACTAAGCATATTAGCTTCAGCACAGCCTGTTGCCGCTTGGTCGGCACAGTGCTGTAGTGCTTCCAGCTTGTGACTGATGTGGTCATTTCGGAGATGGAGGCTGAAGAGGAGGTGGAGAAGGAGGTGCAGGAGCTGTAGAATGTGGGGGCAACCCTGATTGACCTAGGGTCCGCAATTCTCAGGAGGACGTGTTCCACCCCAAGGTCCAACTTGGTCCTGGCTTCCACTATATTAACCCAGTGTGCCATCAGCGAGATGTACCGTCCCTGCCCACAAGCACTTATCCATGTGTCCGTGGTTAGGTGGACTTTCCTAGTAACTGCATTGTTGAGGGCACGTCTGGCAACTTCCGTCATATTGGTGTTTCGGGGAACGCTTGCCCGCCTTGTGTCTGTGGCCACCACACTGATTTTTCCTGCCTGCTGTGGTGCTATGCCTCCCTCTCCCTGTGTGCTGCTGTCCTCTCTCTGCATGTCCCCCTGCCAGGTTGGGTAAGTGACTATATCATCCGCCACCTCGTCTTCCACCTCTTGCGACAGTAATTACACTTTCCTACCGTCGCATTCATGTGACCGTGGCTGCTCAAATATTTAGGCATCGCTACACGCGTTCTCCTCTTGCCCCGCTTGAAGCTGGCCGGGTGAGAGGCCGAGTCTATAAATGGAAAAGTGAACAGCTCTTCTGAGTGTCCAAGTGTGGGATCAGTTGTCTCCGGGCACTTGGCATGGTGGGAGGAAGGAGGATCATGGTGAGGAATATGCAGTCCAGACTCACGGCTGCTGAGACTTGACCGTGTGGAAGACAGGGTGGTGGTGGCAAAGTGACTGGAAGCATTATCTTCTATCCAACCAACAACCTTTTGACACTGCTCTGGGTTCAATAGTGGTGTACTGCGGTCCCATAGTAATTGGGACAGGAAGGTTGAGCAACAAGATGTGGGTGTTTGTTGTGCCACAATTTCAGCTTGCCCATTGCCTGGGCCTCTACATGCACCATCACCATCATGTTCACTTCCCCGTCCCTTGCCACAAGCCTTGCTCATTTTAAATGGAGGACAATATTTTCCACATTCACTACAAATGCCTGGATTTGAACCACAGTTATATTTGATACATCTGACGGACACCCACGGTTTTACACAGCAGGCCTGTAGTTTACTATTCTTCACTGCAATCACATATGAATAACTTCACTGACACACTGATGCAAAACTCTAAATGGAGGACAATATTTTCCACGTTCACTACAAATGGCTGGATTTGTAGTGAAGTTATTTGTAATACGTCTGACGGACACCCATGGTTTTAAATATCGGCCCTGTAGTGTACTATTCTTCACAGCGACCACGTATGAATAGCTTCACTGACACACTGATGCATAACTCTAAATGAAGATCAATATTTTGCTCGTTTACTACAAATTTGTGGATTTTTATCGCTGTAATATGGGATCACGTATGATGATGGAAATGATCTGGCTATATTCTGCAGTGTTAAGCAAATAAGCAAATGGAGCACTAAAATAGTGTTCTCTGGATTGCTTTTTAAGCAAATTATCAGGATTAAGATTAAAAAAAAATTAGCCCTGACCCCTGATGTCTGGGATTATGTCTACGGATATCTGTAACAGCAGCAGCAGACAGAACGTGCAATGGACCCTCTTGTGCTGCCACAAACCCTGCCTACCTGCCTGCCTAACTCCTGCTATCATCACTGAATATATGCAGCTGTGATAACTAACAAGTTCAAACAGGTGCCAGTACTACAGGTAATGAGTGGAGGACAGAGGAGCCTCTTAAAGAAGAAGTTACAGGTCCGTGAGAGACAGAAATCTTGCTTGTTTGTAATTGACCAAATACTTATTTTTCACCAAAATTTTTAAAAAAAATTCTTTCCAAATCAGACAATGTGATTTTCAGGATTTGTTTTCTCATTTTGTCTCTCATAGTTGAGGTCGACCTATGATGTCAATTACAGGCCGACCTCATCTTTTTAAGTGGGAGAACTTGCACAATTGGTGGCTGACTAAATACTTTTTTTCCCCACTGTATATGTTGCATATCCACACTAAATAATAAACAAGCGAATCTCTCCCTAGCTCAGCAGCACCTCTCCCTACACTGTCTGATTCCGGAGTGACTGTGACGAACATGGCGGCGCCAGGTCTGATATACACCTGATGACGCTGTGCGGCCAGCCAATCACTGTAATGCCTCAACCAACATGGCTACGGCATAACAGTGAGTGGCAGGCAATCGCTGCATGTTCATTGGCTCTCTAAAGAGCCCCAAACATGCAGGGCAGAGACCTAAGCTCCCGCCGAGCAACCTGGGAATACTCGCTGAGTGCCAAGCATGTCGAGCAGTGAGATGCTCGGGCGAGTACCGAGTAGTGGCGAGCATGCTCGCTCATCACTACTATCTATCTATTATCTATTATATCTATCTATCTATCATCTATCTATCTATATTCGTTTCTTTCTTTTGCTTTCTTTCTTTTCCCCTTCTTTTCTTTCTTTTTCTTTATTTATCTTTCTTTCTTTTTCACGTTCTCTCTCTTTCTTTTCCCTTCCTCTTTCTTTCTTTCTTTCATTCTTTCTTTTTCCCTTCCTCTTTCTTCCTTTCTTTTTTTCTCCTTTCCTTTTCTTTCTTTCTTTTTTCTCCCTTCCTTTTCCTTTTTCTTTCTTTCTTTTTTCTCCCTTTCTTTTTCTTTTTCATTTCCTCCTTCTATTTCCCTTCCTCTTTCTCTTTCTTTCTTTCTTTCTTTCTCTTTCTTTCTATCTTCCTCTTTCTCCAATTTTCTTTCCTTCTTTTCCTTACATTTTCCTTTTTCTTTCTCATAGTGAATCTATCTATTTCTATTTTTTTCTTTTTTCTTTTGTTTTCTTTCTTTTTCTCTTTCTTTTTTCTTTCTTCTTTTCCTTTTTTCTCTCTCTCTTTCTTTCTTCTTTTCATCTCCTAGTTCATTTATCTATCTTTGTTTATCTATCTATTATCTATCCTTTATTGTCAGGATGAAATACACATTAGTTTTGCCAAAGCTAGTGTAGAGTAGGGAATAGGGGTAGGGACTGTGGGGATTATGGGTAGGGACTGTAGGAACGACGGATAGGACACATCCAAGGTGGGGGGTATGGAAGTCCATGGTGTATCATAGTTGTCTTTTTCAAAATCTATCTATCTATCTATCTTTCTATGGTTTTAGTGTCAGGGTTTTCTCTCTGTAACTGGTCAAAAGGAGTTAACAGTGAAGCGTCTGCATGGGTGTGAATTATATTCCGATCACAGGAGCGCTGTGTGCTGGAGTGAAGGGCATTCAAGTGACAAGGCTGGAATGAATGTTTATCTCGGTCTGACAATGCATTACCATTTTGCAGGAGGAAGCAGCAAACAGTGTCACAGAGCAATAACAATTTGGGAGGACCTCTCCTGAACTGTGGGTGCCGCGATGGCTGTTTATCCAAAGCATAGTGCATATTGGATATAATTATGGGGCCTTCTTAAGACTCAGCAGCTGCATGAAAAATGTTAGAACCTTCTAGAAGATAGTGATGGAAAGCTGTAGACAGTTATATTCCTGCTCACATTATAATGTTTTCTTGTTCCATTTTTTATGCGTGAAACTACATTAAAAACAAGACATGGCCAAGGATTTCTCAAGATAAAAGATGTGCCCTTGTAATCGAATAGCTCGGTCTTTTGTTCTTGATGTCTGGTTCACTTTTTCCCAAGTTGCTGACGCTGTATAAGCTTTGCACTACATGAGCGTTGTTTGGCATTTACAACGCTGACATGTCTACTCAATGCATGCAGAATGAGCCTGGAAAATGCCATTGAAGACTATAGAAGGAGCACAGAGATAATGAGTAAGTGCTCACGTCATATGGGTGCAGGTGAGTCAAGAAGAGTTGGAAACAATTTCCTTCTCGGTTGAGAATAAAAAAAACTCTGATTTATTTCTAACTGATGAGGAATTCGATACAACCATTGTTTAGTGTACAACCATTGTTTGGTGTTGAGGAAGAGTGGAGAGTGTGGAGAGTCCACTGATAAGATTCGTGATTTATCTTTTAAGCATGGGTGGGGTTTACTATATATTCAAGGGTGGTGCCTCCTTGAAAGAGTGGGTGGGCTTACTATCATTCGGATGTGGTGCATCCTTGTAAGTGTAGGTGAGTTTTGTAACTTTCGCGGTGTTGCCTCAATGCGGGCATGGGTGGTTCTTTTTGGGGTGTGATTGTAATTGTGAATGGGGTAATGCCTCTATAAAAAATGGGTGAGGTTTTTTTTTTTTTTTTTTTGGAAGACACATTCTTGTAAGTGCAGGCTAGTTTTAAATCTTCTAGTGTATTGCCTCCTTTTAAGAATGTGTGGCTTTTATATTTTTCTTAAAGGAGAATTTGGATTCATGTGATTTACCTTTTTAAGCATGATATGTTTTTAAGGATGGGTAGGGTTTACTGAATATATTCTGGGGTAGTTCCTCCTTGAAAGAATGGGTGGGTTTACTTTGTTTTGGAAGTGGTGTATTCTTATAAGTGTGGGAGAGTTTTGTAACTTTTGAGGCGGTGTCTACTTGTGGGCATGGGTGGGTTTAAGATATTTTCATTGTGTAGGTCCTTGTAGTTGTGAGTGGGGTGTTGCCTCCATAAAAAGAGTGGGTGAGTTTTTTTTTATATTTTTGGGGAATACATTCTTAGAAGTGTAGGTTAGTTTTATATCTTGTGGGGTAGTACTTCCCTGTAAGAATGTGTGTAACATAATTTTGGGATTTACCTTTTTAGGCATGGGTGGGGTTCACTGCATATGTTCTGAGGTGGTGCCTTCTTGAAAGAGTGGGTGGGTTTACTATCTTTTGGATGTAGTGTATCCTTGTAAGTGTGAGTTTTGCAACATTTGCGGTGGTGTCTCTTAGTTGGCATGGGTTGGTTTAAGATATTTTCGGGGTGTGGGTTCTTGTAATTGTGAGAGGAATGATGCCTCCATAAGGAAGTAGGTGAGTTTTTTTTTATATTTTTGGGGAATACATTCTTGTAATTATATTCTGTATTAAATTCTTATAAGTGTATTCTGGAGTGGTGCTTTTTTGTAGGAGTGGGTGGGTTTAATGTCTTTGCAATGGTGCCACCTTGAAAAAGTTGGTGGGTTTGATATCTTCTGGGGTAGTGCTTCCTTGTAAGAATGTGTGGCTTTTATATTTTTCTCGACAGAGAATTTGGATTCATGTGCTTTACCTTTTTAAGCATGGGACCTTTCTAAGCATGGGTGGAGTTTATTGTATATATTCTGGAATGGTGCTTCCTTGAAAGAGTGGGTGGCTTTACTATCTTTTGGAAATAGAGCATCCTTGTAATTGTGGGTGTGCTTTGTAACTTTTGGGGTGGTTTCTGTCTGTGGGCATGGGTGGGTTTAGGATATTTTTGGAGTGAAGATCCATGTAAATGTGAGTAGGGTAATGCTACTAGAAAAAAGTAGGAGTTTTTTTTTTAAATTTTGGGAGGATACATTCTTGTTAGTGTAGGTTAGTTTTTTATCTTCTGGGTTTGTGCCTTCTTGTCAGAGTGGGTAGGTTTAATATCCTCTGCACTGGTATCTCCAAGAAAAAGTTGATGGATTTTAGATCTTCCTGAGTGGTGCCAACTCATAAGAATGTGTGGCTTTTATATTTTTCTCAAAGGAAAATTTGGATTTACGTAATTCACCTTTTTAAGCATACAGTAGGTGGGGTTTGCTGTATATCTTCTTGCTTGTGGGTTTTCCATCTGTTGAGATATGCATTCATGAACGTGCGTGTGAACATTTTTACTTTTGGGGTGCTGCATGAGTAACTTTTGGATATTTTAAAGTGATGTGTTCTTGTAAGTAGAGATGAGCGGTGTTCGACTAGAACTGTTCGCCAATCTCAAATTCGAGCTGTTTTGGGCGGTGTTCGAGTTGTTCGACGAACCCGAACGATTTGCAAAAAATTCGGCTGTTCGAGGTTATGTTCGATAACTGTTCGTGCACCAAAAGCGTGTCCTGCATGTCTGGCGCTATTTAGAGCACCAATCATGCAGGGATTGTCTGCCACTCACTGTAATGCCACAGCCATGGTGGTTGTGGCATTACAGTGATTGCCCAAATCGATGGGAACAGTGCTCACAGTGAAACATGAAAAGCCGGCAATTCAGCAGCGGCATACACCGGTACCTGACAGTATAGAACAGAAAGAATAAAGCATCACACATAGATTAGATAGATAGAAACATGTCAGTCACATATATATGAAGTACAGTGACAGTGTTGATTACTGTACTTGTCATTTAGTGTTAAAATAAAGGATTTATTTTAAAAAAAAATTGGCGTGGGGTTCCCCGTAATTATGGGCTCTAGCGGAGATTAAGCAGACGGCTGGGGCAGATGTTTGAAGCCTGGGAAGGGGGTAATACCCATGGAGCTTCCCAGGCTACTAATATCAGCCCCCAGCTGAATACCTAGCCTTTACTAGCTATTAAAATGGGGGACCCCCCCAAAAAATGACGTGGGGTCCCCCCTATTTTAATAGCTAGCAAAGGCTAGGCAGACAGCTGGGGGCTGATATTAATAGCCCAGGAAGGGTGCCATGAATATTGGCCCCCTCCCAGGTTAGAAACACCAGCCGTCAGCTGCCCCAGAAATGGCTCATCCATAGGATGCACCATTTCTGGCACTTAGCCTCGCTCTTCCCACAGCCCTGTAGCGGTGGCAGTGGGGTAATAGGGCTGGGGTTGATGTCAGCTTATAATGCCAGCTGACATCAAGCCCAGGTTTGTAATGGAGAGGGGTCTATAAGACACCCCCATTACTAACCCCATAGTCAAAGTTAAAAAAAACACAAACACCCAGAATAAAGTCCTTTAATTGAAATAAACACACAATTCTTTATTGTTCTAAATTAAACCATACTTATCATCACGCCCATTCCAGCTGAAGCCAATGTCTTCTGCAATAAAAATAAAATAATAAAGCAACATCATCCTTACCTTTCCATGGTTCCCAGGACGGCTACAGCTCTGCTACATTCACATAACAGGCTGGATCGCAGCAGAAAGCTGTCATCCAGCTTGCCATGCCGCACACACTGAGAAGCACAGGCATGCTTGCGCTCCTCAGTGTCTCGCTGTGACGGCATCCAGATGAGCCGAGGTCATGTCCAATGAACTCAGCTCACCTCATGCACGTCACTGACAGCGTGGGAAAATTCTCCTGCGCTCAGCGCTTCAGCAGGAGAATTCTCTCACGCTCATCGCATGCGCAGGAGAATTCTCCCATGCTGTCAGTGACGTGCATGAGGTGAGCTGAGTTCATTCTTGGCTCATCTGGATGCCGTCACAGCCAGACACTGAGGAGCGCAAGCATGCCTGCGCTTCTCAGTGTCTGCGGGATGACAGGCTGGATGGCAGCTTTCTGCTGCGGTCCAGCCTGTCATCTCGATGTAGCAGAGCTGGAGCCGTCCTGGGAACCATCGAAAGGTAAGGATGATGTTGCTTTATTATTTTTCTTTTATTGCAGGAGATCGTTGGCTTCAGCTGGAATGGGCGTGATGGTAAGTATGGTTTAATTTAGAACAATAAAGAATTGTGTGTTTATTTCAATTAAAGGACTTTATTCTGGGTGTTTGTGTTTTTTTGTAACTTTTACTATGGGGTTAGTAATGGGGGTGTCTTATAGACGCCTCTCCATTACTAACCTGGGCTTGATGTCAGCTGGCATTATAAGCTGACATCAACCCCAACCCTATTACCCCACTGCCACCGCTACAGGGCAGTGGGAAGAGCGAGGCTAAGTGCCAGAATTTGCGCATCCTATGGATGCGCCATTTCTGGGACGGCTGGTGTTTCTAGCCTGGGAGGGGGCCAATATTCATGGCACCCTTCCTGGGCTATTAATATCAGCCCCCAGCTGTCTGACTAGCCTTTTCTAGCTATTAAAATAGGGGGGACCCCGCATCATTTTTTTGGGGGGGTCCCCCATTTTAATAGCTAGTAAAGGCTAGGTATTCAGCTGGGGGCTGATATTAGTAGCCTGGGAAGCTCCATGGGTATTACCCCCTTCCCAGGCTTCAAACATCTGCCCCAGCCGTCTGCTTAACCTCCGCTAGAGACTAAATTTACGGGGAACTCCACGGCAATTTTTTTTTTAATAAATCCTTTATTTTAACACTAAATGACAAGTACAGTAACCAACACTGTCACTGTACTTCATATATGTGACTGACATGTTTCTATCTATCTAATCTATGTGTGATGCTCTATCTTTCTGTTCTAAATTGTCGGGTACCGCTGCTGAATTGCCGGCCGGCTTTTTTAAAGAGACGGTGCATGAAAACACTAATATTTTTTTAATAAATCCTTTACACTAAATGTCAAGTACAGTAACCAACACTGTCACTGTACTTCTTATATATGTGACTGACATGTTTCTATCTATCTAATGTATGTGTGATGCTCTATTCCTTCTTGTCTAAATTGTCGGGTACCGGTGCATGCCGCTGCTGAATTGCCGGCCGGCTTTTTTAAAGAGAGCGTCTTCTGAGCAGTTTGTCAGCTTTTGGACACCTTTGAAGGTGTTTTCTATGTATTTCTATGTGTTTTTGTTTGCCTGCCATTGGTTTTAACGGTGTTCGATGGTGTTCTAAGGTGTTCGACGAACAGTTTGACGAACAGTTCCTCGAACATCCCGGTGTTCGACGAACCGAACCGAACCCGAACACTACGGGGGTGGCTCAACACTACTTGTAAGCATGAGTGATTTTTATTTCTTATGGGGTGGCGCCTCCTTTTAAGCGTGGGTATTGTATCTTCTCATTGTGGTTCGTTCTTATAAATGTAGGTATGTGTTATATCTTCTAGAACAATGCTTATTAGTATGGGCAGATGAGTTATATGTCTTCTGAGGTGGTGCCTACTTGTATGAGTGGGTTTTATATCTCATGGGGTGATTCCTCCTTGCAAGAGTGAATGGGTTTTATATCTTCTGGGGTGGTTCTTCCTTGTAATAGTGGGTGGGTTTTATATCTTATGTGGTGCTCCTTCCTTGTAAGAGTGGGTGGGTTTTATATCTTATGGGGTGGTTCCTCCTTGAAAGAGTGAGTGGGTTTTATATCTTCTGGGGTGGTTCCTCCTTGTAAGAATGGGTTGGTTTTTTATATCTTATGGGGTAGTTCCTCCTTGTACGAGTGGGTGGGTTTAATATCTTATGCGGTGATTTCTCCTTGTAAGAGTGGCTGGGTTTTATATCTTTTGGGGTGATTCTTCCTTGTAAGAGTGAGTGGGTTTTATATCTTCTGGGGTGGTTCCTCCTTGTAAGAGTGGCTGGGTCTTATATCTTATAGGGTGGTTCCTCCTTGTAAGAGTGGGTGGGTTTCATATCTTCTAGGGTGGTTCTTCCTTATAAGAGTGGCTGGGTTTTATATCTTATGGGGTGGCTCCTCCTTGTAAGAGTGAGTGAGTTTTATATCTTCTGGGGTGGTTCTTCCTTGTAAGAGTGGGTGGGTTTTATATCTTCTGGATTGGTTCCTTCTTGTAATATTGGTTGGGTTTATATCTTATCAGAGTTGTGTGTCCCTGTTGATGAGTGGATGTTATATTGTCTAGGATGATGCACACTTGTAAGCATGGGTGGGCTTTATATTTTTTGGATGACATCTCTTTGAAGGTACTGTATGGTTAGATTTTATAAAGAGCTAGTAAATATCACACAGTTAAGTCCAAATGGCCAAATTATTGCTTTCCTCAAAATATAAACAACCCTTTAAATGAGTATGAAGTCAATCATGAGCAAATAATATTCTCCCATCCTTAAGTCTCTGACCAAGTATAAATTGTGTATAACATGTTAACAACTCTTATAAATAGCAGATAGTACAGAAATATTACAGAATCTACCAACACAGGAACCCGCTGTAACATCTCCATATAGGATCCTGCTTGGCATAAATTAGTATTGATTCATTTTATTATTCATATTATTCATCAGGTCTGGGAATGTAAATTATTAAAGCATATAAATCTTACAGCAGAACAACCAGAGCCGATTTTGTAACAGGAAGAAAGAATGATGAAGAGAAGCAGGACAACCAAGCTGAGCTCGTGAAGGTTTTTCCTACCTCCATAGAAAGTTGAAAAGTTTGGGGTGACTAATCCACATAATTATGATAACCCCAATTTGATCCTTGTCAAACTCAAAGGGATCCAGGAAGCTGTAATTTAGGAAGCTGCTTGCAAGATCTTCCCACCATAGAGTTGTGTTTTTCCTGTCTCTATGCCATCGGTGACACAAAGGAACAGACTTTTTTAAGGTCACCTGGGTTAAACTCCAACATTTGTAATAGAGGGAATGGATCTCACAACAAATTTTTGTTTTGGCTTCCCCCTCGCTATATCCAAAAAATTATGTTCCCTTTTATAGATGTGTAGTTAATAAACTCATGCATTGATTACTTTTTATTTACCTTTTACAACTTTGCCCCAGTGGTGTCCAGTGGTGCACACTCACAGTCTCTGCCCAGTGCTCACTCCTCCCCTGCCCAAACAAGAGACCAATCATCACCTTTTTTGCAGACAAGAAGAAAACTTAAAAAGCCCACCTATGAGGGACTCCGATATGTATTCAGTGAGACAGTTGAACCCCCACTGTCTTGCATAACCCTGAACAACCATAATAACCTCCTTCACTTCAGCCCTCCCACTGCTAAAACTTGCAGAAAGTTGTACCAGATCTGGATCACTGTGCGCCCACCCACTCGGTTCTCTGCTGTGTAAACTTTTGGTCAGATGTGTAAGTCTGACCTCTGTTAGAAGCTTATTAGACAACAAAGGGAGACAAAACTCCTTTTTTACCCCCCATAAAAACATCCCAGCAGTTAACGTGGGAGTGGGACTGTCAATCACAGTTTCCTTCCTAATGGTGATTTCCTTTACCAAACTATGCCCATGATTAGAGATGAGCGAACCCGAACTTAAGAGTTTGGTGTTCATAGCGGACAGTTACTATCCGGTGCTAAACGCCGAACACGGACTTACCCCGGAATTCCATTGCAATGTACAGAGTTCTTGGGGAAGTCCATTGCAGAGAGAGAAGGAGAGAGGTTTCCGGCTAAAAAGTATGGGTCCCCATTGTTTTCAATGGGGTTCGGGGTCTGGTTTACTTTTGGGTACAGTTCTGGTCCCCGAACCGAACTTCGGAATAAAGTTTGTGTTGGGTACCAGAATCTGACCTTCCATGGGTCCATTCATCCCTACCAATGATATATCTTTGCTTTACATCTATATCCATGTGCTGAAACTGCCCTTATTTGGATTCTGAATTGCAGACCCAAGACCATAATCTGTTTGAGACATTATACTCAACTTAATCCAATCGTTCCTTCCCTACGTTAACTAAATTTTTATCCTCTTGGATATGCAAGTTGCCTCTTCAGGGAGGAAGAAGCCTAGAACTCTATAGCGCCACCTGTTGGACAAATTTTTTGAAAACTAGATTGATGTAAAAAAAAAAAAATCCGAAACATGAGCAAAAATACCCTCCAAAACTGACGGTCAATGTTCAAACAGGAGCAATGTATTCCATTAGTATTCATTTTATAAAGAAACTTACTTGTTCTCCCAATGATGATACCAGGTATTAGTTCAGGTCAATGGAAGGATTAACCTTCTTCTGTTCTACCGAAAACATACAGTCTTCAATGTAAGTGGAGAAAATAACTTCCAAAATACTCCTTTCCATATTCTGTCTATCAGTGGGCTGCAATGGATTGTCCAATATAACATATTTCTTAATACATAAAGAGTAACTAAAGTTTCTTTTTTTTATAATTTTGTCTACTATGGAAAGTTAAAAAAACTTTGTAAATCCCTTTATTAGGGGCTTTGTCTTCATTTCTGTAAAAACTGCATGTAAGGGCTTCCAAACCCCTGCTGGTCCTAAGTCTATTTCCCTGCATTCAGCTGCTTCCCTAATAAATTGATTTGGAAAGTTTTATAACTTTCCAAGCTGGACAAAATGATATAAAAAAAATGAATGTTTAATGCTAATTAATAAAAATCCCCCAAAATATTATCTGCCAAGTTTGCAAGGGTAAAAAATATATTCTTGTAAAAATATATAATGTCCAGCAGTGATAATCCAGAGAACCAGCTTGACAATATGTCAGGCAATTTTCATCCAAATGGTAATATGTGATGGTGTGATCCAGCAATGGCAAGGGGCCGACATTTTAATATTTGCGGCCCTCTTTTTAATTTTTTTATGTATACATTTTAATGAGGCTGTCAAGAATGGGAAAACATGGTTACCCCCCCTCCCCAAAAAAAAAAAACCCACACCAGTCCATTTGATGCTTCAGGTATTGTAGGTAAGCTCCATTAAAGTCAAAAGGTTCTTAGCAGCAATACCATATACAACCTGTGGACAGGGGTGGCGCTATTTTTGAAAAGCCATTTTTTTATAATCCTGGAAGACCCCCAAAAATGTCTTTATTGTTTAGCTACAGTCAATGTAATAGTCTTCAGTCAACCAACGTTCAACTTTCAAAGTGTTGGATTTTTTTAGAATTTTTTGAGGCCTGACAATTCTACTTTGGCTCTTTGGGAGGTACCAGGACTTTCTTTAGTTCAAAGAACTGTAAGAGTCAAAATAAATAGAAGGTAATCAGCTCGCCCAGTATGCGGAAGTCCCTCTTTCCACTGAGAATCTTGTAGCATGGCAAGTATCCAGGTTTAAAAAAACATGTAAATCCATCAAAAAAAATCTTTAAAAAATTGTAGTTTATTGAAAATTCATTAAAATCTATTCCAACACCTCAGAACCGCCAACGCGTTTCAGACAACATAATGTGTAGAGACAATGTCTGAAACGCGTTTCCGGTTCTGAGATTTTGTTTTGAGTTTTAATGGATTTTCAATAAAATACAATTTTTCAAGGATCTTTTTTTGTTGGATTCTCATTTTTCTACCTGGATATTAGTCAAAATACATGGTCCAAAAGTTTCCTATTCCTCAGGAGAGACGAGATCTGAACTTCCTAAAGTGTGAACATTTATGAAAGTTTGTAACAATACAGGTCATGTTCCAGTCTGATGGTTTGCCGTCCATTCAAATATGTATTTCCTGCGAAGAAAGGGAATTTGTCAGCTACAATGCACTCAGCGACCACATTTTCCCTTATTATTTTCGTCTACTAATATGATGCTCGTTGAATACAATACAACCGTCAGTCACTATTAATAGAGAAGCCATGAAATGCATCAAACACCATAACCTGAATGAAAAGCACAAGTATAATAGACGTTTCCTCAAAATGACAAGGAAAAAGTGTAACTAGAGTTAAAGGGAATCTGTCAGCAGGATTTCACCCCCTTAGACTATTTCTATGTGAATGTAGCTCTTTTAAAGACAAGTCCAGCAATACCTTTACATGGCCTGTACGTGTCCTCCGTTACTGAGAAATCAGTGATTGAATTGATATGGAAATGTGGCTGAAGAGCTATGGTAGATTTGAAGCCTCTGTCACTCCAGCTCTATTCTCTACCCAGCTCCGCCTCCTTCTGCTTGATTGACAGCCTCTATGCTGTGACTTCCGGCAAAGGAGTCATTAGTCAGGCAGGAGGAGGCGGCACTGGGCAGAGAATAGAACTGGAGTGACAGAGGCTTCAGATCTACCATAGCTCTTCAGTCTCATTTGCATATCAATTTAAATGCTGATTTCTCAGTAATGGCGGAAAGGACCGGCCATGTAAAGGTATTGCTGGACTTGTCTTTGAAAGAGTTACATACAGATAGAAATAGTTTGGGAGGTGAAATCCTGCTAACCTTCTGTATACAGCTGTTTCAGGGTTCTTGTCAGAGACCTTTGATGTGGGCCTGTAAAAGTTGGACATTTTGGGGTAACTACTAGTTAGGCAGTTTTCTTTTTTTCTAGAGGAATGTTATTTGGAAAAAATGATTTATTTCCGATGTAAATGAAGGTTTCTCTGTTCATCCTTGACATGGATGCCGCACACCTCACCGTACCTTGATTGACTGCGCTCGTTGAGCTCTGCCTGAGTTCAATCCCTGCAGGTTCACACCGACACTGCAGAAGCCAAGCGTACACACACAGTGTCAGTGCGGACATGCTCTCATCTCTCTCCTGTCTGCAGAGGCTCCTTGCTGTTATGATCCTGTGTGCGGTGAGCGAGTGTTGCAGACAGGAGAGCAATTAGGCTGTGTGCCCACGTAGCATTTTTCAAGCGTATATGCTGCGGAATTTCCGCAGCGTAAACGCTTGAAAAACGCATGTATATCCGCACCCCATGGTCCCCAATGGGATTCCGCAAGTTCTATGCACATGCTGCGGATTTTTCCGCAGCGTTTATGCCGCGTGCAAAAATCCGCAGCATGTCATTTAATTTTGCGTTTCCGCAAGCGGAATTGCCTTTGTCCAATGCATAAAAAACACAAGGCAATTCCGCATGTGGAAAACGCGTGATAAACGCGCGAAAAATGCGCGATAAACGCGTGCGGAATTCCGCATGCGTTTTTCCGGGAGAGGACTTGCATTTATGCAGCAGAAATTTTCTGCTTCATAAATGCAACGTGGGCACATAGCCTTAGAGCGCGTCTGCACTGACATTGCCTGTGTGCTCAAGTCTTGCAGTGGCAGTGCTGATGTGCCAGGCCAGGGACTCCGTTCAGCAAGCACTGCCGATCAAGCTATGTTGGGTGATGATTGAGAGGGTAGAATGGTGCACTGAGCCCTTGGCCACACCCAGGGTGCACCGAGGAGACCTCATTTTCATATAAAATAAAACATTTTTTTGTGTCCAGTTAAAAAAAGTAAAATCTATACTCAGTATTATAGTGGCTGAATCCCCTTTTGGACGGTATAAGTAGTTTTGGGTGCGTTTTGAGGGGTCCATTAAAGCTTCCTAAGCTTCAAGTGACTGTTTTTTTTTTATATAATCCCCCCAGCGATTATCTATTATCTACGTCTAAATTTCAAATTTGCATGGGAAATGTACAAATGTTTCTATTCTTTGTTCTAAATTTTGTTAAAGACTTGGGACAAGCGGACCCGTGGAAGTTCAGTTTCGTCGCGTCTGACCGAACTTTATTCAAAAGTTCGGTTCAGGTACCAACCAAAACTGTACCCGAACTCTAACCTGAGCCCGTGCCCAATAGAAATCAATGGGGACCCGAACTTTGGAGCTGTAAAATCTCTCTCTCCTCCACATACTCCCGAATTGTAAAATGGACTTCACGGAGAAGTCCGTGTTCAGAGTTCAGCACCGGGCACTAGATGTCCAGTACGAACCTCAAACTTTTCAGTTCGGGTTCTCTCATTTCTGTTAAGGACTCCAATTTATCACTTTCAAATCTTTCTAATGTCATATTAATAAAACCATTGACAGGTCGCAGTTCACACACAACCACTGAGTGGCAACATATAATTGCATAAAACATAAACATCTCCTAACAGAGTATCTCAAAATTATGTTTTTTCTTCATAAGTCATCATCTCACACTTCTCATCCACTGGTTTGCCATCCATCCACACCAACTTTGTTGAGGTCACTAGGTCAATCCAAAAATTTTTCATTTCTCCTGATCATTTTGTGTTTTAGGGATGTGCTTACCTGAATAACGTAAATACTTCGCTTCCATTTATGTGCAAATGATCAGACACATGGATGTAGTCTACGGTTGCCATGGCTTATTTTAAATTATGCTCCACCGGACATTGTTGCTAAATCACCCTACAGCTTCTTCATACTCAATGATTTCTCCACTTCTGGAGATAAATCACAGAAAGTTTTGGACGTTTTTGAAATAAAAAAATAAGTAATTTTTTTGCAATACATTTTGAAATAAATTTCAAGATTCATATAAGAAATGTACAAAGTTGTCTAAATGCATAGTAAGTGTTTTTACTTACCCCACAAATGCAATTATCATTGTGGCATCACTTTGGGGATGTTCACTATTTTTGCTACAGAAATGGAATACATCTCAGCCGTAATTAACTTTGACGGGAATGAACAACGACTGGTAGAGTAGATGAAAAGCTGTTTGCCTTCTAGACAGAGACTCGGATCCTAATAGGAGATGAGGTTGATCTTTTCTTTGGAGTCTGTAAGTTGAGGACATTCTTTTGAGTCCACCGCATTAATCTAACTGAAGACATTGTAACTAGAAATGAGCGGATCAAGCAAAACTCAAATTCGCCTGCTCACCAGGATTTTCGCAGGAAACTCAATTCATGGGGAAATTATTCTCTGCAAATTTAATGTCCCTTAATTATGTTCTGGGGACTAAAAAAATAAAAATAATATGTAAAAGAAAAAAATTACTCATGCTCACCTCACCGCTCACCTCTCCAGCTCCTCTGCTCCTCACCGTTCCCGTCCTTCACCCATCTAGTTTTCGACACATCTTCTGATCCTTGTGGCTCACGCTTAAATCCCAAGATCACGCCATGATAACATCATGACATGCTCTATAAACTTGCGTGAACCATCCTGGGCGTCATCCGAGCCATAAGTCTCAGCCCATCGTGTAAAGCCTGGGGATTACAAGATGCAGCGAGGACCAGATGGGTAATGTTGAGGAGTGGAGAGGCCGGAGAGATGATAAGTAAGGTGAGTAGAGGTATTTATTTTATTTTTTTTACCTTTTCATGGCTCTTTACAGTCCACAGATGCCATTTTATTGAATCCGCGTGGAAGGCAATCCCGAAAAATTCTCATTTTAGCAAATGTTTTATTTTTTTAAAATTCGATTATAATTCAATTCTATTCAATTTTATTCACTCATGTGTAATTTTAAGGTTCGGAGAGAGGATGATCCTGACTGGTGAATGACCCCTCACATCACCAGCAAAATATTAATCACGGATTGAAAAGTAACTGACATAATGCAATAATCTTTATCTGGATATTACTACATGTGTTCGTTATTTTCTGATAAGCACAAGAATTAGTGCACTACAATTAATTGTGCCTTTGTGTCTTTTTTTTGTGTTCTTTTCGTGTTTTTTTGCTTTTTTTTTACCATTTGTGCCTTACTTTTCTTTTAATTCATGTCTTTTTATTTTCTTTTTATATGTCTTATATTTTGCTACCCAATTACTTGCTGATTACGGTAGATATCTTTTGTCCTTGGTGCTGTCTCTTTTGTGTCCTCACCATTGATCCACTAATAGATACATTTTATCGACAAACTATTTTGCCTATTTTTGCTATATGTAATAAAAATGTATATTTTTTATAATTAAATAGCTCTCTATCATTATTTCTTAGTTTCTTGGGGTTTATTCACTCTTCTTCTCCTTTTCTGTAGGATACATTCAATTGGGGGTTCCCTGTCAATTGAGGGACTGTGGTCCCCTTTATTGTCCATCGTTTGGGTGTTTTAAAGTTCACTGCCTGTTTTTTTTAAATTAATTTATATTTCTCATTGTGGGTGGGGTTTGGGGTTTCAAGACATTTACGGCTGATTCATCAATTGTAAACTTTAAAAAAAATCCCAAAAAAGAATGGAGCAACTTCCTCTCCATAAACTCCAAATGATGTAATAATTTCCCAGAAGAATAAGAAGGGATGCTACACTATGGTAGACAAGGCCCTTTCTCAACTTTCTTGACATATGTTGCTGAGATCAATTTTGTTAATTCTTCAAATGGGAAATAGAAATATTTTCCAGCGTTCACCTTCTGATCTTTATCCTACGTTCTGCTGTGAATAATATACAGTGTCGAGAGATTCCCAAATAATTGAATTCTTGTTTTCTTTACATTTTCCAAACTTTTTGGAATTAGGGTTATGGAAAGAAGTAACTAATCATTTGGTGAAGGGACAGAGACAGTTTTCTAAAAGAATGCCAGAGAGAGCCCAGTGCACAAGATAAGCAGACCTATGCTCTGACTAGTCGGCAGAGCCGCATGACGTGGGTGCGCCTGATGTGGGTGGAGACCGAGGCAGTGGATAGCGAGATCTGGAGAAAAGGAAGGAAATGTGATAAAAGGACATAGTAGTTCATTGGAGGCGGGTCCTAGCCGTACGGGACTATTTCATTTTTTTACTATGGGCCTAAGAACAGGCAGGTAATTGCTAACTAAAACCAAAAAGGAGTTTCTTGAAAACCACCTCTGAGTGTGTATAGCAGCGTAAACCTCATTGGAAAATGAAAAAAATGAAAAATGAAAAAACAGCAACATAGGGTTAAAAGTATAATAATAATAACATTTATTACATCAAATACAATAACAACAATTGGTACTGTACAGACAAGGTAGGAAAGAAGTATGGCTAAAAACATACATAGGGAGGGTAGGTTATATTCTCCCTGAGTCCCCTTTAACTATGCTCCTAATTGGTAATGATCACCCTATGTAACCTAGGAGGATATCTTGACATATAAGCATATGCATGGCTCACCGCAGTATATAAAATAATGTGCAATGCATAAAGATAAATGTGGAAGGGCATGCAAGAGAAATGTCAAGAGCTCTTCTGACAAGCCTACAACTGGCAGTAACCCTCGCTCCACCATACCGCTCCATGACCAGCTCTACTCTCACCTACTATATCCTCCCCCATCCCTTGTAGACTGTGATCCCTCGCCGGCAGGGTCCCCGCTCCTCCAGTACCAGTCGCCGTCACGTTTTTGTTCAAGATTATTGTAATTGTTTTTGCGATGTATACCCCATTTTGACATGTAAAGTGCAATGGAATAAATGGCGCTATAATTAGAATAAATAATAATAAAAGACACATATAATGACCTAAGGAATTACATTGATATAAATTGTGTGCATAATATTCTGCAATATAATTAAATAGTATATCAAGTTCAAACCAGAGCAGCAGAATATGCAGGAACAACATCAAAGCACATATCTAGCATATACACAAAATCATACTAACCACAATAAACACTATGTAAATGTGGTTTCAACGGTAACACTAGAAAAAAAGATCAAATAGGGACAATACCTTGAGACATGGTGTATGAGAACAGTTAGGAGGAGCACAGAAGAGAGTGCACAGGCACCTCGACGCGCGTTTCACCACACTGGGCTTTATCAGGAAACGTAATTGCTAACTACCCGTCTCTTGTGCCCGGTACCAATTACTGCATGTGATTCTGCAGCTTCTGTTGACATCACGTCAAGAGAGAAACGGCTCCTCTTTCACTCTGCTTTATTGATGGGGCGTGACTACTGATGTCATGCTGACTGACAGCCACCTCCCTCCTGCCTAACTGCCAAACTGCAGGGTTCCGGCTGTCAATCAGCATGATGTCGGCAGTCACGCCCCACGTCGATAGAGCAGCCCAGAAGACGAAGAGCTGCTTTGTTGACTCAAAGTAGCTGAATCACCAGCAGGAGCAGTCGGTGACCACTGTAAGCCGGTGCGGAATAGAACAGGCAGGTAGTTTTTAGGCCCATAGTAAAAAAAATAAAATAGTTGTGGATAACGGCTTTAATAAGCTTGGTTGCTCTTCTCTGTTCCAGCTCTAGTTCAGCTACTTTGAGAAGCAAACCAGGTAGGGTGGCTGCCCAAGAAAACACGCACCATCTTCAGAAGTTTCTAGATTTTACAATGCGGGAAACCCTCTGGTTGACCTGCGCAGCGTTCACGTAACCTCCTGGGATCTGAACTCTAGCTGAAGCCTTTCATCCCCCCGCCGTCCACGGCTATAACAGATTATTTACACAAACTGGTTGTTTATCTATTTTTCTGAATGTCAACACTAAAACCGAGTCACCGATAAATGACAGAGCTCTTCGGGAAGATAGAGGAACAAACCGGCCAATTATCTGCTCCACACTTTCAAACAAAATGCCATAAAATTACTATAAATTATTTCTTCAGTTCTCAAAGAAGAAAATTGCCGCATACAATGCCTTCATAGAGGATCTGCGCCGATATCTTTTTTTTTTTTGTAATTAGATAGTGTGGATTTGTGAACACGCCAACAGTTGGAATGCGTGCCATTGTGTATCGACAGCCGCGTGTCTCTGGATCGACTGTATAAAGAATGACCGCTGAGAGCAAACTCAAGACTGGCCATTTTATTTATTGATAGCTCACTCTACATTGATTAGAAAGGACAACAGATTTCTTTTTTTTTTTTTTAAGCAAGAGTTGTTCTAAACTTCAATTATACGGTAGAAAAGAGAAAGAGATGGATTCGCCCAATCCATGTAATATCGTATAGGTGAATTTATGATACAGAACTCTACAGATGGGTCCTCTTAGCTAAACATATCTTAAGATGTATCATGTAAAATTAACAGCTTTTTTTTTTAATATTTTGTGATACTCTGCTGGGAAATGTTTATGATGTGTCTACCTCTGGCCACCTAGTGCTTGTTATATGAATTACAGCCTGTTAGAAAATTTCACTGACATGTCATCATGGATATTAAATTGCATTTCTATTGAGAGAAATGGAAGTCTTTAATGAAATCTACGAAAAGGAAACAGTGGACATGTTTGTAATTCCGCCATGTGTTGGATTTCGTTGGATTCCTACAAGAGTGGAAACTCTCTCATTCTAAAGATTGATGGGGGTCTTGGCAGTAAAACCTGTGGCAATAAATAAGTAGTGGCATAGCCTAATAATACAGTTATATGAAAAAGTTTGGGCACCCCTATTAATCTTAAGCTTAATGTTTTATAAAAATTGGTGTTTTTGCAACAGCTATTTCAGTTTGATATATGTAATAACTGTTGGACACAGTAATGTTTCTGCCTTGAAATGAGGTTTATTGTACTAACAGAAAATGTGCAATCTGCATTCAAACAAAATTTGACACGTGCATAAGTATGGGCACCTCACCAGAAAAGTGACATTAATATTTAGTAGATCCTCCTTTTGCAAAAATAACAGCTTCTAGTCGCTTCCTGTAGCTTTTAATGAGTTCCTGGATCCTGGATGAAGGTATTTTTGACCATTCCTCTTTACAAAACAATTCCAGCTCAGTTAAGTTTGATGGTCGCCGAGCGTGGACAGCCCTCTTCAAATGATCCCACAGATGTTCAATGATATTCAGGTCTGGGGACTGGGATGGCCATTCCAGAACATTGTAATTGTTCCTCTGCATGAATGCCTGAGTAGATTTGGAGCGGTGTTTTGGATCATTGTCTTGCTGAAAGATCCATCCCCTGCGTAACTTCAACTTTGTCACTTATTCTTCAACATTATTGTCAAGAATCTGCTGATACTGAGTGGAATCCATGTGTCCCTCAACTTTAACAAGATCCCCGGTGCCGGCATTGGCCACACAGCCCCAAAGCATGATGGAACCTCCACCAAATTTTACTGTGGGTAGCAAGTGTTTTTCTTGGAATGCTGTGTTTTTTTGCCGCCATGCATAATGCCTTTTTGTATGACCAAACAACTCAATCTTGGTTTCATCAGTCTACAAGACCTTCTTCCAAAAAGAAATTGGCTTCTCCAAATGTGCTTTTGCATACCTCAGCCGACTCTGTTTGTGGCGTGCTTGCAGAAACGGCTTCTTCATCACTCTCCCATACAGCTTCTCCTTGTGCAAAGTGCGTTGTATAGTTGACCGATGCACAGTGACACCATCTGCAGCAAGTTGATGCTGCAGCTCTCTGGAGGTGGTCTGAGGATTGTCCTTGACTGATCTCACCATTCTTCTTCTCTGCCTTTCTGATGTTTTTCTTGGCCTGCCACTTCTGGCCTTAACAAGAACTGTCTCTGTGTTCTTCCATTTCCTTACTATGTTCCTCACAGTGGAAACTGACAGATTAAATCTCTGAGACAGATTTTTGTATCCTTCCCCTGAACAACTATGTTGAATAATCTTTGTTTTCAGATCATTTGACAGTTGTTTTGAGGAGCCCATGATGCCACTCTTCAGAGGAGATTCAAACAGGAGAACAACTTGCAAGTGGCCACTTTAAGTAGCTTTTCTCATGATTGCATACACCTGGCTATGAAGTTCAAAGCTCAATGAGGTTACAAAACCAAAAAAAGTGCTTTAGTAAGTCAGTAAAAAGTAGGTAGGAGTATTTAAAACAAGAAAATGATAAGGGTGCCCATACTTATGCACCTGTCAAATTTTGCTTGAATGCAGATTGCACATTTTCTGTTAGTACAATAAACCTCATTGCAAGGCAGAAACATTACTGTGTCCAACAGTTATTACATATATCAAACTGAAATAGCTGTTGCAAAAACACCAATTTTTATAAAACATTAAGCTTAAGATTAATAGGGCTGCCCAAACTTTTTCATATAACTGTATATCATCCATACCAATAGTGGCATAGTCAAAACCAGAAAATCGCCAACTCAAATTTCAAATCTGTAACCGGCGCCTCCACCACTTCTGATAATAATGTGGTCTTCTTTTGTGGCTGATGTTCTTACGGCATCTTTAGACACCAGGTCGAGAAGATAACTACCTATGACTATACCCATGAATGAAGAACTTGTTGTACTCAGACGTAAAGATTGATGAGCCTTCTGAAATGTATCAATGTTCTTGGGATTTTGTTTCGATACCAATCCACATTTTGTCTTTCATAGATAAGACTGAATAGGTTTGTTGCAAATTGACTTGGTGTCAATTTTTTTGGAATCCGCTGAAACAAATTTTTTTTAACAATTTGCTATTCACTTCATATATAGTGATGAGCGAGTATGTTCTGTTAACCCTTTCGCGCAGTATGCTCGGGCGAGCACCGAGTAGTTACAGCTGCTCGGTGATATGTTTGAATCACTCCCGTGTGCATGATTTGCGACGGTTTGACAGCTTTAATACATGTGAGGAATGTGTAAGAAGCAGACATTCCTCACATGTATTAAAGCTGTCAAAAAGTAATGGAAGAGAATGTGATACTCAAGCAATTTTCAAGAGGTCTCTCTCACGTTCTCTGTCCCTGGCTCACAAAGAGTCCGGCTGGCAGAGGAGTCCCTGCGCTTCTAGCAGGGGAATACCATACTTCAGTGCCGTGAGCGGCTCAGATGATTCAAACGAGCTTCTTACGGGGAACCGAGCACTCGATTACCACGCGATACTCGGCACTGCTCTATACTCGATAGAGCACCCTCAAGTATTGAGCAGTGCCGAGCATGCTCACCCATTACTACTGCCAACCTTTTACACATTGCAGAAGATTGCATCAGCTATAGAAGGTTCACATGCAGCCGCACAGGATTCCCCATAGTGTCTAACTGCTATGAAATCGCACAGTCTAAGGCTATGTTCACACAACATTGTTTTTTCCTGCGGTAATTTTCTGCAGCAAAACCTGATCTCTTGCCAGGAGGTTGTTCAGGATTTTTGTTGCTGTTTTCTTGCCTTTTTTGCTTTTTTTTTGCTGCATATTTGGTGCATTTTTTCAGTGTTTTTTCACTGTCCTTTTGTCTCTGTTATGCATGTACATAAAGTTCAGTGAAATAAAAAAAATCTCATTCTGGTTTAGGCACAAAAAATGCTGAAAAAACTTGACACCTGAGTTTTTTCAGCACCCATTACTTCCAATGGGTGAAAAAATGCTGAAAAAACGCTGAAAGAAGTGATATGCTCTATCTTGCAAAAAAAACACGCAAAGCACAAAATCCTGAACAAAAAAAAACCCATGATGTGTGTCCATGAGATTTCTGGAATCTCATAGACTTTGCTGGTACTGAAAAACGCAGGTAAAAATTTGCATTAAAAAACACATCAAAGACGCTGAAAAAAACATGATGTGTGAACATAACCTTACACAGGCAATCAGGAAGGGCTAACATAGCCTGTATAAAAGCAGAGGAATGCAATAGCTATACTGTGGTGAATCTGGATAGTGAGAGGACGTCACAGCTCAACTGTAGAGATACAGAAAGTCATAAAATACTGAATAAACTGTATAGACAGTGTGTGACAGCACAACAGTGAAGTAGATTAGTGTGTGAAGAAAAGAGAATAATACAGTAGATTTAAAATATAGAGGGGAGAAAACATTACTTATGTTACCGTTTACCATCCATTAATATCTTGAAGACCCTTGGACTTTGCTAAGGTTCTGTTTGCACAAACGAGCTTGACAAGTGGTTGGATACAGTCCTAGGAGATCTCCAAGTTTTAAACACATGTTTTTCGGGGCAATCGGAGGATTTGCAGTACTTTTAATTCATGGCAAATATATTCACCGCAAGTCAAATTTTTGACAAAAAATTGATGAAGTTGGCAATATCAGATTTCAAAAATTTTGCTTGGCTCTAGTGTTTAACTCTACCAAATCCCTACAATCCCTATGATCTGCCAATAACCACCCAACAATCTCAAATCTACAGAGCAGGTATAGGGCATTATTGGAAGTCTAACCAACATTGCATGCTTTACCAATTCCCCCCCTCGACATATGATGCCCCATGGAGCACTCTATGGCACATGTAGTATGGAGCCAAAGGGTGCTCCGTGAGTCATCTACCGTTCTTCGAGTGATTGTCAAGTTGTGTTTCACCATTCTCGTCACCTTACTACTAATATTCTTCTCCCTGTATATAACATCTCCTACAATTCCTGGCTCTGCTGCAGGAAATGTGAGATTTTTTTTTCCTTCCTGAATTATTTGATGGCTTAACTGCAGAACAGTGGGGTTGTAGTAATATTTGCGTATTCACGTAAACAGGCATCATTTTTTTTCCGCATGAGTGAGATTCTATAAAATGCTCCAGGTCGCACTTTTGACTGTAGTCATTTAGGCTAAATTGCTTTTCCTTATTTCTGGGTTGAAACTGTAGCTGGAGGGTTCAGCAGATGCTAAAATCTGTACTTGGAGAGAGCTGCATTGAAAATCCGCACCAGCTGCCAACTGACTGTTTACAGAAATAGGACTTTGGTTGTACAATTATTAGCAACAGAGTGTGACGGGCAGCCTTTTTTTTTTATTTTTTACAAGTCGTGGATAAAAAAAGAAGCATATTAATTGGGAAATGAAATGAATACTGGATAAATGGGCATCACTACTGGTACCCGGAGTACAGGCTACTCCGGGGGCCAGAGACACAGTAATTGGAAAATTACTAATTATTAGACGTATATAAAATGCAATCTGGAGGCAAAAACTGCAACTGTCCTGATTAGGAGAGTAGGATAGCCCAGTTGGCCATTTAATTTAAAGACACATTCTCTTTGGAACAAGTTAGGATCTATCCACAGGATAGGTGATAACTATTAGATTGGTAGGAGCCCAAATACTAAGACCCCCACGACTGCTCTACCGCTATGTACTCTATGGGACTCTCATAATCCTATATTCTGCTATCTCTGGCAATCCCACAAGAATGTAGTGGCAGTCACCTAATCCAAATGGAAGAATAGCAGCAGAACCATTATCACTACATGAATACATCACCATATCCATCAGTAGTACATGAATATAGCACCAGAACAACCATCACTACATGAATACATCACCAGAGCCATCAATAATACATGAATACATCACCAGAACAACCGTCACTACATAAATACATCGTCAGAGGCATCAGTAGTACATGAATATAGCACCAGAACAACCATCACTACATGAATGAAAAAAAAGGGAGGAATTCCAGCTTCTGAAGTACAGCAGACAAAACTTTATTCCATAAAAATAGATTCCATGGTTAAAACAGGATTAACTTACACGTTTCAAATGCTCCTAGCGTTGGAGTGTTCGAAACGTGTTAGCTAATCCTGTCTTAACCATGGAATCTGTTTTTATGGAATAAAGTTTTGTCTGCTGCACCTCAGAAGCTGGAATTCCTCCCTTTTTTTTCCTGCAATTTGCTGGCGAGTGGCTCCTCGTCTATTCCGTGCTGGTGTTTGCTTTCTTTTTGTATATCACTACATGAATACATCGCCAGAGTCATCGTCAGAGTAGTACATGAATACAGCACCAGAACAACTGTCAGTACATGAATTCATCGCCAGAGCCTTCAGTAGTAATGAGTACAGCACCAAAACAACCATTACTACATGAATACATCACGAGAACCCTGGTGTATCACGTTTGTAACAGAAAAAATAGATTTTTTTTACTCTGCACAAGCTCTTCATACAGCTGAATTTCACTGCCACAAAATGACAAGCTGAGATATGGCATGCAGTATCACGTTAGTAACAGGCAAAATTAGATTTTTAAAGGTGTACTCGTGCATGGAGCACAATAAAAGCAGCGCACAACAGACTTCTATGACATGGGCCCTGCTGTTTTTGTCTGGATCTCACTAACAGCACAAAAAAAAAACTGCTGGAAGGTCGATTTCACAGCCACACAGGATCCTATCTAAACTATCTGACTTAGAAGCGACCGTCTAGCTAACTACCGTCTAACTATCTTAAATTGCTCAGTATCCAGGAGCAGCCTCTCTGATCTGTTATAGTCACAAAATGGCGCTAAAACAACATGTCCGCTCTTTATATAGAGAGGGTCATGTGATTTCAGCAACCAATGGCACAAGCCCTTGTGTCTGTGACTCGACCCCTGGGCCGTGGGGCACTCGGATCCGGGCAATAGGGGAACGATGGGGGTAGTAGTGGCAACCCGTTTCCGTGGCTCAGGGTGGTCAGTCCAGTGGTAGTCCGTTATGTGCTGATGATTATGTCCGACTACGCCACCCGTGGATTGCGGTTATTAGGAACCGCCGCTGCATGCAGACCGCTGGGGCTGATGAGGTGTGCAGCTAGGGTAGTGTGACTCCCCACGGGAAGAGTGCGGCCCCAGGGCAGTATAATGGATGGTGGGAGTGATGGTGGTGAGAGTCCTAGTACCGGTAGTGCTGGAGGCGCGAAGGAGCACACAGACAACAGGTTGCAGTCCAGGGTCTTTACTAAAACAGGTAAACTGACCCATAAACAGTCCCGGCTAGGAGGGGACCTGGATGTCTGAGAGCAATGGGGAAATTGGCCCTGGTTAGGGTGAGGGTGTAGGCCTACCGTGTTTTCTGCGCTCCTTCTGGCTATCTCCTCTTTATAGGGTAACAGCCCACGTTTCCGAGCTCTCCGTGTATTCTCGCATGTATGGTCTGCGACGTGGGTTCCTTTCTGCTCCCGGCCTGGTACGGCTGTGCTGGTCCCTTCTGTTGTGGCAGAGCCTCCAGGCTTCTTAGGCCATGAAACATACAGTCCCCTGCGGACTGGTTATCTGCTGTAGGATGTGGAATCCTCCCAGCCTCAGACACCAAAGTCTGGTAAATTAAGTCCTCTATCTGCCAAGACAGGCTCACTTCGCCTCTTGTCTCTGGCTTGTGGCTCTCCTCCTGCCACACTTCCTCTTAGGTGCAATACAACTTTCTGTCCCTGCTCTGCTCCGGGACACGTCTCAGTGCTGAGACAGGTCATCCAGTTCTCCCTAACCCTGCCCCCAGTACCAGCTTTCATAGGGGCAGCCTGCTCCCCCTACTGGCCTGAGACAGGAGGTACTGCATGCTAATGTTCCCCTGACTAGAGAACCTCCCCCTGGCTCTCAGACACAGCTTTATTACATTTTGTGGCATCCAGGCCAGGGTGACACATTCCCCCCTAGTGAAATTTAGTACTTCGGGACTAAACAATAAACAAAGACAATATGCATAACAATAAAACATTAATAGACAGACGACACACAAATTGAGTTCTTAAGGTCACAGTGTGGCCTGTGACCGGGTGTCCATATCACCAACACAACGGGGAGCCTTAACCAAGTGGGGGTCTGTCCTACCCCAAGTCCTTTACAGTCTTAGTTCATTCCTGGGTTAGGCTCCGAATGCAGTCCATACAAGGTCCCGGTTATAAAAAGTCCATAACCTTTGAGTCCTTACGGTAGCTGCAGGAAACTGAAACACAGAATTACCAAACATGCATGTAACTTTGCAAACAATTCAACATTTGGCAACAGGGTCTTTTACAATCTTAGCGCGCTCTATATTTTCAGCGAGCGGGTATCTGCCCTTTTGTGCTCCTGGTTGACCTACGTAGCCCACTGTCTGGTGGTGGACTGACTTGGCTTTCCCCACTAGCGTTAGGAGTGCAGCTACCAGCTGGGTGTACAGGTAGGGCAGGCAGCTGTCTGCGGGTCCTTTGGCTTACCGCAGGCATGGCAGGCTCACTGTCAGCAGAGGGTTGACTCTCCTGGGCTGCTGGTACAGGCTCTTCTGCCTCTGGAACCGCTTGCTCCTCTTCACCTTCCGGCTCTGGTGTTGGTTGTTGCTGTGCCGGTTGCAGGAAATGCAGGACGGGTACCACTATGGCATCATTTATGCGAGTCCAGGACTGAGGGAACTCTCAGAGAATGGTGCTGATCATTTCTTCCTTGTCCTCTGCGGGTTCAAGGTCATTCTGATCCTCTTCTGCACTACGGAGTTGCTCGGGGCATCTTTTGAGGTGGTCTCTGGAGACGGTGCTAGTGGTTTCTCCTCCGTCCTTGGTGATCACGCACACCTTCGGGTTGTCGTGATCAGACTGCAGTACGGTGTAGGGTTCCCTTTCCCACTGGTCGTCCAACTTATGTAGCCTTCTCTTCCACTTCAGGACTTGCTCACCAGGTTCTAGGGGACCAGCAGGGGCGTGTTGGTTGAAGAGTTTTTCTTGCCTCTCTCTCACCTGGGCCAGGCTCCTCTCCACACTCTCCTGTACCTTCTTGTACTGCAGTTGCCTTTCCGTATCCCAGTCTGCATCCGGGGAGGTGTCCTCAGGTGTTAGGACTCCCATCTCCAGGTCTACGGTCAGCTTACCTGGTCTGGCTCGCATCAGGAAAGCCGGGGTGCAGTTGGTAGCATTCACCGGCATATGATTGTATAAGTCTATCAGATCCGGCAGTTTTTCTGGCCACAGACTGCGTTCCTCCAGGGGCAACGTCTTTAGGAGATCAATGACTATGATGTTCATTTTATCACACATCCCGTTTGTTTGTGGGTGGTAAGGCGTTGTACGAATCTTCTTACAGCCATAGAGGTTGCAGAACTCCTGGAAAATTTCAGCTTCGAACGCTGGACCCTGGTCCGTCAGGACCTGTTCCGGATACCCGTGTGGACGGCAGAAGTATTGCTGGAAGGCTCTGGCCGCTGTTTGGGCTGTCAAGTCCTTTACCGGGACCACCACTAGAAAACGGGAATAGTGGTCCACGATTGTCAGGGCATGGATGTATCCTGACCGGCTGGGAGCCAATTTGACATGGTCCAGAGCTACCAGCTCAAGAGGCTGCGTGGTGACGATGGGCCTCAAGGGTGTCTTCTGGCTGGTGCGGTCCTTCCTCCTTAGGTGACAAGGGCCACAGTCTCTGCACCATTTTTCTACAGCTCCTCTCATGCCGACCCAAAAGAACCTTCCTCTTAGTAGGAACTCCAGTTTCTTCCAACCGAAGTGTCCCGCTCTGTCATGGTAAGCCCCCAGGACCATAGCTGCATCTCGCCTTGGGACCACGACTTGCCAGGTCAGCTCGTGCGTCCGGTGGTTGACAATCCTTCTGCACAACTTGCCTTCGTAGAGGAACAGCTTGCTCTTTTCTTTCCATAGCTGCTTGGCTTCCTCTGGGGCATCCGGATCCATGCGGGCGTCTTCCTGGGTCAGCAGATCTTTCACCAGGCGGATGGCAGGGTCACTATCTTGGGTCTCGGCCCAGCTGTGGTGAGGTAGGGGATTGATCATCACGGTTGTTAGATCCTCCTCCTTCACGCGGTGGGAGTATTGAGCGGCTCCATACCGGTGAAACACGGGGAGTTCTACCTCCTCCAGCTCTTCTGGGTCTTCGTCACCTTCAGGTAAGTGAGGCATTCTTGATAGGGTGTCCGCGTTGGCATTGGTTTTGCCTGCCCGGTACTTGATCACGAAGTCATAGTTGGAGAGACGGGCCATCCACCGCTGTTCCAGGGCACCCAGTCTTGCATTGTCCAGGTGTGTCAACGGGTTGTTGTCCGTGTACACGGTGAACTTCGCAGAGGCCAGGTAATGCTTGAAGCGTTCCGTCACGGCCCACACCACCACCAAGAATTCTAGCTTGAAGGAGCTGTAATTCTCCGGGTTCCTCTCGGTGGGCCTCAGCTTCCGGCTGGCGTATTTAATCACCCGTTCTCTGCCCTGTTGGTTTTGGGACAGTACGGCTCCCAGTCCCACATTATTGGCATCTGTGTGGAGAATGAAAGGCTGGCCATAATCAGGGTAGGCCAGGATCTCATCCCCCGTGAGGACCATCTTTAGCTGGCGGAAGGACTCCTCCTCCGGTTTATCCCACTTGAAGGGTGGCTTTTGACTTCTGGACTTAGACTGTCCGATCAGAAGGTCCTGCATAGGAGTTGCCATCTTAGTGAACCCGGAGATGAACCTTCGGTAGTAGCCTACCAACCCGAGGAACTGTCTCACCTCTTTGATGTTCGAGGGGCTTGGCCAGCTCTTGATTGCTGTGACCTTGTCAGGGTCGGGGGCTACTCCTTCCGCGCTTACCACGTGCCCTAAGTACTGGACCTTTGGTTTCAACAGGTGACACTTCGATGGCTTCACCTTCAGGCCGTAGCCTGCCAGGGCTTCAACACCTTGGCCAGGTGCTTTAGATGGTCCTCGTAGGTTTTCGAATAGACGATCACGTCGTCCAGGTAAAGGAGGACCGTCTCGAAGTTTCGGTGCCCTAGACAGCATTCCATCAGCCGCTGGAAGGTCCTTGGTGCGTTGCAGAGCCCAAAAGGCATACAGTTGAACTCGCTCAGTCCCATTAGGTGGTGAAGGCGGTCTTCTCCTTGTCAGCCTCTGCCACAGGAACCTGCCAGTACCCGCTAGTAAGGTCCAAAGTAGAAAAGAAGTTAGCTGATTTTAGTGCGGCTAAAGACTCCTCTATTCTGGGCAGCGGGTATGCATCTTTGTGGGTGATACGGTTGATTTGTCTATAGTCCACGCACATTCTCATGGTGCCGTCCTTCTTTTGCACCAGAACCAAGGGGGCTGCCCAGGGGCTACAGCTATCTCTAATGACCCCAGCTTCTTTAATTTCTCTTAGCATGCCCTTTGCGTTCTGATAATGTGCAGGGGGTACAGGTCTGTGTCTCTCTTTTATTGGTGGGTGGCTCCCTGTGGGGATGTGGTGTTCTATCCCTTTTACTCTGCCGAAGTCTAGCGGGTGCTTACTAAAGACTCTCTCGTACTCCTGTACCACCCGGTAGACTCCTTGTTTTTGGTGCAGGGGAGTGTAGTCAGCACCCACGTGGAGTTTCTGGCACCAGTCCTCCTTTTGTTTCTGGGAGCCATTACCCTCCGCCTGTGGAGATGGAGGCAAGGGTTCCACGGCCCTGATAGCTTTGTGTTCAACAACAAACAGTTTGGCGAGTGTAGCGTACCTGGGTAAGTGTACTTCCCTCCCCAATGTTGAGGATTCGGACGGGCACCCTCCCATGATGGACATCAACCACCCCCCGGGCTGTCAAAATGGTGGGCCTGCTGTCTGAGTACACGGGTTCTACCATGGCTTGGTAGTCTCTACCTCTCAACCCGATTGCAGTCCGACACCAGATCATCATTTCACTTTTGGGAGGCATGGAAATGGGGAATGGGTCAATCAGTCTTACGCTACCGATCTCACCACCAGACAGTTCTACCTGCTGCCGTCTCATCAGGGCTTTTATCTCCTTGTTGAGGACTCTCTGTTGGCTGGAACTAGCATTCACCGCCACCTGTTGTAGAATTACAATTACCTCTGAAAGACAATTTTCAATTACATTAGTACCCACAGTTATTTTAGGGTGACTTTCACGTCGGTCAATGTCCACAATGATTACTCCCTGTGCCGGTAGTTCAACTTTACCAATTTTAATGGTCATCTCCTTGAACCCCATCTGTGGCACGGGTAAGCCATTACTGGCGATGATACTCAAGTTACTGTCTGGATACCGTGTGATATCAGCATCTGTCCAATACTGCTTAAAAAGTACATAAGGGATAGTGGTTACTTGCGACCCAGTATCCAGCAAGGCGCTCATGGGGATACCGTCCAGCACCACGGGTAAAACCGGGCGCCCCCCAACGTACTTATTACGCCAATTGTAAGGGCCTGGTGATCTTATGCCTGGGGGTTGGCCCTCTGCCCCAGGTTGGACCCGTTTAAATGACAGTACCTGGAAATGTGTCCGGGCTGGTTGCATTGACGGCAAATGGGCTGTCCATCCTCTGCGTAGCGGTCTGTGGGCCTCACTCGGAACGACGGGATCCTCCTCTGTCGACGCCACGGGACATCCTCCGGACTTGAAGCCAGCTCGATGGGTCTTGACGGGTCCACTTGTAACGCCTGGACAGTCCTGGTCAACGCCGCGACGCTCCTGGTCAGCTCCTGGACTTGGTGGTGCAGGTCTTTCGACGGGGCTTGGTTCAGGGTCTGTGCATCAGCCCCCACGGGGTCCATAGAGGAGGGCGCCGCCTCCTGGTGGTAGGTGAGAGCAGGGCGCCGGGGGTTTATAGCGCCACTGGTTGCAGATTCACGGAGCACCCTTATGGCCCTGTCCTTAAATTGGGCAAAGGTCAGGTCGGGGTTCTGAAAGAACATGAGGCGCAGTTGGGCCCTGTGGGCGCTAGACAGCAGACCTTCTATGAATTGTTCTGTTAGCAGCTTATCCGTTTCCTGCACACTGCCAGGGTCAGTTTGTTGAATAGCCCTCAAGGCTTCCTGCAGATTTAGGGCATAGTCTCTGATGCTGTCCTGTGCCCGCTGCTTACATTCATAGAACCTCATTTTAATCTCAGAGGAGGTACGTGTGTCAAAGGTACCCCACAGCCGGGCCAGAATACCCTTCACAGTCCTTTTCTCCTCAGTGGGCCATGATTTTACCTCCCTTTGGGCTGCGCCAGTTAACTGCCCTGTTAGTATGCTGACCTTCTGTTCCTCTGTCAGGGGGTAGACTTGGAACAAACTGTACAGCCTTTCCTTAAAGTCAGTTAGGGCATGGGGCTCCCCTGAGTACTTGGGCAGCCAGGTCGCTCCAGGGATGTAGGGCAGGGAAAAGGGCATCACCGCTGCTGCAGCTGCGTTGGTGGTAGTGGGCGCCTCTGTGTCCGACATCTTCCTCCCCCCTAGTTAAGCGCGGCCTACCTTCCGATGATCCTCTTCTGTAGGCCGTGGCTCCACTGCTGCTGCTCTGGACGAGGACCTTGCGTCGCGTCCTGATGACGTCAGCGTCGGTCTCTCTCCCTTCCAGGACCTTGCGCAGCGCCGGTGCGTGGGGCGGAGCTTCGGATCTCGCGCGGTTTGGACGTCCACGCCCCTCTTCTTCCCGCGCGGCGTCCTGAAGATGGCGTCCGATGGCGGGAAAACGGCTGAAGATGGCGGGAACCGATGGAAGATGGCGGGAAACGGCTCCGGATGGCGGGAAACCTCTTTTCAGGTAAGTGCAGAGTCTTTTCTAGGCACGCAATACCCGTTTGTGGCGGGTTGGTTTCAATCCTGCCGACTACGCCAAAGCTGACTCGCCCCCTGGGCCGTGGGGCACTCGGATCCGGGCAATAGGGGAATGATGGGGGTAGTAGTGGCAACCCGGTTCCGTGGCTCAGGGTGGTCAGGCCAGTGGTAGTCCGTTATGTGCTGATGATTATGTCCGACTACGCCACCCGTGGATTGCGGTTTTTAGGAACCGCCGCTGCATGCAGACTGCTGGGGCTGATGAGGTGTGCAGCTAGGGTAGTGTGACTCCCCACGGGAAGAGTGCGGCCCCAGGGCAGTATAATGGATGGTGGGAGTGATGGTGGTGAGAGTCCCAGTACCGGTAGTGCTGGGGGCATGAAGGAGCACACAGACAACAGGTTGCAGTCCATTGTCTTTACTAAAACAGGTAAACTGACCCATAAACAGTCCCGGCTAGGAAGGGACCTGGATGTCTGAGAGCAATGGGGAAATTGGCCCCGGTCAGGGTGAGGGTGTAGGCCTACTGTGCTTTCTGCGCTCCTTCTGGCTATCTCCTCCTTATAGGGTAACAGCCCACGTTTCCGAGCTCTTCGTGTATTCTCGCATGTATGGTCTGCGACGTGGGTTCCTTTCTGCTCCCGGCCTGGTACGGCTGTGCTGGTCCCTTCTGTTGTGGCAGAGCCTCCAGGCTTCTTAGGCCAAGAAACATACAGTCCCCTGCGGACTGGTTATCTGCTGTAGGATGTGGAATCCTCCCAGCCTCAGACACCAAAGTCTGGTAAATTAAGTCCTCTATCTGCCAAGACAGGCTCACTTCGCCTCTTGTCTCTGGCTTGTGGCTCTCCTCCTGCCACACTTCCTCTTAGGTGCAATACAACTTTCTGTCCCTGCTCTGCTCCGGGACACGTCTCAGTGCTGAGACAGGTCATCCAGTTCTCCCTAACCCTGCCCCCAGTACCAGCTTTTATAGGGGCAGCCTGCTCCCCCTACTGGCCTGAGACAGGAGGTACTGCATGCTAATGTTCCCCTGACTAGAGAACCTCCCCCTTGCTCTCAGACACAGCTTTATTACATTTTGTGGCATCCAGGCCAGGGTGACACATCTGGACATTGTGGATCGTTCCTGCTCCCTGATTTGCTAGCCGTAATCTGCACACATACAGTTAGAAAAAAAAATTAGATTACCTCTCTCCACCCCCTCCCCTCATCAATCACGTCCCCCCCGCTCATTATACAGCACCACTATCCTAGCCAAAGTGCTGAAAATACTGTAGTGGAAATGCAATAATTTCCTGCACTTTTACCGAATTTTGCTGATTTTAAGTAAAAACGCTCGGGTGTCCGATCACGAGTTCGAATGTCCAATGTTAATGCCAAATTTGAAATTGGCGAATGTTTTACGAACATGTTCACTCTTCTCTACTCCTGGCAAGTACTTGATTCTGCTTCCATCTCAAAAAAGGCTCGTCTTGAAGAGATCACTTATTTGGGGTTATTTCCCCCATTGGAACATGTTTTGCATTGTTTTAATTTCTATAAAATTAAAAATAATTTTAAAAAATAAAGAAATTATTTTTTTTTATTAAAAATTAAAAAAATTAAAAAGTAACAACATAGATCAGAGATCACCAACCTTCCTAACCACAAGAGCTGTGTTCAGTTTTGAGAGACATCCATGAGCCACATTCTATGCAAAGAAATCGGATTAGCCCCCCATTTGTCCATTTGAAGGTTATAATTCTCGGTGTGCTCCCTAATAAAGTAATAATGACGTCAATACTATATATATATAATATATATAATTGTCTTATCCCGTCTGTCTGTCTGTCTGTCCAGGAAACCCTGCGTCGCTGATTGATCCGGCCGTGGCCAATTAGCGACGCGGGATTTCAGAAAAAAGATGGCGGCCGTTAGCGGCTCATCTGCCACACGGAGGTCAGCAGCGATGCAGCCGGGAGATGACCGGCACCAGCCGGTCTTCTTCCGGCTGATCGCAGCAGAACTACCCCGACCGACGGCGCCGCTGACCTCCATGCGGCTACCGTCGGGAGATCAGCGCCTAGGGCCGCTGATCTCCCGACGGTAAGTGTGAAGGGAGGACTGGGGAGCGGCGCCGCCGGTCGGGATGCTTCTGCTGCGAGCAGCCGGTCATCTCCCAGCTGCTCGCAGCGGAAGTACCCGCACAAGCAGCGCCGCTCCCGGGCCCACACTAATACGACGCTGATTGGTCGCTGCCGACGGCCGCGACCAATCAGCGATATTGGCGCCAAATTTAAACACCGCTCTGCTGATTGCGCCCGGTGTACCGCATACATATTCTAGAATACCCGATGCGTTTGAATCGGGCCACCATCTAGTAAAGTAATAATGGTCCTGGTGTCCCCTTATAAAATAGTAATGCCCTGAGTGCCCCCCAAATAAAGTAATAAAGCCTCAAGCGCCACCTTAAGAATAATTATCTGAGCAAAGCTCATAAAGTAATATTGTCCCTTTTATGCCCACTAAAAAAAGTGATATTGTCCTGAATGCCCCTTATAAAGTAATAAAGCCCCTCTAATCAGTAATTATGACCCATATGGACAGTCTCTTGGCTGAGCATACAGCCCCAAGCCTCACATCAAGGGCTCATGAGCTACATGTGCAGAGACCCCTACAGATTTGTGCACTCCTGGCAGAGACCCCTACAGATTTGTGCACTCCTGGCAGAGACCCCTACAGATTTGTGCACTCCTGGCAGAGACCCCTACAGATTTGTGCACAAAGCCAATTATATTAGCTTACTAAATTAAAAATGCAGTAATTTGGGGTACTTTAGCTTTTCTCACCACTGTATCTACCTAGAAGGTTACAAAAGAAACAAAAATGATAGAATGTCTTATTTTACTTTAATTATAGTGCGGCAATTTATACTTCAATGTTCCACCTGCATTTACAACTCCAGACAGGGAGGACTGTACTTAACAAGGTGCCATTTCATCGCTGACCCCATCCTTTAAATGTCATTTAGAGCCCTTGTTCTAAAGAGAGAAGAAGCTTTTAAATTCAGATACCCGTTTAATGAGTTATTCCATTTATTGCAGGGCTGGACAGCATGACACAGGAAGGCGACTAGTGTTTGTGCATTACTCTCGATGTGCCCTGCCTATTAATAGGGGAACTTTAGAAAGAGACGCTCAATGGTTTACCCACTCCATGTTGTTCCTTGAAGATAAGGGAAACCTTTTCTGCAAGATTGAAACTGTAGAGAGCAAAGTAATTCTCACTCTGATCAGTCATTGTAAACAATGTATCTCATGAAATCAATGGATTTCTCATACGGTATAGACTCCATATGTTATAACAGCTGTTAACTAAAGGGGCAATTAAAAAAATAAAAAACTATATATACGAGTATTTTTATAACATAAATAATTGCAAAAACTTGTGGGAGTTTTTCACACACTTAGTGCTGCTATTTTTCTGGATTTATGTATATGTATATATATATATATATATATACAGAGGGTAAAATAAGGTGTTGAACACGTCACCAATTTTCAAAGTAAATATATTTCAAAAGGTTCTATTGACATGAAATAGAGGTTGAGTACAATACTTATTGAAATAATTGAACCTGCTGATTCCAGGTCTTTTTGTAGCTCTTCATAGGTGGTACTTGTCTCGCAGACAACTCTTCTGATAATTATTTTCACTCCTCTATCTGAAATCTTGTGGGGAGCACCTGGTCGTGGCTGGTTTAAGGTGAAATGATTTTCTTTTTACTTCCGGATTATGGCCCCAACAGTGCTTACAGGAACCTTCAGTAGTTTAGAAATTCTTCTGTAACCAATGCCATCAATACGTTTTGCAACAATAAGGTTGTGCAGGTCTTGAGACAGCTCAATGGTTTTAACCATCATGAGATGCTTCTTGTCTGGCATCTTGGTAATAAGACACCTCTTTATAGTTCATCAGTTGAACCAGCTGATATTATTTGTCACTAAGAGGCAGGATTGCTTTCTAATTACTGATAGATTTCAGCTAGTGTCATGACTTTCCAGTGCTTTTTCACCTCGCTCTCTTGATGTGTTCAAAACTATTTCCCTGTGTTATTTCTCATTATTACATATTACTTAACTTATGGACATCTATGGCAACTTCTTTGCCTGTATGGATTGGATGGATTGTTACCAACATCTGGTGAGAATTTCATGCCAATAACACCTTTAGAAATAGATTTACTTTGAAAATTGATGACGTGTTCAATACTTATTTACCCCACTGTATATATTTTCCTGCCAATCTGATGATTAAAGGGGCCACTATGCTTCAACAAGCGCTGTATTCCATTCTCTTATCAGTCTCAGCGCCTTACTTTTACTAGTGGCCACACCTGGTATTACAGTTCAGTCTCTTGCCCTTCAATTTGACAAAGAAAATGTAGAACCAAGTGGCTTGAACCCTTGATAAGCAATTGAATGTGCAATTGGCATGAAGATGCCCAGGGTTGTGGCACTCGATGGTGGTAAGAGGATGCGACAAAGACTGTATGGGGGACAGTGAGCAACAAATTGATATATATTGGTTGTTTGATGAGCGAACCCAAAATTAAAAGTTTGGGATTTGTACCGGACAGTTAGTGTCTGGTACTAAACGCTGAACACAGACTTCTCCCGGAAGTCCGTTGCAAAGTTCGGAGTTCCTGGGGAAGTCCGGAGAGAGAGGGAAAGAGAGAATTTTTTTTTTCATATCCAAAGTTTGAGTCTCCATTATTTTCAGTGGGGTTCGGGTTCTGGTTCAAGTTCGGGTATAGTTCTGGTACCCGAGCTGAACTTTGGACTAAAGTTTGGTTCGGTACCAGAACCTGGACTTCTATGGGTCCACTCTTTATTTTTTCTATATCTTATGTTTATTATGCTCTAGGATATCTCCAGACCCCAGAAAATAAAAAGAGACATTCAATTCATGGAGAATAAATCTGAATTTCGTGATAAAATCCAGCAGATTTGGTAAATTTGAACCTTATCAGGTTCGCTTAACCTTAGCATTCAGCCTTACCATTTTACAATTTTCGTGATGGAATCCTATCTCTTGTGATATAAATTCAATGCATTCTTATACGGGCACATATACAGTGCTGGCCAAAAGTATTGGCACCCCTGCTATTCTGTCAGATAATACTCCGTTTCTTCCTGAAAATGATTGCAATCACAAATTCTTTGGTATTATTCTCTTCATTTAATTTGCTTGCAAGGAAAAAACACAAAAGAGAATGAAGCAAAAATCAAATCATTGATCATTTCACACAAAACTCCAAAAAAGGGCCGGACAAAAGTATTGGCACCCTCAGCCTAATACTTGGTTGCACAACCTTTAGCCAAAATAACTGCGAACAACCGCTTCCGCTAACCATCAATGAGTTTCTTACAATGCTCTGCTGGAATTGTAGACCATTCTTCTTTGGCAAACTGCTCCAGGTCCCTGATATTTGAAGGGTGCCTTCTCCAAACTGCCATTTTGAGATCTCTCCACAGGTGTTCTATGGGATTCAGGTCTGGACTCATTGCTGGCCACCTTAGAAGTCTCCAGTGCTTTCTCTAAAACCATTTTATAGTGCTTTTGGAAGTGTGTTTTGGATCATTGTTCTGCTGGAAGACCCATGACCTCTGAGCGAGACCCAGCTTTCTCACACTGGGCCCTACATTATGCTGCAAAATTTGTTGGTAGTCTTCAGACTTCATAATGCCATGCACACGGTCAAGCAGTCCAGTGCCAGAGGCAGCAAAGCAACCCCAAAACATCAGGGAACCTCCGCCATGTTTGACTGTAGGGACCGTGTTCTTTTCTTTGAATGCCTCTTTTTTTTTCCTGTACACTCTATGTTGATGCTTTTTCCCAAAAAGCTCTACTTTTGTCTCATCTACCAGAGAACATTCTTCCAAAACGTTTTAGGCTTTCTCAGGTAAGTTTTGGCAAACTACAGCCTGGCTTTTTTATGTCTCGGGGTAAGAAGTGGGGTCTTCCTGGGTATCCTACTATACAGTCCATTTTCATTCAGGCGCCGACGGATAGTACGGGTTGACACTGTTGTACCCTCGGACTGCAGGGCAGCTTGAACTTGTTTGGATGTTAGTCGAGATTCTTTATCCACCATCCGCACAATCTTGCGTTGAAATCTCTTGTCAATTTTTCTTTTCCGTCCACATCTAGGGAGGTTAGCCACAGTGCCATGGGCTTTAAACTTCTTGATGACACTGCGCACGGAAGACACAGGAACATTCAGGTCTTTGGAGATGTACTTGTAGCCTTGAGATTGCTCATGCTTCCTCACAATTTGGTTTCTCAAGTCCTCAGACAGTTCTTTGGTCTTCTTTCTTTTCTCCATGCTCAATGTGGTACACACAAGGACACAGGACAGAGGTTGAGTCAACTTTAATCCATGTTAACTGGCTGCAAGTGTGATTTAGTTATTGCCAACACCTGTTAGGTGCCACAGGTAAGTTACAGGTGTTGTTAATTACACGAATTAGAGAAGCAATACATGATTTTTCAAAGGGTGCCAATACTTTTGTCCACCCCCTTTTTTAGGTTTGGTGTAGAATTATATCCAATTTGGCTTTAGGACAATTCTTTTTGTGTTTTTTTCATTGAAGACAAATTAAATGAAGAGAATAATACCAAAGAATTTGTGATTGCAATCATTTTCAGGAAGAAACTGAGTATTATCTGACAGAATTGCAGGGGTGCCAATACTTTTGGCCAGCACTGTAGCATAAGCAATGCCCAACAGAGTAATTTTTTTTTTTAAAACTGGTCATCTCGCACCACCTATCTTGGGATATCTCATGCAAAGAGTAAAGGTAAATAATAGAGATGACTGAACTCAAACTGTAAAGTTCTTCCAGGAGAAGTTCGTTTTACAGTTTGGGAGTTCTGAAGAGTAGTGATGAGCGAGTATGTTCGGTTAACCCTTACAGCACGTATACTCGGGCGAGTACCGAGTATCTTCAGCGTACTCCGTGATATGTTTGAATCTCTCCCGTGTGCATGATTTGCAACTGTTTGACAGCTTTAATACATGTGAGGAATGCTTGTTTCTTTTGTATTCCAAACATGTATTAAAGCTGTCAAACAGTCGCAAATCATGCACACGGGAGCGATTCAACCATATCACCGAGTACGCTGAAGATACTTGGTATTCGCCGAGGCATACTTGCTGAAAGGGTTAGCCGAACATATTCGCTCATCACTACCGGGGAGGAGAGACAGAGAATTCGAGTCACCGTTGATTTTTATGGGGTTTGGGTTCAGGTTCAAGTTCTGGTAGAGTTCTTGTAACCGAACCAAACTTTGGACTAAAGCTCGGTCGAACCCGACGAACTCGAACTTCCACGGGTCCGCTCATCCCTAGTAAATAAGAAACATTCATACATCTGTTAATACTTTGAATGCAAATTCGATTTCATCCTACAGAACAAGACTCCATCAACTTGGTTCCTGTAGTTTCCTCTGGTTCCAGGTTTGGTTCTACCCATCACTATGGTTTTCTCTTTTACTAATCATAATCTTAGACTGGTGGCCCTTTTTGGGATTTTGAAATCCAGAACAGAGATCCACTAAGCCGTGTCTTCTGCTCTTAGCGATCCTGTCTCATAATACATTTTGTGAACTAATAAGAAGTTGTCATGCGGAATGCGGAAGCAATGCTTGTCAAAAGGATACCCTTTATTTAGGATTTTCATCAGTTAGACAAAAAAAGAAACCCTCTACAAAGAGTATTACTCTTTCTCAATATGTGTCTGGAAGTTCAAGCATGTCCATGAATTATAAGGAATGGCTACTGATAATAATGAACACCATGCAATACTCATTTTCGCCTGTGGAGGCACTGCAGGCAAATGTAACACATAATGATATTCCTTCTGCAGACAATCTGTGATCAGATTATTTTATGAAGACCCTTTTAACAACAAAAAAATATTGTAAAAATTTACCTTCACTTGTTTATGTGCGATATGAAGTGGCTATGTTTGAGCAAATGTCTATACAAGGATGTGTCGTTCTGTAACGATTGCTTTTCCTATGTATTTTCGATGGAGGTAATGATTATCTAATGTTGACATTAAGCAAAATAAAATCTATGACTGTAAAATGGTAATTTCCTTCTCTCCCACTGGCTTTACTTGCTGATATTTATTCCGTGGATACGAGAGGTTCAGAAATATTATTTGTTCATAAATCAGATAATATTAGATGGAGCTTTAAGCCCATTTCAACCAATCTTATACCAAAGATGATGCTCTGTTAAATCTCCGCTCTTGAGCTGTTTATTCCTCTAGCTCAACATTTCTATGGAATTAAAGACTTTAGATAAATGTGCAGTCTCCCCGACAGATAAAGATGGTGATTAAGATAAGGTAAGAAATATCTTATTCACAGGGATTGCTCTCGGATTGTTTATGACACAAATGCACTAAAGTGTAAAGAGTAACTCTAGAGATATTAACATTTTGTTTTCTTCATGCCCAAATTCTTCTTATATTATAGCAGTATTATAGTAGTTATATTCTTGTACATAGGAGCAGTATTATAGTAGTTATATTCTTGTACATAGGCGCAGTATTATAGTAGTTATATTCTTGTACATAGGAGCAGTATTATAGTAGTTATATTCTTGTACATAGGGAGCAGTATTACAGTAGTTATATTCTTGTACATAGGAGCAGTATTATAGTAGTTATATTCTTGTACATAGAAGCAGTATTATAGTAGTTATATTCTTGTACATAGAGCAGTATTATAGTAGTTATATTCTTGTACATAGGGGCAGTATTATAGTAGTTATATTCTTGTACATAGGAGCAGTATTATAGTAGTTATATTCTTTTACATAGGGGGCAGTATTATAGTAGTTATATTCTTGTACATAGGGGCAGTATTATAGTAGTTATATTCTTGTACATAGAAGCAGTATTATAGTAGTTATATTCTTTTACATAGGGGGCAGTATTATAGTAGTTATATTCTTGTACATAGGGGCAGTATTATAGTAGTTATATTCTTGTACATAGAAGCAGTATTATAGTAGTTATATTCTTTTACATAGGGGGCAGTATTATAGTAGTTATATTCTTGTACATAGAGCAGTATTATAGTAGTTATATTCTTGTACATAGGGGCAGTATTATAGTAGTTATATTCTTGTACATAGGAGCAGTATTATAGTAGTTATATTCTTTTACATAGGGGGCAGTATTATAGTAGTTATATTCTTGTACATAGGGGCAGTATTATAGTAGTTATATTCTTGTACATAGAAGCAGTATTATAGTAGTTATATTCTTTTACATAGGGGGCAGTATTATAGTAGTTATATTCTTGTACATAGGGGCAGTATTATAGTAGTTATATTCTTGTACATAGGAGCAGTATTATAGTAGTTATATTCTTTTACATAGGGGGCAGTATTATAGTAGTTATATTCTTGTACATAGAAGCAGTATTATAGTAGATATATTCTTGTACATAGAAGCAGTATTATAGTAGTTATATTCTTGTACATAGGAGCAGTATTATAGTAGTTATATTCTTGTACATAGGGGCAGTATTATAGTAGTTATATTCTTGTACATAGGAGCAGTATTATAGTAGTTATATTCTTGTACATAGGAGCAGTATTATAGTAGTTATATTCTTTTACATAGGGGGCAGTATTATAGTAGTTATATTCTTGTACATAGGGGCAGTATTATAGTAGTTATATTCTTGTACATAGAAGCAGTATTATAGTAGTTATATTCTTGTACATAGAGCAGTATTATAGTAGTTATATTCTTGTACATAGGGGCAGTATTATAGTAGTTATATTCTTGTACATAGGAGCAGTATTATAGTAGTTATATTCTTGTACATAGGAGCAGTATTATAGAAGTTATATTCTTTTACATAGGGGGCAGTATTATAGTAGTTATATTCTTGTACATAGGGGCAGTATTATAGTAGTTGTATTCTTGTACATAGGAGCAGTATTATAGTAGTTGTATTCTTGTACATAGGAGCAGTATTATAGCAGTTATATTCTTGTACATAGAAGCAGTATTATAGTAGTTATATTCTTGTACATAGAGCAGTATTATAGTAGTTATATTCTTGTACATAGAGCAGTATTATAGTAGTTATATTCTTGTACATAGGGGCAGTATTATAGTAGTTATATTCTTGTACATAGGAGCAGTATTATAGTAGTTATATTCTTTTACATAGGGGGCAGTATTATAGTAGTTATATTCTTGTACATAGGGGCAGTATTATAGTAGTTGTATTCTTGTACATAGGAGCAGTATTATAGTAGTTGTATTCTTGTACATAAGAGCAGTATTATAGCAGTTATATTCTTCTACATAGGGGCAGTATTATAGTAGTTATATTCTTGTACATAGGGGCAGTATTATAGTAGTTATATTCTTGTACATAGGAGCAGTATTATAGTAGTTATATTCTTTTACATAGGGGGCAGTATTATAGTAGTTATATTCTTGTACATAGGGGCAGTATTATAGTAGTTGTATTCTTGTACATAGGAGCAGTATTATAGTAGTTGTATTCTTGTACATAGGAGCAGTATTATAGCAGTTATATTCTTCTACATAGGGGCAGTATTATAGTAGTTATATTCTTGTACATAGGGGCAGTATTATAGTAGTTATATTCTTGTACATAAGAGCAGTATTATAGTAGTTATATTCTTGTACATAGGAGCAGTATTATAGTAGCCATATTCTTGTAAATAGGAGCAGTATTATAGTAGTTATATTCTTGTACATAGGGGGCAGTATTATAGTAGTTATATTCTTGTACATAGGGCCATTATTACACTAGTGATATTCTTGTACATAGGAGCAGTATTATAGTAGTTATATTCTTCTATACAGGAGACCGTATTATAGTAGTTATATTCTTGTACATAGGGGCTGTATTATAGAAGTTATATTCTTGTACATAGGGGTAGTATTATAGTAGATATATTCTTGTACATAGGGGCAGTATTATAGTAGTTATATTCTTGTACATGAGACCAGTATTACAGTAGTTATATTTTTGTACATAGGGGCTGTATTATAGTAGTTATATTCTTGTACATAGGGGCAGTATTATAGTAGATATATTCTTGTACATAGGGGCAGTATTATAGTAGTTATATTCTTGTACATAGGAGCAGTATTATAGTAGTTATATTCTTGTACATAGAAGGCAGTATTATAGTAGATATATTCTTGTACATAGGGGCAGTATTATAGTAGTTATACTCTTCTACATAGGGGCAGTATTATAGTAGTTATATTCTTGTACATAGGAGGCAGTATTATAGTAGTTATATTCTTGTACATAGGGAGCAGTATTATAGTAGCTAAATTCTTGTACAAAGGGGGCAGTATTATAGTAGTTATATTCTTGTACATAGGGGGCAGTATTATAGTAGATATATTCTTAGACATAGCAGGAGTATTATAGTAGTTATATTCTTGTACATAGGGGGCAGTATTACAGAAGTTATATTCTTGTACACAGGATCAGTATTATAGTAGTTATATTCTTGTACATAGGAGCAGTATTATAGTAGTTATGTTCTTGTACATAGGAGCAATATTATAGCAGATATATTCCTGTACATAGGAGCAGTATTATAGTAATTATATTCTTGTAAATAGGGTGCAGTATTATAGTAGTTATATTTTTGTACATAGGAACAATATTATACTAGTTATATTCTTCTACATAGGAGGCAGTATTATAGTAGTTATATTCTTGTACATAGGAGGCAGTATTATAGTAGTTATATTCTTGTACATAGGGAGCAGTATTATAGTAGCTAAATTCTTGTACAAAGGGGGCAGTATTATAGTAGCTAAATTCTTGTACAAAGGGGGCAGTATTATAGTAGTTATATTCTTGTACATAGGGGAAGTATTATAGTAGTTATATTCTTGTACATAGGGGAAGTATTATAGTAGTTATATTTTTGTATATAGGGGGCAGTATTATGATACTTATATTCTTGTACATACGAGGCAGTATTATAGTAGTTATATTCTTGTACATAGGGGGCAGTATTATAGTAGTTATATTCTTGTACATAGGGGCTGTATTATAGTAGTTATATTCTGGTACATAGTGGCAGTATTATAGTAGTTATACTCTTCTACATAGGAGTAGTATTATAGTAGTTATATTCTTGTACGTAGGAGGCAGTATTATAGTAGTTATATTCTTGTACATAGGGAGCAGTATTATAGTAGCTAAATTCTTGTACAAAGGGGGCAGTATTATAGTAGTTATATTCTTGTACATAGGGGGCAGTATTCTAGTAGATATATTCTTGTACATATCAGGAGTATTATAGTAGTTATATTCTTGTACATAGGGGGCAGTATTACAGAAGTTATATTCTTGTACACAGGAACAGTATTATAGTAGATATATTCTTGTACATAAGAGCAATATTATAGCAGATATATTCCTGTACATAGGAGCAGTATTATAGTAGTTATATTCTTGTAAATAGGGGGCAGTATTATAGTAGTTATATTCTTGTACAAATGAACAATATTATAATAGTTATATTCTTCTACATAGGAGGCAGTATTATAGTAGTTATATTCTTGTATGTAGGGGGCAGTATAATAGTAGTTATATTCTTGTACATAGGGGCTGTATTATAGTAGTTATATTCAAGTTCATAGGGGCAGTATTATAGCAGTTACATTCTTGTACATAGGGAGCAGTATTATAGTAGTTATATTCTTGTACATAGGGGCAGTATTATAGTAGTTATATTCTTGTACATAGGAGGCAGTATTATAGTAGTTATATTCTTGTACATAGGGGGCAGTATTATAGTAGTTATATTCTTGTACATAGGGGGCAGTATTATTATGCTTATATTCTTGTACATAGGGGGCAGTATTATAGTAGTTATATTCTTGTACATAGGGCCATTATTATAGTCGTTATATTCCTGCACATAGGAGCACTAATATAGTAGTTATATTCTTGTACATAGGAGCAGCATTATAGCAGTTATATTCTTGTACATAGAAGCATTATTTTAGTAGTTCTGTTCTTGTACATAGGGGAAGTATTATACTAGTTATATTCTTGCACATAGGAGGCCGTATTATAGTAGTTATATTCTTGTATATAGGGGGCAGTATTATTGTACTTATATTCTTGTACATAGGAGGCAGTATGATAGTAGTTATATTCTTGTATATAGGGGGCAGTATTTTAGTAGTTATATTGTTGTACATAGGGGCTGTATTATAGTAGTTATATTCTTGTACATAGAAGGCAGTATTATAGTAGATATATTCTTGTACATAGGGGCAGTATTATAGTAGTTATACTCTTCTACATAGCGGCAGTATTATAGTAGTTATATTCTTGTACATAGAAGGCAGTATTATAGTAGATATATTCTTGTACATAGGGGCAGTATTATAGTAGTTATACTCTTCTACATAGGGGCAGTATTATAGTAGTTATATTCTTGTACATAGGAGGCAGTATTATAGTAGCTAAATTCTTGTACAAAGGGGGCAGTATTATAATAGTTATATTCTTGTACATAGCAGGAGTATTATAGTAGTTATATTATTGTACATAGGGGGCAGTATTACAGAAGTTATATTCTTGTACACAGGATCAGTATTATAGTAGTTATATTCTTGTACATAGGAGCAGTATTATAGTAATTATATTCTTGTAAATAGGGGGCAGTATTATAGTAGTTATATTTTTGTACAAAGGAACAATATTATACTAGTTATATTCTTCTACATAGGAGGCAGTATTATAGTAGTTATATTCTTGTACATAGGAGCAGTATTATAGTAGTTATATTCTTGTACATAGGAGGCAGTATTATAGTAGTTATATTCTTGTATAAAGGGGGCAGTATTATAGTACTTATATTCTTGTACATAGGAGGCAGTATTATAGTAGTTATATTCTTGTATATAGGGGGCAGTATTATAGTAGTTATATTCTTGTACATAGGGGCTGTATTATAGTAGTTATATTCACGTTCATAGGGGCAGTATTATAGTAGATATATTCTTTTACATAGGGGCAGTATTATAGTAGTTATATTATTACACATAGGAGCAGTATTACAGTAGATATATTCTTGTACATAGGAGCAGTATTATAGTTGTTATATTTTTGTACATAGGGGCAGTATTATAGTAGTTATATTCTTGTACATAGGAGGCAGTATTATAGTAGTTATATTCTTGTACATAGGAGCAGTATTATAGAAGTTATATTCTTGTACATAGAGGGCAGTATTATAGTAGCTATATTCCTGTACATAGGGGGCAGTATTATAGTAGTTATATTCTTGTACATAAGGGGCAGTATTATTATACTTATATTCTTGTACATAGGGGGCAGTATTATAGTAGTTATATTCTTGTACATAGGGCCATTATTATAGTAGTTATATTCCTGCACATAGGAGCACTATTATAGTAGTTATATTCTTGTACATAGGAGCAGCATTATAGCAGTTATATTCTTGTACATAGAAGCATTATTATAGTAGTTATATTCTTGTACATAGGGGAAGTATTATACTAGTTATATTCTTGCACATAGGAGGCAGTATTATAGTAGTAATATTCTTGTATATAGGGGGCAGTATTATTGTACTTATATTCTTGTACATAGGAGGTAGTATGATAGTAGTTATATTCTTGTATATAGGGGGCAGTATTTTAGTAGATATATTCTTGTACATAGGGGCTGTATTATAGTAGTTATATTCTTGTACATAGAAGGCAGTATTATAGTAGATATATTCTTGTACATACGGGCAGTATTATAGTAGTTATACTCTTCTACATAGGGGCAGTATTTTAGTAGTTATATTCTTGTACATAGGGGCAGTATTATAGTAGTTATATTCTTGTACATAGAAGGCAGTATTATAGTAGATATATTCTTGTACATAGGGGCAGTATTATAGTAGTTATACTCTTCTACATAGGGGCAATTTTTATTAGTAAAAAACAAACAGTACATATTACAATACAATCCGATCAAAAAAACAAAAGCAAAACCATAATCATTCAACAGAAACAAAAACAATAAAAATCTAATAACATAAAAATATTACAGTAAATTTAGCTCAAGTCCATTGCTCTCGAAATAGGGCGAGAGGAAAAAAAAAAAAATGAAACGATTAACCAACAAAAATTGATTTGTTATTGTAAATCAACATTAATCCATGTGTACATTCCTCCATAATGTTTTGTTTTTACCATTTTTCCTGATCTCTAGACATTTTATACACCTCAATTCAGACAGTATCAGGCTCACGGTTGCGGTATGATGGAAGAGTTCACTGCTGATGGAGACGCGGGTTCTCGTATGCCAGTGATAGTATTTTATGACTGTTATTATCAGATACATGGTCCCCCGGTCATTGTTACTTACAGTAGATGGGACACCATAGATGATATCTGGGTATTTTAGGGTCAGCAATCTTGGGACTTTTAACTTACAAGATATTTCCTCCCATATTTTCCTCCCGCCCCAGCACTCCGTTATAAAATGTGCCATTGTCTCTTCTTGCTGACAGCCCAGGGGACACATTCGATCTGACACACTAAGGTACTTAAGGTTACCCCGAACATATAGTCTTCCATGTAGCGACAGCCAGGCGATGTCAAAAAACTTAGCTGGGAGTCTCGCTGCATTGAGAAACCTCAGACTTTCCAGCAAGGTGGTAGTTGTGCAGTCTCTCAGTGCAGGCTGCACACAAAAGAAAGTCCGGCATATCCTGACATACAGGTCCTTCCTGGTCTTATTCTCAATTTCATACTTCTCTGCTCACCACTTCTTCAGACACCTGAGACCATATTCCAGATACTGGGGGAGGTGGTCACCTGTCCATCTCCTCCTCTTGAGACTGCCGCCTCGCACCCAAGACTCTGCAAAAGGCAATATCCAATCCCTGATACTATTTACCCACAGGGCACTTGAATCCAGGTTACCAAAATTAACTTTCAGAAACATGGAGTCAAAGAAGACCCTCAGATTTAGCATATCCAGCCCACCCTCTCTCCGCTGCAGGTAAGTAATCCCTCTTTTTACTGGGTTCAACCTATTCCCCCACAAGAGTTGGAAGAACAGGCTGAGGAGCCTCGCCGAGAAAGATTCTGGCAAAGGAAAAATAACAGAGACGTACAAGAAGACGGGAACCAAGTAAGTCTTCAACATAGCGACCCTTTCTCTGTAGGTCAGCCTCCAGTTCTTCCATCGCTGAACCTTTGCATTTCCGGTTTCCAATTTCTCTTCCCAATTTAGCTTGCCATTATCATCCCTCCCAAATTTAACCCCTAGGATCTTAATATGGGTGGAGGCTTTGGCAAACTGTGGCAGATCAAAGCCTGGTTCAGAATCCAATGTCCAGAGAGCTTGACTCTTTTCAAGATTGACCAGAGACCCAGAGGCCTCCGAGTAGCTTCTGATTGCCGCCGATAACATCCGCACCTCATGAGGATCAGATATCACCAACGTCACATCATCCGCGTAGGCGACAACAGTCAGAGGCAAGCAGTGGGGGACCGGCACCCTCTGAAAGTCACACTCCTGTAGTGACCTCAAAAACGGGTCTATGGCAAAAACATACAGGAGCGGACTGAGCGGGCAGCCCTGTCTCACCCCTGCCTCAAGTCCAAAAGTATCACCCTGCCAACCATTAATCAGAGGAAAGCTCACCGCCTCTCTATACAAAGTCTTCAGCCAATCCACGAATTGTCCCGGAACACCGTACTTTGACAAAGTGGCCCACAGATAATCGTGATCAACCCTGTCAAAGGCTTTAGCCTGGTCCAGACTGACAACATATCTCCCACACCGCAGAACTTTACATCTCTCAAACATCTCCCGTATCGAGATGACCGCTCCAGAGATGTTCCGCCCTTTTACTGTGCCAAACTGAGAGCCTGCCAACAGTGCCGGGGACAAACAAACTAACCTAGAAAACAGGATCTTTGCCAGAATCTTCCTGTCTACATTCAAGAGGGCAATCGGCCTCCAGTTCTTGATGTCGCTTGGCTCTTTACCTTTAGACAGGAGAATTAACGAAGACACTCTCATGGATGGAGGCATCAGGTGATTTTCTAGACAATTTTTGTAAACATCCACAAGAATTTGAGCCAGGAGGTCTCTGAATTTCTTATAGAATTCTGCTGTTAAACCATCTGGACCTGGTGCCTTCTTCAGATGTAACTTATTAATGGCCTCCTTAACTTCCTGCACCGTTAATTCTGCTGTCAAAGGAGAAAAGTCCAGATCGTTAGTGTCAGGCATTGGAGTTGCCTCCAAGAATTGAGCCATCTTGTCTTTATCCAAAACTTTCCTCTGAAACAAGTCAGTATAATAAGATCTCACGACCCCCAGGATACCCTCCCGAGATTCCTGCAATACACCCTGGGAGTTGGTGAGACCTGTGACCAATTTATTAGCCAATTGCAAAAAGAACTTCGGCACTCCATACATGAAAATATAAGAAATATTGTATCTGGACTAATGTCACTTTGAAAAATGAAGGTTTTTTGCGCATAATTTGGCCAATTTATGTGTGCCCATCAACCACGACAAGGTCACCTTCGTATGATGGGAAACTACGCTACACTACCACTGGATATGCCACTCTTGGGCTGTAAGCCTGTATGGACAATATGTCTCTGCTTGGGCTTTTAACCTACAATGTATGGGCTGGTAGAGCTAGTTAAAACCACCTGTGACTGAATGGGAGGGACACATGGTCAGAAAAAAGGCTGTCAAACTTCTAATAGTGTGAACACGTACCTGCTGCAATGCTCCAGGAGCGGGATCCCAAAAATGATTAATAGAAAAAAGAGAGGGGTCGCTCACTGGTCTATTCGGGTGCTCTGAAGAAAAAAGTAATCTCAATTGCAAAAAGAACTTCCGCACTCCATACATGAAAATATAAGAAATATTGTATCTGGACTAATGTCACTTTGAAAAATGAAGGTTTTTTGCGCATAATTTGGCCAATTTATGTGTGCCCATCAACCACGACAAGGTCACCTTCGTATGATGGGAAACTACGCTACACTACCACTGGATATGCCACTCTTGGGCTGTAAGCCTGTATGGACAATATGTCTCTGCTTGGGCTTTTAACCTACAATGTATGGGCTGGTAGAGCTAGTTAAAACCACCTGTGACTGAATGGGAGGGACACATGGTCAGAAAAAAGGCTGTCAAACTTCTAATAGTGTGAACACGTACCTGCTGCAATGCTCCAGGAGCGGGATCCCAAAAATGATTAATAGAAAAAAGAGAGGGGTCGCTCACTGGTCTATTCGGGTGCTCTGAAGAAAAAAGTAATCTCAATTGCAAAAAGAACTTCCGCACTCCATACATGAAAATATAAGAAATATTGTATCTGGACTAATGTCACTTTGAAAAATGAAGGTTTTTTGCGCATAATTTGGCCAATTTATGTGTGCCCATCAACCACGACAAGGTCACCTTCGTATGATGGGAAACTACGCTACACTACCACTGGATATGCCACTCTTGGGCTGTAAGCCTGTATGGACAATATGTCTCTGCTTGGGCTTTTAACCTACAATGTATGGGCTGGTAGAGCTAGTTAAAACCACCTGTGACTGAATGGGAGGGACACATGGTCAGAAAAAAGTCTGTCAAACTTCTAATAGTGTGAACACGTACCTGCTGCAATGCTCCAGGAGCGGGATCCCAAAAATGATTAACAGAAAAAAGAGAGGGGTCGCTCACTGGTCTATTCGGGTGCTCTGAAGAAAAAAGTAATCTCAATTGCAAAAAGAACTTCCGCACTCCATACATGAAAATATAAGAAATATTGTATCTGGACTAATGTCACTTTGAAAAATGAAGGTTTTTTGCGCATAATTTGGCCAATTTATGTGTGCCCATCAACCACGACAAGGTCACCTTCGGTGACCAGTGGTAGTGTAGCGTAGTTTCCCATCATACGAAGGTGACCTTGTCGTGGTTGATGGGCACACATAAATTGGCCAAATTATGCGCAAAAAAACTTCATTTTTCAAAGTGACATTAGTCCAGATACAATATTTCTTATATTTTCATGTATGGAGTGCCGAAGTTCTTTTTGCAATTGAGATTACTTTTTTCTTCAGAGCACCCGAATAGACCAGTGAGCGACCCCTCTCTTTTTTCAATTTATTAGCCACCCGCTCCCGGCAATTCTCAAAGGGATCAGGTGCCCCCAAGGTCCCATAATCCCGCTCAAGAACCAGGGAGGTATACCTGCTGTACTGATACTGCCTTATCTCAGATTTCAGCCGGTCAATCCTCTCTTTGTCATCCCCGCCCGCCGAATAGAGTGACTCCAATTCCTTACGCAGTCTTAGGTACTGGCTGTACTTGTTCCTCCCTTTATTAACTGACAGTCTCTTCAAGAGGGATCTGATATCATCCTTGACGTCCTCCCACCAGTCGGCCATGTTGTCATAGAAATCTACCCTCTATAAATGACCCTGAAAAAGGAAGTGGACACAATTCCGAACATGCATGTCATCCAGGAGGCTGGAGTTTAGCTTCCACAACCCTCTACCGATGTCAGGACGGTTAGTGGCCACCAGGCAGAAACACAAGGCAAGGTGATCAGAGAAAGGAACTGTTTTCTCACTGATGGCACTGACAACTTCAGTAGGACTCACAAAAGCCAAATCTATCCTACTACTTCTGTTGGAACATGAGTAAGTAAATTTTGGCGTCCGACCTCTTTGCGTAAAAGCGTCAGTCATTCCGGTCTGCAAAATTATGTTTTTTAAGACTTTGCCATCCCTGGTCACTGTCCTGCCTGAGATACTGTCACCAGATGTCATTATGGCATTAAAGTCACCCGCCATCACCACCGGGAGAGAGGTGAAGAGATATGGCTTCACATTATTGAACAGCTGGATCCTGTCAGTCACTGTCTGAGGCCCATAGATGTTAATAAGCCGGAGCCGTCTACCCTGAACAGTGGCTTCCAGGACCAGACACCTTCCCATAACCACCTCCGTCATTCTATGTAAAGTCACATTATTGGTGTTAAACAAGATAGCGAACCCGGCATAAGGCTCCACAGCCAGTGACCAGAATGACGGACCAGATCTCCATTCCCTCTCAGCATCTCTCATAAGCCCCAGAGATGTCAATCTTGTTTCCTGTAGGAAAAAGACATCTGCATCAAGGTATCTCAGATGGTCATACACCACATGTCTCGTCCTCCTCACCTTAATGCTGTTCACATTACTTGATGTAAATTTTAGGGAAAATCCGGCCATAAGAACACAGTATAAGAGGAGCAGAGAAGTAGAACCCGTCATCATAACTCAGAGGTGTTCTGTCCACTACTGGTCTCCATGTCTGACGCTACATTAGAGTCTATAGGTAAGGGTTTCCGCTTTGTAGGCGGAGGGTCCTCTGTTTCCCTGTCACACTCGGCCTCTATTCTTTTTAATTCCTGATCAAAATCTCCATCTGACTCAGATAGAACTTCATATCTGTTAGATACGACCATCACACCAACACCACTGCTGACTTTTTTTCTTGGCTTTATGGTCAGCATCATATTGTTCCTCGGGTTTACGGGAGGACGTGTCTTTTTTCCTCCTTTTGGTCTGCTTGCTGTTACTATTATCAGGTAGAGATGATGATACAGGGCACAGGCCTCTTGGGGCGGCTGGCCTTGAAGGACAACCTCCATGCTCCCCTGTGCACCCTCTTCACACTGCTGCTCTGCTGTTACATGGTCTGACCCTTGGTGGACCTCTGATCTAGTGAGTATCTCCCCTGACATTAAGGCCTCCTCCTCCTGAGCCTCTGCTCCTACCACCAAATCCTCATCAGGAAAGTCCCTGCAGATGTTATGCCAAGCATCGGGACAGTCCTTGTGAGGGTGGCCGATCTTCCCACACAGGTTACACCTTATATTCTGGCAGTCTGCAGCTACATGGCCGACTTCCCCGCACAGACTGCACTTGACCACAGTACAGGAATTTGCCAGGTGACCCGCTTTGCCACATTTAAAACACTTACGAGGCTGCCCAGGATAGAAGCAAACACCTTTCTCCCGCCCAATGAAGAAGGAGTTGGGTAAGTGGACAGTAACATTGTTACACTGGCGCAGCTTCACCAGGACCTTCCACCCTCCCGTCCAGATACCATCAACGTCACGATTCTTGGTGAGGTCAGAGACGAGGTCACAATGCCTCCGGAGCCACACCACAATGTCCTGCGGGGGAACAGCCTCATTCCAGAAGATGATATTTACAGTGACTGTATCTGGCCTGGAAATGGGAACAAAGATAAATTTGTTCCATCCATCCGTGTCCCTGAACTTAGGGAAATTAGCCCAGAATCTGTCCAGATCAGGCATGATTTTAAAACTGACATCATATCCCTGTCTGTCTGGAAGATTAATTACTGCCAAGATATTTAATGGCGCAAACCCCATATGACGACACAGTAGCTCCCTGACCACAAACCTCCTGTCCGGCAGATCCTCCTTGAGACCTCTATGCTTAAATCGCACCACGTTCCTTCTTTTGAAGGCCTGGCTGGTATAGTTGGTGCCAGAGGTGAAGGACGGAGCACCACGGCTCCAGGCATTACTGTGGGGAACCTGTGGGGTCACACTGGGCTGACTAACAGGGGGAGGGTCCGCTGCAGGGCGACCTGTCACCTCTTGTGCATTAGGTATCAAAGGGGGAAAATCACACACATTATTATCAACCACAATATCTTTATGAGGCAATGTGACATCCACCACAGACTGCGAGCCCCCTCCAGCCTCAGAGCCCCTGGGTACAGTGGGGTCATCCCCAGCCTGTGCATCAGCATTAGGGCTGTGCTGTGCACCATCAATACACACAGTCATACATGCAATGTCCTGCTCTTGTGTTGAGCATTCTGGGACTTGTGGTGTCTCTGCTGGATTCTGAGGTACATGTTGCTGCTCAGGCTCAGCTACAGTCTGCTGCTGCTGCAGTATTTGTCCCTCCTGGAAACAGAAACGTGCAGCTTGTAACACAGGTCGTGTCTGCTGCTTCAGGGGTTCATCCTGTACAGTCTCTGACCCTAATCCAGCATCAGAGGTCCTGGACTCCACAACAAAGTCCTGCTTGTGAGAGGTGAACCGCTCCCGGTTTCTGTAGGTCTCGGCCAGGGGCCCCATCCTCTCCAGGATACAGTCTATGTCCCTGACCACATTCGCCAGCTCCACACCCAGTGAGTAAAGTCTCTGGTCACACATAGCATTACTGTCAGGATTAGCAGCCTTCAGTTTATAGATCACATCAATCTCCATTTGCAGCATTTGTCTTTGCTGCTGTAACTCACCCATCTTCTTTACCAGGCCAGGTATCTCCTCTGCCAGCTGCAGCTCGGGTGCACGCGCCGTCTCCTTCTGAGGCTTGGACAATGGCTCTGGGTTTTTGAACACAGAGGTCTCCTTTGGTTTTACCACAGATGACTTTATGGTACCACTGCTGGCTCCGGGCTCCTCAGCACTCTTACTGCTGCCACTCGCCTGTGCCCTTGTGCGTCCTGAGCGCGCCATGCTGGTCACCGTGTCTTGCTGCTGCAGGTTTTCTTGCAATGTCTGCCTCTCCAGAGATGTCCGTCTCTGCCTGTGTGGAGGAGTGAGCTGCACACCTGAGGCCGGTGATGAGAGCGGCCTCACCTTCTCTGCACCAGGCTGCCTCTGTTTGCTGACAGAAGATTCCTTTGGGGAATTACTTGTTTTTGGACTTTGCTGCATTTCTTTACTTACTGACAGTTTCACTTCAGGTTTCTTTGCTGTAACTGCAGCTGCTGTTCCTTCCATAACTTTACTCACATTCACTCGGCTTTCTTCCTTCTTGGAAACAGTGGAGCTTTGGCTTGTTGCTTTACATTGCTTAATGGTGACTCTGGGATTTGTATTCCCATTAGAAGAAGCCTGGGGGAGTTGTCTCCCAGTGTAGGCCGGGAAGCCTGGGCCTTGCTTGGGGAGCTTCCCCGCCCAGGGTGGCCCCTCCCCAGGCATGCTCCAGACATCAGGAGAGCTACTCAGACACGTCCTCACAGCTAGGAGGCAGTATTATAGTAGTTATATTCTTGTACATAGGAGGCAGTATTATAGTAGTTATATTCTTGTACATAGGGAGCAGTATTATAGAAGCTAAATTCTTGTACAAAGGGGGCAGTATTATAGTAGTTATATTCTTGTATATAGGGGGCAGTATTATAGTAGTTATATTCTTGTACATAGCAGGAATATTATAGTAGTTATATTGTTGTACATAGGGGGTAGTATTACAGAAGTTATATTCTTGTACACAGGATCAGTATTATAGTAGTTATATTCTTGTACATAGGAGCAGTATTATAGTAGTTATATTCTTGTACATAAGAGCAATATTATAGCAGATATATTCCTGTACATAAGAGCAGTATTATAGTAATTATATTCTTGTAAATAGGGGGCAGTATTATAGTAGTTATATTTTTGTACATAGGAACAATATTATACTAGTTATATTCTTCTACATAGGAGGCAGTATTATAGTAGTTATATTCTTGTACATAGGAGCAGTATTATAGTAGTTATATTCTAGTACATAGGAGCTGTATTATAGCAGTTATATTCTTGTACATAGAAGCATTATTATAGTAGTTATATTCTTGTACATAGGGGAAGTATTATAGTAGTTATATTCTTGTACATAGGAGGCAGTATTATAGTAGTTATATTTTTGTATATAGGGGGCAGTATTATAGTAGTTATATTCTTGTACATAGGGGCTGTATTATAGTAGTTATATACTTGTACATAGGGGCAGTATTATAGTAGTTATACTCTTCTACATAGGAGTAGTATTATAGTAGTTATATTCTTGTACGTAGGAGGCAGTATTATAGTAGTTATATTCTTGTACATAGGAGCAGTATTATAGTAGTTATATTCTTGTACAGAGGGGGCAGTATTATAGCAGTTAAATTCTTGTACATATCAGGAGTATTATAGTAGTTACATTCTTGTCCATAGGGGGCAGTATTACAGAAGTTATATTCTTGTACACAGGATCAGTATTATAGTAGATATATTCTTGTACATCGGAGCAGTATTATAGTAGTTATATTCTTGTATAAAGGGGGCAGTATTATAGTACTTATATTCTTGTACATAGGAGGCAGTATTATAGTAGTTATATTCTTGTACATAGGGGCTGTATTATAGTAGTTATATTCTAGTTCATAGGGGCAGTATTATAGCAGTTATATTCTTGTACATAGGGAGCAGTATTATAGTAGTTATATTCTTGTACATAGGGGCAGTATTATAGTAGATATATTCTTTTACATAGGGGCAGTATTATAGTAGTTATATTATTACACATAGGAGCAGTATTACAGTAGATATATTCTTTTACATAGGGGGCAGTATTATAGTAGCTATATTCCTGTACATAGGGTGCAGTATTATAGTTGTTATATTCTTGTACATAGGAGGCAGTATTATAGTAGTTATATTCTTGTACATAGGAGCAGTATTATAGAAGTTATATTCTTGTTCATAGGGGGCAGTATTATAGTAGCTATATTGCTGTACATAGGGTGCAGTATTATAGTAGTTATATTCTTGTACATAGGGGGCAGTATTATACTTATATTCTTGTACATAGGGGGCAGTATTATAGTAGTTATATTCTTGTACATAGGGCCATTATTATAGTAGTTATATTCCTGCACATAGGAGCACTATTATAGTAGTTATATTCTTGTACATAGGAGCAGCATTTTAGCAGTTATATTCTTGTACATAGAAGCATTATTATAGTAGTTATATTCTTGTACATAGGGGAAGTATTATACTAGTTATATTCTTGCACATAGGAGCAGCATTTTAGCAGTTATATTCTTGTACATAGAAGCATTATTATAGTAGTTATATTCTTGTACATAGGGGCAGTATTATAGTAGTTATATTCTTGTATATAGTGGGCAGTATTATTGTACTTATATTCTTGTACATAGGAGGCAGTATGATAGTAGTTATATTCTTGTACATAGGGGCTGTATTATAGTAGTTATATTCTAGTACATAGGGGCAGTATTATAGCAGTTATATTCTTGTACATAGGGAGCAGTATTATAGTAGATATATTCTTGTACATAGGGGGCAGTATTATAGTAGTTATAGTCTTGCACGTAGGAGTAGTATTATAGTAGTTATAATCTTGTACATAGGGGCAGTATTATAGTAGTTATATTCTTGTACATAGGGGGCAGTATTATAGTAGTTATATTCTTGTAAATAGGAGCAGTATTAAAGTACTTACATTCTTGTACATAGGAGCAGCATTATAGTAGTTATATTTTTGTACATAAGAGCAATATTATAGTAGATATATTCCTGTATATAGGAGCAGTATTATAGTAGTTATATTCTTGTACATAGGGGCAGTATTATAGTAGTTATATTCTTGTACATAGGAGCAGTATTATAGTAGTTATATTCTTGCACATAGGAGGCAGTATTATAGTAGTTATATTCTTGTACATAGGAGCAGTATTATAGTAGTTATATTCTTGGACATAGAGGGCAGTATTATAGTACTTATATTCTTGTACATAGGGGGCAGTATTATAGTAGTTATATTCTTGTACATAGGGGCAGTATTATAATAGTTATATTCTTGTACATAGGGGCAGTATTATAGTAGTTATATTCTTGTACATAGGGGCAGTATTATAGTAGTTATATTCTTGTACATAGGAGCAGTATTATAGTAGTTATATTCTTGTACATAGGAGCAGTATTATAGTAGTTATATTCTTGTACATATGGGGCAGTTTTATAGTAGTTATATTCTTGTACATAGGGGGCAGTATTATAATAGATATATTCTTGTATATAGGAGCTGTACTATAGTAGTTATATTCTTCTACATAGAAGCAGTATTATAGCAGTTATATTCTTGTAAATAGGGGACAGTATTATAGTAGTTATATTCTTGTACATAGGGAGCAGTATTATAGTAGATCTATTCTTGTACATAGGGGGCAGTATTATAATAGTTATATTCCTGTACATAGGGGCAGTATTATAGTAGTTATATTCTTGTGCATAGAAGGCAGTATTATAGTAGTTATATTCTTGTACATAGAAGCAGTATTATAGTAGTTATATTCTTGTACATAGGTAGCAGTATTATAGTAGTTATATTCTTGTATTTAGGGGGCAGTATTATTGTAGTTACATTCTTGTACATAGGAGGCAGTAGTATAGTAGTTATATTCCTGTATATATGGGGCAGTATTATAGTAGTTATATTCTTGTACATATGGGCTGTATTATAATAGTTATACTCTTGTATATAGGGGCTGTATTATAGTAGTTATATTCTTGTACATAGGGGGCAGTATTATAGTAGCTATATTCCTGTACATAGGGTGCAGTATTATAGTTGTTATATTCTTGTACATAGGAGGCAGTATTATAGTAGTTATATTCTTGTACATAGGAGCAGTATTATAGAAGTTATATTCTTGTACATAGGGGGCAGTATTATAGTAGCTATATTGCTGTACATAGGGTGCAGTATTATAGTAGTTATATTCTTGTACATAGGGGGCAGTATTACTATACTTATATTCTTGTACATAGGGGGCAGTATTATAGTAGTTATATTCTTGTACATAGGGCCATTATTATAGTAGTTATATTCCTGCACATAGGAGCACTGTTATAGTAGTTATATTCTTGTACATAGGAGCAGCATTTTAGCAGTTATATTCTTGTACATAGAAGCATTATTATAGTAGTTATATTCTTGTACATAGGGGAAGTATTATACTAGTTATATTCTTGCACATAGGAGGTAGTATTATAGTAATTATATTCTTGTATATAGGGGACAGTATTATTGTACTTATATTCTTGTACATAGGAGGCAGTATGATAGTAGTTATATTCTTGTATATAGGGGGCAGTATTTTAGTAGTTATATTCTTGTACATAGGGGCTGTATTATAGTAGTTATATTCTAGTACATGGGGCAGTATTATAGCAGTTATATTCTTGTACATAGGGAGCAGTATTATAGTAGATATATTCTTGTACATAGGGGGCAGTATTATAGTAGTTATAGTCTTGCACGTAGGAGTAGTATTATAGTAGTTATAATCTTGTACATAGGGGCAGTATTATAGTAGTTATATTCTTGTACATAGGGGGCAGTATTATAGTAGTTATATTCTTGTAAATAGGAGCAGTATTAAAGTACTTACATTCTTGTACATAGGAGCAGCATTATAGTAGTTATATTTTTGTACATAAGAGCAATATTATAGTAGATATATTCCTGTATATAGGAGCAGTATTATAGTAGTTATATTCTTGTACATAGGGGCAGTATTATAGTAGTTATATTCTTGTACATAGGAGCAGTATTATAGTATTTATATTCTTGCACATAGGAGGCAGTATTATAGTAGTTATATTCTTGTACATAGGAGCAGTATTATAGTAGTTATATTCTTGTACATAGAGGGCAGTATTATAGTAGTTATATTCTTGTACATATGGGGCAGTTTTATAGTAGTTATATTCTTGTACATAGGGGGCAGTATTATAATAGATATATTCTTGTACATAGGAGCTGTACTATAGTAGTTATATTCTTCTACATAGAAGCAGTATTATAGTAGTTATATTCTTGTAAATAGGGGACAGTATTATAGTAGTTATATTCTTGTACATAGGGAGCAGTATTATAGTAGATCTATTCTTGTACATAGGGGGCAGTATTATAATAGTTATATTCCTGTACATAGGGGGCAGTATTATAATAGTTATATTCTTGTGCATAGAAGGCAGTATTATAGTAGTTATATTCTTGTACATAGAAGCAGTATTATAGTAGTTATATTCTTGTACATAGGTAGCAGTATTATAGTAGTTATATTCTTGTATTTAGGGGGCAGTATTATTGTAGTTACATTCTTGTACATAGGAGGCAGTAGTATAGTAGTTATATTCCTGTATATATGGGGCAGTATTATAGTAGTTATATTCTTGTACATATGGGCTGTATTATAATAGTTATACTCTTGTATATAGGGGCTGTATTATAGTAGTTATATTCTTGTACATAGGGGCAGTATTATAGTAAGTATATTCTTGTACATATGGGCAGTATTATAGTAGGTATATTATTGTATATAGGGGGCAGTATTATTGTAGTTATATTCTTGTAAATATGGGCTGTATTATAGTAGTTATATTCTTGTACATAGGGACAGTATTATAGTAGATATATTCTTGTGCTTAGGGGCAGTGTTATAGTAGTTATATTCTTGTACATTGGAGCAGTTTTATAGTAGTTATATTCTTGCACATAGGGGCAGTATTATAGTAGTTATATTCTTGTGCATAGAAGGCAGTATTATAGTAGTTATATTCTTGTACATAGAAGCAGTATTATCGTAGTTATATTCTTGTACATAGGTAGCAGTATTATAGTAGTTATATTCTTGTATTTAGGGGGCAGTATTATTGTAGTTACATTCTTGTACATAGGAGGCAGTAGTATAGTAGTTATATTCCTGTATATATGGGGCAGTATTATAGTAGTTATATTCTTGTACATATGGGCTGTATTATAATAGTTATACTCTTGTATATAGGGGCTGTATTATAGTAGTTATATTCTTGTACATAGGGGCAGCATTATAGTAGTTATATTCTTGTACATAGGGAGCAGTATTATAGTAGGTATATTCTTGTACATATGGGCAGTATTATAGTAGGTATATTATTGTATATAGGGGGCAGTATTATTGTAGTTATATTCTTGTAAATATGGGCTGTATTATAGTAGTTATATTCCTGTACATAGGGACAGTATTATAGTAGATATATTCTTGTGCTTAGGGGCGGTGTTATAGTAGTTATATTCTTGTAAATAGGAGCAGTATTATAGTAGATATATTCTTGTACATAAGAGCAATATTATAGAAGATATATTCTTGTACATAGGGGACAGTATTATAGTAGTTATATTCTTGTACATAGGGGCAGTATTATAGTAGTTATATTCTTGTACATAGGGGCAGTATTATAGTAGTTATATTCTTGTACATAGGGGCAGTATTATAGTAGTTATATTCTTGTACATAGGGGCAGTATTATAGTAGTTATATTCTTGTACATACGAGCAGTATTATAGTAGTGATATTCTTGCACATAGGAGGCAGTATTATAGTAGTTATATTCTTGTACATAGGAGCAGTATTATAGTAGTTATATTCTTGTACATAGAGGGCAGTATTATAGTAGTTATATTCTTGTACATAGGGGCAGTATTATAATAGATATATTCTTGTATATAGGAGCTGTACTATAGTAGTTATATTCTTCTACATAGAAGCAGTATTATAGTAGTTATATTCTTGTAAATAGGGGACAGTATTATAGTAGTTATATTCTTGTACATAGGGAGCAGTATTATACTAGATCTATTCTTGTACATAGGGGGCAGTATTATAATAGTTATATTCCTGTACATAGGGGCAGTATTATAGTAGTTATATTCTTGTGCATAGAAGGCAGTATTATAGTAGTTATATTCTTGTACATAGAAGCAGTATTATAGTAGTTATATTCTTGTACATAGGTACCAGTATTATAGTAGTTATATTCTTGTATTTAGGGGGCAGTATTATTGTAGTTACATTCTTGTACATAGGAGGCAGTAGTATAGTAGTTGCATTCCTGTATATATGGGGCAGTATTATAGTAGTTATATTCTTGTACATATGGGCTGTATTATAATAGTTATACTCTTGTATATAGGGGCAGTATTATAGTAGTTATATTCTTGCACATAGGGGCAGTATTATAGTAGTTATATTCTTGTACATAGGGGCAGTATTATAGTAGTTATATTCTTGTACATAGGTGCAGTATTATAGTAGTTATATTCTTGTACATGGGGGCAGTATTATAGTAGTTATATTCTTGTACATAGGGAGCAGTATTATAGTGGTTATATTCTTGTACATAGGGGCAGTATTATAGTAGATATATTCTTTTACATAGGGGTAGTATTATAGTAGTTATATTATTACACATAGGAGCAGTATTACAGTAGATATATTCTTGTACATAGGAGCAGTATTATAGTTGTTATATTTTTGTACATAGGGGCAGTATTATAGTAGTTATATTCTTGTACATAGGAGGCAGTATTATAGTAGTTATATTCTTGTACATAGGAGCAGTATTATAGAAGTTATATTCTTGTACATAGGGGGCAGTATTATAGTAGCTATATTCCTGTACATAGGGGGCATTATTATAGTAGTTATATTCTTGTACATAGGGGGCAGTATTATTATACTTATATTCTTGTACATGGGGGCAGTATTATAGTAGTTATATTCTTGTACATAGGGCCATTATTATAGTAGTTATATTCCTGCACATAGGAGCACTATTATAGTAGTTATATTCTTGTACATAGGAGCAGCATTATAGCAGTTATATTCTTGTACATAGAAGCATTATTATAGTAGTTATATTCTTGTACATATGGGCAGTATTATAGTAGTTATATTCTTGTACATAGGAGCAGCATTATAGTAGTTATATTCTTGTACATAAGAGCAATATTATAGAAGATATATTCTTGTACATAGGGGGCAGTATTATAGTAGTTATATTCTTGTACATAGGGGCAGTATTATAGTAGTTATATTCTTGTACATAGGGGCAGTATTATAGTAGTTATATTCTTGTACATAGGGGGCAGTATTATAGTAGTTATATTCTTGTACATAGGGGCAGTATTATAGTAGCTATATTCTTGTACATAAGGGCAGTATTTTAGTAGTTATATTCTTGTACATAGGGGGCAGTATTATAGTAGATATATTCTTGTACACAGGGGCAGTATTATAGTAGTTATATTCTTGTACATAGGGGGCAGTATTATAGTAGTTATATTCTTGTACATAGGGGCAGTATTATAGTAGTTATATTCTTGTACATAGGGGCAGTATTATAGTAGTTATATTCTTGTACATAGGGGCAGTATTATAGTAGTTATATTCTTGTACATGGGGGCAGTATTATAGTAGTTATATTCTTGTACATAGGAGCAGTATTACAGTAGATATATTCTTGTACATAGGAGCAGTATTATAGTTGTTATATTTTTGTACATAGGGGCAGTATTATAGTAGTTATATTCTTGTACATAGGAGGCAGTATTATAGTAGTTATATTCTTGTACATAGGAGCAGTATTATAGAAGTTATATTCTTGTACATAGGGGGCAGTATTATAGTAGCTATATTCCTGTACATAGGGGGCAGTATTATAGTAGTTATATTCTTGTACATAGGGGGCAGTATTATTATACTTATATTCTTGTACATGGGGGCAGTATTATAGTAGTTATATTCTTGTACATAGGGCCATTATTATAGTAGTTATATTCCTGCACATAGGAGCACTATTATAGCAGTTATATTCTTGTACATAGAAGCATTATTATAGTAGTTATATTCTTGTACATATGGGCAGTATTATAGTAGTTATATTCTTGTACATAGGAGCAGCATTATAGTAGTTATATTCTTGTACATAAGAGCAATATTATAGTAGATATATTCTTGTACATAAGAGCAATATTATAGAAGATATATTCTTGTACATAGGGGGCAATATTATAGTAGTTATATTCTTGTACATAGGGGCAGTATTATAGTAGTTATATTCTTGTACATAGGGGCAGTATTATAGTAGTTATATTCTTGTACATAGGGGCAGTATTATAGTAGTTATATTCTTGTACATAGGGGGCAGTATTATAGTAGTTATATTCTTGTACATAGGGGCAGTATTATAGTAGCTATATTCTTGTACATAAGGGCAGTATTTTAGTAGTTATATTCTTGTACATAGGGGGCAGTATTATAGTAGATATATTCTTGTACACAGGGGCAGTATTATAGTAGTTATATTCTTGTACATAGGGGGCAGTATTATAGTAGTTATATTCTTGTACATAGGGGCAGTATTATAGTAGTTATATTCTTGTACATAGGGGCAGTATTATAGTAGTTATATTCTTGTACATGGGGGCAGTATTATAGTAGTTATATTCTTGTACATAGGAGCAGTATTACAGTAGATATATTCTTGTACATAGGAGCAGTATTATAGTTGTTATATTTTTGTACATAGGGGCAGTATTATAGTAGTTATATTCTTGTACATAGGAGGCAGTATTATAGTAGTTATATTCTTGTACATAGGAGCAGTATTATAGAAGTTATATTCTTGTACATAGGGGGCAGTATTATAGTAGCTATATTCCTGTACATAGGGGGCAGTATTATAGTAGTTATATTCTTGTACATAGGGGGCAGTATTATTATACTTATATTCTTGTACATAGGGGGCAGTATTATAGTAGTTATATTCTTGTACATAGGGGCAGTATTATAGTAGTTATATTCTTGTACATAGGGAGCAGTATTATAGTAGTTATATTCTTGTACATAGGAGCAGTATTATAGTAGATATATTCTTGTACATAGGAGCAGTATTATAGTTGTTATATTCTTGTACATAGGAGCAGTATTATAGTAGTTATATTCTTGTACATAGGGGGCAGTATTATAGTAGTTATATTCTTGTACATAGGGCCATTATTATAGTAGTTATATTCCTGCACATAGGAGCACTATTATAGTAGTTATATTCTTGTACATAGGAGCAGCATTATAGCAGTTATATTCTTGTACATAGAAGCATTATTATAGTAGTTATATTCTTGTACATATGGGCAGTATTATAGTAGTTATACTCTTGTACATAGGGGCAATTTTTATTATAAAAACAAACATAAATACAATTATAACAAACAAAAATCATCCAGTATTACAAAAAGACAAATCACATGGGTTATATATACAAAAAAAAACAAAACATTAAAATAATCAGATCATATACATAAATAAATTAAAAAGTCCACGCCTGCGGGAAAGAGAAAAAAAAATAAATAAAAATAATAATAATAATAATAATCATCATATTCCCTAACTGAATTTTACGTTGCTCCATAACTTTGTTTTTCTGACTCCTTCCAACTTCTAGTGATTTTATCCACCGGAGTTCTGATATCACCTGATTGGCTGCAGCGGTGTGATCGAACGGCTCATTGTGCAGTGATACCCGGGTTCTCATGTGCCAGTGATAGTATTTTATGACACTGATTATAATGTACATGGTCTCTCTGTCGATGTTACTGACAGTGCATGGGACACCATAGATTATGTCAGGATACTTTAGGGTCAGAAGTCTGGGGATTTTTAGATTAGCTGACACCTCCTCCCAGATCTTCCTCCCTCCCCAGCAATCACAGATAAAGTGCTCCATAGTCTCCTCCTGCTGACAACCAAGGGGACAATTCCGATCAGAGACACTCAGATGTTTCAGGTTCCCCCTGACAAAGAGCCGACTATGTAGTGAAAGCCAAGAGATGTCAAACAGTTTGAGAGGAAGTCGTTTCCCGTTTAGGAACCTGAGACTTTCCTGCAGGGTGGTGGTGACATAATCTCTCAGGGCCAGTGGAGAAAAGAAGAACGTCCCACATACATGAGCATATAGGTCTCTTCTCGTATTGCTCTCAATGTAAGACCTCTCCAGTCCCCACTTCCTGACACACTTCAGACCGTAGTCCAGATACTGGGGGAGGTGGCCACCTGTCCATCTCCTCCTCTTGAGACTGCCACCTCGCACCCAAGACTCTGCAAAAGGCAATATCCAGTCCTTGATATTATTCACCCACAGGGAGCTACTGTTTGAGTCCATGTTCCCAAAATTCACTTTTAGAAACAGGGAGTCAAAGAAAACCCTTGGATTTAACATATCCAGCCCACCATCTCTCCGCCGTAGGTACGTTACTCCCCTCTTTATTAGGTTCAACCTATTCCCCCACAAGAGCTGGAAGAACAAGCTGAAAAGCCTCGCTGAGAAAGACTCTGGCAAAGGGAAAATAACAGAGACATACAAGAAGATGGGGACCAGGTAGGTCTTCAACATAGCGACCCTTTCTCTGTAGGTCAGCCTCCAGTTCTTCCATCGCTGAACCTTTGCATTTCCGGTTTCCAATTTCTCTTCCCAATTTAGCTTGGCATTATCATCCCTCCCAAATTTAACCCCTAAGATCTTAATATGGGTGGAGGCCTTAGCAAACTGTGGCAGATCAAAGCCGGGATCAGTGTCTAACGTCCACAGAGCTTGACTCTTCTCAAGGTTGACCAGAGACCCGGAGGCCTCAGAGTAGCTTCTGATGGCCGCCGATAACATCCGCACCTCTTGAGGATTGGAGATCACCAACGTCACATCATCAGCATAGGCAACAACAGTCAGAGGCAGGCAGTGGGGGACCGGCACCCCCTGAAAATCACACTCCTGCAGTGACCTCAGAAACGGGTCTATGGCGAAAACATACAGGAGCGGACTCAGTGGGCAGCCCTGTCTCACCCCTGCCTCAACTCCAAAAGTATCACCCTGCCAACCATTAATCAGAGGAAAGCTCAGCGCCTCTCTATACAAAGTCTTCAGCCAATCCACGAATTGTCCCGGAACACCGTACTTTGACAAAGTGGCCCACAGATAATCGTGATCAACCCTGTCAAAGGCTTTAGCCTGGTCCAGACTGACAACATATCTCCCACACCGCAGAGCTTTACATCTCTCAAACATCTCCCGTATCGAGATGACTGCTCCAGAGATGTTCCGCCCTTTTACTGTGCCAAACTGAGAGCCTGCCAACAGTGCCGGGGACAAACAGACTAACCTAGAAAACAGGATCTTTGCCAGAATCTTCCTGTCTACATTCAAGAGGGCAATCGGCCTCCAGTTCTTGATGTCACTCGGCTCTTTACCTTTAGACAGCAGAATTAACGAGGACACTCTCATGGATGGAGGCATCAGGTGATTTTCTAGACAATTCCTATACACATCCACAAGGATTGGAGCCAGGAGGTCTCTGAATTCCTTATAAAATTCTGCTGTTATACCATCTGGACCTGGTGCCTTCTTCAAATATAATTTATCAATAGCCGCGTTAACTTCCTCCACCGTTAATTCTGCTGTCAAAGAAGAAAAGTCCAGATCGTTAGTATCAGGCACTGGAGTTGCCTCCAAGAATTGAGCCATCTTATTTTTATCCAAAACATTCCTCTGAAACAAGTCAGCATAGTAAGATCTCACGACCCCCAGAATACCCTCCCGTGAATCCTGCAATACACCCTGGGAGTCAGTGAGACCTGGGACCATTTTTTTGGCCACCCTCTCCCTGCAATTCTCAAAGGGATCAGGTGCCCCTAAGGACCCATAATCCCGTTCAAGAACCAGGGAGGTGTACCTGCTGTACTGATACTGCCTTATCTCAGATTTCAGCCGGTCGATCTTCACTTTGTCATCCCCGCCTGCCGAATACAATGACTCCAATTCTTTACGCAGCTTTAGGTACTGGCTGTACTTGTTCCTCCCTTTATTAACTGACAGTCTCTTTAAGAGGGATCTGATATCCTCCTTGACGTCCTCCCACCAGTCGGTCATGTTGTCATAAAAATCAACCCTGTCTAGATGGACCTGAATAAGGGAGTGGACACGACTCTGGACATAGGCATCACCTAGGAGACTGGAATTAAGCTTCCACAACCCTCTACCAATGTCCGGGCGGTTAGAGGTCCCCAGACAGAAGCACAAGGCGAGGTGGTCAGACTAAGGGTCGACCTTCTCACTCAGGGAGCTGACAGCCTCAGTAGGACTCGCAAAAACAAAATCTATCCTACTGCTCCTGTTGGAACAAGAATACGTAAATTTTGGCTGACGACCTCCCTGTGTGAAAATGTCAGTCAGTCCTGCCTGCATTATGATGTTATGTAGGACCTTGCCGTCCCTGGTCACTGTCATACCTGAGGAGCTGTCACCTGATGTCAGTATGGCATTAAAGTCTCCCGCCATCACCACCGGGAGAGAGGTGAAGAGGAAAGGCCTGACGTCATTAAACAGCTGGATCCTGTCAGTCACCGTCTGTGGCCCATAGATGTTAATAAGCCGGAGTCGCCTACCATGGATAGTGACTTCCAGGACCAGACACCTTCCCATGACCACTTCTGTCATCCTATGCACAGTCACATCATGGGTGTTAAACAGGATAGCAACCCCGGCGTAAGGCTCCACAGCCAGTGACCAGAAAGATGGACCGGACCGCCATTCCCTCTCTGCCTCTCTCAAAAGCCCCAGAGATGTCAGTCGTGTCTCCTGCAGGAAGATGACATCTGTGTCCAGGTATCTGAGATGTTCATACACTGCGTGTCTCGTCCTCCTCACCTTAATACTATTCACGTTACTTGATGTCAGTGTTAATGAGAACCCCGCCATCACAACACAATATAGAAGGAGCAGAGTAACAGCCATCATCGTGAATCAGAGATATTCTGTCCACCACCGGTGTCCATGTCAGCCTCCACCTGAGGGTCCACAGATAAGGGCTTCCGCTTTGGCGGGGGATGGTCCTCTGTGTCCCTGTCACATTCAGCATCAATTTTCCTCAACTCTTCCTCATAGTCATCATCATTATCCTCAGATAAGACTCCATATTTGTTGGACACAACCATCACATCTGCAGAACTCTGGACCTTCTTACTACGACTCTGACCAGAGTCATATTCTGCCTCAGGTTTACGGGAGGACGTGTTCTTTTTCTTTCTTTTATTATGATTTACGCTCCAGTCATCAGATACAGACATTGATGCTGAAGGGGGGGCTACCTGAGGCACGACCTCCATGTTCCCCTCTGCACCCTCTGTACCCCGCTGCTCTGGTGTTACATGGGTGGACTCCTGGCGGGCACCTGAGCTATTCAGTATCCCTGCTGAAGTTAAATCCTCTTCCTCCTGCACCCTTGCCACCACCTCCTGAGCCTCTGCCCCTGCCACCACCTCCTGAGCCTCTGCCCCTGCCATCACATCCTCATCAGGGAAGGCTTTGCAGATATTGTGCCAGGCGTCTGGACAGTCCCTGTGAGGGTGGCCCATCTTACCACAGAGGTTGCACCTAACGTCCCGGCAGTCTGCAGCGACATGGCCGATTACCCCACACAGGCTGCACTTTAGTACAGTACAGGCATTAGCCAGATGACCTGTTTTACCACATTTAAAGCATTTTCTGGGCTGGCCGGGATAGTAACATGCCCCCTTCTCCCTCCCAATGAAGAAGGAGTTGGGTAGGTGGGCAGTGATGTTGTTATACTGCCGCAGCTTCACCTGGACCTTCCACCCCGTTGTCCAGATACCATCCTCATCTCTGATCTTGGTGAGTCCAGAGACGAGGTCACAATGTCTCTGGAGCCACACCTGGATGTCCTGTGGGGGAACGGCCTCATTCCAGAAGGTGATATTCACAGTGACGGTATCTGGCCTGGAAATGGGAACCAGTATAAACTTATTCCAGCCTTCAGTTTCTCTGAACTTGGGGTAATTGGCCCAGAATCTATCCAGGTCAGGCATGAGCTTAAAGCTGACATCATAGCCCTGCCTGTCCTGCAGATTAGTTACCGCCAGGATTTCAGTCGGCACAAACCCCATCTGGCGGCACAGTAGCTCTCTCACCACATACCTGCGTTGTGGTAGATCCTCCTTGGCACCTAAGAATTTAAAACGCACTACATTTATGCGCCTAAATGTCTGGCCCGTATACCCTGCTCCGGAGGTGAAAGACGGAGCGCCGCGGCTCCAGGCATTCCTGGGGGGCACCTGCCGGGTCACACTAGGCTGGCTGACAGGGATAGGGTCTGCAGCAGGAGGGGCTGTCACACCTTGTGTACTAGATGGTAAAGGGGGACAATCACCCATATCATGCACATTATCATGAACAGCATTATTATCATCAGACAGTACAACGTCCATCACAGCCTGTAAATCCCCCCAAGCCCCCGACCCCATAGGCACAGCATCATTAGCGCCAGTCTGTGCTTCAGCCTCGGCCTCATCAGCACAAACAGTCTCACATGCAATGTCCTGCTCCTGTGTGGGGCACTCTGGGACTTGTGGTGCCTCTGCTGGAATCTGAGGTATACACTCCCGTTCACACGCCGCTGCCTGCTGTTGCAGTGTTTTTCCAACCTGGAAACAGAAGCGGGGAGCCTGTAACACCGGTCGTGCCTGCAGCTGGGGGGTCTCTGACTTCACATCAGGGGTTCTGGACTCCGCAGCACAGTCCTGCTTATAGGAGGCGAACCGTGCCCGGTTTGCGTAGGTCTCCTTCAGGGGCCCCATGCTTTCCAGCACACTGTCCATGTCCTGCACCACACTCGCCAGCTCTACACCAAGTGAGTTCAGTTTCATGTCACATACAGCGTTACTCTCAGGGTTAGTTGCTTTTAGATTATAGATAAAGTCTATCTGCATCTGCAGCAGTTGTTTGTGCTGCTGCAACTCACCCATCTTCCTGACCAGTCCGGGTATCTCCTCCGCCAGCTGCAGCTCGGGGGCACGCTGCGTCTCCACAGATTTAGGCTTGGCCACAGGGTCAGGGACTCGGAATACTGACTTGTCCCTTGCGTCCACCACAGGTGTTTTTGTGGCTACCTTGTTGGATTCAGGCACTGCGGCAAGTTTACCGCTGACACCAGACTGCGACCTCGTGCGACCTGAATTCACCATGCCGGACACCACATGCTGCTGCTGGAGATTTTCCTGGAGGGTTTGTTTCTCCAGAGACGTCCGTCTCTGCAGACTGGAGAGCTGAGCTGCACACCTGATGGTGATGGAGGCTGAGCTGCCGGCTGGGGCTGTGCACGGACTGGACTTCCACTGGGTGGATTACAAAGCTTCACACTTTGCTGCATTTCTTTACTCACTTCTGGCTTCTTTGTTGCACTTGGAGCTGGTTTTCCTCCCAAAACTTTACACACAGATTCTTTATCTCCTTCTTTCTTGCTGGAGCTTTGTGCTGCAGTCACAGGTCTCACAGTGACTCTGGGTGTATTATTCCCATTGGAAGTAGCCTGGGAGCCTTGTCCCAGTGTAGGCCGAGAAGCCTGGGCCTTGCGTGGGGAGCTTCCCCGCCCAGGGGGGCCCCGCCCTGGGCTTGCTCTAGACATGAGGAGAGCTACAAAACACAACCTCACAGCTTGGGGGCAGTATTATAATAGTTATATTCCTGTTCATAGGGGCAGTATTATACTAGATATATTCTTGTATATAGGAGCAATACTATAGTAGTTATATTCTTCTACATAGGAGCAGTGTTATAGTAGTTATATTCTTCTACATAGGAGCAGTATTATAGCAGTTATATTCGTGTACATAGGAGCAGTATTATAGTAGGTATATTCTTGTACATAGGGGCAGTATTATAGTAGTTATATTCTTGTACATAAGAGCAATATTATAGCAGATATATTCCTGTACATAGCAGCAGTATTATAGTAGTTATATTCCTGTACATAGAGGGCAGTATTATAGTAGTTATATTCTTGTACATAGGGGGCAGTATTATAATAGATATATTCTTGTATATACGAGCAGTACTATAGTAGTTATATTCTTCTACATAGGAGCAGTATTATAGTAGTTGTATTCTTATCCATAGGGACAGTATTATAGTAGTTATATTCTAGTACATAGGAGGAGTATTATATTAGTTATATTCTTGTACATAGTGGGCAGTATTATAGTAGATATATTCTTGTACATAGGGGGCAGTATTATAATAGTTATATTCCTGTTCATAGGGGCAGTATTATACTAGATATATTCTTGTATATAGGAGCAATACTATAGTAGTTATATTCTTCTACATAGGAGCAGTGTTATAGTAGTTATATTCTTGTACATAGGAGCAGTATTATAGTAGTTAAATTCTTGTACATAGGAGCAGTATTATAGTAGGTATATTCTTGTACATAGGGGCAGTATTATAGTAGTTATATTCTTGTACATAGAAGCAGTATTATAGTAGTCATATTCTTGTACACAGGAGCAGTATTATAGTCGTTATATTCTTGTACATAGGGGGCAGTATTATAGTAGTTATATTCTTGTACATAGGAGCAGTATTATAGTACTTATATTCTTGCACATAGGAGCAGTGTTATAGAAGTTATATTCTTGTACATAGGGGCAGTATTATAGTAGTTATATTCTTGTACATAAGAGCAATATTATAGTATATATATTCCTGTACATAGCAGCAGTATTATAATAGTTCTATTCTTGTACATAGAGGGCAGTATTATAGTAGTTATATTCTTGTACATAGGGGGCAGTATTATAATAGATATATTCTTGTATATGCGAGCAGTACTATAGTAGTTATATTCTTCTACATAGGAGCAGTATTATAGTAGTTGTATTCTTATCCATAGGGACAGTATTATAGTAGTTATATTCTAGTACATAGGAGCAGTATTATATTAGTTATATTCTTGTACATAGTGGGCAGTATTATAGTAGATATATTCTTGTACATAGGGGGCAGTATTATAATAGTTATATTCCTGTTCATAGGGGCAGTATTATACTAGATATATTCTTGTATATAGGAGCAATACTATAGTAGTTATATTCTTCTACATAGGAGCAGTGTTATAGTAGTTATATTCTTGTACGTAGGAGCAGTATTATAGTAGTTAAATTCTTGTACATAGGAGCAGTATTATAGTAGGTATATTCTTGTACATAGGGGCAGTATTATAGTAGTTATATTCTTGTACATAGGAGCAGTATTATAGTAGTCATATTCTTGTACACAGGAGCAGTATTATAGTAGTTATATTCTTGTACATAGGAGCAGTATTATAGTAGTTATATTCTTGTACAAAGGAGCAGTAGTATAGTAGTTATTTACTTGTACTTAGGGGACGGTATCATAGTTGTTATGTACTTGTACATAGGGGGTAGTATTTTAGTACTTATATTCTTGTACATAAGAGCAGTATTATAGTAGTTATATTCTTTTCATAGGAGCAGTATTATAGTAGTTTTTTTCTTGTACATAGGGAAAGTATTATAGTAGTAATATTCTTGTATATAGGAGCAGTATTTTAGTAGTTATATTCTTGTACATAAGGGCAGTATTATAGTAGTTATATTCTTCTATATAGGAGCAGTATTTTAGTAGTTATATTCTTGTACATAGGGGGCGATATTATAGTAGGTATATTTTTGTTCATAGTCGGAAGTATTATAGTAGTTATATTTTCGTAAATAGGGGGCTGTATTATAATACTTATATTCTTGTACATAGGGGGCAGTATTATAGTAGTTATATTCTTGTACATAGGGGCATTATTATAGTAGTTATATTCTTGTACATAGGAACAGTATTATCTTAGTTATATTCTTGTGTATAGGAGGCAGTATTACAGTAGTTATATTCTTGTACATAGGGGGCAGTATTATAGTTGAAATATTCCTGTACATAGGAGGCAATATTATAGTAGTTATATTCTTGTACATAGAGGCAGTATTATAGTAGTTATATTCTGGTACATAGAAACAGTATTATAGTAGTTATATTCTTGTACATAGGGGGCAGTATTATAGTAGTTATATTCTTGTACATAGGAGCAGTATTATAATAGATATATTCTTGTACATAGGGGCAGTATTATAGTAGTTATATTCTTGTACATAGGAGCAGTATTATAATAGATATATTCTTGTACATAGGGGCTGTATTATAGTGGTTATATTCTTGTACATAGGGGGCAGTATTTTAGTAGTTATATTCTTGTACATAGGGGCAGTATTATAGTAGTTATATTCTTGTACATAGGGAGCAGTATTATAGTTGTTATATTTTTGTACATAGGGGCAGTATTATAGTAGATATGTTCTTGTACATAGGGGCAGTGTTATAGTAGATATATTCTTGTACATAGGAGCATTATTATAGTAGTTATATTCTTGTTCATAGGGGGCAGAATTATAGTAGTTATATTCTTGTACATACGGGCAGTATTATAGTAGTTATACTCTTGTACATAGGAGGCAGTATTATAGTAGTTATATTCTTGTACATAAGAGGAATATTATAGTAGATATATTCTTGCACATAGGAGCAGTATTATAGTAGTTATATTCTTGTACATAGGGGGCAGTATTATAGTAGTTATATTCTTGTACATAGGAGCAGCATTATAATAGTTATATTCTTGTACATAAGAGCAATAATATAGTAGATATATTCTTGTACATAGGAGCAGTATTATAGTAGTTATATTCTTGTACATAGGGGGCAGTATTATAGCAGTTATATTCTTGTACATAGGGGGCAGTATTATAGTAGTTTTATTCTTGTACATAGGGGGCAGTATTATAGCAGTTATATTCTTGTACATAAGAGCAATAATATAGTAGATATATTCTTGTACATAGGAGCAGTATTATAGTAGTTATATTCTTGTACATAGGGGGCAGTATTATAGCAGTTATATTCTTGTACATAGGGGCAGTATTATAGTAGTTATATTCTTGTACATAAGATCAATATTATAGTAGATATATTCTTGTACATAAGAGCAATATTATAGTAGATATATTCTTGTACATAGGGGGCAGTATTATAGCAGTTATATTCTTGTACATAGGGGGCAGTATTATAGTAGTTTTATTCTTGTACATAGGGGCAGTATTATAGTAGTTATATTCTTGTACATAGGGACAGTATTCTAGTAGTTATATTCTTGTACATAGGGGCCAGTATTATAGTAGTTATATTCTTGTACATAGGGGCAGTATTATAGTAGTTATATTCTTGCACATAGGAGCAGTTTTATACTAGTTATATTCTTGTACATAGGGGAAGTATTATAGTAGTTATATTCTTGTACATAGGGGCAGTATTATAGTAGTTATATTCTTGTACATAGGAACAGCATTATAGTAGATATATTCTTGTACATAGGAGCAGTATTATAGTTGATATATTCTTGTACATAGGAGCAGTATTATAGTAGTTATATTCTTGTACATAGGGGGCAGTATTATAGTAGTTATATTCTTGTACATAGGGGCAGTATTATAGTAGTTATATTCTTGTACATAGGGGGCAGTATTATAGTAGTTATATTCTTGTACATAGGGGCAGTATTATAGTAGTTATATTCTTGTACATAGGAGCAGTATTATAGCAGTTATATTCTTGTACATAGGGGGACAGTATTATAGTAGTTATATTCTTGTATATAGGGGCAGTATTACAGTAGTTATATTCTTGTACATAGGGGGCAGTATTATAATAGTTATATTCTTGTACATAGGGGCAGTATTATAGTAGTTATATTCTTGTACATAGGGGGCAGTATTATAGTAGTTATATTCTTGTATATAGGGGCAGTATTACAGTAGTTATATTCTTGTACATAGGGGGCAGTATTATAATAGTTATATTCTTGTACATAAGGGCAGTATTATAGTAGTTATATTCTTGTACATAGGGGGCAGTATTATAGTAGTTATATTCTTGTACATAGAGGCAGTATTATAGTAGTTATATTCTTGTACATAGGAGCAGAATTATAGTAGTTATATTCTTGTACATGAGGGCAGTATTATAGTAGTTATATTCTTATACATAGGGGGCAGTATTATAGTAGTTATATTCTTGTACATAGGGGCAGTATTATAGTAGTTATATTCTTGTACATAGGGGGACAGTATTATAGTAGTTATATTCTTGTATATAGGGGCAGTATTACAGTAGTTATATTCTTGTACATAGGGGGCAGTATTATAATAGTTATATTCTTGTACATAGGGGCAGTATTATAGTAGTTATATTCTTGTACATAGGAGCAGTATTATAGTAGCTATATTCTTGTACATAGGAGCAGTATTATAGTAGTTATATTCTTGTACATAGGGGGTAGTATTATAGTAGTTATATTCTTGTACATAGGAGCAGTATTATAGTAGTTATATTCTTGTACATAGGGGCAGTATTATAGTAGATATGTTCTTGTACATAGGGGCAGTATTATAGTAGATATGTTCTTGTACATAGGGGCAGTGTTATAGTAGATATATTCTTGTACATAGGAGCATTATTATAGTAGTTATATTCTTGTTCATAGGGGGCAGAATTATGGTAGTTATATTCTTGTACATACGGGCAGTATTATAGTAGTTATACTCTTGTACATAGGAGGCAGTATTATAGTAGTTATATTCTTGTACATAAGAGGAATATTATAGTAGATATATTCTTGCACATAGGAGCAGTATTATAGTAGTTATATTCTTGTACATAGGGGGCAGTATTATAGCAGTTATATTCTTGTACATAGGGGCAGTATTATAGTAGTTATATTCTTGTACATAAGATCAATATTATAGTAGATATATTCTTGTACATAAGAGCAATATTATAGTAGATATATTCTTGTACATAGGGGGCAGTATTATAGCAGTTATATTCTTGTACATAGGGGGCAGTATTATAGTAGTTTTATTCTTGTACATAGGGGCAGTATTATAGTAGTTATATTCTTGTACATAGGGACAGTTTTATAGTAGTTATATTCTTGTACATAGGGGCCAGTATTATAGTAGTTATATTCTTGTACAAAGGGGCAGTATTATAGTAGTTATATTCTTGCACATAGGAGCAGTTTTATACTAGTTATATTCTTGTACATAGGGGAAGTATTATAGTAGTTATATTCTTGTACATAGGGGCAGTATTATAGTAGTTATATTCTTGTACATAGGAACAGCATTATAGTAGATATATTGTTGTACATAGGAGCAGTATTATAGTTGATATATTCTTGTACATAGGAGCAGTATTATAGTAGTTATATTCTTGTACATAGGGGGCAGTATTATAGTAGTTATATTCTTGTACATAGGGGCAGTATTATAGTAGTTATATTCTTGTACATAGGGGGCAGTATTATAGTAGTTATATTCTTGTACATAGGGGCAGTATTATAACAGTTATATTCTTGTACATAGGGGGACAGTATTTTAGTAGTTATATTCTTGTATATAGGGGCAGTATTACAGTAGTTATATTCTTGTACATAGGGGGCAGTATTATAATAGTTATATTCTTGTACATAGGGGCAGTATAATAGTAGTTATATTCTTGTACATAGGGGGCAGTATTATAGTAGTTATATTCTTGTATATAGGGGCAGTATTACAGTAGTTATATTCTTGTACATAGGGGGCAGTATTATAATAGTTATATTCTTGTACATAAGGGCAGTATTATAGTAGTTATATTCTTGTACATAGGGGGCAGTATTATAGTAGTTATATTCTTGTACATAGAGGCAGTATTATAGTAGTTATATTCTTGTACATAGGAGCAGAATTATAGTAGTTATATTCTTGTACATAAGGGCAGTATTATAGTAGTTATATTCTTATACATAAGGGCAGTATTATAGTAGTTATATTCTTGTACATAGGGGGCAGTATTATAGTAGTTATATTCTTGTACATAGGGGCAGTATTATAGTAGTTATATTCTTGTACATAGGGGGACAGTATTATAGTAGTTATATTCTTGTATATAGGGGCAGTATTACAGTAGTTATATTCTTGTACATAGGGGGCAGTATTATAATAGTTATATTCTTGTACATAGGGGCAGTATTATAGTAGTTATATTCTTGTACATAGGAGCAGTATTATAGTAGCTATATTCTTGTACATAGGAGCAGTATTATAGTAGTTATATTCTTGTACATAGGGGGTAGTATTATAGTAGTTATATTCTTGTACATAGGAGCAGTATTATAGTAGTTATATTCTTGTACATAGGGGCAGTATTATAGTAGTTATATTCTTGTACATCGGCATCCGATCTTTTTCCTTCCCCTTTTGTTTTATTGCTGAATGTAGTCCTGAAGATTCTTTTACAGGTTTTGTAATTTATCATCCTTTGTAATATTAAGATCCATAAAACTATGTGCTACTTTACTGACTAATAAGGGTCAACACTATAAAATATGCAGAATGGAAGGTTGTGTAAAACTGGTCAAAAAATAGAAGTAAGCTTCTCTCCTCATTAAACTATAAATACGGTAAAAAGTCTTGCTATTAAAAATTGTAGTTGCTACATTATAACTCTGTGAACTGAATTGTTTAATTAAACCCCAGTGCATATTACTGGAGCCGGCAGATAAGGTCTATGGTTAGCCGACGGTGAAACAAACCGATTGAATGATGTGAGGGGGAATGAGTCAAGTAATGAACAACGGCCGGTGCACCACTTGTCAAGATACTGGATTCAAGCTAAATAGTAATGACTTCTCATTTTAATCTGTTTTTCATATTTTTAAGAAAAAAAGTATATTTTTTAAAATAGAAAAATATGTCATCATTAGTAATTTGTAACACTATAATAGGATGGTGTCAGTAGGAGTAAGCAATGTACTATAATGGCACTGACTGCAATTAGGAATGAAAACATATCAAAAAAATAAAAATAGTTATGTCAGAATGTGGGGGAAAACAGCAAAATAGTTCTTTGGTTACTGATGGAAAAAACTGAATGGGTCCTGAAGAATTTACAGCAGTTTCCTTATCATCAGAGGCAGAATTATAACGACTGATAAATCGTCTATATACAGAATGTAACACAGGACCCATCAATGAGACAGAGTGTTTAGGGATAAAATACATGATTTTTATTGAACACATTCTTTATTGAACATACGTCACAAACAATTATAGCGCCAATACTTACGCAAAAATATACTAAAAATATAATAGAACACAGGATCCAATATTCACAAAATGCAATGCCATAGGTCCCATTGTTCTCCCTCCATTCACAATCAACTGTTATGCCCCTCGGTTTCAACCCTTGAGCCTGTGTTGTGTGGTCGGCTTCTCTGTCCACCGAGCCACAGCAGATACACCTTTTCTCCGGGTGTTTAGATTCTGTTATTCTGGCTGCAGTCTGTTTAGCTTAACACAAGTGTTTTAATACGTCTGCCCTATCACCTTTTGGGTGCGGCTTTATATTATTTCTCCATGCTGGCATTTTCTGCTGGTGATAGTCTCATTTGGCTGTCCAGCCATTCTGTTGTTTAAAGTCAGTGAAATTCCAGCAAGGTTTTATCTCTGCAGTCTATGTTCTTTACCCTGCACCTATCTTCTTTTTCTTTTTAGTAAGTAGGCGACATATTATCTAACAGAAAGTACTTTACACTTTATTTAGCATTTTGTGGTAAGTTTTTTTCCACTTTGGGATCTTTCCTTTTTTTATCATACTTTCCCTTTTGTAGGTAATTCACACTCTGCTCTGCCCTCTGGCTCTTTAGGACTAAACGCTCAACGGACTTTCAGGCAGCACCGGTCCAATATGCCATCATCTGGTCTGTGGTTAGGGCTATCTCTGCTCATGCAGGTACCACTAAGGACTGTATGGTCAGGATCTCTAGTCTGTACAGGTACCAGCAGGGTCAGTTGCAGTTTTTTTTTGCTTTACCTATTATCCCTAGTGAGTTTTACTCTTGTATAACATCACCTTTGCACATGCTCATTAGATACTTCAATAGAAAAGATAGGGTCACGACTATAAATTGTGGCTAATATTCATGTGTTCATTCCTGAAACAACAGGAAGATAGAGTCTAAAAAAAATACCTCATGGACTAGGAATTAAAAATTGCCAAAAGAGAAATATAAAAATATGCATAGATGTATCACAAAACCTTTTAAACAATTGGTCATTGTGATTTAAGGAGTCTGGGAGATACTGATACACGATCAGCGAATCCAATTTTTTTCCACCCTTTAGATATTATTCCAGGTATCTGCGCTTTGTCTCACTTAGTAATTAGATGAAGTTTTAATTGCTTGTTATGTTTTAGAATTGAATCCTATTCAATTAGACCAACATAAAGTAATTAATAATGGATAAGTGAGCCCGTCCCAGGCAATTTTACTGTATTTGCTCTAGAACAGTCAGGGAATTTATTCCAAGTATCATGGAAGGAAGTTGTGTAAATAGACGATCATCAGACTTACATTATATTAGTGTCCACAAAAGAGGAAAACATGAATCATATCAACCTATTAAACCTTAAGATTTCCATTTTTCTTTGTGTAATTTATACTTGGGCAGGGTTTAAAAAAAATGTATATATATACAGTACAGACCAAAAGTTTGGACACACCTTCTCATTTAAAGATTTTTCTGTATTTTCATAACTATGAAAATTGTACATTCACACTGAAGGCATCAAAACTATGAATTAACACATGTGGAATTATATACTTAACAAAAAAGTGTGAGACAACTGAAAATATGTCTTATATTCTAGGTTCTTCAAAGTATCCACCTTTTGCTTGGATGACTGCTTTGCACACTCTTGGCATTCTCTTGATGAGCTTCAAGAGGTAGTCACCGGAAATGGTTTTCACTTCACAGATGTGCCCTGTCAGGTTTAATAAGTGGGATTTCTTGCCTTATAAATGGGGTTGGGACCATCACTTGTGTTGTGCAGAAGTCAGGTGGATACACAGCTGATAGTCCTACTGAATAGACTGTTAGAATTTGTATTATGGCAAGAAAAAAGCAGCTAAGTAAAGAAAAACGAGTGGCCATCATTACTTTAAGAAATGAAGGTCAGTCAGTCCGAAAAATTGGGAAAACTTTGAAAAGTGTCCCCAAATGCAGTTGCAAAAACCATCAAGCGCTACAAAGAAACTGGCTCACATGAGGACCGCCCCAGGAAAGGAAGACCAAGAGTCACCTCTGCTTCTGAGGATAAGTTTATCCGAGTCACCAGCCTCAGAAATCGCAGGTTAACAGCAGCTCAGATTAGAGACAAGGTCAATGCCACACAGAGTTCTAGCAGCAGACACATCTCTACAACAACTGTTAAGAGGAGACTTTGTGCAGCAGGCCTTCATGGTAAAATAGCTGCTAGGAAACCACTACTAAGGACAGGCAACAAGCAGAAGAGACTTGTTTGGGCTAAAGAACACAAGGAATTGACATTAGACCAGTGGAAATCTGTTCTTTGGTCTGATGAGTCCAAATTTGAGATCATTGGTTCCAACCACCGTGTCGCAGAAAAGGTGAACGAATGGACTCTACATGCCTGGTTCCCACCGTGAAGCATGGAGGAGGAGGTGTGTGATGGTGTGGGGGTGCTTTTCTGGTGACACAGTAGGGGATTTATTCAAAACTGATGGCATACTGAACCAGCATGGCTACCACAGCATCTTGCAGCGGCATGCTATTCCATCTGGTTTGCGTTTAGTTGGACCATCATTTATTTTTCAACAGGACAATGATCCCAAACACACCTCCAGGCTGTGTAAGGGCTATTTGACCAAGAAGGAGAGTGATGGGGTGCTACGCCAGATGACCTGGCCTCCACAGTCACCAGACCTGAACCCAATCGAGATGGTTTGGGGTGAGCTGGACCGCAGAGTGAAGGCAAAAGGGCCAACAAGTGCTAAGCATCTCTGGGAACTCCTTCAAGATTGTTGGAAGACCATTTCCGGTGACTACCTCTTGAAGCTCATCAAGAGAATGCCAAGAGTGTGCAAAGCAGTCATCAAAGCAAAAGGTGGCTACTTTGAAGAACCTAGAATATGACATATTTTCAGTTGTTTCACACTTTTTTGTTAAGTATATAATTCCACATGTGTTAATTCATAGTTTTGATGCCTTCAGTGTGAATGTACAATTTTCATAGTCAAGAAAATACAGAAAAGTCTTTAAATCAGAAGGTGTGTTCAAACTTTTGGTCTGTACTGTATATTTTTTCAAATTTAGCAAGTTAGCCACCACTAGCAAAAGATAAGAGATGATGTCCTTAGACTGGATTCATGCACACTGTTTGTTTTAATGTGTTCAGTATTACCGTATTTTTCACTGGGTTTTTAGGCAAAATCCATTGATGCCGGATGTTACTTTAGGGTCTGACGCAGAATAAAATAGGATGCACCAAATTAATTAAGAACCAAAAACCTCTATCTTGGACTATCAGGATTTTGGCTGATTTAGGCACATTTTGGCAAACTTTCGTTTCGACTTTTTATGTCTGTGGGGTCCTCCCAGGTTTCCTGCCATAGCGTTTAATTTTATTAAATTGTCGATGAATAGTTTGCGCTTACACTGATGCACTCTGAGCCTACAGGAAAGCTTGAATTTCATTGGAACTTTATTGGGGCTGCTTATCGACCATCCGGACTATGCTGAGTTGTAACCTTTCACATTTTTTCCCTGCCATCCACATCCAGGGAGATTAGCTACAGTGCCATGGGTTGTAAACTTCTTGATTATGTTGCTCACCGTGGACAAAGGAACATCAAGATCTCTGGAGATGGACTTGTAAGCCTGAGATTGTGGATATTGTTCAACAATTTTGGTTCTCAGGTCCTCAGACAGTTCTCTTTTCCTCTTTCTGTTCTCCATGCTTAGTGTGGCACAAACAGACACACAGTGCAAAGATTGAGTCAATTTCTCCCTTTTTTTATCTGGTTTCAGGTGTGATTTTCATATTGCCCACACCTGTTACTTGTCACAGGTGAGTTTAGACGTGGAAACAAAGTTGTTTACCCACAATTTTTGAAAGGTGCCAACAATTTTATCTGGCCAATTTTGGGGGTTTTGTGTAAAATTATGTCAAATTTGCCTTTTTTCTCTTTTTTTTCTGCGTTGTTCCAATACACGCACAGAAAATAAACATGTATAAACATGAGTTTTCTGGGAGAAACACTTTATTTTCTGGAACAATTTCAAGGCTGCCAACACTTTTGACCATGATTGTATCTCGGGAATATGTTGAGCCAAGATGTAAGGTAAAGAGGAATACATTTGTACGAAGCCAGTGGTCCTTCATGGTCTTCAAAAATACAACAAAGCTCAGGAACATCATAGGTAAAGTAAAGGGGTAATGAGCCCATGACCATAATTGACAGGAAGGGATGACTCAACGTCCTTATATTTAATTTGGATGGAAATGACTTTTAATGATACTAGGAAAATGTCTACAGGAGTATTTTAATCTCCGTGTATAAAAGTCTCGGAGCAGCAAAATGTACAGAACTGCTTTATAGCCGCCACAAGTGAAGGAATATAACATTGATGTAATGTGCAGACTCTTGCGCTATTAGTACTGACACACAATGACAAGTCTTTCTCTGGATAACCATTTTAAAGGCTTCTCAGTTTTTTGATTCGCCAGCAGGTTTCCCTCATCTTTTTATGTGTTCTATGCTCCATAGAAGCAGAGATCTTCCAATCAATTCTGCGATGTCATCCCGAGTTAGCTGAACGCACAATGAGATGGCTCAATCTGTCCAAAGAGCTGAGAGAACTATAGACAGAATTTACTGAGTGCTAAAGCAACTCAAATAGTATTTAGACTTGTATAAAATCTCTCCTCGGCACTCGAGGTTGTCAGGTATCTTTCAGGACCACCCAGCTCTGAATAATAGGTACGGGCTTACTGTCGGAATTTTAACCTGAAGCTAATGGATTGTGACTGGCACACATACAGCTCAGCATTAACTCTTAAACCAGGGAGACATTGGACAATCCACAGGGGCATTTATACCTTCAATTTAGAATAATTTACAGAATTGACTAAACACAACGATTATGGACTTACTTTTATCCAGTTTTATCTGTATTACTTCTTCTAGCCAACTACTAATATTTTTGTATATTATCAATTTTAGTTTTATTGGTGTTACTTGATTTTTTTATTGGTGTTACTAATATTTTGGATTTCTTTTAGTTTTATTGGTGTTACTTACTTTTTTTATTGGTGTTACTAATATTTTTGTATATTATCAATTTTAGTTTTATTGGTGTTACTTACTTTTTTTATTGGTGTTACTAATATTTTGGATTTTTTTTAGTTTTATTGGTGTTACTTACTTTTTTTTATTGGTGTTACTAATATTTTTGTATATTATCAATTTTAGTTTTATTGGTGTTACTTACTTATTTTATTGGTGTTACTAATATTTTTGCATATTATCAATTTTAGTTTTATTGGTGTTACTTACTTTTTTTTATTGGTGTTACTAATATTTTGGATTTTTTTTAGTTTTATTGGTGTTACTTACTTTTTTATTGGTGTTACTAATATTTTTGTATATTATCAATATTTGTTTTATTGGTGTTACTTACTTTTTTATTGATATTACTAATATTTTTGTATATTATCAATTTTTGTTTTATTGGTGTTACTTTTTTATTGGGTTTACTAATATTTTTTTACATATTATCATTTTTTTTATTGGTGTTACCAATATTTTTGTATATTATACATTTTTTTACTGGTGTTACTTACTTCTTTTTTATTGATTTTACTAATATTTTTGTATATTATAAATTTTTGTTTTATTGGTGTTGTTTACTTCTTTTTTTATTGGTTTTACTAATATTTTTGTACATTTTCAATTTTTTTTACTGGTGTTACTTACTTCTTCTTTATTGGTTTTACTAATATTTTTGTACATTTTCAATTTTTTTTACTGGTGTTACTTACTTCTTCTTTATTGGTTTTACTAATATTTTTGTACATTTTCAATTTTTTTTTATTGGTGTTACTTTCAAACAGCAAAACAAGGCCCAGTAAATGACTGATCACTGGAATCAGAGTCTCAGTCCCTATATCATGTTGTTCTCAGATTACATAGACAGATTCCATTTAAGGTGTTATATACTTTAAACAATCCCATTTTATTAAAAAAAGGTAAACTTCCCCTGTGATGGCCCAAGTGCTCAAAACAAAGAAACCAACTGTAATATGTTAAGGAATTTGTGTTTACATCCCCTGCAGTGCCTCCACTGGTGAAACAGAGTATTGCAAAGCTATCATTGAAATCATTGGTCAGTCAGTGTATACCAGAGACGTGTTGAGTCCTCCAGATAGGGAGACATTTTTTGCGGGTGCATTAAACTCTGATGGGGTTCCCAAATGAGGGATTTTTCTTTTTTAAACTTGGAATTTTCTAAAAATGGACACCCCTTTATAATTAACTACAGCACCACCTCCCCCAACCAAGTGAAATTCATGAACCTAAAGGGTTCTCATATACCATGCTAGGGCACACAGATGTCACTGCGGAGGTCTCCCAACTTGGTTGTGTTGTGATCGGTTGATCATTGGACCACCTTCAGTTGAAAAAGAGTCTTCAAATGTTCACAGCCCACTAATAAAGGTGCCTTCCTGCATATGGATAACCAAGGGCGCTCTGTGCCCGCACATCCTTATGATGTGTTGACATTCGTTTAGATTTCAAAAATAAAATTTCAAAAAATTTAAAGTAAAAACAAACACTAAGAAGAGTTCTGAGACATTGTAGGCTACAGAACAAAGACTGGGAAATGTGGTTTCCTTTGATTTCCTCCTGATGAATAATTCATGGGCTGTGATGTATTTCGATGTTTATCAGAGCTTCATCCTATCTAAGGGGAACACACAGGTTCTGAAAAACTCAAGAAACCAACCACTTTTCTGCCATTAATTTCTGCTTACAAAATATGTGTGAATTTCGTGATTTTTCTGTTATTGCGGGGTTTTGAAGTAGCTCTCCTAACACTTCTTAGCGTGATTACTTTGTGATTACAGGAAAAGGAAATGTCTTTCCAACAAACACAGTTTGTTATTTGATTCGTAGAATTATGAATTACTTCTCGGTAGTGAAATTGAAGTCGTATTTATTGGAAATGGAGTGTACAGTACGGTCATCTTGGCTAGCATTGGAAGTCACGTATTGAAGACGTAGAATCTCTTAGTTGTGTTACTTTTCCAGTTTTAAAATTTTTGAGTTTCGAAGGAATACAATTTTTTTTGGGCGATGTGCAATGGAAGACAAGTAATTAAGGGGGATATGTGCTTTCTTATTGTAATATCTTACATGGTTGGCTGGATCCTCATAATTCCTGGTCCAGATAAGCATTTCTTGAGCAATACCGACAAGTGGCCTTGAGCAGTTAGAAGGCTGATGATTGATGTATCGGAAGTGGAACAGCAATGACTTTAACAGTAGATCTGGAAAAGTGATGACTGATGTAGGAGAGCTGGAACAGTGATGGGTGGTGTAGGAGAGCTGGAACAGTGATGGATGGTGTAGGAGAGCTGGAACAGTGATGGCTGGTGTAGGAGAGCTGGAACAGTGATGGATGGTGTAGCAGAGCTGGAATAGTGGTGGATGGTGTAGCAGAGCTGGAACAGTGATGGATGGTGTAGCAGAGCTGGAACAGTGATGGATGGTGTAGCAGAGCTGGAACAGTGATGGATGGTGTAGCAGAGCTGGAACAGTGATGGATGGTGTAGCAGAGCTGGAACAGTGATGGATGGGGTAGCAGAGCTGCAACAGTAATGGATGGTGTAGCAGAGCTGGAACACTGATGGATGGTGTAGGAGAGCTGGAACAGTGATGGATGGTGTAGGAGAGCTGGAACAGTGATGGCTGGTGTAGGAGAGCTGGAACAGTGATGGATGGTGTAGCAGAGCTGGAATAGTGGTGGATGGTGTAGCAGAGCTGGAATAGTGGTGGATGGTGTAGCAGAGCTGAAACAGTGATGGATGGTGTAGCAGAGCTGGAACAGTGATGGATGGTGTAGCAGAGCTGGAACAGTGATGGATGGTGTAAGAGAGCTGGAACAGTGATGGCTGGTGTAGCAGAGCTAGAACAGTGGAGGTTGAATAGCGGCACTGAAACAATGATTTAGCAGAGTTGTAACCACAATGTAGCAGAGTGGAACCGTTTTGTAGCAGAAAGGAGCAGTAGAGGTCTAGCACAGCATAGCAGCTGGTTGCCAATTACCTGAATACTGAGGTGGAGTTCTAGCTTCTGAACCAGGTTTTAATAATGATGTCATTAGAGAGTGTTGGGTTCTTCCAGGACTGCCGGCCGGTCCCATCTCATCTCCTGTGCCTCAGAAAAGAAGAGACATGACTGGATGGCAGATCTCCTTGCTGGAAATAGTGACTCAGGCCACGTTCACACGTTCAGTATTTGGTCAGTATTTTAAATCAGTAATTGTAAGCCAAAACCAGGAGTGGAACAGTCAGAGAAAAAGTATAATAGAAGCACGTCACCACATGACAAAGTTTCTCTCTGCTTGGACTTTCAGTGATGATATGCAATCTGGAGGGAAACTTGGCAATAAGTGTTTAATTTCTGACAGCGCCACCACAGGGGAAATTGAATATTATGGCATCTATTCAAATCAGTGGGTTGTTTGTGTGCTGTAAAATTGGAATTTTCTTCCAGAGGAATAGATGCTCTTTGTAATCACTTTACAATCATAGATGAAAATCCAGAACGTTGAACCACACTTAATTTCTCAGAATTCCATAACAGAGTCTAAAACAAATTGGTTTTCAAAACTGAACCACCCGCCTTCAAGGATTTTTCCAAGACCATATAGAAGGACTACATTTAGGATAAGTCAACATTGTGTCATTGGTGGGATTCTGGTGCCTTATAGCCCCACAAGCATAAGACTTGCCTGTCTTTAAGCAGTGAAATAATGGATTGAGTTTGTTCTCATCATCTTTGGTTGGATTTCCTCCCAAGATTCAAAATATCTTTGTTACCTAATTCAAAATTGAAAAACTACATGTTGAGATCCACTGGCGTCAAAATGCGTCTGACGTGTTAGAGCCTAAGCTCAACGGAGTATCTTCTGTTGAGATGGTCCAACCCTTTTGGGCAAAATAATTGTATAACAAATGAAAATAAGCTGCATGGTTGATGTTCGTTCTCCAAATGTCCATCAAGGATAATAGTTAATTACCTGATTCATGGATTAATTGATTGATGTTTTTTTTAAAAAAAATGTCTTCTGGTCTCGATAGCAGAATGTTTCTCTGCACTACCGGTGTTATGTATAGTTGGACGACTGCTTGTATTGATGTGGTTTCTATTTCTGGTGGAGTCATAAATATTTGTGTCCACCCACCCCATATACTAGTGATAGGCTTATAAGATTAATGGAAGTACTATACACCGGCTTTGTTTTATGTGGTGCTTGCAGAAACGCCGTGTTGCTTTTACACTTCGGCAGAGAGAGCCGGGTCTCCATCCATTTTTGTGGATTCTTTACAGCTTTTGAACTCCGACTTGGCATTTAATCACTTAGACTGTGGAATTAATGGTACAGCATTTCAGAAAACATTCGCATGTTTAATCGTTAAATCTTCCCTATCTGATTCAGCACGTGCAAGGAGCATATTAATAGCAGCTTGGAGGGTTCTGCTTTCTGGCGTCTCTTCTTTTCCACTGTTACTTTGTAGATACGATCCAGACTTGTGATTAATATCTGGGCGGAGTATGGCGGCCCTGTTTGCTAGTTCAGCTGATTAAATCCAAATGCAAGTTACATAGACATGGCTTCATCTGAGCTATTAAAGGGAATCAGTCAGCAGGTTTTTGTTATGTAATCTGATAACAGGGGCAGAAACCCTGATTCCAGCGATGTATCACTTAGGGTTCCACAGTTGTTTTAGAATCAGTTTTCTCCGTTGCAGATCTAGCAGAGCTAGGAATTCTGAGCTGTGTATAACCCCGCCCACACTACTGACTGGCAGCTTTCTGTGTATAACCCCGCCCACACTACTGACTGGCAGCTTTCTGTGTATAACCCCGCCCACACTACTGACTGGCAGCTTTCTGTGTATAACCCCGCCCACACTACTGATTGGCAGCTTACTGTGTATAACCCCACACACATCCCTGATTGGCATCTTACTGTGAATAACCTCAGCTACACCACTGATTGGCAGATTTCTGTGTATAATCCTGCCCACATCCCTGATTGGCAGCTTCCTATGTAGAACCCTGCCCACATCCCTGATTGGCAGCTTACTGTGTATAATCCTGCCCACACCCCTGATTGGCAGCTTCCTGTGTATAACCTTAGCTACACCACTGATTGGCACATTTCTGTGTATAATCCTGCCCACACCCCTGATTGGCAGCTTCCTGTGTATAACCCCACCTGCACCACTGATTGGCAGATTTCTGTGTATAATCCTGCCCACATCGCTGATTGGCAGCTTCCTGTGTAGAACCCTGCCCACATCGCTGATTGGCAGCTTCCTGTGTATAACCCCGCCCACACCAATGATTGGCAGCTTACTGTGTATAACCCCGCCCACACCGCTGATTGACAGCTTACTGTGTATAACCCCGCCCACACCGCTGATTGACAGCTTACTGTGTATAACCCTGCCCACACCGCTGATTGGCAGCTTACTGTGTATAACCCCACCTGCACCACTGATTGGCAGCTTCCTGTGTATAACCCCGCCCACACCAATGATTGGCAGCTTACTGTGTATAACCCCGCCCACACCGCTGATTGACAGCTTACTGTGTATAACCCCGCCCACACCGTTGATTGACAGCTTACTGTGTATAACCCTGCCCACACCGCTGATTGGCAGCTTACTGTGTATAACCCCACCTGCACCACTGATTGGCAGGTTCCTGTGTATAGCCCCACCCACACCGCTGATTGGCAGCTTTCTTTGTATAACCCCGCCGACACCACTGATTGGCAGCTTACTGTGTATAACCCCGCCCACACTGCTGATTGGCAGCTTTCTGTGTATAACCTTACCCACATCACTGGCAGCTTCCTGTGTAGAACTCCGCCCACATCCCTGATTGGCAGCTTCCTGTGTAGAACCCTGCCCACACCAATGATTGGTAGCTTGCAGTGTATAACCCCGCCCGCACCACTGATTGGCAGCTTACTGTGTATAAACCCGCCCATAGTGCTAATTGACAGCTTTCTGTTTGTAACCCCACCCACAGCACTGATGGGCAGCTTCCTGTGTAGAACCCCGCCCACATCCCTGATTGGCAGTTTACTGTGTATAATCTCAGCTACACCACTGATTGGCAGCTTACTGTGTATAACCCCGCCCACACCACTGATTGGTAGCTTTCTGTGTAGAACTCCGCCCACAACACTGAATGGCAGCTTTCTGTGCATAACTCCACCCACACCACTGACAATCCACAGGTGTTGTAAAAATACTGAAGCCATCAATTGGTATTATAAAACATTTTCACAGAACTTGGAGGGAAATGTTGAGTATCTTGTTGGTTGACTTTTTAACTTCTAAAGGATTAAGGTTTTTTTTGCCTTCAGGATTTCATATTTTTTTCCTTTTTTTTTAGAAGTCATAACTTTTTTTTAAAGAGTTGTACCAAGGATAGGTCATCTAAATCAAATTGGTTGGGGTCCGACATCCGGCAGCACTGCTGCTCATCTGACACCACAGCTCCGTACAATGTGTAGTGGCCATTCTGAGGAACTGCAGCTGAAAACCCTCATACTTTATACTGGTGATCGGCCTTAAGTATACATCATCAATACTATAACATTTGGGGTAAATATATATATATATATATATATATATACATAAATTTATATATATATAAAATCTAAGATAGAAACAAAATGAGCAAATACTTTGCAGTAGATAAATAGCAATAGTGCATGAAAGTAACATAGGGTACTTAGTATATAATACAACAGCAATTCTGCTATTATTATTTTTTTTTACATTTTACTGCATTCACCAGTAAAATTAATAAAGAATATATAAGAAGATTTGGTTAAATCAAAGCAACAGAAAAGCATACATTTTATGTTTTTTTTTTGTTACTTTTATTTAGTCAGGTTTTTTTATTTTGGAAAATAAAACAAACATGTGTTTATTGTAGTTTTAGGATGGTATTTTTTTTAATGTATTAAGATTATTTTTCAATTTTTTTTTTGGTGCCCTCTGGGGACTTTTCCCATTTTTTTTTAATAAGACCATTTATAACACAGTTTGTCTATATGACAGTACATTAATACATGTGCATATAGTCGCGGTATCCCCTAACAGCCACTGAGAGTAGGTGACCCTTTATTATACGCAGGGCTGTCAATACCCAATCAGAGTTTATGGGACTTACAGGAACAGGAAAGGGGCTTCCTCCTCCCTTTGTCCAAACTTTTGTATCATTAGTGCTGGAGGGCGACTGTCACTTAAGGTCCCGTCACACTTAGCGACGCTGCAACGATCCCGACAATGATACGACCTGTCAGGGATCATTGCTGCGTCGCTATGTGGTCGCTGGTGAGATGTCAAACAGGCAGGCTCACCAGCGATCAGGAGAGCAGCGACATCGTGGAAAGAATCTTTCCACGATGTCCTGCTCCTGGTTACCAGCCTGCTGAAGCAGGAGCAGGCTGGTAACCATGATAAACATCGGGTTACTAGGGGCACACGCGCACTTAGTAACCCGCTGTTTATCATGGTTACCACTCTGCTACTGTGAGCGGGAGGTTACCGCTCACTTTAGCAGGCTCGTAACCATGATAAACAGCGGGTTACTAAGTGCGCATGTGCCCCTAGTAACCCGCTGTTTATCATGGTTACCAGCCTGATCGCTGGTCCCGCTGGTCACACACAGCGATGTGTGCTGACCAGCGGGAGGGCAACGACCAAAAAATGGTCCAGGACATTCTGCAGCGATCAGCGACCTCAAAGCAGGGGCCTGATCGCTGCAAAGTGTCACACATAGCGACATCGCTGGTGAGGTCGCTTCCAAACTGAAAAAAGTGGGGAAAAAGTGCCATATAGACGATAGTCACATTTTCTAAGAGGTATCTATAGATATACTGTAGCCTTTGGATTGGAAGCCATGAATCTTCCATTGTGTTTACAGCACTTTACTAGAAACCTTTCTGATTTTCATTTTCCGGTGTTATTCACTTTTGCCTTTTTGCCAACTTTTTGTACTCTCCAGTTTCTGGCCTTAGGGGGTAAAGCAATTAGGGGTGGTCTTCAGAAAGACTGGCTAGTTTGCAGCCTTGAATTACTTCCGTATATTTAATCTACTGTCAGGGTTCATTATTTCTAAGTGATTTTTAAGAATGCTGTACATTTTAATTCCCTCGTTAGGAGATTTGCGGAAAAAGTACCCGAGAGCAAGATTAGTTGGAAATCTATGAATTACGTTTGATATTGCATCCATGCTAGGCCCATGCCTTCTTCTCATTACACGTTTTAGACCCGCAGGGGCTGATTATTACCGGCTTTATTCATATAAACTCATTGATTCGTCTCTATAAATTGCAGTCTTGGAATTGGTCGTTGCGAATCTTCAGCCACTTCTAGATAACTAATATTTATTTTCCAATTTCTTTTCACTATTTCCTACTTAGAAAGACGTCATCATGTCTCCAGGAGAGGCCGACACCACAGTCAGGTCTAATAGGCGCATTCAGAGACTTGTAGTTAAAAGAAAACCTTTTAAATAACATTTGCTTTCAAAGCAACTAAAAAAATGGTCTCCTTGTGTTTCATGAGATTTTTTTTACATCTTACCATGTGCCATATATAATTTTGGACCCTCTTAGGCACCAGAACTTGCGTACAATGACCAACTCTAGCAATCAAGCCCTGGATTCTGAAGTCCTCAAAGCAATTGCTCCTATTGATCTTACATAGTCAAGAACATAAGGTGACAATATTGACCCATAAACAATATGTCAGTATGCATTTAGCTGGAAAATTCATTATGTATCAAAATTAATTGATGCGATACAAAGACGGGAGTTATTTTGTTGTGAGAGCTCCCGAGACCCCAGAGCAGAAAAAATGTAGTGTTTAAAAAAAATGTATATTCACCTCCCCCCAGCCCTCATCTGTCCCTCTGCATAGCTCCCCGCCCGGTCCCCCATGCAGCTAGCTCCCTGTGGTCTGGTCTTTCTTCTTCACAGCGCTCTATGCACTGTGATTTCCACTGTGAAGACAGAAGACCGGACCGAGGAAGTTGACTGCTCGGCCTGGCTCTCACCTATCCCTCAGCCTGGTCCTCAACACATCTAGCGCACTCCGGTTTAGTCTTTCTTATTCATTGTACTCTTTATAATGTAAAGAGCACTGGGAAGATGGAAGACCAGGCCAGAGAGAGCTAGCTTCTTGGAGGACTGGGCAGGTTTTAGGCTCATCTGATGAGGTAGATCCTCCAAGCCCAAAGTCCAGGTGAGCATACAGGCGGCCACGAGAGGTGGTGAGTTTTCCTTCAATGGAAGTCTTCAAACAGAGGTCAGACAGACGTCTGTCTGAGATAGTTTAGTGAATCCTGCATTGAGTAGGGGGTTGGACACGACCGACAACCCTGTAGGTCCCCTCCAACTCTAACATTCTAGGATTCTACAGCCCATGAGCGTCGGTGCAGCAGGCAGTTGAGGCACATCAGAAAGAGATAGCAGAGGTCCTGGAGACGTAGCGAGATAGGAGACCAGTAAGCAGGTAGCTGAGGTCCTGGAAACCGCAGGTGGACAGGAGACCGGGAACAGGTAGTAGAGGTCTTGGAAGCTGCAGGCACACAGGACTCAGTAGGAGTTAGAAGTCTTAATACCAAGAAACAGGTGTGTGTCTTGGTGGACATTTTATAGACTCAGGCTGATCATATATGATCACTCAGGAGTCTGGACCATCTGTAAAGCCTGATGTGGCGCACAACAGAATCCAGTGGACCGGGAGGGGGGGAGCAATGCCTGGATCCAGGACAGGTGTGTAACAGCAGGAAGTTGCAATGAGACACAGGTATGGGGCAGTATGTGGCGAGGTGAGAATAATTATTTCACAGTGTCCAGTGCACTATGAAGAGCACTGTAAAGATGGAAGACCAAACTGGAGAGAGCTAGGTGGGAAACTGCATGGAGGACTAGGTGGGAAGCTGCATGGAGGACTAGGTGGGAAGCTGCATGGAGGACTAGGTGGGGAGCTGCATGGAGGACAAGGTGGGGAGCTGCATGGAGGACAAGGTGGGAAGCTGCATGGAGGACTAGGTGGGAAGCTGCATGGAGGACAAGGTGAAAAGCTGCATAGAGGACTAGGTGGGAAGCTACATGGAAAACAAGGTGGGGAGCTGCATGGAGGACAAGGTGGGGAGCTGCATGGAGGACAAGGTGGGTAGCTGCATGGAGGACTAGGTGAGAAGCTGCATGGAGGACAAAGTGGCAAGCTGCATGGAGGACTAGGTGGGAAGCTGCATGGAGGACTAGGTGGGAAGCTGCATGGCGGACTAGGCGGGAAGCTGCATGGAGGACAAGGTGGGAAGCTGAATGGAGGACTAGGTGGGAAGCTGCATGGAGGACTAGGTGGGGAGCTGCATGGAGGGCAAGGTGGGAAGCTGCATGGAGGACTAGGTGGGAAGCTGCATGGAGGACAAGGTATGAAGCTGCATGGAGGACAAGGTGGGAAGCTACATGGAGGGGAAGGCGGGAAGCTGCATGGAGGGCAAGGTGGGAAGCTGCATGGAGGACTAGGTGGAAAGCTGCATGGAGGACAAGATGGGAAGCTGCATGGAGGACTAGGTGGGAAGCTGCATTGAGGACAAGGTGGGAAGCTGCATGGAGGGCAAGGTGAGAAGCTGCATGGAGGACAAGGTGGGAAGCTGCATGGAGGACAAGGTGGGAAGCTGCATGGAGGACTAGGTGGGAAGCTGCATGGAGGACAAGGTGGGAACCTGCATGGAGGACTAGGTGGGAAGCTGCATGGAGGACTAGGTGGGAAGCTGCATGGAGGACTAGGTGGGAAGCTGCATGGAGGACAAGGTGGGAAGCTGCATGGAGGACTAGGTGGGAAGCTGCACGGAGGACAAGGTGAGGAACTGCATGGAGGTACCGGTTCGACTGATGGGGCAATGTGGGAATATTTTATTTTTTTCAAATTTCTTTCCACTATTAAGTTTATTGTGTTTATTATCAATTATTACTGTTTTTATTATCGAGCCTATGGATAGGTGATAAATGTAGTTTATGGGAAAATCCCTTAAATATTGAGCTAAACCGATTTTACATTTCCCTTGATTGCAGATGCAGATTTCTCCTCTTCTTACCCATTTAATGAGTATTGCACTTTGCAAGATGTTCTTCCAAAAAGACCTAGTGAAGAGAAATATATTGGAAATATTTAGGAAAAAATGGGTTCCCACCCATACCTTTACACAAATTTCATTAACCACTCAAATTTCTCATTATTCAAATTCAATACATGATCCTGAAATGCTTGCAAAATCCTAGACTGCAATACACATTCCAACCATTAGGGGGAGAAGGGACACATATAGATATCTTAGCAAAAACTTCTCCAGACAGAGTATCTCAAATCGTTTTTTTTTTGTGTCAATCAGCTTTGAATATGTCTGAATCCCGTTTTAAGCCCCGACAGGACCAACGAACGGGTGCCAGAACGCAGTGTGAACGCAGCCTTAGCCTTAGGCTAAATTGGATTGACTCTATTGTAATAATGCTGACTCCATTATGCATCTACTCCTGCACCTGTTTGGAATCTCCTGACATCTGTTTTGTATTGATCTGCTTGGGAAAAAAAAAATGATTAAACTTACCTTGTCATGGAAACATTGTATTAAAAGTCCTTGTGAGCGATGTATCCCAGAAATGTGTACACAATTTCTGCAGCCATGATAAATTCATTTTACATACCCAAGGTCCTATTATCAGCCGTATGACAAAGGATGGGACAAAGCTGACACCTGTTCATTTGCCAGCTCTACAATAATTGACGATATCCTTTGCGGAGATCCATCTTCTCCTAGATACATATTAGTTGCAAAATGACATATTAGTCTCTCTTCAGAATTGCTCTTATACGGCCAATTTTTTACACAAAAAAAGAAAAATGATGGAAAATTCAGGAATACTTTGTATATTGACCGAATATAACTCACACAAAGTATTTTTAAAGTCCAGATAAAAAAAATAAATAAATAAAATAATAGGGCTATTATTTTTCCTAGGTGTCAAGAAAATCTAAGGATACTTTTAATATCTAGAATTTCATTGTCTAGGTGCCATTGCTGCTTCCTGTTCATTTTTTACCATTGAGGAGCTAATATAAGAAGCCATAAATATATGTACTGTATATACTGTTCGCACATCTATATGTTGGGATCAATAAGGACTTTATCATTAGAAACTATTTTTCATTTAAGAAACCCAATGTGTCCTAAAAGACTCCAATATTCTGTGATAAAATATAAAAATATATTTTTTAATAGCAATCCACTATTTTTTTTTCTGATATAAGGCCTCATAAAATAGTCATAATGATAAATTCCTGCAGCCACCACTAGGGGAAAATGAGGACAGTCAGTATGCAGCAAGCTCTTCAGCTCCCTCTAGTGACGGTTACAGGTAGACAGAATTTTCCCATCTACCTCTAGGTCTATGAAGGGGATTTTAAGCTCTGAATCAGAACAATATAGCTTTAAGCTATAAATATTTATAATCTCTACAGGAAAATAATGTTATGTCAAAACTGTATTTCCTTCACAGAAATTCCAAGTTGAAAATACAAGAATTTGTCTAGAACCAATTTATTATTATTATTATTATTATTATTAATAATAATATTTTAATTAGAGATTAGCCAATCAATTTGTAACAAATCCAATTCATAACTAATTTCAGTGAAAAATGTGGATTTGTCAACCGGCTGACATTTTGCTAAATTCTTTATAGGGTCAAGAAGTGGAAGGGTTATATTCACCTGTCTTAGGCTAGCCTCTTACCTTTCCTGCTGCCCCAGATTCTCGCCTAATATTATGTTTACTTCTTTTCAGTCTTCTCTTTGTTTTTTCCTTTGGTCTTTCGTCCAAACCTTCTGATGCTGAATAGACCTTTCATGATCATGTGGAAAAGATCCAGACTAGGAGATCCAGACCAGAAGATCCAGACTAAAGACCAAGGAAAAGACTGGAGAGAATACAGATCCAAAATTAGTGGAATTCCGGGTGGGGAACTGTGGTAAAAGAATCGGTGAAGGACAAGTGGGTAAAATTTTTGTTATTTTTTTTTAACGCTCTCTTGACCCTCCATTCATTATGTTTTGGGGTCTGAAGAGACCTTAGAGCATAATAAATGTATTTCCGGAGCAGATTTGATTTTGACCGAATCACATTTGCCAGCCGAGTTGAATGATTCTTCCTGTTACAAATTTTGTGAGAATTTCGCTCATTGGTTGAAAAAAGACATAGGTCCATCAAGTTCAACCTTTCTCCACCAGTTATACATTCTCTATTGCTAAATTAATTAAAACCCAGAAATGTAAATTTTCTTAATAATTTACTGTATGATATTTATTATTTTTATGTTTTTATAAAAAAAAAATATTTACTAAATATATATACAATACAGACCAAAAGTTTGGACACACCTTCTCATTTAAAGATTTTTCTGTATTTTCATGACTATGAAAAATGTACATTCACACTGAAGGCATCAAAACTATGAATTAACACATGTGGAATTATATACTTAACAAAAAAGTGTGAAACAACTGAAAATATGTCTTATATTCTAGGTTCTTCAAAGTAGCCACCTTTTGCTTTGATGACTGCTTTGCACACTCTTGGCATTCTCTTGATGAGCTTCAAGAGGTAGTCACCGGAAATGGTTTTCACTTCACAGGTGTGCCCTGTCAGGTTTAATAAGTGGGATTTCTTGCCTTATAAATGGGGTTGGGACCATCAGTTGTGTTGTGCAGAAGTCTGGTGGATACACAGCTGATAGTCCTACTGAATACACTGTTAGAATTTGTATTATGGCAAGAAAAAAGCAGCTAAGTAAAGAAAAACGAGTGGCCATCATTACTTTAAGAAATGAAGGTCAGTCAGTGCGAAAAATTGGGAAAACTTTGAAAGTGTCCCCAAGTGCAGCTGCAAAAACAATCAAGCGCTACAAAGAAACTGGCTCACATGAGGACCGCCCCAGGAAAGTAAGACCAAGAGTCACCTCTGCTTCTGAGGATAAGTTTATCCGAGTCACCAGCCTCAGAAATCGCAGGTTAACAGCAGCTCAGATTAGAGACCAGGTCAATGCCACACAGAATTCTAGCAGCAGACACATCTCTTCAACAACTGTTAAGAGGAGACTTTGTGCAGCAGGCCTTCATGGTGAAATAGCTGCTAGGAAACCACTGCTAAGGACAGGCAACAAGCAGAAGAGACTTGTTTGAGCTAAAGAACACAAGGAATGGACATTAGACCAGTGGAAATCTGTGCTTTGGTCTGATGAGTCCAAATTTGAGATCATTGGTTCCAACCACCGTGTCGCAGAAAAGGTGAACGGATGGACTCTACATGCTTGGTTCCCACCATGAAGCATGGAGGAGGAGGTGTGATGGTGTGGGGGTGCTTTGCTGGTGACACTGTTGGGGATTTATTCAAAATTGAAGGCATACTGAACCAGCATGGCTACAACAGCATTTTGCAGCGGCATGCTATTCCATCCAGTTTGCGTTTAGTTGGACCATCATTTATTTTTCAACAGGTCAATGACCCCAAACACACCTCCAGGCTGTGTAAGGGCTATTTGACCAAGAAGGAGAGTGATGGTGTGCTACGCCAGATTACCTGGCCTCCACAGTCACCAGACCTGAACCCAATCGACATGGTTTGGGGTGAGCTGGACCGCAGAGTGAAGACAAAAGTGCCAACAAGTGCTAAGCATCTCTGGAAACTCCTTTAAGATTGTTGGAAGACCATTTCCGATGACTACCTCTTGAAGCTCATCAAGAGAATGCCAAGAGTGTGCAAAGCAGTCATCAAAGCAAAAGGTGGCTACTTTGAAGAACCTAGAATATAAGACATATTTTCAGTTGTTTCACACTTTTTTGTTAAGTATATAACTCCACATGTGTTAATTCATAGTTTTGATGCCTTCAGTGTGAATGTACAATTTTCATAGTCATGAAAATACAGAAAAATCTTTAAATGAGAAGGTGTGTCCAAACTTTTGGTCTGTATTGTATATTTAATGCTTTATTAATTTTTGCCCAAACTTAATATAAAACATTTCTTCATGGTACTCAAAGCCATGGCCTACAAAACGATTTAAAATTTTTAGTTTATTTTTCATTTCAATGTATTATTTTAATTAATCAGTCACCGATCATAGATTTTTCACTCTTATTTGGAAGGATAAAAATAACAGGGACGATTTGTCCAGTGAATATCCGGACTATTAAGTTAAAGTCGTGAAGTTGAGCAGCAACAAGTCCGGAGTGTCCCTAAATAACTTTGCCGTGGATGAGCCAAAAATGCTTCCTCTCTCATGTAAAATGTTCTGGCGGCAGTGTAATTAATAATGAGTAGAGTCCAAAGGGTGGAAAGTGAATAGATTTTCCAATAAAAATCCCAACCTCAATATGGTGGAGTTGTTGTCGTCTTTGATTTATTGCCCTGCCTGAACAGGTCTATGGTTGTCCTCGAGATATCTATTATTATTATTATTATTATTATTATTTATTATTATAGCGCCATTTATTCCATGGCGCTTTACATGTGAAAAAGGGGGTATAATACAAGAACAATTTCAATAATCTTGAACACAATGTGACAGCGACTGGTACAGGCGGAGCGAGGACCCTGCCCGCGAGGGCTCACAATCTACGAGGGATGGGTGAGGATACAGTAGGTGAGGGTAGAGCTGGTCGTGCAGCGGTATGGTGGAGCGGTGGTTACTGCAGGTTGTAGGCTTGTCGGAAGAGGTGGGTCTTCAGGTTCCTTTTGAAGGTTTCCACGGTAGGCGAGAGTCTGATACGTTGGGGTAGAGAGTTCCAGAGTAGGGCGGAAGCACGGGAGAAATCTTGTATACGGTTGTGGGAGGAGGAGATAAGAGGGGAGTAGAGCAGGAGATCTTGTGAGGATCGGAGGTTGCGTGCAGGTATGTAACGGGAGACTAGGTAGGAGATATATGGAGGAGACAGGTTGTGAATGGCTTTGTATGTCATGGTTAGGGTTTTGAACTGGAGTCTCTGAGCAATGGGGAGCCAGTGAAGAGATTGACAGAGAGGAGAGGCCGGGGAATAGCGGGGGGACAGGTGGATTAGTCGAGCAGCAGAGTTTATGATAGATTGGAGGGGTGCGAGAGTGTTAGAGGGGAGGCCACAGAGCAGGAGGTTGCAGTAGTCAAGGCGGGAGATGATGAGGGCGTGCACTAGTGTTTTTGCAGATTCATGGTTTAGGAATGTGCGGATCCGGGAGATATTTTTAAGTTGGAGTCGGCAGGAAGTGGAAAGGGCTTGGATATGTGGTTTGAAGGAGAGTTCCGAGTCCAGGGTTACCCCGAGGCAGCGAGCTTGAGGGACTGGGGAGAGTGGGCAGCCATTGACTATGATGGATAGGTCAGTTGGGAGGGTTGAATGAGATGGCGGAAAGATGATGAATTCTGTTTTGTCCATGTTAAGTTTTAGAAATCTAGCAGAGAAGAAGGATGAAATAGCAGACAGACATTGTGGGATTTTGGTTAATACGGAGGTGATATCGGGTCCAGAGAGGTAGATCTGTGTGTCATCAGCATAGAGGTGATAATGAAAGCCATGAGACTCTATGAGCTGTCCCAGGCCTAAGGTGTAGATGGAGAAGAGCAGGGGTCCTAGAACTGAACCTTGGGGGACACCGACAGATAGGGGGCGAGATGAAGAGGTGGTGTGTGAGTGGGAGACACTGAATGTCCGGTCGGTTAGGTATGAGGAGATCCAGGATAGGGCCAAGTCTGTGATGCCGAGAGATGAGAGAGTCTGTAGTAAGAGGGAATGGTCCACTGTGTCAAAGGCAGATGACAGGTCTAGGAGGAGGAGGACAGAGTAGTGTCGCTTAGATTTGGCGGTTAGTAGGTCGTTTGTGACTTTAGTCAGTGCAGTTTCAGTAGAATGGTGCGGTCGGAAACCAGATTGTAGGCGGTCAAAGAGGGAGCAGGAGGAGAGGTGGGAGGACAGTTCAGAATGGACATGTTGTTCCAGTAGTTTTGAGGCATAGGGGAGAAGTGATATGGGGCGATAGCTAGACACAGAGGATGGGTCAAGGGAGGGCTTTTTGAGGATGGGTGTGATTGAGGCATGTTTGAAACATATCTCTATATTTACCGTGTTTATTTAGTTTACGGAATCCCAATAATTACCGTACATTCCATCAAGAGGTTCCTAATTGCCATTCTCTACCTCCTCGTTGAGTAAAGCCCCTCCAAACCTACTGCCCAATCATTCTGCCCAATATTCAGGGTTATTTGAAGGTGAAAGGAAGAATGCTAATCCGGCTGGTGAGTGCATAGAGGGACCATCTGTGTTGCAATCAATTCGAGGCTGATATCCAAGTCTTTCGTTCATCTAGCTGCTGAATGAAATGCCAGGCTGAAGTAGCTCCTTTAGAAAATTGGCAAATCTATTTACTGAAGCCTGTGCCTCACTTCTAATGTCTGAAGCTCGTCAACAACTTAAACAGTGGAATATATGGAGACAGTCATCTCGGACTGTAAGACTTTGGAGAGACTTCAGTCCCTGCTCAATATTTCCGAGAGTCTTTCATCTGTTGGGCTGATATCATTCACTGGTTTAATTATAATTGAAGAATGTTTCTTGCGAAGCAAAGATATAAGGGATAAAATGACATCATCTTGGAGTTTGAGGAGCCAAATAACGAGCAAAATGGGGAAAATGTTCACTTCTTTTCAAGAGCGGAATTTGCAATCAAAGAGCTCGATTCCTCATTTACGTTTTTTATTCTAAATCACTTATTTCTCTTGTGGTATTCGGTGACATTGTTCGCACCAAATCTGTAAAAATGGCATACGTTTTGCGCCAAATAAGTTTTTTTTTTGTTATTAACATTTTTGCAACTTTTTTTTATTCAAAAACTTTCAACATTAAAATGTTGCAAATTTTACAGGGAAAAAAATTTCAGAAATTCAAAAAAAATAACTTCAGAAGATGGATGGAGTACGTTTGGGTAAAAATGTTAGGACTTTTTTAAACAATGGCAATTGTTGATCAACGGAAAACATCTCGAAAACCACATATCCTGCCCAAAAATGACGAACGTAAAAAAAAAAGAAGCAGGCAAGCACATATAAAATAGGTGCGAATGAAAAATTGATGAAAAACACCAAAAACTAGACAGAAAAAAAAGAGCAAATGCAACAATAACTTTGGTTTGTATTTAATGGTAATGGTGTAGAATGGTGGTTTAGTGGGTTCAAAGAATATATTTTTTTTTATTTATTTCCCAAAAATAAAAAAACTTTTTCCCATGAGTTAGGTCGGGTATTTCAGCTGTCCAGTAGTGTTGATCGAGCGCTGAAATGCTTGAGTGCTCAGTACTCGAATCGAGCACATCGGACGCTCGAATTTGCACAACTCGAGTAGCGATCGTAATGGAAGCGAATGGCAAACTAGAGCATTTTTCCGGAGTGTGTCTCTCTCTCTCCTTAAATGCGATGCCCGGGTCAGATAATTCAAATAAGCTTCTAACGGGGACCCGAGCACCAGGGGATACTCGGCACTGCTCAATACTCGATCGAGCACCCCGAAGCATGATTGAGTATCGAGCAGTGCCGAGCACGCTCACCCATCACTACTCTCCAGCAATTGGGGCTGAGCTGCCATACTAGACATAGCTAAGACCAAATGTGTCGCTCTTTTTGGAAATTAATAAATTTCTATTTTAAATTAGTTGCTGAGGACTCCCAATAGATTAATGCTTTTGCTACTTTTCAACCTGTGCTGTGAAACGTAGGGGCAGGGTCATCAATCAACTCATTGTCATCAGAGGGCAGGGGTTACAGTGAAAAGTAACACCTCTGCCATATAGTGAAGAATTGCCCAATGACAGTTGGCGATGGAGATGACTTAGTTCTTCCTTGCCTTCCTACATATGAGCATGTTCACTACACTCTTCAGCAAAAGTGATTTTCTATGTATCTCTTATCCACTTTTTTTGCCTTAAAGCAATTTTTTTGCAGCCGTATGATAATGTAAAAAATAGATACTTGAGTACATTTCTTTTTGATGGAGGAGAGATTAGTGACGATCTGTAATAAATGTTACCTATGCACATGTGCACCATCCGCTGACTTTTATTCCACCTCTTTCTGTTCCTTGCAACATCAAAGTCTTAAAAAATACTTTTTTTTCCTTAAACAGAAACCCTGCCTTTCCTAATGGCTGGTAATAGCTAGAGGAGGTCTAGAGGGGAATGAACCCCACATGCCGGTTGTAGGTGGGGGGCACCAATGAGTGACTCCAGAGTGGGTGACAGTGATGGTGGTGCTCACTTGAGGTGGTTGTGTGGACACAACACCTATAAGAGGCTTAGAATTTGTGCCTGTTGGCTGATGGCTGGAGAAAAAGTTCTTCCAGATAACAATTCACTTTAGTGGAGGGATCACAGTGCCTTGGCTGCGCTTGTGGAAAGGAAGAATCCTCAATGATATAAAATTAAGATTTTTATTACACCAATGCATTTCGGCACCGGTAAAGGCTCCAGTCCGGGCCGAAACGCACACTATACTATCAAGGAATCATCATTTCCACAAGCGCAATCCAAGTACTGTGATCTCTCATCTAAGGTGAATCACATAAAACATGGACATGATATAACCAACTCTCCATGAATGTCTTGGAGGCTCCTAAAAAAAAAAAGGGAGAAGTTTCCTACTCCTGGATGAGTTGGCAAATCTACATGTCAATGATAAAAACATCCTAAGCCCCCACTGATTCAGCAAAGAAGGCAAAGACCAGGGTATGAAAGTGATGAGAAATGGGACAGGAATGAACGTAGAAGGGCATGGCTATGGCTGAGTAATTATCAAGCACGTTTTCCGGCTCCTACACGCCAACCTACTAAAGTTGTCAAGTATGGATGTAGCATATTATTAGGATCAGAGTTCAACTCTATAGAGCCCTGCTGATTTAGATATGACTCTACAGATTTTTCCAAGTCTACTCCTAGTCACCCATTGTGCAAGTAAAAAATGTGTCCTAAACGCAGCGGAGTGACCGGTGCTCCTCTGTTCAGGAAGAAGATTTGAAGACCATTGGTGTCCTAATTATCTGAATCCTGAAGATGTATCATCAACGGTCAACAAGTGATGACCTATCGTAGTGATATGGCAGAAATTCTAAAAGTGGGAAAACCCACTTGAGATACAAATCCTTGCCTCTCGGTGAAGGACCATCTAGCTACGATGTCCTACCGTGCGATACAAAATGCTTCCTCTTCTTTTCCAGTCACTTACCTTAGCAGCTAAGACTCGATGTAATAGTAATCTTCAATACACCGCATTTACAGAAAAGAGAAATCATGCCGCAAGATAAAGTACGCTCGGCAGCCTTCAATCAGTTTAATGCTCTTCCCTATGATATCATTAACTTTTCAAATAAATTGCTTTCCAGGCTGATTCATACAACTTAGTAAATGTGACCAAACTGGGTCTAATGGTGTCCCAGCCTGATGAAAAAACACGCGGAGATATATTTTATATCCAAAGCCGTAGAACATTTTATTTCTTTATATTCCGAGCAGACATTGGAAGCATTTAAGTGAAATTATAATGGAGAGAGTTTCTGTGTTTCCAATCCATTCCAAGGAATAAGTCAGGCGATTTCCCAGACTAGAGTGGGCAGTTCTGTGACACTCGCAATACAAGGAAACATCAAGCCCGGACCGGTGTTTCACTTACTGCAAATAAATTATATTCGGGGAGAGAATGAAATTGCTGCCTGTCTGCCATGTTTTACTACTGATTGATTAACCCCTTCGTGGACTTCACATAGAACATTGGAAGGCTTTGCTGGGAAATGTACAGTAAATGGAGGCTTAGCTGTTTTTTTTGTGTGACTGTTTAACTATCCATGTGGTTAACCCCTTTTCCTTTTCTTCTTTCGAGAGTCATAACTTTTTTTATTTTTCTGTAAAAATGACCCTGTGTGGAAATTTTGTATTGTAATTTTAATTTACACCGTGTGCTTTACCGTATAATGTTCTGAAAAATGGGGGGAAAAAATTGTAACGCTGCAAAAACGAAAAGATTTTATAATTTTTTGGGGGGATGGTGGGGGGTTCGCTTTTACGACATTCATTCATTGTAAGAAATGACCTGGCAACTGATTCTCCAAGTCACTATCATCAGGGAAATACCAAAAGTATTATTATTTTTTTTTAATTTGAGTTAATAATTTAACCCCTCTCACGACCTCTGATGTTTATTTTTGTCAAAGATCATGTCACTGACTTTGATTCGGGCTCCGGCGCTGAGCCTGCATATTTCCGCGCACTTGACGGCAGCACTCCAAAAAGATGTGGCTTTTAGCCTCTATGGGCCACTTTTTATGCCACATCTTTGGCCAGCCTTTCCAGACCCCCTACTGCCATGGCAACTCATTGTTACCCCACCCCACCCCGATTACATCACAGATGTCTGAATTTGTGCGCTACCAGAATTGAATTGAATTAATGGATCAAATTCCTACAATTTTTAATTTGCTAAAATCTGCAAATTTTGAAAAAATTCTAAAACAAATTTGATTTATTTTGAATCGGTTCTCTCATCCTTAATTATATAACAGTATGTAGGTAGCCAGTGAGATATTTCCTAAAACACACTAGTGCATTTTTTAATATTAAACAATGTGGCTGACCATCAGAGATCCTGGGGTTTAGATGGCACCATACAAAATATACATTGATGGCCTACAGTATCCGAGCAATAAGCCATCAATTTTTAGGTCTCAGTCGACTCATTTGCGGTGGAGAACTTCTAGGAGTTAATAGAACCCAAATACTTTCTTTGTATTTTGTCTTCTTTCAATAATTAATCTTGAGAACGTCTTTGGCTCTGTTGAAGTTCAGCACACTTTTTGAAACCTTCAATATCTCCATTCCTTGACTGAATAATCAACATCGAAAGCCATCTGTTCCTCTGCACAAAGGTAACGCAGACAGCCTGTAACATTTCGAAAGAGTCACTGAACCGTGAGGAGTGACATTTCAGTAACATAGTTAGACTTTATTTTTATGTAACTTAATGTTTTTTTTTCAGTTTTGATCTACCCTTCGATACTGTGCTCATGGCTGAATATTTGACTACTGGAAGTGTTTTTTTTTTTTTTGTGATTATACTTTTAACTTTAGAATTTAAGATTTTCATACTTTTTAATTACATATATTTATCTTAAAGTTGCATTGAATAAACAATTTTATACATTTCCTGATATGCTTTTAAATGAAAATGCTCAAAATTCCTGCACTTTTCCACGGGCCACACATGTAGCTCTTCATCATGATTTGGACATTGATTCTCTTTTGTATGTGCCTTTACTAGATGGCAGTTTAAAGGGCAAGCTAACATCAGAAAATGACTTATTGACATAGCTTTTTTTAATTGGCATTTTTATATCACAATATTAAAATGCAAAATGTGTAAGCTTACAATTTTCACATTGGCCCCTGGGGCTATCTATTTTAGACTCATACTTCCTGGCGTTTCAGGAAGAGTTTTCAACAGGCTCCTTATCATCATAGGCAGGATTACAATGACTGATAACACCTCTGTACAAAACTGATAATACAGGATTCACCAATCACAATAGGTGATGTCACAGCTCACCTCCTCCTCCTGTACAGTGACTGATAACACCTCTATGTACAGTAGACAACACAGGATCCATCATTCACAATATGGAATGTCACAGCTCACCTCCTCCCCCTCCTGTACAATGACTGATAACACCTCTATATACAGTAGATAACACAGGATCCACCATTCACAATAGTTGATGTCACAGCTCACCTCCTCCTCCTCCTGTACAATGACTGATAACACCTCTATATACAGAAGATAACACAGGATCCACCATTCACAATAGGTGATGTCACAGCTCACCTCCTCCTCCTGTACAATGACTGATAGCACCTCTATATACAGAAGATAACACAGGATCCACCAATCACAATAGATGGTATCACAGCTCACCTCCTCCCCCTCCTGTACAATGACTGATAACACCTCTATATACAGTAGATAACACAGGATCCACCATTCACAATAGGTGATGTCACAGCTCACCTCCTCCTCCTGTACAATGACTGATAACACCTCTATATACAGTAGATAACACAGGATCCACCATTCACAATAGGTGATGTCACAGCTCACCTCCTCCTCCTGTACAATGACTGATAACACCTCTATATACAGAAGACAACACAGGATCCATCATTCACAATATGGAATGTCACAGCTCACCTTCTCCTCCTGTACAATAACTGATAACACCTCTATATACAGTAGACAACACAGGATCCACCATTCACAATAGGTGGTATCACAGCTCACCTCCTTCCCCTTCTGTACAATGACTGATAACACCTCTATATACAGTAAATAATGCAGGATCCACCAATCACGATAGATGATGTCACAGCTCACCTCCTCCCCCTTTCACAATGATCTTTGCACACATTCATTAGATACTTTAATACAAATGATAGTGTTGGGGTCTATTCATCCAATGTACATATGGAATTCCTAAAACAACAGGAGGAAAGAGTCTAAAAAAAGCCCCAATGGCCAGTGTGTAAATCATAAGATTTCTACTAGATTTCTATAGTGATATGAAAAAAAAAACACTGCCAAAAATAAAAAGAGTTCTGTCAGGTTTTCATCAGAGTTTCATCCTTGTTTTGTCTGAGTTTCATCGTTTTTTCAAGCAAACAAAGAAAAAAGTTTCCCTACCTTCTCCTATCAGTCCAGGAAAAATAGACAGCACAGGGACTCAAAGACTTGCCTTACTAAGTTTTATCCGACACGCAGATCAATATCGGACAAGTCTCCACAATTTTGCCTGGACAACTAGGTCCACAGTAAAAATAGGACATATAAACTTCCCCATGGACTATCATAGGTACGAGTTCTATGTATGCAATAATTAACTTTTGCAAAATTGACGCACAAGTGCGATATACTCTTATGTCATGTAGACTATTTTTATCATAGGAAAAAATCTTATCTCAGACCTAAGAAATAGTGATGAGCGAGCATGCTCGCCACTGCTCGGTACTCGAGATGCTCGGAGCTCGCCGACTACTTGCGCGATGCTCGGGTGGGAGCTCGGGTCCCCGTCCTGCATGTTTGCGGCTATTTAGAGCACCATTCATGCAGGGATTGTCTGCCACTCACTGTAATGCCACAGCCATGGTGGTTGTGGCATTACAGTGCCCAAATCGATGGGAACCGTGCTCACAGTGAAACATGAAAAGCCGGCAATTCAGCAGCAGCATACACCTGTACCCGACAATTTACAACAGACAGAATAGAGCTTCACACATAGATTAGATAGATAGAAACATGTCAGTCACATATATATGAAGTACAGTGACAGTGTTGATTACTGTACTTGTCATTTAGTGTTAAAATAAAGGATTTATTAAAAAAAAAAATTGGCGTGGGGTTCCCCATAATTTTAGTCTCTAGCGGAGGTTAAGCAGACGGCTGGGGCAGATGTTTGAAGCCTGGGAAGGGGGTAATACCCACGGAGCTTCCCAGGCTACTAATATCAGCCCCCAGCTGAATACCTAGCCTTTACTAGCTATTAAAATGGGGACCCAAAAAACAAATGACGTGGGGTCCCCCCTATTTTAATAGCTAGCAAAGGCTAGGCAGACAGCTGGGGGCTGATATTAATAGCCCAGGAAGGGTGCCATGAATATTGGCCCCCTCCCAGGCTAGAAACACCAGCCGTCAGCCGCCCCAGAAATGGCGCATCCATCCACAAAAATAAGGCGAAGCCCCACGTACTTTTTTTTTAAATTATTTCATGAAATTCATGAAATAATTTAAAAAAAAGTGCTTCCCTATATTGTTGTGTCCGGTCAGGTACAAATAGGCATCTGGGGGTTGGGGTCAGCCCGTTCCTGCCTGCTGTACCTGGCTGGACACAAAAATATGGCTAAGACACTCATAAGCCTGCATAAGACACTCTTCTACCCTATAGTTAAGGGATATGGAAAGGAATATGCCATCACTAATATGAATTAGCTTGATATATAGGTCACTGAGTGATTGACAGAGCCAAGAGGACTGTCAGTACATTCTGGACAAGAACAAATGAATAAATATTAATGTGATTTACATGAGAGCCGTGGCTATGGTAATTCATATGCGGACAATCACAATCTGAATGATTTGTATCACTTGTCATTTGTGTTATATACAAGTCATTGTTTGGCTATCTATTAATTTTACATAATCGGTGCTGACACCTGGCTTTTTTCCTGCTTTGAAAATTCAAGCCTTAAATAAAGTGTATCACTGCCATCGAACGATGCATTCTGTTTCCTTAGTGACTCCATTTAGGATCTCTGTTATTTCCACTAATAGAATTTTGTATTGTATTTGCAAATGATATTAAAAAGTGTAATGGTTTTTTTTTGAGTGTTCATGGTCTTGGATTAGAATATTGATCTATGGCTTTGCATAACTGGACTAGACAGTACAGCTGCAGATCTGCTCTCTGGTTAGCACTAGTGATCAAATTCCATAGTTTGCTCAATTTTGGCAAGAACATTTGATTTACATGAAATGTATTCAATGTAAATTTTATGCTCCGAAGTCTGACACTGGTGCTTCCTCCACCATCTTTTCTTCTTGAGTCCGATCACTGGTGCGGTTTTCGTCATCTTTTCTTCTTGAGTCCGATCACTGGTGCTTCCTCCACCATCTTTTCTTCTTGAGTCCGATCACTGGTGCGGTTTTCATCATCTTTTCTTCTTGAGTCTGATCACTGGTGCGGTCTTCGTCATCTTTTCTTCTTGAGTCTGATCACTGGTGCGGTCTTCGTCATCTTTTTCTTCTTCAGTCCGATCACTGGTGCGGTTTTCGTCATCTTTTCTTCTTGAGTCCAATCACTAGTACGATCTTCGTCATATTTTCATCTTGAGTCCGATCACTGGTGTGGTCTTCGTCATCTTTTCTTCTTGAGTCCGATCACTGGTGCTTCCTCCACAATCTTTTCTTCTTGAGTCCAATCACTGGTGCGATCTTCGTCATATTTTCTTCTTGAGTCCGATCACTGGTGCGGTCTTCGACATCTTTTTTTCTTGAGTCCAATCACTGGTGCTTCCTCCACCATCTTTTCTTCTTGAGTCCAATCACTGGTGCGGTCTTTGCCATCTTTTCTTCTTGAGTCTGATCACTGGTGCAATCTTCATCATCTTTTTCTTCTTCAGTCCGATCACTGGTGTAGTCTTCGTCATCTTTTCTTCTTCAGTCCGATCATTGGCGCGGTCTTCGTCATCTTTTATTTGACATCTACCAGCATCTTCGGCACCTCTTGCTCTATTTATGCTATGATATTATGACGTTCAGCGATACAAATTTTGAGATTATTTCTTTTAACCCTTTCCCAGTAGTTGTGAATCCAGCAAAATGGCAGCTTGACGGCAAATTCGAATTTATGGTATATAGAGGTGTTATCAGTCATTGTATATGAGGAAGAGGAGGTGAGCTGTGATATCACCTATTGTAAATGGTGAACTCTGTGTTATCTAAGGTATATAGCGGTATTATTAGACATTGTACGGGAGGAGGAGGTGAGCTGTGACATCATCTATTGTGAATAGTGGATCCTGTGTTATCTAAGGTATATAGAGGTGTTATTAGTCATTATATGGGAGGAGGAGGTGAGCTGTGACATCATCTATTGTGAATGGTGGATCCTGTGTTATCTAAGGTATATAGAGGTGTTATTAGTCATTATACGGGAGGAGGAGGCGAGCATTGATATCACCTATTGACCTATTGTGAAGGGTGAATTCTGTGTTATCTACTGTATATAGAGATGTTATCACTAATTGTACAGGAGGAGGAGGTGAGCTGTGACATCACCTATTGTGAATGGTGGATTCTGTATTATCTACTGTATATAGAGGTGTTATCAGTCATTGTACAGGAGGAGGAGGAGGTGAGCTGTGACATCACCAATTGTGAATGGTGGCTCTCGTGTTATCAACTGTGTATAGAGATGTCACCTACCACTGTAATCCTGCCTCTGATGATAAGAAAACTTCTGAAAACTCTTCCTGAAAGCATGGAAGGTACGTGCCTAAAATATCCGCAGTGTCCAGTGTGAAAGTTGCAAAATTACAAATTTTTCTTTTTTTTAACCAAGTTGACAAAAATGCTCCAACTATCTCCCTTTAAAAATGCACAATAATTCCGTCCAAATTCCACCCCTTCCTTTTGCAAATAACAAGTTTCTTCTAGAGAACAAAAGACATATGGGAGCACCCTGTATGTGGTCTATTTCTAGCTATATCCACTTTATATAAACATGGAGGATATTGTATTTTCTTACATCGTTACCCATCGTAAATCCTACACTCCTTGCAGGACACATTGGCCCCTGCAGCTCCGCCATTTGGCTCTCATACAACTAGCTATGGTGCATCATGCAGTATTATATTAGCAATAGAAGCTTCTGCCCGGCTTTAAATAGAAGGTAAAGGAGCCATCGTTGAGAGTTTAACCATTTCATAGCCAGAAGGATTTAGCAGGAGGCAATGTAGGAGCAGATTTGAATGTAAGGAAAGCTGAGGAGTTATCTACGCAGACAGCTTTCATTTTCATGCCAATATTAACAATGGCTTTTATTGGACTATTTGCTCAGTTACTCAAGGAGAAAATGATGAAGTCTCCATGGTGACAAAAGCATCTCTCCATACCGTGTATTGCATGCGGGGGTCTCGTGAGTGGCAAGAACTGAAAACATAGCACAGAGTCTCAATCTGTTTTCTTGGAGAAGGGTTACAATTCTCGAAAAAAATGTGCATTCAGATTACTCATGGTAGGTATGGGAATTTTTTTTTTGCAAAACTACAGAATTAGGAAGAAATTCTAAATCCAGTATGTGTATTGAAAAAAAAAATAATACGGAATTGACGTAATTATATAGGGTGAAAATGGCAACATTGTGTCACCCGTAGGCTGCAAGTTAGTGCATAAGACACACTGGGTTTGCAATGCTAAGGTTACATTTAATTCTACTGCTGATTTTTTTTTTAAAGTGGATCTGTGAAGTACTGATACTAGTGGCGTGGCTGTATAGGTCTTAATAAAACAATAAAAATGATACATGTTGTGAAGTAATCGGATGTTCCAGCGCTGAGAAAAAGAGCTTTAATTTCACATGTAAATTAGATTGGAACCGCATGGGCGTGTCGGTAGAATCGGAGCGCATTCGCTTTAAACTTTGATTTGTCGACTCCTGGACATCAGATTTCGGAACAAAATGTATCATTTTTATTGTTGCACTGGGACCTATACAGTTCATAACATCAGTTTGAGTAGTAATATTCTCCTGACATGTTCCCTTTAACTGAAGTTTCGGCTCCGATCTAAGGAATGTAAAATATGTACAATATAGGTGAAAGGTTTGCTATCGGCAAAATCTATGGATTTGTTAATTGCGAAAAAAAAGTGTTGAGGAAAATATTTGGAAGGAGAACTTTAAGGTGACATATGATATAAGAGTCAAGAAATGTTGGTGCCGGATTCCAAACTTAAAAAAAAAGAAAATAAAAAATAAACAAAAAAAAGACACATTATATAGAAAAAAATTGACATGTAATCAGAGCATTTCATTGTCACTTGCGAATTTTCAAATGCTGCATGTGAAATATTCTGCCGGGTTGTCTTAATTAGACAACTTCCTATATGCCATTGGTGGGAAGGTCTATGTGGCACCCTAACAAAAAGCTTATTTTTCTCTCTGAAGGACTTTGCTTAGATATCTACTATATCTTCACCCATTCATTTCAGTACTTTGAATCAAATATTAAATTGTCAAACTCGCAGCTCACTGAGGGATCAGAGGCACAGAAACAGACACACACAGATCATGCTGCTGTAGTAAGTGTTTTATCACACCTTAGTGTTGGATTCGGGGGTACACTACTCAGTACTTCTTTATAAAGTCCTCCATGCTGCCGTTGCTTGTGAACATGTGCTACATAGAGACAGGAAGAAGGTTGACGAAACACGCGTCAGGGTGGCAGGTCATCAAGTTGGTTCACCTCTCCATTTCACCAGGTAATGGATATTATGGCAAATTTTGCCAGTTTGATTACACTTTTATAGGTTTCATTCTGATCAATTTAAGTGAGCTATTGGCCCCAATCACATTTTTACAGTACACATTATGTGTAATCTTATCTTTGGTCTGATATAGCCACTTTGCTCAGTTTATATACCATATTCATATATTATTGTTATACTTAGTATTCTCTCCTTGCAGTTTGTGTTCCATTTATGTGCTGACTGTACCCACCATTGTATATGAAGCTATTGTTTTTTTTATTAGGTTTTTATCTTGACTTTATTTAATAAAGATTCATTTTTATGATCCAATTTACTCACTTTTTTTTCTTTGGAGTAACTCCCTACTTGAAAGTCGTTATATATAAAGACAGGAGAGAAGGAATCCTTCATATCTGTATGTACTGTGGTGTATGGGGGACATCAGAGCAGCTAGTTTCCACCCGCCAGCTCTGAGACAACTGGATATTACCGATAGAGCTGGAAAACTGGTGAAAACTTGATGCAACTCATATAATGGCCAGAAATAGTGTTATTCTTCATGTACAGACATAGGACATCTGATTCTGAAAAACTCACCTGAAATGACCGGAAAACACTTTAATTTAAATGATACAATGTATCACATTATTTATTATTATTATTATTATTATTATTATTATTATTTTTCTTTATTTGTTTGTTAGGAATACATTGAAACATATTAGTCTATTGAGAAAACATTGATTACGTAAAGGCTTTCAGCTGCTCTTGACCTTTCCAGCTGAAGTTCTTGTACAGATTTTTTTTACATTTTAGGTGATCATTGAGGGAATTTAACAATTTCACAATCTATTTTCCTACATGCTAGAAACAGACCTTTCGCAACAACCTGATACAAAAATTGCAGTTTCGACCTTGCAAAATGATTGACGGGTTATCATGTTTGATAAGATGTTCAGTGCCCGAGAAGTCTAATTTTACTTAATAAACTGTAGCCAAAGGGTCTAGAAGGGCTAATACTTGCTATTAGGATTCACGTCTCTTCTCCATTCAGCAAGATGCCGAGAAGCCAATGGCTGCCTGTGAGTCAGTATGGATTACGCAGTACCACATTATGTACACTGTCAAGGAAAGGCCTCTAGGGGACAGCATTTTGGCCAGCTGAATAATGCAAAACATGTTTCTATAATGTTGTGAGATTTGCACCTTTCCTTGGGGTGAGCAGAAGCAATGTGTTAAGATCAGAAAGCCATGATTAATACAATTACGTTTTACTCTCTTACATGCCCTATGGAGTCTGGAATTAGTCCAAGGTCTCTGGAGGCTTTTTTTCTGCCTAAAAGCAACCCCAGGTCTCTAAAGGAAGATTAGAGAGATGCGTTTAATCTAACAGTACCATGCTACACTTCTCGCTCTTGCGTGTCAGCATTCTTCCTTTCATTAGGAGTCGTCCCCCCCGCCCCTCCTGATGGCATTACCAAGGAAAAAAAATGAAATGAATGGAGTCTTCTTCCAAGATGGCACATAAAGGCTGGATTTCAACTCAGTAGGGATTCCTATGACCTAAAGTGAACCTGGAAAAGATGTGCTGCGGGGAAGCTGAGTGTCAGTTAAGTTGTGTAGGCGGAATTAATTTCATGCATCACCCCAATCTATGATAACAGGCTACTAACTTATTTTTTATCGGACTTTAATAAAATGTAAATCAAGGACCATAGAAGCAATTCATAAAATTAGGAATCAATGGTAGTGCTTTCCAAATTAAACTCATTTGTAAAATGTCATAAGAAATATTTTAGAATGTCACATGCAGTGCAGAGAGATGACACGCACAGTCGGATAGATGACACAGCCAGCCAGATAAATGACACCCACAGCCTAAAAGATGACACGCACTGCCGGATAGATGACACCCACAGCCGGATAGATGACACGTACAGTTGGATAGAGGACACAGCCAGCCAGATAAATGACACCCACAGCCGGATAGATGACACATACAGTCGGATAGATGACACGCACAGCCGGATAGATGACACGTACAGTCGGATAGATGACACGTACAGTCGGATAGATGACACAGCCAGCCAGATAAATGACAAGCACAGCCTAATAGATGACACGCACAGCCGGATAGATGACACCCACAGCCGGATAGATTACACGCACAGCCGGATAGATGACACGTACAGTCGGATAGATGACACAGCCAGCCAGATAGATGACACGTACAGTCGGATAGATGACACAGCCAGCCAGATAGATGACACGTACAGTCGGATAGATGACACAGCCAGCCAGATTAATGACACGCACAGCCTAATAGATGACACGCACAGCCGGATAGATGACACGTACAGTCGGATAGATGACATAGCCAGCCAGATTAATGACACGCACAGCCTAATAGATGACATGCACAGCCGGACAGATGACACGTACAGTCGGATAGATGACACAGCCAGCCAGATTAATGACTCGCACAGCCTAATAGATGACACACACAGCCATATAGATGACACACACAGCCAGGTAGATGACACGCACAGCCTAATAGATGACACGTACAGTCGGATAGATGACACAGCCAGCCAGATTAATGACACGCACAGCCTAATAGATGACACGCACAGTCGGATAGATGATAGGTACAGTCGGATAGATGACACATACAGTCGGATAGAGATGACACAGCCAGCCAGATAGATGACACGCACAGCCAGAAACATGACACACACAGCCATATAGATGACACACACAGCCAGGTAGATGACACGCACAGCCTAATAGATGACACGCACAGCCGGATAGATGACACGTACAGTCGGATAGATGACACAGCCAGCCAGATTAATAACACGCACAGCCTAATAGATGACACGCACAGCCGGATAGATGACACGTACAGTCGGATAGATGACACAGTCAGCCAGATTAATGACACGCACAGTCTAATAGATGACACACACAGCCATATAGATGACACACACAGCCAGGTAGATGACACGCACAGCCTAATAGATGACACGTACAGTTGGATAGATGACACAGCCAGCCAGATTAATGACACACACAGCCTAATAGATGACACGCACAGCCTAATAGATGACACGCACAGCCGGATAGATGACACGTACAGTCGGATAGATGACACAGCCAGCCAGATAAATGACATGCACAGCCTAATAGATGACACGCACAGCCAGATAGATGACACGTACAGTCGGATAGATGACATGCACAGTCGGATAGATGACACGCACAGCCGGATAGATGACACGTACAGTCGGATAAATGACACAGTCAGCCAGATAAATGACACGCACAGCCTAATAGATGACACGCACAGCCGGATAGATGACACGCACAGCCGGATAGATGACACCCACAGCCAGATAGATGACACGTACAGTCGGATAGATGACACAGCCAGCCAGATAGATGACACGTACAGTCGGATAGATGACACAGCCAGCCAGATTAATGACACGCACAGCCTAATAGATGACACGCACAGCCGGATAGATGACACGTACAGTCGGATAGATGACACAGCCAGCCAGATTAATGACACGCACAGCCTAATAGATGACACGCACAGCCGGACAGATGACACGTACAGTCGGATAGATGACACAGTCAGCCAGATTAATGACACGCACAGCCTAATAGATGACACACACAGCCATATAGATGACACACACAGCCAGGTAGATGACACGCACAGCCTAATAGATGACACGTACAGTTGGATAGATGACACAGCCAGCCAGATTAATGACACGCACAGCCTAATAGATGACACGCACAGCCGGATAGATGACACGTACAGTCGGATAGATGACACAGCCAGCCAGATTAATGACACGCACAGCCTAATAGATGACACGCACAGCCGGACAGATGACACGTACAGTTGGATAGATGACACAGTCAGCCAGATTAATGACACGCACAGCCTAATAGATGACACACACAGCCATATAGATGACACACACAGCCAGGTAGATGACACGCACAGCCTGATAGATGACACGTACAGTTGGATAGATGACACAGCCAGCCAGATTAATGACACGCACAGCCTAATAGATGACACGCACAGTCGGATAGATGACACGTACAGTCGGATAGATGACACGTACAGTCGGATAGAGATGACACAGCCAGCCAGATAGATGACACGCACAGCCAGAAAGATGACACACACAGCCATATAGATGATGCACACAGCCAGGTAGATGACACGCACAGCCTAATAGATGACACGCACAGCCGGATAGATGAAACGCACAGCCGGATAGATGACACGTACAGTCGGATAGATGACACAGCCAGCCAGATAAATGACATGCACAGCCTAATAGATGACACGCACAGCCAGATAGATGACACGTACAGTCGGATAGATGACATGTACAGTCAGATAGATGACACGCACAGCCGGATAGATCACACGTACAGTCGGATAGATGACACGCACAGTCGGATAGATGACACATACAGTCGGATAGAGATGACACAGCCAGCCAGATAGATGACACGCACAGCCAGAAAGATGACACACACAGCCATATAGATGACACACACAGCCAGGTAGATGACACGCACAGCCTAATAGATGACATGTACAGCCAGATAGATGAAATGTACACCTGGATAGATGACACGCACAGACAGATAGATGACATGTACAGCCTGACAGATGACATGCACAGCCAGATAGATGAAATATACACCTGGATAGATAACACATGCAGCTAGATAGATGACATGTACAGCCAGATAGATGACACGCACAGCCAGATAGATGACATGTACAGCCTAATAGATGACATGTACAGCCAGATAGATGAAATGCACACCTGGATAGATAACACATGCAGATAGATAGATGACATGTACAGCCTGACAGATGACATGTACAGCTGGATAGTTTATACGCACAGCCTAATAGATGCCATGTACAGCCAGATAGGTGACACATACAGCCAGATAAGTGACACGTACAGCCAGAGAGATGACACGTACAGCCAGATAGATGACAAGTACAGCCAGATAAGTGACACGTACATCCAGATAGGTGACACATACAGCCTGACAGATGACAAGTACAGCCGGATAGTTGATACACACATCCTAATAGATGCCATGTACCACCAGATAGATGACAAGTACAGCCAGCTAGATGACACATACAGCTGGATAGATGATACGTGCAGCCAGATAGATCACACGTACAGATGGAGAGATGACATATACATCCAGAGGGATGAAGCATTCAGCAAGACAGATGACATGTAAAGCCGGATAGATGACACATACAGCAGGCGAGATGACACGTTCAGCCCGATAGATGACAAGTACAGCCGGATAGATGATAAGTACATCCTAATAGATATCATGAGCTAGATAGATGAAAGGTACAGATGGATAGATAATACGTACAGCTAAATAGATGACACATACAGCTGGAGAGATGATGCGTTCAACCAGATAGATGACACATATAGGCAGATAGATGACACGTACAGCAGAAGAGATGACAAGTACAGCCTGACAGATGACAAGTACAGCCAGGTAGACGATACGTACAGCCAGATAGATGACACGTACAGCTGGAGAGATGACGAGTACAGCCAGATAGATGATACCTACAGCCAGGTAGATGACACGTACAGCTGGAGAGATGACATGTACATCCAGAGAGATGATGCGTTCAGCAAGAAAAATGACATGTACAGCCAAATAGATGAAATGTACAGCTGAATAGATGACACCTATAGCCAGATAGATGACACATACAGCTGGCGAAATGACGGGTTCAGTCGGATAGATGACAAATACAGCTGGATAGATGATACATACAGCCTAATAGATGACATGAACGAGATAGATAACACATACAGCTAAATAGATGACACGTACAGCTGCAGAAAGGATGCGTTCAGCCAGATAGATGACACATATAACCAGATAGATGACACGTAGAGCTGGAGAGATAACGTAGACATCCAGAGAGATAATGTGTACAGCTGGATAAGTGACACGTTCAACAAGACGTGACACATGCAGCCGGATAAAAGACACGTACAGTATGACACGTACAATCAGATAGGTGACACATACAGCTGCATAGATGACACATACAGCCATACAGATGACATCATGTACAGCCAGATATCTGACATGTACAGCCGGATAGATGATATGTAAATGATCGAATTTGCCTCAGATTTTTTTTAAAAAATATTGGATTCTCCCCCAGCCGAATTTTTGCGCAGCTCCTCGGGCACCGTGTGTGCAACGTCTTCTTCTAGTAAGTGCCGGTTGACGCGTTCCGTGATGACTGGACGGCACGTGATTGCATCAAGTTCTTACATTGTGCTTGAAGCCCTGGATGCTGGTGGATCTGAAGAGAACATCACACGCACAGGCTGGAGTGAACTGTTTGGAGGGCTGGATGGCGGGACAAGTGAGCGTCCATGTATTTCTTTCTTCACCCTACATTTGTTATGCTCTAGGTTCCGGAGAGACCTCAGGGCATAATAAGGAACATTTTATTTGCATCAAGTAACTTCATGCCAAATCAAATTTTACTGGGCAAATTTGAGCGAACTATCATTGAATTTCGTCAGATTCGCACATCTCTAATAGAAATCTTTGAGTAGCACCAAAATGTCTCGGTAGCTTTATTTATTGCTCTCCATTAGATATCAAGTTTGGGAAATGGTTCTAGCCAATGGCAAAATATGTTGCTGTGGTTATGGTTAATGTGTTGCAAGTGGCAGCAGCAAAACTGAGTTTCAACATTTAATTTTTGGTATTCTGACTGTTAAGGCTTCGAAGACTGTTCCGTTGTCTCTCCTGAACAGAAATCTTGAAGACCACCAGGTTAACATCTACATGGACATCTCCCATGTATAGTTCACCTAAGATTTTGCAAGCCCATTGGTGACAGGTCTTTTGATTACCCGATAAAACTTTGAAGTCTCCGACTTTAATTTTCAACCTTCCGAATGACAGAGCCCAATTAGCCCCCTTCGTGCACCACGTATGACGTTAGAGAGTCTCATCTTCTGACACCCAACACGGGGTAATTTATTTTTGTCCCAAGCTGAGCCTCAATTAATCAAAATGATATTTTTTCCCATAGTTCTGGCTTGTGTGGTTCCCACCGGGGTCTGTCAGACACAATATTTTTTTCCCTAGTGGTAACGAACGCTAAGCTGCCTCGTGTTTTTGTGTACGGCGCTGAGCCGATCTCCCAACATGCTATCTGTTTGCCCTCATTTGTGTCACTATTAAAGTGGATATAGCTGTGAGCTCTGCAGTGTGAGATGAGGCATGTAGGGATTTGTAAAGGGAATAGTAATGCTTTGCGCTCCCATGAGATTAGACAAGTTCAACACAAGGGTTACAATGCCATGCATGAGCACCGCTCTGATCCTGCAAGACTGAAAACTGCAGTCTTGGCTGGAAGCCAATGGAGGGGAGTGACGCCAAGGGTCAACTAGGAAGCAAGGAGAGCAGCGATGACAATCTCTACACGAGAGCTTGGAATCAAGGATATTGGTGGAGCATAATGCGGCTAATGGTAGTTCCAGCCTTGACTTAGTCATTAGATTATAACGTCTTTTGGTTAAGCTGCAATTTGATCTATGTATGGAGGTTTTCTTCTCTTCATATTCTCTGCATTGTATGATGGGAAATAGAGGGTGACGTTAATAGAGATGAATGGGGAGCAGGTGGATATCTGCACAAAATGATCAGCGTAACACCCATTCAATAATACACACATTTTCTTAGGATACTGGGATTCCCACTCACAGGGAGATGTTTCCGGGGTCTTTTATTTAATGGTCATGTTTGTATTTTAAATTTTTGTATTGACTTTTATTTTTTCATTACTTCTTATATTTATATTATGAATATTTTATATATATATATATATATATATATATATATATATATATATATATATATATATATATATATATATATATATATGATCATTCGTGTTTCCATTTTTATTCTGAATATTTTTCATTTTATATTAGTAACGCGCCCCTGGGCCTGCTGTGTCGCGCAGCGTCTCGCGCACGGGGGCTTACCCGGAACCGGATCAGATGAGGGTTGTAGTCTCCGAGTGGCGGGGACCCGGTCCGTGCCCAGGGGGTCAGACTCAGTGTGTGGCAGTCTTGATAGATGTTATTTGAGTGTCGACTACGCCACCCGTTGATTTGCAGCTCTGGAGCTGCCGCTGCAGGGCAGACCGCTGAGGCCGGTGTAGAATTGTGCAGCGTGATAGTATAACCCCCAACGGGAGGGGTATGGCCTCAGGGCAGCCGACGTGGAAGATGGGGGTAGCAGGAACCACTCAGAGACGGTGCGGTGTAATTCAGGGTCTTTACTGGTAACAACGATAGACCCTCCCGGAGTACTTGCTAGCGAACGGGGCCTGGTCAGTCCTTGAGCAGATGGGATCTCCCCTGGCCAGGCGGAGTTGTAGGCCTCCCAAACTGACTGTACTCTTCTGGCTACCTTGCTAGAAGCGGATATAAGTATCCCACGTCCCTGAGTGTACCGTGTGGTGCTCACCCGTATGGCCGGTGACTCGGGGCCTTCTATTGGCTTCCGCTCCACGATGGCGGTGCTGGTCCCACACGTGTGACCGTGCCTTCGGGTTTCTGGGCCTGAGGACCTGAAATCCCCTGCCAGTCGGCTTCTGCTGCTGGGTAAGAGTTAGTCCCCACAGCCTCGGACGCCGGGTCCGGTAAGAAAGCTTCTCAGTCAGGGCGAGCTCTGCAGCTGCCAGCCCCTGACTCGTAGTAGTATTGCTCCCACTGAGCTCCAGCTGTTTCTTCCTATGACTGTCTCTTGTCTCTACTCTCCTTGACTCCTAACCCTGCTTCAGCCCCGGGTTTATATAGGGGAAGTTCTTCCCCTCCCAAGACTGGGCAGGAGGTGTGGCATGCACAGGATCCCTGACCAAGAGACCTCCCACCTGCTCTCAGACGTAATATCTCTATTACTGTGGCAACCAGACCCCTGGGGTGTCACATTCCCCCCTAGTGAAATTTAGTACTCCGGGACTAAACATATTTTAGAAAAAACATAACAAGGTATAAACAATAATAGTACAATAAGGAAAACATATAAAGATGGTCACGGCGTGTCCGCAACCGGGTGCAGTTTTGAAAAGCAAGGTGTCCATTTCACCAAAACAGGGAGACGTAACCAGGTAGGGGTCTGTCCTACCCCGAGTCCTTAACAGTCTTTAGTCCGTCCTGGGTTACGCTCCAACTATGTACAAGGATTCCCGGTAAATCCACCAAGGACTCCTACAAATAACTAGAAACACAAAATTATACACAAGCAACAATACACAGGTAAACATAAATAAAACAATTTATACACTTCAAATCCTCCACCGTGCGGGTAACTGGCCTCTAGTGGCCCTAGTGGACCTACGGAGCTGACTGCCTAGCCCTGAACTACAGGGTGTAGGAGCTGTCAAGGGTAAACTGGGCAGCTGTCTACCGGCTCTTTGGCTCACTAAGGATATGGCAGGCTCACTGCAAGCAGAGGGTTGATCCTCCTGGTCTGCGGGTGTGGGGTCTTCTGCCTCCTGGACCGGCTGTTCTTCCAGCTCTACCTGTTGCTCCGTAGGTGCTTGGGATGCTGGTTGGAGGAAGGTGAGTACGGGTACCACAACTGCACCATTGACTTGAGTCCAAGACCGAGGGAAGTCCCCGAGCACAGTACTAACCATATCTTCCCTTTCCTCTACGGGTCGATGGTCTTCTTGTTCCTCTTCAGGGTTCCTCAGTTGTTCGGGACACTTCTTCAGGTGGTCCCGGGATACAATAGCTGTGGTTTCCCCTCCGTCTTTACTGATGGTACAAACCTTCGGGTTCTCGTGGCTTGAGGGCAGTACGGTGTACGGGTCCTTTTCCCACTGGTCGTCCAACTTGTGGAGCCGTCTCTTCCTCTTCAAGACCTGCTCTCCGGGTACCAGGGGAACAGCGGGAGCATACTGGTTGTAAGTTTTCTCTTGTCTTTCCCTAGCCTGACAGAGACTTCGCTCCACGCTCTCCTGTACTCTCCGGTACTGCTGCTGCCTCTCCGTGTCCCAGTCTGTTTCTGGTGAAGTGTCCTCGGGTGTCAGGACTCCCATTTCCAGGTCAACAGGTAACTTACCAGGTCTTGCCCTCATTAGGTAAGCCGGGGTACAGTTGGTGGAACCTACCGGGATGTGGTTGTATAGGTCCACCAGATCGGGCAACTTCTCAGGCCACAGACTGCGTTCTTCCAGGGGCAACGTTTTTAAAAGATCCATTACCACCTGGTTCATTTTCTCACAAAGTCCATTAGTTTGCGGATGGTAGGGTGTCGTCCTTATCTTCCGGCAGCCATACAGATTGCAGAATTCCTGGAAGACCTCCGCTTCAAAGGCAGGTCCCTGGTCCGTCAGCACTTGGTCCGGGTACCCGTGTGGACGGCAAAAGTGCTGCTGGAAGGCTCTAGCTGCTGTTTGAGCCGTTAAGTCCTTGACGGGGACGACAACCAAGAACCGGGAGTAATGATCCACGATGGTTAACGCGTAGACGTAGCCACTTCTGCTTGGGGTCAGTTTTACATGATCCAAGGCTACCAGTTCCAACGGTTGCCGGGTGACGATGGACTGCAGGGGAGTCTTCTGGCTGGCACGGTCCTTCCTTCTCAGGTTGCACGGGCCACAGTCTCTGCACCACTTCTCAATGGTTCCCCTCATGCCTACCCAGTGGAATCGCTCGCGCAGCAGGAACTCCAGCTTCTTCCACCCGAAGTGTCCAGCTCCGTCGTGGTATGCCTCCATCACCATGGCTGCGTCTCTTCGTGGCACCACTACTTGCCAGAGTAGTTCATGCGTCCGGGAGTTAACCATTCTGCGGCACAACTTCCCCTTGTAAAGGAACAGTCGACTCTTCTCTGCCCATAGTTGTTTGGCTTCCTCCGGAGCGTCTGGTTCAAGGCAAGCCTCCGGGCGAGTCAGCATCTCCTTCACCAGTCGGACGGCAGGGTCGCTGTCTTGCGTTTCCGCCCAGTTGTAGTGAGGTAAGGGGTTCAACGTAGCAGCCTGCTTACTCCTTACCCGGTGGGAATACTGGATAGTCCCATGACGGTGGAACGCAGGGAGTTCAACTTCTTCCAGTCCCTCCGGATCTTCTCCTTCGTCCGGCAGGTTGGGCATCCTGGACAGGGCATCCGCGTTGGTATTGGAGCGTCCGGCCCGGTATTTGATTGTGAACTCGTAGTTGGACAGACGGGCCATCCACCTCTGCTCCAGGGCACCGAGTCTTGCCGTGTCCAGGTGTGTCAACGGGTTGTTATCCGTGTACACGGTGAACCGGGAAGAAGCGAGGTAATGCTTAAAGCGCTCGGTGACTGCCCATACTACGGCCAGGAACTCTAGCTTAAATGAGCTGTAATTCTCGGGGTTCCTTTCGGTGGGTCGCAGTTTTCGGCTGGCGTAGGCGATTACTCGTTCCTTCCCCTGCTGGATCTGGGACAGTACGGCTCCTAGCCCGATGTTACTGGCGTCGGTGTAGAGGATAAAGGGCTGGCTATAATCCGGGTACGCCAGGATTTCGTCCCCCGTGAGGGCCATCTTCAGCTGGCGGAAGGACTCTTCTTCCAGCTCCTCCCATTTGAAGGGCGGCTTCTGGTTCTTGGCCTTCCGGGACTGGCCTATCAGGAGGTCCTGCATAGGTGCTGCCTTTTTGGTGAAACCGGGAATAAACCTTCGGTAGTAGCCTACCAACCCGAGGAACTGCCGCACTTCTTTTACGCTGGAGGGGCTTGGCCATTCCTTAATTGCGGTGATCTTATCAGGGTCGGGAGCCACTCCGTCAGCGCTCAACACATGTCCCAGGTACTGCACCTTTGGTTTCAGGAGGTGACACTTGGAGGGTTTCACCTTTAGGCCGTAACTCGCCAGAGCTTCGAACACTTCCGCCAGGTGTTTCAGGTGGTCCTCATACGTCTTGGAATATACGATGACATCGTCCAGGTACAACAAGACCGTCTCGAAGTTTCTGTGGCCCAGACAACACTCCATTAGTCGTTGGAAGGTTCCTGGTGCGTTACAGAGTCCGAACGGCATGCAGGTGAACTCGCTAAGTCCCATCGGGGTGGTGAATGCGGTCTTCTCCCGGTCCGCCTCTGCTACAGGAACCTGCCAGTACCCGCTAGTGAGATCCAAGGTAGAGAAGAAGTTAGCAGATCTTAAAGCAGCCAATGACTCCTCTATCCTTGGTAAGGTGTACGCATCCTTGTGTGTGATACGGTTGATTTTCCGGTAATCTACACACATCCTCATGGTGTTGTCTTTTTTTCTGACTAAGACTAGTGGAGCTGCCCAGGGGCTACAGCTATCCCTGATCACCCCAGCCTCCTTCATGTCTCTAAGCATCCCCTTGGTGTTGGTAGTGGGCAGGGGGTACGGGTCGATACCTCTCTTTTATAGGAGGATGGTCTCCCGTGGGGATGTGGTGTTCTACCCCCTTGACTCGCCCGAAGTCTAACGGGTGTTTACTGAACACTCTCTCGTACTCTTGAACCACCCGATAGACTCCTTGTTTCTGGTGTGCGGGAGTGGAGTCAGTACCCAGATGTAGTTGCTGACACCAGTCCTCCATGTTTTTCTTAGAGCCGTTACCTTCCTCCGGGTGAGATGGAGGCAAGGATTCCACAGATTGTATAGAATTTTGGTTAATGGTATATAATTTAGCTAGCGTGGCATACCGGGGCAGATACACTTCCCTCTCCCCGATATTTATTATGCGAACGGGCACCCTCCCATGGCGTACATCAACCACCCCCCGTGCTGTCAAAATGGTGGGCCTACTGTCCGAGTAAACTGGTTCTACCATTGCCTGGTAATCCCTACCTCTCAGACCAATAGCTGCCCGGCACCAAATCATCATTTCACTTTTTGGGGGCATGGCAATAGGAAAAGGGTCACACATTCTTACGCTACCAATCTCACCGCCGGAGAGTTCCACCTGTTGCCGTCGCATCAGTGCCCGGATCTCTTTCTGGAGCACCCGCTGCTCGCCGGAGCTGGCGTTCTTGGCAACCTGCTGTAAAAGGAAAATCACCTCTGCAAGACAATTTTCAATTACATTAGTTCCTAGAGTTATTTTTGGGTGACTCTCATGTTTGTCAATATCTACAATGATCAGTCCCTGTGCTGCCAGTTCGACTCTACCGATTTTGATGGTCACCTCTTTAAATCCGATCTGTGGCACGGGCTGGCCATTGCTGGCGATGATACTCAAGTCGTCGTCAGGGTAGCGGGTAATATCCGAGTCATTCCAGTACTGCTTAAAGAGCACGTACGGGATGGTGGTGACCTGTGACCCGGTGTCCAGTAGGGCACTCATGGGAATGCCATCCAGTACCACAGGCAAGACTGGACGTCCTCCCACATATCTGTCGTGCCAGTTCGATGGGCCTGGTGATCTTTTTCCTGGGGGTTGGCCCTCTACCCCAGGTTGTGCCCGTTTAAAGAACAGTACCTTGCCATATGTCCGGGTTGATTGCAGCGGCGGCAGATGGGTCGTCCGTCCTCGCTGTATCGGTCACTGGGTCTTCCTCTGGCCGGTGGGGTCCTCCTTGGTCGACACCACGGGATGTCCTCCAGTCCGGATGCCAGCTGGATCTTCCCTGGGGTGGAAACCTGTAAAGACTGCACAGTTCGGGTTAGCGCAGCAACGCTCTTAGCTAACTCTTGGACCTGATGGTGTAGGTCTGGAGCCGGGTCATTGTCCAAAGCCTGCGCATCAGCTCCCACAGGCCCTGCCGACAAGGGCGCCGCCTCCTGGTGGTAAGTAATAGCTGGGCGCCTGTGGGTCATAACGCCACCCGGTGCCGGCTCTCGGAGCACCCGGATGGCTCTGTCCTTGAACTGTGCAAAGCCCAGATGGGGATCCTGTAAGGCCATCGCCCGCAACTGAGTTCGGTGGGCATTACAATACAGTCCCTCTATAAATTGTTCGGTCAACAGCCTGTCCTCGTTTCCCACTCCATCAGGGTCGGTCTGCTTAATGGCCTTCAGGGCCTCTTGTAGGTTTAGTGCATAGTCCCTTATACTCTCATGCGCTCGCTGCTTGCACCCGTAGAATCTAAGCTTAATCTCGGCTGAGGTGCGGGTATCAAAGGTATCCTTCAGCCGGGTTAGTATCCCTGCGACAGTCTTCCTCCCAGGTGGCCAGGATTTTACTTCCCTTTTGGCTGCCCCGGTTAGTTGGGCCACCAGGATGCTCACTTTTTGCTCTTCTGTGAGGGGGTACACCTGGAAGAGGCTATCCAGCTTTTCTCTAAAGTCATGCAGGGTATGTGACTCCCCTGAGTACTGGGGTAGCCAAGCGGCTCCCGGGATATAGGGCATGGTGAAGGGCATAACTGCAGCAGCGGTGGCGCTGGCGGGGGTTGAGGCAGTGAAGCTCTCCTCCGTATCCGACATCTTCCTCCCCCCTAGTGGACCGTGGCCTACCTTGCGATGATCCTGTTCCGTAGGCCGCGGCTCCGCAGTAGATCGTCAGGGTTGAGGACCTTCCGTCGCGCTCCGGTGACGTCGGCGTCTGCTGGGCTCCTTCCAGGACCTTACGCAACGTCCGGACGTGAGGCGGGGCTTCAGTTCTCGCGCGCTTTCGAAGTCCACGCCCCTCTTCTTCCCGCGTGGCGTCCTCAAGATGGCGTCCAATGGCGGGAAAACTCCACGGATGGCGGGAAGAAGGCCGAAGATGGCGCCGGATGGCGGGAAAACTTCGCGGATGGCGGGAACAAGGCAGAAGATGGCGCCGGATGGCGGGAAACCTCACCACTGGTAAGTTTGAACAGTCTTTGCTTTTCAGGCACGCAGTACCCGGTGGTTGCGGGCACGAAATCCTGCCGACTACGCCAAAGTTGACGCGCCCCTGGGCCTGCTGTGTCGCGCAGCCTCTCGCGCACGGGGGCTTACCCGGAACCGGATCAGATGAGGGTTGTAGTCTCCGAGTGGCGCGGACCCGGTCCGTGCCCAGGGGGTCAGACTCAGTGTGTGGCAGTCTTGATAGATGTTATTTGAGTGTCGACTACGCCACCCGTTGATTTGCAGCTCTGGAGCTGCCGCTGCAGGGCAGACCGCTGAGGCCGGTGTAGAATTGTGCAGCGTGATAGTATAACCCCCAACGGGAGGGGTATGGCCTCAGGGCAGCCGACGTGGAAGATGGGGGTAGCAGGAACCACTCAGAGACGGTGCGGTGTAATTCAGGGTCTTTACTGGTAACAACGATAGACCCTCCCGGAGTACTTGCTAGCGAACGGGGCCTGGTCAGTCCTTGAGCAGATGGGATCTCCCCTGGCCAGGCGGAGTTGTAGGCCTCCCAAACTGACTGTACTCTTCTGGCTACCTTGCTAGAAGCGGATATAAGTAGCCCACGTCCCTGAGTGTACCGTGTGGTGCTCACCCGTATGGCCGGTGACTCGGGGCCTTCTATTGGCTTCCGCTCCACGATGGCGGTGCTGGTCCCACACGTGTGACCGTGCCTTCGGGTTTCTGGGCCTGAGGACCTGAAATCCCCTGCCGGTCGGCTTCTGCTGCTGGGTAAGAGTTAGTCCCCACAGCCTCGGACGCCGGGTCCGGTAAGAAAGCTTCTCAGTCAGGGCGAGCTCTGCAGCTGCCAGCCCCTGACTCGTAGTAGTATTGCTCCCACTGAGCTCCAGCTGTTTCTTCCTATGACTGTCTCTTGTCTCTACTCTCCTTGACTCCTAACCCTGCTTCAGCCCCGGGTTTATATAGGGGAAGTTCTTCCCCTCCCAAGACTGGGCAGGAGGTGTGGCATGCATAGGATCCCTGACCAAGAGACCTCCCACCTGCTCTCAGACGTAATATCTCTATTACTGTGGCAACCAGACCCCTGGGGTGTCACATTAGCGTTTATTATTTTTATTTATTTTCTTTTTGTTGTCATTATTTTCATATTATTATATTTTCGTTCGTTTTATGTCGTCAAGTAAATATTAAAATATGTATTCTTTATTATTTTCTTTATTATAGATTTTTATATATTCTTGCATATTCTTTTATTATATATTTATATATAATGAAGCTATGCTAGATAGGAAAGATATTAAGTACAAAGGTAGTTGTGTGGTCTCTTTGAAGGGCTTGGTGCAAACCTACCGCCCATTCCCATTATATGGTGGAATAAATAAGGACTAGTGTTGATCGAGTACTAAAATGCTCGGGTGCTCGAAGCTCGGGCCGAGCTCACTGTGATACTCGGGTGCTCGACCCGAGCAACGAGCCCAATGTTAGTCTATGGGAGACCCGAACATTTTTGCGGCGGCTCTCCCGGCAGTCTGTAGAAAGCCTAAAAATGCCCAAAACGATAGTGACAGTGCTCAAATGACATGGGGACAGCATGGGGATCGCCCATGGAAGCATTTCTGACCCCCAGGTCACTGCTGTCAACAACGTGGTCAGAGGTATTAAGCCACTTTTACAGGCTCACAATAAAACGTTCAAAAACGAAAGTGAAAGTGCTTTCCTGTGAAATATGTTAACCCCTTAACGACCATGGGTCTTTCTGTTTTTGTGTTTTCCTTTTTTGCTCCCCTTCTTCCCAGAGCCAGAACTTTTTTAATTTTCGTTCAATATGGCCATGTGAGGGCTTATTTTTTGCGGGACGAGTTGTACTTTTAAACACCATCACTGGTTTTACCATATCGTGTGCTGGAAAATGAGAAAAAAATTCCAAGTGCAGTGAAACTGCAAAAAAAATGCAATTCCACAGTTGTTTTTTGGGTCCTTTTTTTACCACGTTCACAGATTGCTAAAACTGACCTGCCATCATTATTTTCCAGGCTGTTACGAGTTCATAGACACCAAACATGTATAGGTTCTTTTTTATTTAAGTGGTGAAAAAAAAATCCAAAGCTTGCTAAAAAAAACAAAAAAAATGACGCCATTTTCCGAGACCCTTAGCTTCTCCATTTTTCGGGATCTGGGGCCAGGTGAGGGCTTTTTTTTTTGCGTGCCAGGCTGACGTTTTTATTGATACCATTTTGGGGTAGATCCGATGTTTTGATCGCCCGTTATTGCATTTTATTGCAAAGTTGTAGCGACCAAAAAAACTTAATTCTGGCGTTTAAAATTTTTTTCTCGTTACGCCGTTAACTGATTGTATTAATTCTTCTTTTATATTGATAGATCGGGCGATTCTGAACGCGGCGATACCAAATATGTGTATGTGGTTTTTTTTTATATATATATATTTTACTTTGAATGGGGCGAAAGGGGGGTGACTTAAACTTTTATATATTTTTTATTTTTTTTATTTTTTTAAAAACTTTTTTTTTTACACTTTCTGCTTGCTTCTATAGTCTCCAGAGGAGACTAGAAGCAGCAGTTGTCTGATTGCTTCTACTGCATACAAGCGATGAGCAGATCGCTTGTATGCAGGAGAAATACTCACTTGCTATGAGCGCTGACCACTAGGTGGCGCTCATAGCAATTGAGACATGACAACCACAGGCGTCTGCTGCAGACCCTGAGTTGTCATGCCCACCCATTGGTGACCTGCGATCACGTGACGGGGTCACTGATGGGCGGGGCTTAGGACTCCCGGAAGCGCGAGTTAAATGCCACTGTCAGAGATTTAACATGTTAACAGCCGCGGGTGGATTGCGATTCCAATAATCAGATGACATGTGCTCGCTTCAGTGCGGGCTCACCGCCGGAGCCCCTGCTGAACTGGCCTTCCCGACCTGGTGCGTACTATTACTGACCAGGTCGGAAAGGGGTTAAGGAACATCCTTTCCAGGGTAAAGACTTGTGTATAAGGTAAAATAATTAACCAAAAACAAATATACTCCTCCACACCTTGGGCTATGTTCACAAGTAGCATTTTTTATGCGTTTTTGCACGTTTGTATTGCTTTCAACCGTGACAAATGCATTCACCGGGAAATGTCATTTTAACATTTTACAACCTTATCTGGCCATGTGCTGTGTGACACATGCATAAAGTGCTGAAAAGACATGGGAACAGCATGGGGAAGACCCCTGGAAGCATCTCTGACACCCCGGTCACTGCCTAAAAGTGTGCCCATCAGAAGTGATCCTTGCCGCATCAGAAGATGCAGACTTGCAACTATCCCCGTGCAAGTCCTTGTCCCAGGGCAGTGTTCAATTGTACCTCCCCCATAACTTGCAATACAAGTGCAAGTATGCAGCCTGCCACCCACCCACCCCCAGGCTGCAATACCATACTACTAGCTTGCTTGCACTTGAAATTGGGCCTTTTAGGCATGTGGAGGTGGAATCTGGCCACAACGTCATGGCTGCGTCGGTAGCCTGGTATTCATACTCAGTCCCCAGCCGCCCGGCGGCCGGGTGTCCACGCTTGGTCCCCAGCCGCCAGGGAGCGGCCGGGTGTCCATACTCAGTCCCCAGCCGCCCCGCGGCCGGGTGCCCACACACAGTCCCCAGCCGCGTGGGGGTGGCCGGGTGTCCATAAACGGTCCCCAGCCGCCCCTATTTGTCCCGGTGCGCCTTATACACAAGCGCGCATACCAAAACATTACCTGTGCCCTCCCCAGTGCATTTAGTGGGAAGGACAGCCTAACCACAAACACGTGGACAAGTAAATGTGGCCAGGAATGGTCCATCTCACTGATGCCTTCACACTGGGTTAATATTGTGGAAGCCGGGACACAGTTGGACACTGGGATGCAACACGTCCTCCAGACATAGAGGATTGCGGGTCCTGGGTCAATCAGGCTTCAACACGAAGTTCAGAAGGTAGACAGCAGCAGTGGTCGGCCTCCTACACAACGAGTAAATTATTCATGATCATGAGGCCATCCACCTCTTTAGCTTTCTGTTCCTTGGAATGCAAGCGCATGTATGTAGTAGCAGCTAGGCCTGAGGTGGTCAGCGTTTTGGCGCATATTCTACCTCATTCGAAGATTGCTGGATGTTTTCCTGCTACTCTCCCAGTTCTATGACTCCCTTTAAAACAAAGCTTCAGGTGGTGGCAAAGGAGAAAGAGCAGGAGGAACAGGGACCATTCACATCAATATCAGGCCAGCCAACCACACATGTCTTGTAGGATATGTTTCTGTACCAAAAGGAGCGGTTCAGCTACACAGTTATAAGGCATACAGTGAATGCAATGCCTACCAAAAATTTCGAGGCACTCCAATGCCCCTTGGAAGTGACATGGAGGTCAGAGGGCCTTAACTAAACCGTTTTTTCCATTTATAGCAACTGGGTCTCCTGTACACTGTTGGCCTAAGCAGGGAATGGAAGGCTTTCCAAAAATTATTAGGCACTGCAATGCCCCTTGAAACAGACGTGGATTACAGCGTATTAAAAACCTTCTACCCATTATTGGGGAGTGGGTTTCCCTTAGTGTTCGCCTATGCATTGAAAAGCAAAAGCTGACAAAAATTTGAAGGAAATGCAATGCCCATTGCAAGAGTCGTGGAGGTTAGAGGTAATTAAAAACAACATGTCAATGCCCCTTGGAAGAGCTGTGGAGTTCAGAGTGGTTTAACAAGACAGTTTTAATGCCCCTTGGAAGAGATGTGGAGGTCACAGTAGCTTAACAAGATGGTTTTAATGCCGCTTGGAAGAGACGTGGAGTTCAGAGTGTTTTAACAAGACAGTTTTAATGCCCCTTGGAAGAGTGGTGGAGGTTACAGTGGAATAAAAAGACAATATCAATGCCCCGTGGAAGAGACATGGAGGTCACAGTAGCTTAACAAGATGCTTTTAATGCCCCTTGGAAGAGTGGTGGAGGTCGCAGTGGAATAAAAAGACAATATCAATGCCCCTTGGAAGAGTGGTGGAGGTTACAGTGGAATAAAAAGACAATATCAACGCCCTGTGGAAGAGACGTGGAGGTCACAGTAGCTTAACAAGACACTTTTAATGCCCCTTGGAAGAGTGGTGGAGGTCGCAGTGGAATAAAAAGACAATATTAACGACCCTTGGAAGAGACGTGGAGGTCACAGTAGCTTAACAAGGCGATTTTAATGCCCCTTACAAGAGCCATGCAGTACAGCATATTAAAAACATTATTCCCATTATTGGGGAGTGGGTCTCCCATAGTCTTTGCCTATGCCTTCCAAGCAAAAGCTGCCAAAAATTAGGAAGGGGGAACTTGCAATGTCCCTTACAAGAGCCATGCAGTACAGCATATTAAAAACATTATTCCCATTATTGGGGAGTGGGTCTCCCATAGTCTTTGCCTATGCCTTCCAAGCAAAAGCTGCCAAAAATTAGGACAGAGGAACTTGCAATGCTGGCAACATGGACCACGGTCACCCTGGTGGTATAGTGGTCGTGGTGGCTGAGGATAAGGAGAAGAGCAAAAAACAGCCGAAATGAGGAAGCGTATACCCATGTGTGGGTGTGAAGCGATGCATGGGAATACACCTCCCGAAATAACACAGTGGATTTGACTTTATGTTACTCTGCTGTCATTTGGTGGTGATGAGAAGTCTGGCCCAATCCAGCCCTTGTTCATTTTGATAAGGGTCAGCTTGTCAGCATTGTCAGTTGACAGGCGAGTGCGCTTATCAGTTATAATTCCCCCAGCGGCACTAAAAACACGCTCCGATAACACGCTAGCGGCAGGGCAGGCCAGGACCTCCAAGGCATACAGAGTGAGTTCATTCCAAGTGTCCAGCTTGGATACCCTATAATTAAAAGGCACAGAGGAATCACGGAGGTCGCTGGTACTCCTTCACCATCTTTTGAAACTTTCCACTCCTTGTGAGAGTACCCTGCGCCTCAGGGCCTGTAAGCTGGGCAGGTCTCAGAAAACTGTCCTAGAACATTGACAGTGTTCCCCTGCCTCTGCTGGATTGGAGTTGCGTCTCTCTCGCCTGTATGCCTTAGTTGGGCAGCGAACTGTGACCTCTGCCGCTACCGTGTTCAGATGGGAATTTTTTTAATAGTTCTGCAGCAAGGGCCTTCTGGTACTGCCCCATTTTTGTAGACCTCTCCAACCCAGGAATAAGAGAGTGAAAGTTCTCCTTGTAGAGGGGGTCTAAAAAGTGTCATCAACCAGTAATGACTGTCACCCAACATTTTGACAATGCGAGGGTCACAGTTAAGGCAGCGTAACATAAAGTCAGCCATGGGTGCCAGACTGGTAACGGGCAAGACTTCCGTGTCCTCACCAAGATGACGACTGATAGTGTTGAGCGATCACTAAAATGCTCGGGTGCTCGAAGCTCGGGCCGAGCTTACCGTGATACTCGGGTGCTCGACCCGAGCTACGAGCCCAATGTTAATCTATGAGAGACCCGAGCATTTTTGCGGCAGCACCCCCGGCAGTCTGTAGAAAGCCTAAAAAGTGCCCAAAACGAAAGTGACAGTGCTCAAAAGACATGGGGGCAGCATGGAGATCGCCCCTGGAAGCATTTCTGACCCCCAGGTCACTGCTGTCAACAACGTGGTCAGAGGTATTAAGCCACTTTTGCGAGCTCACAATAAAATGTTCAAAAACGAAACTGAAACGGTTTTCCTGTGAAATATGTTAAGGAATTTCCTTTCCAGGGTAAAAACTTGTGTATAAGGTAAAATAAATAACCAAAAACAAAAATACTCCTCCACACCTTGGGCTATGTTCACAAGTAGCATTTTTCATGTGTTTTTGCACTTTTGTATTGCTTTCAACCGTGACAAATGCGTTCACCGAGAAATGTCATTTTAACATTTTACAACCTTATCTGGCCATGTGCTGTGTGACACATGCATACAGTGCTGAAAAGACAAGGGATCAGCATGGGGAAGACCCCTGGAAGCATCTCTGACCCCCAGGTCACTGTCTAAAAGTGTGCCCATCAGAAGTGATCCTTGCCGCATCAGAAGATACAGACTTTCAACTATCCCTGTGCAAGTCCTTGTCCCAGGGCAGTGTTCAATTGTACCTCCCCCATTCCTTGCAATGCAAGCGAAAATATGCAGCCAACCACCCACCCACCCGCAGGCTGCAATACCATACTGCTAGCTTTCATTTGAAATGGGGCCTTTTAGTTTGGACGAGGCCGAAGCTGGCCACTACCTCATGGCCGCTTCGGCAGCGAGGTATCTATACTCTGTCCCCAGCCGCCCGGCAGCCGGGTGTCCATGCTCGGTCCCCAGCCGCCAGGTGGCGGCCAGGTGTCCATACTCGGTCCCCAGCCGCCCAGATTTCTCCTGTCACCTTCCCCCACACTTTTCTTAGCCTGGCCTGCTTTAGGGCAGCATTGGACGAGCCCACCAGAGAACCAGACTCCTCTGGTGGGCCCTGGCTTCTCCATCAGGGGAGTTGAGAGTGCCTAGGTGAGGAGCATGATGATGATGATAGAAGTTAGCATCTGCTTTGTTTTCTTGGAATGCAAGCGCATGTATGTAGTAGCGGCTAGGCCTGAGGTGGTCCACGTTTTGGCGCATATCCTACCTCCTCCGAGGATTGCTGGATGTTTTCCTGCTACTATCCAAGTTCTATGACTCCTGTTAAAACAAAGCTTCAGGTGATAAATGATGGATGAGGTGGTGGCAAAGGAGAAAGAGCAGGAGGAACAGGGACCATTCACATCAATATCAGGCCAGTCAACCAGATATGTCTTGTAGGATATGTTTCTGTAACAAAAGGAGCGGTTCGGCTACACAGTTATAGGGCATACAGTGAGTGCAATGCCTACCAAAAATTTCGAGCCACTCCAATGCCCGTTGGAAATGACATGGAGGTCAGAGGGCGTTAACTAAACCTTTTCTTCGATTTATAGCAACTGGGTCTCCCGTGCACTGTTGGCCTAAGCAGTGAATGGAAGGCTTTCCAAAAATTATGAGGAACTGCAATGCCCCTTACAAGAGCCATGTGTGGCACCCCAGGGGTCTGGTCACCACAGTAATAGAGATATTACGTCGGAGAGCAAGTGGAAGGTTTCCTGGTCAGAATCCCTTAAACATGCAACATCCTCCTGCCCCAGTCCGGGGAGGGGAGAATTCTGCCCTTATAAACTGGATCTGGGGCGGGGTTGAGTGAGTCAGAGAACAGTCAGAGTCAGAGTGAGAGCAAGGGAAAGTAACAGCAAGGAGCTCTGTACGAGCTAGGAGCTAAAGACCAGGGGCTGGAAGCTGAGCAGAGCTCGCCCTGGCAGAAGACAATAGGAACCGAACACAGGAGTCCGAAGCTGTGAGGACTTATTTATCCAGCAGCAGAAACCAGCCGGCAGGGGATTTCAGTTCCTCTGGCCATAGAAGCCCGGAGGCTCAGTCACAAGCAAGGGACCAGCACCGCCGTCGTGGAGCGGAGGCTAACAGAAGGCCCCAAGTCACCAGCCATACGGGTGAGCACTACACGGTACACTCAGGGACGTGGGCTACTTCTACCGGCTTACAGCAAGGTAGCCAGGAAGAGTGCAGACAGACGGGGAGGCCTACAACTCCACCTGGCCAGGGGAACTCTTGCTTGCTCACAGACTGACCAGGCCTCTTATGCTAGCCAGTACTCCCGGGAGGGTCTACCTTATAATCATCAGTAAAGAAACTGAACTGCACTGCAAAGACTCTAAGTCGTTCCTGCTGCGCTCGTGCACCATCACCCCCATCATCCACACTCACTGCCCTGAGGCTATACTCCTCCCGAGGGGAGTTATCCCATTCTATGCTGCGCACACAACACCAGCCTCAGCGGTCTGCCTCGCAGCGGTGGTACTCCCTGACCGCAATCCACGGGTGGCGCAGTCGGACAATTAACCTCAAAACCTAAGAAAGACTGCCACTGGTTTGACCAGCCTGAGCCACGAGACCGGGTCACCGCCACGGTGACTACAGACCCCAGAGACCCGGCACCGGGTATCCCACACACGTGTACACATGGCCCAGGGGGCGCGTCACATGCAGTACAGCATATTACAAACATAAGTCCCATTATTGGGGAATGGGTGTCCCATAGTATTTGCTTATGCTTTCCCAGCAAAAGCTGCCAAAAATTAGGACGGAGCAACTTGCAATGCCCCTTACAAGAGCCATACAGTACAGCATATTACAAACATAAGTCCCATTATTGGGAAGTGGGTCTCCCATAGTATTTGCTTATGCTTTCCCAGCAAAAGCCGCCAAAAATTAGGACGGAGCAACTTGCAATGCCCCTTACAAGAGCCATGCAGTACAGCATATTACAAACATAAGTCCCATTATTGGGGAGTGGGTGTCCTATAGTATTTGCTTATGCCTTGCAAGCAAAAGCTGCCAAAAATTAGGATGGAGCAACTTGCAATGCCCCTTACAAGAGCCATGCAGTACAGCATATTACAAACATAAGTCCCATTATTGGGGAGTGGGTCTCCCATAGTATTTGCTTATGCTTTCCCAGCAAAAGCTGCCAAAAATTAGGACAGAGCAACTTGCAATGCCCCTTACAAGAGCCATGCAGTGCAGCATATTACAAACATAAGTCCCATTATTGGGGAGTGGGTGTCCCATGGTATTTGCTTATGCTTTCCCAGCAAAAGCTGCCAAAAATTAGGACGGAGGAACTTGCAATGCTGGCACCCTGGTGGTATAGTGGTGGTGGAGGCTGAGGATAAGGAGAAGAAGATTAAACAGCCGAAACGAGGAAGAGTATACCCATGTGTGGGTGTGAAGCGGTGCATGTGAATACACCTCCCGAAATAACACAGTGGATTTGACTTTATGTTACTCTGCTGTCATTTGATGGTGATGAGAAGTCTGGCCCAATCCAGCCCTTGTTCATTTTGATAAGGGTCAGCTTCTCAGCATTGTCAGTTGACAGGCGAGTGCGCTTATCAGTTATAATTCCCCCAGCGGCACTAAAAACACGCTCCGATAACACGCTAGCGGCAGGGCAGTCCAGGACATCCAAGGCGTACAGAGCGAGTTAATTCCAAGTGTCTAGCTTGGATACCCAATAATTAAAAGGCACAGAGGAATCACGGAGGGCGCTGGTACGATCGGCAAGGTACTCCCTCACCATCTTTTGAAACTTTCCACTCCTTGTGAGCGTACCCCGCGCCTCAGGGCCTGTAAGCTGGGCGGGTGTCAGAAAACTGTCCCAGAACATTGACAGTGTTCGCCTGCCTCTGCTGGATTGGAGTTGCATCTCTCTCGCCTGTACGCCTTGGTTGGGCAACGAACTGTGACCTCTGCCGCTAGCGTGTTCAGATGGGAATTTTTTTAAGAGTTCTGCAGCAAGGGCCTTCTGGTATTGCCCCATTTTTGTAGACCTCTCCACCTCAGGAATAAGAGAGTGAAAGTTCTCCTTGTAGCGGGGGTCTACAAGTGTCACCAACCAGTAATGACTGTCACCCAACATTTTGACAACGCGAGGGTCACGGTTAAGGCAGCGTAACATAAAGTCAGCCATGCGTGCCAGACTGGTAACGGGCAAGATTTCCGTGTCCTCACTAAGATGATGACTGACCATGCTCTCCTCCTCCTCCTCCTCTTCCTCCTCCCCCCAGTCCTCAGGCCACCCACGCTGAACCGACGGTATGACACTTGTACAGGTACTACCGTCTACAACGCATTATAGCAGCTCCTGTTTTTCCTCCTCCTCCTCCTCCTCTCCCTCATTGTCCCCCAATGCACGTTGGGATGAGATGAGGCTGGGCTGTGTGTAATCGCCCGCTACGGCTTCTTGATCCATCTCATCATACTCTGGCTGCAATGCCTCCTCTTTAATTCTCTGCAGAGAGCGTTGCAAAAGACAGACAAGTGGGATGCTGACACTAATGATGGCGTCATCGCCACTCACCATCTTGGTGGCCTCCTCAAAGTTTGTCAGGATGGTACATATGTCAGACATCCAGGTCCACTCCTGAGGTCTTATGTGTGGAGTCTGACTTGAATATCGACGGCCTTGTTGCAGCTGGTACTCCACAACTGCTCTCTTCTGCTCACAAATCCTTTGCAACATGTGGAGGGTAGAGTTCCAACGTGTGGGGACATCACACACCAGTCGGTGTGCCGGAAGCTGCAAATGCTGCTGCAACACAGCAAGGGCGGCGGAAGCTGTAGCCGACTTGCGAAAATTAGCTGACAGGCGGCGTACTTTCACGAGCAGATCTGGCAACTCGGGGTACGATTTAAGAAACCGCTGAACCACGAGGTTAAGCACATGAGCCAGGCATGGTACGTGTGTGATCTCACCTCGCCTCAGAGCCGCCACCAGGTTACGGCCATTGTCACACACGACCATGCCGGAATGTAGGTTCAGCGGTCTCAGCCACAGATTTGCCTGCTCTTTCACAGCTGTCCACAACTCACAAGCAGTGTGAGGTTTATCACCTAAGCTTATGAGTTTCAGCACAGCCTGTTGCCGCTTGGCGGAGGCAGTACTGCAATGCTTCCAGCTTGTAACTGATGTGGTGATATCTGAGATGGAGGCTGAACATGAGGAGGAGGAGGAGGAGGAGGATGCGCAGGAGCTGTACACTGTGGGGGCAACTCTGACTGACATAGGGCCCGCAATCCTCGGTGTGGGGAGGATGTGTTCCGTCCCAAGGTCCGACTGGGTCCCGGCTTCCACTATGTTTACCCAGTGTGCCGTCAGAGAGATGTACCGTCCCTGGCCACAAGCACTTGTCCACGTGTCCGTTGTCAGGTGGACTCTCCCAGTAACTGCGTTGTTGAGGGCACGGCAGATGGTTTGGGACACGTGCTTGTGTAGTGCGGGGATGGCACACTGGGCAAAATAGTGTCGGCTGGGGACCGAGTACCGAGGGACGGCCACCGCCATAAGATTGCGGAAGGATTCCGTCTCCACCAGCCTAAAAGGCAGCATTTCCAATGCAAGCAGTCGTGAAATGTGCGAATTTAGGACTGTGGCCTGTGGGGCGTTAGCTGTGAATTTCCGCTTTCGTTCAAAGGTCTGGGATATGGACAATTGAACGCTGCGGTGGGACGTGGACGTGGACGTTGATGCTGTTTCTTGAGAAACTGCCATAACAAGTGAAGACTGATAGGAGGGGGCATCTTTGCATGCAGTATGGACAGGGGATTGCCTTGAACACACAACAGGGGGTTCTATTGCACGCACAACAGTGGAAGAAGCAGTGGTGACACCTGCTGACACTGGTCGTGGACCCTGGGTTTCGCCCCACAAAGTCGGGTGCTTTGCTGCCATGTGCCTGATCATGCTGGTGGTGGTCAGGCTGGTAGTTTTGTCACCCCTGCTGATGCTGGCATGGCAGGTGGAACATATGGCCTTTTATGTGGTTATCAGCAGAGTCTTTAAAAAAATTCCAGACTCTGGAAGACCTATCGCTTGTACTAGCAACGTCCCTCGTGTTGGTGTTCCGGGGAACGGTTGCCTGCCTTCTGTCTTCGGCCACCACACTGCTTCTTCCTGCCTGTTGGGGTACTCTGCCTCCCTCCCCCTGTGTGCTGCTGGCCTCACTCTGCATGTCCTCCTTCCACGTTGGGTCAGTTACTAGATCATCCACCACCTCCTCCTCTTCCACTTGCGCACCACGATCCTCCTCCTCACTTCCTGCCAATTGTGTCTCGTCATCGTCCACCTCTTGTGACAGATTGCCAACGTCGACTTCCTGTGGCCGTGGCTGTTCAAATATTTGGGCATCGCAACATGGGATCTCCTCTTCCACCACTTAAAGCGTATCAGGCGAGGGCCCCAAATATGGAAATGGACCAGTGAACAGCTCTTCAGAGTGTCCAAGTGTGGGATCACTTGCTGTCTGACGACACTCGGCATGGTGGGAGGAAGGAGCATCAGGGTGAGGAGGAGTATGCGGTCGAGACTCACGGCTACTAAGAGTTGACCGTGTGGAAGACAGACCGGAGGTGGTGGTGCCCAGGTAACTGGAAGTATTGTCTGCTATCCAATTAATAACCTGTTCACACTGATCAGTTCTCAATACTGGTGTTGTTCTGTGCTTCCCTAGTAATTCGGTCAAGAAGTGGGAGCGAGAAGATGTGGCTGTTGGTTGTGGCACATTTTTACCTTGGCCACGGCCCCGTCCTCTGCACGAACCATGACCAGAACGTCCACTTCCATGTCCCTTGCCACGCGCCTTGCCCATTGTAAATGAAGTAAAATAGCTTACACTTGCACTATCAATGGAAAAAGGGTAATAAAGAGTAGATTAGAACCGTGGAAGAGGAAAACCACAGTTATTGTTTACTGGGGTATACCACACTTTTTTAAATAGAGATATTTGCGGCTGAACAGTGAGCGACACACTCAAACTGCTTTTTTTTTAGATACCAAAGGCCCAAAACTGGATAGTACAGCGATTTGACCCGTGGAACTGCGAAACCACACTGGGATGACGGGCCTACACAAGACTATTTTCAACAGATATATTTTTGTGTCACAACAGTCAGGAGACACTACTGTTTTTCTTTACGGAAAAAACTACCAAAACCTGAATAATAGAGATTTTTTACCGTGGGATGGCAAAACCACAGTTATTGTTTACTGGGGTATACCACACTTTTTTAAATAGAGATATTTGCGGCTGAACAGTGAGCGACACACTCAAACTGCTTTTTTTTTAGATATCAAAGGCCCAAAACTGGATAGTACAGCGATTTGACCCGTGGAACTGCGAAACAACACTGGGATGTCGGGCCTACACAAGACTATTTTCAACAGATATATTTTTGTGTCACAGCAGTCAGGAGACACTACTGTTTTTCTTTACGGAAAAAACTACCAAAACCTGAATAATAGAGATTTTTTACCGTGGGATGGCAAAACCACAGTTATTGTTTACTGGGGTATACCACACTTTTTTAAATAGAGATATTTGCGGCTGAACAGTGAGCGACACACTCAAACTGTTTTTTTTAGATACAAATGGCCCAAAAGTGGATAATACAGAGGTTTGAACCATGGAACTGCAAAACCACACTTGTATTTCTCGGGCCTACACCAGACTATTTTCAACAGATATATTTGTGTCTGAACAATCAGGAGACGCTATTTATTTTTTACGGCAAAAAATGCCAAAAGCAGGATAATAGAGATTTTTTACTGTGGAACAGCAAAACCACAGTTATAATTTACTGGTGTATACCAGGCTTTTTAAAATATATATATATTTGCGGCTGAACAGTGGGCGACACACTCAAACAGTTTTTTTGAGATACAAATGGCCCAAAAGTGGATAATACAGAGGTTTGTACTGTGGAACTGCAAAACCACACTTGTATTTCTCAGGCCTACACCAGACTATTTTCAACAGATATATTTGTGTCTGAAAAATTAGGGAGACACTATTATTTTTTTTTTTTACAGCAAAAAATGCAACAAGCAGGATAATAGAGATTTTTTGCCGTGGAACAGCAAAAGCACACTTCTGTCTCTCTGGCCTACACCAGACTATTTTCAACAGATATATTTGTGTCTGAAAAATCAGGGAGACACTATTATTATTTTTATACAGCAAAAAATGCCAAAAACAGGATAATAGAGATGTTTTACCGTGAAACATCAAAACCACAGTAATAATTTACTGGTGTATACCAGACTTTTTAAAATATATATATTTGCGGCTGAACAGTGAGCGACACACTCAAACTGTTTTTTTTAGATACAAATGGCCCATAGAACTGCAAAACCACACTTCTATTTCTCTGGCCTACACCAGACTATTTTCAACAGATATATTTGTGTCTGAAAAATCAGAGGCACACTTTTTTTTTTTTTGGGGGGGGGGACACCAAAAGGTTAATAAGATGGGTATTTGTACATTGTGAAGGAGGAAAAAAAAAAGAGGATTTAGATAAAAAAAAAGGATTTTTCCTGGCCCCCGGGACCTGGAGCTAAGTCCAGCAATTTCAGCAACAGGAGCAGCACACAGGACTGTAATGCAGCGTCTCCTATACAGCCTGCCTGGTATACCTGGGATGGATATTAGTCCTGAGAAGGACTGTTTGTTTGATCTGGCAGCCTTTACAGACCCTACACTAACTATTTTGCAGGATATATCTCTCCCTAAATCAGCAGCGCTGTCCCTACACTGTCTGATCCGGAGCGACTGTGTCCAAGATGGCGGCGCCCGGTTTTAAATACTCGAGGTGACGCTGTGCGGCCAGCCAATCACTGTAATGCCCACAAACAACATGGCTGCGGCATTACAGTGACTGGCTGGCAATCCCTGCATGTTCATTGGCTCTGTAAAGAGCGCCAAACATGCAGGGCGGAGACCCGAGCTCCTGCCCGAGTAACCCGGAAATGCTCGGTGCTCGCCGAACATCCCGAGTAGCGTGATGCTCGGGCGAGTACCGAGCAGTGTCGAGCATGTTCGCTCAACACTAATAAGGACGTCTCGCTATTAAAATAGTCCACGATAGCGACAATAAAGGTGAATCAGCTTTCTGTGTTAGGCCCCTTCACATGTCCGTGTTTCCTGTAGTGTGATATCCATCTCTTTCACAGATACCACACGTACCCATTATACTCTACACTGTTATGCACATGTCCATTTTTTCTAAAAACAGACACACAGATGACACTAATGGCAAAAATGGACACATGGATGACATTGATGGTAAAAACGGACACATGGATGACATTGATGGCAAAAATGGACACACAGTTGACACTGATGGTAAAAACGGACACACGGTTGATACTGATGGTAAAAACGGACACACTGATGAAAATAATGGTAAAAACGGACACACGGATGACATTGATGGTAAAAACGGACACACGGATGATACTGATGGTAAAAACGGACACACGGTTGATACTGATGGTAAAAACGGACACACTGATGAAAATAATGGTAAAAACGGACACACGGATGACATTGATTGTAAAAACGGACACACAGATGACATTGGTGGTAAAAACGGACACACGGATGACATTGATGGTAAAAATGGACACACTGATGGAAAACACTGATGGCCGGTATCGTTTTTTCATGTACATGTTTAAACATGAACGTGTGAAGGAGGTCTTATAGAAAATGTAGATATTCAGTGGCGCAAACTAATTGTATGGTAAAGCATTACCAATGGTATTAATATATTTATTTTATTTTTTAATAAACTATTTTATCGTTTCATATGTTTACCATTTTGCCTTTAGCTTTTTTCTTTATGCTTTCTGACTTATCAGCGCCATGTTGCTACATACAGTATGTGACGTTGCAGTATAATTAATCTTACCAACTCTTAATCAATCTACATGAGTCATGTCACCTTTCATGATCGGCACTGGTTAAACATGATTGACAGTTGTGGATTACAGTAAATTTATGATTGCCGCATAGTCCGAATATGACGTTGCATTAACGCCCACAGCGCTGGCATATTGGGATTTAACAACTATATACAGTAATGGCAGCATGGATGAACCTTCCTCAGGCGACCATTAATAACCTCATTGATAGCAGCCGAAGCTGGAAGTGCCGGAATTCCTGCACGTGGCTTATATGACTGGATAAATCAAAACGTTTTGAAATTGTTTCCATTTTTTCTCCATCCTACAATTTCCACAATTCCACCATTTTTCCATCTTGGTGTTGCAATACCATTGTTGAGTGATATCATAGAGTTAAAAAATACATTTAACGTAAAAATCTGAATTAAAAAAAAAGTATTTTTTTATGAAAAATTTACTATAAGAAAGACGCAAATTTTCTCTTCAGAGATGGAGGACTAGAGCTCTAGTCCCACCTGTAGGCAGAAGCAATAATAAAAATCAATATCGACTCTCTAACAAGCCTTGCCATATGACTTGGGATAAAAGCCAGAACCAAAATCTCAATTTTCAGACACTCTGTTTCGGCGGGGTGTTGCCCCTCGTCAGTGCAAAGTGTGAGATCTGGTTTGGCTGGGTGAGAGGTGTCTGACCGGGATCCAAGGGGTAACTATTCTCCTTGTGTAGAGTGACATGTCAAGGTGAAGAGACTTTTAAGTCGCAATACTCCTCTGGGAAATATGCAAAATGTCTCTTCAGAGAGGAAGAGAACTAGAACTATAGTCTCATCTGTAGGCAGAAGCAATCCTAAAAGTCAATATCAACTCTCTAACGAGCCTTGTCATATGACTTAGGATAAAAGCCAGAACCAAAATCTCAATTTGCAGACGCTGTGTTTTGGGGTGTTGCCCCTCGTCAGTGCAAAGTGCGAGATCTGGTTTGGCTGGGTGAGAGGTGTCTGACCGGGATCCAAGGGGTAACGTTTCTCCTTGTGTAGAGTGACATGTCCAGCCTGACATGCCAAGGTGAAGAGACTTTTAAGTCGCAATACTCCTCTGGGAAATATGCAAAATGTCTCTTCAGAGAGGAAGAGAACTAGAACTATAGTCTCATCTGTAGGAAGAAGCAATCCTAAAAGTCAATATCAATTCTCTAACGAGCCTTGTCATATGACTTAGGTTAAAAGCCAGAACCAAAATCTCAATTTGCAGACACTGTGTTTTGGGGTGTTGCCCCTCGTCAGTGCAAAGTGCGAAATCTGGTTTGGCTGGGTGAGAGGTGTCAAGCCTAAACCCTGGATCTCAGTCAGACACCCCTCATCCAGCCAAACCAGATCTCACACTTTGCACTGATGAGGGTCAGTATCCTGGAATACAGTGTCTGCAAATTGAGATTTTGGTTTTGGCTATTGTCCTAAGTCATGTGATAAGGCTTGTTAGAGAGTCGATTTTGACTTTGAGGATTACTACTTCCTAAAGGTGGCACAAGAGTTCTAGTCCTCTTCCTCTCTGAAGAGACATTTTACATATTTCCCAGAGGAGCATTAAAAGTCTCTTCACCTTGACCTGTCACTCTACACAAGAAGAAACGTTACGCCTTGGATCCCTATAAGAAAGACAAAATGGCAAACATAGTACTTTTTTATACTTCTTTGAATTTTTCATCAATAACTTTGTCTATGTCTTCGTAAGCGCCTTCTACAGTTTAATAGACTCCTGACATGTCCATCCTCGTATTCCAAACCAAGTGGCCCTGATTTCACAACACAAGTTTAATCAAGGGAATAACCCTCCGGTAAACATGAAGCCAATTGATGTTCATTTGCTAGAAATTCACAGATCACTTACAAAGTTGCCTGAAGTCTTTGTTAGCCTAAGAGAATGGCGTCCACATCGACATGAATCCCGTTCTTCACACCTTGGACCTTATGTGTCAATCGTATGACTCTTGATGAATAATTTAATCTGAAGTCAGTAGAAGTTCAGCGGCTGTAAATTCTCAGGTCACTGGAGTTGGCTTTGAGCAGCGGGAAGAATCGGCGTCTTCAAATACTCTCGGAGGAACCTACAATCTGAACATCAATGATCATAACTCACTCGCTACACAGTAACGAAAGCCGATGTTCATGTCTGGTCAACCTACGGTGAACTTCATCCCGTACATAAGGCAGGACCGTATCACAGTGACCCAACATCCTCTTATCACTGCAATGGCAATCCAATAAAAGACCAAGGGAATTGTGGGTAATTGAAATTCCTTGAAGTCTCCATGTTAGTCCATTTGTGGGTCCCATTGGGTTTTAACTCATGTGGCTTCTATCGGGGGGTTCTTGAAAAGAAGAGACCCCGTCCTGATTGGAATCAACATGTATTAGCTGGAGCAGGGCCTACAACATTAGCAACCAAGAATATGGCAGATCATAATGACAGGAGGATAAAAGTGTGGCACAGTTTCTCCCGCCTTACCTTTCCTCTTGGCCTCAAATATCCTGAGATGTTGGAAGTGAGATAACCAACTTTACAAAAAGCAAAACAAAAATTTCTGATACTCTGTTGGAAGATGTTTGTGCTTTATGTGTCTATATGTGACCACCCAGTGGTTGTGGTGTGGATTACAGCCCTGTCGTGAAATTTAATTATGTTTGCCTTTCTTTCTTTGGGTTAATTCCTGTCACACCTTCAGTGAGGATGTTTTAGGAGATTAATGGTTACTATCTAACGTCAAATATATTAAATTGTGGATCCTGTGTTATCTATGCTGTATATAGAGGTGTTATCAGTCATTATACAGGAGGGGGAGGATGTGAGCTGTGACCGCCTATTGTGAATGGTGGATCCTGTGTTATCCACTGTATATAGAGGTGTTATCAGTCATTGTGCAGGAGGAGGAGGAGGTGAGCTGTGACCGCCTATTTTGAATGGTGGATCCTGTGTTATCTACTGTATATAGAGGTGTTATCAGTCATTGTACAGGAGAAGGAGGAGGTGAGCTGTGACATCACCTATTGTGAATGGTGAATCCTGTGCTATCTACTGTATATAGAGGTGTTATCGGTCATTGTACAGGAGGAGGAGGAGGTGAGTTGTGACATCACCTATTGTGAATGGTGGATCCTGTGTTATCTACTGTATATAGAGGTGTTATCAGTCATTGTGCAGGAGGAGGAGGTGAGCTGTGACCGCCTATTGTGAATGGTGGATCCTGTGTTATCTACTGTATATAGAGGTGTTATCAGTCATTGTACAGGAGAAGGAGGAGGTGAGCTGTGACATCACCTATTGTGAATGGTGAATCCTGTGCTATCTACTGTATATAGAGGTGTTATCGGTCATTGTACAGGAGGAGGAGGAGGTGAGTTGTGACATCACCTATTGTGAATGGTGGATCCTGTGTTATCTACTGTATATAGAGGAGTTATCAGTCATTGTACAGGAGGAGGAGGAGGTGAGCTGTGACATCACCTATTGTGAATGGTGGATCCTGTGTTATCTACTGTATATAGAGGTGTTATCAGTCATTGTACAGGATGAGGAGGTGAGCTGTGATATCACCTATTGTGAATGGTGGATCCTGTGTTATCTTCTGTATATAGAGGTGTTATCAGTCATTGTACAGGAGGAGGAGGTGAGCTGTGATATCACCTATTGTGAATGGTGGATCCTGTGTTATCTACTGTATATAGAGGTGTTATCAGTCATTGTACAGGATGAGGAGGTGAGCTGTGATATCACCTATTGTGAATGGTGGATCCTGTGTTATCTTCTGTATATAGAGGTGTTATCAGTCATTGTACTGAAGGAGGTGAGCTGTGATGTCACCAATTGTGAATGGTGGATCGTGTATTGTCTACTTTATATAAGGAAAGGGTACCTTTAATTGTAAGTCAGGAACATTGTAACTGATGGTAGTGTTATTTGGCCACTGTGAGGCGCACTTTTTGAAAGCCTGTATGATTTCATAGTTCATAGTTGTAAGGTTGTAGGTCGACTTAAGTCCATTGAGTTCAGCCTATAGCCTATCATCATGATTTGATCTACTATTTTTCATTGTGGTTGAATATGGTGTATTCATTCCATTTTCAGCATTCATCTGTTTTTCTAAGGTAGTCTCCTAAACAAGGAATCTGCACACAGGGGTCTCCACGGACATTGATTCAGGACTCTCCGCTTCTCATGCCCCCTTTTAAAGCAAACATCTGAACATCTGGCTCCTCGGTGCTGGTTTGGACGCTCTGCTCCCTCTTTCTTTGCTCTCCACATTTGCATGAGTAATGTGAGATAATTAGCGGTGAACACATTGAAGGACAGTTGAAGTCTTCACAGACAGAGAGCTTCCTTATTAGATATGCCTCCCTGCATTAATATCCAGTTGCTAAATGAGATGATTGCAGAAAGTGGAGATTCACACCTGTGGCCGGCATGGTGTAGTGATTGGGGATGGTCACATCTCCATAGAGTCTGACATTGTGCCAACATCCAGTGCTCAGCCTGGAATCCACGCGATATATTGCTCTTTCATTAATATCTACAAAGCAAAATAATGATGTAATCCTGAGCGAAACTGCCAGAGCTGCCATATCTGTGCAGGAGATAAGTAGCAGCTCACAGAATTTTTTAATAGTAGCCACTTAGGACTATTGGTTATAATATAGCGTGTCAGGACAGCCTGCCGCAGCAGCACAGAGGATGTCAGGAGAGCCAGCCACAGCAGCACAGAGGATGTCAGGAGAGCCAGCCACAGCACCACAGAGGATGTCAGGAGAGCCTGCCACAGCACCACAGAGGATATCAGGAGAGCCTGCCACAGCAGCACAGAGGATGTCAGGAGAGCCAGCCACAGCAGCACAGAGGATGTTAGGAGAGCCAGCCACAGCAGCACAGAGGATGTTAGGAGAGCCAGCCACAGCAGCACAGAGGATGTCAGGAGAGCCTGCCACAGCAGCACAGAGGATGTCAGGAGAGCCTGCCACAGCAGCACAGAGGATGTCAGGAGAGCCTGCCACAGCACCACAGAGGATGTCAGAAGACCCAGCCACAGCACCACAGAGGATGTCAGGAGAGCCTGCCACAGCACCACAGAGGATGTCAGGAGAGCCTGCCACAGCACCACAGAGGATGTCAGGAGAGCCTGCCACAGCAGCACAGAGGATGTCAGGAGACCCAGCCACAGCACCACAGAGGATGTCAGGAGAGCCTGCCACAGCAGCACAGAGGATGTCAGGAGAGCCTGCCACAGCACCACAAAGGATGTCAGAAGACCCAGCCACAGCACCACAGAGGATGTCAGGAGAGCCTGCCACAGCAGCACAGAGGATGTCAGGAGAGCCTGCCACAGCACCACAAAGGATGTCAGAAGACCCAGCCACAGCAGCACAGAGGATGTCAGGAGAGCCTGCCACAGCAGCACAGAGGATGTCAGGAGAGCCTGCCACAGCAGCACTGAGGATGTCAGGAGAGCCTGCCACAGCAGCACAGAGGATGTCAGGAGAGCCTGCCACAGCACCACAGAGGATGTCAGAAGACCCAGCCACAGCACCACAGAGGATGTCAGGAGAGCCTGCCACAGCACCACAGAAGATGTCAGGAGAGCCAGCCACAGCACCACAGAGGATGTCAGGAGAGCCTGCCACAGCAGCACAGAGGATGTCAGGAGAGCCTGCCACAGCAGCACAGAGGATGTCAGGAGAGCCTGCCACAGCACCACAGAGGATGTCAGAAGACCCAGCCACAGCACCACAGAAGATGTCAGGAGAGCCTGCCACAGCACCACAGAGAATGTCAGGAGAGCCAGCCACAGCACCACAGAGGATGTCAGGAGAGCCTGCCACAGCAGCACTGAGGATGTCAGAAGACCCAGCCACAGCACCACAGAGGATGTCAGAAGACCCAGCCACAGCACCACAGAGGATGTCAGGAGAGCCAGCCACAGCACCACAGAGGATGTCAGAAGACCCAGCCACAGCACCACAGAGAATGTCAGGAGAGCCAGCCACAGCACCACAGAGGATGTCAGAAGACCCAGCCACAGCAACACTGAGGATGTCAGGAGAGCCAGCCACAGCACCACAGAAGATGTCAGGAGAGCCGGCCACAGCAGCACAGAGGATGTCAGGAGAGCCAGCCACAGCAACACTGAGGATGTCAGGAGACCCAGCCAGAGCAACACTGAGGATGTCAGGAGAGCCAGCCACAGCAGCACAGAGGATGTCAGGAGAGCCTGCCACAGCACCACAGAAGATGTCAGGAGAGCCGGCCACAGCAGCACAGAGGATGTCAGGAGAGCCAGCCACAGCAACACTGAGGATGTCAGGAGACCCAGCCAGAGCAACACTGAGGATGTCAGGAGAGCCAGCCACAGCAGCACAGAGGATGTCAGGAGACCATGCCACAGCACCACAGAGGATGTCAGGAGAGCCTGCCACAGCAGCACAGAGGATGTCAGGAGAGCCAGCCACAGCACCACAGAGAATGTCAGGAGAGCCTGCCACAGCAGCACAGAGGATGTCAGGAGAGCCAGCCACAGCACCAAAGAGAATGTCAGGAGAGCCTGCCACAGCACCACAGAGGATGTCAGGAGACCCAGCCAGAGCAACACTGAGGATGTCAGGAGAGCCAGCCACAGCAGCACAGAGGATGTCAGGAGACCATGCCACAGCACCACAGAGGATGTCAGGAGAGCCTGCCACAGCAGCACAGAGGATGTCAGGAGAGCCTGCCACAGCAGCACAGAGGATGTCAGGAGAGCCTGCCACAGCAGCACAGAGGATGTCAGGAGAGCCTGCCACAGCAGCACAGAGGATGTCAGGAGAGCCAGCCACAGCAGCACAGAGGATGTCAGGAGAGCCTGCCACAGCACCACAGAGGATGTCAGGAGAGCCTGCCACAGCAGCACAGAGGATGTCAGGAGAGCCTGCCACAGCAGCACAGAGGATGTCAGGAGAGCCTGCCACAGCAGCACAGAGGATGTCAGGAGACCCAGCCACAGCACCACAGAGGATGTCAGGAGAGCCTGCCACAGCAGCACAGAGGATGTCAGGAGAGCCTGCCACAGCACCACAAATGGATGTCAGGAGAGCCAGCCACAGCACCACAGAGGATGTCAGGAGAGCCTGCCACAGCAGCACAGAGAATGTCAGGAGAGCCAGCCACAGCACCACAGACGATGTCAGGAGAGCCAGCCACAGCAGCACAGAGGATGTCAGGAGAGCCTGCCACAGCACCACAAAGGATGTCAGAAGACCCAGCCACAGCAGCACAGAGGATGTCAGGAGAGCCTGCCACAGCAGCACAGAGGATGTCAGGAGAGCCTGCCACAGCAGCACTGAGGATGTCAGGAGAGCCTGCCACAGCAGCACAGAGGATGTCAGGAGAGCCTGCCACAGCACCACAGAGGATGTCAGAAGACCCAGCCACAGCACCACAGAGGATGTCAGGAGAGCCTGACACAGCACCACAGAAGATGTCAGGAGAGCCAGCCACAGCACCACAGAGGATGTCAGGAGAGCCTGCCACAGCAGCACAGAGGATGTCAGGAGAGCCTGCCACAGCACCACAGAAGATGTCAGGAGAGCCTGCCACAGCACCACAGAGAATGTCAGGAGAGCCAGCCACAGCACCACAGAGGATGTCAGGAGAGCCTGCCACAGCAGCACTGAGGATGTCAGAAGACCCAGCCACAGCACCACAGAGGATGTCAGAAGACCCAGCCACAGCACCACAGAGGATGTCAGGAGAGCCAGCCACAGCACCACAGAGGATGTCAGAAGACCCAGCCACAGCACCACAGAGGATGTCAGAAGACCCAGCCACAGCACCACAGAGAATGTCAGGAGAGCCAGCCACAGCACCACAGAGGATGTCAGAAGACCCAGCCACAGCACCACAGAGGATGTCAGAAGACCCAGCCACAGCAACACTGAGGATGTCAGGAGAGCCAGCCACAGCACCACAGAAGATGTCAGGAGAGCCGGCCACAGCAGCACAGAGGATGTCAGGAGAGCCAGCCACAGCAACACTGAGGATGTCAGGAGACCCAGCCAGAGCAACACTGAGGATGTCAGGAGAGCCAGCCACAGCAGCACAGAGGATGTCAGGAGAGCCTGCCACAGCACCACAGAAGATGTCAGGAGAGCCGGCCACAGCAGCACAGAGGATGTCAGGAGAGCCAGCCACAGCAACACTGAGGATGTCAGGAGACCCAGCCAGAGCAACACTGAGGATGTCAGGAGAGCCAGCCACAGCAGCACAGAGGATGTCAGGAGACCATGCCACAGCACCACAGAGGATGTCAGGAGAGCCTGCCACAGCAGCACAGAGGATGTCAGGAGAGCCAGCCACAGCACCACAGAGAATGTCAGGAGAGCCTGCCACAGCAGCACAGAGGATGTCAGGAGAGCCAGCCACAGCACCACAGAGAATGTCAGGAGAGCCTGCCACAGCACCACAGAGGATGTCAGGAGACCCAGCCAGAGCAACACTGAGGATGTCAGGAGAGCCAGCCACAGCAGCACAGAGGATGTCAGGAGACCATGCCACAGCACCACAGAGGATGTCAGGAGAGCCTGCCACAGCAGCACAGAGGATGTCAGGAGAGCCTGCCACAGCAGCACAGAGGATGTCAGGAGAGCCTGCCACAGCAGCACAGAGGATGTCAGGAGAGCCTGCCACAGCAGCACAGAGGATGTCAGGAGAGCCAGCCACAGCAGCACAGAGGATGTCAGGAGAGCCTGCCACAGCACCACAGAGGATGTCAGGAGAGCCTGCCACAGCAGCACAGAGGATGTCAGGAGAGCCTGCCACAGCAGCACAGAGGATGTCAGGAGAGCCTGCCACAGCAGCACAGAGGATGTCAGGAGAGCCAGCCACAGCAGCACAGAGGATGTCAGGAGACCCAGCCACAGCAGCACAGAAAATATCAGGACAGCCTGCCACAGCACCACAGAGGATGTCAGGAGAGCCTGCCACAGCAGCACAGAGGATGTCAGGAGAGCCTGCCACAGCACCACAGAGGATGTCAGGAGAGCCTGCCACAGCACCACAGAGGATGTCAGGAGAGCCTGCCACAGCAGCACAGAGGATGTCAGGAGAGCCAGCCACAGCACCACAGAGGATGTCAGGAGAGCCTGCCACAGCAGCACAGAGGATGTCAGGAGAGCCAGCCACAGCACCACAGAGGATGTCAGGAGAGCCTGCCACAGCAGCACAGAGGATGTCAGGAGACCCAGCCACAGCACCACAGAGGATGTCAGGAGAGCCTGCCACAGCAGCACACAGGATATCAGGAGAGCCTGCCACAGCACCACAGAGGATGTCAGGAGAGCCAGCCACAGCAGCACAGAGGATGTCAGGAGAGCCTACCACAGCAGCACAGAGGATGTCAGGAGAGCCTGCCACAGCAGCACACAGGATATCAGGAGAGCCTGCCGCAGCACCACAGAGGATGTCAGGAGAGCCAGCCACAGCAGCACAGAGGATGTCAGAAGACCCAGCCACAGCAGCACAGAGGATGTCAGGAGAGCCTGCCACAGCAGCACAGAGGATGTCAGGAGAGCCTGCCACAGCACCACAGAGGATGTCAGGAGAGCCTGCCACAGCACCACAGAGGATGTCAGGAGAGACAGCCACAGCAGCACAGAGGATGTCAGGAGAGCCTGCCACAGCAGTACAGAGGATGTCAGGAGAGACAGCCACAGCAGCACAGAGGATGTCAGAAGACCCAGCCACAGCAGCACAGAGGATGTCAGGAGAGACAGCCACAGCAGCACAGAGGATGTCAGAAGACCCAGCCACAGCACCACAGAGGATGTCAGGAGAGCCTGCCACAGCAGCACAGAGGATGTCAGGAGAGCCAGCCACAGCACCACAGAGGATGTCAGGAGAGCCTGCCACAGCACCACAGAGGATGTCAGGAGAGCCTGCCACAGCAGCACAGAGGATGTCAGGAGAGCCTGCCACAGCACCACAGAGGATGTCAGGAGACCCAGCCACAGCACCACAGAGGATGTCAGGAGAGACAGCCACAGCAGCACAGAGGATGTCAGGAGAGCCTGCCACAGCACCATAGAGGATGTCAGAAGACCCAGCCACAGCAGCACAGAGGATGTCAGGAGACCCAGCCACAGCACCACAGAGGATGTCAGGAGAGCCTGCCACAGCACCACAGAGGATGTCAGGAGAGCCTGCCACAGCAGCACAGAGGATGTCAGGAGAGCCTGCCACAGCACCACAGAGGATGTCAGGAGAGCCTGCCACAGCAGCACAGAGGATGTCAGGAGAGACAGCCACAGCAGCACAGAGGATGTCAGGAGAGCCTGCCACAGCAGCACAGAGGATGTCAGGAGAGACAGCCACAGCAGCACAGAGGATGTCAGGAGAGCCTGCCACAGCACCACAGAGGATGTCAGGAGAGCCTGCCACAGCACCACAGAGGATGTCAGAAGACCCAGCCACAGCAGCACAGAGGATGTCAGGAGACCCAGCCACAGCACCACAGAGGATGTCAGGAGAGCCTGCCACAGCACCACAGAGGATGTCAGGAGAGCCTGCAACAGCAGCACAGAGGATGTCAGGAGAGCCTGCCACAGCAGCACAGAGGATGTCAGAAGACACAGCCACAGCAGCACAGAGGATGTCAGGAGAGCCTGCCACAGCAGCACAGAGGATGTCAGGAGAGCCTGCCACAGCACCACAGAGGATGTCAGGAGAGCCTGCCACAGCAGCACAGAGGATGTCAGGAGAGCCTGCCACAGCAGCACAGAGGATGTCAGGAGAGCCTGCCACAGCACCACAGAGGATGTCAGGAGAGCCAGCCACAGCAGCACAGAGAATGTCAGGAGAGCCTGCCACAGCAGCACAGAGGATGTCAGGAGAGCCTGCCACAGCACCACAGAGGATGTCAGGAGAGCCTGCCACAGCAGCACAGAGGATGTCAGGAGAGCCTGCCACAGCACCACAGAGGATGTCAGGAGAGCCTGCCACAGCAGCACAGAGGATGTCAGGAGAGCCTGCCACAGCAGCACAGAGGATGTCAGGAGAGCCAGCCACAGCACCACAGAGGATGTCAGGAGAGCCTGCCACAGCAGCACAGAGAATGTCAGGAGAGCCTGCCACAGCAGCACAGAGGATGTCAGGAGAGCCTGCCACAGCACCACAGAGGATGTCAGGAGAGCCTGCCACAGCACCACAGAGGATGTCAGGAGAGCCTGCCACAGCAGCACAGAGAATGTCAGGAGAGCCTGCCACAGCACCACAGAGGATGTCAGGAGAGCCTGCCACAGCACCACAGAGGATGTCAGGAGAGCCAGCCACAGCACCACAGAGGATGTCAGGAGAGCCTGCCACAGCAGCACAGAGAATGTCAGGAGAGCCTGCCACAGCAGCACAGAGGATGTCAGGAGAGCCTGCCACAGCAGCACAGAGGATGTCAGGAGAGCCTGCCACAGCAGCACAGAGAATGTCAGGAGAGCCTGCCACAGCAGCACAGAGGATGTCAGGAGAGCCTGCCACAGCAGCACAGAGAATGTCAGGAGAGCCTGCCACAGCACCACAGAGGATATCAGGAGAGCCTGCCACAGCACCACAGAGGATGTCAGGAGAGCCTGCCACAGCACCACAGAGGATGTCAGGAGAGCCAGCCACAGCACCACAGAGGATGTCAGGAGAGCCTGCCACAGCACCACAGAGGATGTCAGGAGAGCCTGCCACAGCACCACAGAGGATGTCAGGAGAGCCTGCCACAGCAGCACAGAAAATATCAGGAGAGCCAGCCACAGCACCACAGAGGATGTCAGGAGAGCCAGCCACAGCACCACAGAGGATGTCAGGAGAGCCAGCCACAGCGCCACAGAGGATGTCAGGAGAGCCTGACACAGCAGCACAGAGGATGTCAGGAGAGCCTGCCACAGCAGCACAGAGGATATCAGGAGAGCCTGCCACAGCACCACAGAGGATGTCAGGAGAGCCTGCCACAGCAGCACAGAGAATGTCAGGAGAGCCTGCCACAGCAGCACAGAGGATATCAGGAGAGCCTGCCACAGCAGCACAGAGGATATCAGGAGAGCCTGCCACAGCAGCACAGAGGATGTCAGGAGAGCCTGCCACAGCACCACAGAGGATGTCAGGAGAGCCTGCCACAGCAGCACAGAGGATGTCAGGAGACCCAGCCACAGCAGCACACAGGATATCAGGAGAGCCTGCCACAGCAGCACAGAGGATATCAGGAGAGCCTGCCACAGCACCACAGAGGATGTCAGGAGAGCCTGCCACAGCACCACAGAGGATGTCAGGAGAGCCAGCCACAGCAGCACAGAGGATATCAGGAGAGCCTGCCACAGCAGCACAGAGGATATCAGGAGAGCCAGCCACAGCAGCACAGAGGATGTCAGGAGAGCCTGCCACAGCACCACAGAGGATGTCAGGAGAGCCTGCCACAGCAGCACAGAGGATGTCAGGAGACCCAGCCACAGCAGCACACATGATATCAGGAGAGCCTGCCACAGCAGCACAGAGGATATCAGGAGAGCCTGCCACAGCACCACAGAGGATGTCAGGAGAGCCTGCCACAGCACCACAGAGGATGTCAGGAGAGCCAGCCACAGCACCACAGAGGATGTCAGGAGAGCCTGCCACAGCACCACAGAGGATATCAGGAGAGCCTGCCACAGCAGCACAGAGGATATCAGGAGAGCCTGCCACAGCACCACAGAGGATGTCAGGAGAGCCTGCCACAGCACCACAGAGAATGTCAGGAGAGCCAGCCACAACAGCACAGAGGATATAAGGAGAGCCTGCCACAGCAGCACAGAGGATGTCAGGAGAGCCTGCCACAGCACCACAGAGGATGTCAGGAGAGCCTGCCACAGCACCACAGAGGATGTCAGGAGAGCCTGCCACAGCACCACAGAGGATGTCAGGAGAGCCAGCCACAGCACCACAGAGGATGTCAGGAGAGCCTGCCACAGCACCATAGAGGATGTCAGGAGAGCCTGCCACAGCACCACAGAGGATGTCAGGAGACCCAGTCACAGCAGCACAGAGGATGTCAGGAGAGCCAGCCACAGCACCACAGAGGATGTCAGGAGAGCCTGCCACAGCACCACAGAGGATGTCAGGAGAGCCAGCCACAGCACCACAGAAGATGTCAGGAGAGCCAGCCACAGCACCACAGAGGATGTCAGGAGACCCAGTCACAGCAGCACAGAGGATGTCAGGAGAGCCAGCCACAGCAGCACAGAGGATGTCAGGAGAGCCTGCCACAGCACCACAGAGGATGTCAGGAGAGCCTGCCACAGCACCACAGAGGATGTCAGAAGAGCCTGCCACAGCACCACAGAGGATGTCAGGAGAGCCAGCCACAGCACCACAGAGGATGTCAGGAGACCCAGCCACAGCAGCACAGAGGATGTCAGGAGAGCCTGCCACAGCACCACAGAGGATGTCAGGAGAGCCTGCCACAGCACCACAGAGGATGTCAGGAGAGCCTGCCACAGCACCACAGAGGATGTCAGGAGAGCCTGCCACAGCACCACAGAGGATGTCAGGAGACCCAGCCACAGCACCACAGAGGATGTCAGGAGAGCCTGCCACAGCACCACAGAGGATGTCAGGAGAGCCAGCCACAGCACCACAGAGGATGTCAGGAGAGCCTGCCACAGCACCACAGAGGATGTCAGGAGAGCCTGCCACAGCACCACAGAGGATGTCAGGAGAGCCTGCCACAGCACCACAGAGGATGTCAGGAGACCCAGCCACAGCACCACAGAGGATGTCAGGAGAGCCAGCCACAGCACCACAGAGAATGTCAGGAGAGCCAGCCACAGCAGCACAGAGGATGTCAGGAGAGCCAGCCACAGCACCACAGAGGATGTCAGGAGAGCCTGCCACAGCACCACAGAGGATGTCAGGAGAGCCAGCCACAGCACCACAGAAGATGTCAGGAGAGCCTGCCACAGCACCACAGAGGATGTCAGGAGAGCCTGCCACAGCACCACAGAGGATGTCAGGAGAGCCAGCCACAGCACCACAGAGGATATCAGGAGAGCCAGCCACAGCACCACAGAGGATGTCAGGAGAGCCTGCCACAGCAGCACAGAGAATGTCAGGAGAGCCTGCCACAGCACCACAAAGGATGTCAGGAGAGCCAGCCACAGCAGCACAGAAAATGTCAGGAGAGCCAGCCACAGCAGCACAGAGGATGTCAGGAGAGCCTGCCACAGCAGCACAGAGGATGTCAGGAGAGCCTGCCACAGCACCACAGAGGATGTCAGGAGAGCCTGCCACAGCACCACAGAGGATGTCAGGAGAGACTGCCACAGCAGCACAGAGAATGTCAGGAGAGACTGCCACAGCACCACAGAGGATGTCAGGAGAGACAGCCACAGCACCACAGAGGATGTCAGGAGAGCCAGCCACAGCAGCACAGAGGATGTCAGGAGAGCCTGCCACAGCAGCACAGAGAATGTCAGGAGAGACTGCCACATCACCACAGAGGATGTCAGGAGAGACAGCCACAGCACCACAGAGAATGTCAGGAGACCCAGCCACAGCAGCACAGAGAATGTCAGGAGAGCCTGCCACAGCAACACTGAGGATGTCAGGAGACCCAGCCACAGCACCACAGAGGATGTCAGGAGAGTCTGCCACAGCAGCACAGAGAATGTCAGGAGAGACTGCCACAGCAACACTGAGGATGTCAGGAGACCCAGCCAGAGCAACACAGAGAATGTCAGGAGAGACAGCCACAGCACCACAGAGGATGTCAGGAGACCCAGCCAGAGCAACACTGAGGATGTCAGGAGAGCCAGCCACAGCACCACAGAGGATGTCAGGAGAGACAGCCACAGCAGCACAGAGAATGTCAGGAGAGCCTGCCACAGCACCACAGAGAATGTCAGGAGACCCAGCCACAGCACCACAGAGGATGTCAGGAGACCCAGCCACAGCAGCACAGAGAATGTCAGGAGACCCAGCCAGAGCAACACTGAGGATGTCAGGAGAGCCTGCCGCAGCACCACAGAGGATGTCAGGAGAGACAGCCACAGCAGCACAGAGGATGTCAGGAGAGACAGCCACAGCAGCACAGAGAATGTCAGGAGAGACTGCCACAGCAGCACAGAGAATGTCAGGAGAGCCTGCCACAGCACCATAGAGGATGTCAGGAGAGCCAGCCACAGCAGCACAGAGGATGTCAGGAGAGACAGCCACAGCAGCACAGAGAATGTCAGAAGAGCCTGCCACAGCACCACAGAAAATATCAGGAGAGCCTGCCACAACACCACAGAGGATGTCAGGAGAGCCTGCCACAGCACCACAGAGGATGTCAGGAGAGCCAGCCACAGCAGCACAGAGAATGTCAGGAGAGCCAGCCACAGCAGCACAGAGGATGTCAGGAGAGGACTTCCACTCAGTAGTGGGCTGGAGTAAGTACATAGCCTTATTATTTACTTATCTATCATATGGTAATGGAGACATTGGATCCTTACTTAGGAACACTAGGACAGAGGCACTAGACACTTTATAGATAACAATGAACTACCACTATAGGCTGATATTCTATATTGTACTCCTCTAACTGTCTGAGTCGTTGTCCTCTTCGAGTGGCACCTTGTGACTGGAACCTTTTTAAAATCATAATATTTTTTCAATAAAGATTATTATATACAGTGGTGGCCAAAAGTATTGGCACCCCTGCAATTCTGTCAGATAATACTCAGTTTCTTCCTGAAAATGATTGCAATCACAAATTCTTTGGTATTGTTATCTTCATTAAATTTGTCTTCAATGAAAAAACACAATTAGAACTGTCCTAAAGCCAAATTGGATATAATACCACACCAAACCTAAAAAAGGGGGTGGACAAAAGTATTGGCACTGTTTGAAAACTCATGTGATCTTTCTCTAATTCGTGTAATTAACAGCACCTGTAACTTACCTGTGGCACCTAACAGGTGTTGGCAATAACTAAATCACACTTGCAGCCAGTTAACATGGATTGAAGTTGACTCAACCTCTGTCCTGTGTCTTTGTGTGTACCACATTGAGCATGAAGAAAAGAAAGAAGACCAAAGAACTGTCTGAGGACTTGAGAAACCAAATTGTGAGGAAGCATGAGCAATCTCAAGGCTACAAGTCCATCTCCAAAGACTTGAATGTTCCTGTGTCTTCCGTGCGCAGTGTCATCAAGAAGTGTAAAGCCCATGGCACTGTGGCTAACCTCCCTAGATGTGGACGGAAAAGAAAAATTGATGAGAGATTTCAACGCAAGATTGTGCGGATGGTGGCTAAAGAACCTCGACTAACATCCAAACAAGTTCAAGCTGCCCTGCAGTCCGAGGGTACAATAGTGTCAACCCGTACTATCTGTTGGCGTCTGAATGAAAAGGGACTGTATGGTAGGATACCCAGGAAGACCCCACTTCTTACCCCGAGACATAAAAAAGCCATGCTAGAGTTTGCCAAAACTTACCTGAGAAAGCCTAAGACGTTTTGGAAGAATGTTCTCTGGTCAGATGAGACAAAAGTAGAGCTTTTTGGCAAAAAGCATCAACATAGAGTTTACAGGTAAAAAAAAAGTGGCATTCAAAGAAAAGAACACGGTCCCTACAGTCAAACATGGCGGAGGTTCCCTGATGTTTTGGGGTTGCTTTGCTGCCTCTGGCACTGGACTGCTTGACCGTGTGCATGGCATTATGAAGTCTGAAGACTACCAACAAATTTTGCAGCATAATGTAGGGCCCAGTGTGAGAAAGCTGGGTCTCCCTCAGAGGTCATGGGTCTTCCAGCAGGACAATGACCCAAAACACACTTCCAAAAGCACTATAAAATGGTTTGAGAGAAAGCACTGGAGACTTCTAAGGTGGCCAGCAATGAGTCCAGACCTGAATCCCATAGAACACCTGTGGAGAGATCTCAAAATGGCAGTTTGGAGAAGGCACCCTTCAAATATCAGGGACCTGGAGCAGTTTACCAAAGAAGAATGGTCTACAATTCCAGAAGAGCATTGTAAGAAACTCATTGATGGTTACCGGAAGCGGTTGTTCGCAGTTATTTTGGCTAAAGGTTGTGCAACCAAGTATTAGGCTGAGGGTGCCAATACTTCTGTCTGGCCCATTTTTGGAGTTTTGTGTGAAATGATCAATGATTTGATTTTTGCTTCATTCCCTTTTGTGTTTTTTCCTTGCAAGCAAATTAAATGAAGATAATAATACCAAAGAATTTGTGATTGCAATCATTTTCAGGAAGAAACTGAGTATTATCTGACAAAATTGCAGGGGTGCCAATACTTTTGGCCACCACTGTATTTTCTTAAAACTCTGGTCATTGTGGGGTTTTTTTAGACCCTGGTTTGGTATAGGATGTCAGGACAGCCTGCCACAAAGCAGCACAGAGAATGTCAGAAGAGCCAGCCACAGCAGCACAGAGGATGTCTCCAGAGTTGCTCTGTGCTGCTGTGGCAGGCTCTCCTGACATCCTCTGTGGTGCTGTGGCAGGCTCTCCTGACATCCTCTGTGCTGCTGTGGCAGGCTCTCCTGACATCCTCTGTGCTGCTGTGGCTGGCTCTCCTGACATCCTCTGTGGTGCTGTGGCTGGCTCTCCTGACATTCTCTGTGGTGCTGTGGCAGTCTCTCCTGACATTCTCTGTGCTGCTGTGGCTGTCTCTCCTGACATCCTCTGTGCTGCTGTGGCTGTCTCTCCTGACATCCTCTGTGCTGCTGTGGCAGGCTCTCCTGACATCCTCAGTGTTGCTCTGGCTGGGTCTCCTGACATCCTCTGTGGTGCTGTGGCAGGCTCTCCTGACATTCTCTGTGGTGCTGTGGCAGTCTCTCCTGACATTCTCTGTGCTGCTGTGGCTGTCTCTCCTGACATCCTCTGTGGTGCTGTGGCAGTCTCTCCTGATATCCTGTGTGCTGCTGTGGCAGTCTCTCCTGACATCCTCTGTGCTGCTGTGGCAGGCTCTCCTGACATCCTCTGTGGTGCTGTGGCATGGTCTCCTGACATCCTCTGTGGTGCTGTGGCTGGCTCTCCTGACATTCTCTGTGGTGCTGTGGCAGTCTTTCCTGACATCCTCTGTGGTGCTGTGGCTGGCTCTCCTGACATCCTCTGTGGTGCTGTGGCAGTCTCTCCTGACATCCTCTGTGCTGCTGTGGCAGGCTCTCCTGACATCCTCTGTGGTGCTGTGGCAGGCTCTCCTGACATCCTCTGTGGTGCTGTGGCTGGCTCTCCTGATATCCTCTGTGTTGCTGTGGCTGGCTCTCCTGACATCCTCTGTGCTGCTGTGGCTGGGTATCCTGACATCCTCTGTACTGCTGTGGCAGGCTCTCCTGATATCCTCTGTGTTGCTGTGGCTGGCTCTCCTAACATCCTCTGTGCTGCTGTGGCTGGGTCTCCTGACATCCTCTGTGCTGCTGTGGCTGGGTCTCCTGACATCCTCTGTGCTGCTGTGGCTGGGTCTCCTGACATCCTCTGTGCTGCTGTGGCTGGCTCTCCTAACATCCTCTGTGCTGCTGTGGCTGGGTCTCCTGACATCCTCTGTGCTGCTGTGGCTGGGTCTCCTGAAATCCTCTATGCTGCTGTGGCTGTCTCTTCTGACATTGAATGTTCATCTGTGGCTGGCTCTCCTAACATCCTCTGTGCTGCTGTGGCTGGGTCTCCTGACATCCTCTGTGCTGCTGTTGCTGGGTCTCCTGACATCCTCAGTGTTGCTGTGGCTGGGTTTTCTGACATCCTCTGTGCTGCTGTGGCAGGCTCTCGTGACATCCTCTGTGCTTCTGTGGCTGGCTCTCCTGACATCCTCTGTGCTGCTGTGGCAGGGCCTCTATAGTGGGTTATGTACATATGATTGCTTGATGTAGATGAAACAGAGAGAGCTCACAAAGAGTCCGGCTGACAGAGGAGTCCCTGTGCTCCCAGCAGGGGAATACCTGGCTTCATTGCAGTGTGCGGCTCAGATTCTAATCAGCTTATTACAAGGACCTGAGCTCGAGCACCACGCAATACTCAGCACTGCTCAGGACTCCAGCACGCAAATGCTCGATCGAGTATCGAGCAGTGCCAAGCACTCACCCATCACTAGTATCCACTTTTACATTTTGATGAATTTCATTAAAGATACCACCAATACAAATGTAATACATTATCCTGATATGGTAGCAAATTCCTGCAATTCACATCACAGCCACTTGGTGGCCATATATAGACACATAAAACACCACATACAGTTGTGCTCAAAAGTTTACATACCCCGGCAGACCTTGTTTCAGAGAATATGAATGATAACAAAAAAACTTTTCTCCACTCATGGTTATTGGATGGGTGAAGCCATTTATTGTCAAACTACTGTGTTTTCTCTTTTTAAATCTTAATAACAACCAAAAACATCCAAATGACCCTGATTAAAAGTCCACATATCCCAGTTCTTAATACCGTGTATTGCCCCCTCTAACATCAATGACAGCTTGAAGTCTTTTGTGGTAGTTGTGGATGAGGTTCTTTATTTTCTCAGATGGTCAAGCTGCCCATTCTTCTTGGCAAAAAGCTTCCAGTTCCTGTAAATTCCTGGCTGTCTAGCATTAACTGCGCACTTGAGATCTCCCCAGAGTGGCTCAATGATATTGAGGTCAGGAGAATGAGATGGCCACTCCAGAACCTTCACTTTGTTCTGCTGTAGCCAATGACAGGTCGACTTGGCCTTGTGTTTTGGATCGTTGACATGTTGGAATGTTCAAGTACGTCCCATGCGCAGCTTCCGGGTTGATGAGTGCAAATTTGCCTCCAGTATTTGCTGATAACGTGCTGCATTCATCTTTCCCTCAACTTTTACCAAGTTTCCTGTGCCTTTGTAGCTCACACATCCCCAAAACATCAGCGATCCACCTCCGTGCTTTACTGTAGGAATGGTGTTCCTTTCATCATAGGCCTTGTTGACCTCTCTCCAAATGTAACGTTTATGGTTGTGGCCAAAAAGTTCAGCTTTGGTCTCATCACTCCAAATTACCTTGAGTTTTGAGGCTTGTCTCTGTGCTGTTTGGTGTATTGTAGGCGAGATACTTTGTGTCATTTGTGCAGTAATGGCTTTCTTCTGGCGACTCGACCATGCAGCCCATTTTTCTTCAAGCGCCTACTTATTGTCCATCTTGAAACAGCCACACCGCTAGTTTTCAGAGAGTCCTGAATTTCAGCTGATGTTATTTGTGGGTTTTTCTTTGCATCCCGAACAATTTTCCTGGCAGTTGTGGCCGAAATTATTGTTGGTCTACCTGACCGTGGTTTGGTTTTTGCAGAGCCCCTGATTTTCCATTTGTTAATCACAGTTTGAATGCTGATGACTGGCATTATCAATTCCTTGGATATCTTTTTGTATCCCTTTCCTGTGATGTACAGTTCAACTACCTTTTCCCGTAGATCCGTTGACAATTCTTTTGCTTTCCCCATGACTCACAATCCAGAAAGTCATTGGCTGGATGAAAGATGCAAGAGTCTGTCTGGATCCCAGAAACTCACTCAGTTTTTATGCACACACACTGATTACAAGCAAACAGGTCACAGGTGAGGATGTTACCTTTAGTATCCATTCAAACCCAATTTTGTCAAATTCTGTGCATGTTATCAGGCCAATATCACCAGGGTATGTGAACTTTTGATCAGGGTTATTTGGATGTTTTTGGTTGTCATTAAGATTTAAAAAGAGAAAAAAAAGTAGTTTGACAATAATTGGCTTCACCCAACCAATAACCATGAGTGGAGAAAAAGTTTTTTTGTTATCATCTTATATTCTCTGAAACAAGGCCAAGAAAGGAAAAATTCTGCCGGGGTAAGTAAACTTTTAAGAACAACTGTATACACCACTCTTGACAAAATATCAAAAAATCTAATTTTCTTTTTCTCTACAAGACTAAAGGAAAGGTGAAAAAGAACACACCTATACTTGGAAATAACGCCATGACGCTGTGCCAGAAAACTGTAACCAAGGAAAACGGTGTAATATTATTTGGCTTTATATTCCTTACAATTTTCACAATCTCTGCTTGCTGTCAGAAAATTTGGAAGCTCATTATTTCTGTTTTTCAGCCCAATCGGCTGATACTTTTCCCATCTGAGAATTTGTTACACAGTCAGGACAAGTCCAAAACGTTCACAGCAGAATTCTCAAGTTTTTGATATATTTGTATAGATGAAGATATGGAAATCGCCTCTTCAGAGAGGAAGGGGACTTGATGTCTATAGCGCCACCTATTGGAAGCAGCAATCCTAGAAGACACTATCGACCCTCTTGCAATATGACAGGATAAAAGCCAAATCAGACTCTCAATTTGCAGACCGGTGTTTCGGGTTGTTGCCCCTTGTCAATGCAAAGTATGATAACTAATTTGCTAAAATGTATCACCTCTGATTCTGTCTCTTAAAGGGGTAGTCCAAATTTCTCATATCGTTCTCTTTTAGATTCTACTTTCTCTATTACTGTGTTTGTTCCAAGACACGTGATTTGGGGGAGGTTGGTTGTTAAACCCAGATCATTGGCTAAGCCAGCCCCCTTCTCCATCGTGTCTAGTTCAGACACAGAGAAAGGTAATGGCTTAATTAATGAAGTAAAAAAATGTTTAAATAATGTTTGGTTTAATAATTTAATAAAGAAGGTTTATCAGGATGGGGAACGTTATACCAGGAAGGGGCCCAGAATGGAGAACATTAAGTGTACCAGTAAACAGAGACACTATTACAAGAAGGGGCCAAGTATGGGGGACATTATACTTCATAGGGAGACATTTACCTGGTAGGGGCCCTGGATGGATACATTATACCAGGATGGGGAACATTATGACTTCATTATTACTAGAAGGGGCCTATGATGGGGGACATTAAAACAGAAAAAGGCCAAGGATGGAGACTTTTTACCTGAAAGGGATGCAGAATAGGAGTCATTATTAAAGGAAGGGTACAGGATGGAGGACATTATTACAGGAAGGGGCACAGGATAGGAAACATTATTACAGGAAGGGGCACATGATAGAGGACATTATTACTGGAAAGGAGACATTGTTACATGTGTTTGTTCCAAAACACGTGATTTGGGGAGGTTGGTTGTCAAACCCAGATCATTGGCTAAGCCAGCCCCCTTCTCCATTGTGTCTAGTTCAGACACAGAGAAGGGCAATGGCTTATTTAATGAAGTTAAAAAATGTTTAAATAATGTTAAATAATTTAATAATGAAGGTTTACCAGGATGGGGGACATTATATCAGGAAGGGGTGCAGAATGTAGAACATTATACCAGTAAACAGAGACACTATTTTAAGAAGGGGCCAAGGATGTAGGACATTATACTTCAAAGGGAGACATTTTACCACCTGGGAGGAGACTTGGATGGAGACATTATACCAGGATGGGGAACAGTATGATTTCATTATTACTATAAGGGTCCTAGGATGGGGGACATTATACTAGAAAAAGGCCAAGGATGGAGACATTATACCTGAAAGGGATGCAGAATGGGAGTCATTATTAAAAGAAGGGGACAAAATAGAGGATTCTATTACAGGAAGGAGCACAGGATAGGGGACATTTTTACAGGAAGAGGCACAGGATGGAGGACATTATTACAGGAAAGGGGCACAGGATGGAGGACATTTTTACAGGAAGAGGCATAGGATAAAGGACATTATTACAGGAAAGGGTCACAGGATAGAGGACATTATTACAGGAAAGGAGCACAGGATAGAGGACATTATTACAGGAAAGGAGCACAGGATTCAGTACATTATTACAATAAAGGGACACAGGATAGAGGACATTATTACGGGAAAGGGGCACAGAATGGAGGACATTGTAACCAGAAAGGGGACATTGTTACATGAGAGGGTGAACACGTATGTCTTAACAGGATCTTGAGTGCCACAAAGGCCCATATATCTGACGAACATACAGGGAGGTGGGAGCAGGTCCACATTTTGCACTGGAACCACTCGATCTCTAGTTATGCCACTGCTGGCCTGTATTGTGGACCAGTGCAGGAGATGCTTTCTATTGCATGCACTATTCAGCTCCATGAAGCGGACCATGATAAGGATGCTGTGACTTTTTTCCCTTGCGGGCAATAGGTCCGCGATGAGAATTCTCCCATTTGCACAGCAGTTGGTCTGTATCTGAACAAGTAAATCACACTAATCTAAAACACACTCATCTGAACAAGCCCTTATGCAAGTTTTCAACCTCTGGATATAAATATTCATGTATCTATTCAAGAACAGCAAGTGGAGATCTGAAAGATAACAAAGAATTAGATTGCAAAATATTTAAGAAGTTTCCCAAACTTTGTATTATATGTTTGGTTGCTTTATGTAAACCTTGAAGGACTGAGTTATTGATGGCTTATGCCCAAAATATATCAAATATCAAATCAGCAGAGACCAGAAGTGCACCACGTACTGAGCCAGAACAGCACAGCGCCACAGACTTTGTAGTGGCCTTTCTCCAGTACTGCAGTTCACCTCTTTTGGAAGTGAATGTGATCTGAGCTGCAATATCCAAACTTATGAGTCTTGGTCAGATGTTATGAGCAACAACAAAACTCTACATGAAGTCATTGTCCATTATTATAAATCAGGTATTAGTATATGGTGCATATGGCACAGTTGAGTCTACCCTCTGACTATGCCCAGTGTCAGACTGAAGAACATTGGGACAACTAGAGGATTTGATTCTGAGTGACCATCTTTTCTCCTCCACTCAAGAGCCCTATAGCAGCTGCAAGGTTTGCACTATGACCTCTCCTGAAGGAGAAGCCAGGGCCCACCGGAGGATTCTCCGGTTCTCCGGTGGGCCAGTCCTACCCTGACTATGCCTGTTTTGCTTTGTGCAGGCTGCCAGTCTTCACACGCTCGCTATGTTCTGTGTAATGTGAGGTTTGCCCTTTTTCACAGCAGAGGTCAGGAGTGTCCATTGTTTGCTATGCATGGTGCTCGGGGATGCAGATGAGCTTACACTTTGACTGGTATTTACCTTGTGCCTCGATTTGCCAGCGTACTAAAAATAAACAGCTCTGTTTCCAAGCTATGAATATTCAGCGTTTTGCACATAGATTTCTCCTGCCAAATCTATGGATGAACTTTTCTCCAAACTGATCATAAATGACAACAGAATGTATGCTGATTGCCAGTGACATGTCTCATAAAAAGGAACGTATGCGCAGTGTGGAGCGAGGCCAGGGCAGGCGTGGAGCGAGGCCAGGGCAGGCGTGGAGCGAGGCCAGGGCAGGCATGTGCTAGTGCTATCTGTCAGCAGCACGTGAAATCATTGCAGGCTGCTCTGGGAACTCTGCTGCTAGTGGAAGAAGCTAATGGCTCCTTGTCCAGAGGTCTGTGCCTTTCCAACCAGAAGAGAAGCCATTTACCATGGGAGATAAAGTCATTTGCATGTACCAGTAATTGGTATCAGTTTAGGATTTGCATGGGACTACCATTAGAAAAAAAAGCTATTCTTGGAGGAATTCATCTTGGTAATATTTTACTAAAAGCAAGAAGTAGTCAATAACCAACAGAACTCATTAGCCATGTCATTGGCTGGCATACACAAGTATTACGCACCAAAAAGTGGGAGCAGATACATCTGGAATATTTCACATCAATGCTTCAAGGAGAGAACTCCACACAAAAAAATCCAATGAGATATGGTACATTTTTTTAGGCAGACTATTTGATAAAGTTGTTATTCCTTCACATGGGTATCATGCCAGCACTATAGGTGCTGGAAATTATGTTCTGCATGTATGCAATTTGACAGAAAAGAGAGCGGAAAAGGCCACCTCCTGAATGCTGTAGAGAAAAAGACTCACTTTCACTTCGTGCTGAGAGACAAGACCCTCTCCCACTTTGTTTAGAGAGTTAAAGACCCTCCCCAACTTCCTATAGAGAGACAAAGACCCACCCCCTCATCCTGTAGAGAAACAAACACCCATCCCTAATTCCTGTAGAGAGAAAAAGACCCACTACACTTGCTGTAGAGAGACAAAAACCCTCCTCCACTCTCTGTAGAGAAAAAAAGACTCTCCCCAACTTCAAAAGCCCTCCTCCACTTTCTGTAGAGATAAATAGAGCCGACCGCACTTCCTGTAAAGACAATGACACATCCCCATTTCCTCTATAGAAAAAAAGACCCCCACTTCCTGTAGAGAGACAAAGACCCTCCCCCACTTCCTGTAGAGAGACAAAGACCCGCCCCCACTTCCTGTAGAGAAAAAAAGACCCACCCTCACTTCCTGTAGAGAGACAAAGACCTGCTCCCACTTACTGTAGGGAGAAAAAGACCCACCCCCACTTACTGTAGAGATACAAAGATCTGCCCCCACTTACCGTAGAGAGATAAAGACCCGCCCCCACTTCCTGTAGAGAGACAAAGACCCAACTCCACTTCCTGTAGAGACAAAGACCCGCCCCCACTTACTGTAGAGAGAAAAAGACCCACCCTCACTTCCTGTAGAGAGACAAAGCCCCAACTCCACTTACTGTAGAGAGACAAAGACCCGCCCCCACTTCCTGTAGAGAGAAAAAGACCCTCCCTCACTTACTGTAGAGAGACAAAGACCCACTTCCACTTCCTGTAGAGAGAAAAAGACCCTCCCTCACTTCCTGTAGAGAGACAAAGATCCTCCTCCACTTACTGTAGAGAGACAAAGACCCACAGCCACATCCTGTAGAGAGATAAAGACCCACCCCCACTTACTGTAGAGAGATAAAGACCCACCCCCACTTACTGTAGAGAGATAAAGACCCGCCCCCACTTACTGTAGAGAGACAAAGACCCGCCCCCACTTACTGTAGAGAGACAAAGACCCACTTCCACTTCCTGTAGAGAGAAAAAGACCCACCTCCACTTCCTGTAGAGAGACAAAGACCCTCCTCCACTTACTGTAGAGAGACAAAGACCCTCCTCCACTTCCTGTAGAGAGATAAAGACCTGCCCCCACTTACTGTAGAGAGACAAAGACCCGCCCCCACTTACTGTAGAGAGACAAAGACCTACTTCCACTTACTGTAGAGAGTCAAAGACCCACCCCCACTTACTGTAGAGAGACAAAGACCTGCCCCCACTTACTGTAGAGAGACAAAGACCCGCCCCCACTTACTGTAGAGAGACAAAGACCTGCCCCCACTTACTGTAGAGACAAAGACCTGCCCCCACTTACTGTAGAGAGATAAAGACCTACCTCCAGTTCCTGTAGAGAGACAAAGACCTGCCCCACTTCCTGTAGAGACAAAGACCTGCCCCCACTTACTGTAGAGAGACAAAGACCCGCCCCCACTTACTGTAGAGAGAAAAAGACCTGCCCCCACTTACTGTAGAGACAAAGACCTGCCCCCACTTCCTGTAGAGAGACAAAGACCTGCTCTCACTTACTGTAGAGAGACAAAGACCCGCCCCCACTTACTGTAGAGAGACAAAGACTCGCCCGCACTTACTGTAGAGAGACAAAGACTCGCCCGCAGTTACTGTAGAGAGATAAAGACCCACCCCCACTTACTGTAGAGAGATAAAGACCCGCCCCCACTTACTGTAGAGAGACAAAGACTCGCCCGCACTTACTGTAGAGAGACAAAGACTCGCCCGCACTTACTGTAGAGAGACAAAGACCCGCCCCCACTTACTGTAGAGAGAAAAAGACCTGCCCCCACTTACTGTAGAGACAAAGACCTGCCCCCACTTCCTGTAGAGAGACAAAGACCTGCTCTCACTTACTGTAGAGAGACAAAGACCCGCCCCCACTTACTATAGAGAGACAAAGACTCGCCCGCACTTACTGTAGGGAGACAAAGACCTGCCCCCACTTACTGTAGAGAGACAAAGACCTGCTCCCACTTACTGTAGAGAGACAAAGACCTGCTCCCACTTACTGTAGAGAGACAAAAAGCCTCCTCCACTCTCTGTAGAGAAAAAAAGACTCTCCCCAACTTCAAAGGCCCTCCTCCACTTTCTGTAGAGAGAAATAGAGCCGACCGCACTTCCTGTAAAGACAATGACACATCCCCATTTCCTCTATAGAAAAAAAGACCCCCCCACTTCCTGTATAGCCAAAGACCTACCCACACGTCTTAAAGAGAGATAAACACCCACCCACCCCCGCTTCCTGTAGAGACAAAGACCCACCCCCACTTCCTGTAGAGAGACAAAGACTCGCCCCCACTTCCTGTAGAGAGACAAAGACCCGCCTCCACTTACTGTAGAGAGACAAAGACCCGCCCCCACCTACTGTAGAGAGACAAAGACCCGCCTCCACTTCCTGTAGAGACAAAGACCCGCCCCCACTTACTGTAGAGAGACAAAGACCCACAGCCACATCCTGTAATCAATTTTGGTGACTCTGCTGCTAGAAATTAATTACATAAAGCTTTTAAAATAAAGTGGTTTATCTATCAAAATGTTTGTCTAAAATGCAATAACCATGAGCTCTGCAATTAACTAGAGGACTTGGAGTTCTGCATCAGAAAAACAGAAATCCAATCACTATAAACATATATTAAGAAATCAATCAGCAAAGAAAATTGGACCTAAATATAATATGGTTTAAAACTTTTTTCATTTTACTTTCCAGAGGTTCAAAGATTAAGATTACATTTTGAACGAGAACCACATATTTGTATTTTTCTACTTTGTTTTCCTATGTATTTTATTATTTATGTAGAAAATAAAATAATAATAACAATAAGCAGAATTCTACCATTTAACTGTAAATCTATGTAGGGATTTTGGAACTTTGTATCAGTAATAAAGAATCAAACTATTTTTTTAAAAAAACAAGAAAGCAATCAGAAAAGAATATAGGACTCAAAAAAAAGTTGTTGACAAAATATAAAAAATAACTTTTTAATCCACCACTTTTGTGCAGTTTTCTGCATTGCGTCAGGGAAATTGCAAAATGAAAAGTATATAATCTAGATATAGTATGTAATTATGGTTAAATAATCAGTTTCTATTGGTTTGATATTTATACCACATATGGGTCTCTAGATGAGTCCTGGGTTCCTACCACTAGGTGTCATATAATGATCACATATGAAGAACCACAGGAAGAAGATATCTGCGGAGCAATGTGTGTGTTGTATGTGTCACTGGCTTCATGTATTTGCAGCATCTGCTGCAGCTTTATTTTCTTGCTTAATGTATATGCCCATATCATGCTCTATACAAATGAGTTCTCGTATAAGGGACGTCCGTCCGTGAATCCATGGTTACGGGAAATCCATTTGCTGCTGGTTGATGTTCAGATATTGACTGTTTAAGTATTGATTAACTCACTTTAATCGTCTGATTCCTTTATTGCTCCCATTTATATGTTTGTTGTTTAACGTTCTTGTGAGCGCCAATTAATTCTGTGGAGTGAGTTATTTCATTAATGCCCTTAAAGGGGAACTCCGCCCTAAGTCATCCACTCATATTTTGCATCTTTTCTTGATACATTTATTGGTGGATACTCTATAACTAGCTCCATATAAAATGTTGCTAAATGAATCAATTCTGTTATGATGAGTTTTTTAGGGACCCAAATATTGCATAATTGGGTTAGCCCTCATAGGAGTTTTTGGGTCGGACTGATGGCTGTGCCAGCTTCTATGGTATCTCTAAAAATTTCTTCTCTTCTGTAAAAAAATCTGGTCTAGTTGTTTTCATCACTCAAAACTAAGCAGTTATAGCTGCTTTCATCGCATACACAAGTCTAATGTGTCCAGGAACTATCCTGGGTCACATATGCTATAATTTGTCATCGGTTTCTTTTTTGTGGGTATTTCCTCTTCATCAGAATTCTGCCAACACTATAGGTGCTGGAACTTTCTTTCCTTTTCTTCCTAGTATGCAATGCAATGGCCATTGTCACCTGACTTGCCTACTCCATAATGAAAGTCTGCCTCACTCTTATGCCCAAATACAGTTTGACAGATAAGTGAGAAGGAACAAAGAGACAAAGAACAATCAGCACTCCCTGTAGAAAGACATAGCCCCTACCCAACTTCCTATAGAGAAATATAACCCCACCCCAACTTCTTGTAGAGAAACATAGCACCGCCTCAACTTCCTTTAGAGAGACAAAGCTCTACCCCCAGTTCCTGTAGAGAGATATAGTCCCACCACTACTTCTTGTAAAAAGACCATATCCACTCCCCCTTCCTGTAGAAATACAAAGCCTCGCCCTCACTTCCTGTAGAGAGACATGGCCCCACAACCACTTCCTGTAGAGAGACATATCCCCACCCCTACTTCCTGTAGAGAAACAAAGCACTACTCCAACTTTCTGAAGAGAGATATAGCCCTGTCATCACTTCCTGTAGAGAGACAAAGACCCACCCCACTTCCTGTAGAGAGGCATACACCCACCCCACTTCCTGTAGAGAGACAAAGACCCTCCCCACTTCTTGTAGAGAGGCATATCCACTCCCCCTTCCTGTAGAGATACAGACCAGCCCCACTTTCTGTAGAGATACATAGCCTCACTCCTCCTTTCTGTAGAGATATTTTTTGCCTCGCCCCCACTTCTTGTAGAGATACATTGCCTTGCCCCCACTACCTGTAGAGATACATAGCCTCGCCCCCACTTCCTGTAGAGATACATTGCCTCGCCCCCACTTCCTGTAGAGATGCATAGCCTCACCCCCAATTCCTGTAGAGATACATAGCCTTGTCCCCACTTCCTTTAGAGAAACATAGCCTCGCCCCCACTTCCTGTAGAGATGCATAGCCTCACCCCCAATTCCTGTAGAGATACATAGCCTTGCCCCCACTTCCTGTAGAGATACATAGCCTCGACCCCACTTCCTGTAGAGACACATAGCCTCGCCCCCACTTCCTGTAGATACATAGCCTCGCCCCCACTTCTTGTAGAGATACATTGCCTCGCCCCCACTTCCTGTAGAGATACAATATAGCCTCACTCCCCCTTCCTGTAGAGGTACATAGCATCGCCCCTACTTCCTGTATAGATACAAAGCCTCACCCCCACTTCCTGTATAGATACAAAGCCTCGTCCCCACTTCCTGTAGAAATACATAGCATCGCCCCTACTTCCTGTATAGATACAAAGCCTCACCCCCACTTTCTGTAGCGACACATAGCCTCGCCCCCACTTTCTGTAGAGATACATAGCCTCGCCACTACTTCCTATAGAGATACATAGCCACGCAACCACTTCCTGTTCGTTATACAAAAGGTAGATACTTAGTGGCCCGCACTTTAGAGTGACTTTTTTAAGGGGGAGAAAGCAATTTATAAATAAAATGATTTTAAGATTGTCTACCACATTATCTAAGAAATAACATCAGTTAATCTGAAAGTAAGAGAAAATACAGATTAGATATTAGAAAAAACTTTTTGACAATGAGGTTGATCAATGAGTGGCCACGAGAGGTGGTGAGTTCTCCTTCAATATAAGTCTTCAAACAGAGGCTGGACAGACATCTTTCTGAGATGGTTTAGTGACTCCTGCATTGAGCAGGGGGTTGGACAAGAAGACCCTGGAGGTCCCCTCCAAATCTAACATTTTAGGATTCTATGCTAAGTACAGGAACCATTTAAGAATTACCTGCAAGATCTCAACAAATCCCATTTCCCTGAGGAAGTGGAAATAGCATGAAACGCGCGTCGGGGTTGTGGGACACAAGACCGCACTGTGTACAAGACATGCATGTACAGCCAAACATACCCACATGTAGGTTACCATATGATAGTATGTTATTGATGTCTCTCTTCATTGTTACATGTATTTTGCATTAGGTATTATATAGATAATAAGTAGTGCAGCATCAGTTAATCATACGATGGCATTCTACTGAGGCCTCTTTTTACTTCTATATGCATTAGGCAGGATATAGATAAGAGATAGTGTAACACTAGGTACTATAAAGAGGGTATGTCCTGGTTATATATATTATTTTGAATTTTGGTCTTGTGCCCTTGCATTGAGGTATTCTTAAATATTTTGTGTGTGTTTTTTAAGAAATTTCAATAAAGTGGTTTGATTTTATATATATGGGCAGTCATTTGGTATAGCTCATTAATAGACTATGAAGATGTACATTGATACTTATTATCTATAGAGTGACGCCATTTTTTGGATCAGAGTATTTGGGACATCCTATTTGATTTTAAGATCTCAACACATGCAGCAAATATTAATCTCAACTTTCTTACGTCTGCATATAAACAAGGTGGGAATTTATTTGAATCGCCATTTAATTACCTTTTACTGTTTTTTTTGTGACACATTCCTGACCTTTTATCACAAATCTAACCACATTCCAATTGTATCTACCAAGAATTGTAGAGACGTGTATAAATCAATCACAATACAGAGAATCCATGCTTACATGTCTTCTGATACCAGCACAGACATGCACAGTCCACCTGCCTCCTCTTCTTTTGGATTCCGGTGATTATTCTACATAATATCATGCTTTTTTTTATGGTGTCAGCTTTTCTATAATGCAACTTGATTTTCATCTCCACTACTCAATACAAATCATTATAACATATGGCCTTTCAGTAGCGGCGTGGTATCACGAGCACTCCGCAGATTGAACGGGAACTCCGGGCACAAAATAATCCACCGATCATTGCTTCCCCCCTCCTGCCACATTCAGTTCCATCCAAGTTACATTCAGAAATATTTGCTTTTAGAGGAGTAACTTAAAATTATTTGGGACCCAATGCAAAATCTGTAACAGGGACCCAACCTACCACGTGTGATTGATAATAATGGTGTCTTCTTTTGTGGCCGATGGGTCATGGAACCTTTATGGCACTGTTACATTTTTACCACCTAAGTGTTTGCCCTTACCGGTTACAGAAGTGAAACTTTCCTACAATAGTGCATATAGAAGAGAGGGGTCCCCTTTTGGGGTTGAGTTTTCCCATCCAGGACAGAGGGGCTTGATGATCCCAGACCTTTCCAAGACCATTAAGTCAATTGCCAACCAACTAAGTTGCACACTTCAAAGGCTTTTTTGCCTTTCAGAAATAATAAGAGTTGAACTACCTTTACCCAAAGTCCTATTAGAATCTGTTTAATATGCCTCTATGATTAATTATTACAAGAGGGTTGTCAATCTTTGGAGACTTTTCTTTACTTAAATGCATGTAACTGGGACTAAAAATCTTTTTTGCAATAGAGTTTCATTAAAATTTTTGCTCGGTTTGCCTTCCGTAGTCTTTGTGTTTCACTGTCTATTGCTGGCTGCAGAATGAGTTAACTGAGAATCCACAAGTCAGCTTGCTATGATGGTTTGATGAGGAATTTGCAACTCTTTTATATGAATTTTTCTTAGTTGCGCTCAACCGATTCAAGACCATCATCAAAGTTGAATAATGAAGGACAAGAAGAACCTGTAAAACCTAAATACAAAAATGCATTTAAGTATTAACAAAATTATCCCCAAAAGTGGACAACCCTTTAATGCTAAGGCAGATTTACAAAAAAAAAACAACAATACCAACCCCTTCCTAATATTGATTATACATGTATATGTACATTCTACGTCAGGTGCTGGTGTTTGGGGCGGGATAGGGAGGTCCAGTAGGTTTTCGTTGTGTCAAGCCCCATTCTTGAGATAGGTACAGATCCCCACTGTTTTGCGTGTTTCTGGTAACGTTTCCTCAAGGGCAAACTCCTTTCCCTTGAGGAAGCGTTACCAGATAAACACAAAACGCGCGTTGGGCTCCTGTCTATCTTCCCTTTCAGTCCACCCAAGCTCTCAATCCCACACTGGTAAGGTTAACCCTGCTGTTTTTGATATTTTGGTTAGGTATTTACACTTAGATTATTGACCTTTGGGAATTCTGCAATATATCTTTTTATGGGTCCCATCAGGGGGGCTACCTGCCATATTATTACTATATTAGCATATGCTATTTACATTGGATATTATGAATTGTATGTGGTGCTGATTGCTTATGAGGGATTTGTCTTTATCTGTCTTGCTCTACATTGTTTTTAACATTGTCTAATAAACAATATGAATTTTTAAACCATTATTAACTCTATTTCCTCCCATTTTTCATATATATATATATATATATATATATATATATTATATATGTATATATTATCCCTTGTAGTCTACGGGTTGATGCATAGTAGGGACAGCACGTAAAGTATAGTAGGGCTCCATGTGCCTCTATTGATACCAAATTACAGCTCAGAGGTTATACGATGACGTGCACGAGCCTTCGTAGCCACACCATTGGCTAACGTGCCATGTCCATATATCTTCCTCCTTCCTTAATTAAGAATGGACTTGATGTATACTACACACGAGCAGACATTTGTCAGAGATGTACATTTTTATGTAACGTGGCCTTTTACATCATCTAACAACCTAATAAAAATATTACAAAACGACAAAGACAGATTGTCTCCTCCGTCAGCAAAAGGCAATTTACCGGAACAAAAAAAAAATATATATATATATATATAGACAGCGCCTTTTGGTCTGTAAAAACTCCGATAGGCGACTATTATACTAAAAAGCTTCTTCTTGAAAATGGCTTTTTTTGGCACCCGGATCACATAGAACTAAAGTGCTTTGTGACAGACGATAAAAAAGGAATCCTACACAAACAAAAGAATCCATGAAACAGGAGGAGTAATGCGGTGAAAGAGCTCCGGCGAAAATCCTCCCAGAGTCTGTGCAATCCGGGGACCTTTCCAGAATTAACTCATCCGCTGCCTGTCGCCTGCTAATTGCCAATTAAAGGAACACTCCGCACAACATATGAAGGGGAGGTGTATAAATCACAGCAAGGGAAATGTCACAACGTACAGAGGGGAATTGTATTTTTTGCTCTTTTTTCTTAAAAAAAATGTAGATTTTTACATTTGATGAGTATTTGGCTCACATTGTATAAAGAACACGTACCGTCCATTGTGAGGGATCTATGAGCTGATCCAGTAATGGAGAAGTATTGAAGAATGTCTACTGGTGTGAACAGGGTACTGTGCCATCAGATGATTTTAACACATATTTATTCAAGGGGTAACGTTTCTCTTTGTGGAGAGAAAAATGCCAAGACTGGCATGCCAATGTTAGGTGGCTTTTAAACCCAGCATTCGTCTCTGGGAAATTAAATATTCAAATTGTCTCCTCAGAGAGCAAGATGACTTGAACGCTAGCGCCACCTATTGGCAGTAGCAATCCTAAAAGTCAACATTGACGCTTTAATGAGCTTTGCCACATGACTTAGGAGAAAAGCCAAATCAGAAGCTAAATTTGCAAACACAATGTTTCGGGGTCGTTACCCCTCATTAGTGATGAGCGAGTATGTTCTGTTAACGATTTCGGCAAGCATGCTCGGGTGCTCGCCGAGTATCTTCAGCGGTGCTTGGTGTTATGTTTTCATCACTAAGAAACAGGCATTCCTCACATGTATTAAAGCTGTCAAACAGTCGGAAAATCATGCACAAAGTGCGACTAAAACATAACACCCGAGCACGCTGAAGATACTCGGGAAACACCTGAGCATGCTCGTAAATACTGAGTAACAAGCATGCTCGCTCATCACTACCCCTCATCAGTGCAAAGTGAGAGAGATCTGTTGTAGTTAGGTGAGAGGCTTCAGACCGGAATCCAAGGGGTAACATTTCTCCTTTTGGATAGCGACATGGCAAGACTGGCATGCCAATGTGAGGAGGCTTTTAATCCTTTGCATGCTCCTCTGGGAAATTAAATATTCAAATTGTCTCTTCAGAGAGCAAGAAGACTTGAACTCTAGCGCCACCTATTGGCAGTAGCAATCCTAAAAGGCAACATTCACCCTTTAAAGAGATTTGCCACATGACTTAGGATAAAAACCAAATCAGAATCTAAATTTGCAAACACAATGTTTTGGGGTCATTACCCCTCATCAGTGCAAAGTTTGAGATCTGTTATAGCTAGGTGAGGGGCTTCTGACCGGGATCCAAGGGGTAAAGTTTCTCCTTGTGGATAGTGATATGGCAAGACTGGCATGCCAATATGAAGAGACCAAACCAGATCTCACACTTTGCACTGATGAGGGGCAGCACCCAGAAACACGAGTCAGTAAAATGAGTTTCTGGTTTGGCTTTTATCCTAATCTTCTTTCTTGTATCTTCTGACTTCTACGTTTTTCTGGTCTTCCACTCAGTAAGTCGCACGTTATCAATTTTGTGCCTTTTGCTACGATCACGGGTGCAGCACACGTCATTGACGCACGTTCAACCCACATGACATGAGTAAATAAAGGACACTGGTGGTGCCGGGACTGGTACAAAGATTCTTATAGAGAGGTGAGTATAAGATTTTTTCAATCCCTTTCCAGCCACCATTACTCTGGCTTTGCCAGAAGCATATGGCAAAAAAAATAAAATTCAGGAAAATCCTAATTTTTTGTAAAATTCAAGACAAATTTGATTCACCTCGAATTGATTTGCTAAGTTCTAAAACTAACGTGTCCACTACTGCAAAACCGCAGTACAATCAATGTTTCTGCACTTCATTGATATATCAGGATACATGCTTGATTTCATTAGTAATAGAGAAGTTATTCGCCACTTTATTTTCTTTTTTTATACAGCAGTAAAAATGTCAAAAGTGTTTTATGCAAATGAACAGTGGGAAATATTGTCATGAGTCATCGAGAAGTGTAGAGGACCCTTTAAAAATGACAAAGCTGGATACAAAAACCTGCTGTAGACGTGATTGTTTGATACTTAGATATGACAGCTGCATTCTGAAATACTCATCTAGAACTGCACAGAAACGTGCAGCAATTCTCATTGCTGATCTATGGGGCACATTGAAATACTGAAAATGTGAAGTGCCGTTTCCGAGCAGAAGGCGGTCATCAGTAAAAAGTCCTATCTGTGCCTAAGGTTAAAAATAAAAAAATATATATAATTGTGATCAATGGTGGTGCAACTGATGGTGGGGAGACCCTCCAATGAACAAGAATTAACCAGCAATAATACTCCTCTTCATGTACAAAAATATAATCACTATAACTACTATAATACTGCCACCTATGTACAAGAATATAACTACTATAATACTGCCCCCTATATACAAGAATACAACTACTATAAAACTGCCCCCTATGTACAAGAATATAACTACTATAATACTGCTCCCTATGTACAAGAATATAACTACTATAATACTGCTCCTATGTGCGAGAATATAACTACTATAATACTGCTCCTATGTACAAGAATATAACTACTATAATACTGCCCCTATGTACAAGAATATAGCTATTATAATACTGCACCTATGTACAAGAATATAACTACTATAATACTGCCCCTATGAACAAGAATATAACTACTATAATACTGCCCCCTATGTACAAGAATATAACTACTATAATACTGCCCCCTATGTACAAGAATATAACTACTATAATACTGTCCCCTATGTATAAGAATATAACTACTATAATGCTGCCCCTATGTACAAGAAAATAACTACTATAATACTGCCCCTATGTACAAGAATATAACTACTATAATACTGCCCCTATCTACAAGAATATAACTACTATAATACTGCCCCCTATGTACAAGAATATAGCTACTATAATACTGCACCTATGTACAAGAATATAACTACTATAATACTGCCCTCTATGTACAAGAATATAACTACTATAATACTGCCCCCCATGTAAAAGAATATAACTACTATAATACTGCCCCCCATGCAAAAGAATATAACTACTATAATACTGCCCCTATGTACAATAATATAGCTACTATAATACTGCTCCTATATACAAAAATATAACTACTATAATACTGCTCCTATGTACAAAAATATAACTACTATAATACTGCTCCTATGTACAAGAATATAACTACTATAATACTGCCCACTATGTACAAGAATATAACTACTATAATGCTGCCGCCCATGTAAAAGAATACAGCTACTATAATACTGCTCCTATGTACAAAAATATAACTACTATAATACTGATCCTATGTACAAGAATATAACTACTATAATGCTGCCCCTATGTACAAGAATATAACTACTATAATACTGCCCCTATGTACAAGAATATAACTACTATAATACTGCTCCTATATACAAGAATATATCTACTATAATACTGCCCCTATGTACAAGAATATATCTACTATAATACTGCCCCTATGTACAAGAATATAACTACTATAATACTGCTCCAATGTACAAGAATATAACTACTATAATACTGCCACTATGTACAAGAATATATCTACTATAATACTGCCCATATGTACAAGAATATAACTACTATAATACTGCCCCCTACGTACAAAAATATAACTACTATAATACTGCCCCTATGTACAAGAATATAACTACTATAATACTGCTCCAATGTACAAGAATATAACTACTGTAATACTGCTCCTATATACAAGAATATATCTACTGTAATACTGCCCCTATGTACAAGAATATAACTACTATAATGCTGCCCCCTATGTACAAGAATATATCTACTATAATACTGCCCATATGTACAAGAATATAACTACTATAATACTGCCCCCATGTAAAAGAATATAACTACTATAATGCTGCCCCCTATGTACAAGAATATATCTACTATAATACTGCCCATATGTACAAGAATATAACTACTGTAATACTGCTCCTATATACAAGAATATATCTACTGTAATACTGCCCCTATGTACAAGAATATAACTACTATAATACTGCCCCCTATGTACAAGAATATAACTACTATAATACTGCCCCTATGTACAAGAATATAACTACTATAATACTGCTCCTATGTACAAGAATATAACTACTATAATACTGCTCCTATGTACAAGAATATAACTACTATAATAATGCTCCTATGTACAAGAATATAACTACTATAATACTGTCCCCTATGTACAAGAATATAACTACTATAATACTGCTCCTATGTACAAGAATATAACTACTATAATACTGCCACCTATGTACAAGAATATAACTACTATAATACTGCCCCTATGTACAAGAATATAACTACTATAATACTGCTCCCTATGTACAAGAATATAACTACTATTATACTGCCCCCTATGTACAAGAATATAACTACTATAATACTGCCCCCTATGCACAACAATATAACTACTATAATACTGCCCCTATGTGCAAGAATATAACTACTATAATACTGCTCCTATGTAAAGAATATAACTACTATAATACTGCCCATATATACAAGAATATAACTACTATAATACTGCTCCTATGTACAAGAATATAACTACTATAATACTGCTCCAATATACAAGAATATAACTACTATAATACTGCTCCTATGTACAAGAATATAACTACTATAATACTGCCCCCTATGTACAAGAATATAACTACTATAATACTGCCCACTATGTACAGGAATATAACTACTATAATACTGCCCCGTATGTACAAGAATATAACTACTATAATACTGCTCCTATATACAAGAATATAACTACTATAATACTGCTCCTATGTACAAGAATATAAGTAATATAATACTGTCCCCTATGTACAAGAATATAACTACTATAATACTGCTCCTATGTACAAGAATATAACTACTATAATACTGCCTCCTATGTACAAGAATATAACTACTATAATACTGCTCCCTATGTACAAGAATATAACTGCTATAATACTGCTCCTATGTACAAGAATATAACTACTATAATACTACCCCCTATGTACAAGAATATAACTACTTTAATACTGCTCCTATGTACAAGACTATAACTACTAAAATACTGCCCCTTTGTACAAGAATATAACTACTATAACACTGCCCCCTATGTACAAGAATATAACTACTATAATACTGCCCACTATGTACAGGAATATAACTACTATAATACTGCCCCCTATGTACAAGAATATAACTACTATAATACTGCTCCTATATACAAGAATATAACTACTATAATACTGCTCCTATGTACAGGAATATAACTACTATAATACTGCCCCTATGTACAAGAATATAAGTACTATAATACTGCCCCCTATGTACAAGAATATAACTACTATAATACTGCCCCTATGTACAAGAATATAACTACTATAATACTGCTCCTATGTACAGGAATATAACTACTATAATACTGCCCCCTATGTACAAGAATATAACTACTATAATACTGCTCCTATGTACAAGAATATAACTACTATAATACTGCTCCCTATGTACAAGAATATAACTACTATAATACTGCTCCTATGTACAAGAATATAACTACTATAATACTGCTCCTATGTTCAGGAATATAACTACTATAATACTGCCCCTATGTACAAGAATATAAGTACTATAATACTGCCCCCTATGTACAAGAATATAACTACTATAATACTGCCCCTATGTCCAAGAATATAACTACTATAATACTGCTCCTATGTACAGGAATATAACTACTATAATACTGCTCCCTATATACAAGAATATAACTACTATAATACTGTCCCCTATGTACAAGAATATAACTATTATAATACTGCCCCCTATGTACAAGAATATAACTACTATAATACTGCTCCTATGTACAAGAATATAACTACTATAATACTGCCCCCTATGTACAAGAATATAACTACTATAATACTGCTCCTATGTACAAGAATATAACTACTATAATACTGCCCCCTATGTACAAGAATATAACTACTATATTACTGCCCACTATGTACAGGAATATAACTACAATAATACTGCCCCCTATGTACAAGAATATAACTACTATAATACTGCTCCTATATACAAGAATATAAGTACTATAATACTGCCCCCTATGTACAAGAATATAACTACTATAATACTGCTCCTATGTACAAGAATATAACTACTATAATACTGCTCCTATGTACAAGAATATAACTACTATAATACTGCTCCTATGTACAAGAATATAACTACTATAATACTGCTCCTGTATACAAGAATATAACTACTATAATACTGCCCACTATGTACAGGAATATAACTACTATAATACTGCCCCCTATGTACAAGAATATAACTACTATAATACTGCTCCTATATACAAGAATATAAGTACTATAATTCTGCCCCCTATGTACAAGAATATAACTACTATAATACTGCCCCCTATGTACAAGAATATAACTACTATAATAATGCCCCTATGTACAATAATATAACTACTATAATACTGCTCCTATGTAAAGAATATAACTACTATAATACTGCCCATATATACCAGAATATAACTACTATAATACTGCTCCTGTATACAAGAATATAACTACTATAATACTGCTCTTATGTACAAGAATATAACTACTATAATACTGCTCCTATATACAAGAATATAACTACTATAATACTGCTCCTGTATACAAGAATATAACTACTATAATACTGCCCCTATGTACAAGAATATAACTACTATAATACTGCTCCTATATACAAGAATATAACTACTATAATACTGCTCCTATATACAAGAATATAACTACTATAATACAGCTCCTATGTACAAGAATATAACTACTTTAATACTGCTCCTATTTACAAGAATATAACTACTATAATACTGCTCCTATGTACAAGAATATAACTACTATAATACTGCTCCTATGTACAAGAATATAACTACTATAATACTGCCCCCTATGTACAAGAATATAACTACTATAATACTGCTCCTATGTACAAGAATATAACTACTACAATACTGCCCCCTATGTACAAGAATATAACTACTATAATACTGCCCCCTATGTACAAGAATATAACTACTATAATACTGCCCCTATGTACAAGAATATAACTACTATAATACTGCCCCAATGTACAAGAATATAACTACTATAATACTGCCCCTATGAACAAGAATATAACTACTATAATACTGCTCCTATGTAACTAATAACGTGCCCTGTAAATGTTGCTGTTCTCTCTTAGCTTTCATGTTTATAGGTGCGGCTGGTGTGTGGATGTGAGGATGCGACTTGCTGATTTCAGGCACGTCTCCGCTAAGTACTGGACAATAAGTATTATTACTGCCAGGCTCTCAAAAAAACAGCAGATCTATTATTGCTCCATTCTGCCATTTTTGGGGGCAATTTATAGCACTAAATGTTTTCTATTGACAAGTATGGACGTCAGACCCTGGTAATAAAGAGGAGCGGTAATGAATCAGGACGCGCCTATTCCTGAACCCATTTTCTCTGAGGTGTAGAGAAGTCTCTCATTGCTCATTACCAAGGATCTCTACTGTTTGCAGGATATCAAAGCTTCTGTTGAGGAGAAATAAATCACTTAACTCCTCAGCTGTTCCTCCTAACCACAGAATAGACGGATTATATTAATGTTCCTCTAAGGTATTCAGATGAAGCGAAAGGTCAAAGGTGGAAGGAAAACAGGAAAACAAAAATAAATGAAAAAAAAAAAAAAATGCATTAAAAAATAAAATAGAATACAAAGTATCAGCTCTTGTTTTGCTGCTGAATTTGTGCTCTGATCTTTTGCTGTCGCAGTCACGTTCCTTTGGATACTGCATGTAACTATAGAATGCAGTGGATACATAGTTGTGTAAATATTGTAAAAATATGAATCTGAAAATTGTCAAATTGGTCAATACTTTGTAGGCTGTACGACCACCTTTTGCTGCAATTACTTCTGCAGTCTTTTAGGGTCTGTCTCTACCAGCTTTGCAGATTCTAGAGGTAACATTTTCCCCTTCTTCGTTGCAAACTCTCTCAGTGAGATTGGATGGAGACATCTGTGATCAACAATTTTCAAGTCTTGCCACAGATTTTCAATGAGATTTAGGTCTTGACTATGACTGGCCCGTTCACACACATCAATATGCTTTGATCTAAACTATTCATTGTAGCTCTGGCAAGATGTTTAGGGTCGTTGTCCTGCTGGAAGGTGAAACTACCTGCCAGCCTCAAGTCTTTTGCAGCCTCTAACATGTTTCCCTCCAGGATTGTCTTGTATTTAGCACCATCCATTTTCCCTTCAACTCTGACCAGTTTCCCTGCCCCTGCTGAAGAAAAGCCTACCCACAGTATGATGCATCCAATGCATCCACCATCATGCTTAACGGTGGGGATGGTGTTTTCAGGGTGATGTGCAGTCATAGTTTTCCATCATAACGTTTTGCATTTAGTCTTTGGTCTCATCTGACTAGAGCACCTTCTTATACATGCTAACTGTTTCCGCTACATGCCTTTTTAGAAAAGTGGCCTCTTCTGCTGGAAATAGCGGAGTACAATGCTCCGCTTTCTCCAGCAGTCTTACAGACAATGAATGGAGCTGAGATCGCTTCACTCAAGATGGGTCTGCAAAGCTATGTTCTTGGTGGTTCTAGAATCCTATTCCTGCAATCACTGTTTGTTCCAGTGGTCTAGCAAGCTACAGCTTATCCTGTGGTTAGGGGATACAATTGTAAAATCATGCATTTAACACCCACCACTGGCTACAAAAACCCTAAAGACCACCTATCATTGGGAGAACTTGCCTATGCCCCACTCCTCTTCTCTCCGGGTTCACAAAATAAGAATTATTGTAAAATGGAAAATAATAGTGAGCTGAGATGTATAGCACAGGACACAAACCATTTCACTTCATGGGGTCCCAACATTTTTTAATGGTGGTCTTGTATCAAAGGTGTACACTTTATAGTTCACAAAATCCTTGAAGAAGAGAAGCCTGGCCAAGTAGGGTAACATCCACTTTTCTATTGGCTGTTCAAGATTTTTTAAGGTCTCCCCTTCCAAGAGGAACTTTACTTTTAAGCAAGGGTGTCAATGGTGAGGCCAAAATTCCATGGAGAGGGGAATAAATACTAGTTCTTTATTCTAAGTGGCAAAATGTGGCACCACAATGGGGACCCAGTTTGGTCTCTGCTATGGAGCCACTTTTCTTTACACAGATCTTACCCAATGAGATGTCTTCATATTCATTGCTGAATTCAAAGGGATTGATCCTATATATTTTTGTTTAACTGATGATTAAGATTTCTTTATTGGCAGGATACAATACAACACAACAGATGAGGAAAAAGAGCAGTCACATTTGTATTTTTCTCACTATGAAAAGTGAAAAAAAACGTGAACGCATGTTATCCATCTGCAATGGACTGTGAGAGCCTCCACCAGCCGAGACAACCTGTCAGTGTTTTACATGCTATTTAATTTCAATTTCTTTGCTTTATTTCAAGGTCATTTCGCTACATAAACAAAATGTGGTCGACGCTATTACAAAGGCAATCACTTAACGTCGAGGAAAACAATTAGCCGAGCTTAACTGGAGGACGCTCTTAGAAAAGATACCTATAGAAAGAGGAAAGGCTTTATACGGAGGTGACGAAGGGAGAGGACGATTCATCAGAGATGGTGCAAATCAATTATATCAAAAACAATTACATCACACAACTCTATATTTTGGAAATGCTTTTGAAACTAATCAAAGTAATGTGATTGATTACTATCAGCATCTGCAACACTTGTTCTTGTTTCAATAGTACAGAATATCTGTAAAGTCGCAAAGAATCAGATCCTGATATAAAGTCGCACAACTAGAGAGCTGCATTTGTAATTCTGCCGGTCGAGTCACTGTAAACATACATTATATTACCTGTCCTATAATGATCCTGGGTTACATCTTTTATCATATTTTAGAGCTACATTAACTCAGGATCAGTAATGTAATGTATGTAGACAGTGACTGCACCAGCAGAATAGTGAGTGCAGCTCTGGAGTATAATACAGGATGTAACTCAGGATCAGTAATGTAATGTATGTACACAGTGACTGCACCAGCAGAATAGTGAGTGCAGCTCTAGGTTATAATACAGGATGTAACTCAGGATCAGTAATGTAATGTATGTACACAGTGACTGCACCAGCAGAATAGTGAGTGCAGCTCTGGAGTATAATACAGGATGTAACTCAGGATCAGTAATGTAATGTATGTAGACAGTGACTGCACCAGCAGAATAGGGAGTGCAGCTCTGGAGTATAATACAGGATGTAACTCAGGATCAGTACAGGATAAGTAATGTAAAGTATATACACAGTGACTGCACCAGCAGAATAGTGAGTGCAGCTCTGGAGTATAATACAGGATGTAACTGAGGATCAGTAATGTAATGTATGTACACAGTGACTGCACCAGCAGAATAGTGAGTGCAGCTCTGGAGTATAATACAGGATGTAACTCAGGATCAGTAAGGTAATGTATGTACACAGTGACTGTACCAGCAGAATAGTTAGCGCAGCTCTGGAGTATAATACAGGATGTTACTCAGGATCAGTAATGTAATGTATGTACATAGTGACTGCACCAGCAGAATAGTGAGCGCAGCTTTGGAGTATAATACAGGATGTAACTCAGGATCAGTAATGTAATGTATGTACACAGTGACTGCACCAGCAGAATAGTGAGTGCAGCTCTGGAGTATAATACAAGATGTAACGCAGGATCAGTAATGTAATGTATGTACACAGTGACTGCACCAGCAGAATAGTGAGTGCAGCTCTGGGGTATAATACAGGATGTAACTCAGGATCAGTAATGTAATGTATGTACACAGTGACCGCACAAGCAGAATAGTGAGTGCAGCTCTGGAGTATAATACAGGATGTAACTCAGGATCAGTAATGTAATGTATGTACACAGTGACTGCACCAGCAGAATAGTGAGTGCAGCTCTGGAGCATAATACAGGATGTAACTCAGGATCAGTAATGTAATGTATGTACACAGTGACTGCACCAGCAGAATAGTGAGTGCAGCTCTGGAGTATAATACAGGATGTAACTCAGGATCAGTCATGTAATGTACGTACACAGTGACTGCACCAGCAGAATAGTGAGTGCAGCTCTGGAGTATAATACAGGATGTAACTAAGGATCAGTAATATAATGTATGTACACAGTGACTGCACCAGCAGAATAGTGAGTGCAGCTCTGGAGTATAATACAGGATGTAACTCAGGATCAGTAATGTAATGTATGTACACAGTCCCTGCACCAGCAGAATAGTGAGTGCAGCTCTGGAGTATAATACAGGATGTAACTCAGGATCAGTAATGTAATGTATGTACACAGTCCCTGCACCAGTAGAATAGTGAGTGCAGCTCTGGAGTATAATACAGGATGTAACTCAGGATCAGTACAGGATCAGTAATGTAATGTATGTACACAGTGACTGCACCAGCTGAATAGTGAGTGCAGCTCTGGAGTATAATACAGGAGTAAACTCAGGATCAGTATTGGATCAGTAATATAATGTATGTACACAGTGACTGCACCAGCAGAATAGTGAGTGCAGCTCTGGAGTATAATACAGGATGTAACTCAGGATCAGTAATGTAATGTATGTACACAGTGACTGCACCAGCAGAATAGTGAGTGCAGCTCTGGAGTATAATACAGGATGTAACTCAGGATCAGTAATGTAATGTATGTACACAGTGATTGCACCAGCAGAATAGTGAGTGCAGCTCTGGGGTATAATACAGGATGTAACTCAGGATCAGTAATGTAATGTATGTACACAGTGACTGCACCAGCAAAATAGTGAGTGCAGCTCTGGAGTATAAAACAGAATGTAACTCAGGATCAGTACAGGATCAGTAATGTAATGTATATACACAGTGACTGCACCAGTAGAATAGTCAGTGCAGCTCTGGAGTATAATACAGGATGTAACTCAGGATCAGTACAGGATCAGTAATGTAATGAATGTACACAGTGACTGCACCAGCAAAATAGTGAGTGCAGCTCTGGAGTATAATACAGAATGTAACTCAGGATCAGTAATGTAATGTATGTACACAGTCCCTGCACCAGTAGAATAGTAAGTGCAGCTCTGGAGTATAATACAGGATGTAACTCAGGATCAGTACAGGATGAGTAATGGAATGTATGTACACAGTGACTGCACCAGCAGAATAGTGAGTGCAGCTCTGGAGTATAATACAGGATGTAACTCAGGATCAGTAATGTAATGTATGTACACAGTGACTGCACCAACAGAATAGTGAGTGTAGCTCTGCAGTATAATACAGGATGTAACTCAGGATCAGTAATGTAATGTATGTACACAGTGACTCCACCGGCAGAATAGTGAGTGCAGCTCTGGAGTATAATACAGGATGTAACTCAGGATCAGTAATGTAATGTATGTACACAGTGACTGCACCAGCAGAATAGTGAGTGCAGCTCTGGAGTATAATACAAGATGTAACTCAGGATCAGTAATGTAATGTATGTACACAGTGACTCCACCGGCAGAATAGTGAGTGCAGCTCTGGAGTATAATACAGGATGTAACTCAGGATCAGTAATGTAATGTATGTACACAGTGCCTGCACCAGCAGAATAGTGAGTGCAGCTCTGGGGTATAATACAGGATGTAACTCAGGATCAGTAATGTAATGTATGTACACAGTGACCGCACCAGCAGAATAGTGAGTGCAGCTCTGGAGTATAATACAGGATGTAACTCAGGATCAGTAATGTAATGTATGTACACAGTGACTGCACCAGCAGAATAGTGAGTGCAGCTCTGGAGTATAATACAGGATGTAACTCAGGATAAGTAATGTAATGTATGTACACAGTGACTGCACCAGCAGAATAGTGAGTGCAGCTCTGGAGTATAATACAGGATGTAACTCAGGATCAGTCATGTAATGTACATACACAGTGACTGCACCAGCAGAATAGTGAGTGCAGCTCTGGAGTATAATACAGGATGTAACTAAGGATCAGTAATATAATGTATGTACACAGTGACTGCACTAGCAGAATAGTGAGTGCAGCTCTGGAGTATAATACAGGATGTAACTCAGGATCAGTAATGTAATGTATGTACACAGTCCCTGCACCAGCAGAATAGTGAGTGCAGCTCTGGAGTATAATACAGGATGTAACTCAGCATCAGTAATGTAATGTATGTACACAGTCCCTGCACCAGTAGAATAGTGAGTGCAGCTCTGGAGTATAATACAGGATGTAACTCAGGATCAGTACAGGATCAGTAATGTAATGGATGTACACAGTGACTGCACCAGCTGAATAGTGAGTGCAGCTCTGGAGTATAATACAGGAGTAAACTCAGGATCAGTTTTGGATCAGTAATATAATGTATGTACACAGTGACTGCACCAGCAGAATAGTGAGTGCAGCTCTGGAGTATAATACAGGATGTAACTCAGGATCAGTAATGTAATGTATGTACACAGTGACTGCACCAGCAGAATAGTGAGTGCAGCTCTGGAGTATAATACAGGATGTAACTCAGGATCAGTAATGTAATGTATGTACACAGTGACTGCACCAGCAAAATAGTGAGTGCAGCTCTGGAGTATAAAACAGAATGTAACTCAGGATCAGTAATGTAATGTATGTACACAGTGACTGCACCAGTAGAATAGTGAGTGCAGCTCTGGAGTATAATACAGGATGTATCTCAGGATCAGTACAGGATCAGTAATGTAATGTATGTACACAGTGACTGCACCAGCAAAATAGTGAGTGCAGCTCTGGAGTATAATACAGAATGTAACTCAGGATCAGTAATGTAATGTATGTACACAGTCCCTGCACCAGTAGAATAGTAAGTGCAGCTCTGGAGTATAATACAGGATGTAACTCAGGATCAGTACAGGATGAGTAATGGAATGTACGTACACAGTGACTGCACCAGCAGAATAGTGAGTGCAGCTCTGGAGTATAATACAGGATGTAACTCAGGATCAGTAATGTAATGTATGTACACAGTGACTGCACCAGCAGAATAGTGAGTGCTGCTCTGGAGTATAATACAGGATGTAACTCAGGATCAGTAATGTAATGTATGTACACAGTGACTGCACCAGCAGAATAGTGAGTGTAGCTCTGGAGTATAATACAGGATGTAACTCAGGATCAGTAATGTAATGTATGTACACAGTGACTGCACCAGCAGAATAGTGAGTGCAGCTCTGGAGTATAATACAGGATGTAACTCAGGATCAGTAATGTAATGTGTGTACACAGTGACTGCACCAGCAGAATAGTGAGTGCAGCTCTGGATTATAATACAGAATGTATCTCGGGATCAGTAATGTAATGTATGTAGACAGTGACTGCACCAGCAGAATAGTGAGTGCAGCTCTGGAGTATAATACAGGATGTAACTCAGGATCAGTAATGTAATGTATGTACACAGTGACTGCACCAGCAGAATAATGAGTGCAGCTCTGGATTATAATACAGGATGTAACTCAGGATCAGTAATGTAATGTATGTACACAGTGACTGCACCAGCAGAATAGTGAGTGCAGCTCTGGAGTATAATACAGGATGTAACTCAGGATCAGTAATGTAATGTATGTACACAGTGACTCCACCAGCAGAATAGTGAGTGCAGCTCTGGAGTATAATACAGGATGTAACTCAGGATCAGTAATGTAATGTATGTACACAGTGACTGCACCAGCAGAATAGTGAGTGCAGCTCTGGAGTATAATACAGGATGTAACTCAGGATCAGTAACGTAATGTATATACACAGTGGCTGCACCAACAGAATAGTGAGTGCAGCTCTGGAGTATAATACAGAATGTAACTCATGATCAGTAATGTAATGTATGTACACAGTGACTGCACCAGCAGAATAGTGAGTGCAGCTCTGGAGTATAATACAGGATGTAACTCAGGATCAGTAATGTAATGTATGTACACAGTGACTGCACCAGCAGAATAGTGAGTGCAGCTCTGGAGTATAATACAGGATGTAACTCAGGATCAGTAATGTAATGTATGTGCACAGTGACTCCACCAGCAGAATAGTGAGTGCAGCTCTGGAGTATAATAAAGGATGTAACTCACGATCAGTAATGTTATGTATGTACACAGTGACTGCACCAGCAGAATAGTGAGTGCAGCTCTGGAGTATAATACAGGATGTAACTCAGGATCAGTAATGTTATGTATGTACACAGTGACTGCACCAGCAGAATAGTGAGTGCAGCTCTGGAGTATAATACAGGATGTAACTCAGGATCAGTAATGTAATGTATGTACACAGTGACTCCACCAGCAGAATAGTGAGTGCAGCTCTGGAGTATAATACAGGATGTAACTCAGGATCAGTTATGTTATGTATGTACACAGTGACTGCACCAGCAGAATAGTGACTGCAGCTCTGGAGTATAATACAGGTTATTACTCAGGATCAGTACAGGATCAGTAATGTAATGTATGTACACAGTGACTGCACCATCAGAATAGTGAGTGCAGCTCTTGAGTATAATACAGGATTTAACTCAGGATCAGTCCAGGATCAGAAAAGTAATGTATGTACACAGTGACTGCACTAGCAGAATAGTGAGTGCAGCTCTGGAGTATAATACAGAATGGAACTCAGGATCAGTACAGGATCAGTAATGTAATGTATGTACACAGTGACTGCACCAGCAGAATAGTGAGTGCAGCTCTGGAGTATAATACAAGATGTAACTCAGGATCAGTACAGGATCAGTAATGTAATGTATGTACACAGTGACTGCACCAGCAGAATAGTGAGTGCAGCTCTGGAGTATAATACAGGATGTAACTCAGAATAAGTACAGGATCAGTAAAGTAATGTATGTAGACAGTGACCGCACCAGCAGAATAGTGAGTGCAGCTCTGAAATATAATACAGGATGTAACTCAGGATAAGTACAGGATCAGTAATGTAATGTATGTACACAGTGACTGCACCAGCAGAATAGTGAGTGCAGCTCTGGAGTATAATACAGGATGTAACTCAGGATCAGTACAGGATCAGTAATGTAATTTATGTACACAGTGACTGCACCAGTAGAATAGTGAATGCAGCTCTGGAGTATAATACAGGATGTAACTCAGGATCAGTAAAGTAATGTATGTACACAGTGACTGCACCAGCAAAATAGTGAGTGCAGCTCTGGAGTATAATACAAGATGTAACTCAGGATCAGTACAGGATCAGTAATGTAATGTATGTACACAGTGACTGCACCAGCAGAATAGTGAGTGCAGCTCTGGAGTATAATACAGGCTGTAACTCAGGATCAGTACAGGATCAGTAAAGTATTGTATGTACACAGTGACTGCACCAGCAGAATAGTGAGTGCAGCTCTGGAGTATAATACAGGATGTAACTCGGGATCGGGAATGTAATGTATGTACACAGTGACTCCACCAGCAGAATAGTGATTGCAGCTCTGGAGTATAATACAGGATGTAACTCATGATCAGTGCATGATCAGTAATCTAATGTATGTACACAGTGACTGCACCAGCAAAATAGTGAGTGCAGCTCTGGAGTATAATAGAGGATGTCACTCAGGATCAGTACAGGATCAGTAATGTAATATATGTACACAGTGACTGCACCAGCAGAATAGTGAGTGCAGCTCTGGATTATAATACAGGATGTAACTCAGGATCAGTACAGGATCAGTAATGTAGTGTATGTACACAGTGACTGCACCAGCAGAATAGTGAGTGCAGTTCTGGAGTATAATACAGGATGTAACTCAGGATCAGTACAGGATCAGTAATGTAATTTATGTACACAGTGACTGCACCAGTAGTATAGTGAGTGCAGCTCTGGAGTATAATACAGGATGTAACTCATGATCAGTAAAGTAATGTATGTACACAGTGACTGCACCTGCAGAATAGTGAATGCAGCTCTGGAGTATAATACAGGATGTAACTCAGGATCAGTACAGGATCAGTAATGTAATGTATGTACACAGTGACTGCACCAGCAGAATAGTGAGTGCAGCTCTGGAGTATAATACAGGATGTAACTCAGGATCAGTAATGTAATGTATGTACACAGTGACTGCACCAGCAGAATAGTGAGTGCAGCTCTGGAATATAATACAGGATGTAACTCAGAATAAGTACAGGATCAGTAAAGCAATGTATGTAGACAATGACCGCACCAGCAGAATAGTGAGTGCAGCTCTGAAGTATAATACAGGATGTAGCTCAGGATAAGTACAGGATCAGTAAAGTATTGTATGTACACAGTGACTGCACCAGCAGAATAGTGAGTGCAGCTCTGGAGTATAATACAGAATGTAACTCATGATCAGTAATGTAATGTATGTAAACAGTGACTGCACCAGCAGAATAGTGAGTGCAGCTCTGGAGTATAATACAGGATGTAACTCAGGATCAGTAATGTAATGTATGTACACAGTGACTGCACCAGCAGAATAGTGAGTGCAGCTCTGGAGTATAATACAGGATGTAACTCAGGATCAGTAATGTAATGTATGTACACAGTGACTGCACCAGCAGAATAGTGAGTGCAGCTCTGGAGTATAATACAGGATGTAACTCAGGATCAGTAATGTAATGTATGTGCATAGTGACTCCACTAGCAGAATAGTGAGTGCAGCTCTGGAGTATAATAAAGGATGTAACTCAGGATCAGTAATGTTATGTATGTACACAGTGACTGCACCAGCAGAATAGTGAGTGAAGCTCTGGAGTATAATACAGGATGTAACTCAGGATCAGTAATGTTATGTATGTACACAGTGACTGCACCAGCAGAATAGTGAGTGCAGCTCTGGAGTATAATACAGGATGTAACTCAGGATCAGTAATGTAATGTATGTACACAGTGACTCCACCAGCAGAATAGTTAGTGCAGCTCTGGAGTATAATACAGGATGTAACTCAGGATCAGTAATGTTATGTATGTACACAGTGACTGCACCAGCAGAATAGTGAGTGCAGCTCTGGAGTATAATACAGGTTGTAACTCAGGATCAGTAATGTAGTGTATGTAAACAATGACTCCACCAGCAGAATAGTGATTGCAGCTCTGGAGTATAATACAGGATGTAACTCAGGATCAGTAATGTTATGTATGTACACAGTGACTGCACCAGCAGAATAGTGAGTGCAGCTCTGGAGTATAATACAGGATATAAGTCAGGATGAGTAATGTAATGTGTGTACACAGTGAATGCACCAGCAGAATAGTGAGTGCAGCTCTGGAGTATAATACAGGATGTAACTCAGGATCAGTAATGTAATGTATGTAGAAAGTGACTGAACCAGCAGAATAGTGACTGCAGCTCTGGAGAATAATACAGGTTATTACTCAGGATCAGTACAGGATCAGTAATGTAATGTATGTACACAGTGACTGCACCAGCAGAATAGTGAGTGCAGCTCTTGAGTATAATACAGGATGTAACTCAGGATCAGTCCAGGATCAGAAAAGTAATGTATGTAGACAGTGACTGCACCAGCAGAATAGTGAGTGCAGCTCTGGAGTATAATACAGGATGTAACTCAGGATCAGTACAGGATCAGTAATGTAATGTATGTACACAGTGACTGCACTAGCAGAATAGTGAGTGCAGCTCTGGAGTATAATACAGAATGGAACTCAGGATCAGAACAGGATCAGTAATGTAATGTATGTACACAGTGACTGCACCAGCAGAATAGTGAGTGCAGCTCTGGAGTATAATACAAGATGTAACTCAGGATCAGTACAGGATCAGTAATGTAATGTATGTACACAGTGACTGCACCAGCAGAATAGTGAGTGCAGCTCTGGAGTATAATACAGGATGTAACTCAGAATAAGTACAGGATCAGTAAAGTAATGTATGTAGACAGTGACCGCACCAGCAGAATAGTGAGTGCAGCTCTGAAATATAATACAGGATGTAACTCAGGATAAGTACAGGATCAGTAATGTAATGTATGTACACAGTGACTGCACCAGCAGAATAGTGAGTGCAGCTCTGGAGTATAATACAGGATGTAACTCAGGATCAGTACAGGATCAGTAATGTCATTTATGTACACAGTGACTGCACCAGTAGAATAGTGAATGCAGCTCTGGAGTATAATACAGGATGTAACTCAGGATCAGTAAAGTAATGTATGTACACAGTGACTGCACCAGCAGAATAGTGAGTGCAGCTCTGGAGTATAATACAAGATGTAACTCAGGATCAGTACAGGATCAGTAATGTAATGTATGTACACAGTGACTGCACCAGCAGAATAGTGAGTGCAGCTCTGGAGTATAATACAGGCTGTAACTCAGGATCAGTACAGGATCAGTAAAGTATTGTATGTACACAGTGACTGCACCAGCAGAATAGTGAGTGCAGCTCTGGAGTATAATACAGGATGTAACCCGGGATCGGGAATGTAATGTATGTACACAGTGACTCCACCAGCAGAATAGTGATTGCAGCTCTGGAGTATAATACAGGATGTAACTCATGATCAGTGCATGATCAGTAATCTAATGTATGTACACAGTGACTGCACCAGCAAAATAGCGAGTGCAGCTCTGGAGTATAATAGAGGATATCACTCAGGATCAGTACAGGATCAGTAATGTAATGTATGTACACAGTGACTGCACCAGCAGAATAGTGAGTGCAGCTCTGGAGTATAATACAGGATGTAACTCAGGATCAGTACAGGATCAGTAATGTAGTGTATGTACACAGTTACTGCACCAGCAGAATAGTGAGTGCAGCTCTGGAGTATAATACAGGATGTAACTCAGGATCAGTACAGGATCAGTAATGTAATTTATGTACACAGTGACTGCACCAGTAGTATAGTGAGTGCAGCTCTGGAGTATAATACAGGATGTAACTCAGGATCAGTAAAGTAATGTATGTACACAGTGACTGCACCAGCAGAATAGTGAGTGCAGCTCTGGAGTATAATACAGGATGTAACTCAGGATCAGTACAGGATCAGTAATGTAATGTATGTACACAGTGACTGCACCAGCAGAATAGTGAGTGCAGCTCTGGAGTATAATACAGGATGTAACTCAGGATCAGTAATGTAATGTATGTACACAGTGACTGCACCAGCAGAATAGTGAGTGCAGCTCTGGAGTATAATACAGGATGTAACTCAGAATAAGTACAGGATCAGTAAAGTAATGTATGTAGACAGTGACCGCACCAGCAGAATAGTGAGTGCAGCTCTGAAGTATAATACAGGATGTAGCTCAGGATAAGTACAGGATCAGTAAAGTATTGTATGTACACAGTGACTGCACCAGCAGAATAGTGAGTGAAGCTCTGGAGTATAATACAGGATGTAACTCGGGATCAGGAATGTAATGTATGTACACAGTGACTCCACCAGCAGAATAGTGATTGCAGCTCTGGAGTATAATACAGGATGTAACTCATGATCAGTGCATGATCAGTAATCTAATGCATGTACACAGTGACTGCACCAGCAGAATAGTGAGTGCAGCTCTGGAGTATAATAGAGGATGTCACTCAGGATCAGTACAGGATCAGTAATGTAATGTATGTACACAGTGACTGCACCAGCAGAATAGTGAGTGCTGCTCTGGAGTATAATACAGGATGTAACTCAGGATCAGTACAGGATCAGTAATGTAATGTATGTAAACAGTGACTGCACCAGCAGAATAGTGAGTGCAGCTCTGGAGTCTAATACAGGATGTAACTCCGGATCAGTAATGTAATGTGTGTACACAGTGACTGCACCAGCAGAATAGTGAGTGCTGCTCTGGAGTATAATACATGATGTAACTCAGGATCAGTACAGGATCAGTAATGTAATGTATGTACACAGTGACTGCACCAGGGAAATAGTGAGTGCAGCTCTGGAGTTTAATACAGGATGTAACTCAGGATCAGTACAGGATCAGTAATGTAATGTATGTACACAGTGACTGCACCAGCAGAATAGTGAGTGCAGCTCTGGAGTATAATACAGGAGGAAACTCAGGATCAGTATTGGATCAGTAATATAATGTATGTACACAGTGACTGCACCAGCAGAATAGTGAGTGCAGCTCTGGAGTATAATAGAGGATGTCACTCAGGATCAATACAGAATCAGTAATGTAATGTATGTACACAGTGACTGCACCAGCAGAATAGTGAGTGCAGCTCTGGAGTATAATACAGGATGTAACTCAGGATCAGTAATGTAATGTATGTACACAGTGACTGCACCAGCAGAATAGTGAGTGCAGCTCTGGAGTATAATACAGGATGTAACTCAGGATCAGTAATGTAATGTATATACACAGTGACTCCACCAGCAGAATAGTGAGTGCAGCTCTGGAGTATAATATAGGATGTAACTCAGGATCAGTAATGTAATGTATATACACAGTGACTCCACTAGCAGAATAGTGAGTGCTGCTCTGGAGTATAATACAGGATGTAACTCAGGATCAGTACAGGATAAGTAATGTAATGTATGTACACAGTGACTACACCAGCAGAATAGTGAGTGCAGCTCTGGAGTTTAATACAGGATGTAACTCAGGATCAGCACAGGATCAGTAATCTAATGCATGTACACAGTGACTGCACCAGCAGAATAGTGAGTGCAGCTCTGGAGTATAATAGAGGATGTCACTCAGGATCAGTACAGGATCAGTAATGTAATGTATGTACACAGTGACTGCACCAGCAGAATAGTGAGTGCTGCTCTGGAGTATAATACAGGATGTAACTCAGGATCAGTACAGGATCAGTAATGTAATGTATGTAAACAGTGACTGCACCAGCAGAATAGTGAGTGCAGCTCTGGAGTCTAATACAGGATGTAACTCCGGATCAGTAATGTAATGTGTGTACACAGTGACTGCACCAGCAGAATAGTGAGTGCTGCTCTGGAGTATAATACATGATGTAACTCAGGATCAGTACAGGATCAGTAATGTAATGTATGTACACAGTGACTGCACCAGGGAAATAGTGAGTGCAGCTCTGGAGTTTAATACAGGATGTAACTCAGGATCAGTACAGGATCAGTAATGTAATGTATGTACACAGTGACTGCACCAGCAGAATAGTGAGTGCAGCTCTGGAGTATAATACAGGAGGAAACTCAGGATCAGTATTGGATCAGTAATATAATGTATGTACACAGTGACTGCACCAGCAGAATAGTGAGTGCAGCTCTGGAGTATAATAGAGGATGTCACTCAGGATCAATACAGAATCAGTAATGTAATGTATGTACACAGTGACTGCACCAGCAGAATAGTGAGTGCAGCTCTGGAGTATAATACAGGATGTAACTCAGGATCAGTAATGTAATGTATGTACACAGTGACTGCACCAGCAGAATAGTGAGTGCAGCTCTGGAGTATAATACAGGATGTAACTCAGGATCAGTAATGTAATGTATATACACAGTGACTCCACCAGCAGAATAGTGAGTGCAGCTCTGGAGTATAATATAGGATGTAACTCAGGATCAGTAATGTAATGTATATACACAGTGACTCCACTAGCAGAATAGTGAGTGCTGCTCTGGAGTATAATACAGGATGTAACTCAGGATCAGTACAGGATAAGTAATGTAATGTATGTACACAGTGACTCCACCAGCAGAATAGTGAGTGCAGCTCTGGAGTATAATACAGGAGTAAACTCAGGATCAGTATTGGATCAGTAATATAATGTATGTACACAGTGACTGCACCAGCAGAATAGTGAGTGCAGCTCTGGAGTATAATACAGGATGTAACTCAGGATCAGTAATGTAATGTATGTACACAGTGACTGCACCAGCAGGATAGTGAGTGCAGCTCTGGAGTATAATACAGGATGTAACTCAGGATCAGTAATGTAATGTATGTACACAGTGACTGCACCAGCAGAATAGTGAGTGCAGCTCTGGAGTATAATACAGGATGTAACTCAGGATCAGTAATGTAATGTATGTACACAGTGACTGCACCAGCAGAATAGTGAGTACAGCTCTGGAGTATAGTACAGGAGGTAACTCAGGATCAGTAATGTAATGTATGTTCACAGTGACTCCACCAGCAGAATAGTGAGTGCAGCTCTGGAGTATAATACAGGATGTAACTCAGGATCAGTACAGGATCAGTAATGTAATGTTTATACACAGTGACTGCACCAGCAGAATAGTGAGTGCTGCTCTGGAGTATAATACAGGATGTAACTCAGGATCAGTGCACGATCAGTAATGTAATGTATGTACACAGTGACTGCACCAGCAGAATAGTGAGTGCAGCTCTGGAGTATAATACAGGATGTAACTCAGGATCAGTACAGGATCAGTAATGTAATGTATGTACACAGTGACTGCACCAGCAGAATAGTGAGTACAGCTCTGGAGTATAGTACAGGAGGTAACTCAGGATCAGTAATGTAATGTATGTTCACAGTGACTCCACCAGCAGAATAGTGAGTGCAGCTCTGGAGTATAATACAGGATGTAACTCAGGATCAGTACAGGATCAGTAATGTAATGTATATACACAGTGACTGCACCAGCAGAATAGTGAGTGCTGCTCTGGAGTATAATACAGGATGTAACTCAGGATCAGTAATGTAATGTATGTACACAGTGACTGCACCAGCAGAATAGTGAGTGCAGCTCTGGAGTATAATACAGGATGTAACTCAGGATCAGTAATGTAATGTATGTACACAGTGATTGCACCAGCAGAATAGTGAGTGCAGCTCTGGGGTATAATACAGGATGTAACTTAGAATACTTTTTAACCCTTTTCTCCAATAATATATCGATCATCTAACTTTGAGGTGCTGAAGTTAATGTTGAGCACAGTATCAAGGCGGTTACTTGAGGAGGTCTACCTACGCTGGATGGAGGTCTGTCATATCCTTCTTTCTATATCCTATAATACCATACTCCAGGACTGTATCCACTGCCTCGGATGTCATAGTATCTGGATGGTAACGTTAGTGCTAGGCGCTTGTCTTTACTAGTAATGCCCCAGGGAGTGGTTACACGGAGCATGGCACATTGCGTTCGGCCATTGTGCGTCTCTTGGACAGGTTTCTGAGCCGCTAATTACCGGAGTAATAGAGATCTGGCTGCCAGTAAGACCAATTGCCGTTACTAAAGCTCGCTCCGTCTCCGCCGCTCGGAATATTCTCTCCAGCTGATGGGATTTCTCTGCTATCTGAATAGCTGAATTATACCAAGCTCGATTTCAGCTGCTTATCAGAGCTATTAAACGTGAGATCTAGCTCCCTTATTATCTATCAGCAGCTTGGCGGAATTACCCCTTTGCAAAGGCTAATAGCTCTGATTAGGGGAAGATCTGCCCTCAACGCGGCTGCTGCCAGGGGAGCTCGATATCCGTACAGAGGAGGCCAAGTAAAATGTAATGATAGCGCATACCGATGATATCCAGGATAATATGATATATACTCCGCTCCCACCAATACAGAAAGAAGCTGCAATGCAAAAGTCTAAGCCCCCTGGTTGCATCGTCATACTACATACTACACGTATGACCGGCTTCAGCTTACCCTAATGACACCAGCTGATCTCAGTCGTTGCAATATGGGTTCAGTTAAAGGGTTATTTCCCATTTTCCTAGACTGATATTATCGGATAGAGCTTCTTTTGCCATTTATTGCTTGTTAAAATTTGCAGCCTTTCTTGAGATATTAATCTATTTTGTTCTTTAATTTCCATCTCGCTGCTAAGTAGACCGACCACCGCTGCTGTCTAACTTGCAAGCACGGTGATGTCGTAATCACGATTGGCTTCAAAAACAGTGCACACAAGATTAATATCAAAGAGCTTGTAAGCACTGCACCTGTTTTGCTATCTAGCAGCAGTGGTCGGTCTCCAAGGCAACATGCTGTAAACAAAAGAAAAGTGTTAAGAACTTAGGAACAGATGAAAATTCTTAATAAGCAGCAGATTGTGAAATGTCTTGTTTTTACTAACTCTATACAGTAACATCCTTCTATCAAGATAGGAATAATCCTGTAAAGGGGTTGTCCAGCCAGTCTTATTCTTTTGCATGTTTGTCGCACTTAAATGTTTCAGATCACAAAACAAATGTAAATATTAGACAAAGATAACACAAGAAAACACAGAATGCAGTTTTTAAATGAAGGTATTTATTATTGAGGGAAAAAAGAAATCCAAACATACAGGGCCCTGTGTGAAAAAGTGATTGCCCCTAAACCAAATAATTAGCTGGGCCCTTAGCAGCAACATCTGCAATCAAGCGTTTGAGATAACTGGTAACGAGTCTTTACAATGCTCTGGAGGAATGTGGGCCACTCATCTTTGCAAAATTGTTGTAATTCAGCCCTATTGGAGGGTTTTCGAGCATGAACCACCTTTTTAAGGTCATGCCATAACATCTCAATCAGATTAAGGTCAGGACTTTGACTAGGCGACTCCAAACAGCAGAATTCATGGTTCAATTTACCACAGCAAGTCTTCCAGGTCCTGAAGCAGCAAAGCAGCCCCAGACCATCACACCCCCACCACCATATTTTACTGTTGGTATGATGTTCTTTTTCTGAAATGCTGTGTTACTTCTACGCCAGATGTAATTGGACATACACCTTCCTAAAAGTTAAACTTTTGTCTCGTCAATCCACAGAGTTTTCTCCCAAAAGTCTTGGCGATCATCAAGATGTTTTCTGGCAAAACTTAGACGTGCCTTCTTTTTGCTCAGCAGTGGATTTCGTCTTGGAACTCTGCCATGCAGACCATTTTTGCCTAGTCTCTTTCTTATGGATGCTGACCTTAACTGAGGCAAGTGAGGCCTGCAGTTCTTTTGATGTTGTTGTGGGGTCTTTTATGACCTCTTGGATGAGTCGTTGCGGCGCTCTTGGAGTAATTTTGGTCAGCCGGCCACTCTTGGGAAGGTTCACCACTGTTCCATGTTTTCGCTCTTTGTTTGGCTCTCACTGTGGTTTGCTGGAGTCCCAAAGCTTTAGAAATAGCTTTATAACCTTTTCCAGACTGATAAATCTTAATTACTTTGTTTCTCATTTGTTCCTGAATTTCTTTGGATCGCAGCATGATGTTACCTTTTCAGGATCTTTTGGTCTACTTCACTTTGTCAAGCAGGTTCTATTCAAATGATTTCTTTATTGAGACCAGATGTGCCAGTAATCAGGCCTGTGTGTGGTTAGGGAGATTGGACTCCACTTCCAAAAGATGTGATAAACCACAGTTATATTAAGTTGTAAGGGAGGGGGCAATCACTTTTTCACACAGGACCCTGTAGGTTTGGATTTCTTTTTCCCTTAATAATAAAGACCTTCATTTAAAAACTGCATTTTTGGTTTACTTCTATTATCTTTGTCTAATATTTAAATTAGTTTTGTGATCAGAAACATTTAAATGTGACAAACCTGCAAAAGAATAAAAAATTAGGAAGGGGGCAAACACTTTTTCACCCCACTGTACATTGAGTCATATGCCAACTAGTAGTGCATGGCCTCGTTCAATGCAAGCATATTGAGTGAGGCCAGACAGGTCTAGTCTGAATGTGGCCAGAAGTATGCAAATTGTATCTTTGCAGTCAAATGACCGCCCGCTCCAGGTGCGCAAACCAGAGCATCCTCACCTGTTCGCATGTGTTGTGAGGATTCACAAGTCTGCAGTCATATAGAGTAATTGCAACTTGTATCTCAATGGCCGGACTTCTTTAATGATGCATCCCTTTTATTGACATCCTATAGCTCATATTTTTTATCCGATCATGTACTACAAAAGCGATATGTGAATGGTGCAATAGTAAGTTGTGCCTGGTAAAATAACTAAGCCATTGAGAAAATTTTTCTCCACCAAATTCTGGGACTTTTTGGCTCATTTTTGCATTATGTTTTGTATCTGTTTATTACTGCCCAAAAAGAAAAAGAGAGACTTCTCCAGTGGATTAAAAAGTAATATTTATCCACTCACCTTACGAGCTATGCAGACAAGCTTAGTAAGTAAGTTCAAGCATTTGCTCTTGTCAAGTCCCTCTCCCATCGTCTCCATAAGATTGTTGGTAGTATTCACACTCGTCAACTAATGGAAGAGTCTTTGGCGTTACAATCCCAACATTATAAAATTCTAAAAATGATTGGTAAAGCCAAATAATTTATTACATGGTAACAAAATCTCATACAACAAACATGTTTTCGAACTCGGACAAGGTTGTTTGATAATGTGTTTGCTGTATAAAATTTTACTAGGACGTAATAAACTATTAAAATTGACCATCTGAGTCAATGTTGGGTTTGAAATGTCGAAAACTCTTCCATTTGCTGCTAAGAGTGTGAATTTTACATAGTTAAGACTAGAGATGAGCAAACCCGTACCGGTGTCCGGTGTTAAACTCTGAACAAGGACTTCTTCCGGAATTCCATTTGAATGTTCGGGGTTCTGTTCGGAATGTTGAATGTTCGAAAGTCTGAAGAGAGAGAGAGATTTTTCCAGATCCAAAGTTTGGGTCCTCATTGTTTTCAATGGGGTTCAGGTTCATATTCAAGTCTTTGGACTAAAGTTCGGCGCGGGTATCAGAAACCGAACATCCACAGGTCCACTCATCCCTAGTCAAGACACTTGCTGGGGCTTACAAAGAAAAAGGGAATGTCTTAAAGGGAAGGATGTAGCTTACTTGAAAGGGGTGTAACCTGGAGTGTGAGCCAAATTGCAGCAACATTTAGGCAAAAAAAGTACTAACATATATTACTTATTACATGCAGGGTAACACTCTTTTATGGGTGCAGTATCTGGCTGATCCTCCAGAGGCTAATCATTGACCAAATTGCACCTTTTCATGGTAAAGATGAGACAATGTTCTGTGCCCGGGTTGGTAGGAATATGTAGTATTTGCCCTTATTTCCCTTTAAGGACTAAGGTTGAGGACTGTAAAATCCACTTTGTATATAAATGTACTATATAATTTCAAGACATTATTGTGACATGTAAATTAAATCATTGACAGGCTGCAACACCCATCACAACCACTGGGTGGCCACATATAGACACAAAGAGCATAAACATCTCCCGACAGAATATCATAAAATCATGTTTGTTTGTTTTTTAGCTGTATTACTATGCCTGTGGGAATTAAAACACATATTATCCTTATGAGAGGTGGAAAGGTTGCATTTCCATAAAACTCCTCTCCCCCCCCCTCTACTTTGCCCATTACTATGTGCCTATGACAATGTATGCGTCACATGCTCATGTAAAGGTCATGTAATGTCCCCCTGCTATGCAGATACTACATTATGTCTTCCCATAGCTGGAATTAGTGTTCCCATGTACATTTATATGCAAACGTATCAAATTATCACAGATCACGGTTAACCCTCTCATCTCTGAAACTGCCTCCTGATCATACAGACCCAGAAGTTGAGGGAGATCTAGCACATCTTATGGCAATATGATTGATTTTACATATCCCTCACTGCTTTATTTTATAGTCTATCTTCACTTAAAACCTCAAAATAAAGACGTTCCTGCAATAAACACTGATAGCTCCCGACACCATCAGGAAATGATTGGCGCATTCCTCCCAGTAGACAGAAGATGGTCACTTTACATTTTCTTTATTTAATAAGAAATAATCTTTCCATGTTTGTTGTACATTTTTTCATTATACCAAAGTATCTAAAATAAAAATAAATAACCCCCTAAAAAAAATCAAACAAAACTTAAATAACATAGGAAGCTAAAGCAATCAAGGAAACGCACAAGTTAGTTAGAACTTGCAAACTTCTGCAACTTTTTTAGTATCCTCATGGTTATAGTTGATAGTTTGATCGTGCAGGTGTGTGTGGCTCTTTTTCACTTGACCCCTTCTTTGCTATTTTTAGGATATCAAGAAGAAATGACTGAATTGGTAAAGTAACAAATGACTGCGGGATCAGACTATACAGTGTTTGTGGTTTCCTTGCACCTACAGTAGGTCTGCATGGGTCCGGAAGACACAAATCAATCAATACTTTTCACAAAGTTGCTTCATTTTTACACTTTAAATCGACTGAAATAAAATCAAAAAAATTCCAGAGAAGATGCACTGCTTTATTTAGGAAAATAAAATCTACAAGTCCCTAAAGTGTCCTCTTAACTAATTATTTCAGACTTTAATATATGTACAGATCTGCTCTATCCCTTATATTTCCTCTTGGTTCGACATTTTCCGAAATAAGTGATGCAAAATGGAGAGCTTCACCAAAAAAAAAAAATCATGAGTTTGTGATACTCTGTCAGGAAATGTTTATGCTATATGTATCTATATGTGGACACCCAGTGGTTGCAATGTGAATCGCAGCCTGTTGGTGGTTTTGCTAATATGTTGTAACAAATGTATTGAATTTGGGGTGTAACCGTATTTCTCAAGATTTGTAGAATTTTAACAATGGACTCGTCAGTAATATAAAGTTCCAAATGCAAATCAGCATTTGCTACATGAATATGTGGTTGTGCTTTACTGCAGCCATTTATAGCTTATGGTAAGATATCGTGCATCCGGTGACATTGAGATGCTCTCTGCAAGTGAGCGCAGCTTTGCTGGGCCGAGGGATCTGTATTCCGATGCCAAAAAGCAGCATTCTTCAAAGTAGGTATTACAAAGCTGTCATCTCCGGCAGCACTGATACAAAATAAACCCTACTTCATATGTATGGCCTGACTCCTCATTGTTTAATGCCGTGCATTTCATTTCTCTTCATTGTTTTCCCTCGTTTATGAATAGCTGCTTGATCATTTCATAATCCGAGTGCAGTCACCTTCACAAGCGCACACCGTGTGCGCTCCACACAGCTATGGATTACGCTGGTCAAGGTGCTCTTGCATTAAACAGATCTCCAAGATGGAGGCAGAAGGGACACCAATACGTTTTTTAGGACTTTTCCATGAGTATTTTGCATATTGGTTAGAAATAAATTGAATATAAGAACCTCAGATGAGTCCCTTGACTTAATAATTGCATTCAGTTGCCTTCCCAAAAATAGTGCAGCCTCATTCACCCCAAGAATCTGCAGAGCCCAATGCAGAACATACTCTCCAATGCTGCAGACCAAACCCCCTAATTCTTGGTTCAGGTACAATATACTGTATGTCCTACATGATGCCACCTATGAAATAGTGCAGTCACATTCACTCCAAAAAACAATATGGAGTCCAATGCTTTAAAAAAAATCAATGCCCCAAGAATCAGTGCTATATTATTCCCTAAAGAATCAGGGCAGCCTTATAGCTCCATAAATCAGCGCAGTCTCATGACTGTAGGAATCAGTAATCTCCTGTCACAAAGAATCAATGCAGTCTCAGAAGTAGTGCAGTTCGATTATCCAAAGAATCAGTGCAGTCTATCCACCAACAATAAATAAAATCTACTGCTCCAAAATCAGTGCAGTTTCATGCCATAATGTATCATTTAAGTCTACTATACCCACAAATCAGTGCAGTCGAAAATCATGCAGTCTTCTCCTCTTCAAAATCAGTGCAGTCTTCTACTCTCCATAATTAGTGCAGTCTTCTACCCTTAAAAATCAGTGCAGTCTTCTTCTCTTTAAAATCAGTGCAGTCTTCTTCTCTCCAAAATCAGCCCAGTCTTCTTCTCTCCAAAATCAGTGCAGTCTTCTTCTCTCCAAAATCAGTGCAGTCTTCTTCTCTCCAAAATCAGCGCAGTCTTCTACTCTTCAATATCAGCGCAGTCTTCTACTATTCAAAATCAGTGCCGTCTTCCTCTCTCCAAAATCAGTGCAGTCTTCTACTGTCCAAGATCAGTGCAGTCTTCTATTCTTCAAAATTAGCGCAGTCTTCTACTCTCCAAAATCAGTGCAGTCTTCTACTCTCCAAAATCAGTGCAGTCTTCTTCTCTCCAAAATCAGTGCAGTCTTCTTCTCTCCAAAATCAGTGCAGTCTTCTTCTCTCCAAAATCAGTGCAGTCTTCTTCTCTCCAAAATCAGTGCAGTCTTCTTCTCTCCAAAATCAGTGCAGTCTTCTTCTCTCCAAAATCAGTGCAGTCTTCTACTCTCCAAAATCAGTGCAGTCTTCTTCTCTCTAAAATCAGTGCAGTCTTCAACCCTTAAAATTCAATGCAGTCTTCTTCTCTTTAAAATCAGAGCAGTCTTCTTCTTTCCAAAATATGTGCAGTCTTTTACTCTCCAAAATCAGTGCAGTCTTCTTTTCTTCAAAATTAGTTCAGTCTTCTACTCTCCAAAATCAGTGCAGTCTTCTCTCCAAAATCAGTGCAGTCTTCTCTCCAAAATCAGTGCAGTCTTTTACTCTCCAAAATCAGTGCAATCTATAATCAGAACTGCCTCATACCCCTGCACCTGCACCCAGAAAAAACTCAACTGCATAGCCCCATAAAAAGATTGGGACCTTCCCAATGACAAGTGCTCACCCTAGGGTCAAATTTCCAACTGCGAGATGTAAAACAGAGGAGTCACAATTATTAATGCCTTGCGAGTTGAGTACCTAGCAGAACATGGTATGAGGAGAAAGGGGCACAAAGAGAGTGCGGCCTGCTCCCCTCTAGTGATTTAATATACTGTATGTATACTTTTCATGAGTCCCATAGTGCATTACCATTTTTTCTCAAAGTTTTCAGTAAAGTTGGGCAATCACATGTTAAAGAGAAACTCCACTTTAGATATAGATAGCTGTCCTGCAGTGTTAACTAGATGAGCAGTTGGTTATGAGCAGTTACAAAGCTGTCCTGTTCTGGGCTACTACTCATTTACAGTATGCAATCTGCTCCGTTCTCCTGCTTTACCCTCTGTGTATTATTTTGATTCTTCCTTTGCCCATCTGATCTGTTTGTTAGATTCTTTTTGGATTTCCAAAAAAATGTAAATGTGAGGATAAATGAGAACAAAACTAAAAGGGAAAGATCAGTAAATAAAAAATCATGGTCTCAATGCAACTAATTGTTTGCAATTTGTTATGGGCTCAGCTTGTGAGGTGGATCCTCTAAGCTGCAGGTCAGGATAGACAGTACGGACCAATGGTGATGGCACAGCATGCAGGACTTGCTGCATGGCTTGTGGAATAGGGAGGAGCAGGACAGCAGGGAATACCAGAAGATCTCGAGTCATGAGTGATAAGCACAGAAACTAAAGATGTATAGTCAGTTCAGGAATAGCAGCAACTTTTGCAATGTGAACAAGTCCTAAGATGAGTTTGTTATGCTTACAGCACACAAAGGGTTGATCAGCAAACAAGGGAATAGCCACTGGCTGCAGGCATGCACAGGCAAGTTTGTTTGTACAGATGTTACACTCTAATGCAACAGAGTTGGTAGTGTGAACAAGTTTAGAATTAAGTTTAAGCTTACAGCAGATGAAAGGTTAGTTGTAAGTCTGAGCCAGGAAGAAAAGAAACAGATAGGAATTTGCTGAGATGATTATAGCTGAGAGATCTGGTGAGACAAAGGCACAAGGTATCTCCACACAAAGCTAAGCCAAATTCAGACACACATGGGTGTTTGAGTTGGCTTTAAAGGCCATCGGTGATGATGTAAAAGACGATAGCCATAGGAGAATGGAGTCCAGCCCTGTAGCAGAGACAGGTGGTACACAAGTAACCAAAAGAAAACTTTATACACTTTATATATCATCATAATGGCCAAAACTCGAAATTCCAAATATAGAATTTGTTGATAATATTCTCCCTGCAGCCACCACTAGAAGGAGCTCACATCACACAACATATACATTAAAGGCAGGGTGTCACCTGAAAATCGTAATTTGAACTATTTAGAAGTTCACATAGAGGACAAGAATATCATATATGTAGCTATAGATTTCTGTTATTTTTGCTTTATGTAAAAACAGTTTTATTGGATATGTAAATGAGGGGGCTTCGGTGCACCTTTGTTGTGTTCACGGGTTCGGTGTACCATTTTGCCCCCTTTGCTACCATCCTCTGCACTTTCCCTTATAGATATTTGCAGCCCTGTCATTGAAGCGCTGCCTGATCTTAATCCCCAGCCCTGCACACACGGACACTTCAAGGACCGTGAGCACGCACAGTGTCAAGCGTGCAGGTGCGTTCTCATCCCCTTTCCTGTGTGTGCTGGCCGCTCTCTGCACGCAGGATTACAAAGCAGCGGTCGGCCGAAGCTCACAGGAAAGGGAGATGAGAAGGCGCAGAAGTGCTTCCCCAAGATCCTAAGGTGGGTTATAAATGTTACAAAATTGATATTTTACTGCTACTACTTTGGGGTGCTTGCAAAATTAGATTGATTTGTAACAACATTAAGAAAAGTAATCTAAATATTTAGCATTTTACATTTCAGTCGATTAATCCTATGAATCCTGCAGCGGTCAGGACGGGAACTATATGTAGTATATGAGAATGAAAGTCTCCTTCCTATCGGCCGCCGAGGTGTCGCGCATCTCTTTCTACTTAGGAATTATTGTTCACCTGAAGGGAACGTCAGAAAGTGCGATCCCGCTGAGCGCACGCTGATTGTCTTTATAAACAATATTATAGGAGAGGACGGCTGACTTATTAACTTTGTGAGCGAGATGGGCTGTTTAATGTAATTGGGGCAGGCGGAGGATAACCTTGCGCTGAACCTTTTTATCTCTCCAGAAACAGTCTGCTATATGTTTTTATTCCGCAGAATTGGTTGTATCTATTTTCTGCCAAGCTTTACCTGGCTTACAACAAATCAACACTTTCTTTAGAAAGGAACTTTAGGAAGGTCAGAGAAAGAAGACAACTTGTAAGTAATAAGTCACTGGAGAGGGATGCAAGTATCTATCTGTCTATCTATCCGATCAATCGATGGATGGTCTGTGTGTCTCACTGTCTGTCTCACTGTCTGTCTCTCTGTCTGTCTCTCTGTCTGTCTCACTGTCTGTCTCACTGTCTTTCTGTCTGTCTCTCTGTCTCTGTCTGTCTCACTGTATGTCTCTCTGTCTGTCTCATTGTCTGTCCCACTGACTGTCTCTGTCTCTCTGTCTGTCTCTCTGTCTGTCTCTCTGTCTGTCTCACTGTCTGTCTCACTGTCTGTCTCTTTGTCTCACTGTCTGTCTCTGTCTCACTGTCTGTCTCACTGTCTGTCTCATTGTCTCACTGTCTGTCTCTCTCTCTCTGTCTCACTGTATGTCTCTCTGTCTGTCTCACGGTCTGTCTCACTGACTGTCTCTCTCTGTCTGTCTCTCTGTCTGTCTCTCTGTCTCTCACTGTATGTCTCACTGTCAGTCTCTGTCTGTCTCTCTGTCTGTCGCTCTGTCTGTCTCACTGTCTCTCTCTGTCTGTCTCACTGTCTATCTCTGTCAGTCTGTCTCACTGTCTGTCTCTCTGTCTCTGTCTGTCTCTCTGTCTGTCTCACTGTCTGTCACTCTGTCTGTCTCTCTGTCTGTCTCACTGTCTGTCTCACTGTCTGTCACTCTGTCTGTCTCTCTGCCTGTCTCACTGTCTGTCTCATCGTCTGTCTATTTACAGATATATTTTTCCTTACCAGATAGAGCAAGTCATGTCAATGTGAATCAAATTCATATCAAACTTTTAGGAGTTCACTAAACCCAGCAAATTTGAATAATATGTGACTTTCTTTGCATTTATCGTCTAAAATGTCAATGTTTTACACATTGCAAAAGATTGCATCAGCCAGAAAAGGCTCACATGACCTCAGGCGTGACTGCACAGCCTTCCCCATAATGTCTTGCAGCTATCACATCACCTAGTAGATCAGGAGAGACTATCAGAGCCAGTATAAAGCAGAGGCAGGGAATGCAACAACCATTTTGTGATGAATCTGGACAGTGATATTTCTTTAAAGGTCACATCTTAGCCATAGAAACAGAGAGAAAGCCATAAAATTAAGAAGAAATTGTACAGGCAGTATGTGACAGCATGAAAATGAAGAACACTAGTGTATGACAGTACAGCAGTGAAGAACAGTCACCATTCGTTTACCATGGCTGTATATGTTAAGGTTCCTTTGACATTACTAAGGCTGTGTTTTCCATCAAGAGCAAAATGGATTAGGTACAATCATAGGATACCTCAGAGTATTACACCCATATTTTCAGGGCAATGTAATATTTTGGAGTACTTTTGATTTGCTGCAAATCGATTCACTACAATTTAAATTTCTTGACTAAATTTGATGAAGCTGGTGAATTCTAATTTCCAAAGATTTGCTCATCTTCGCCTTTCCTTTCAACTTAACACATTCTGAGATGAGTAGCATGAGCAGCTTTGAAAAAAAACAAACATGATTTTGTGATAATCTGTCACGAGATGTTTATTCCATATTTATCTATCTATCTGTTTTGGACATCCTGTGGTTGTGATGGGAGTTGCAGCTTATTGGGAGTTTAACTAGTATCTTGTGGGTCATCATGAAAAATTGGGAGTCCTCAACACATTTTTATGTATGCATATATTAGTCTTTCTCTCTTTTTGGCCAGCTGAAAAAAAAAACTGACAAGCACCTGAATCTATGTCCCCAAACACTAGCAACCTACATATAAAGGGTTAATATACTGGTTAACAGCATACAAATGCAATCCGGTCGCCTTAATAAAAGAACGACTGGGCTTGTTAAAGTTAATTTCCGCAGGCTTTCATTCATGGGGGTGTGGCCTGAGTGATTTCAGTCACTTCTCAGTACACAATGTAAGCATGCTCTGTGACTTTGATTGACAGCTTGCTACACAGTGCATCAGTGCAGAGCAAGCTGTAAATCAAAGTGTCAGGGCATGCTTAAAGCTGATGCTTACAGTGTTGTGAGCGGTGATTGGAGCCATTCCGTGCACGCCCACATGACTGAAAGCCGGCAACTTCCAGGAGGAATAAAGTTAATTTCCCCCAGTAGCCACACTTTCAGTGAGGTGGCTGAACAGCATTGGAACACTATTAACCTACAAGTTAACCTTATATCTGGAGGTTGATGGAGAAACCTACATGTAAAGTTTTAGGAGAAACTCAAGAGGTTTCACACATTTGCCAGTTTTGATTAAATCAGGGAGTCGATCGATCGGAGACAAGAGAAACACAACCAATTATGTCTGTGTCCCAGACTTGTCTGCCCTCAGATGCCTGGTTACAAGTTTTTATTACAAACCACAAAGATAAGAAAAGTGGGAATGGCTTATATTACATTACCTAAAAAGAAAGATAAGTTAGGAAAAACAAAGTCGTAAATTATGTATTCTGCTGTATTCCTTAGGATCTGGCTATATCTAGTTTTACTATACTTTCAGAAACAAAGGAATAGGAAAGCTTTAATACATCTCTATATCAGAGACAACACCCTGTTATTTATAAATAACACTTATAAAGCTAATATTAAAATACAAAATTATCAAAGATATATGAATTGTCTAAATAATAAAGCAAAGTATAAATATTTACCATAACAAGGTTAATAGCCTTTGGGGACATGACAGGTTCCCTTTAAAGCATAAAGATTATTTTAAAGTACTGGAATCATTGCTTTAAAGACGTGAGTCTCTTTTTTTGCAAAGAGAATCATTTGGAGTTCCAAGTATTACTTTAAGTAATTAAGTATTACCTAAACATATGGACATCCGTGAAATAAGGAATTATACTGGATTCTGCTTTTTTAAACTGTTCCCCTCCATAGGTTGGGTTTAGTATTGCCGCTCATTCCAATTTAGGTAATTAGGGCTAAGTTGCACTACCTGATACTGCCTGTGGACAGGAGTGGCGCTGTTTCTTTAAATGATATAAAATAAATAATCCTTTAATAAACAAGTCTGAAAGGGCGTATGTGATGCCTCACGCTGGGTGTCTCATGATTCGGCAGTTATGGTTCACTGGCTATTTTTTCCAATACTTTGAGGTACAAAGACACGAGGATGGATTGCGTTTTCAGCAGCAAAAATAAACTGGTTCTTGGGAGCAGATAAATAACACCTGAAGCCTCATAAATATCCCCACTGGCATTTTATGCATAATTAACAGAGAGCATTGACTGATAACACCATTGAATAGTAATGACACGTGGAGGGCGATCTTTCGCCGGCGTCAGGTGTCTGAATGACGATGTTGGAATCCATGCAATCAGTTGGACGCTGGCTCGGTCATTCTTAGCTGCTGAGTCCTGGTGAGATCTTAAAGGTCTAATTAACACAGACTAGGATCCTCGGCTTCCTCCCTCCTTTATATCTTGCAGACAAAAATGTCCTGTTTGGAGTTAAGTGAAATCTTCTTGATCTTACGCGTTGAATACTAAACAGACCCGTTCTTTTCAAACCTCCCCCTGCCTAAAACCTGCGTGCTGGACATGAGAGTGGAGCAGTAAATTTCCTCCCCTCCCACCACTCGGTGGCCTTCGGAGATCTTTTAGCATTCTAGTCCCGACAGAAATCCTTACTGTACACATCACATTCTCACCCGAGGGAAGCGGGGATGAGTTACAATCTACATGGAAAAACTAGTGGTCTATGGGACTGACTCAGAAACGTACAATGGCTAGAGAGTCTGAAAGATTCTCCAAGGTTATAACATGAAGACCACCAACGATGCTTATGTCACTGTCCACTACTGTGTGAAAATAGATTAATTCCTTCTTCATGATATGTATATTTGCTTAGACTTTTGCAACCATTTTATTTTTTCCAATTGCTTTGTAGTTTTGCAAATAATCTTCATTATGAATCTATCTTCTTCTGCAGACTTACATGTCTCCATAGTTACAGACTACAAACAAACTTGGTGTAGTCTGACTCTGCTATTCAATTTTTCAATCTGTTCACAAATTGTTGGAACACATCTATTGGTTGGGTAAACTCTCTTGGTGCCTACGGAAGGGGTGTCAAAATGAACCCACCACATTGGTTCCCTAAATCGTTGTTTATAGGTTGTCTCTTGAGCTGCTCAGAGCTATGCAGTCTCCTTACTTCCTGGTTTCTAGCAGGTCGGGCTCTCCTCCTTGAATGACAGTTCTGGTGAGTAGCACAGCTGTAGTATTAGTAGAAATATAAAGCTCAGCACAGGTTCTGGTTTAACAGATTCAGCTATCAGTGATTTGAGCTGGAGTGTACCGTCTCTACTGTTCTCACTAGATTTACATATAAAGATAACAATGCATTTGAACAAGCACCCAGCTAAGGAAAGTGATAGCCATGATTAGGAGACCTGCTCTTGAAGCAGCCAATGGTGGTGGCTGGTGATTTAGCAAGATGTATAGCAGCAGCTTGTCAGGAGCTGAGAGGGAGAGAGAGGTGAGCAGCTAGCTGCTGTATAAAAATTAATGTGAGGGTGAGAGGTGGCTGGGAGGATATGAGTAAGCTCTTCTCCTGGAATGTAACTACTGCACACACTCAGCCAGGCTCTGGTAGCTAAGCTTCATGAAAACTAGCTGTACACTATGTAAGATAAAAGCTGTCCTTGCAGGAGAATGAGAGCAGATAGAAAAAGCCAGTCAATTGCAAATCTTCTTATTTTCATGCTAATTAACTAAAGCACTTAAATAACATGAGAATACAGCTTTTAGTTGTTGGATGTATAGTTGATCAGCTTGCAACTAGCTTAGCCCAGCTAAATTGCAAAATGCACCAGTAGGGAAAATTTATAGTCAGATTAAAGATCGAGGCTGGTGGAGTTTGTTCATAGAAGATTAGGCCGAGACCAGTACAGGCAGCTGGAAACTAATGAGGATGAGGTAATAAGATGGGTCGTAAACATAAAAAACAGGTGGGAACACAGATTGGGAGAGTTGGATCGAAACGGACATTGTTGCTTTCTGGAGACCTTTATAAAGCATGAAACCCACAAGCATCAGCTAGAGCCAGGAGCACTCAGCCTGGACTGAACCTTCAAAAAAAAAAACGAGATCTGGTGCATGCACATGGCTGAGGAGCATAGCGTCGTGTCACTGGTGGAAAGCAGTGGCCAGAAGAACAACACTGAGCACCAAAGAGCTTTCAACTTGTCAGTCGAATGGTAAAATTTGGTTTCATGCACCCACGACTAATGTTATTATTAAGTTCAGTGTTGTAGTTTTGAAAGACACCATTCATGTTACCAAATACTGTACTGAAAATGTGGAGAAAAAATGGTGTGGTGAAATGGTGAAAAAAAAATGCAATTCTGCCATTACTCACTTATATAGCGCTATTAATTCCATAGCGCTTTACAGACATTTATATATATAAAAATATATAAAAGAAAAAAACAGAGACAGCACCAGCAATGGAGTCTAGGTGCCAGCGTCCAAGGTAAGATTCAAGCCTTCTATATAGTGAAAAAATAACGGAGGCAGCACACTAATTTAGAAAAGTGAAAAAATAATATTAATTGCCCACATTGGCAACATTTCAGCTCTGGGTATATATTTTTTAATTTATTTTTATTTATTTATTTTTTATTTTACTTATTTTTATTTGATCATTGCAGTGTGGCACCCCAGGTCTGGTTGCCACAGTGGCAGCAATGTCATGTCTGAGAGCAGGTGGGAGGTTCCCTGGTTGGGGACAATTAGCATGCAGCACCTCCTGCCTCAGTCCAGGGAGGGGAGAAACCTGCCCTTTATAAACTGGATCTGGGGCGGGGTTAGAGAGACCAGCTAGAGACAAGTTCCAGTGAAGTTGCAGATAGGGACAGGTCAGCAGCAGGCTGAGGAGTCCCTGTAGGCAGAGGAGGAACACGAGGTCAGGAGGGGAGCTAGAAGAGCTCATCCTGGTTAGAGACTTGCAAAGCCGGACACTGGAGTCCGAGGCTGTGAGGGTTATAAGCCCAGCAGCAGAAAACCACCACGCAGGGGACTTCAAGTCCTCTGGCCCAAGGAAGCCCGGAGGCTCAGCCACATGAGAGGGACCACTACTGTCCTGGAGGGGTGAGAAGTATGGAAGGCCCGAGTCGCCAGTCATACGGGTGAGAACAACACGGTACACTCAGAGACGTGGGCTACCACTACACTACAGCGGGTTAGCCAAGAAAGAGTGAAGTCAGCACGGTAGGCCTACAAACTCCCCCTGACCAGCAGGATTTCCCAGCTGCTCTCAGACTGACCAGGCCTCCATTGTTAACCTGTACTCAGGACGGGTCCCTTAATACCGCCAACAGTAAAGACCCTGAATTGTATGACAGACTCCGTGTGGTTACTGCTGCTGCCGCGCACCATCACCACCAACATTCCTATTTACTGCCCTGAGGCTATACTCCTCCCGTGGGGAGTTATACTACCTCTGCTGCACCCACAACACCAGCCTCAGCGGTCTGCCCTGCAGCGGCGGTTCACTCTGACCGCAATCCACGGGTGGCGTAGTCGGACATTCAGCATATAGACTGCCATTTGGTTTGACCACCCTGGGCACGGACCGGGTCGCCGCCACGGAGACTACAACCCCCAGCATCCACAAAAGGTCCGGTTCCGGGTTCCCACACACACACATGGCCCAGGGGGCGCGTCAGCAGTATATTGTGTAACTGCAGTTCTCCTATGAAGACTTACCCATCTAAATGAATGCAGGCTGCAAACTATTCATAGACTTATTGATAGTCTGTTGCAATATAATTATTAACAACACAATAAGAAATTTGCTCAAAATGCAAAATTCTAGGACCAGATTTCCGGCTTACCATCTTCGGTATTTTCCAAGGAATCCTAAAATCTAATGGTAGACGCCCTCACCATTCTATGCTTACGAAATGTGAGTCCTCCAGCATTGGGTGGGTTAAAGATCTCTCCACACCGGTGATAAATCTGGTTCATGAGTCACTTGGAACGCGTATTAGCTTTGTTTAGAAATAATTACCAAGCTGCTCTTTCATAATTGGTGTCCATTGCTGGAGCTCCCATAGACATTAGATAGGAAGCTTTGTAGAATTTTCTCAGTGGTATTAATTAATTTGAGATCATAGGCCCCGGTAGCCCTTTGAAACTCAACATGTGTGTGAGGCTTAGCTCTAAGAGGTTGGAGATTGTGCTTTCAAAAGAGTTTACTAATTAATAAAGATTTTCCTGTAATTGGGCAAAGATAGGCTATACGCGGGGCTTAGATATTACCATAAAACGCTTGCATTTAATTTGTTACATATCCCTTTTTTCTGTTGAGGAATTATCCCATAAAAGAAGCTTATTTACCTGTAGTGAAACCGATGCAAAATCCTATTATTGCAAGATTTTAGGAGAATTATAATAAGACGGGGAAAAGCTTTGTGATGGTCTTTGCAGGGTGGATGTGCCATATGCTGCCGAGATACTCAGTGGGGAATATGGAGGACTATCACCTATAATATGACCTTTTATTCTATTCTGTGTCATCAGAAAATCACTTATTGTTTAAATCATTTTTACTCTGTTGAATTTATTTTTTAATAATTTTTGACTTTTTTTTTTCCATATCACAATCTGCTTTAAGAATAAAAATGAGAAATCTTGCAATTCTCACACCGGCCACTGGGGCTTTTTTAGACTTTAACTTTCTGTTAACTTAGGAAATGCACATGTACATTAGCAGCGATGATCAGACTCTGACCCTATCTTTTATATTAAAGCATCTAATGAGTGTGTGCAAGGGTCATTGTGAAGGGAAGAGGTCAGCTTTGACCTTGTTGGATCTTGTGTTATCAGCTGTGTATTGAGGTGTTACTGGTCATTATAACTAACAAATAAAGTTGCACTCTGTAACGCTATAGCATGCAAACATGAAATATATGAAATTGAAATTGCATTACTGCTCTAGAAAATAGGAAAAAAACAAAGATACATAGCGTATAAATTGGCCAATTCATGTGTGCCCAGTAGCCACGGAAAGGCGATCATCTTTGCTGGGAACCTATCCTAATGTGATTTCTCTCCTGGGCTGATAGCCTACATTTATATGGGTAGGATAGCATGCAAACATATTTTATATTTGCATACTATAGCGTTATGGTGTAACTTTATTTGTTAGTTATATATGTAGGTGGATAGTCTTAGTTTGCACCTGCTCACACCTGGTCTCTGTTTGGAAGTGATGGTCATTCTTTGATATTTGTATACATAGTCTCTCTGACCGAGCACTCCACCCATCAACCCATAGTTGTTTTAATTACAGCAGGATCCTACCTACCCATATAAACGTAGGCTTCAGACTAGGAGAGAATTCACATTAGGATAGGTTCCCAGCAAAGAAGATCGCCTTGTCATGGCTGCTGGTCATGCATAAATTGGTCAATTGATGTGCTAAGTATCTTCTTTTTCCTATTTTCTAGAGCAATAATTCAATTCCAATTTCATATATTTCATGTTTTCATGCTATAGCATTACATAGTGCAACTTTATTTGTTAATCATATATGGAGATGGCTACTCTTAGCTTGTACTTGTTCACACCTGTTCTCTGTTTGGAAGTGATGGTCAGTCTTTGATATTTTTTTACCGGTCATTATAATCCTGTCTGTGATGATAATGAGCATGTTGAAATTTCTAGGTTCCAGAGCCTCATTCTCATTATCGCGTGGGGGTCCCAGTGGTTGGAAACTCCAGTAGTCAGTAAATTATTCTCTTTCCTATTGATAGGGAATATTTTATTATTTTGGTAATTACCATTTTAAGGCTCAAAATAGTTACTACTAAAGAATAACCTACTGTAACTGAGTCAATCAGCTGATCGCACCGAGTTTCACTCTCAGTATGTAGGCAAACAGATGACTTTGCGGGAAAGCTTACTGGAGGCACTGAGGTTGGTCCATACGCACAAATTGTAGCACATGACGCGCAGAACCATACAGGAGAGTAGTGAATAAACATTATTTTCAGGGTACATGCACATGACTAGGGATGAGCGGACCTGTGGAAGTTCGAGTTCTGTTACCCAAGCCGAACTTTATTCTAAAGTTTAGTTTGGGTACCAGAACTGTACCCGAACTTTTCAACCCATTGAAAACAACGGGGACCCGAACTTTTCAGCAGGAAAAATCTCTCTCTCTTGATTTCTTCCAGAACGCTGAACATTCCAATGGAATTCCGGGAGAATTCCGTGTTCGGTGTTTAGCAGCAGACACTAACTGTCCTGTACGAACCCCAAACTTTTAAGTTCGGGTTCACTCATCTCTACACATGATGACCACATTTTTGGTCCGAATACTGTCCATGAAATTTTTTTTACCATGCACTATTTTTCTTCTGTATTTCGGATGAGACTCAACTATATAAGTCTATGGCTGCGCAAAAAGAAAATGGGATCCCATACATAGCAACCACATTGCATCCGATTTTTAGATACAATTCTTAATATACGAAACTGTGTTTGGTCTTATAAATTTTAAGAACTGAAGATTTTTAAAAATGGATGCCACGAATGTTTTTTCATGGATGAATTTTAGTCACTTACGTGAATTAGATATATGCAGCATACGGGATGCACAGAAGAGATCATCAGAACACGAAATAGGAAGAATATTATGTTAATGGGAAACCTGATGAACGATTCTATTTAAGATAATCACATCGAAATGTTTTACTTGACTCATTTTTGACTGATGCCTTGCAATTTTTTAACAGGAATCGGGGTATACTCACACTAAGCATTTGTTTAGCCTTTTTTTTCTGCTGCAAAGATCTGATCTCTTAGCAGGAAAGAAACTGCAGCATTTTTAATTTATTTTTTGCTGTGTTTTTCAGGACTCCAAAGTTCAGCTTTGCTTCCACCACAGAAGCATGAACACAGGTCACCAATGGCAGTGCATTTACTTACTTTCACACTTTGGTCTGCCATTGAGTTGCTCAGGCATTGTTCAATGTCACACCTTTGTCAGCCACAGTTAGGATTAGTACAGTTAATTAAATTAGTAATGTGTATAAAGTAAACATTGGCCGACCAAGGTGTGAGATTGAGCAATATGTGGTCAGTCAATGTATCATTGTACACATCACTAATTTAATTAAACTGTACTAATCCAAACTGCCATCTCAGGTGACAAAGGCAAAATGGTTTAAACTTGGGAAAATCACAATTAAATGTGTTTCGCATACTGCTGCAATTGCTTTTTTTCACTGAAAACACAGAAAAACCTGATGTCTATGTTCACACTAGGCATTTTGTCAGCGTTTTTTCACCACCCATTACTTTCAATGGGTAAAAAACATTGAAAAAAACGCTGAAAGAAGTGACATGCTCTATTGTGCAAAAAAACATGCAAAGCACAAAATACTGATGACACAATAATCAATGTGTGTGCATGAGATTTTTGAAGTCTCATAGACTTTGCTGGTACTGTAAAATGCATCTGAAAAATTGTATAAAAAAAATGTCATAAAAAAAACTCCTAGCGTGAACATACCCTTAGTCTGAGAAAAATTGATACATCATTAAGTGTCTGTTGTAGATTTTTTTTAATGCATACACAATCCTAAATTCCAAGTCTCTACTCTTGGTTATTGTGGGCAGAGTGGTGGCACGGTGCCCATAGATACATGTTTGCATCCATGTGAACAGGATTGAGTAGACCATCTCAACAGCTTCAGATCCTTGGCAAAGAACAGCACAGGGCTATAATAACCCAGTGCAGCCATCAGAACTCATCCATGACATCTGTCAGCTGGGGCCGCACTCTGCGGGACATGAACCCAATGGTATAGACTGGTGGAGCTCAGTGATAATATGGTATTATTAGGATCGACACAAGATCTTTTCAATATGATGTTAAAACTTGTATCGCGGTGATTAGATTAGTCGTAGATCAGTGGGGTCCAACTTTCGGCCACCCGTTTTTGCAAAGACTGCAGCGCTCGTGTGAACATTGCAGCCTCTTTCATCCATGCTTAATCTGCAGATTAATAGTAGTGCAATGATTACTGACCACCTTACTCCTATTAGTGCGACTACCAAAAGAAAAATAGCTTGTTAGGGGTGTGCAACTGTTCACGGAGCGGTTGCAGTCAGGTCACCATACTGTATACTGCAAAGAAGCGCCGCAGAGCCGTCAATCAAACTGCTGTAATGGTTCTTAGAGAGGGTTAATGTTGTGCTATTTTTCAATTTCTTAATAAAGAAAGCATAGCCCTCCCTGGTCGAAAAATTGCATTCCTGTACCTGATGCTTTAGGCAACTTACCAAAAGCAAACAGAATGAGAGAAGCTAATGCTTTCTGGCTGAGAAGCCTCAGCTCAGTGACTGGAAAGCCAATGTATATTCCATTTCTTTCACCGTGCGGATAATACAGGAGATTCAATGACAGATGGATTCATACTGACCTCTGCCGGAAGGAATGGGCTGAGTGAGTCTCCTGCCAAAGCTAACTTGTTATCATGCTGTGCAGCAAGGCAAGGGGAAGACGAAGAGGAAGCTGGATAAAGAGACATTGAGCCGCGACATTCCCTTACTGTATTAATAATTGATCGGGATGAAAGGTGGTTGTTAGTATTGTGCATGGTGTTGACACTTTCTGGCGGGAAGTGAAAGAGGAAATTCTGCACATACATCATGAAGGAAAAAATAAAGGAAATAAAGAATAACGTATTAGTGTGTTGACGTGAAGACAAAATTATGTCCTATGAAGAGAGCTGTACAAAACGTATCACTTATCCAAAGGACTATCCGGAGAATTGCAGATCAGTGGAGGTCCGGCCCCTACTGTTCCCAAGAATGTGGCTCGAAAATTCTATGAGTGTCACACCTCCATTGCCTATTTAGAGGACTGCTGGAGAAAGCTTGGGTACAGTGCTTGGCTTTTTCTGGCAATATTAAGCTTTTGGCACACAACGTCTTTTTCATGTAGAGTCCACCCAGAATTTACTTGAAAGAGAAACACAAAAGCTCTCCATAAAATGATGTCAAAATGACTTTCTGCGCTCATGTTCTGTCTTACGTCACTACTTTTTACCACTTTAGGCTTTGGAAGCTCGGGAGCGGTTTAAAGAAGTGACATACTCATTCTTATGGTGGCTTCAGATCGGAAGCCACCGGCTATCTTTACTTAGCGGTACAGAGTCAAAGACGCCGCAAGACCAAGGGCAAAACCCAAGTGAAAAGGCCTCGGTAAAGTGACCCTGTCGTTTCCCTAAAGCTGCTTCACTTGTAAAACCTCAGTGGCTGCTCTGGCGTGTAAAGCACACCATCTGCAAATCCCCTTAATGACAAAAAATGCAGACCCATTCTTAAGGTCAGAGATAGTCCCAGTGGTTGGACTCTTACTGATCCGCAAGTTAGGTTATAGGAATAAACTTTTAACAAAGAGCATCTTTGAATGACTATGCAAAACATTGCCAGTCACTCATTTCAGTAAGTAATATTAGTTTGCATAATATTAATACTCCATGAATACTGCTATTTCCCCTTGCAACAGTACAGATGTGTCCTTTGCCTCTCCCCTTTCCTTTCCCTTCCCTTTCCTTTTCATTCCCATCGCTTTCCTTTCTTTTCCTTTCCCTTTCTTTTCTATTCCCTTTCTCTTCCCTTCCCTTTCCCTTTCCTTCCCTTATCTTCCATTTCCTTTCCCTTTCCATTCCTTTCCCTTTCCATTCCTTTCCCTTATTTTTCCTTTCCTTTCCCTTCCTTTTCCCTCTCCTTACCCTCTCCCTTTTCCTTTCCTCACTTTCCCTTCCCTTTCCTATCCCTTTCCATTTCATTTCCTTTCCTCACTTTCCCTTCCCTTTTCTACTTCCATTCCCATCCTTATCCTTTCCCTCCCTTTCCCTTTCTTTTCCCTTTCTTTTTGCTTTCCCTTTCACTTCCCTTTCCTTTCCCTTTCCCTTCCCTTTTCTTTCTATTTCCATTTCCATCCCTTTTCTTTTCCCTTCCCTTTTCTTTCTATTTCCATTTCCATCCCTTTTCTTTTCCCTTCCCTTTTCTTTCTATTTCCATTTCCATCCCTTTTCTTTCTCTTCCTTTCCTTTTCTTTTCCCTTTCCCTCTCCCTTTCCCTCGGAGGTGGTAACCCCTGCGATACCATTGGTGGCCACATGCCCCCGAAGCTGGTAACCCATGGGATGCTACTGGTGGCCACTTTTATATCCTGTAAAGTTTATGAGAAACTATGAGAAAAGAATAAAAAGAATGAGTAAATCGATTAAAGCTATTATCTGTATTTGGAGAGAGCAGCAGAGTTGAAGAGGTTGAGCAGAAGAGGATGGTCATGTAGGGCACAGAGACTATTCTGGCGCACATTTAATCATGTTGCTCAGGGCAGCTGCACCGCTAAACACTGTCAAATCCTCTTCACCTATCAGTCAGTTGGGTGACATGAAGTTTGTGCTGTGATGACAGGTGTTTGCAGCTTTGAGTGATGTGAGTCATCAGTGTGATGCACAATGTCCAGCTGATGCTCCACGACCTTAGATGATAGATCAAAAACAACCTTTAGGCTGAGAACACGCGTCACCCCGATGCCGTTTGCTAATAAATAGGAGCATACCATTGCTTCTTTTCCATAAAAGCTTAGACCTAATTCCAAAGAGATATAGCCATCATGCAAGAATTGTTATTATGGCATTTGCACCCTAAAGGGACACTCCAGAGTTGTCAAGGTATAGGGGTATTGAATGACACAGGGTTCGAAGAGCGCTACACGTGATTCCTTACATCATGCACCACTCTCAAAGCATGGCATATACAGCTCTGATGCACGCCCATGTGTCCATGTATCCACAACAACAGACTAAAGATAAACCCTGCCTGACTATAAAGAGGAAGGATTTCTGCAAAGAGAGAGTTTAGGAAAATTGAAATTTAAAAAAATGAGCAAATTGATATGATGTTAATAGAATTTATATTAAATTTTATGAACTTTTTAGGTCCAAGAGAATTCTTGCAATTTGTGAATAGATTCGTAAAAATCACAAAAAAAGGTCCACTTCCATTTTACACATTGAAGAAGATCCAATCATAACATCAAGCATGATCGCATTGACTTTCCCATAGTGCCTCGCAGCTTTCACATCACATGGTGTAGCACAGCCAGTCTTGAGGGACTATCATAGCCTGTATAAAAGCACAGACAGGGAATGCAGCAGCCATTTTTCGGTGATTTTAGGATAGATATAGCACGTCACAGCTCAGCCATAGAGATAGGAAAAGAACATCCTAAAACATTGGACAAATACTCCAGACAGTAATGGGATGCCACATGTCATTGAGATCAATTAATTTGATTTGATTCGATTTCAGGTTCAATGTGATGTTTTTTAAGTTATGTACATATTTGGGTCTGATTTTCTGATCGATAAATCACTTGTATCCAACAAATGACTGATCTGCCAGTAAAAAGTTCGGAACGGTTTGGGTTCAGATGTAATATTTGAGATGAACACCTGAAAGGAGGATTGCTGAGGAGGGAGGATAGAGGTTTTCCCTTTGGCTGTCTTTGTGACTAATACCGGCACTGACTCTGAGATATTATTAGGGGCTCTGAATTTTGCGAATTTCTGTAGTAATCCTGCAGGAAGGAACATTCACTGATTCTCCACGACATCCACCTTGCCAATTTTTCTCTGTAATAGCCTATTATTGAGAATATGTAGCTGCTGCTGTTACTCGGCATCTTCCTTCTGGCGTCCCCTGTGAGATTCCCATATGCTGCTTGAGCATTTGTGAGGGTGGCAGACAATAGATAAGGGTCAAGAGATTGAAGACACAGACAGGACACATTTTGGGAAGTTCTTAGAAAGTGATGTAAAGTGTCTGCTACTTGTGTGGGTATGAGGTTGTGTTCACATTGCATTTCTCCCTATATTCACACCAGGATTGAAAATGTGATTTTTCCTTTAAAATTTATCCAAAAATCACAGGTGTGTTCAGATGTGTAAGATAATGCAGCTGATTTTGTCTCTTCTTTTTATGGTCCATCCAACAATTTACAAACTTGAGGCATTGGGAAAGCTCACGAGGGCAACACTCAAAGTATCCGTAGGGCACTGTAAACCCCACAAATGTCAAAAACATCAGCAAGCTCTTCTTTTGGGAAAACATAAAGTGCAGCTCTTTCCTATACAGAGGTGTAGTTCCATGCACTACACATTTTTAGACTGGAAGCCATTGGGAGAGGTACTATGTACCACTTTGTGCCTGTTCAGTGGCATACATTGAAGGCGCGCGTCGGGAGTAGTGATGAGAAAATCGATTTGCAACAACTCGAAATTGTTACGAAGTTTCCAAAAACTCAGAAATTGGCAGAATCCTAATACTTTGGGGATTTGATTGGTGCAAATTCATTTTGCTGGAATCTTTATAGAAAGTGGATAAGAAATAATTAATGTTATACTCAACCTGTCATAGACCTGCCCTTCACCGTCTTCTCCTCCCGGTCCTTCTGTTGCTTCAAGATCGGTCTTTGAATTCAGTCCAGATCTTCCGTGAGGTTTGATGCTTTACATACAGTACAGACCAAAAGTTTGGACACACCTTCTCATTTAAAGATTTTTCTGTATTTTCATGACTATGAAAATTGTACATTCACACTGAAGGCATCAAAACTATGAATTAACACATGTGGAATTATATACTTAACAAAAAAGTGTGAAACAACTGAAAATATGTCTTATATTCTAGGTTCTTCAAAATAGCCACCTTTTGCTTTGATGACTGCTTTGCACACTCTTGGCATTCTCTTGATGAGCTTCAAGAGGTAGTCACCAGAAATGGTTTTCACTTCACAGGTGTGCCCTGTCAGGTTTAATAAGTGGGATTTTTTGCCTTATAAATGGGGTTGGGACCATCAGTTGTGTTGTGCAGAAGTCTGGTGGATACACAGCTGATAGTCCTACTGAATAGACTGTTAGAATTTGTATTATGGCAAGAAAAAAGCAGCTAAGTAAAGAAAAACGAGTGGCCATCATTACTTTAAGAAATGAAGGTCAGTCAGTGCGAAAAATTGGGAAAACTTTGAAAGTGTCTCCAAGTGCAGTTGCAAAAACCATCAAGCGCTACAAAGAAACTGGCTCACATGAAGACCGCCCCAGGAAAGGAAGACCATGAGTCACCTCTGCTTCTGAGGATAAGTTTATCCGAGTCACCAGCCTCAGAAATCACAGGTCAACAGCAGCTCAGATTAGAGACCAGGTCAATGCCACACAGAGTTCTAGCAGCAGACACATCTCTTCAACAACTGTTAAGAGGAGACTTTGTGCAGCAGGCCTTCATGGTAAAATAGCTGCTAGGAAACCACTGCTAAGGACAGGCAACAAGCAGAAGAGACTTGTTTGGGCTAAAGAACACAAGGAATGTACAGTGGAAATCTGTGCTTTGGTCTGATGAGTGCTATTTCATCCGGTTTGCGTTTAGTTGGACCATCATTTATTTTTCAACAGGACAATGACCTAACACACCTCCAGGCTGTGTAAGGGCTATTTGACCAAGAAGGAGAGTGATGGGGTGCTACGCCAGATGACTTGGCCTCCACAGTCACCAGACCTGAACCCAATCGAGATGGTTTGGGGTGAGCTGGAATGCAGAGTGAAGGCAAAAGGGCCAACAAGTGCTAAGCATCTCTGGGAACTCCTTCAAGATTGTTGGAAGACCATTTCTGGTGACTACCTCTTGAAGCTCATCAAGAGAATGCCAAGAGTGTGCAAAGCAGTCATCAAAGCAAAAGGTGGCTACTTTGAAGAACCTAGAATATAAGACATATTTTCAGTTGTTTCACACTTTTTTGTTAAGTTTATAATTCCACATGTGTTAATTCATAGTTTTGATGCCTTCCGTGTGAATGTACAATTTTCATAGTCAAGAAAATACAGAAAAATCTTTTAATGAGAAGGTGTCTCCAAACTTTTGGTCTGTACTGTACATTTTGTAGCACATGACCACGTGAGGCCTCATTAGTACCAGAAGATCCGGACCCAAGACAAATTCGAAGACCAAGCTTCAGCGAGCAGAGCACCAGGTGAAGAATTGCATAATCAAAACCTTTGAGATGAAAGCCTAAGACAGGTGTGTGTAATAGTTATTATTTTTTAACTCTTTTCCTGCCATTCCATTTATTATGCATTTGGGGTCTCGAGAGACCTCAGAATATATTATTAGATTTTTCTGAGCCGATTGGATTCCAACCAAATTTTAATTTGATCAAATTGAGTCTGCTCGCCAATCTGAGCGAATCAGTCCTAAATGAATTTTGGGAAACTAATTAATCTCTAGTTGGGAGTATTTACCAACACATTACTCATTACAATTGCAAATAATAAGCTTAAAATGGGTCATGAATAGGGTTGAGTGAGTATGTTCTGTCCGAGTATGCTCGGGCCGAGCTCCGAGTATTTACAGCTGCTCGGTGATAATGTTAAATCGCTCCCGTGTGCATGATTTGCAACTGTTTGACAGTTTTATTACATGTGAGGAATGTGTAAGAAATAGACATTCCTCACATGTAATAAAGCTGTCAAACAGTTGCAAATCATGCACACGGGAGCGATTTAACCTTATCACCGAGCAGCTGTAAATACTCGGAGCTTGGCTCGAGCATACTCGGCGAAAGGGTTAATAGAACATACTCGCTCAACACTAGTCATGAACTCATCATGACTGTATTCTGAACTCCAGTGCAAAATCTCTATCAGGACCCCACTGCCATATGCCAAGTATAACGCTAGTGTCTTTTTATGCAGAAAATAATTCTTTGAGACTTGGCCCTTTAATAGGGACAAGCAGGTACTGCAGTGGCAGTCACAGACAGAAAAGGACCCCTGTGCAAGAACAGTATATGGGCCCTTTAAAGTCTATGACAGACGCTATGTGCTGCTTTGGAGGTGGATGTGGCCCTGTATATCCCTAGAGACAGGCCCTGAATAGGGAGGGGGAGGGGATGAGCACTGGTCTGTCCCCACTATAAACTAAAGACAACAAGAGAGACAAACAAAGGGGGAGAAACTTAGCTTGAGCAGACTCCAGCGAGACACCACTAAACGTCCTCAAAGCACACCAGAGAGGAAGTAAGCAGACTCCTATAGCTGCAAGCCTTCACAAGGGAACATGTGAATATCACTTGCGATCTCCTGCAGCAAACTGACAGTTTTTAACTCCCATGCAAGCGTGTGTCAATTAACAACTGGAGGGAGGTAGCCGCTGGGTCCTAAAGGCAGAAAGTTTAAGAAGGCATCTGCAATGCCAGTCGCAGCGACCTTCTACACACAGATCCAAAGCGACTGTCTGTTACACCTGACAGACCAGTGACAGAATGGACAAAAGCAGAGTGTTAATGGCCTCCTAGATAGTAAGGAGAATGGTGTTGATAGGATGTGCCATGGCTCAAGTGAGTTAACTGGGAACTGTACAATGTGCCGGTTGGGAGTGTGTATATCCCATCCTCTCATAAACTTCACTATAGACCACGTACTGTATCAGGAACCCGCAAAGCTGAATGTAGCACCATAGACATTGCAAATTGGCGACATTGCAAATTGACAACATTGCATTTAATCAAATCCCAATGAACCGCATGCTGTTCCGGTCTCGGAAAACTTTTTGTTTGTCCTCCCGGAGTTTCCTCGCTGTATGTGCTAAACTCAAGTTTCAACAAAGCAAATAGCCTCTTTCTTCCTTTTCTTTTTTTATTATTGTGTAAGGCGAGCCTTCTGAGCCCTCTACTGCCAGACTCGGCGCTTTGAAGCTAGCACACTAGGAGGAAGTAAAGGAACAAAGGGCCGTAGCGAAAGAGCGCTGTGAGTTGGTTGTCTGGAAACAGAAGGGAACTGACAAGGAGCGCCTCGTTTTCAGCAGGGGGCATTTGATCAGCAGTCAGTCTATTTGCCACAAGGCTTGGAATACAACCTGCTATTGTTAGAAGCAGCCTACACGAGCGTGCTCCATCAATCGCCATTGTGTATCGAGGATCCGATCATGAGTCAAAGTGCAATAAAAATAAGCGATTGGATGTTAATGTCAGAAAAGGATTATCTGTATAAGCAAAGTGGCAATGCCCTCAACGCCTCTCCTGCACAATGGTGGCTGCAATGTGCTCCATCCATAGAGAGCTGTGCCAGAAAATACAAGGTTTTCTTACCTTGCAGTAACTATGACTTGGGGAAATCTTTCTACTTTGCTTTCTGTTATTTTTTGATTTTATATGAAATAGTATTTCTTTAGCCTTGGAGAAGTAAATGGTCATCAGCAGTGTCCAAAATCCTGGCAAAGATGGCACTCATTTTCCCTCATTCTAACCATCCTTGGCGTGTACTTGCTACATCTAGTCCATATGTGTTCTCCATGCAGATGTGTTCACTTTTACATTTCTGAAAATTTCATTATAGGCTTTAGTCACCTTTGGGGGGCACTATTTTTTTTTAACTTAAAAACATGCAATTTGGTGCCCAAAAATAATTTTTGCAATTTAAAATTTTGCATTGTTTTTGGTTTTTACAGGCTCTTTGTTTTCCTTCACTTTCAACTTTGATGTGGTGTTTGATTTTAAATAAAAAAAAAGAATTACAAAATCTCACCCAGATTCTCTGTTAACTCATTCTGCAGCCAGGTATAGACAGTGGAGCACACAGGTTATAAAAAGGCAAAGGGTGCAAAGTTTTGTAATAAAATGCAATTGCAAAAATTTAATCTTAGACTCAAATATATATATGCATTTAAGTTAAACCAAAAATATTGCCTCCAAAAGGGGACAACCCTTAAAGAGTCCAATCCCAGCCATAGATTACATGCTTGAGATCAATCTTACCTTTCCATGAATTTTAGTAAGGACTACATGCTAGCAAAAAGTTCAAAAAGACACCACACACATCATAACCGCTGGGCGGCCATATATAAACACATATATCATAAACATCTAACAACAGAGTATCAACATTTTTTTTTTATTATTCAAAGCCACAGTTCACATCATAAGAGCTGGGCGGCCATATATAGAGAAACACATATATCATAAACATCTCCTGACAGAATATTAACATTTGTTTTTATTCGAAGCCACAGCTCACATCATAACTGCTGAGCGGCCATATATAGAGAAACACATATATCATAAACATCTCCAGACAGAGTATCACCATATTTTTTTATTTGAAGCCACAATGCACATCATAGCCGCTATGTGGCCATATATAGAGAAACACATATATCATAAACATCTCCAGACAGAGTATCAGCATATTTTTTTATTTGAAGCCACAATGCACATCATAACCGCTAAGTGGCCATATATAGAGAAACACATATATCATAAACATCTCCCAACAGAGTATCAACATTTTTTTTTTTATTATTCAAAGCCACAATTCACATCATAAGTGCTGGGCGGCCATATATAGAGAAACACATATATCATAAACATCTCCTGACAGAATACTAACATTTGTTTTTATTCGAAGCCACAGCACACATCATAACCGCTGGGCGGCCATATATAGAGAAACGCATATACCATAAACATCTCCAGACAGAGTATCACCATATTTTTTATTTGAAGCCACAATGCACATCATAGCTGCTAAGTGGCCATATATAGAGAAACACATATATCATAAACATCTCCAGACAGAGTATCAACATTTTTTTTTTTTTCATTCGAAGCTGATAATTTCCTACCACTTATCTCATGATATGTAGAGTCAAGGAGAAAGGTACATTTTATATAAGAGTCTTTCTTTCACTATGGCTAACAGATAATTTTTCTCTTATGTTTTTTAGGTCCTTTGAGATTACATTGTGCCTGGGATTCCGTCAGCCAAAGAAGAAGGCAGAAACAGGTGGGAAGTGTTCATTTAAATGCAGAGGTACAAAGCATGACTTTTTTGTTGAAATAATTGTCTCAGGCCCTTAGACAATTACCATCCATGCTAATTAGTAAAAGATTAATTCATCGAGCTTAGCAAGAGCTAAGAGAGACATCTGTTAGCTCAGAAGTTTTATCTTTTTTTTTTCTCTACCCCCCTCCCCCACACAAACTGTAAATATATTAAAAAAAAAAAGGTTAAATGTGTCCTAAAATAGAAACCTAAAAAATTGTATCAGGACATTTATAATTGAAGTTTCAAATTTCACTTCCGGAAAAAAAAAAAAAAGAAAAAGAAAAAAAAAAGAAAAGATATTTACTTATATGTAGAAAAGCTCCATCATAATATCAGCTAAACGTGGAAAACAAAAGACTAATTATTCTATAATTATCTCTCAGCCACGGATGGAAGAATATAAATTGTTTCAGCCTATAATATATATTATTATCCTCCTATCATACTGGGGAATTAAAAATATATATATATATTTTTTTTTGCAAGTCTGAAATGACTTGATAATAGCTTTAAAGTAAAGGGAATGAGATAATCATGGTGAAAATAGATAATTAAGAGGATTAACACTCGAGCTGCTGGAGAAATCCAGGTGTTGGTTTCTATCGTTTTAAGATATTATTTTTCCTATTGTTGCATGCAATTTATTTGTGTAACGTCTTTTGTTTGTTTGTTTTATGACTGATTATACCGTAAACATTCTATGCAATTATGAGCTTTAAAGGGGTTGTCTACCCCTTTTTTTTTAATTTTTAAAAGTGGTCAAACATAGTCACATAAATAATTAGTAATCATCTATAGATCTCCCAGAGCAGGAGACATGGGCACCGCTAGATTGGTTGGTCACCGCCAGTGATGGGCACCGCAGTCTCATGTCAGGAGACCAGTGGGGCTGGAGATATTATAATAATAATACATTATCTTTATATTATTATTAACCCCTTCACAACATCTGCCGTACATGTTGGAAGCAGGTGTATGGAGCGGGCTCACGCAGCGAGCCCGCCCCATATCCGGAAGATGATGGCTGTGTATTACAGCCAGGACCTGCCACTAACAGTCGCGGGTGGAACACTGCACCACCCGTGATTGGTAAACTGTTAAATGCCGTTGTCAATCTCTACAGCTGTTCTTAACATACTCCGGCATGCCATTCTCTCCACCCATCGGCGCGCCCCCGAAACATGATTGCAGGCCATCGATTGATTGTCATAACAGCCGGGGGGTCAGCTAAAGACCCCCCGTGTCTGCAATACGGAGCTCCTTTGAAACTCTGCCGGTGGCCGAGCTATAAAGGAGACCGTGATTTCTGCTATTCCTCTGTGGCATTACTGTATATGGAACAAGCGGACGATCGCATCTTCAAGTCCCCTAAGGGGACTAACAATAACAGTGAAAAGTAAAAAAAAGTTAAAAAATATGAAACAAATTTAAAAAAAACTAAAAGTTCAAATCACTCCCCTTCTCCCCGATTGAAAATATATATATAAAAAATACACATATTTGGTATCGCCGCATTAAGAAGAGTCCAATCTATCAAAGTATAAAAAACAATTAACTCGATTGGTAAACTAAAAAGTTTCTAAAACGCCAAAAATAAGTAATTTTGGTCGCCGCAATGCCACACAAAAGGCTGTAACAAGCGATCAAAAAGTCACATCTATCCGAAAATGGTATTGATAAAAACATCGTCTCGCCCCACAAAAAAATAAGCCATCACACAGCTACATTGGATGAAAAATAAAAAAGTTACGGGTCTTGGAAAATGGTGACACAATCCAAAAATTTTTTTTTTTGTGCAAATTTCTAATTTTTTTTTACCACTAAAATAATTTAAAAAATGGACTTCTTTGGTATCATTGTAATCATAATGATGAAGAGAATCCTATTGCAAGGTTATTTTTACCACAAAATGTACAAAACAAACAATTCTCAAAAAACAATGTCAGAATTGCATTTTTTTTTTACAATTTCACCACATTTGGATTTTTTTTCCCATTTTCAGTACAATATTTGGTAAAATAAATGGTGTCATTCAAAAATACAACTTGTCCTGCATAAAACAAGCTCTCATATATCTATGTGGAAAGAAAAATAAAAGAGTTACGGCTCTGGGTAGAAAGGGAGGAAAAAAACGGAAATGAAAAAATGGAAATTAGCCGCAGCGTGAAGGGGTTATTAATAATAATAATAAAAATAATAATAATAATAATAATTTTATTATTTATACCATAATGGGCAATTAAAAAAAAAAAAAACTCCTTTTAATACTACATCCAGAAAACCTCATTTTATAACTATTATTACATGTATGGACAATGGGCTGAGACCCCCTCTCTAGAGCAGAGACAATGCAAAGTCCAACCCTTGTATTACACACTTATCCCCCTGATGTCCCCCAGTGATAACAGCCAATCATGGGGTTAAAGAAGCCAGATGGTGTCTGGTGGCTCTGATGCAAGAAAATGTCACCAAGGTATGAAATCCCCTCCAAGGCACCTTAAGATTAATCAATCGCAACTGCCGTAGTGCATCAGATAAGGATTGGTTTCTCCTGGACCTCACGGTCTCTGCTATGGTTGGAAAATATATTGCATGAGTTTTTGGTCTTGTTTGGTAAAGTTGGTTCCTTGGACGGCTAGGCTGACCCTGTTGAGTTGACCGCATTACTATTTTATCTTGTTCCATCATACATAGATGACAATGGAGTTCACCGAGCTTTATTGGTGAAGTATAGATTCATAACCTGGATCAATATTCTCCCAATAGAGATGATATATAATACGCACATCTGTGTCCTTCTTTGCCTTTCCTCTTGGGCTGACACATCCTCATTACTAGCTTTAGATGAAAACAAAAAAAAAACAGTAAATAAATTCTATGATTTTGGAATACTCTGTTGGGATATAGTTATCCTATATGTCTCTATTTGTGGCCACCTAGTGGTTGTGATGGGGATTGCAGCCTCTTGTGGGTTTTGCCATCTGTTGAATCATGTATTGAATTTGTATCATGGAAAATTGGGGAATTTGGAAAATTTATATAAAGCTAAAAGTGCACAAATTGGTAATACATAATGTGAATGCATATTTTCCCTATAGAAGTCATTGATGTCATATATATGGAAAAGTAATAGAGTATTCACGGGGAAGACACTGATCCATAATATGGTTGGTCATAAAAACATCTGTTTTAAATCTATCATCTATCTATCTATTATCCATCTATCTATCTATTATCTATCTATCTATCTATCTATCTATCCCTCTATCTATCTATCTATCTATCTATCTATTATCCATCTATCTATCTATTATCTATCTATCTATCTATTATCTATCTATCATCTATCTATCTATTATCTATCTATCTATCTATTATCTATCTATCATCTATCTATCTATTATCTATCTATCTATCTATTATCTATCTTTTATCTATCTATCTATCTATCCCTCTATCTATCTATCTATCTATCTATTATCTATCTATTATCCATCTATCTATCTATTATCTATCTATCTATCTATTATCTATCTATCTATCTATCTATTATCTATTATCTATCTATCTATTATCTATTATCTATCTATCTATCTATCTATTATCTATCTATCTATCTATCATCTATCTATCTATCTATCTATTATCTATCTATCTATCTATCTATCTATTATCTATCTATCATCTATCTATCTATCTATTATCTATCTATCTATCTATCTATCCATCTGTCTATCTATCATCTATCTATTATCTATCTATCTATCTATCTATCATCTATCTATCTATTATCCATCTATCATCTATCTATCATCTATCTATAATCTATCTATTATCTATCTATTATCTATCATCTATCTATCATCTATCTATTATCTATCTATCATCTATCTATCTATCTATCTATTATCTATCTATTATCTATTATCTATCTATTATCTATCATCTATCTATCATCTATCTATTATCTATCTATTATCTATCTATCTATTATCTATCTATTTATTATCTATCTATTATCTATCTATCTATTATCTATCTATCTATCTACCATCTATCTATCTATCTATCTATTATCTATCTATTATCTATCTATCATCTATCTATTATCTATCATCTATTATCTATCTATTATCTATCTATCTATCTAACTATTTATCTATTATCTATCTATTATCTATCTATCTATTATCTATCTATCTATTTATCTTTTATCTATCATCTATCTATCTATTATCTGTATATTATCAATCTATCTATTATCTATCTATCTATCTATCTATTATCTATCTATCATCTATTATCTATCTATCTATTATCTATCTATCTATCATCTATTTATTATCTATCTATCATTTATCTATCTACTATCTATCATTTATCTATCTATTATCTATCTATTATCTATCTATCTAATATCTATTATCTATCTATTTATTTATCTATGTATCCATATATCTATCTATGTTCTATACATAGAAATATATAGCATCACCTTTAAGAAATGAGGGTGCAGAGCCTCCCTGGTACATACAGTACTGAACCATCCAGCTATAAAACAAAAACTGGAGGCCGCCCATCAAAAGAGTTTACAAAAGTTGATTTTTTTATGCAATATGTGAACCTTTTTCAAGCAGAAAAAATGGAAAGTGTCAGAGTAATAGAGGATCAGACTACATAAAGGATTTGTTTGCAGTCTGTTACCATGGTCACATTCAAGTCTGCATGGGAGCTGGATGCACAAAACGGTAAATGCATGTCAGCACTGAAAAACAGTTTTTACTAAGTCTAGAGTACATCCCTGCAACTAGAAAGTGATGAACTAGCTTGATATCTTCCGGTTTCTTTGCCTCTTATTCCCAGTTTGCTGTGATGTAGGACGCAATCTGCAGCGACAGACCGGCTCTGACACAAGCAGTTAAAGAATATTTTACAATTTTGCAAACAATCCTCTGGTAATTACCATCTGAGGCGGATTAAAATCAGCTTTCCTGCTAATAAACATAAAGCGCCTTCTTATTTCCGTCATGATCAGCTTGTAGAACCTGAGATAATTACCGCGACGGAAGACGCTTCCCTGATGTCTGTGCGTCTGTGTATCGGGGGGTGGTAGGGCTGTGTTATGGGGGGACGCATTTGAGAACGGTTCGCAGTCCAGTAAGCACACAACTACACAATGCACCTTTGTTGGTGTTAAGATTCCTTTTGATGTTCAGAAGACAACTCTCTCGAATAAGATTTTTTCCCCAGGCGGTACAATCTTGCAGATTTAACTGCTTTACAATCCTTCAGAATTTATCAGATGCTCTATTCTCATCCAGAACATTTCATTTTATAAGCACTAAAAAAAAAAGACAGAAATAACATCTCTAGTGACATAAACATTAAGTAAACTGATAAGGCTCGGTGCACATCACGCAAGGTTGGAGGTTTATATTGGGAGAATTGTGACGACATACACAGATGTGTCCTTACTTTTTCTCTTGGCTCAACATATCCTGAGATGAGAAAAAGAAAGAAAAGAACCGTCCATAGAGTCCCAAGTAGAGATGAGCGGTGTTCGACTAGAACTGTTCGCCAATCTCAAATTCGAGCTGTTTTGGGCGGTGTTCGAGTTGTTCAACGAACCCGAACGATTTGCAAAAAATTCGGCTGTTCGAGGTTATGTTCGATAACTGTTCGTGCACCAAAAGCGTGTCCTGCATGTCTGGCGCTATTTAGAGCACCAATCATGCAGGGATTGTCTGCCACTCACTGTAATGCCACAGCCATGGTGGTTGTGGCATTACAGTGATTGCCCAAATCGATGGGAACAGTGCCAACAGTGAAACATGAAAAGCCGGTAATTCAGCAGCGGCATACACCGGTAGCCGACAATTTAGAACCGAAAGAATAGAGCTTCACACATAGATTAGATAGATATAAACATGCCAATCACATATATAATAAGTACAGTGACAGTGTTGCTTACTGTACTTGTCATTTAGTGTAAAGGATTTATCAAAAAAAATAATAGTGTTTTCATGCACCGTCTCTTTACAAAAGCCGGCCGGCAATTCAGCAGCGGTACCCGACAATTTATAACAGACAGAATAGAGCTTCACACATAGATTAGATAGATAGAAACATGTCAGTCACATATATATGAAGTACTGTGACAGTGTTGCTTACTGTACTTGTCATTTAGTGTAAAGGATTTATTAAAAAAAATAATAGTGTTTTCATGCACCGTCTCTTTAAAAAAGCCGGCCGGCATTTCAGCATCTGTACCCGACAATTTAGAACAGAAGGAATAGAGCATCACACATAGATTAGATAGATAGAAACATGTCAGTCACATATATAAGAAGTACAGTGATAGTGTTGATTACTGTACTTGTCATTTAGTGTTAAAATAAAGGATTTATTTAAAAAAAAATTGGCGTGGGGTTCCCCTTAATTTTAGTCTCTAGCGGAGGTTAAGCAGACAGCTGGGGCAGATGTTTGAAGCCTGGGAAGGGGGTAATATCCACGGAGCTTCCCAGGCTACTAATATCAGCCCCCAGCGGAATACCTAGCCTTTACTAGCTATTAAAATGGGGGACCCCCCCAAAAAAATGACGTGGGGTCCCCTCTATTTTAATAGCTAGCAAAGGCTAGGCAGACAGCTGGGGGCTGATATTAATAGCCCAGGAAGGGTGCCATGAATATTGGCCCCCTCCCAGGCTAGAAACACCAGCCGTCATCCGCCCCAGAAATGGCGCATCCATAGGATGCGCCAATTCTGGCACTTAGCCTCGCTCTTCCCACTGCCCTGTAGCGGTGGCAGTGGGGTAATAGGGCTGGGGTTGATGTCAGCTTATAATGCCAGCTGACATCAAGCCCAGGTTAGTAATGGAGAGGCGTCTATAAGACACCCCCATTACTAACCCCATAGCCAAAGTTAAAAGAAAACACAAACACCCAGAATAAAGTCCTTTAATTGAAATAAAGACACAATCCTTTATTGTTCTAAATTAAACCATACTTACCACCACGCCCATTCCAGCTGAAGCCAACGATCTCCTGCAATAAAAGTAAAATAATAAAGCAACCTCATCCTTACCTTTCCATGGTTCCCAGGACAGCTTCAGCTCTGCTACATTGAGATGACAGGCTGGACCGCAGCAGAACGCTGCCATCCAGCCTGTCATCCCGCAGACACTGAGAAGCGCAGGCTTGCTTGCGCTCCTCAGTGTCTCGCTGTGACGGCATAAAGATGAGCCGACAATGAACTCGGCTCAGCTCATGCACGTCACTGACAGCGTGGGAGAATTCTCCTGCACTCAGCGCTTCAGCGTGAGAATTTTCCCACGCTGTCAGTGACGTGCATGAGGTGAGCCGAGTTCATTGGACATGAATGAGCTCACCTCATGCACGTCACTGACAGCGTGGGAAAATTCTCACGCTGAAGCGCTGAGTGCAGGAGAATTTTCCCACGCTGTCAGTGACGTGCATGAGGTGAGCTCATTCATGTCCATTGAACTCAGCTGACCTCATGTACGTCACTGACAGCGTGGGAGAATTCTCACGCTGAAGCGCTGAGTGCAGGAGAATTCTTCCACGCTGTCAGTGACGTACATGAGGTGAGCTGAGTTCATTGGACATGACCTCGGCTCATCTGGATGCCGTCACAGCGAGACACTGAGGAGCGCAAGCATGCCTGTGCTTCTCAGTGTCTGCGGGATGACAGGCTGGATGACAGCGTTCTGCTGCGGTCCAGCCTTTCATCTCGATGTAGCAGAGCTGAAGCTGTCTGGGAACCATGGAAAGGTAAGGATGAGGTTGCTTTATTATTTTACTTTTATTGCAGGAGATCGTTGGCTTCAGCTGGAATGGGCGTGACGGTAAGTATGGTTTAATTTAGAACAATAAAGAATTGTGTGTTTATTTCAATTAAACGACTTTTTTCTGGGTGTTGTGTTTTTTTTAAATACTTTACTAGAAATTCATGGTGGTCATGTCTAATATTGGCGTGACCCCATGAATTTCGGGCTTAGGGCCAGCTGATAATGCCAAGCTGGCCCTAACCCCTTTATTACCCAGTGAGCCACCGCACCAGGGCCCTGGATGAGTTGGGTACAGCGCCAGAAGATGGCGCTTCTATGAACGCGCCATTTTCCGGGGTGGCTGCGGACTGCAATTTGCAGCTGGGGGGACCCAGAAAGCTTGGGCCTCCCTGCGCTGCAGATTTCAGCCCCCAGCTGCCTAGTTGTACCTGGCTGGACACAAAAATAGGGCGAAGCCCCACGTATTTTTTTTTTTAATTATTTCATGAAATTCATGAAATAATTAAGAAAAAAAGGGCTTCCCTATATTGTTGTGTCCAGCCAGGTACAAATAGGCAGCTGGTGGTTGGGGGCAGCCCGTTCCTGCCTGCTGTACCTGGCTGGACACAAATATAGTGCGAAGCCCCACGTCAATTTTTTTTAAAATTATTTCATGAAACTAGATGGTGGCCCGATTCTAACGCATCGGGTATTCTAGAATATGTATGCGGCAGACCCGGCGCAATCAGCAGAGCGGTGTTTAAATTTGGCGCCAAAATCGCTGACTGGTCGCGGCCAGCAACCGCGACCAATCAGCAAAGCGGTGTTGAAATTTGGCGACTATATCACTGATTGGTCACGGCCGGCGGTCACGACTAATCAGCAGAGCGGGGTTTAAATTTTGCGCCAATAATGCTGATAGGTTGTGGTCACGACCAATCAGCAAAGCGGTGTTTAAATTTGGCGCCAATAATGGTGATTGGTCACGACCTCGACCATTCAGCAGAGCGGTGTTTAAATTTGGCGGCAACAATGTTGATTAGTCGCGGCCGGCGGTCACGACCAATCAGCAGAGCGGGGTTTAAATTTGGCGCCAATAATGCTGATTGGTCGCAATCGCCGGCCGCGACCAATCAGCAGAGCGGTGTTTAAATTTGGCGTCAAAATCGCTGATTGGTCGCGGAAGGCAACTGTGACCAATCAGCAGAGTAGGGTTTAAATGTGGCGCCAATACTGCTGATTGGTCGCGGCCGGCAACCGTGACCAATCAGCCGAGCAGGGTTTAAATTTGGCGCCAATACTACTGATTGGTCGCAGACCGCGACCGCGATCAATCAGCAGAGCGGTGTTTAAATTTGGCGCCAATAATGCTGATTAGTCGCGGCCGGCATCCGCGACCAATTAGCAGAGCGGGGTTTAAATTTGGCGCCAATCTCGCTGATTGGTCGCGGCTGGAGTCCGCGACCAATCAGCAGAGCGTTGTTTAAATTTGGCGCCAAGCTCGCTGATTGGTCGCGGCCGCTATTTAAATGTGGCGCCCAAATCGGTGATTGGTCGCGGGCAGCGCCAGTGACCAATCAGCGATTTTTAACACAAATGTCCGGACCTTTGTAACACCATGCGGATACTGTGGGGACATCAGTGAGTAGGGTTGTGAAGGGAGGACCGGGGAGCGGCGCTGCGGGTCAGGATACTTCTGCTGCGAGCGCCCGCTCATGTCCCGGGTTCTCGCAGCGGAAGTATCCGCACAGGCAGCGCCGCTGACATCCATGCGGCTAGGGTGTCAAGGGAGGATCGGGGAGCGGCGCTGACATCCAATTGGTCGCGGCCGCTATTTAAATGTGCGGCACAAATCGGTGATTGGTCGCCGTCTTGACCGCGACCAATCACTGATCTTGCCGCCAAAGTTAAACACTACTGTGCTGATTGGTCGCGGACGCTGCCCGCGACCAATCACAGATTTGTGCGCCAAATTTAAATATCGGCCGCGACCAATCACCGATCTTGGATCCACATTTAAACAATGCTGTGCTGATTGGTCGGGGCCGATATTTAAATGTGGCGCCCAAATCGGTGATTGGTCGCGGTCTTGGCGCGCGACCAATCACTGATCTTGCCGCCAAAGTTAAACACTACCGTGCTGATTGGTCGCGGACGCTGCCCGCGACCAATCACCGATTTGTGCGCCAAATTTAAATATCAGCCTCATGCACGTCACTGACAGCGTGGGAAAATTCTCCTGCACTCAGCGCTTCAGCGTGAGAATTCTCCCACGCTGTCAGTGACGTACATGAGGTGAGCTGAGTTCATTGGACATGAGCTCACCTCATGCACGTCACTGACAGCGTGGGAAAATTCTCACGCTGAAGCGCTGAGTGCAGGAGAATTTTCCCACGCTGTCAGTGACGTGCATGAGATGAGCTGAGTTCATTGTACATGACCTCGGCTCATCTTTATGCCGTCACAGAGAGACACTAAGGAGCGCAAGCATGCCTGCGCTTCTCAGTGTCTGCGGGATGACAGGCTGGATGGCAGCGTTCTGCTGCGGTCCAGCCTGTTATGTGAATGTAGCAGAGCTGAAGCTGTTCCTGGGAACCATGGAAAGGTAAGGATGAGGTTGCTTTATTATTTTACTTTTATTGCAGAAGACATTGGCTTCAGCTGGAATGGGCGTGATGGTAAGTATGGTTTAATTTAGAACAATAAAGAATTGTGTGTTTATTTCAATTAAAGGACTTTATTCTGGGTGTTGTGTTTTTTTTTTAACTTTCACTATGGGGTTAGTAATGGGGGTTTCTTATAGACGCCTCTCCATTACTAACCTGGGCTTGATGTCAGCTGGCATTATAAGCTGACATCAACCCCAGCCCTATTACCCCACTGCCACCGCACCAGGGCAGCGTGGAAGAGCGAGGCTAAGTGCCAGGATTGGCGCATCCTATGGATGCGCCATTTCTGGGGCGGCTGACGGCTGGTGTTTCTAGCCTGGGAGGGGGTCAATATTCATGGTACCCTTCCTGGGCTATTAATATCAGCCCCCAGCTGTCTGCCTAGCCTTTGCTAGCTATTAAAATAGGGGGGACCCCACGTCATTTTTTTGGGGGGGTCCCCCATTTTAATAGCTAGTAAAGGCTAGGTATTCAGCTGGGGGCTGATATTAGTAGCCTGGGAAGCTCCATGAGTATTACCCCCTTCCCAGGCTTCAAACATCTGCCCCAGCCGTCTGCTTAACCTCCGCTAGAGACTAAAATTAAGGGGAACCCGACGCCAATTTTTTTTTTAATAAATCCTTTATTTTAACACTAAATGACAAGTACAGTAATCAACACTATCACTGTACTTCATATATATGTGACTGACATGTTTCTATCTATCTAATCTATGTGTGATGCTCTATCTTTCTGTTCTAAATTGTCGGGAACAGATGCTGAATTGCCGGCCTGCTTTTTTAAAGAGACGGTGCATGAAAACACTATTATTTTTTTAAATAAATCCTTTACACTAAATGACAAGTACAGTAAGCAACACTGTCACTGTGCTTCTTATATGTGTGACTGACATGTTTCTATCTATCTAATCTATGTGTGATGCTCTATTCCTTCTTGTCTAAATTGTCGGGTACCGGTGTATGCCGCTGCTGAATTGCCGGCCGGCTTTTTTAAAGAGAGCATCTTCTGAGCAGTTTGTCAGCTTTTGGACACCTTTGAAGGTGTTTTCTATGTGTTTCTATGTGTTTTTGTTTGCCTGCCATTGGTTTTAACGATGTTCGACGGTGTTCTAAGGTGTTCGACGAACAGTTCGACGAACAGTTCCTCGAACATCCCGGTGTTCGACGAACCGAACCGAACCCGAACACTACGGGGGTGGCTCAACACTAGTCCCAAGTATCAAATATGGTGAATAGTTGTATATTTATTAATGACAGGTGACAACAGATAGATAGCAGACCAAATACATAATGATACAATGATTAAAAACATCTAAAAACAGGGGCGCATGTCCGGATGATATACAGAAAGTTGATGTTGGGAACAAATATTAAATAAATAATAAATAAATAAATAATCAAATAAATAAGTCACAGATGTATATATAAATACATACAGGTAACCAGTGCACAAACAGTGTAGTACACCGAAGAAAATATACAATATATAAAGTGCAAATGCATCTAATGTCTCCCTCTCTCACCAAGAGAATGTACGGAGTATATGATATATAGTGTATAGTATATCAACATCAATCTCTCCACACATGTGCCAAATTGCACAATGTATGTCACACACCAATATAGTGGAGGGGAGAGGGAGAAAAATCCATATGGTAAACAATTGCCACAAAAAATAGTCCAAGATACATCTGTGATAGAGTGGAAGACAGTGCAACAATGTGCACATGGAATGTTCAATGTTCATTGAACCACATAGTTGGCATATATCAGAAGTATCAAATACTTACAAACAATACAATGGATTGTTCCCAAAACCGGACAGCGTCCACCCCGATGCGCGTTTCGGCAAGCGCCTTCGTCAGGGCCACCCAGTGGTAATAATGTAAATTGCAATGTACCAAGGCTTTTTCTAGCATGTTATGACATGGTATTGAATTGGATTGGGAGATGCTTATGCTATATATGGTTATATTCATGGCCGTCCAGTGGTAATAATGTAAATGTCAGCCTGTTAACTGCTTTGCTAGCATGTTATGATACGGTATTGAATTGGATGTTATTTATGCTATATATGTCAATGTGTGGCCACCCAGTGGAGATGATGGGAATTGCATGTTATAATATGGTGATGAATTGGGTGTTGTTTATGCTTTATATGTCAATGTGTGGCCATCCAGTGGAGGGTATGGGAATAGCATGTTATGATATGATATTGAATTTTGTGTTATTTGTGCTATATGTGTCAATGTGTGGCCATCCAGTGGAGGGTATGGGATTAGCATGTTATGATATGATATTGAATTTTGTGTTATTTCTGCTATATGTGTCAATGTGTGACCACCCAGTGGATGTGATGGGGATTGCATGTTATAATATGGTATTGAATAGGATGTTGTTTATGCTATATGTCAATGTGTGGTCACCCAGTGGTAGTAATGGGAATTGTATGTCATGATATAATATTGAATGTTGTGTTGTTTGTGCTAAATTTGTCATATATACAGTCTTTTGTCCTCCTACAGCCGAATGGGGCCTATAGCACATAATTGAAATGTGTTTCCATTCTAAGTAACTTGGGTTTTGTGCGTAAGGCAATAAGAAAAATGTTATATCAGGTTCTTTTTTTATTAATATTTAATATTTGCTGAAAAACTCTGCAGTGATTTTTCAATATCTTTAAAAAAGATATTTCACCAAGTTTTTCACGTTGAACTGAATACAAGACGTAATAGGCACTGCAGAGCAAAATAAAAAAAATTTGAAAAAAAATTGCTTCTGTTTCAGAGATATTAGTGATCAAAGTACTTGGCACCTAAACAGTTATTTTTTTAAAAAATCCAAATGAGCATTACCAGAGAGATTTTACTGGGGGCGTGTACTTCTTCCTTGTTCTGATACTCACTGATCATAAGTGGCAGCAACACATCAAGGAAAGAACAAGCCCCCATAATAGCATTGATAAATAGTCTGCTCTCCTTACTGCAATGTGATGATATTTGCTGGAGCACAGCAGACCCAAGTGTGAGTAACTGATCGCTTTCAGTTCTCATCAATGGCAGTCAGTGTGGGGGGAGGCGAAGTACTCCAGAAGTTGAGACTACATGTACTTTGAAAGACTGGAAAGCAGGAGAAAAAATATAAAGGTCCACACGAACTTCCTGTAAAAAAAAAGACATGTTCCCACTTCCTGTAGAGATTAAAAGACCCATCACCCACTTCCTATAGAAACAAAAAAAACACCCTTTCTTCCTGTACAAAAGCAAAGACCATAACACTTCCTGCAAAGAGACAAAGAACCCCATCACTTCCTGTAAAGAGACAAAGAACCACGCCACTTCCTGTAAAGAGACAAAGAACCTCGTCACTTCCTGTAAAGAGACAAAGAACCCCGCCACTTCTTGTAGAGATATAGACCCACACTTCCTTTAAAGTGACAAAGCCCCCCATCACTTCCTGTAAAATACAAAGAACTGTAGCCAAGTCCATTAAAGATACAAAGCCCCCTGCCACTTCCTGTTAAGATAAAAAGCCCCCGCCACTTCCTGTAAAGATACAAAGCCCCCTGCCACTTCCTGTAAAGATACAAAGCCCCCGCCACTTCCTGTAAAGATAAAAAAAACCTGCCACTTCCTGTAAAGATACAAAGCCCCCTGCCACTTCTTGTAAAGAGACAAAGAACCCCATCACTTCCTGTAAAGATACAAAGCCCCCTGCCACTTCCTGTAAAGAGACAAAGAACCCCATCACTTCCTGTAAAGATACAAAGCCCCATGCCACTTCCTGTAAAGATACAAAGCCCCCTGCCACTTCCTGTAAAGAGACAAAGAACCTCGTCACTTCCTGTAAAGAGACAAAGAACCTCGTCACTTCTTGTAGAGACATAGACCCACACTTCCTTTAAAGTGACAAAGCCCCCCATCACTTCCTGTAAAGATACAAAGAACTGTGACTAAGTCCATTAAAGATACAAAGACCCCTGCCACTTCCTGTAAAGATAAAAAGCCCCCTGCCACTTCCTGTAAAGATACATATCCCCATTCCACTTCCTGTAAAGATACAAAGCCCCCGCCACTTCCTGTAAAGATTAAAAAAAAACTGACACTTCCTGTAAAGATACAAAGCCCCCTGCCACTTCCTGTAAAGATAAAAAGCCCCCTGCCACTTCCTGTAAAGAAAAAAAGAACCCCGTCACTTCCTGTAAAGATAAAAAAAAACCTGCCACTTCCTGTAAAGATACAAAGCCCCCTGCCACTTCTTGTAAAGAGACAAAGAACCCCATCACTTCCTGTAAAGATACAAAGCCCCCTGCCACTTCCTGTAAAGAGACAAAGAACCCCATCACTTCCTGTAAAGATACAAAGCCCCATGCCACTTCCTGTAAAGATACAAAGCCCCCTGCCACTTCCTGTAAAGAGACAAAGAACCTCGTCACTTCCTGTAAAGAGACAAAGAACCTCGTCACTTCTTGTAGAGACATAGACCCACACTTCCTTTAAAGTGACAAAGCCCCCCATCACTTCCTGTAAAGATACAAAGAACTGTGACTAAGTCCATTAAAGATACAAAGACCCCTGCCACTTCCTGTAAAGATAAAAAGCCCCCTGCCACTTCCTGTAAAGATACATATCCCCATTCCACTTCCTGTAAAGATACAAAGCCCCCGCCACTTCCTGTAAAGATTAAAAAAAACTGACACTTCCTGTAAAGATACAAAGCCCCCTGCCACTTCCTGTAAAGATAAAAAGCCCCCTGCCACTTCCTGCAAAGAAACAAAGAACCCCGTCACTTCCTGTAAAGATACAAAGCCCCCTGCCATTTCCTGTAAAGAGACAAAGAACCCCGTCTCTTCCTGTAGAGACATGGACCTACCCACACTTCCTTTAGAGTGACATAGCCCCCCATCACTTCCTGTAGATATACAAAGTACTGTGACCAAGTCCATTAAAGATACAAAGCCCCCTGCCACTTCCTGTAAAGATACAAAGCCCCCTGCCACTTCCTGTAAAGATACAAAGCCCCCTGCCACTTCCTGTAAAGATAAAAAGCCCCCTGCCACTTCCTGTAAAGATAAAAAGCCCCCTGCCACTTCCTGTAAAGATACAAAGCCCCATTCCACTTCCTGTAAAGATACAAAGCCCCCTACCACTTCCTGTAAAGATACAAAGCCCCCTGCCACTTCCTGTAAAGATAAAAAGCCCCCTGCCACTTCCTGTAAAGATACAAAGCCCCCTACCACTTCCTGTAAAGATACAAAGCCCCCACCATTTCCTGTAAAGATAATAGGTACAGCAAAACATGCAAATCAATCACTTAAATAAAAAATTAAACGGACACACACAACACTCATATATAATCTCTAGTTCTCTACATCAAATGGCAGGGATTCTGCAGACCGGATCCCCACCAATCACCAATTGATTTCCAACAATCTTAAGATGCTTGGAACCCCTAAGATTATTCCTTTCATTTACCCTGGAGATAAACTTCAGACTTTAATCTTTCCAACTAAACCAGAAATTATTAAATCTTTTCATAATGTACAGTGCCCGTTGCTGTGATTTACCGTCTGTAAGAGGCTGAAGGTCACAGAACATTCTCCTCACCTCGCATGACCCGACTTTCTCCGCTTTGTATCTATTTTTTTATCATATGCTTTGCCGCGTATCGAATAGCGGCTGATGGTGGGATTTCTTCCCTTCTGCCCACGCCTGCAAGGTTGTTGTTGCTTTTGAAAAGGATTTTACACTTCAGCAGCTAACAGCAGATGAGCTGTTGCTTTTATGTCCATCCAGCACAATTGGGGATCTGATGAAAAGTGCACTGGAAACCGAACCAGGGAATTATCACCGGAGACCGTGGATGGGAAGACTGTAGAAAGACCTTGATATACGCACACGTTCCTTGTGTCACTGGCCAGTCTGCCTCATAGTATCTATAAATGATTGCTGCTTTATTTCATTTCTTATCGGCAGGAGAATTTATGATATCAAGTATCATTTTCAACAGACAGATAAAATGCTAGTGGTGGCAATAAACTTACTGAGAAGTACTGGGTCTCCACACACATAAAAATGGAACTTTTTGTTTTTATATATTAGAGATTATCACATGCATCTATCTAAAGATTGGACTCTTTAAAGCTAGAGAGAAAATGACTCTAGAGAGAGATCCAAAGCAAAATCAAAACTGGGCACCCTATCCTGGTATGGTGGCTCCAAAAACTCTGATAATCTGGTTCCATGGAGCTCATCATTCAAATATCCAACATTACTTAAGCCATGAGTTGAAATGAGCGAACCCGAACAGTAATGCTTTGGGTTCGTACCAATTCGAACACGGACTTCTCCTGGAGGTTCGGTTTACAGTTCAGGAGTCCAGAGAGAGAAAGAACGAGAGAGAAAAGAGCTTTGAAGTTCGGGTCCCAATTGATTTCAATGGGGTTGGGGTTCAGGTTCAAGTTCGGCTACAGTCCTGGTGCCCGAACCGAACTTTGAACTAAAGAACCCGAACTTCCATGGGTCCACTCATGCCTAGCCGTGCGTAAAAAACAGTCTGAAACATGTTGGCCAAAAACTTGAGTTCCATTGGATAAGCTTTTTCGAAAAGTTTGACGTTATTGAAACAAACGCCAAAGTTGACAGATTATCTCTTTTTTAGTTGGCTGTCGCCCAGACTTGGGGCTTCTGAGCAAGGAAGGGACCCTGATATCAAGAGTTGTCAATACTTGTTTTGTTTCTTCCTAAAAACGCTCTTCCATTTTCTTCTACAAATGTCATAGCATGCTCAGTAGTATTGTGGCACACCTACAAAAACTGCAAAGCAAACCCACTCATGCACTTTCTCGCACTGGACAATATGCAAAAAACCCCTCTTATAGCGCCAGGTAATTATTTGTGATTCAACAGTGGCGGTATGTCCACTGTTATCTTTTCTCAAATCCCGTTAACGACTCTCAATTTCTCTCAACGCAACTTCAATATATGATAGCAACAGCAAGATTCAGATCAGCTGCAATAACTGGGCTGTCACATATAGCATAAACGTCTCCCGACAGAGTACTGGGGAATCTTATCTTTTTTTTTCCAAAGCTGGTCATCTCATTCTACTCATGTTGGGAAATGTGAAACTAACAAGAGTGAAGGTCAGAAAGGACGCATCTACATTTGTGTCTCTACAATGGTTCATCTAATTATGTGAGTCTTCTTGTCCATAAATAAATGAACCTTCTCTGCTATCCTTATACATTTGCAAATGAAAAAAAAAGCTAAATGATGAGCCATGTATTTGGCATACAAACATATTTAAGCCGTGTACAATTTGTAGATTGCTGATTGGTTGAAGTCGTGAAATGGGTCGAGTTGGTCATAATTGTTAACAAAATTGGTCCGAATTTATGCCAGGCTCAACAGTATCTGTGTAGAAATGATTTGTAATGAATTTCCTACAAAATTTGGATTTACCAGAATCCAAATTTTTCTCCATTCAGTTTGCATGAATTTGAGCAAAATGGCTGACTGTAATTTTTCTGGATTCTAAGGACCAGGAAAAGATAAAAAAAATCTTATGCTCACCTTCCCTCGGCCTCCCCATACTTTCCCCCCTGCGGTTGATCCTCTAATCTCATCCTCTTTCTTCTCACTTCTATCTTCTTCTGTTTCAAAGCCTCCAGTGCTGATGTCCTTGACTAGGCTGCCCACCGTCACACATCATCGACATTAGTGATGAGTTTAGCGCCCCACATAATGGCATGTGGCATAGTGTAGAACGTCAGTGTCGGGGGTCGGAAAACAGACCGAGATAGACGACAGGGGAGATATGATTCACACAAAATTATTTCTTGGTCGAATTTCAGCGAATGTGCCTGAATCGAATTTTGGAAGACATGCTCCATACCTCTGTGTTTTGCCTAATTTACACATTCAAGAATGATACTTTCTGTTGGACATCAAGTCAATTACTGAATTACTGCGCTCTTCCTATTTGGCCTTCTGAATAGGAATATAAGGATTTATAATTATAAAATTGTAGTCATTTGTTGTCATAAATCTACGCACTTTGTAAATGATTGTTCTAGACTAGTGTTCCCCAACGCTGGTCATCAAGAGCCACCAACAGGTCATGTTTTCAGGAATTGCTTACTATTGACCAGGTGATGGAAATCTTGTTTGTCCAGGTACTGCAATTATCACTTTGGCAATATTAATATAATCCTCAAAACATGACCTGTTGGTGGCTCTTGAAGACCGGAGTTGGGTTACACTGTTCTAGACCAATAATAGTTGTAGCTCAATCAACTTCTCAATCAACTGGCAGACCAGACAACTGGTAAACTAGAGGATCCCAACATTGGGTCATAAATATGTTTTGTCGTTGTCATTGGTTAATACGATTCTCTCACACTCCCTGACAGCGATACACCGTAGCACAAGGATGGACAGATGAGAGAACAGCAGTATACTCATGTGTGAAGACCTTATTTCTATATACCAAGTATTATTATTAAATTCATGGAGATAGTTGGAAATCTGAAAAAAAAAAGACATTGAAACAAAATTGCAACAGTTGCTTCTATGTCTCATTTATCTGTTCCAAGTCCCTTGAGAGATCACCAAATCATTTTGCGTCTTGAATCTTATGCATAGAAACAGAAATATGGTTGATAGTAAAATTATGGTTGCATAGAGCCACCACTAGAGGGAGCTTAGGAGTTAATTGTAGAAATTGTCTGCAGAAACCTCCTGAGCTCCCTCTAATGGTGACTTCAGGTTGTCAAATGCTATCATTTAGCTCTAGGTTTATTCAAGGAAATATGGAGTTTCTATATAAGAAAAATAGATATCCAATTGCCATAAGAATATATTTTTTAAATAAGTATAGAATTTCAAAGCTATTAAGATAAAGTGGGCAGTCACTTTAAAATACCTGAATCTCCAGACGGATAATTACCAGTGGAATGGACTTAGGTGAACAGAGAAAGTACAGAACTGTCCATTTTAATTTTACCAGGCTGTAGATGAACAGCAGGAACTTTCTTTTGCCAGCAGCTGGATTCGGACAGATTGGCAGTCAAAGCATTGGAGTGGCAGATGAAGTTTAATATAGATAAATGTAAAATTATGCATTCTAGTAGTAAAATCTGCCTATAACATACACATTTAATGGTCTTCAGCATGAATACTTTATGTAGAAATATTTAAGAGTAATTGCAGAGAATTGACTCTGGATAGCACAGAATGTCAATCATGGACTCGGGATGAAACTATGTATGGACATTTCGAGAATGATTCAGACTGGAGCTAACAGGTAAGAAATCACTGAGTGCAATATCCTGTAAGATGTAGGGGGATCATGGGGTTAATGAGCAGCATTCAGTGTCTGGTATCACTCTACAATCTGGATCACCCCTACCATCCTCATACACTTCAATGGTGTTGAACTGTAACGACCAGAAGAAAACGCCCATGTTTTTCTTATCTTATACAAACACTTTACCAAGACTTAAATCGTCCATACATATTAGGGTAACAATTCTGATCAATTTCAACCACAATGATTATTTTTTGAGGGTAAAATCCTCAATGTTCATTCATTTCAGCCAACAGATGACACACCGTCAATACTTGGATTAAAGACGGCCATATTTAAACTTTTTTAATAGTTCGTACAAAAAAAGTTTTCCGTTTTCTTAAGAAGAACATTCTTCCTTTACACATTGATCATGCATGTAGAGACAAGCAAATTTATTCTAAACAAAACAAATTTGGGATGATTTTAACCCTAACCAAAATTTTAGAGGATTCGATTAGGGTCAATGCAGCACAACTTTAGCTATGGGCTACCATTTTGCTGCATTCTTTTGGCCAAAGGGTTAAAAAAGCAATAAACTCCCTTTGAAGCCGTGCTCCACTGTTGGTGTTCACTGTCTGGTTCTTCTTTTGTTTTTTCCTCCCTATGGGTCTTCAGGTGGGCGCCACCATTGACTAAGCCCTATGTGGTCAATGGAGCGTGTTGCATACCATTTGACTGTATCAACATCAATGACAGGTATAGTGCGCCATGTGGGACCTAGTCAGAGGCAGAAAATCCAGGGGGAGAAGCAGCTTATTGGAGGACCGGGAGGGGAGGTGCAGTGGCGTGACAGGGATGGGGAAGGTCAACAAGAGGTAAGTATTAGGCTATGTGCCCACAATGCAGAAATACTCAGGATTTTTTCCTGAGCGTTTCTGCATCTCCCTGGCAGAAAAAAACGCATGCGGATTGTACATGCGGATTGTACATGCGGATTGTACATGCGTTTTTCCTGCCAGGGACAAGCGGATGTGAAGCGTTCTTCACTTGCATTTCCGCATGTGGGTTGACAAGCGCTTTCCAAGCGATTTTAGCATCACTTGGAAAGTGCTTGTCAACTTGGTCACACTATATAAATCCATGCAACCGGCATGGATTTATATAGTGTGACCCGAGAGAATGTCAAAAAATAACAAATAAATCTATATTTACCTATCGATGGCCCCCGGTGTCTTGCTTCGCTCGGTCCTGGCTGCCGGCAGATCGCGGTACACTGAAGGACCTGCCGGCGTCAGCATCGCGTGACCCATCACATGACTATGACGTCAGCGCAGGTCCTTCAGTCCATCGCGATCTGCCGGCATGTGAGGAGGAGCGCATCGGGGGCCGCCAGAAGGTAAGTATAGATTTATTTTTTATTTTATTCTTTTTTTTTTACAGTTTTCTATGGTACCTGGGTCCGGAGGAGAGTCTCCTCTCCTCTAGACCTGGGTACCATCCGCACATTGAATGCATGTGCTTATCTAGTGAAGCGGAATGCACGCATTCTAATGCAAGTCAATGGCGGCGAAAACGCAGCGCTTCCGCAAAATAATTGGTAGTGCTGCGTTTTTTTCCGAAATGATAATCCGCAGCGGAAATTTCCGCAGCATGTGCACAGCACATGCGGATTATCATTTGGGAACATGGCAGACTTTCTACCATGCGTTTTTTAAGCGTTTATGCAGCGTTTTTGCCGCTGCGGAAATGCTTAAAAAACGCATCGTGGGCACACAGCCTAAGAGTTTATTCTTTTTTAATCCTCTTCCCAGCCGATTCGATTTGCAGAAAATTTATTTGACTCAAGTAAAATCTTTCCACCCCCCCATCCCGAATTGTACAAATCTACCTGAATCGACGTTTGTGATATTTGCTCGAGTCTACATGTATGACCTAGTTTAAAAAATGGTGAAAGCTAATACGGACTAAAATATTATGGCTTCATCGACATCATTTTTGTTATGGTTTCATCAGCATAATGTTTGTTCAGCAGTAGGGATGAGCGGACCCGTGGAAGTTCGGGTTCTGGTACCCTACCCAAACATTATTCCAAAGTTTGGTTTTGGCACCAGAACTTTACCCGAACTTGAACTAGAACACCATTAAAAACAATGAGGACCTGAACTTTTGAGCTGGAAATTTTTTTATTCCTCTCTCTGTGCAACGGACTTCACCCGGAACTCCAAACATTGCAATGGAATTCCGGTAGAAGTTAGTGTTCAGAGTTTAGAACTGGACAGTAACTGTTCGGTACAAACGCCAAACTTTTAAGTTCAGGTTCCTGCTTCCTTCTGATTTGTATGGCCACAATTAAAGTATAGCCAGACATGAAAAATTCATAAATTAGCAAAAAAAAATAAAGGAGCCTTAAAAACCTGGTGAAATATATATTCGATTTAAGCAACAGAGACCATAAAGCATCATCGATTGTCCGATTTAGCAGAAGAGTCCATTCTTTTCTCGACTCATCATTTTATTTACTGTGTTTTATGGATTCCACGAAAGAACAGAAAAGACTTTTCACATCACAAAAACCATAAAAAAGGAAAATAAACGAATACAAAATGTGCAAAAACTATATAAAAAAAATCTTAAAGGGAATAATAAAAATCCGTCTGGATTCTAGCCGTTTTGTGACATTACTGATGTTTCTTCAAGATGTGACTCAGTTTTGCCTTGAATGTTGGGCCTGATATATTGATTCTACAACTCGACCTGACGTAACATGGATATTCAAAACCAGAGAACATTTTTTTTTAAATAATTAGAGCTATAAACCCTTTAGCATAAGTTCATTACAGCCCAGAGTCCATTATGCCATATTTCATAGTAATAGGCACCTTAGGTGTCTGGATACAGTACACACAGAAATAATTGTCTCATCTCCTGACCTTCTCGGCCTCACCTCTCTATTTATTCCTATATTTTTGCAGTAATTTCTGTGTGGATAACAGGTCTTGTTAGGGTGATCTATAATGCGCTGTCTCGCCACTTACACAACAGTTTATATTTATTGATGCAATTTTTGCCACTGTAACACATGCTGCCTTTTTTTTGCTTCGGGCTTGAAGGGGTCATTGGGCCAATAATTGTATTTATTTATTTTTATACTAGATGGTGGCCCGATTCTAACGCATCGGTTATTCTAGAACATGTATGCGGCCGACCAGGCGCAATCAGCAGAGCGGTGTTTACATTTGGCGCCAAAATCGCTGATTGATCGTGGCCCCCGGCCGGACCAATCAGCAGAGCGGTGTTTAAATTTGGCGCCAATATCGCTGATTGGTCGCGTCCGCGACCAATCAGCGAACCGTGTTAGTGAGGACCGGAGAGCATGTTTAAATTTGGCGCCAAAATCTCTGATTGGTTGCGGCCGGCCGCGACCAATCAGCAGAGCGGTGTTTAAATTTGGCGCCAAAATCACTGATTGGTCGTGGCCAGCGGCCGTATTACTGAGGACCGGGCAGCGGCGCCGTCCCTCCCTTCTCACTTGCCGTCGGGAGATCAGCTGATCTCCCGATGGTAGCCGCATGGAGGTTAGCGGCGGCGCCCATCGGGGTACTTGTGCTGCCAGCCGTCCGGCAGATGAGCCGCTAATGGCCGCCATCTTTTTCTGAAATCCCACGTCACTGATTGGCCGCGGCCGGACCAATCAGCGACGCGGGATTTCCTGGACAGACGGACAGACAGACAGACAGACGGGATAAGACGATTATATATATTAGATGGATTTGAAATTTATTTAAAAATAAATAAATAAATAAAAAATGATCTTAGTGATCCTCGATGTTCTACTTCGGAGGATTCCCAGTCTCCTTCCGGCATTTGTATTCCCTGCTCCAATGATGACATCCAGACATGACATGTGATTACTGCAGCCAATCACTGCTGGGGTATCAATCATTGTAAGAAATGAGGTCTAAAAGTCCATGTCGTGAAGGAAGCAGTAGTGAGCATGTGCGACCACTGTTATATTCACTGTCTATAGGAGAGGTGGTCAGTAGGGATGGGCGCACCCATGGAAGGTCGGGTTCTGGGACAAATGCAAACTCTAGCTCAAAGTTCGGAACTGTGCCCGAACTTGAATCAGAACCTGAACCCCATTAAAAACAATATGAACCCGAACTTTTGAGCTGTAAAATATTCCCTCACTCTCTCCCGGAACTCTGAACATTGCGACAGACTTCCGGGGAAAGTCCGTGTTCGGCGTTTAGCATCGGTCCGGTATGAATGGCAACTTTTAAGTTCGGATTCGCTCATCTCTAGTGGTCAGACATGTGCACTACACTCCATGCCCACTGGCTGTGCATAAGGGCCGGCTGCCAGTCGGGACCAGGAGCGTGCTCCGACAGAACTGTGACCGAACGCGCGCCGGCGCCTGCCCCCTTGACCGAAACCGGAACGCTGCCAGGAGGGATAAAGTCCATTTTCTCCCTGCAGCATTCAGGTAAGTGAAGGCACCAGGCAGGTTAGTAACACTATTAACCTGCAGATTAACCCCATAACTGCAAGTTAAGAGCATTTTTTCTGGTGACTGATTCCCTTTAAGTACAATAGACATGAAGGGGCCGATCCATCATTGTCTTTATGTCTTTCTTCAAATGTAAAAATTGTTTTATTTGCACTTTATTCATTATAGAATTTTCGACTTTTTAAAGTCATCCCTACTTTTTTTTTTGCATTATGGATGTGTTTTTTTGCTTTGTTATCCACTAGTGAAGAACAAAGTTTGTCTATTTTTTATTTATTTCTTATTTTTTTGCTCAAGTTGAAGACAAACGTGCAAAAATGTAATGCTTATTTAAAGGATCATCCAACCTGAAGGCTATGTTCACACACGCTGGGTTTTTCAGCGTTTTTTGCTGCAGATTTTTATGCAAATTTTCAGCTGCGTCTTGCAGTACCAGCAAAGTCTATGAGAAACCAGAATTCTCTGTTCACACATCATGTTTTTTTTTGTTGCGTATTTTGTGCCTTGGTTGGGTTTTTGGAAAATAGATCATGTCACTTCTTTCAGCGTTTTTTCACCCATAGGAAGTAATGGGTGGTGAAAAAAACACTGAAAAAAAAACGCATCAAAAATGCACCAAAATTTGCATCGGCGTTTTTTCAGCATTTTTGATGGCAAAATAGAATGGGGCTCATTTTTTTCACAGAACTTTGTGTACAGTACAGACCAAAAGTTTGGACACATCTTCTCATTTAAAGATTTTTCTGTATTTTCATGACTATGAAAATGGTACATTCACACTGAAGGCATCAAAACTATGAATTAACACATGTGGAATTATATACTTAACAAAAAAGTGTGAAACAACTGAAAATATATCTTATATTCTAGGTTTTTCAAAGTAGCCACCTTTTGCTTTGATGACTGCTTTGCACACTCTTGGCATTCTCTTGATGAGCTTCAAGAGGTAGTCACCGGAAATGGTTTTCACTTCACTTGTGCCCTGTCAGGTTTAATAAGTGGGATTTCTTGCCTTATAAATGGCGTTGGGACCATCAGTTGTGTTGTGCAGACGTCAGGTGGATACACAGCTGATAGTCCTACTGAATAGACTGTTAGAATTTGTATTATGGCAAGAAAAAATCAGCTAAGTAAAGAAAAACGAGTGGCCATCATTACTTTAAGAAATGAAGGTCTGTCAGTCTGAAAAATTGGGCAAACTTTGAAAGTGTCCCCAAGTGCAGTTGCAAAAACCATCAAGCGATACAAAGAAACTGGCTCACATGAGGGACCGCCCCAGGAAAAGAAGACCAAGAGTCACCTCTGCTTCTGAGGATAAGTTTATCGGAGTCACCAGCCTCAGAAATCGCAGGTTAACAGCAGCTCAGATTAGAGACCAGGTCAATGCCACACAGAGTTCTAGCAGCAGACACATCTCTACAACAACTGTTAAGAGGAGACTTTGACGCAGCAGGCCTTCATGGTAAAATAGCTGCTAGGAAACCACTGCTAAGGACAGGCAACAAGCAGAAGAGACTTGTTTGAGCTAAAGAACACAAGGAATGGACATTAGACCAGTGGAAATCTGTGCTTTGGTCTGATTAGTCCAAATTTGAGATCTTTGGTTCCAACCACCGTGTCTTTGTGCGACGCAAAAAAGGTGAACGGATGGACTCTACATGAATGGTTCCCACCGTGAAGCATGGAGGAGGAGGTGTGATGGTGGGGGGGGCTTAGCTGGTTACACTGTTGGTGATTTATTCAAAATTGAAGGCATACTGAATAGTGTTGAGCCACTCCCGTAGTGTTCGAGTTCGGTTCGGTTCGTCGAACACCCGTGTGTTCGCCGAACTGTTCGTCGAACTGTTCGTCGAACACCTTCGAACACCGTTAAAACCAATGGCAGGCAAACAAAAACACATAGAAACACATAGAAAACACCTTCAAAGGTGTCCAAACGCTGACAAACTGCTCAGAAGACACAACTAACACATGGAAAAGTGACAAGTACATATAGTCATGCGAAAAGAAAAGAGGTGGAGGAGTAAAAGGAGGGGGAGACACAAATATAGGCATGTCATGCCCTTCTAAAATCCAAAAAGTGAGAAGCCGACACGTTCAGTCCGCTCCTGCCCGTGCCACCTCCGTGTCGCCGGGTTTGTGCCAGAGCCGCGGTGAACCCTGACGGCCAGCCCCCCTCTCCCAATACTGGTGCCTGTCCGCTGGTGGGTCGAGCGAGCCCCCCTGTGGTGGAGGCATTTCTAAGCTTTTTAATTTAAATTGTCTCTCTAATTTGAATGAATACACTTTAAATCCATTTACAAGGATCAATTGGAGGGCAAGTCTCATGCCAGCAGCCGCGTAATTCCAGCTCCAGTAGCGTCCACTAAAGCTGCTGCAGTTACAAAGCTTTTATAAGGATCAAGCTCGGCTGTCCACCGCAAGGCATCCTACTGCCAGTCCCAGCCCCTATGCCTTGGGGTGCCTCCTGATGCTCTTCACTGAGTATCCCGTGGTCCCGAAGCATTTCCTTTGAAAAAATTAAGTGTCCAAACTACAGGTGGTGTAGCTTGCTTAACAGCCGGGATAATCCGCTGACTAGCAGACACTGCTACTAGGCACAAAGTATTTCCTGGGCTAGATGCAGTTAAAAATTTGTAATTAGATACTCTCGTTGGATGCTGAGAAAGCATTCCATAGAGTCTCCTGGCACGCCATATATGATTCTCTTAAAAAGCTTGGGGTAGGGGTCTAGGGGACCCTTTTATAGCCAAAATCACGGCCCTGTATCACAATACGTCACCTAGGCTGAAGATAAATGGAACTGTAGCACCCTGAGGGCTCGGTTGCTACAGAGGTATTGCACCTCACCCAGAGGTGTGATATCTCACTCTCAGGTAAGGATGGAGTGTGGATCAGGACCCGACACCTGCATGCATTACACCACATTGCCGTGGGGCAGGGCGACCAATATGCTTCTGAGATGGGCACGACAGTCCCTGTCCCTGGCTGAAGTGGGGGGAGGGAACACTGAGGAAGGGGAACCCTGTAGTGCAGGAGCAGGGAGGAAGCAGTTCCTAGGTGCATTGAGAAGGGAGTATAAAAGGTGGGCACCATCTTAGTTCAGTGCAGAGAAGTCTGAGCAGAAGTGGCAGGGAGCAGGGGCTCTGCATGAGCTCTGCTCCGGAGGCGGGCCTAGTAACAGAGGCCCAGGCCTGGAAGAGGGAGAAGGAAGGAAGAGGAGCGGAGAAGGCTCCAGGAATGAGGAATGAAGGGATCCCAGGGGTGCGGACGGGCGAGTCGCCACCGCACGCCCGAATCCACCTGCGTGGAGGGGTCAGGCTAAAGGGGGAGACCGGTCCCCGAAACTAGTGCAGGCAGGAAACGACCCTCAGCTAGAAACCGGAGGCTCTGACATTTTATGTGGCGCAGCCCCTCGCTACACCCGCTAGGAAGGCACCACATAGGGTCAGGGAAACTGGCGCCAATTTTACCAAGAGGAGGCCCGAGACAGCCGGACAGAAGGGTTGGTAAGAAAGGCCAGACAAAGGACACACAAAGGGGGTCCTGTGAAGCGCTCCAAAGTTATCTGGGAGTTGTCTGAGCCCCTCACCTGGTAAGCACAGTACGACGTGGGCAGCCGTTACCTGCAGACGTGGTCTGGATAATAAGAACTGTGAGTAAAGGCCCTGGACTGCATCACTGACTCCGTGTCGTTACTGCTGCTGCCCTGCACCATCACCCCCATCCTCCGCATACACTGCCCTGAGGCTATACTCCTCTGCTGCACCCACAACACCAGCCTCAGCGGTCTGCCCTGCAGCGGCGGTTCACTCTGACCGCAATCCACGGGTGGCGTAGTCGGACATTTAAACATCAAAACCACATAAATAGTTCCGCCACTGGTTTGACCACCCTGAGCCACAGAACCGGGTCGCCGCCACGAAGACTACAACCACCAGCATCCACCAAAAAGGGTCCGGCTCCGGGTGTCCCAAGGCCCAGGGGGTGCATCAGAACATTTTCATCACCTTTCACAATCACCAATGGGACAAGGCAGGGATGTCCTCTGTCCCCTCTCTTATACATCCTAGTGACGGAGCACCTGCTCTCATCAATTCGCCATAACCCCAATATTAGGTGGATTGAAGTGGGAGGCACCGAGTACAAGTGCTCTCTATTTGCTGATGATGTCCTAGTATATATCACTCAATCACATATATCCATCCCTGCTGTTATGGCTGAAATAGATCACTTTGTTACATGGTCAAATTTTAAAATCAATGCAGCGAAGTCTGAGGCCCTCGATGTCTCCCTCCCCAAATCCATATAGGATTCCATCCAGTCCAACTTTCCCTTTGACTGGCCCTCACAGGGTATCAAATACTTAGGAATTCCTATTCATAGAGACCTCTCCCATCTATGTTATCTTAATTTTGGGCCCTTTATTGAACAACTCCATACAGACCACGGTTGGCAAGTTAGAACTGTAAGATTCACTACGTGAACCACTGGTGTTTTGTGGAAAAGCACATGTACACTGTGTTCCAAATTATTATGCAAAAAGTGTTTAGGAGTGATAAGGGAAGAATTTGTTTGTTTGTCAGTTAAACTCATTGATGGTGATGTGTGTCAGGGCTCTTTATATCACTGTAAGCAATTGCAGACACCTGTGCTAATTAGTTTGGCAGGTGTGTCCAATGAAAGGCAAGACTGCTTAAGAAGGCTGTCTCACATTATTAAGCAGCCTACATTTTCTGCCAAAATGGGAAAGAAAAAGGATGTGTTGGCTGCTGAGAAGCAACAAATTGTGGAGTGTTTAGGTCAAGGCATGACTGCAATCAACATTGTGCGATGATCAGGATGAAGTGTCTTGGCAATCAAGAAGTATGTAGCTGATTCACAGTACACACGTGTGCGTGCTGATAAGGGCAAATTGAGGACTCTTTCCTACAGGCATTTACGTCAGGTTAAAAGAGCAGCGGCAAAAAAGCCTTGTCATAGCAGCAGACAAGTTTTTGAAGCTGCTGGTGCCTCCAACATCCCCCGAACAACAAGATGCAGGGTCCTTCAGAGGTTTGCAGCTGTGCATACGCCATCCTGTCGACCTCCTCTATCCACTTCACACAAGCAGAAACGGCTCCAGTGGGCTAAACATTACATGAAGACTGATTTCAAAACTGTTTTGTTCACGGATGAGTGCCGTGCAGCGCTCGATGGTCCAGATGGAAGGAGTGGAGGATGGCTGGTTGATGGACACCCCACGCAAACACGGCTACAGCGCCAACAAGGAGGAGGTGGAGTAATGTTTTGGGCTGGAATCATGGGGAGAGAGATTGTCGGCCCCTTTAGGATCCCTGAAGGCGCTAAAGATGAACTCCATAATGTATGTGGATTTTCTCAAACAGCACTTCCTGCCATGGTTCAAGAAGAAGAACCGTGTATTTCACAGCAAGATCATTTTTTTGCATGATAATGCACCATCTCATGCTGCACATAAAACATCTGCATCTCTGGCTGATATGGGCATAAAATGGGACAAAATTATGGTGTGACCCCCATGCTCCCCTGACCTCTACCCCATTCAGAACCTCTGGAGCATCATCAAAAGGAGTGTCTATGATGGCGGGAGGCAGTTCACATCTAAGCAACACCTCTGCGAGGGTATTCTGTCCTCATGCAAAACAATTGAAGCAGAAACCATCCAAAACCTGACAAATTCAATGGACGAGAGATTTCAGAAGCTCCTTTCGAACAAGGGGTCCTATGTGAAAATGTAACATCACCTAGAATAAAGTTTTGAGTTGAAAACTGTTTGATTTCAGTTTCTAATAACCTGCTAATGCTTATAATTTCAAAAATGACCATTTTTTTGGTCTTTATTAAAATGAAAAGGTTGATCGAAAAGTTTGGGGGATCTAAGAGTGTGGCAACCCAGTAGTCATGATTACTTCGAATTCTGACAATATGAGGGTCATGTTGCAGGTAGTGCAGCAAGAAGGCACTTATGTGTCTTGCGTATCTCGGAGCCCCAAAATTATTTTCCGGGCTAGATGCAGCTAAAAATTATTATTAATTTTAAATCTGGTGGAGATTAGTATAGATGGCCTAATAGGATCAGTGCTGCACACTGCTACAAAGCCCAAATTATTTTCCAGCCAAGATACAGATAAACATGATTAGTAATTTTAAATCTGGTGGAGCTTATTATAGATGGCCTAATAGAATCAGTGCTGCACACTGCTACAAAGCCCAAATTATTTTCCAGACAAGATACAGATAAACATGATTAGTAATTTGAAAGCTTAAAACGGTTGGTAGGGTGATTTTAACCAATCATCAAGCTTTTACTCTCCCCAGGATGACACAGGGGTAGAAAAGTCGTTTCGGATCCATGATTTGTTCATCTTTATGAACGTGAGTCTGTCTACATTATCAGTGGAGAGCCGCGTTCGCTTATCTGTCAGCACACCACCAGCAGCGCTGAACACACGTTCAGACAGAACGCTGGCTGCGGGGCATGACAAGATCTCCAAGGCGTAAGTGGCTAGCTCCGGCCATTTATCCAGATTGGAAGCCCAAAAAGAGCAAGGGTCCAGTGACACAGTCATGGTTTCAATGTTTACTTGGAGATACTCCTGTACCATCTTCTCTAGGCGTTGACTATGTGTCAGACTTCTTGTCTCCTGTGCCTTGCAAAGGATGGGCTAAAAAAGTGGTGAAATGATTCCGCAAAATTGATGTTACCAGCAGATACTGTGGTTCTGTTACGGTTTGAGTGCTGAACACTTGACGGTCCCACGGTTGGCAAGTTGGAACTGTGAGATTCACTACGTGCACCACTGGTGTTTTGTGGAAAAGCACATGTAAGATTCTGCAACAGTCTCTGCTGATACTCCTGCATGCGTGCATCCGTTTCTATGGCAGGAATAATTTCGGCAAATTTACTTTTGTACCGGGGATCTAACAGTGTGGCAACCCAGTAGTCAGGATTATTTCTAATTCTCACAATTCGAGGGTCATGTTGCAGGTAGTGTAGCAAGAAGGCACTCATGTGTGTTGCGCATCCAGGAGCACCAAGTCCCTGTTGTGTTGGTGGCGAGGTAACAATCATGCTTCCTTCCTCTGTCCTCTCCCCCCAACCTCGCACAACAGAAATGTGATCAAGGTCTCCCTCATCTGATGAGTCTTCCATCAGTTCGTCCTCCACTTCTTCCTGGGCTCCTGCACCTTCCTCACTAATTTGGCTGCTACCATGCGCCCTGGTAAAACCATCTCCCCCAACCTCACATGCCTGCCGCCTTGGTGCTGCCGACCGTCTGGACCTTGCAGATGTTAGCCCTTCCGCATACAACTCCTCCTCCTCTACTTCCTCCACCTCCTCTTGTGCCACCACCTGACTCCGAATTCTGTTTAACATGTGCTCCAGCATGTAAATCACCGGAATAGTCATGCTGATAATGGCATCGTCAGCACTAAACATCTTCGTCGCCATTTCAAAACTGTGCAGAAGGGTGCATAGGTCCCTGATCTGAGACCACTCCTCCAGCGTGATTTGCCCCACCTCTGGATCTCGTTGGCCCAGGCTATACATCAGAACGTATTGCACCAGGGCTTGTCGGTGCTGCCACAGTCGCTGCAACATGTGCAGAGTTGAATTCCACCGGGTAGGCACATCGCATTTTAGCCGGTGAAGTGGCAGGCCCAACGACTTCTGTAGAGATGTAAGTCGCTGAGCTGCGGGATGCGAACGGCGGAAGTGAGCACACAGTGACTGTGCCCTCTGCAGAAGGCCTTCTAGTCTGGGATAGTGGGCTAAAAATTCACGTGAGCCATACAAGGCACGTGTGTGACATTGCCCCGGCGAAGGGCCACACCCAGGTTTGCAGCATTGTCGCACACGGCCTTCCCTGGTTTCAGGTCCAGTGGAGACAACCATTCATGAAATTGGTTCTCCAGAGCTGACCACAACTCCTCAGCTGTGTGACTCACATTTCCCAGACATTTCAAAGTAAAAACCGCCTGATGACGTTGAGCCCTACTGCCAGCATAGTAAGGAGGTGTGCAGGATCCCTTCTGCGCAGTTAGAAAGCTTGTGGCATGACCAGACAGGCTTTGGGTGCAGGTGGAAGACCGAGAGGAGGTTGAGGAGGCAGAAGCAGTGGAGGAACTTTGACATAAAGAGGATTGACGCACAACTCGTGGGGACGGCAAGACTTGGACAGCAGCCCCTTGTCCTGCTGTCACCATAGTAACCCAGTGCCCAGTCAGCGACATGTAACGCCCCTGTCCATGCCTACTCGTCCAAGTGTCTGTGGTGAAATGCACCCTGTCACACACAGAGTTTCTCAAAGAAGCGGTGATGTTGTGTGCGACATGCTGGTGGAGCGCAGGCACACCTTTCTTTGAGAAGTAGTGCCGACTGGGCATCTGGTACTGGGGCACTGCGACGGACATAAGGTCTCGAAAATCCTCTGTGTCCACCAGGCGGAAAGGCAGCATTTCTGTAGCCAAGAGCTTGCAGATGGTGAAATTCAACCTCTTAGCTTTCTCATGGCTAGGAGGAAATGGTCTTTTACTTGTCCACATCTGAGGGACCGAGGGCTGGCTATTGTGCTTAGACGGGGTTGATAAGGGTGTCCCCGGCAAACTGCCGGTCTGTGAGGAAGATGCAGGCGGACTTGTTAGGTTGCCTTGATCCAAAGGTGGTGCTATCGATGTCGGACAGCGCTCAACACCAGCTGGTGTTACCACCTACAAAGAAAATGATGACCTGCCAATCACGCTGGCTGTTGCGGGTAAAGAGGTGGCAGGTCTGCGCCCCAAAACAGGTGTGACTGCTGTCCCCCCAGTCACAGAGGATGAAGAGGCCGCGGATGCACAAGATATGGCAGACGGTGGTTGGCCCGGCCGGCTAGGCCGCATTGTAGCACACTGAGCTTCCCACTGCAACTTATGCTTCATGTCCATGTGCCGGTTCATGCATGAAGTACTCAAATTATGTATTTTTTTGGCCTCTACTTAGCTTTTGCTGACAAATGTTACAGATAACACGAGTTGGGTCATCTTTATCGATCTGAAAAAATGCCCAGGCTATGCAAGGCTTAGCACCCATGCGACCTGAAGAGCCACCACGACTTGTGGTGAAAGGCAGAGTTGTGTTTGAGGATGCAGTTGTTGACGTGCTTCCAGTACTATGTCTCTGTCCAGGAAGGCGCAACCTGACCTCGTCGTCACTAGCATCTTCCTCCACCTCCTCTGCTGACCTCATCTCTTGGCTGACTGTGGGTTGACAGTAAGTGGGATCTCCAACCTCATCATCATCACCCTGTGCATTATCACACCCGTCGTCCTCAGAGCCAACCTGTTCCTGCCCTGACAAAAAACTAAAGTTGTCGCTCCAATCAGGTATTTGAGTCTCATCATCGTCTTCCTCATTGTCTCCACCAACAGGAGTTACAGTTTGGGAATGAGGGTCTACATTATGGTCAGAACCTTCTGCGTCTGGTCCTGGATCCGACTCATAAAGATTCTGGGCATCAGTGCAGATCATTTCCTCGTCTGGATTCACAGAAGCGCTGGAGTCGACCTCTGATTCCCAGGCTATAGTATGAGTAAACAGCTCTGCAGACTCAACCATCTGTTCTACCTCATACTCAGATGGGCAGCTGGAGATTTGGGAGCTGTGAGGAAGCAAGTGCGATTGGGGTGACACCTTTGAGGACTGGAGTATTTGTGATGTTGAAGTTGATGTGGAGGAGAGCCCACTTAAAGGAGCACTTGATATCCGTTGAAGCACCTGCTGTTTTTGTGCCTCATCTGGAATTTTTAGCGATTGGCGTGGCCGTAAGAAAGGGATCTTATCACATTGTCCGCTAGAAGAAGTAGACATTTTAGTTTGGCTGGAAGATGGTCTTTCTTCTGCAGATGTTACTGTTGCTTTAACACCTACCCCACGGACACAACCATTTTTCCCCTTCCCAACACGCCTATTCCCCTTTCCACCAGCAGCAGGCCTTTTTCCACTCATTTTGGTGGTTAACTAATTCACAACTCTGGAGTTGTTTGCACAAAAAAACAATGGATGGGAACCGAGCAAAGCTGAGTGGCCAAACTGTGGTATTAGGCCAAAACTATTGGCTGGGTTAGATGGAGAAAAAAATTATATTCGATTTGCAACCTGATGGAGGTCAGTATAGATGGACTAATAGAACAAGTCCCACACACAGCTAGAAGCCCAAATATTTTTTCAGAGGTAGATGCAGAAAAAAAATATATTCAGTTTGCAACCTGATGGAGGTCAGTATAGATGGACTAATAGAGAAAGTCCCACACACTGCTAGAAGGCCAAATATTTTTTCAGAGCTAGATGCAGACAAAAAATTATTTTGAATTTGCAACCTGATGGAGGTCAGTATAGATGGACTAATAGAACAAGTCCCACACACTGCTAGAAGGCCAAATATTTTTTCAGAGCTAGATGCAAAAAAAAATTATATTCAGTTTGCAACCTGATGGAGGTCAGTATAGATGGACTAATAGAACAAGTCCCACACACTGCTAGAAGGCCAAATATTTTTTCAGAGGTAGATGCAGAAAAAAATTATATTCAGTTTGCAACCTGATGGAGGTCTGTATAGATGGATTAATAGAACAAGTCCCACACACAGCTAGAAGCCCAATATTTTTTCAGAGGTAGATGCAGATAAAAATTATTTTTAATTTGCAACCTGATGGAGGTCAGTATAGATGGACTAATAGAGAAAGTCCCACACACTGCTAGAAGGCCAAATATTTTTTCAGAGCTAGATGCAGATAAAAATTATTTTTAATTTGCAACCTGATGGAGGTCAGTATAGATGGACTAATAGAGAAAGTCCCACACACTGCTAGAAGGCCAAATATTTTTTCAGAGCTAGATGCAGATAAAAATTATTTTTAATTTGCAACCTGATGGAGGTCAGTATAGATGGACTAATAGAGAAAGTCCCACACACTGCTAGAAGGCCAAATATTTTTTCAGAGCTAGATGCAGAAAAAAATTATATTCAGTTTGCAACCTGATGGAGGTCAGTATAGATGGACTAATAGAACAAGTCCCACACACAGCTAGAAGCCCAAATATTTTTTCAGAGGTAGATGCAGATAAAAAATATATTCAGTTTGCAACCTGATGGAGGTCTGTATAGATGGATTAATAGAACAAGTCCCACACACAGCTAGAAGCCCAATATTTTTTCAGAGGTAGATGCAGAAAAAAAATATATTCAGTTTGCAACCTGATGGAGGTCAGTATAGATGGACTAATAGAGAAAGTCCCACACACTGCTAGAAGGCCAAATATTTTTTCAGAGCTAGATGCAGATAAAAATTATTTTTAATTTGCAACCTGATGGAGGTCAGTATAGATGGACTAATAGACCAAGTCCCACACACTGCTAGAAGGCCAAATATTTTTTCAGAGCTAGATGCAGATAAAAATTATTTTTAATTTGCAACCTGATGGAAGTCAGTATAGATGGACTAATAGAGAAAGTCCCACACACTGCTAGAAGGCCAAATATTTTTTCAGAGCTAGATGCAGAAAAAAATTATATTCAGTTTGCAACCTGATGGAGGTCAGTATAGATGGACTAATAGAACAAGTCCCACACACAGCTAGAAGCCCAAATATTTTTTCAGAGGTAGATGCAGATAAAAATTATTTTTAATTTGCAACCTGATGGAGGTCAGTATAGATGGACTAATAGAGAAAGTCCCACACACTGCTAAAAGGCCAAATATTTTTTCAGAGCTAGATGCAGATAAAAATTATTTTTAATTTGCAACCTGATGGAGGTCAGTATAGATGGACTAATAGAGAAAGTCCCACACACTGCTAGAAGGCCAAATATTTTTTCAGAGCTAGATGCAAAAAAAAATTATATTCAGTTTGCAACCTGATGGAGGTCAGTATAGATGGACTAATAGAACAAGTCCCACACACTGCTAGAAGGCCAAATATTTTTCAGAGGTAGATGCAGAAAAAAATTATATTCAGTTTGCAACCTGATGGAGGTCTGTATAGATGGATTAATAGAACAAGTCCCACACACAGCTAGAAGCCCAATATTTTTTCAGAGGTAGATGCAGATAAAAATTATTTTTAATTTGCAACCTGATGGAGGTCAGTATAGATGGACTAATAGAGAAAGTCCCACACACTGCTAGAAGGCCAAATATTTTTTCAGAGGTAGATGCAGATAAAAATTATTTTTAATTTGCAACCTGATGGAGGTCAGTATAGATGGACTAATAGAGAAAGTCCCACACACTGCTAGAAGGCCAAATATTTTTTCAGAGCTAGATGCAGATAAAAATTATTTTTAATTTGCAACCTGATGGAGGTCAGTATAGATGGACTAATAGAGAAAGTCCCACACACTGCTAGAAGGCCAAATATTTTTTCAGAGCTAGATGCAGAAAAAAATTATATTCAGTTTGCAACCTGATGGAGGTCAGTATAGATGGACTAATAGAACAAGTCCCACACACAGCTAGAAGCCCAAATATTTTTTCAGAGGTAGATGCAGATAAAAATTATTTTTAATTTGCAACCTGATGGAGGTCAGTATAGATGGACTAATAGAGAAAGTCCCACACACTGCTAGAAGGCCAAATATTTTTTCAGATCTAGATGCAGATAAAAATTATTTTTAATTTGCAACCTGATGGAGGTCAGTATAGATGGACTAATAGAGAAAGTCCCACACACTGCTAGAAGGCCAAATATTTTTTCAGAGCTAGATGCAAAAAAAAATTATATTCAGTTTGCAACCTGATGGAGGTCAGTATAGATGGACTAATAGAACAAGTCCCACACACTGCTAGAAGGCCAAATATTTTTTCAGAGGTAGATGCAGAAAAAAATTATATTCAGTTTGCAACCTGATGGAGGTCTGTATAGATGGATTAATAGAACAAGTCCCACACATAGCTAGAAGCCCAATATTTTTTCAGCGGTAGATGCAGATAAAAATTATTTTTAATTTGCAACCTGATGGAGGTCAGTATAGATGGACTAATAGAGAAAGTCCCACACACTGCTAGAAGGCCAAATATTTTTTCAGAGCTAGATGCAGATAAAAATTATTTTTAATTTGCAACCTGATGGAGGTCAGTATAGATGGACTAATAGAGAAAGTCCCACACACTGCTAGAAGGCCAAATATTTTTTCAGAGCTAGATGCAGATAAAAATTATTTTTAATTTGCAACCTGATGGAGGTCAGTATAGATGGACTAATAGAGAAAGTCCCACACACTGCTAGAAGGCCAAATATTTTTTCAGAGCTAGATGCAGAAAAAAATTATATTCAGTTTGCAACCTGATGGAGGTCAGTATAGATGGACTAATAGAACAAGTCCCACACACTGCTAGAAGGCCAAATATTTTTTCAGAGGTAGATGCAGAAAAAAATTATATTCAGTTTGCAACCTGATGGAGGTCTGTATAGATGGATTAATAGAACAAGTCCCACACACAGCTAGAAGCCCAATATTTTTTCAGAGGTAGATGCAGATAAAAATTATTTTTAATTTGCAACCTGATGGAGGTCAGTATAGATGGACTAATAGAGAAAGTCCCACACACTGCTAGAAGGCCAAATATTTTTTCAGAGGTAGATGCAGATAAAAATTATTTTTAATTTGCAACCTGATGGAGGTCAGTATAGATGGACTAATAGAGAAAGTCCCACACACTGCTAGAAGGCCAAATATTTTTTCAGAGCTAGATGCAGATAAAAATTATTTTTAATTTGCAACCTGATGGAGGTCAGTATAGATGGACTAATAGAGAAAGTCCCACACACTGCTAGAAGGCCAAATATTTTTTCAGAGCTAGATGCAGAAAAAAATTATATTCAGTTTGCAACCTGATGGAGGTCAGTATAGATGGACTAATAGAACAAGTCCCACACACAGCTAGAAGCCCAAATATTTTTTCAGAGGTAGATGCAGATAAAAATTATTTTTAATTTGCAACCTGATGGAGGTCAGTATAGATGGACTAATAGAGAAAGTCCCACACACTGCTAGAAGGCCAAATATTTTTTCAGATCTAGATGCAGATAAAAATTATTTTTAATTTGCAACCTGATGGAGGTCAGTATAGATGGACTAATAGAGAAAGTCCCACACACTGCTAGAAGGCCAAATATTTTTTCAGAGCTAGATGCAAAAAAAAATTATATTCAGTTTGCAACCTGATGGAGGTCAGTATAGATGGACTAATAGAACAAGTCCCACACACTGCTAGAAGGCCAAATATTTTTTCAGAGGTAGATGCAGAAAAAAATTATATTCAGTTTGCAACCTGATGGAGGTCTGTATAGATGGATTAATAGAACAAGTCCCACACATAGCTAGAAGCCCAATATTTTTTCAGCGGTAGATGCAGATAAAAATTATTTTTAATTTGCAACCTGATGGAGGTCAGTATAGATGGACTAATAGAGAAAGTCCCACACACTGCTAGAAGGCCAAATATTTTTTCAGAGCTAGATGCAGATAAAAATTATTTTTAATTTGCAACCTGATGGAGGTCAGTATAGATGGACTAATAGAGAAAGTCCCACACACTGCTAGAAGGCCAAATATTTTTTCAGAGCTAGATGCAGATAAAAATTATTTTTAATTTGCAACCTGATGGAGGTCAGTATAGATGGACTAATAGAGAAAGTCCCACACACTGCTAGAAGGCCAAATATTTTTTCAGAGCTAGATGCAGAAAAAAATTATATTCAGTTTGCAACCTGATGGAGGTCAGTATAGATGGACTAATAGAACAAGTCCCACACACAGCTAGAAGCCCAAATATTTTTTCAGAGGTAGATGCAGATAAAAATTATTTTTAATTTGCAACCTGATGGAGGTCAGTATAGATGGACTAATAGAGAAAGTCCCACACACTGCTAGAAGGCCAAATATTTTTTCAGAGCTAGATGCAGATAAAAATTATTTTTAATTTGCAACCTGATGGAGGTCAGTATAGATGGACTAATAGAGAAAGTCCCACACACTGCTAGAAGGCCAAATATTTTTTCAGAGCTAGATGCAGATAAAAATTATTTTTAATTTGCAACCTGATGGAGGTCAGTATAGATGGACTAATAGAGAAAGTCCCACACACTGCTAGAAGGCCAAATATTTTTTCAGAGCTAGATGCAGAAAAAAATTATATTCAGTTTGCAACCTGATGGAGGTCAGTATAGATGGACTAATAGAACAAGTCCCACACACAGCTAGAAGCCCAAATATTTTTTCAGAGGTAGATGCAGATAAAAAATATATTCAGTTTGCAACCTGATGGAGGTCTGTATAGATGGATTAATAGAACAAGTCCCACACACAGCTAGAAGCCCAATATTTTTTCAGAGGTAGATGCAGAAAAAAAATATATTCAGTTTGCAACCTGATGGAGGTCAGTATAGATGGACTAATAGAGAAAGTCCCACACACTGCTAGAAGGCCAAATATTTTTTCAGAGCTAGATGCAGATAAAAATTATTTTTAATTTGCAACCTGATGGAGGTCAGTATAGATGGACTAATAGACCAAGTCCCACACACTGCTAGAAGGCCAAATATTTTTTCAGAGCTAGATGCAGATAAAAATTATTTTTAATTTGCAACCTGATGGAAGTCAGTATAGATGGACTAATAGAGAAAGTCCCACACACTGCTAGAAGGCCAAATATTTTTTCAGAGCTAGATGCAGATAAAAATTATTTTTAATTTGCAACCTGATGGAAGTCAGTATAGATGGACTAATAGAGAAAGTCCCACACACTGCTAGAAGGCCAAATATTTCTTCAGAGCTAGATGCAGAAAAAAATTATATTCAGTTTGCAACCTGATGGAGGTCAGTATAGATGGACTAATAGAACAAGTCCCACACACAGCTAGAAGCCCAAATATTTTTTCAGAGGTAGATGCAGATAAAAATTATTTTTAATTTGCAACCTGATGGAGGTCAGTATAGATGGACTAATAGAGAAAGTCCCACACACTGCTAGAAGGCCAAATATTTTTTCAGAGCTAGATGCAAAAAAAAATTATATTCAGTTTGCAACCTGATGGAGGTCAGTATAGATGGACTAATAGAACAAGTCCCACACACTGCTAGAAGGCCAAATATTTTTTCAGAGGTAGATGCAGAAAAAAATTATATTCAGTTTGCAACCTGATGGAGGTCTGTATAGATGGATTAATAGAACAAGTCCCACACACAGCTAGAAGCCCAATATTTTTTCAGAGGTAGATGCAGATAAAAATTATTTTTAATTTGCAACCTGATGGAGGTCAGTATAGATGGACTAATAGAGAAAGTCCCACACACTGCTAGAAGGCCAAATATTTTTTCAGAGGTAGATGCAGATAAAAATTATTTTTAATTTGCAACCTGATGGAGGTCAGTATAGATGGACTAATAGAGAAAGTCCCACACACTGCTAGAAGGCCAAATATTTTTTCAGAGCTAGATGCAGATAAAAATTATTTTTAATTTGCAACCTGATGGAGGTCAGTATAGATGGACTAATAGAGAAAGTCCCACACACTGCTAGAAGGCCAAATATTTTTTCAGAGCTAGATGCAGAAAAAAATTATATTCAGTTTGCAACCTGATGGAGGTCAGTATAGATGGACTAATAGAACAAGTCCCACACACAGCTAGAAGCCCAAATATTTTTTCAGAGGTAGATGCAGATAAAAATTATTTTTAATTTGCAACCTGATGGAGGTCAGTATAGATGGACTAATAGAGAAAGTCCCACACACTGCTAGAAGGCCAAATATTTTTTCAGATCTAGATGCAGATAAAAATTATTTTTAATTTGCAACCTGATGGAGGTCAGTATAGATGGACTAATAGAGAAAGTCCCACACACTGCTAGAAGGCCAAATATTTTTTCAGAGCTAGATGCAAAAAAAAATTATATTCAGTTTGCAACCTGATGGAGGTCAGTATAGATGGACTAATAGAACAAGTCCCACACACTGCTAGAAGGCCAAATATTTTTTCAGAGGTAGATGCAGAAAAAAATTATATTCAGTTTGCAACCTGATGGAGGTCTGTATAGATGGATTAATAGAACAAGTCCCACACATAGCTAGAAGCCCAATATTTTTTCAGCGGTAGATGCAGATAAAAATTATTTTTAATTTGCAACCTGATGGAGGTCAGTATAGATGGACTAATAGAGAAAGTCCCACACACTGCTAGAAGGCCAAATATTTTTTCAGAGCTAGATGCAGATAAAAATTATTTTTAATTTGCAACCTGATGGAGGTCAGTATAGATGGACTAATAGAGAAAGTCCCACACACTGCTAGAAGGCCAAATATTTTTTCAGAGCTAGATGCAGATAAAAATTATTTTTAATTTGCAACCTGATGGAGGTCAGTATAGATGGACTAATAGAGAAAGTCCCACACACTGCTAGAAGGCCAAATATTTTTTCAGAGCTAGATGCAGAAAAAAATTATATTCAGTTTGCAACCTGATGGAGGTCAGTATAGATGGACTAATAGAACAAGTCCCACACACAGCTAGAAGGCCAAATATTTTTTCAGAGGTAGATGCAGAAAAAAATTATATTCAGTTTGCAACCTGATGGAGGTCTGTATAGATGGATTAATAGAACAAGTCCCACACACAGCTAGAAGCCTAATATTTTTTCAGAGGTAGATGCAGATAAAAATTATTTTTAATTTGCAACCTGATGGAGGTCAGTATAGATGGACTAATAGAGAAAGTCCCACACACTGCTAGAAGGCCAAATATTTTTTCAGAGGTAGATGCAGATAAAAATTATTTTTAATTTGCAACCTGATGGAGGTCAGTATAGATGGACTAATAGAGAAAGTCCCACACACTGCTAGAAGGCCAAATATTTTTTCAGAGCTAGATGCAGATAAAAATTATTTTTAATTTGCAACCTGATGGAGGTCAGTATAGATGGACTAATAGAGAAAGTCCCACACACTGCTAGAAGGCCAAATATTTTTTCAGAGCTAGATGCAGAAAAAAATTATATTCAGTTTGCAACCTGATGGAGGTCAGTATAGATGGACTAATAGAACAAGTCCCACACACAGCTAGAAGCCCAAATATTTTTTCAGAGGTAGATGCAGATAAAAATTATTTTTAATTTGCAACCTGATGGAGGTCAGTATAGATGGACTAATAGAGAAAGTCCCACACACTGCTAGAAGGCCAAATATTTTTTCAGATCTAGATGCAGATAAAAATTATTTTTAATTTGCAACCTGATGGAGGTCAGTATAGATGGACTAATAGAGAAAGTCCCACACACTGCTAGAAGGCCAAATATTTTTTCAGAGCTAGATGCAAAAAAAAATTATATTCAGTTTGCAACCTGATGGAGGTCAGTATAGATGGACTAATAGAACAAGTCCCACACACTGCTAGAAGGCCAAATATTTTTTCAGAGGTAGATGCAGAAAAAAATTATATTCAGTTTGCAACCTGATGGAGGTCTGTATAGATGGATTAATAGAACAAGTCCCACACATAGCTAGAAGCCCAATATTTTTTCAGCGGTAGATGCAGATAAAAATTATTTTTAATTTGCAACCTGATGGAGGTCAGTATAGATGGACTAATAGAGAAAGTCCCACACACTGCTAGAAGGCCAAATATTTTTTCAGAGCTAGATGCAGATAAAAATTATTTTTAATTTGCAACCTGATGGAGGTCAGTATAGATGGACTAATAGAGAAAGTCCCACACACTGCTAGAAGGCCAAATATTTTTTCAGAGCTAGATGCAGATAAAAATTATTTTTAATTTGCAACCTGATGGAGGTCAGTATAGATGGACTAATAGAGAAAGTCCCACACACTGCTAGAAGGCCAAATATTTTTTCAGAGCTAGATGCAGAAAAAAATTATATTCAGTTTGCAACCTGATGGAGGTCAGTATAGATGGACTAATAGAACAAGTCCCACACACAGCTAGAAGCCCAAATATTTTTTCAGAGGTAGATGCAGATAAAAATTATTTTTAATTTGCAACCTGATGGAGGTCAGTATAGATGGACTAATAGAGAAAGTCCCACACACTGCTAGAAGGCCAAATATTTTTTCAGAGCTAGATGCAGATAAAAATTATTTTTAATTTGCAACCTGATGGAGGTCAGTATAGATGGACTAATAGAGAAAGTCCCACACACTGCTAGAAGGCCAAATATTTTTTCAGAGCTAGATGCAAAAAAAAATTATATTCAGTTTGCAACCTGATGGAGGTCAGTATAGATGGACTAATAGAACAAGTCCCACACACTGCTAGAAGGCCAAATATTTTTTCAGAGGTAGATGCAGAAAAAAATTATATTCAGTTTGCAACCTGATGGAGGTCTGTATAGATGGATTAATAGAACAAGTCCCACACACAGCTAGAAGCCCAATATTTTTTCAGAGGTAGATGCAGATAAAAATTATTTTTAATTTGCAACCTGATGGAGGTCAGTATAGATGGACTAATAGAGAAAGTCCCACACACTGCTAGAAGGCCAAATATTTTTTCAGAGGTAGATGCAGATAAAAATTATTTTTAATTTGCAACCTGATGGAGGTCAGTATAGATGGACTAATAGAGAAAGTCCCACACACTGCTAGAAGGCCAAATATTTTTTCAGAGCTAGATGCAGATAAAAATTATTTTTAATTTGCAACCTGATGGAGGTCAGTATAGATGGACTAATAGAGAAAGTCCCACACACTGCTAGAAGGCCAAATATTTTTTCAGAGCTAGATGCAGAAAAAAATTATATTCAGTTTGCAACCTGATGGAGGTCAGTATAGATGGACTAATAGAACAAGTCCCACACACAGCTAGAAGCCCAAATATTTTTTCAGAGGTAGATGCAGATAAAAATTATTTTTAATTTGCAACCTGATGGAGGTCAGTATAGATGGACTAATAGAGAAAGTCCCACACACTGCTAGAAGGCCAAATATTTTTTCAGATCTAGATGCAGATAAAAATTATTTTTAATTTGCAACCTGATGGAGGTCAGTATAGATGGACTAATAGAGAAAGTCCCACACACTGCTAGAAGGCCAAATATTTTTTCAGAGCTAGATGCAAAAAAAAATTATATTCAGTTTGCAACCTGATGGAGGTCAGTATAGATGGACTAATAGAACAAGTCCCACACACTGCTAGAAGGCCAAATATTTTTTCAGAGGTAGATGCAGAAAAAAATTATATTCAGTTTGCAACCTGATGGAGGTCTGTATAGATGGATTAATAGAACAAGTCCCACACACAGCTAGAAGCCCAATATTTTTTCAGAGGTAGATACAGATAAAAATTATTTTTAATTTGCAACCTGATGGAGGTCAGTATAGATGGACTAATAGAGAAAGTCCCACACACTGCTAGAAGGCCAAATATTTTTTCAGAGCTAGATGCAGATAAAAATTATTTTTAATTTGCAACCTGATGGAGGTCAGTATAGATGGACTAATAGAGAAAGTCCCACACACTGCTAGAAGGCCAAATATTTTTTCAGAGCTAGATGCAGATAAAAATTATTTTTAATTTGCAACCTGATGGAGGTCAGTATAGATGGACTAATAGAGAAAGTCCCACACACTGCTAGAAGGCCAAATATTTTTTCAGAGCTAGATGCAGAAAAAAATTATATTCAGTTTGCAACCTGATGGAGGTCAGTATAGGTGGACTAATAGAACAAGTCCCACACACAGCTAGAAGCCCAAATATTTTTTCAGAGGTAGATGCAGATAAAAAATATATTCAGTTTGCAACCTGATGGAGGTCTGTATAGATGGATTAATAGAACAAGTCCCACACACAGCTAGAAGCCCAATATTTTTTCAGAGGTAGATGCAGAAAAAAAATATATTCAGTTTGCAACCTGATGGAGGTCAGTATAGATGGACTAATAGAGAAAGTCCCACACACTGCTAGAAGGCCAAATATTTTTTCAGAGCTAGATGCAGATAAAAATTATTTTTAATTTGCAACCTGATGGAGGTCAGTATAGATCGACTAATAGACCAAGTCCCACACACTGCTAGAAGGCCAAATATTTTTTCAGAGCTAGATGCAGATAAAAATTATTTTTAATTTGCAACCTGATGGAAGTCAGTATAGATGGACTAATAGAGAAAGTCCCACACACTGCTAGAAGGCCAAATATTTTTTCAGAGCTAGATGCAGATAAAAATTATTTTTAATTTGCAACCTGATGGAGGTCAGTATAGATGGACTAATAGAGAAAGTCCCACACACTGCTAGAAGGCCAAATATTTCTTCAGAGCTAGATGCAGAAAAAAATTATATTCAGTTTGCAGCCTGATGGAGGTCAGTATAGATGGACTAATAGAACAAGTCCCACACACAGCTAGAAGCCCAAATATTTTTTCAGAGGTAGATGCAGATAAAAATTATTTTTAATTTGCAACCTGATGGAGGTCAGTATAGATGGACTAATAGAGAAAGTCCCACACACTGCTAGAAGGCCAAATATTTTTTCAGAGCTAGATGCAGATAAAAATTATTTTTAATTTGCAACCTGATGGAGGTCAGTATAGATGGACTAATAGAGAAAGTCCCACACACTGCTAGAAGGCCAAATATTTTTTCAGAGCTAGATGCAGAAAAAAATTATATTCAGTTTGCAACCTGATGGAGGTCAGTATAGATGGACTAATAGAACAAGTCCCACACACAGCTAGAAGCCCAAATATTTTTTCAGAGGTAGATGCAGATAAAAAATATATTCAGTTTGCAACCTGATGGAGGTCTGTATAGATGGATTAATAGAACAAGTCCCACACACAGCTAGAAGCCCAATATTTTTTCAGAGGTAGATGCAGAAAAAAAATATATTCAGTTTGCAACCTGATGGAGGTCAGTATAGATGGACTAATAGAGAAAGTCCCACACACTGCTAGAAGGCCAAATATTTTTTCAGAGCTAGATGCAGATAAAAATTATTTTTAATTTGCAACCTGATGGAGGTCAGTATAGATGGACTAATAGAGAAAGTCCCACACACTGCTAGAAGGCCAAATATTTTTTCAGAGCTAGATGCAGATAAAAATTATTTTTAATTTGCAACCTGATGGAGGTCAGTATAGATGGACTAATAGAGAAAGTCCCACACACTGCTAGAAGGCCAAATATTTTTTCAGAGCTAGATGCAGAAAAAAATTATATTCAGTTTGCAACCTGATGGAGGTCAGTATAGATGGACTAATAGAACAAGTCCCACACACAGCTAGAAGCCCAAATATTTTTTCAGAGGTAGATGCAGATAAAAATTATTTTTAATTTGCAACCTGATGGAGGTCAGTATAGATGGACTAATAGAGAAAGTCCCACACACTGCTAGAAGGCCAAATATTTTTTCAGATCTAGATGCAGATAAAAATTATTTTTAATTTGCAACCTGATGGAGGTCAGTATAGATGGACTAATAGAGAAAGTCCCACACACTGCTAGAAGGCCAAATATTTTTTCAGAGCTAGATGCTGAAAAAAATTATATTCAGTTTGCAACCTGATGGAGGTCAGTATAGATGGACTAATAGAACAAGTCCCACACACTGCTAGAAGCCCAAATATTTTTTCAGAGCTAGATGCAGAAAAAAATTATATTCAATTTGCAACCTGATGGAGGTCAGTATAGATGGACTAATAGAATGATGCTATGCCCAAAAGATTTTACTTCACTAGGTGCAGTAAAAAAATTGGTATTCTATACACAGGTGGTATATCTTGCAGCACAGATAGGCTACTCCACTGACTAACACACTCTGCAATAGGCCAAAAAGGATTAGCTTTGCTAGATTCAGCCAAATGCTGTGAAAAAAACTTGCACAGCACTGGCACAGACCTGCCTGGCAAAAACTGATAGGAACTGATGTAACCTAGTCCTGAAAAGGACTGCAATTACAATTAGTCTTTACTCCCACAATCTATCTATTTAAGAGCACAGACCTGCCTCATAAAAGTCGTAGGAAATGCTGTAACCTAGTCCTTAAAAGGACTGCAATCACAACTATTCCCTACTCCCAAGCTATCTGTAGATTTGTGCGAATATTGGCTTGAAATTAACAAGGTATAGCGCACACAGCAACAGCGGTGCCATCTAACACGCAGCTGCAGCAGTGAGAAAATGGTGGCGACGGGGAAAATGGCTTGGTTTTATAGGGCAAGGACATGTGACATACACTGCCAATGACACATGCCCTTGCTTGTGTGAAAAAAAGCACTTCGCTCCGTGTGTGCGCTGCTGATAGGCTGACAGATTGCACCTCCCCACTGTAAATGCGGTAAAGAGAAAAAAAAATGGAGATCTTCATTATTCCTGCAGAGATCCATCCCCTGCCCCTCCCCCACCCCGCTGTACACTCAAACTGCGTATTAACATTAATTTTCATCATTACTGAGAAAAAATCCAGTTATGATTTTGGTGCACGAACAGTTATCGAACATAACCTCGAACAGCCGAATTTTTCTCAAATCGTTCGTGTTCGCCGAACGGCTCGAACACTGCCCAAAACAGCTCGAATTTGAGATTGGCGAACAGTTCGAGTAGAACAACGCTCATCTCTAATACTGAACCAGCATGGCTACCACAGCATCTTACAGCGGCATGCTATTCCATCCGGTTTGCGTTTAGTTGGACCATCATTTATTTTTTAACAGGACAATGACCCCAAACACACCTCCAGGCTGTGTAAGGGCTATTTGACCAAGAAGGAGAGTGATGGGGTGCTACGCTAGATGACCTGGCCTCCACAGTCACCAGACCTGAACCCAATCGAGATGGTTTGGGGTGAGCTGGACCGTAGACTGAAGGCAAAAGAGCCAATAAGTGCTAAGCATCTCTGGGAACTCCTTCAAGATTGTTGGAAGACCATTTCCGGTGACTACCTCTTGAAGCTCATCAAGAGAATGCCAAGAGTGTGCAAAGCAGTCATCAAAGCAAAAGGTGGCTACTCTGAAGAACCTAGAATATAAGACATATTTTCAGTTGTTTCACACTTTTTTGTTAAGTATATAATTCCACATGTGTTAATTCATAGTTTTGATGCCTTCAGTGTGAATGTAAAATTTTCATAGTCATGAAAATACAGAAAAATCTTTAAATGAGAAGGTGTGTCCAAACTTTTGGTCTGTACTGTACATGCATAAATAGAGACAGAAGGACAGTGAAAAAAAAGCATCAAAAAGAGCAGCAAAACCTGCATTTTTGACGCAGCTGATTTCCTGCCAGAGATCAGTTTTGCTGCAGATTTCTGATGTAAAAAAAAACACGTGTGAACATAGCCTAACAAGGAGTATTTGCTGTGTGTTTTGATTTTGCAGTATTTCTGCACCAATTAGCTAAGTTAGATATTTTTCATTGTGTTTTTGCAAAATCTTTTTACAAGTGTTTTATTATCATGTTTTCGATGCTACAGTTTTGTCTCTTGTTGTTCTGTCATGTTTGAATATAAGCTGCTTTGCTTTTTGATATTTCCTGGTATTTGGCTTTGACAAAACTTTATTGATACAGTCATGTGCGGATTTCATGTGTTTTTAGTGTGTTTTTGCATCTAATGCAACTCTATGGGGAAAATACACACGTAAAACTTAATGTACGTGCAACCGAAATTGAAGTGTTGCAGATTTAAGAAATGCACCACAGGTCAGTTTCAGCATAAAAAAGCACAGTGGGCATGAGATTTTCATAAATCCCATTAACTGCAAGACGATGCAATGTTTCGTTATATTATACAGTGTCAAAAACTCACCGAAAACTCAGTGGGAACTTAACCGAAAATGGTGCAAAAGTGACAGAAAAATAATGTTGAATATATGCTAGGGATTTAAACATTGTGCACCCATTTTGATGAATTTTGGGGAAAAATCCGCTATTGCAAAAAGAGAGATCATGACTTAAACCTGATCCCCGACAAGTGATGATTTGGGGCTGAAATATTAAAATTAGGGATGCATGGACCGGTGGAAGCTACCCAATCCAAACTTTATTCCAAAGTTCGGTTCAAGGACCAGAACTGAACCTGAACTTGAACCAGAACCTGAAAAAAAATGGGAACCCGCACTTTTGATCTTGAAAAAAATTCTCTCTCTGTTTTCCCCCGGAACTCCAAACTTTGCAACGGACTTCCAGGAGAAGTTTAGCGTTTAGCGCTGGACACTAACTGTCCGGTACGAACCCCGAACTTTTAAGTTCTGTTTCGCTCATCTCTAGTTAAAATCTCTTGGTTGGTCTGAATCACATGATCCGATACAGATGTGAAATATTCTTTAAGATGCCATATAGGACCAGTACCAATGTCTCTTTTCTTGCCACCGAGGGAACCAAGTGTTAATTGTGCAATTACTTGTATCCAAGGTCAGAATCTACTTCCCATTTAAACCTCTGGTTATCTCCCATCTGTTCTGTCATGCGATAGATTGATTTGTACTGCAGCAAAGACTTTTCCGCAGATAAGTCGGAGAGATCCGTGGGGTGTGTTGTACGCAGCAGCGTTACGGCGCTCACATTCAGCGGATACTATTCCCTCAAGTGTTTTGTCTGTTACTTTTGTTGCTTTGATTTGTGTTGCCACAAAGGGGAATTGTCACAATTATCTTGCTTCCTTTGATGTAAGTTCCTAAAGTAGAAGTGAAGAAGCGAGATTGTTACATTCCATTATCATATGTGTGTGAAGCCGCTGCTCTCCGGGAGGCATTTAAAGAAAAATAACCATCGAAACATGAAAAGGATGCAATGGATCTGAACAGATCGCAGCCATTATTCATGTGACTTCCCAAACTTTTCAAAGTCATTAGCCTGCACTTACCTAGACTGTTGCATCTTAAAGATACAGATCACATACAGAATTTATACAGAATTTACACATCCATGTGTCACGATCCATGATTTACCCTTCCCAAACTCAACCACCTCATAGACCAGTCTGTTGTCACGCGTGTGTCAGATGTGACAGACAGACGCCCTGCAGTTGGTTTCAGAAGATTTCTTTGTTTGGACTTATATACACCTTCTTAGATCTGTCTCATTTTAGGACCCAGCGGCTACCTCTCTCCTGTTAATTGACACGCAGTCCTGGGTATTTAAATACTTTCTATTTGCTACAGGGAGGTGCCGGTGATATTCACATGTTACCTTGTGAAGATTTGGAGCTATTGCAGTCTGATTACTTCCTCTTTGGTGCTAGGAGGACTTGTATAATCTCTCTGAAGTCGGCTCAATCCAAGTTACTTTCCCCCGTGTTTGCTTCCGTTGTTGTCTTTAGTTGTTAGTGGGAACTGACTAGAGCTCATCCCTCCCCTAACTTATCCAGGGCCAAGTGCTAGGGAAATACGGGGCTTAGATTCCTGTGCGGCGATTGGTGAAGAACCATTAGATGGACGATAGGGGAGACAGGGTGATATCAGATCAGCCTAGGAGGTCTCCACTCCCCCTATCCCTAGTGTCTTGGCTCCCTTCCCCTCTTCCCTTCGTGTTGCACTTAGTGTTTCCTACACCTTGCGTGACATCCATGCATTGTGGTCCGCACTTGGACCGCTGTACACGGATGTGTGAATCAGGCCATTTTCTTCATTTGTATTCCTTGCCTGTATTTGTGTCATTATGCTCACCACTACAGTATTGTCTCTAGATTGTAAAAAATTACTATGTTCATAAGTTACAGTTCGACTTGGACAAACTAAGTGCTTGGGCAATCACTTGGCAGATGATTCTCAATGTGGAGAAATGTAAAATTATGCACCTGGAGACTATTAATATTTGGGCACCACATGTTCTAAGGGAAGTAAAACTAGGAGAGTCACTAGTAGAGAAGGATCTGGATGCATTTGTGGATCATAGACTAAATAACAACATGAAATATCAATCAGCGGCTTTTAAAACCATCAGGATATTGTGATCTCTTATAAGAGGCATTGATTCGCGGGACAGGGTTGTATACAACCATTTTTCAAAGCGTTATTCCGACCTCATCTGTAATATGCAGTTCAGTTCTGGATAATAGATCATAGAAAGGAGGCAGTAAAGGTTCAAAGAAAAGCAACAAAACTGATAAGGGGCATGGAGGATCTTAGATATGAGGATAATTGAAAGTAATTGATTAGGAGGAACATATAGGAGGAATTTTCATTGTCGTGACTAGAGATGAGCAAACCCAAACTTAAAAGTTTAGGGTTTGTACCGGACAGTAAAGAATGAACACAGGTAACCAATGCATGACATACTGTATGTTCATGAAAAAATACACATTACAAATGTAACAGGGAGGAAGGTGAATTGGTCCAGAGTAGTTTACCTAATACACTGGCAGAGCACTGAGTTTGTAGGACACTGTTTACTTTACACTTTGGTCAGCCCTTGAGTTGATCAGGTACTGTTCAGTTTTACACCTTGGTAGGCTACAGACATTGTTTCATCTCACATTTTGGTGGTCCAATGTTTACTTTGCATACATCACTAATTTAATTAAACTGTGCTAATCCTAACTGCCATTCTCAGATGACGATACCAAAACATTATGGTTTAAATTGTGAAAAAAAAAAAATTAATGGGTTTCACATACAGCTGTACATCCTTTTTTTCGCTAAAAATGCAGCAAAACCAGACACCTGCATTTTTTGCTCTGTTTTTACAGTCTTATTGCTTTCTATGGGTGAAAAAATGCTGCAAAGACTGTGAAAGGAGTGACATGCTGCAGTTTTCAAAAACGCAGCAGTTTTCAGAATCAGGAAAAAAAAATGTGGGTGCATTAGATTTCTGAAATCTGCTAGCTTTTGCTGGTGCTGTAAAAGCAACTTATAATTTACATAAAAAAACGCAGCAAAAATGCAACTTGTGAGTATATGGTAGGTGCACATGTTGAGTAAAGTTTCTGCACTATTACTGCATCTCTTGGCAGGAAAAATGCAGCTGCAAAAACGTGTGATTTTGCAACGGACTTCTCCCGTTGCAATGTTCAACGTTCTGGGGAGTCTGTTACAAGACAATTTTTTTTAGCTCAACAGTTCGGGCCCCCAATGGGGTTTTCAATTGGGTTCATGTTCTGGTTTAAGCTGGAACCGAACTTTGGAATAAAGTTCGGGTTATGTACCAGAACCTGAACTTCCATGGGTCCGCTCATCCCTAGTCGTGACCAATGGAGCAGCCCAAGTAAGCCTTGTGGCCCCGTAGACTTCTATGGGTGCAGTGTTACACTTTGCTTGGAGCTTTCTGACATCTACATTGCTCTTCATCAGCAATAACCTCCCGTCGTTACTATTTGGCAGCTGGATCCATAGCACAGCTCTGGCCAGAACACTACTTTCCGACCTAATTAAATTTGTGATATTTGAAAACGCAGATATGTAAATCGCCTATAATGCTTTCAGAGTTAAAATAACGGGGAACTGTTTGTAGAGTTCTAACAGATCTTAATTAAAACCTCCGCAAAGTCAATCAATACCGATCAATACGCGATGATGCCACCTGACAATACTAATTTAATTTGCCAGATTTAACTTCAAAGATCCAGACATGAAAGTCCGAAGCAATAATGAAAGCCGGAAACAAAAACAAGATTACGCGGCCTTGATTCGCAATATTGAGATGGCGGATTTATTAATTATTGAGAACTCAAGTCTTATTTCATTTAATGAGAGGATACATTTAGAACGCGGCCCGAGAGCTTCGCTCCTAATTGTGGTTACAACATTTTTAATCATTAGCTTTGTATAAGAAAAAAATCACAAACTGGCTTGTATTCAGGCATTTCCGGCATTCCCATAGAGGTGGAATGGAACCCGGCGGCCTCTTCATTCAGTTGGGACTCCTCTATGGTTCTTGGGATCAGTTGGACTCTTACCCTCAGCGGTCCATAACTTTGGACTCTTACCCTCAGCGGTCCATAACTTTGGACTCTTACCCTCAGTGGTCCATAACTTTGGACTCTTACCCTCAGCGGTCCATAACTTATTTCCTAAATTAATGTTTTATAAGCAGCAATATAAAAATGCACAGCATAAAATACATTTTGTTATTTTGCCATTTTGGCAGCAATTTTTGGGGTCATGCAGCCGGCACTTTATGTGGCATTTTGACGGCACTTTTTGGGGTCATTTTTTTCATCACCATGATGAAAAATTATGGAAAAAAATCTAAAATATTTAACAAAATATAGCAAAAATAACTGTACTCAAAACACATGAAAAAAAAGTGAAATGTATGGATTTTTTTTTAGCAAAAAAAGGTTCCAATAGATTATTATGGCAACCAGGAGTCTGCCGACAGCACCCGTCAATGCCATGTTGGTACTGTTATGAAGCTCAGCCAGTGTAGTATTACAGTATATATTAAAAGCAATCGGATGATCGTAGGTTCAAATCCACAAAGGAGACTAAGAAAAGAAAAAAAAAAGTCTTCAAAAATTTCCATTTTTTTAAAAAAAAAATATATATAAAGATTCAAATTATTCCCCATTAAAAATAAAGAAATGTAAAAATAAAAAGTAAAGAAATATGCCAGGTGACAATGCATCCGTCATAGTGTCATCTACCAAAATATAACAGTAATTAACCCATACGGTAAATGTTGTAAAGAAAAAAAAATCGAAACACCAGAATTGCCATTTTTTGGAGGGGAATTCACCCCCCTAAAAAACACATTACGAAGCGATAAAAATGTCATATCTAACCCAAAAATTATATCAATAAAACTGTCAGCTCACCTTGCAAAATAAGAGGTGGAAAAAAATGAAAAATGACCTGGGCATTAAAGAGTTAAGATGATTTTTGCATTTGTTTATGACAAATATGCATTTATCTCTTACAATTGGCATGCAAATTGTCTCTTTAGAGAGGAAGAGGACTAGAACTCTAGCTCCACCTATTGGAAGCAACAATCCTAAAAGTCAATATCGATAGCTGCTTCCAATAGGTGGTGCTAGTGTTCTAGTCCTCTTCCTCTCTAAAGAGACTATTTGCATATTACATTTCCCAGAGGAACATGCATGGCTTATAAGTCTTCTCACTCTGACATGCCAGGCTTGTCACTCTCCACAAGGAGAAACATTACCCCTTAGACTCCAGTCCAGAGCCTCTGAACTAGCCAAATCTGATCTCATACTTTGCACTGATGAGGAGCAAACACCCCGAAACACTGTGTCTGCAAATTGAGATTTTGGTTTGGCTTTCATCCTAAGTCATATTTCAAGGTTCGTTAAAGAGTCGATATTAACTTTTAGGATCACTGCTTCCAATAGGTGGCGCTAGTTCTTGTCCTCTTCCTCTCTGAAGAGACAATTTGCATATTTAATTTCCCAGAGAAGCATGCATGGCTTATGAGTCTCCTCACTCTGACATGCCAGGCTTGGCTTGTCACTCTCTACAAGGACAAAAAAAAAAAACCCTTAAATTACAATTTGTATAAATCAGAAGTTGCTTTTTTTTCAGCACAATTGGTCTTTTATTAAGAGTAGAAAGTTAAAAAATTCAATTGTTTCCTTTATTTTTTTAATGAGTTAAAATACAAATCCTAAAATAAAAATAGACTGAACCATCCTTTGTGGGACTTGTCAATTTTTCAAATAGTCTTCTAGAATATGATTCATTAATAGCCACCATTAGAGGCATATCGGTGGTCTTTAAGGGGTTAAACACCATGCGACGCTGCTACTGTATGCAACCGGAGGATATGTTGACGATATATCAATATGAAACTTTTGCAAAAGCGAGCGGATCCTGACGGGCTCAGTTTCCCCATTTTCTGTGATATCATAATTTTTACTAATGTAACTTTCAGTTCTCTCTGTTCTTTGTTTCTCTGAGATATTGCATAAAATGTCTGAAAATTAACATCAATGATATCTTATGCTTTAAACATACGCCTTGGGGCGATCTCTGCAAATGTTACATATTCCAGATTGTATCTTGAGGAATGCTAAATTTTTAGCTATTATGTTAAAATATTTCTCTTTTTTGAGGGTCGGAGCTGCTACCGTAGAGTCCAAGAGCAAAGACCTGACCTGTTTCCACATCGGGGACTTGCATAAAATCTTGTTAATGAATTTCCAAAAAAAGTCCTTAAAGGAAGGACAGTGGATAAAATGTCTAGCAAGGAATTACAATGTTACCAGGACACAAATGTCTCGAAGTTAACAACAAGGGATTTAATGGATTAGATGGATTTCTTATTAGGACAGACTAGATGTGGTTACTAATGTCAATAGGTTCTCGTGAATGTCTTCAATACCTATGACTGTGTGTCTCAAGGGTCATTATAAGACAATTTTTAGGAAATTTTCTCATTTTATACAATGGCTCTTCTTTTTAGTAAATTCATTTTGTAAAGCTAATAGAAAATTAAATATGGAATTTTCTATTTTTAACATTTCTGTTCTTCTTGTTATCTCTTTTCTCTCCTTTTTCTCATATGATTATACCTTATGTACAATCTAAAGGAGGGTACTATCTGGCTGAAGTATTAAAGTGTTTAGTTAGTGGCCCTATATGAGGGCTGCATCGGATAAAAGGAGAGATGTTGCGTTTAAGGGTACCGTATGTTGTTTCCTATAATCTGACTCAATAGTTTCATGTAAAAAGTTGTTTAATGCAACTAAAAAAAAGCAGTGCATCCTGCTTAACCTGCCCACTGAGCAAAAGTCTGTGAATCCTGCTTCCTTGACAACCTCGAGAAAGCATGTGAGTCCAGCTTATCCTGCCCACTCAGAAAAAGCAAAACCACAGAAACAGAAAGTCTGTGAGAGATTATTCCCTAACTCATACAGAGTAAAAGCATTGAGCCCTAATTCCCTTACGTACTCAAGGAGAAAAACTGTGAATCCTGCTTCTCCAACTCACACATGTAGAGAGTCTTAGAGTCCTACATCTTCCACCTACTCATATAGTAAGCACGTGAGTCCTGCTTCCTCCACATACTCATAGATAAGGTCTGTAAATCCTGCTTCATCCACCCACTCAGTTACAAAGCATTTAAGTTCTGTTTCCTCCACATACTCAAATAAAAAGTCTGTGACTCATGCTTCTTCTACCCACTGTTAGAGTAAGCATGTGATTCCTGCTTCCTCCACATACTCATAGATAAGGTCTGTATGTCCTGCTTCCTCCACATACTCATAGATAAGGTCTGTAAGTCCTGGTTCCTCCACATCCTCAAATAAAAAGTCTGTGACTCCAGCTTCCTCCACCCACTCAGTTACTAAGCATTTAAGTCCTGCTTCGTCCACATGCTCAAATAAAAAGTCTGTGACTCCTGCTTCCTCTACCCACTGTTAGAGTAAGCATGTGAGTCTTGCTTCCTACAAATACTCATAAATAAGGTCTGTAAGTCCTGCTTCCTCCACATACTCATAGATAAGGTCTGTAAGTCTTACTTCCTCCACATACTCATAGATAAGGTCTGTAAGTCCTGCTTCCTCCACATGCTCAAATAAAAAGTCTGTGACTCCTGCTTCTTCCACCCACTCAATTACTAAGCATTTGAGTCCTGTTTCCTCCACATACTCAAATAAAAGTTTGTGACTCCTGCTTCCTCTATCCACTGTTAGAGTAAGCATGTGAGTCCTGCTTCCTCCACATACTCATAAATAAGGTCTGTAAGTCTTGCTTCCTCCACATGCTCAAATAAAAAGTCTATGAGTCCTGCTTCCTCCATAAACTCAAAGAGAAAGACGGCGAGGCCTGCTTTATTCATACACTCAATGTGTAAGCCTATGGGTACTGCTTCCTCCACCCACTCAGAGTAAGTATGTGAGTCTTGCTTCCTCTCTAAACTCAAAGAAAAAGCCTATGAGTCCTGCTATCTTCATCCACTTAATGAGTAAGCATGTGGGTACTGCTTCCTCCAGCCACTCAGAGGAAATATGTGAGTCCTGTTTCTTCTCTAAACTCAAAGAAAAAGCCTGAGTCCTGCTTTCTTCATCCACTCAATGAGTTAGCATGTGAGTCCTGTTTCCTCCACACACTCATAAAGACAATGATTTCTGTTTCTTCCATCCACTTAATCAATAAGCATGAGTCCTGCTTCCTCTTCCCCCTCAATCAGTAAACATGTGAGTCCTACTTCCTCTTCCCCCTCAATCAGTAAACATGTGAGTCCTGCTTCCTCTACCCCCTCAATCAGTAAACATGTGAGTCCTGCTTCCTCCACCCACTAGAAGAAAAAGCCTGTGATTTCTTTTTCCTCTAACCCCTTAATCAGTAAGCGTATGAGTCCTGCTTCTTCCCTCCACTCATAGAATAAGCATGTGAGCCTTCGTTCCTCCACGTACTCCTGGAGAAAGCCTGTGAATCCTGCTTTTTTCACATATAGAGAAAGCCTGTGAGTCCTACTTCCCCTGATTACTCAAAAAGAATTCTTGTGAGTCCTACTTCCCATTCCCACATAGATAAAGCTTCTGAAACCTGTTTTCGCCTTTCACACATAAAAAAGTTTATGAGTTTTACTTCCGCCAACCACTAAAAGGTAAAGTTTGTCCCACATTTTCCTCCTACCCATAGTAATTTCACTTTTTTTGCCATTTATGTGCAAGGAGAGCTGGTAGTCTTTATGTTTCAGCTGAAGAAGAAGGACTCACTGTTTTTTTATGAGTCCTGTCAACATTTAAGAACTTTTTAACAAACCAAACCATAGAACATTATATATCCACAGACGCAACGTCTCCCTGTATTCTATGCTGCCTTCTGTTAGAAGATCTAATGTTTCTGTTTGAATAAGTATCTTTAGTGATAGGTGAGGGTGAAGGACAATGAGAGCAGGAAAGTTACTTATGTGATATACAAGTGAGTGATCAGGTGAACTGTTAACTAGAGATGAGCAAATCCGAACTAAAAAATTTGGTGTTCGTACCGGACAGGCTAAACGCCGTTCACGGACTTCTCCCGGAACTTCATTGCAATGTTCGGAATTCCGGGAGGAGAGGGAGGGAATTTTCCAGATCAAAAGGTTGGGTCTTCATTGTTTTCAATGGGGTTCGGGTTCTGGTTCAAGTATGGGTACAGTTCTGGTACCAGCACTGAACTTTGGAATGAAGTTCGGGTCTGATGCCAGAACCCAAACTTCCACCGGTCCGTTCATCCCTACTGTTAAGAGTTCAACATAGAGCGAGATTTCTGCAAAAAGACAACTTCTACCATGTCTTATTTGGTTAAGTCCCGCTCATCTTATTAATAAGCCCCAAAAGGTGATTTTTTTTTTTCCTAAATTCTGTCAAATTCTACAACTTTTATTTACACCAGACTGTCTGTAATACGATCATTTCCTTCTATAGAGTTAATGTCTACAGTGACTACTAGGGGGAATTTATCTAACATACTTTATACGTTGACCTCAATAATAAAAAGTATGCCATAAGCTAATATGGAAGGCACCAGGCAGTCATAATTTTTAGAATTTTGCATGATATATTTTCAGGAAACTTGGAACTCTGAAAGCAAAATTTTTTTTTTTAAATTACAGTAGTGGTTTTTGAATATTAATCATTAACAATCTAATCACTCGGCGAGTAAATTATTAATAGTTGGATATTATTGAAACAGATATGGATTTTTACAAAGAATATTTATTCCCGCAGAATCCTTCTTCATTAGTGGAGTTTCTGCTCTATGGAGGTTACCAGCAACTATTGATTAAGTAAGCTTCAAAGAAATCAGAGATCATAACAATCAAAGAGAATCAAAGTAGCGAAACGCGCAATTAATAAACAGATGAGCGGACCTCGCTAAAGATCTAAGTTATACCCGCGCTAATTCTACGAGACACTGCTATTTCCTACCACGTATTGTGACCTTCCCAGCATAGCAGTAAGTGCATGAGATCCTATTATATCATAACCTTCTGAGTATTGACTTTCGGATTGTTTTTTAATTAGCATTTTAATTGCTCATCAAAGTAATGGAAGAAGCTTTGGAAAATGGGGCATTTGCTAATCCCTTTGGTGAGAGACTAGATGCAAGGTCAAGCAATGCGTGGATGATACTTTGGTGTTGGCGTTTTATCACTCTAAGACCCATTTTTTTTATTCATATTTGGAAATCTTTGTAGAAGATCTGAACCGGTAAATTAAATTACATTGAACGTACAGTACAGACCAAAAGTTTGGACACACCTTCTCATTTAAAGATTTTTCTGTATTTTCATGACTATGACTATAGTCCTACTGAATAGACTATTAGAATTTGTATTATGGCAAGAAAAAAGCAGCTAAGTAAAGAAAAACGAGTGTCCATTATTACTTTAAGAAATGAAGGTCAGTCAATCTGACTTTGAGTGTCCGCAAGTACAGTTGAAAAAACCATCAAGCGCTACAAAGAAACTGGCTCACATGAGGACCGCCCCAGGAAAGGAAGACCAAGAGTCACCTCTGCTTCTGAGGATAAGTTTATCCGAGTCACCAGCCTCAGAAATCGCAGGTTAACAGCAGCTCAGATTAGAGACCAGGTCAATGCCACACAGAGTTCTAGCAGCAGACACATCTCTTCAACAACTGTTAAGAGGAGACTTTGTGCAGCAGGCCTTCATGGTAAAATAGAAAAACCGACATGTGATCTATTTTGGGAAGAAGAGGTTAAATATAAGGGGAGAATCTCCCCTATCTATTGATTGTATCTCAATCCGCCTGTTGGTAGACACAAAATGACATAGAAGGGATTTTGTATCATAAAATATAAATTTTATTAAATAATGTTTAAAGTTACACAAAGACAACAAATAAGGAAAGGGAGGGTAGGGAAGGGTGAGGACAGCTATAGAAGCAGGATAAGATGGTAAAAATCCTGCAAGGAGACTAACATCCCTAAGCCGGCATAGGTTATATGACAGATGTGAGTATTAGCTGCCAGCCAGGTAATATAATGGTAAAAAACCTAGCATAGAACATATTGGATAATACCTTCACAAAAATAGCAAAGGGTAAGCATAACATGTAGCATTCAAGGTAATAGCCTTATAAGGTAACCAGTGACAATAATGAGTATAGCATGTAACAAGAAAAAAGGTAATAACAGGCTATAGATTCAAGAGTTACACTATGAAAATATCGTCATTGTCAAGTCTAGAGCAACAGCCCTATGAGATGTCCATTACCTTGTGCCATGTGAATAGGATCTAAGGCAGCGTGCCCTGAGATGCTGGGGGGTGTGTGGCAGCCTTGACACGCGTTTCGCCCGGAAGTGGCTTTGTCAGGAGGCTTGGCTGTCGTGAAGGAGGGGAACACCTTATGTATGTGAATAGACCAATCAGAATTCTTCACGTAATGAAACTCCGCCCCCGGCAATGACGCAGACAGACAGGCGCGCCGTACGCAGCTAGGGAGGGGAGGGGAGATCTCCACGTTGCCGCAGCGACGCGCTCTGCCTTGGACGCCGCCGGAGCGGAAGCCCGTATGCGCAATGGTAAGTAATGCTGGGTATGTAATGGTCTGATGAGTCCAAATTTGAGATCTTTGGTTCCAAACACCGTGTCTTTGTGCGACGCAGAGAAGGTGAACGGATGGACTCTACATGCCTGGTTCCCACCGTGAAGCATGGAGGAGGAGGTGTGATGGTGTGGGGGTGCTTTGCTGGTGACACTGTTGGGGATTTATTCAAAATTGAAGGCATACTGAACCAGCATGGCTACCACAGCATCTTGCAGCGGCATTCTATTGCATCCAGTTTGCGTTTAGTTGGACCATCATTTATTTTTCAACAGTACAATGACCCCAAACACACCTCCAGGCTGTGTAAGGGCTATTTGACCAAGAAGGAGAGTGATGGGGTGCTACGCCAGATGACCTGGCCTCCACAGTCACCAGACCTGAACCCAATCGAGATGGTTTGGGGTGAGCTGGACCGCAGAGTGAAGGCAAAAGGCCCAACAAGTGCTAAGCATCTCTGGGAACTCCTTCAAGATTGTTGGAAGACCATTTCCGGTGACTACCTCTTGAAGCTCATTGAGAGAATGCCAAGAGTGTGCAAAGCAGTCATCAAAGCAAAAGGTGGCTACTTTGAAGAACCTAGAATATAAGACATATTTTCAGTTGTTTCACACTTTTTTGCTAAGTATATAATTCCACATGTGTTAATTCATAGTTTTGATGCCTTCAGTGTGAATGTACAATTTTCATAGTCATGAAAATACAGAAAAATCTTTAAATGAGAAGGTGTGTCCAAACTTTTGGTCTGTACTGTAGATGCAAACACATATGACGCGCCCTGGGCCTATGTGATGCAGCGTTGCGCACGCAGGGACTACCCGGAGCCGGATCTGATAGGGGTAGTAGTCTCGTGGCGGTGACCCGGTCTGTGCCCAGGGAGTCAGACTAAGTGGCGGTATATTAGCAGTAGATGTAGAACGACTACGCCACCCGTTGAATGCAGCTATGGAGCTGCCGCTGCAGGGCAAACCGCTGAGGCCGGTGGGAGGATGGTGCAGCGTGGATGGTATAACCCCCAACGGGAGGGGTATGGCCTCAGGGCAGCCGACGTGGATGATGGGGGTAGCAGGAATCACTCAGAGACGATACGGTGTAGTTCAGGGTCTTTACTGGTGACAAAGATAGACCCTCCCGGAGTACTGGCTAGCGGTCGGGGCCTGGTCAGTCCTTGAGCAGATGGGATCCCCCTTGGCCAGGCGGAGTTGTAGGCCTCCCCAACTAATTGTACTCTTCTGGCTACCTTGCTAGAGGCGGGTAAAGGTAGCCCACGTCCCTGAGTGTACCGTGTGGTGCTCACCCGTATGGCCGGTGACTCGGGGCCTTCTAGTAGCTTCCGCTCCACGACGGCGGTGCTGGTCCCACACGTGTGACCGAGCCTTCGGGTTTCTGGGCCAGAGGACCTGAAATCCCCTGCCGGTCGGTTTCTGCTGCTGGGTAGGAGTTAGTCCCCACAGCCTCGGACTCCGGGTCCGGTAAGAAATCTTCAATCAGGGCGAGCTCTACAGCTTCTAGCCCTGATCTCCTCTTAGCACGACTCCCACAGAGCTCCTGATCTTTCTTTCCTATCACTGCTTCTCTTCTTCTCTCTACTCTTCTTCTCTAACCCTGCCTCAGCCCCAGGTTTATATAGGGGAAGTCCTTCCCCTCCCAGGACTGGGCAGGAGGTGTGGCATGCATAGGATTCCTGACCAAGAGACCTCCCACCTGCTCTCAGACATAACACTGCTGTTACTGTGGAAACCAGACCCCTGGGGTGCCACACATACATCGCAAGTTCCAAACCTATGCCACTAATGATGATCGCTGAGTGCAGCACAGGCTACGTTGGGCATCTTAAAGTGAATGGGTCATCAGGTTTTTGCTAAGGAATCTGAGAGCAGCATGACACAGGGTCCAAAAGCCAGATTCCAGCGATGTGTCACTTACTGGATTGCTTGGTGTAGTTTTGATAGAATCCGTGTTTTCTCTGCCGTAGATGTAGCAGTGTTATGACTGCTGAGCTTTGTATAATCCCGCCCACACCACTGATTGGCTGCTTCCTGTTTACACTGTGCATGTGTGCATTGTCAGCAAGCTACCAATCAGTGATATGGGCAGGGTTACACAGATTAGCTGCACTGCAACACCTAGTTCTGCAGTGATAATCTTCTGCTAATAAAATACTGATTATATTGAAAATACAGCAAGGTGCCGAGCAAGTGATACATCTCTGTGTCAGCGCTCTGATTAAATAACAAAAACTTGCTAACACAGTGACTGCACCAGCAGAATAGTGAGTGCAGCTCCGGAGTATAATACAGGATGTAACTCAGGATCAGTACAGGATCAGTAATGTAATGTATGTACACAGTGACTGCACCAGCAGAATAGTGAGTGCAGCTCTGGAGTATAATAAAGGATGTAACTCAGGATCAGTAATGTAATGTATGTACACAGTGACTGCACCAGCAGAATAGTGAGTGCAGCTCTGGAGTATAATAAAGGATGTAACTCAGGATCAGTAATGTAATGTACGTACACAGTGATTGCACCAGCAGAATAGTGAGTGCAGCTCTGGAGTATAATAAAGGATGTAACTCAGGATCAGTAATGTAATGTATGTACACAGTGACTGCACCAGCAGAATAGTGAGTGCAGCTCTGGAGTATAATACAGATATAACTCAGGATCAGTAATGTCATGTATGTACACAGTGACTGCACCAGCAGAATAGTGAATGCAGCTCTGGAGTGTAATACAGGATGTAAATCAGGATCAGTACAGAATCAGTAATGTAATGTATGTACACAGTGACTACACCAGCAGAATAGTGAGTGCTACTCTGGAGTATAATACAGGATGTAACTCAGGATCAGTAATGTAATGTATGTACACAGTGACTGCACCAGCAGAATAGTGAGTGCAGCTCTGGAGTATAATACAGGATGTAACTCAGGATCAGTAATGTCATGTATGTACACAGTGACTGCACCAGCAGAATAGTGAGTGCAGCTCTGGAGTATAATACAGGATGTAACTCATGATCAGTACAGGATCAGTAATGTAATGTATGTACACAGTGACCGCACCAGCAGAATAGTGAGTGCAGCTCTGGAGTATAATACAGGATATAACTCAGGATCAGTAATGTAATGTATTTACACAGTGATGGCACCAGCAGAACAGTGAGTGCAGCTCTGGAGTATAATACAAGATGTAACTCAGGATCAGGATAAATTGTATATCCTTTACATGAACCATGACAATATTGCTTTGCATTGCATAGCCACTGAAAAAAATGTGTTGAAGGCCAATATGAGTTTTCCTAGGCAATAAAAAGCTACATTAGTATTAATAAGCACCTTCTGATGAAATTGGGCAAAGGTTGAACTAATATGTAATTTTAAGGAACAAAGAAAACATAAAAAAAAACGAAATCTATAAAACAAAGTACATTTAACTGTATGCTGTTACCAGACATTTTGTACATATTTCCTGAAACACAAATCTAAATTCATTTAATACTAGAAACTCTTAAATAAACTTAAAAAACATTTTTATCATTATGACATTTTTACAGATATATCCATCCTTAACTGTGCTCGAATATTGTCCTTAATTCTTGATAAAATTATTCATCACATTATGGAAGCAAAACTCTCGACAGGCTAAATTCACATTAGATACATTGTGTGGACACTTATAGCATAAACATATCCTGACAGAGTAGAAAGAAAATTATGTTTTTATTTTTTTCTTCAAATCTGGTCACATATGAAGGTCTAACGGTCTGCGCTGCTCTTTTTTCTCTAATGCAAAATTCTCAATTAACTGCATAAAAACAAAAGGTAAAAAATTAAATTGTTTCTTTCTGTAGTCACCACTAGGGGGAGCTCCTACTGAATGTTGTTGTATTACAATTTTATATATTGTACGTTTATGAGTAATAAAAACACTACTTCTGGCCATTATTTGACTGGTATCCTGCATTTTTACCAGTTTTCCCCTCTGCCGTCTCTGTTTCTACTTTTCAGTTGTCTCTGAGCTACTGGAAGGAGACTAGCTTCTATGATGTCTTTTATACACAGACATGAGTGATTCCTGCTCTCCTGTCTCTATTTAGATCGTGTTCAGAAGCAGCAACAGCATGGAAGATTCAATACAGCATTACTGAGCAGTGTTGCTGTGAATCCATCTTTGCAATGAAAGAAACACTTAGCAGACAGCAGCAGCAACACTAGTATCTCCATGTGCCTGTTCCTACCAGTTTAGTCTAAAGACTTAAATAAGCAGCTGTAATCTGATCTCTCAGTAAACTGACAGTTCAATTTGTGGTTAAAAATATGTATTTTAGCTGTTTTTTTAGAGTGAATGCTGAGATCAGGAAACTGGAGCAAGAGAAGTGTCTCATGAGTGGGGAAAGAAGCAGATTTCTTTGATGAAATAAAATATTATAAAGTTTAGCTTTCACATTTGTTATACTTTATTATGAATATTAATATCAATAATATATATATTTCATTATTATTAGTATAATAATAGTAATAATAAATATTGACATTATTATTATCAATATATTATTATTACTACAATTCTACTAGTACTACTACTACTAATAATAATAGTAATTATCATTATTACAATAATAATAATAATAATAATAAACAATAATAAACAATAATAGACTTTAATAAGCTGCTGTAAACTGATTTCTCAGTAAGCTGACAGTTCAATTTGTGGTCAAAAAGATGGATTTTAGCTGTTATTTTAGAGTGAATACTGAGATCAGGAGCAAGAGAAGTGGCTCATGAGTGGGGAAAGAAGCAGATTTACTTTACTTTATTATGAACTAGCTGCACCCGGCCACGCGTTGCTGTGGCTCAGTCTGGTTAAATGGAAAAGAAAGAAAAAAGAGAGTGCACGTTTTGCTGGCGCTGTTGATAGTTGTGCCCATCAGGCAGGCATGGTGGCAGCCTGTACTCTGTGACCCCTGCAGGCCTGAACTCAGCACAGGTCACTAAAGAGGTCGGTACTTGCTGTCACGTGTCACAATGGAGCCGGTTATGTCAGGGATTGCTAGTTAGTTATACAATTTCCTAGTACAGAGGAAATGTGACAGGAGGGGGCATGGAGATGAATGCAGGCGGCGGGAGAGGAGGAGGGGGTGATTCGCTTGACATGTCTCGGGCAGGTACCGACCAGATCACAGCACCGCTTCCACCAGTGGCGCAGTGGGATTTGCAGCCGCTCACTGTCCGCCCACTGCTGCGATGCTCGGGCCCAGCTCAGCACCCAGAGCGGAGGCCGCGGCCTGCGCCTCTCCATGCAGCCTCCCTCTCTCCTTCCCTCCCTCCCCCGCTTGTTGCTGCGCAGTCGGAAACAAGGCTCACCTGCCGGAGAAGAAGCTGCAGCAGCAGGGGTGCCGGAGAGCAGAGGCGGACGCCTCTCAGGCGGTGGTGGTGATGAGCAGCAGCGTCTTTCAGCCTCGAACAGAGGGTCTCGTCATTCCGCTTCCCCCCAACCCCCACGGGGAACACGAAAGCAGCAGAGCACAGGCAGCGGCTGGGGTGAATGAAGGAGAGGCAGAAGGGTTTATGAATGAGATGTCCCTAAGGGAAGGAGAATGTCGGGCGGCCGGGGAGAGTCAGCCTGGGACTGAGCTCATAACACCCCCCTCTCGTTGTTGCTTTTACGTCCAACAGCTGGTATATAAAAACATAATAGTTATATAAAAACATGCGTGTATTCTAATGCAACGTTGTGTCAAAATTTCAAAGCCATCGGTGAAGAACTTTCAGTGATTTAAGATTTTGAAAAAACGAACATTTACATTTTTATTTATATGTATAATAATAATAATAATAAATATTGATATTATTATTAGCAGTATTACTAGTATAAAATAATAATAAATATTGATATTATTAGCAATATTTTATTATTATGATTATTGTTATTATTATTATTACAATAACACTACTAATAATACTACTAATAATATCAATATTTATTATTATTATTATTACAATAATACTATTAATAATCATATTAATAATATTACCACTACTACTAATAATAATAAACAATAACAATTCTAAAACAGGATTAATAGTAGTGTCAGATGTATTAGTAGTATTAGAGTAGCAGTAACACATTATTAATATAAATATTATTATTATTATTATTATTATTATTATTATTACCCATTTCTATTATAATCACTTTATTCTAAAGTTTAGTAGCCTCTTTTATTCCTGACTAATATACAATGGACTTTCCAACCAAAATGTAAAACTTTTCATAACATGGAGAACAAAAATCTTCCTTCATCTTCAGCGAGCGCTCCATTTAATTAGCTGGAACCCTATGGGTCTTTGGAGAGATGGTTAACTTGTGGCTTTTTTTTTTACCTCTAAGTATATCGATATTTTCATAGCATCATCTTGGAGGTGACAGAAAATCATTGCAGTCTAGGACAGCGAGAGGTCCCCTGTGGCACGGTGCATGTACACCGCCGTCTGTCTCAGGAACACAGTGTCATGGTCCTTGTCTGCAGCTGACTGAGAGGCAAAGCTGTCACTGACATCACATGGTATTGTCCATAGGAGACTTACGAGGTACAGCAGAGGTTTACAGCAATGATAAGTCAATCTAGAAGGGCTGCAAAATCTGCTATTGCAAGTGAAAGATAAACTAAGACAAAAGGCGCCGTATTCACAGTGCGGAATAAAAAACATCTAATAAAAATATAATAATATTTACAAGCTAAATAAATAGCAAATATATATACAGTACAGACCAAAAGTTTGGACACACCTTCTCATATAAAGATTTTTCTGTATTTTCATGACTATGAAAATTGTACATTCACACTGAAGGCATCAAAACTATGAATTAACAAATGTGGAATTATATACTTAACAAAAAAGTGTGAAACAACTGAAAATATGTCTTATATTCTAGGTTCTTCAAAGTAGCCACCTTTTGCTTTGATGACTGCTTTGCACACTCTTGGCATTCTCTTGATGAGCTTCAAGAGGTAGTCACCGGAAATGGTTTTCACTTCACAGGTGTGCCCTGTCAGGTTTAATAAGTGGGATTTCTTGCCTTATAAATGGGGTTGGGACCATCAGTTCTGTTGTGCAGAAGTCTGGTGGATACACAGCTGATAGTCCTACTGAATAGACTATTAGAATTTGTATTATGGCAAGAAAAAAGCAGCTAAGTAAAGAAAAACAAGTGGCCATCATTACTTTAAGAAATGAAGGTCAGTCAGTGCGAAAAATTAGGAAAACTTTGAAAGTGTCCCCAAGTGCAGTTGCAAAAACCATCAAGCGCTGCAAAGAAACTGGCTCACATGAGGACCGCCCCAGGAAAGGAAGACCAAGAGTCACCTCTGCTTCTGAGGATAAGTTTATCCAAGTCACCAGCCTCAGAAATCGCAGGTTAACAGCAGCTCAGATTAGAGACCAGGTCAATGCCACACAGAGTTCTAGCAGCAGACATATCTCTACAACAACTGTTAAGAGGAGACTTTGTGCAGCAGGCCTTCATGGTAAAATAGCTGCTAGGAAACCACAGCTAAGGACAGGCAACAAGCAGAAGAGACTTGTTTGGGCTAAAGAACACAAGGAATGGACATTAGACCAGTGGAAATCTGTGCTTTGGTCCGATGAGTCCAAATTTGAGATCTTTGGTTCCAACCACCGTGTCTTTGTGCGACGCAGAAAAGGTGAACGGATGGACTCTACATGCCTGGTTCCCACCGTGAAGCATGGAGGAGGAGGTGTGATGGTGTGGGGGTGCTTTGTTGGTGACACTGTTGGGGATTTATTCAAAATTGAAGGCATACTGAACCAACATGGCTACCACAGCATCTTGCAGCGGCATGCTATTCCATCCGGTTTGCGTTTAGTTGGACCATCATTTATTTTTCAACAGGACAATGACCCCAAACCTACAGGCTGTATAAGGGCTATTTGACCAAGAAGGGGAGTGATGGGGGGCTACGCCAGATGACCTGGCCTCCACAGTCACCAGACCTGAACCCAATCGAGATGGTTTGGGGTGAGCTGGACCGCAGACTGAAGGCAAAAGGGCCAACAAGTGCTAAGCATCTCTGGGAACTCCTTCAAGATTGTTGGAAGACCATTTCCGGTGACTACCTCTTGAAGCTCATCAAGAGAATGCCAAGAGTGTGCAAAGCAGTCATCAAAGCAAAAGGTGGCTACTTTGAAGAACCTAGAATATAAGACATATTTTCAGTTGTTTCACACTTTTTTGTTAAGTATATAATTCCACATGTGTTAATACATAGTTTTGATGCCTTCAGTGTGAATGTACAATTTTCATAGTCATGAAAATACAGAAAAATCTTTAAATGAGAAGGTGTGTCCAAACTTTTGGTCTGTACTGAATTTAAAAATAAAACACAAATAAAAATTAAAAACAGCTTTAGTATGTGGAGAACTCCTAAACGTCCACATCTGGGGCCTGCAAGGTGTGCAATGAGGACCCCCTCCCTGACCTGCAAACCATCAATATAGCCGTGTGCAGAATTCTCTGTTTCTTTTCATTGGGGTTAATGTAACAGCCAGCAATATCCCTTTAACTCCACCTCTATTTTTTAACTCCATAAGGATGCAGAATATTGCTTTTTTTCCGTGTTATGCTGTGATTTTTATTAGTACCATTTTGAGGTACATAAAACTTTTTGATAGCTTTTAATTCAATTCTGGTGCACCTGTGGCAAGATTTATATATATAAATGAAAAAAAATATAAAATTAATTAACCCATAAGGAAAATGCTTTAAAAAAATAATTATATATATATATATATATATATATATATATATATATATATACAGTATATATATATATATATATATATATATATATATATATTTTTTTTTTTTTTAAAGCATTTTCCTTATGGGCTAATTAATTGTTTATATATTTTTTTTCAATCAATTTTATATATTGGTTCAGACTAAATGATAGAAGGGTCGGTGATTTTGAATTTTTTCACTGTATTTTTAACCCCTATTGGAGATGTGCTTCATAAAAGAACCATGATGACAGCGATGGGGCCTTGACCAGGGTCCTTGCAACCCATCAGTTCATGAAGATTGTTTCCAGGACTTGGGTGATGTTCGCCCCAATATTTGTGCCGTTTATATTATGCTCTCAGTGGCATTTAAGTACTTAAACAGCAGCGATCGGAGTTAGTTCCAATTGCTGCTGTTAGCATTGGAGATGGGTTTATAATAGTCAACACCTGCCCTGTATAGAGCGGGCTCAGGTCCTGCGCCCGTTCCATATACACACTCACAATCCATTATGTATAAGAACGTTTTGAATCAAGAAACTAAAGGTTGACTTATTTATACAAACAACTTGTCTAATTATTTTATATTATTTAGAAATAAACAAAATTATCTGTAAAAAGCAGCAAGCCTGCTTACTGATGGTTTCCACGAGGCAACAGATTTTCAATACAACGCAAAATGTACAAAACATAAAAAAACAACTGAACAAGCAATCAAAGGATCAGAAGCAAAGAACATAAAGCTGCTTCGTTTTACATTTCCTCTTTATTCTGACATTATTAATCAGAAATGGAGCTTCAATGTAAAACTGTACAAACTTTTTAAAAAAAAAGTTGACCAGCGCTGTAGGGATCCTCAACTAAGTTTCTTTTTAAAAAAAAACATCAGTCGCATGGAGAAAATAAAAAAAGGCAAAAACTTCCTCCGGGTTGAGACTTTCAATGCAGTCTGGGTAAAATATAGAAGTAAAATAAATACTATGGCTTCTTGATTGTCGGTGGCTGTGGATCCCCCGAGATTGGATCCATTCAAAAACACTAAAATGCTTTTTGTGAGCCATTTGCACACTAACCAACCTCAGCACCCTGGAGGAAGAGAGATGAATAATGCTCTCCGCGTTTTACACCTAAGATGGAATGTTGTAAAGAAACCAGTGTTACAAGACACTTCTGAATTATTCAGTGTTTTTATTGTGGAGATTTTCTTGTGTGCATTTTTTTTTTTTTTTTGCCACCTCATTATAGTGTTTTGTTTTTTTTTCTGCATGAAACAAAAGATGATCTAGTGCAGGGGTCTCAAACACGCGGCCCCTGAGGCTGCTTTATGCGGCCCGCAGGCACAGACCCCTTGACGATCCCGACCTGGTCCAGGAGGAGCCGCCGACAGCAGCGCTGAATTGCCGCACAGAGACTGTTTCCCAGCACTGCATTTCCAATGCCAGCCGCTGGCCAATCAGAGGCCAGCAGCTGATATCTGCGTGTCGGCGCAGCGAGTATGACGTCATTGCCATATGCAGATGTCAGCTGCTGGTCTCTGATTGGCCGGCGGCTGACATTGAAAATGCAGTGCTGGGAGACAGTCTCTGTGCGGCAATGCAGCGCTGCTGTCGGCGGCTCCTCCTGGACCAGGTCGGGATCGTCAAGGGGTCGGACTCTGTGGTGCCTGCGGGCCACATCTGCAGGAAGGCCGCCGAGGGAACGGAGGACAGGTGAGAATCATCTTTTTTTTTTTCTATTTTATGTGTGTGAAGAACAGCACAGGGGGCACATAGCCACAAGATGGGGACCGGGATGGGGCACATAGCCACAAGAGGGGACCTGGATGGGGCACAGAGCCACAAGATGGGGACCTGGATGGGGCACATAGCCACAAGAGGGGACCTGGATGGGGCACATAGCCACAGGATGGGGACCTGGATGGGGCACATAGCCACAGGATGGGGACCTGGATGGGGCACAGAGCCACAAGAGGGGACCTGGATGGGGCACATAGCCACAGGATGGGGACCTGGATGGGGCACAGAGCCACAAGAGGGGACCTGGATGGGGCACATAGCCACAGGATGGGGACCTGGATGGGGCACAGAGCCACAAGAGGGGACCTGGATGGGGCACATAGCCACAAGAGGGGACCTGGATGGGGCACATAGCCACAAGAGGGGACCTGGATGGGGCACATAGGCACAAGACGGGGACCGGGATGGGGCACATAGCCACAAGAGGGGACCTGGATGGGGCACATAGGCACAGGATGGGGACCTGGATGGGGCACATAGCCACAAGAGGGGACCTGGATGGGGCACATAGGCACAAGATGGGGACCGGGATGGGGCACATAGCCACAGGATGGGGACCTGGATGGGGCACATAGCCACAAGAGGGGACCTGGATGGGGCACATAGGCACAGGATGGGGACCTGGATGGGGCACATAGCCACAAGAGGGGACCTGGATGGGGCACATAGGCACAAGATGGGGACCGGGATGGGGCACATAGCCACAAGAGGGGACCTGGATGGGGCACATAGGCACAAGAGGGGACCTGGATGGGGCACATAGGCACAGGATGGGGACCTGGATGGGGCACATAGCCACAAGAGGGGACCTGGATGGGGCACATAGCCACAAGAGGGGACCTGGATGGGGCACATAGGCACAGGATGGGGACCTGGATGGGGCACATAGCCACAAGAGGGGACCTGGATGGGGCACATAGGCACAAGATGGGGACCGGGATGGGGCACATAGCCACAGGATGGGGACCTGGATGGGGCACATAGCCACAAGAGGGGACCTGGATGGGGCACATAGGCACAGGATGGGGACCTGGATGGGGCACATAGCCACAAGAGGGGACCTGGATGGGGCACATAGGCACAAGATGGGGACCGGGATGGGGCACATAGCCACAGGATGGGGACCTGGATGGGGCACATAGCCACAGGATGGGGACCTGGATGGGGCACATAGCCACAAGATGGGGACCTGGATGGGGCACATAGCCACAGGATGGGGACCTGGATGGGGCACATAGCCACAGGATGGGGACCTGGATGGGGCACATAGCCACAAGATGGAGACCTGGATGGGGCACATAGCCAAAAGATGGGGACCTGGATGGGGCACATAGCCACAAGAGGGGACCTGGATGGGGCACATAGCCACAAGATGGGGACCAGAGCCACAACATGGGGACCTGGATGGGGCACAGAGCCACAACATGGGGACCGGGATGGGGCACAGAGCCACAACATGGGGACCGGGATGGGGCACAGAGCCACAAGAGGGGACCTGGATGGGGCACATAGGCACAAGATGGGGACCGGGATGGGGCACATAGCCACAGGATGGGGACCGGGATGGGGCACATAGCCACAAGAGGGGACCTGGATGGGGCACAGAGCCACAAGATGGGGACCTGGATGGGGCACATAGCCACAAGAGGGGACCTGGATGGGGCACATAGCCACAAGAGGGGACCTGGATGGGGCACATAGCCACAAGAGGGGACCTGGATGGGGCACATAGCCACAGGATGGGGACCTGGATGGGGCACAGAGCCACAAGAGGGGACCTGGATGGGGCACATAGCCACAAGAGGGGACCTGGATGGGGCACATAGCCACAAGAGGGGACCTGGATGGGGCACATAGGCACAAGATGGGGACCGGGATGGGGCACATAGCCACAGGATGGGGACCTGGATGGGGCACATAGCCACAAGAGGGGACCTGGATGGGGCACATAGGCACAGGATGGGGACCTGGATGGGGCACATAGCCACAAGAGGGGACCTGGATGGGGCACATAGGCACAAGATGGGGACCGGGATGGGGCACATAGCCACAGGATGGGGACCTGGATGGGGCACATAGCCACAGGATGGGGACCTGGATGGGGCACATAGCCACAAGATGGGGACCTGGATGGGGCACATAGCCACAGGATGGGGACCTGGATGGGGCACATAGCCACAGGATGGGGACCTGGATGGGGCACATAGCCACAAGATGGAGACCTGGATGGGGCACATAGCCACAAGATGGGGACCTGGATGGGGCACATAGCCACAAGAGGGGACCTGGATGGGGCACATAGCCACAAGATGGGGACCAGAGCCACAACATGGGGACCTGGATGGGGCACAGAGCCACAACATGGGGACCGGGATGGGGCACAGAGCCACAACATGGGGACCGGGATGGGGCACAGAGCCACAACATGGGGACTGGGATGGGGCACAGAGCCACAAGAGGGGACCTGAATGGGGCACATAGGCACAAGATGGGGACCGGGATGGGGCACATAGCCACAGGATGGGGACCTGGATGGGGCACATAGCTGTTAGAACCTTGCTGTTAGGTTTTTTTTCCTTTGCTGGTCACATGACCTTGTTGGCCTATTTAGTCCTGCTCCGCCCTTCTGGCTTTGCTGGACTTCATTGTATATCTACTTTCTAGCTAGCCTGTGCTCTGTATCTAGCTCTGTTAGTTTGCTTGGTCTACGGACCTCTATGTTCTATCTATTTTGTTTGTTCGTCTGTCTGCTACTATTTCTGTTAGGAGGTGTCCCATATTCCTCCCAGTCCTTAGTACTTGTAGGGATTCCCTCCCCACATCTATAGGTCTCCGTACAGACTAGATTAGGACTTTAGCAGGTCTGATCGCAGGATCAGGTTCCCTGTTACATCGTAGGGATTCAGCTGAGTTCTATCGTAGGGACAGATCTCCTCTCTTTCCTTAGCTTTGGTAGCAGAACATAACAGTAAGTCCAGCCAGCAAATTCTCTAAGGAAAGATTTTTCTGTTCCATCATGGTGTCGGTTCAGGATTTGGCTCATCGCCTGCAGGGACTCTCTCTGGAGGTGGCCGAGCTCCGTCAGCACGTGAGTAACTGTCCTGGAGCACATTTCTTGGAGCCTAAGGTATGTTTGCCGGATTTATTTTTTGGTGAACACCGAGAATTTTTTTCATTTAAAAATGCTTGCTTATTGTATTTTCGTTTGAGACCTAAGTCCTCTGGGGATGAATCCCAGCGCGTAGGGTTCATAATGTCACTTTTGCGCAAAGAGCCTCAGGAGTGGGCCTTTTCTTTGCAACCTAGTGATTCATGCTTCAGATCAGTGGATAGTTTTTTTTCTGCTTTGGGACTATTATATGATGATCCTGACCGTGTCGCATCAGCTGAGACTGAGTTGAGACGTCTAAAACAAGGATCGGGTAATGTGGAAAAATATTGTACACATTTTCGTCGTTGGTCCACTCAAACAGGGTGGAACGATTCTGCTCTGAAAAGTCTATTTCTTGCTGGGCTCAGTGAAAGGGTTAAAGACCTGCTAATTGCTTATCCTACACCTGAAGATTTGCAACAGGCTATGCAATTAGCTATACGGGTGGATAGAAGACTGCGTGCTAGGGTTAATGAGAGCAAATCCTCTGCTATGTCAGTTTCTGGTTATGATAATGTGTGTATTAACAGTGGTGAACCGATGGAGATTGGATCGGTGGCACCTCGCTCTCAAGAAAAAGACTGTCGTTTTTCGGAAGGCTTGTGTTTCTATTGCGGAAAATCTGGTCATTTGATTAAAGGCTGTGAGCTTCGTATGAAGAAAGAAAAAAAAATGGTCAGTCACGCCCGTATTGCCTGTTTAAATTCCAAGGGTATATTTTTAGCTGCTTCCACGATTGCTCAGGAAAAATTAATGGAATTTCGGGTGTTTGTTGATTGCGGGTCTACACTGAATGTAATTGATGGGGGATTCATGGAAAAACTCAATTTAAAACCTGAACCTTTATCATCCCCCATTGCTGTGGTTTCTGTGGATGGCTCCCCTTTGAAGAATATTACTCTCAAGGTCAGTGAATTTCCTCTCACTATTAATGGTGTTCACCATGAGAAATTGGATTTGGTAGTGTTGAATAACTTGCCTTCTCCAGTAATATTGGGTTTGCCCTGGTTAAAATTTCACAATCCTGTACTGGATTGGTCTACCAGTGAAATTAAATCCTGGAGCCATAAATGTTATGACAAGTGTTGTAACGGGCGTATTGCAGCTTTGGATAGGGGAGAATTGCCTGTTCCTATTCAGGATTTTTGGAGAGTTTTTTCTGAGAAGGAATCGCAGGTTTTGCCTCCCCATAGAGACTATGATTGTTCTATTGAATTTGTCCCTGGAGCGACTCTTCCTAAAAGTCGTTTATTTAACCTTACTATTCCTGAGAGGAAGGCTTTGGAGGAATACATACAGACAAGCTTGGCCGCCGGTCACATTAGGCCCTCTAAGTCTCCTGTGGCGGTTGGATTTTTTTTTGTAAAAAAAAAGGACGGCGGTTTACGTCCTTGTCTGGATTTTCGTGAGATTAACAAAATTACGGTACGCAATCCTTACCCACTGCCATTGATTCCTGATCTGTTTAACCAGTTATTGGGGGCCAAGTGGTTCTCTAAAATTGACCTTAAGGGGGCATACAATCTGTTGCGCATGAAGGAGGGTGATGAATGGAAGACTGCTTTTAACACTCCTGTGGGTCATTTTGAGAATCTGGTTATGCCTTTTGGTCTTACTAATGCTCCTGCATTTTTTCAGAATCTGATTAATGACATCCTTAGACCTTTGATCGGTAAAAATGTGGTTGTGTATTTGGATGACATTTTGATTTATTCGCCAGATCTGGAGTCTCATTGGCGGAGCGTGCGTGAGGTATTACAGTTATTAATGGACAATTCGCTTTTTGCTAAGCTGGAGAAATGTGAGTTCGCTGTACAGAGAATTAGTTTTTTGGGCTACATTATCTCCAGCGAAGGTTTTGAGATGGATCCGGTTAAGGTTCAGGCTGTGCAGGAATGGCCTAGGCCTATTGGTTTGAAATCGATACAGAGGTTTTTGGGTTTCGCCAATTACTATAGAAAGTTCATAAAAATTTTTTCTAGTATTGTCAAACCTCTGACTGATCTCACCAGGAAAGGTGCTGATGCGGTTCAGTGGTCTTCTGAGGCCATTAAAGCTTTTGTGTATCTCAAGGAGAGGTTCACCTCTGCTCCCATCCTTATGCAGCCTGATGTTACTAGGCCGTTTTTGGTTGAGGTTGATGCTTCCTCTGTGGGGGTTGGCGCAGTATTGTCTCAGGATAACGGGGATGGATTACATCCCTGTGACTTTTTTTCAAAAAAATTTTCGGAGACTGAATTGAATTACGATATTGGTAATCGGGAATTATTGGCTATTAAACTCGCATTTGAACACTGGCGCCACTTCTTGGAAGGTGCGGAATTTCCCGTTCAGGTTCTTACGGATCATAAAAATCTGATATATCTTGATGCTGCCAAGCGCCTGAATGCCCGTCAGGCTAGGTGGGCACTGTTTTTCTCGCGGTTTAATTTCTCCGTTACTTACATCCCTGGTACTAAGAATGTTAAGGCGGATGCCTTGTCTCGCAGTTTTTCTCCCATAGTCGGTGCTGAGAAAGAGGAAAACATTTTACAAGAAGGTGTTGTGATAGCTGCTTTAGACTCCGTTTTGGAAGATGAGATTCTTAAAGCTCAGGAGAATGCCCCATCTAACACTCCTCATGGGAGGTTGTTTGTGCCTGGGACCTTTAGGAGAGATTTGTTTGTTGAGTGTCACGAATCTCGGTTGGCAGGTCATCCCGGAATCTCTGAGACCAAGAGACTGGTGGGTCGCAGTTTTTGGTGGCCTGGATGGCAGAAGGAAGTCATTAAGTGGGTGCGCCAATGTACTATATGTGCTAGATCTAAGTCCTCACATACTCCTGCTGCGGGGTTGCTTTGTCCTTTGGAGGTCCCCAGTGCTCCTTGGACACATTTGGCTATGGACTTTATAACTGACCTTCCCCCCTCTGAGGGTTTTACTGTCATCTGGGTGGTCGTGGACCGTTTTAGCAAGATGCGTCACTTGGTTCCCTTCGTCAAACTGCCCTGCGCTAAAACTCTCGCTAAGGCCTTTGTCAAGGAAATTGTCAGACTTCATGGCGTTCCTACTGACATTGTTTCTGATAGGGGTCCTCAGTTCGTGGCTCGTTTTTGGCGTGCCTTTTGTGACAGGTTGGGAATTCATTTGTCGTTTTCGTCCGGATATCATCCTGAATCTAATGGCCAGACAGAAAGGAAAAACCAGGATGTTGAGCAGTTCTTGCGTTGTTTTGTGGCAGACAATCAAGAGGGGTGGTCTGAGTTTCTGCCACTTGCCGAATTTGCTCTGAACAATCATACATCTTCTTCTGCTGGTTGTTCGCCTTTTTTTTGTTGTTCTGGGAGACATCCGTCGTTTGGGTCGTTCTCCAAGTTGGGATCTGCCGTGCCTGAGGAGGAGAATTTTTCCGGTGATTTGGAAAGAGTTTGGACGGATGTGCGTGGTAATCTTCAGGAGGCCAACAGAAAATCTAAAGACTACTTTGATAGGAAACGACAGGAGGTTTTGTTCGCTGTTGGTGACATGGTTTGGTTGTCCTCTAGGAATCTGCGGTTGAGGATTCCTTCTAAGAAATTGGGTCCCAAGTTTGTAGGGCCCTTTAAGGTGCTTCAGGTTGTCAACCAATCTGCTGTTAGGTTGGAGGTTCCTACCTCCTGGAGAATTAATCCGGTCTTTCATGTCTCTCTGTTAAAAAAAGCTGTTGTGTCGGATGGTGACGCCTCTGCCTCTGTTCCTCCGGTGGTGGAGGACGGGGAATATGAAATTTCTCGCATCCTTGACTCTAGACGGTATAGAGGTAGTTTGCAGTATCTTGTGGCCTGGAAAGGTTTCGGACCCGAGGATAACTCTTGGGTGAGGTCAGATGATGTTTCCGCGTCCAGACTTATCAGAGCGTTTCACAGGAGATTTCCTGATAAGCCTGGTCCTAGGGGATCCGGAGGATCCTCTTAGAAGGGGGGGTACTGTTAGAACCTTGCTGTTAGTTTTTTTTTCCTTTGCTGGTCACATGACCTTGTTGGCCTATTTAGTCCTGCTCCGCCCTTCTGGCTTTGCTGGACTTCATTGTATATCTACTTTCTAGCTAGCCTGTGCTCTGTATCTAGCTCTGTTAGTTTGCTTGGTCTACGGACCTCTATGTTCTATCTATTTTGTTTGTTCGTCTGTCTGCTACTATTTCTGTTAGGAGGTGTCCCATATTCCTCCCAGTCCTTAGTACTTGTAGGGATTCCCTCCCCACATCTATAGGTCTCCGTACAGACTAGATTAGGACTTTAGCAGGTCTGATCGCAGGATCAGGTTCCCTGTTACATCGTAGGGATTCAGCTGAGTCCTATAGTAGGGACAGATCTCCTCTCTTTCCTTAGCTTTGGTAGCAGAACATAACAATAGCCACAGGATGGGGACCTGGATGGGGCACATAGCCACAAGATGGGGACCTGGATGGGGCACATAGCCACAGGATGGGGACCTGGATGGGGCACATAGCCACAGGATGGGGACCTGGATGGGGCACATAGCCACAAGAGGGGACCTGGATGGGGCACATAGCCACAAGATGGGGACCAGAGCCACAACATGGGGACCTGGATGGGGCACAGAGCCACAACATGGGGACCGGGATGGGGCACAGAGCCACAACATGGGGACCGGGATGGGGCACAGAGCCACAAGAGGGGACCTGGATGGGGCACATAGCCACAGGATGGGGACCTGGATGGGGCACATAGCCACAAGAGGGGACCTGGATGGGGCACATAGCCACAAGATGGGGACCTGGATGGGGAACATTGCCACAGGATGGGGACCTGGATGGGGCACATAGCCCCAAGATGGGGACCTGGATGAGGCACATTAGTACAAGATGGGCACCAGGATGGGGAACGTTGCCACAGGATGGGGACCTGGATGGGGCACATTAGTACAAGATGGGGACTTGGATGGGGAACATTACTACAAGATGTTTTCCATTATTACTATATGATGCTAATTGTAAGACAATATTACTGTATGTGGCCAATTGGGGGAAATAAAATTGTAAAAAAAATAAAATAAAGCATGAAAAAATATTGGGCACTAAAAATGCTGTTTTATATGTAAACTAAAGTAAACACAAAAAAGTGCACGTTTATTATCGCCACATCCATAACGACCCAAGCCATAAAAAAATAAACACGGCAAAAATGTTCAAAAGGTGTATACAAAAAAAATGGTATCACTAAAAATGTCACATTGAACAAAGAATGCGGCCCCCCAAATTCAAGTTTTTTCCATGTGCGGCCCATATACCCAGCCGAGTTTGAGACCCCTGATCTAGTGGTACAAGACACAAAATTGTATCTAGGAGAAAGAGGAGCGAAGTTATCATGTTTACTAATAAACACTGTGACAATGAATGAATATGCAGATTACAGCACCTTCCATTATTAGCCAGCAGCCATATAGTAAAAAATACAGCATCATCCCGCAGTCTTGGGGCAGGTGCCGGAGAACGTTTTCTCCACATTCGAGGAAATCGGTCCGATTCCGCTAATCACACATTGATCAGAGTTTGTTCCGATTTTCTTGAATGTGGAGAATTAAAAAAACAAAATTCTCCATCTTCTCCATTCAGCCTGTCCTTGAAAATCAGGCAGAACTCGGATGTCATCTGAGTGTGGTCCAATGTTTTTCACCCATAGACATGAATGGGCAAGTGCCATCTGATTATTGGAGGAAAATCATGCATGCTGATATCTCTTTCCTCCAATCACTCAGTCCAATGTAAAAATCGGACATGTACTGCCTCATTGCTTAACCTGGGTCCGTGTGCGACACGATGTTTTGAAGCATTTAAACTACGGTCGTCTGCACGAGCCCCAAGGTTCACCTTTCTGCTAATATGTTCCTAAACCCTGAAAAGTATCATCTAATGTAAATCTTTAAATAGTAGCTAAGGAGAAGGGGAGAGGAAGAGGTGCAGCTGCAACGTCTCAATAAAAGTAATTGAAAGTATAAAAAGGTGAAGGAGAAGACATCTGATAGGTGCAGAGCTCACAAGAGAAAATCTAAGGAGCTTGGAGGAACACTGTGTATATATGACGCGCCCCTAGGGCCGTGGGGTACTCGGTAGCCGGGCCGGTCGGTGCTGGGTATGTCACGGTGGTAGTGACCTGGTCCGTGACCCAGGGCGGTCAATAAAAAGGGAAAATTAAAAGGGGGAATAAAGTTTTATATATATAACATTTGTGACGCCACCTGTGGTATGCGGCTATATGGAGCCGCCCCTGCGGTGCAGAACCTCTGGAGCTGATGATGACGCAGCAGAGTTGGTTCAGCTCTCCACAGGCAGAGCTTAGCTCCAGGGCAGGAGGTGGTGATGTTATAGATGTTGTTGCTGCGGTGTAGTGCAGGTGATGGCGCAGATAATGACAAGTCCACAACTTAATGGCGGTTTCCTCTTATCTTTACTTGCGGTGGTTAGGCAGACCGGGGCACGGGTACTAGCTGGTAGTTGAGGTCCGGGCGGCCTGGAAGCAAGTTGGGAATCCACCTCGCCAGGTGAAGTTGGAGGCCTTCCCTTTCCACTAATCTCTTTGGCCCTGCTGCTTGTAGCTGTGCTGTGGCCCTAGTCCCTGAGTTAAACGTCTTTGTGCTCACCCGTATGGCGGGCAGCTCGGGCCTTGCTGGCGCGTCACTCCCTCGTGGCGGTGCTGGACCCTGCGGTGCTGCTGAGCCTCCGGGCATCTGGTGGGGCCAGGAGACCTGCAGTCTCCTGCCCTCCGGTTTCTGCTGCTGGGCCTTCAGTGCCCCACAACCTCAGACTCCGGGGTCCGGTTCTTCTGCGCTTCTCTCCTCTGGGGCGAGCTTGTACACAGCTCCCTTCCCCATGTCCTTCCTCGTCGCTGCCTTGTCTCCAACTCCTCTCACTAACACTTAATAACCCCGCCCCCAGATCCCAGTTGCTAAGGGGAGGAGCTCCCCTTTCTGGTCTGGAGCCAGGAAAGTGTTGGATGCTGGTATACCTGATTAGGGGACCCCTCATTGCTTCCAGGCATGGCATCACCCCCTGTGAGGGAGGCAATGCCACTGTGGCAACCGGACCCCTGGGGTGCCACATATACATTATATTACTTATCCTGTACTCCAGAGCTGCACTCACAGTACTGCTGGTGCATTCACTATGTACATAAATTATGCATACTGATCCTGTACTGATCCTGAGTTACATTCTGTATTATACCCAAGAGCTGCACTCACTATTCTGCTGGTGCAGTCACCATGTACATACATTACATTACTTATCCTGAGTTACATCCTGTATTATACTCCAGAGCTGCACTCACTATTCTGCTGGTGCAGTCACTGTGTACATACATTACATTACTGATCCTGAGTTACATCCTGTATTATACTCCAGAGCTGCACTCACTATTCTGCTGGTGCAGCCACTGTCTACATACATTACATTACTTATCCTGAGTTACATCCTGTATTATACTCCAGAGCTGCACTCACTATTCTGCTGGTGCAGCCACTGTCTACATACATTACATTACTTATCCTGAGTTACATCCTGTATTATACTCCAGAGCTGCACTCACTATTCTGCTGGTGCAGTCACTGTGTACATACATTACATTACTGATCCTGTACTGATCCTGAGTTACATTCTGTATTATACCCAAGAGCTGCACTCACTATTCTGCTGGTGCAGTCACCATGTACATACATTACATTACTTATCCTGAGTTACATCCTGTATTATACTCCAGAGCTGCACTCACTATTCTGCTGGTGCAGCCACTGTCTACATACATTACATTACTTATCCTGAGTTACATCCTGTATTATACTCCAGAGCTGCACTCACTATTCTGCTGGTGCAGCCACTGTCTACATACATTACATTACTTATCCTGAGTTACATCCTGTATTATACTCCAGAGCTGCACTCACTATTCTGCTGGTGCAGTCACTGTGTACATACATTACATTACTGATCCTGTACTAATCCTGAGTTACATTCTGTATTATACCCAAGAGCTGCACTCACTATTCTGCTGGTGCAGTCACCATGTACATACATTACATTACTTATCCTGAGTTACATCCTGTATTATACTCCAGAGCTGCACTCACTATTCTGCTGGTGCAGCCACTGTCTACATACATTACATTACTTATCCTGAGTTACATCCTGTATTATACTCCAGAGCTGCACTCACTATTCTGCTGGTGCAGCCACTGTCTACATACATTACATTACTTATCCTGAGTTACATCCTGTATTATACTCCAGAGCTGCACTCACTATTCTGTTGGTGCAGCCACTGTCTACATACATTACATTACTTATCCTGAGTTACATCCTGTATTATACTCCAGAGCTGCACTCACTATTCTGCTGGTGCAGTCACTGTGTACATACATTACATTACTGATCCTGTACTGATCCTGAGTTACATCCTGCATTATACTCCAGAGCTGCACTCACTATTCTGCTGGTGCAGTCACTGTGTACATACATTACATTACTGATCCTATACTGATCCTGAGTTACATCCTGTATTATGCTCGAGAGCAGTACTCACTATTCTGCTGGTGCAGTCACTGTGTACATACATTACATTACTGATCCTGAGTTACATCCTGTATTATACTCCAGAGCTGCACTCACTATTCTGCTGGTGTAGTCCCTGTGTACATACATTACATTACTGATCCTGTATTGATCCTGAGTTACATTCTGTATTATACACCAGAGCTGCACTCATTATTCTGCTGGTGCAGTCACTATTTACATACATTACATTACTGATCCTGTACTGATCCTGAGTTACATCCTGTATTATACTCCAGAGCTGCACTCACTATTCTGCTGGTGCAGTCACTATGTACATACATTTCATTACTGATCCTGAGTTACATCCTGTATTATGCTCGAGAGCAGTACTCACTATTCTGCTGGTGCAGTCACTGTGTACATACATTACATTACTGATCCTGAGTTACATCCTGTATTATACTCCAGAGCTGCACTCACTATTCTGCTGGTGTAGTCCCTGTGTACATACATTACATTACTGATCCTGTACTGATCCTGAGTTACATTCTGTATTAGACTCCAGAGCTGCACTCATTATTCTGCTGGTGCAGTCACTATGTACATACATTACATTACTGATCCTGTACTGATCCTGAGTTACATCCTGTATTATACTCCAGAGCTGCACTCACTATTCTGCTGGTGCAGTCACTATGTACATACATTTCATTACTGATCCTGAGTTACATCCTGTATTATACTCCAGAGCTGCACTCACTATTCTGCTGGTGCAGTCACTGTGTACATATATTACATTACTGATCCTGTACTGTTCCTGAGTTACATACTGCATTATACTCCAGAGCTGCGCTCACTCTTCTGCTGGTGCAGTCACTGTGTACATACATTACATTACTGATCCTGTACTGATCCTGAGTTACATCCTGTATTATACTCCAGAGCTGCACTCACTATTCTGCTGGTGCAGGCACTGTGTACATACATTACATTACTGATTCTGTACTGATCCTGAGTTACCTCCTGTATTATACTCCAGAGCTGCACTCACTATTCTGCTGGTGCAGTCACTGTGCACATACCTTACATTACTGATCCTGTACTGATCCTGAGTTACATCCTGTATTATACTCCAGAGCTGCTCTCACTATTCTGCTGGTGCAGTCACTGTGTACATACATTACATTACTGATCCTGAGTTACATCCTGTATTATACTCCAGAGCTGCACTCACTATTCTGCTGGTGCAGTCACTGTGTACATACATTACATTACTGATCCTGAGTTACATCCTGTATTATACTCCAGAGCTGCACTCACTATTCTGCTGGTGCAGTCACTGTGTACATACATTACATTACTGATCCTGAGTTACATCCTGCATTATACTCCAGAGCTGCACTCACTATTCTGCTGGTGCAGTCACTGTGTACATACATTACATTACTGATCCTGAGTTACATCCTGTATTATACTCCAGAGCTGCACTCACTATTCTGCTGGTGTAGTCCCTGTGTACATACATTACATTACTGATCCTGTACTGATCCTGAGTTACATTCTGTATTATACTCCAGAGCTGCACTCATTATTCTGCTGGTGCAGTCACTGTGTACATACATTACATTACTGATCCTGAGTTACATCCTGTATTATACTCCAGAGCTGCACTCACTATTCTGCTGGTGTAGTCCCTGTGTACATACATTACATTACTGATCCTGTACTGATCCTGAGTTACATTCTGTATTATACTCCAGAGCTGCACTCATTATTCTGCTGGTGCAGTCACTGTGTACATACATTACATTACTGATCCTGAGTTACATCCTGTATTATACTCCAGAGCTGCACTCACTATTCTGCTGGTGCAGTCACTGTGTACATACATTACATTACTGATCCTGTACTGATCCTGAGTTACATTCTGTATTATACTCCAGAGCTGCACTCACTATTCTGCTGGTGCAGTCACTATGTACATACATTTCATTACTGATCCTGAGTTACATCCTGTATTATACTCCAGAGCTGCACTCACTATTCTGCTGGTGCAGTCACTGTGTACATATATTACATTACTGATCCTGTACTGTTCCTGAGTTACATCCTGCATTATACTCCAGAGCTGCGCTCACTATTCTGCTGGTGCAGTCACTGTGTACATACATTACATTACTGATCCTGTACTGATCCTGAGTTACATCCTGTATTATACTCCAGAGCTGCACTCACTATTCTGCTGGTGCAGGCACTGTGTACATACATAACATTACTGATCCTGTACTGATCCTGAGTTACCTCCTGTATTATACTCCAGAGCTGCACTCACTATTCTGCTGGTGCAGTCACTGTGTACATACATTACATTACTGATCCTGTACTGATCCTGAGTTACATCCTGTATTATACTCCAGAGCTGCACTCACTATTCTGCTGGTGCAGTCACTGTGTACATACATTACATTACTGATCCTGTACTGATCCTGAGTTACATCCTGTATTATACTCCAGAGCTGCACTCACTATTCTGCTGGTGCAGGCACTATGTACATACATTACATTACTGATCCTGTACTGATCCTGAGTTACATCCTGTATTATACTCCAGAGCTGCACTCACTATTCTGCTGGTGTAGTCCCTGTGTACATACATTACATTACTGATCCTGTACTGATCCTGAGTTACATTCTGTATTATACTCCAGAGCTGCACTCATTATTCAGCTGGTGCAGTCACTATGTACATACATTACATTACTGATCCTGTACTGATCCTGAGTTACATCCTGTATTATACTCCAGAGCTGCACTCACTATTCTGCTGGTGCAGTCACTATATACATACATTTCATTACTGATCCTGAGTTACATCCTGTATTATACTCCAGAGCTGCACTCACTATTCTGCTGGTGCAGTCACTGTGTACATATATTACATTACTGATCCTGTACTGTTCCTGAGTTACATCCTGCATTATACTCCAGAGCTGTGCTCACTACTCTGCTGGTGCAGTCACTGTGTACATACATTACATTACTGATCCTGTACTGATCCTGAGTTACATCCTGTATTATACTCCAGAGCTGCACTCACTATTCTGCTGGTGCAGTCACTGTGCACATACCTTACATTACTGATCCTGTACTGATCAGGAGTTACATCCTGTATTATACTCCAGAGCTGCTCTCACTATTCTGCTGGTGCAGTCACTGTGTACATACATTACATTACTGATCCTGAGTTACATCCTGTATTATACTCCAGAGCTGCACTCACTATTCTGCTGGTGCAGTCACTGTGTACATACATTACATTACTGATCCTGAGTTACATCCTGTATTATACTCCAGAGCTGCACTCACTATTCTGCTGGTGCAGTCACTGTGTACATACATTACATTACTGATCCTGAGTTACATCCTGCATTATACTCCAGAGCTGCACTCACTATTCTGCTGGTGCAGTCACTGTGTACATACATTACATTACTGATCCTATACTGATCCTGAGTTACATCCTGTATTATGCTCGAGAGCAGTACTCACTATTCTGCTGGTGCAGTCACTGTGTACATACATTACATTACTGATCCTGAGTTACATCCTGTATTATACTCCAGAGCTGCACTCACTATTCTGCTGGTGTAGTCCCTGTGTACATACATTACATTACTGATCCTGTACTGATCCTGAGTTACATTCTGTATTATACTCCAGAGCTGCACTCATTATTCTGCTGGTGCAGTCACTGTGTACATACATTACATTACTGATCCTGAGTTACATCCTGTATTATACTCCAGAGCTGCACTCACTATTCTGCTGGTGTAGTCCCTGTGTACATACATTACATTACTGATCCTGTACTGATCCTGAGTTACATTCTGTATTATACTCCAGAGCTGCAATCACTATTCTGCTGGTGCAGTCACTATGTACATACATTTCATTACTGATCCTGAGTTACATCCTGTATTATACTCCAGAGCTGCACTCACTATTCTGCTGGTGCAGTCACTGTGTACATATATTACATTACTGATCCTGTACTGTTCCTGAGTTACATCCTGCATTATATTCCAGAGCTGCGCTCACTATTCTGCTGGTGCAGTCACTGTGTACATACATTACATTACTGATCCTGTACTGATCCTGAGTTACATCCTGTATTATACTCCAGAGCTGCACTCACTATTCTGCTGGTGCAGGCACTGTGTACATACATTACATTACTGATCCTATACTGATCCTGAGTTACCTCCTGTATTATACTCCAGAGCTGCACTCACTATTCTGCTGGTGCAGTCACTGTGTACATACATTACATTACTGATCCTGTACTGATCCTGAGTTACATCCTGTATTATACTCCAGAGCTGCACTCACTATTCTGCTGGTGCAGGCACTATGTACATACATTACATTACTGATCCTGTACTGATCCTGAGTTACATCCTGTATTATACTCCAGAGCTGCACTCACTATTCTGCTGGTGCAGTCACTATGTACATACATTTCATTACTGATCCTGAGTTACATCCTGTATTATACTCCAGAGCTGCACTCACTATTCTGCTGGTGCAGTCACTGTGTACATATATTACATTACTGATCCTGTACTGTTCCTGAGTTACATCCTGCATTATACTCCAGAGCTGCGCTCACTATTCTGCTGGTGCAGTCACTGTGTACATACATTACATTACTGATCCTGTACTGATCCTGAGTTACATCCTGTATTATACTCCAGAGCTGCACTCACTATTCTGCTGGTGCAGGCACTGTGTACATACATTACATTACTGATCCTGTACTGATCCTGAGTTACCTCCTGTATTATACTCCAGAGCTGCACTCACTATTCTGCTGGTGCAGTCACTGTGCACATACCTTACATTACTGATCCTGTACTGATCAGGAGTTACATCCTGTATTATACTCCAGAGCTGCTCTCACTATTCTGCTGGTGCAGTCACTGTGTACATACATTACATTACTGATCCTGAGTTACATCCTGTATTATACTCCAGAGCTGCACTCACTATTCTGCTGGTGCAGTCACTGTGTACATACATTACATTACTGATCCTGAGTTACATCCTGTATTATACTCCAGAGCTGCACTCACTATTCTGCTGGTGCAGTCACTGTGTACATACATTACATTACTGATCCTGAGTTACATCCTGTATTATACTCCAGAGCTGCACTCACTATTCTGCTGGTGCAGTCACTGTGTACATACATTACATTACTGATCCTGTACTGATCCTGAGTTACATCCTGTATTATACTCCAGAGCTGCACTCACTATTCTGCTGGTGCAGGCACTGTGTATATGCATTACATTACTGATCCTGTACTGATCCTGAGTTACCTCCTGTATTATACTCCAGAGCTGCACTCACTATTCTGCTGGTGCAGTCATTGTGTACATACATTACATTACTGATCCTGTACTGATCCTGAGTTACATCCTGTATTATACTCCAGAGCTGCACTCACTATTCTGCTGGTGCAGTCACTCTGTACATACATTACATTACTGATCCTGTACTGATCAGGAGTTACATCCTGTATTATACTCCAGAGCTGCACTCACTATTCTGCTGGTGCAGTCACTGTGCACATACATTACATTACTGATCCTGAGTTACATCCTGTATTATACTCCAGAGCTACACTCACTATTCTGCTGGTGCAGTCACTGTGTACATACATTACATTACTGATCCTGAGTTACATCCTGTATTATACTCCAGAGCTGTGTTCACTATTCTGCTGGTGCAGTCACTGTGTACATACATTACATTAATGATCCTGTACTGATCCTGAGTTTCCTACTGTATTTTACTCCAGAGCTGCACTCACTATTCTCCTGGTGCAGTCACTGTGTACATACATTACATTACTGATCCTGTACTGATCCTGAGTTACATCCTGTATTATACCCCAGAGCTGCACTCACTATTCTGCTGGTGCAGTCACTGTGTACGTACATTACATTACTGATCCTGAGTTACATCCTGTATTATACTCTAGAGCTGCACTCACTATTCTGCTGGTGGAGTCACTGTGTACATACATTACTTTACTTATCCTGTACTGATCCTGTGTTACATCCTGTATTATACTCCAGAGCTGCACTCACTATTCTGCTCGTGCAGTTACTATGTACATACATTACATTACTGATCCTGAGTTACATCCTGTATTATACTCCAGAGCTGCACTCACTATTCCGCTGGTGGAGTCACTGTGTACATACATTACATTACTGATCCTGAGTTACATCCTGTATTATACTCCAGAGCTTCACTCACTATTCTGCTGGTGCAGTCACTGTGTACATACATTATATTACTGATCCTGTGTTACATCCTGTATTATACTCCAGAGCTGCACTCACTATTCTGCTGGTGCAGTCCCTGTATACATACATGCATTACTGATACTGTACTGATCCTGAGTTACCTCCTGTATTATCCTCCAGAGCTGCACTCACTATTCTGCTGGTGCAGTCACTGTGTACATACATTATATTACTGATCCTGAGTTACATCCTGTATTACACCCCAGAGCTGCACTCACTATTCTGCTGGTGCAGTCACTGTGTACATACATTATATTACTGATCCTGAGTTACCTCCTGTATTACACTTCAGAGCTGCACTCACTATTCTGCTGGTGCAGTCACTGTGTACATACATTATATTACTGATCCTGAGTTACGTCCTGTATTACACCCCAGAGCTGCACTCACTATTCTGCTGGTGCAGTCACTGTGTACATACATTATATTACTGATCCTGAGTTACCTCCTGTATTACACTTCAGAGCTGCACTCACTATTCTGCTGGTGCAGTCACTGTGTACATACATTATATTACTGATCCTGAGTTACATCCTGTATTACACTCCAGAGCTGCACTCACTATTCTGCTGGTGCAGTCACTGTGTACATAGTCTTAATGGTAACCTGTCAGCACAGTTTTATTTATTAAAGTAATGAAATTTAGGCAAATCAGCTTGGCAGTGCACTGGGGTGTGTCAGTCCTCTATGGAAGAGCCAATGTAAGTGGATTCTCCCTCAGTGCACTTACAACCTGTTTTGCATATTCTTCTTTCTCCTTGTTTTTTTCTGCTCCTGAACTTCTATATACGTCCAAAAATATTTTTTTTGACTGAGGGTAAATATCTGCTTAGGATTAACACAAAGCGATTGAGGGTCTTAATGTTTTTCTTTACACCGTATTCTTACGTCGGATACTTCTGATGTCGATTTGCTCCACACATTTGGTGGCTCTGTGTGATCTACTTATCAATTTATTTTATAAAAAGTTTTCTTTCTTTGTAATGTTGTACTTAGTTGTTGACTCTATTCAGAGAATTGTTCCTTTGTTTTCCATCCACACATAGACACATACGGCATAAGCATTTCCTGACAGAGTATCCCAAAAAGTATTTTTTTTTTCCAATGTCACGCTACTCATATCAGGATACGTCGAGCCAAGAGGAAAGGTAAGAGAGGGCATGTCTGTATATAAGCCGCTGCAGATAATACTTTCTGTTTGTGTAAAAATGTAGAACTGAAGCAGAATTGTCTCCATGGGAACAAAGTTTTATCCATCAACTTTTGTTGGCGCAGTTTATTACACCTCTAATTGTGTATTGACCTTGACGTGGAATTAACAGCCACAACTTTCTGGGAAAGTGGGGAGGATTATTTTCTGCTTTTTTTTACATTTTATTAGACTTTTTTATCTTTTTTTTTTAAGTTGATTTTTGTTTATTGATTTTCACATGACAAAATATTTGTAACTTCCTCCTAATTACATGACTGTTAGGAAGTTTTCACTTCTTAGCGCATATGGTATTCGGGTTTTATTAGCACAGATGTTCAATAAAACCGCTATCACTAAACATTAGCTCAGTTTCCGACTTCTCGTGCAGATGGTTACAGCTGCTGTGTCAATTTACATCTTCTAATGTAGCAAATTTCATATGAGTCAAATGAGAACATTGGATTCTAAACTTTTCAAACACATTTGATAAATTCTTTAAGGAGAAAATTAAGGGTTATTCCCAAAAGATCAATTCTCCATACGATAGGGAATAACTTGTGGATTGCTGGGGGTCTAATCTATGGGACCCCCAGCGATCCTGAGATTGGGGCTCTGAAACCCCGAGAACTGGGCTCTGTAGCAGCATCCTGCATGAATGTGCACATGCTCCACCTTCTCTCCATTTATTGTTTATGGGACTGATAGAAAAAGACAAGTGCTGTGTCAGGAGTCCCTTAGACAATGAATAGAGGCCGAGCATGCACATCTTGACTCCATTCACGATGAGGCTGCAGAGATCCCCAGTGATCAGCACGTTATTCTCTACCCTTTTTGATAATAACTTGATTGTTTGGAAATAACCCTTTTGTTATGATTACGGAGCAACTAAATAGGAAAAATAGATTACACCCTAAAAACTGCAACTGACTCTGCCGGTTCCTGTACAGACTAGAGATCCCAACCCGCTCTAAAAGTGGTTCCTGCATGAGCTGAGATAGCCCTAACCACAGACTAGATGATGGCAACTCTGACGTGTGCTGCCTGAAAGGCCATCGAGTGCATCACATTCCTCCTAAAAAGCCAGTGGGCAAAGCAGAGTGCAAATTACCTACAGAAGGGAAAGTGTGCTGAAAGAGAAAAAGATCCCAGAGTGAGTAAAAGAAACCACAAAATACAAAGTAAAGGATTAAGTATGTACTGTTAGATAATATGCCGCCTACTTCCTAAAAAGAAACAGAAGATAGGTGCAGGGTAAAGGACAAACATTAGAGAGATAAACCCTAGCTGGTCTTTTACTGTCTGGCTTAAACTACAGCAGTATGGCTGGACATCAAAATGAGACTATCACCAGCAAGAAATTCCAGCAGAGGAAAGGTATGTAAAGCTGCACCCAAAAGGTGATAGGGTAGAAAAATGAGAACACCTGTTATCCTTAAAAGACTGAGGCAAGGATAACAGAAATTAGACACCTGGCGAAAAGGACTATCTCCTGTGGCTCAGTGGACAGAGAAGTTGACTACGATGCACAGAATTAAGGGTTCGAATTCAGATGCATGACACCTTTAAAGACCATTTCCATCCACATGGTTTTCACTTTCTGGCTCCAGATCTTTTTTCTTTGATGAAAGACCTCTTCCGGCTGGATTGAAACACCATATTTTAGTGGTAAACGTTACACCTTAGACCTCAGTCCAGAGCCTCTCATCTAGCCAAATCAGTTCTCATACTTTGCACTGACGAGGGCCAACAGCCCGAAACACCGTGTCTGCAAATTGAGATTTGACTTTTATCCTAAGTCATATTGCAAGACTCGTTAAAGGGTGGAGTGTGACTTGTAGGATTGCTACTTCCAATAGGTGGCGCTATAGAGATTAAGTCCTCTTTTTCTCTAAAAGAGGCAATTTGCATATCACATTTTAGTGAAAAATGAATACTTTTTCTCATGGAATTTTTATTTAGTGTTTTTCTCTTTTAAGATAGAAAAAGAGAGAATAATTACTCTACATCTACAAAGGCGTAGATTTGCTCCAAAAAAAAAATTGCCATTTTCTGTTTTTTTTTTTCATTTAGCAAATTTGTCGGATACATGCTGATTACACCACCTCAAAAATGACCTGATCTCCACTTTTGTCAAGGGGTGAAAACAGAGTTCTGTTTTTTGCTACATTTTTACGCCAAAAACTGGAGTAAATTGATAAATTCTTCTCGTGTGTTTTTGCGACATTTTGAGGATCAACTACATTTTCTTTTTAACACAGAATATTCTGTATGGGGTTTTTTTTTCTGATAGGATATGAAAATTGCCCCAAAAAATATAGAAAAAAGCCTCACTAAAACAACATTAAAAACCACTAAAATGCCTAATTATATTTACTAAAAAATGCTAGAGAATGAGATTTTGTGAAGGAGGCCCAAGGGAGACAGAAGGAAGTTCCTTTACTTTACCCATAATGATGGTCATTGATTAAAATTTAAAGAGGTTGAATAGAATTAATAAAAATTCCCATTCACTTAAGTGCAGCCGATAAGCAATATCAGTAACGACTACTCATAGACAGATGTGGCTGTCTTGGATCTGTTTATAATCTTTTCATTTTCACCTTTCAGGACAATTTTTTTTTACCTGAATTCATGCATTTTTTTCTAAAAAAAAAAATAATAAATTTTTGTAATTGGGTTAACTGTTTGCTTTCTAAAGCTTCTGTGTTGCACTAGCTTTTATTGGTAGCAAAATGAGTTAACTGAGGATGAGTCAGTGAGCTCATTCTGACTGTCCAAATGGACAAATTGTAACTCTTTATTTATTAAAAAATATTGGCCCAAGAGATGGACAACACCTTTAAAAGTACTTTGGACAACCACTTTCCGTGTCATTAGACTTACTATGCACCCTGAGACCCACCTCAACCACCCATATTGCTAGGTAAACTCGCCTCTAAATATACATTTCTCCTGCACTTTACTCTTAGCGTTGGCTAATAGGTTATAATCAGATGTATCTACCATTTCCTGTCTTATAATTTCATTAATATATCATCATTGAAACCCTCGACAGGCTGCAATACACATCTCAACCACTAGGTGCCACATACTGTATAGAGACATATGTCATAAACTTCTCCCAAAAGAGTATCACAAAATCACTTTTTTTGTGTTTTACCAAGAGTAAAGGTAAAGAAGAACACATCTCTATGGGAAGTGGCTTTCCACAAGGCTGGAATATATTGTTATATTCTGAATGATTGGGAAAGACTAAGTGCAACACTAAGGGATGAGGGGAGGGTAGCCCAAATGCTAGGGAAAGGGGGAGTGGAGACCCCTAGGCAGATGTAATATCACCCTACCTGGCCTACCATCCCTGTATAGGTTCCGCACCTATCGCCGAACAGGAAACCTAATCCCTGGAGCTAGGCCCTAGATAGGGAGGGGGGTGAGTACTGGCCAGTCCCCACTATAAACTAAAGACAACAAGCGAGACAAACAAAGGGGGGAAAACTTAGCTTGAACAGACACCAGAGAGATAACACCAAACATCTTCCAAGGGCACCAGAGAGGAAGCTAGCTGACTGGTATTGCTCCAAGCCTTCATAAGGGAAAATGAGAATATCACCGGCAACTCCCTGAAGCAGACTGAGAGTTTATAAACACCCAGACCAGAGTGTGTCAATCAGAGCAGCAGGGAGGTTACTGCTGGGTCCAAAAGTGAGAAGGATTAAGAAGGCGTATGCAATACTAAACGCAGTGACCTTCTGCAGCCGGCTCCAGAGGGACTGTCTGTTACATCTGACCCACCCGTGACAACGATAGAAAACTCAACCCAAGATCGAGGCTCTTAATGGTAATAGAGCTGAGTCCCTATACCAACCAATCATGACCTTGTGTTCATTAAAATAAATATGTCCCCGGGCAAGATATTTGCCGTGACATCCCATGCAATGAATGTATTTCCTTTACTCCTGCGCTACGAGCGTTCTGTACTGATGTGCCAAACCTAATTGAAAGGCTGCAGTCGGCTCATAACACTTAAGGCTAATTTATTTGTAGTGACACACAGCTGCAGGCGGAATCCAAGAGGAACGGCTGATTACTGTGAGCAAAAGAGAGATGAATTCCGCTAAAAGGTCTCAGAGCGGTTACGGGAGTCTCCTGTCCGATTATTACGACTAATAAAAATAGGATATAAGAGCTGGCAGCCGATGAAGGAAAACACTCCGGTGCTAAAGTATAATATATGCAATTACAGCGCAGGGTATTCCAAAAAAAAAAGACACCATGGGGCGGATTTATCAATTGTGTCTTGTTGCCTCGAGAAGCCAATCACAGCTCTGCTATCCTTTAAAAAAAATCTAAAACTGAGCTCTGATTGGTCGTTAATGGTTAACGAGGACAGTTATTCCTTTTTGGACATTTGTGATCAATTAGATCAATGGAGGGAATTTATCATGCTGAGTTCTCCTCCCCCCGAATTTACCAAAATGATACTGAAATCTGTCCTGCTCAGTGAGATATCAAATGCTGCCCATAGAAGTCTATGGAGAGAAAAGTGAGGAGACGAGTCAGGGAAGAAGAACAGTGAAGCGTAAACACATACACAGATTGCTGAAGCTTTTTATATTGTAAGATAATTCTGATCCAATGACTGGATTCACAGTTACACTGCTCAATACTGAGGTATCATGACCTCCATGCTGCTGATGCTGTTACTGCATATGTGTTCTGTCGAGACAGAGGAGCAGGAATCCCTCATGTCTGTGTGTGCTGCATATGGGAGACATGATAGCAGCTACTCTTCACCCACCAGCTCAGAGACGACTGAGAATTAAAGAAAGGGCCTGCAGAGGAGTAAACTGCGAGAAACAAGTCATATAACAGGCAGAAGTGGTGTTACTCCCCATGTACACAAATGAAAGGTTCTAATGAAAAGTCTCCTGGAATGATATTTTGAAGGACGTGAATGGACCAGCCAACCATCTTAGCTCTGAGTCATAATTTCTCAATCTGTTGACTAGAGAGTACATTGTGGGCACCCTGATTTTTGTATTAAGGTAGAACTTGCAGATCGCTGGGGATGTGGAACTGTATATTTTGTAAATGGATAACAGTACTCTATTAACACTTCTATTTTTAATGCCTTTCTTATTTTGCAACATTTTTTTCAAAATTTGCCTAAATTTTTCTTTTTGCACAGAACTCTATATATACAGTATAGAAAAACTATGTAAAATTGCAGTCGTAGGTCCCTGAGCACCGAACTCCACATTTAACAGACAGAAACGCTCCTTGAATTTAAATCTGGGAAGTTGGAGGTAAAATATTGGAACAGAAGGTCCATTTCCACTGCGTGAGGATCCACAAGGACCACGACTGTATAAACATCGCAGACGTGAGCATGAGAATATCCCGCAGAACACGCAGATGTCATCGCGCTGTGCGCATATCCCAGCGGTATAGAATAGGGATGAATGGAAGCAGGGCTGCGTTATAGGCTGTCATCTCGTCTCTTTAACAGTCTTAAGGAAATAGATGAGCCACATGGAGTGAAAAATATATTGTATGTGGTTCATATGCTCCTATGTAGTGGTTAAAGGGGGCAGGCCATCATATTTGATTGATGCCGGTATGGAACTTCAAAAATTTAGCAAAATAAAGGGGATACAAAAGTATCTCAACCCTTTTATTGCTTATCCTGACACAGCGCCATGCACAAAGTTGTGGCCATGCCAGGTACTACACCACAGTCAATCACACATGGTTTGATAGTTATGTGACATCTTTTCCGAAGACTGAGCCGTCCCAAGAGTGCACTGAACACCTTCATTTGCACATTAGAGAAACGCCTTCATTTGCTTTATTACACCAAAGGTAGTAATTTTATAGGCGCTATGTCCCCAATTTGACTTTATAGCTAGTTTAAATAGTTTTTCTGGAGTGACAGACTCCCTTTAAGCAAAACAGAAGAGTTAGGACTCCAAGTAACATATACAGTTAGGTCCATATATATTTGGACAGAGACAATATTTTTCTAATTTTGGTTCTAGACATTACCACAATGAATTTTAAATAAAACAGTTCAGATGCAGTTGAAGTTCAGACTTTCAGCTTTCATTTGAGGGTATCCACATTAAAATTGGATGAAGAGTTTAGGAGTTTCAGCTTCTTAACATGTGCCGCCCTGTTTTTAAAGGGACCAAAAGTAATTGGACAGATTAAATAATTGTAAATAAAATGTTCATTTCTAGTACTTGGTTGAAAACCCTTTGTTGGCAATGACTGCCTGAAGTCTTGAACTCATGGACATCACCAGACGCTGTGTTTCCTCCTTTTTGATGCTCTGCCAGGCCTTCACTGCGGTGGTTTTCAGTTGCTGTTTGTTTGTGGGCCTTTCTGTCTGAAGTTTAGTCTTTAACAAGTGAAATGCTGCTCAATTGGGTTGAGATCAGGTGACTGACTTGGCCATTCAAGAATATTCCACTTCTTTGCTTTAATAAACTCCTGGGTTGCTTTGGTTTTATGTTTTGGGTCATTGTCCATCTGTAGTATGAAACGACGACCAATCAGTTTGGCTGCATTTGGCTGGATCTGAGCACACAGTATGGCTCTGAATACATCAGAATTCATTCGGCTGCTTCTGTCCTGTGTCACATCATCAATAAACACTAGTGACCCAGTGCCACTGGCAGCCATGCATGCCCAAGCCATCACACTGCCTCCGCCGTGTTTTACAGATGATGTGGTATGCTTCGGATCATGAGCTGTACCACGTCTTCACCATACTTTTCTCTTTCCATCATTCTGGTAGAGGTTGATCTTGGTTTCATCTGTCCAAAAAATGTTCTTCCAGAACTGTGCTGGCTTTTTTAGATGTTTTTTAGCAAAGTCCAGTCTAGGCTTTTTCTTCTTTATTCTTATGAGTGGCTTGCACCGTGCAGTGAACCCTCTGTAGTTACTTTCATGCAGTCTTCTCTTTATGGTAGATTTGGATATTGATACTCCTACCTCCTGGAGAGTGTTGTTCACTTGGTTGGCTGTTGTGAAGGGGTTTCTCTTCACCATGGAGATTATTCTGTGATCATCCACCACTGTTGTCTTCCGTGGGTGCCCAGGTCTTTTTGCATTGATGAGTTCACCAGCGCTTTCTTTCTTTCTCCGGATGTACCAAACTGTAGATTTTGCCACTCCTAATATTGTAGCAATATCTCGGATGGGTTTTTTCTGTTTTTGCAGCTTAAGGATGGCTTGTTTCACCTGCATGGAGAGCTCCTTTGACCGCATGTTTACTTCACAGCAAAACCTTCCAAATGCAAACACCAACCCCAAATCAACTCCAGGCCTTTTATCTGCTTAATTGAGAATGACATAACGAAGGGATTGCCCACACCTGTCCATGAAATAGCCTTGGAGTCAATTGTCCAATTACTTTTGGTCCCTTTAAAAACAGGGTGGCACATGTTAAGGAGCTGAAACTCCTAAACCCTTCATCCAATTTTAATGTGGATACCCTCAAATGAAAGCTGAAAGTCTGAACTTCAACTGCATCTGAATTGTTTTGTTTAAAATTCATTGTGGTAATGTCTAGAACCAAAATTAGAAAAATGTTGTCTCTGTCCAAATATATATGGACCTAACTGTAGCTGTGTCTTTCCGCTTGGCTCAACATTTCCCCAAAAAATTGGTTTTCCGATACTCTGCTGGGAGGTGTGTATGCTATATGTGTCTATATGTGGCCATCCAGTGGCTGTGATGTGTACTGCAGCGTGATGAGCACTTGCAGTATTGTATTGAATTTCTATAGAGAGAAATTGTCGTTTTTCACAAATTTTGCAGAAAGTTGAATGTGCAACTTTGATATTGCTAGGTCATAAATGTCAGATTAATGGGAGTCTAACACCCACCAACCCCATCTCACCAAGTCCCCCAGCCAGTAGACGTTCTCAGGGGTTGTGTAGTTTGTCGGACCCCACCGATTTGATATTGATGACCTGTCCTAAAGATAGATAATTAATATAATAGTCTTGGACAACTCCTTTAGATACATCTGTATCTGTGTGTACATTGTTGCATCTGGATACAATGGATATATAATGGGCATCCCTTGTTTTGCTAATTACGATAAGTCTCAGAAAACACAAATTCAGAAATGAATCCATTACTTGACAAATTCAGCTCTGCTACATCTGTATCTGATTCATTCACTTCGTTGTTTGTGGCTTTTCACAAACTCCGATAACTTTGCTTCGAAAATATAGATTTATCTGTACGTTGAAATCCCACAGAAATGATATTACCGTATTTTCTACCATTTTCTCTCGCTACATTATTTCTCACATTTTCTCCAGAGATAACTGCGAAATTTCCATTTAATGTACAGTTTTAGCAAGACAAGACCTCAAAAGTCAGTGGGGTTGTTGACACTGCCATAAACTGTTTGCAGATAATGTTACTGGTATTTTCGGCTCGACGAGAAGATACATCTCGTAATTACATCTATAGACATTTGAAGAAAGGTTAGTCCAAAGGATACGTGTTTAGATGTTGAGAAGGCAATAGAAACGCAATCATGTTGAAAAGTGACATCAGACATCAAGTTAATGTCATGGGCGAGGTTACGACAAACTTTGGGGCATGAACAGAAGTCAATGAGCTGCAGAGAAAACCTCACTCCGATTGTACTGATTCATTCATACACTATCTGTATAGGGGGTCTTAGTACTAAACAATGGCAGAAACAGGTATATGATAATTTTCTGCCTGCTTACAGCCACCACTAGGTGGTGCTATCTGCACATACTTATACTGTGCTCATTGGAACCTGTGTAAATTGGTATGTAGAGAGCTCTCCCTAGTGGTGGCTACAGATAAATCCTTTATTAGAGAGGATATCTGAGCAGTTCCGGTGCAAATCAGTATGCAGAGAGCTCCTCCTAGTGGTGGCTACAGATAAATTCTTTATTAGAGAGGATATCTGAGCAGTTCCGGTGCAAATCAGTATGCAGAGAGCTCCCCCTAATGGTGGCTACAGATAAATCCTTTATTAGAGAGGATATCTGAGCCGTTCCGGTGCAAATCAGTATGCAGAGAGCTCCCCCCTAATGGTGGCTACAGATAAATCCTTTATTAGAGACTATATCTGAGAAGTTCCGGTGCAAATCAGTATGCAGAGAGCTCCCCCTAGTGGTGGCTACAGATAAATCCTTTATTAGAGAGGATATCTGAGCAGTTCCGGTGCAAATCAGTATGCAGAGAGCTCCCCCTAGTGGTGGCTACAGATAAATCCTTTATTAGAGAGGATATCTGAGCCGTTCCGGTGCAAATCAGTATTGAGAGAGCTCCCCCCTAATGGTGGCTACAGATAAATCCTTTATTAGAGAGTATATCTGAGCAGTTCTGGTACAAATCAGTATGCAGAGAGCTCCCCCTAGTGGTGGCTACAGATAAATCCTTTATTAGAGAAGATATCTGAGCAGTTCCGGTGCAAATCAGTATGCAGAGAGCTCCCCCTAGTGGTGGCTACAGATAAATCCTTTATTAGAGAGGATATCTGAGCAGTTCCGGTGCAAATCAGTATGCAGAGAGCTCCCCCTAATGGTGGCTACAGATAAATCCTTTATTAGAGAGGATATCTGAGCCGTTCCGGTGCAAATCAGTATGCAGAGAGCTCCCCCCTAATGGTGGCTACAGATAAATCCTTTATTAGAGAGGATATCTGAGCAGTTCTGGTACAAATCAGTATGCAGAGAGCTCCCCCTAGTGGTGGCAACAGATAAATCCTTTATTAGAGAAGATATCTGAGCAGTTCTGGTGCAAATCAGTATGCAGAGAGCTCCCCCTAGTGGTGGCTGCAGATAAATCCTTTATTAGAGAGGATATCTGAGCAGTTCCTGTGCAAATCAGTATGCAGAGAGCTCCCCCTAGTGGTTGCTACAGATAAATCCTTTATTAGAGAGGATATCTGAGCAGTTCCTGTGCAAATCAGTATGCAGAGAGCTCCCCTAAGTGGTCGCTACAGATAAATCCTTTATTAGAGATGAATTCATCTCCACAACTTTGTTTTAAGCAGATTCGCTCAAATTGTCCAGAGATCCGTTTCAGATGGAATAAAAGAACCCCGACTGCCATTTATTATGCCATGAAGTCTTTCCAAACAGCAAAGCATAATAAATAGAGGGCAGGAAAAAGGTTAAAAAAGAATAAAGCACATTGTATTCTCATAAGCCCTCATGTGACTCCTTATGATACCCTCACTGCAGTTTTTCCATTCCTCTTCGCGGATCTTTGGCTCTTCTGGAGCTGAGTCCTCATCGGTCACATAGAAGGAGATGCACATAACCATGAGTGCATCAGAAGAACCAAGGATTAGAGCAGAGGACGTAGGGAAGCTGTGCTGACAGCTAGAGGAAGAGGAAGGACCTATGGAAGCTCAAGTTCTGGCACCCTACTCAAACTTTTTTCCAAAGTTTTGTTCGGGTACCAGAACTCCGAACATTGCAACGGACTTCCGGGGAAAGTCCACATTTGGCGTTTAGCACTGGACACTAACTTTCTGGTACGAATGCCGAAACTTTAAGTTCCGGTACACTCATCTCTAGAAAGGAGTCAAGTGAGATCTTTGGAGAAGGGGTTTTATTTTAACCCTCTCCCAACCCTCAAAAGAATCCTGACTCTGACATTTTTATTGGGTTTGTGAATTTTTTTAGAATCCCAAAATTTGGGGAAAATTTCAATGAATTCAGCTTATTACAAAAAACGCTAGATCATTCGAAATGCGTAGCATTGTTCACCTACCTCCCATAGCCCTTCCTCATGGATATAATTTTTAACATGGACTAATTAAACGTGTGTTTTTACTTGGAGCTGGATACCACATTTTTTTGGGCTATTCACGTTTTGATCAGAACATTCTCCCGTGCTCCATTCATGAACCACACAGGTGATCTGGCTTTACCATTTTCTTATGTTTTATTTTAACCCTCTCCCAACCCTCAAAAGAATCCAACAAAATGCCAGCTAACTGTCCCCATTTTTATTGGATTTGTGAACATTTTTTTACAATCCAAAAATTTGGGGAAAATTTCAACTAATTCAGTTTATTACAAATCGATTCATTTATAGCTAACGAAAAGTTAGAAAAGCCAATCTTGACATTAAGTGTTGTCAGAACAGAAAGGGGCTATCAAGAACGTTCCTTTCACTGGAGGACCCAGAATATCAGTGAATTAATCATATTAATGGGAAATGTGTAATACCTCATTTCACCTGCGGGAGCAGTGCAGCAGAACTGAACACTTGCAGCCAGATTGCACCCATCACAGGTGATCGCTGGGCATCTCAGCAATGAGATAACATGTGATCTAATAGGAGGACTCCTCTATAAACAGGCATGCCCAAAATGAACAAGATAACAGACGACGACCACCAGACAGCAGATTAGCAGAGAGTGCAGATTACTTTGCAGATCGCCTTGTGCGCATTTCCTACTTAGCACTGCAGGACTAAAGCTAAGCAGAACATTGAATTAGTCCTATTCCTCCCAATTGAATTTCATGTCGTCCTGATGATGTGATGTGAATGTACAGTGGAGACAACGCTCATAATTCAGGGCAGGGGTCACCGGCTGCAGTACAGGAGACGGCAAATTAAGATATTTCCTCAATGTGACATTAAGCACCGTGCACCTTGTCCTCATCATACATTGCACTGATTTAACCCAAGAGAGTCCCGTGGAGACAGTATTATAGTATGACTGTGGATCAGGTGTGCCACGTCCAGAATTGACGGATTTCTGCTCTACATTTACACCTAAAGCATCGAGCAATTCACTGAATATTTCCGAAAAAAAAACAGCACAGTAAATAAATGGCGCGGAAACTCTTTTCCCTTTATTTCCATAACCTCTGACCACCGGTTATTATTATTGAATCCCAAGTGATGAAATTCCATCCGATACAGAAAGTTTAAGCTTCTTCTGCCCTTCTTCTGCCTTTTACATAAACTGTTTGGCAAATATCAAAAAATTTTCTGGAATTGTCTTCATTTTTCAGAAATAATCCCAGCAAATTTGTGAGGTCCAATGTCAAAATCGGACCTCAACTGTAGCTCTCCTCTCATAGTGCTGTCAGCTTTGCTGCAAGCTGTATCTAAGTACAACTAACACTTCTTTAGCTTACATCTCACAGGCATTCAGTGTGGGGAAAAGGGCAACACAGCGGAGCTGACAGCACTATGAGAGGAGAGCAGCAGCTGCAGTGGCGTTTGTAAAGAGACAATGCTCAGCTCTGCTGTCCGGTGTTAGTTACAATCAAGCACAACTTTGCAGTGAGATCAAGAGATCAAGAGAGAAGACTGTCAGTCATTACATGTCTGACACTGGTAACACCCACTTTCATTTAAAACAAGCTCTGAAGGCAGATTCTCATAGAGATCTATCATATACATAGACAATGTGTCAGCACACTGCAACTAATGAACACATGAACTCTAATATTTCAGTAAGCTTTAAAAATGTAAAGGCACTTAGTTAGCATTATTTGATCAAAGAGCACAAAAGCCATCCAACCATGTCAAGGTGACCTTTTAATATGGATGGCTATTAACCACTAAATGTCCTACCTCTCTTTGTGCCAAAACAGTGAATGGGGAGTGAAAAGTAAACCATGCATAGCTCACAATTAAAACCTTATGTGGGAATGAAGAGGGGGCCACCCCCCCAACATTTAGTACACAAAAAGAAAAAATAGGACCCGCACATCTTTAGTATTCCGAGTCCATTTCACAGACATTCAGTGTGGGGAGAGGGGCTGTACATCAGAGCTGACAGCACTATGAGAGAAGAGCTGCAGCTACAGAGTTGTTTGTAATGAGACAAAGCTCAGCTCTGCTGTACTGTGTTAGTTATAATCACACACAGCTCTGCACTGAAATCAGGAAAGAAGACTGTCAGTACATGCCTCACACTAGTAACACCTAGTTTCATTTAAAATAAGTTCTGGAGGCAGATTCTTATAGAGATCTATGTCCGGCCCATAGATCTTAACTTATTTACATATAAAGAAAAAATATGGATTTTTATGGAATATGACATCGTATTGCATATAGTAAGGTATCATTTTATTCAGCTTCCTATGACCAACAAGCCCATTTAGACAGCTCAGGAGCTTCAATCCTGCTGACAGATTCCCTTTAAGAGACTTCAGCCTCACCTCTTCCCCCTCTTTTCATCTCTCTGTTTAGCTACAGAATATTATGAGCTTTTTGGAATAGTTGAAACAATCCTGTTTGAATTAGAGGGCTACTAATTGCAAGACAGATGCCCCTGTCCTCTAAAAAGACACTTTACACCTTCACATCAGCTACAATAATACACAATATACTATGTATCCACCACAAGTGACTCAAAGTTGGGTTCATATCGTAAAACAAAAAGGTTAATCGAGAGATTCATGTTGAAACGTTACGGAAAACATCTCTTCCTGCAAACGACACATGACAATGCGGGCGCTGCGGTAAATGTCACTGCGGCACCATAGTTCCCCGGTTGCAGTCAGTGCTGTGTGATGTGTAACAAATCTCATAGATACAAAATGTTCTGCATTTTATTTCATATGAGAACATTTGCACCAAATGGCGTCTCTTTAGCTCAGCCTCATTTACATGACATTACCGGGATCTCCAGCTGCTCGTACATTGTCACCTTTTTCATACTGTTAACTTTTTAAAGTTGAGATGTTCAATGAGCCAAACAAGTGTGATTTAACTCCGATCAGCCGGCGTCCAGTCCAAATTGTCCAAGCGATTGGATCAGTGTGTGCCACGTATTAGCTCCGGGCCTCGAATATATTGTAAAGGCAGAACTCTTCTACTTATAGCAATAATTATATGCAAAGTAAAACTCCTGTATCAATATTAGTAAGGAAGTGTTGGTGCAAATGTATCTGGAGTTATAATCGATCAAATGTAAGATGCCCCAGCGAGGTAGTCGTGGGCGATTTGTAGCACCTGCTCGCTGTTATGCACACGCCCGGACTGACTGGCGTGTGCGTGTTTAGTGATCCCACTGGACCATGAACCGGAGAGTGCCTGGAGGGGCGTAATTAAGTATCTACCCGATCTGACCAAGGTCGCACGACGGCTAACGACGCCAGTGCACAAGGGAGGAACCGAGCAGAGGGACCAGGGTCTACTCCAGGTCAGACTCCGGACACGGCTATTGACCCACACCGGGGAATACAGGAACAGGCTGGTTAGAGCACAGGCTGGGTAGGGTTCAGTACAAACTAGGAGACGGGTTCAGAGCCGCAGATGCAGTAATCAAGCAGAGTAAAGCGAAACCGCAGGTGCGGTGGACAAGGCTGAGCAGAGCGAAACCACAGGTGCGGTGGACAAGGCTGAGCAGAGCGAAACCACAGGTGCGGTGGACAGGGCTGAGCAGAGCGAAACCGCAGGTGCGGTGGACAAGGCTGAGCAGAGCAAGACCGCAGGTGCGGTGGACAAGGCTGAGCAGAGCGAAACCGCAAGTGCGGTGAACAAGGCTGAGCAGAGCGAAACCGCAGGTGCGGTGGACAGGGCTGAGCAGAGCGAAACCGCAGGTGCGGTGGACAGGGCTGAGCAGAGCGAAACCGAAAGTGCGGTGGACAAGGCTGAGCAGAGCGAAACTGCAAGTGTGGTGGACAAGGCTGAGCAGAGCGAAACCGCAAGTGTGGTGGACAGGGCTGAGCAGAGCGAAACCGCAGATGCAATGGACAAGGCTGAGCAGAGCGAAACCACAGATGTGGTGGACAAGGCAGAGCAGAGCGAAACCACAGATGCGGTGGACAAGGCAGAGCAGAGCGAAACCGCAGGTGCGGTGGACAAGGCTGAGCAGAGTGAAACCACAGGTGTGGTGGACAAGGCTGAGCAGAGCAAAACCGCAGGTGCGGTAGACAAGGCTGAGCAGAGCAAAACCGCAGGCGCGGTGGACAAGGCTGAGCAGAGCGAAACCCCAGGTGCGGTGGACAAGGCTGAGCACAGCGAAACCGCAGGTGCGGTGGACAAGGCTGAGCAGAGCGAAACCGCAGGTGCAGTGGAGAAGGCTGAGCAGAACGAAACCGCAAGTGCGGTGAACAAAGCAGAGCAGGCAGAAACCGCCATAGCAGTAAGTAAGGCAGAGCAGAGATAAACCGCCAAAGCAGTGAGCAAAAACAGAGCAGAGGGGACAGGGCTCTGTTCACACGGAACAGACTGGAAGGGAAAGGCAGAACCAGATACACACAAGGTACTTGCAAATAAGTAGCGAGTGGACTCCAAACTCACAAACAGAAGTACAGCGACAACGAGTAGGAGTTAGGTGCAGGTTCAGACTTTGCAGAAAAAGAGATGAAACGGACAAAGAGGCAAAACAGGTAACAGGTTAGGAGACAGTTCAGACAGGAACTGTACTGCAACGAAATACAGGAACGAGCCTAGGTATAGCCAAGAGCTGGTTCAGACACTGCAGCAAAAGGGAGGAAACGGACATAGAGACAAAACAAGTAACAGGTTAGGAGACAGTTCAGACAGGAACTGTTACTGCAGAGAAATACAGGAACGAGCCTGGGTATACGGCCCCCAGAGGCAGAAACAAACAGGCAAGGAGCGTGTTCAGACAGGCTTGGAAATACAGCCTCCAGGAAGGCGGACAGGCAGGGAAAAAGAGAACAGGACCTGGCACATTCAGAGTCAAGGAGCACACTGAATGATAAAGTTGCTCAGGCATCAGCTTCCAGGTGAAGCTGGTTTAAATATCCAGTGACTGACAGCAATAGGCTGAGGACGCATTAGGGGTGTGCCCACAGCAGCTACAAGAAACAGGAAGTGACCGGGCCGCCGCCCTAAGCAGCCAGAACAGAGGCAAGCAGACAGCATGGAAAGAAGCCAGGCTAGCAGACTAGACTAATGATCAAGTTTGCAATCTTGCATATTGGGAGATGGTGCCCTATGCAAGAACGCCGCCAGGTATGTTACAGTACCCCCCCCTTTACGCCCCCTCTTCTTCAAGCCTGCAAGAGTGTTCCGCAGAGAATTGGGAAGGCAATCCTTCTCTTCAAGAGGACTACCTCTTATGTCCACTAGAGGAAACGAAACTGGTCTCATCATCTTGGTAACTAGGATGCTTCCTCCCATCAAGCCATCCTCAGCAACGGATGAAGTAGGTGAAGTACAAGGTACAGGGTGTAAGAAAGTCTCTGTCCATTTGTTATCAGATAACACCCCAGTGGATTCTGGAGACAACTGGAGGTCCTCCGCCTGGTTGGAGGGGTGCGGAGACTCGGGGGTCATTAGTGCTTCGAAGTACATTTTGCCAAGCTTACTAGATGAAGTAGGCGCAGTACCAGGTACAGGGTGTAAGAAAGTCTCTGTCCATTTGTTATCAGATAACACCCCGGTGGATTCTTGAGACAACTGGAGGTCCTCCGCCTGGTTGGAGGGGTGCGGAGACTCGGGGGTCATTAGTGCTTCGAAGTACATTTTGCCAAGCTTACTAGATGAAGTAGGCGTAGTACCAGATACAGGGTGTAAGAAAGTCTCACTGCAATTGTTACCAGGTAGCACCCCGGGGAATACAGGAGACAACTGGAGGTCCTCCGCCTAGCCGGAGGGGTGCAGGGACTCGGGGGTAACCACTGCTTCGGAGTACACTTGGTCAAACTCACTGGAAGAAGTGGGCGAGGTATTCGATACAGGGTGCAGGAAAGTCTCTTTCCATTCGTTAACAGGCTGCACCCCGGAGGATTCAGGAGGCAACTGGAGGTCCTCCGCCTGGTTGGAGGGGTGCAGAGACTCGGGGGTAACCACTGTTTCAGAGTACACTTGGTCAAGCACACTGGATGAAGTGGGCGAGGTATCCGGTACAGGGTGTAAGAAAGTCTCTCTCCATTCGTTAACAGGCAGCACCCCGGAGGATTCAGGAGGCAACTGGAGGTCCTCCGCCTGGTTGGAGGGGTGCAGAGACTCGGGTGTAACCACTGTTTTAGAGTACACTTGGTCAAGCTCACTGGATGAAGTGGGCGAGGTATCCGGTACAGGGTGTAGGAAAGTCTCTCTCCATTCGTTAACAGGTAGCACCCCGGAGGATTCAGGAGGCAACTGGAGGTCCTCCGCCAGGTTAGAGGGGTGCAAAGACTTGCTAGTATCCTCCGCCTCGATGGACGTATCGCCAGATTCATTAAAGATGGAGAGTTCCTGCTTAGGGACCATCTTCAGTCTGGTTTCTGGGAGGGCAGCAGTCTCTTCGGGCAGGAGAACTTGTCCGCTACCCACACACATCACCCATCGGGGCTGCTTCGGGACACTGGGAAGGGCAGCTTCAGCAGAGTCCCCAGGATTAGGGTCGTCGAAGACCATTAGAAAGGCCACCAGGAAGGCCTGCAGGTCAAGGACGATAGGATCCCATGCTTCCCATAGGGGGTGACCTATTTCAAGGCATCACCCGCTAGGTAGGATAACATAAATGCCACTTTAGACCAATCGGTAGGAAAATAGAGAGGGTAGAAATTGAAATGCAGCATGCATTGCTCCACAAACGCACGGCTTTGTTTAGGATCCCCATAGTACAGTGGCGGATCCGCAGGAACGAGTGCAGAAAGCTCCATTTGAACTGGTGCGTACATTGCCTGGACCATAGGTAGAGAAAAAAAAAAAATATATATTTATTTATTTTTAATGCACGTATTCGCTGGAAACAGATTCAAAATGTCTCAGAGAGCGAAGGGCCGTGGGGCTCAACGGGAACCATGGCCTGCGCAGACTGTTATGCACACGCCCGGACTGACTGGCGTGTGCGTGTTTAGTGATCCCACTGGACCATGAACCGGAGAGTGCCTGGAGGGGCGTAACTAAGTATCTTCCTTGATCCGACCAAGGTCGCACGACGGCTAACGACGCACCAGGGAGGAATCGAGCAGAGGGACCAGGTGCGACTCCAGGTCAGACCCCGGACACGGCTGTTGACCCACACTGGGGAATACAGGAACAGGCAGGTTAGAGCACAGGCTGGGTAGGGTCCAGTACAGACTAGGAGACGGGTTCAGAGCCGCAGATGCGGTAATCAAGCAGAGTAAAGCGAAACCGCAGGTGCGGTGGACAAGGCTGAGCAGAGCGAAACCGCAGGTGCAGTGGACAAGGCTGAGCAGAGCGAAACCGCAAGTGCGGTGGACAAGGCTGAGCAGAGCAAAACCGCAGGTGCGGTGGACAGGGCTGAGCAGAGCGAAACAGCAAGTGCGGTGGACAGGGCTGAGCAGAGCGAAACCGCAGGTGCAGTGGACAAGGCTGAGCAGAGCGAAACCGCAGATGCGGTTGACAAGGTTGAGCAGAGCAAAACCGCAGATGCGGTGGACAAGGCAGAGCAGAGCGAAACTGCAGATGCGGTGGACAAGGCAGAGCAGAGCGAAACCGCAGATACGGTGGACAAGGCAGAGCAGAGCGAAACCGCAGGTACGGTGAACAAGGCTGAGCAGAGCGAAACCACCGGTGCGGTGGACAAGGCTGAGCAGAGCGAAACCGCAGGTGCGGTAGACAAGGCTGAGCAGAGCAAAACCGCAGGCGCGGTGGACAGGGCTGAGCAGAGCGAAACAGCAAGTGCGGTGGACAGGGCTGAGCAGAGCGAAACCGCAGGTGCGGTGGACAGGGCTGAGCAGAGCGAAACCGCAGGTGCGGTGGACAAGGCTGAGCAGAGTGAAACCGCCAGTGCGGTGGACAGGTCTGAGCAGAGCGAAACCGCAGATGCGGTTGACAAGGCTGAGCAGAGCAAAACCGCAGGTGCGGTGGACAGGGCTGAGCAGAGCGAAACAGCAAGTGCGGTGGACAGGGCTGAGCAGAGCGAAACCGCAGGTGCGGTGGACAAGGCTGAGCAGAGTGAAACCGCAAGTGCGGTGGACAGGTCTGAGCAGAGCGAAACCGCAGATGCGGTTGACAAGGCTGAGCAGAGCAAAACCGCAGATGCGGTGGACAAGGCAGAGCAGAGCGAAACTGCAGATGCGGTGGACAAGGCAGAGCAGAGCGAAACCGCAGATACGGTGGACAAGGCAGAGCAGAGCGAAACCGCAGGTACGGTGAACAAGGCTGAGCAGAGCGAAACCACCGGTGCGGTGGACAAGGCTGAGCAGAGCGAAACCGCAGGTGCAGTAGACAAGGCTGAGCAGAGCAAAACCGCAGGCGCGGTGGACAAGGCTGAGCAGAGCGAAACCGCTGGTGCGGTGGACAAGGCTGAGCAGAGCGAAACCGCAGGTGCGGTGAACAAAGCAGAGCAGAGCGGGCAGAAACCGCCATAGCAGTAAGTAAGGCAGAGCAGAGATAAACCGCCAAAGCGGTGAGCAAAAACAGAGCAGAGGGGAAAGGGATCTGTTCACACGGAACAGATTGGAAGGGAAAGGCAGAACCAGATACACACAAGGTATTTGCAAAGAAGTAGCGAGTGGACTCCAAACCCACAAACAGAAGTACAGCGACAACGAGTAGGAGTTAGGTGCTGGTTCAGACTTTGCAGAAAAAGAGGAAACGGACAAAGAGACAAAACAGGAAACAGGTTAGGAGACAGTTCAGACAGGAACTGTACTGCAACAAAATACAGGAACGAGCCTAGGTACAGCCAAGAGCTGGTTCAGACACTGCAGCGAAAAGGAGGAAACGGACATAGAGACAAAACAAGTAACAGGTTAGGAGACAGTTCAGACAGGAACTGTACTGCAACGAAATACAGGGACGAGCCTAGGTAGAGCCAAGAGCAGGTTCAGACACTGCAGCAAAAGGGAGGAAATGGACATAGAGACAAAACAAGTAACAGGATAGGAGACAGTTCAGACAGGAACTGTTACTGCAGCGAAATACAGGAACGAGCCTGGGTATACGGCCCCCAGTGTCAGAAACAAATAGGCTAGGAGCGTGTTCAGACAGGCCTGGAAATACAGCCTCCAGGAAGGCGGACAGGCAGGGAAAAACAGAACAGGACCTGGCACATTCAGAGTCAAGGAGCACACTGAATGATAAAGTTGCTCAGGCATCAGCTTCCAGGTGAAGCTGGTTTAAATATCCAGTGACTGACAGCAATAGGCTGAGGACGCATTAGGGGTGTGCCCACAGCAGCTACAAGAAACAGGAAGTGACAGGGCCGCCGCCCTCAGCAGCCAGAACAGAGGCAAGCAGACAGCATGGAAAGAAGCCAGGCTAGCTGACTGGACTGATGATCAAGTTTGCGATCTTGCATAGTGTGAGATGGTGCCCTATGCAAGAACGCCGCCAGGTATGTTACACTCGCTTTGACACCCTACAGACAATTTGTGTCTTCCCTCTGATATGTGGCTGTGTATGTGACATTCTTCACTTACTTCAAACCATCCGATCACGGCTGTCTCCAGGCTTTTCTCTTCTGGGAACAGGGCAGCAATAAATTCAGAGGACACAAAGTTCTTAACCATAACTGGGATTTTACTTGGGGGAGAAGAGTATACATAGTATTTACAGTCAGGTACATTGGATAAGGCCCAACAGGTTTTCATCTCCCATACAGGTACTAGAAACATCTTCAGCTCTGGTGCCCTCTTTAGGTGAAGCATCTCTCTAATTCTCTTCTCTGTCCCAAGAGACATTTCCTCACCTGTGACAGTGTGTCCTGATCCTATATCTCCCTCACGGCTTAACCTGGAGTCCTCTCTTCTGCTACCTTCAGACTAGAAGTGCCCCGGGGTCTTCAATACCTCTGTTGAGTTTCTCCGGCCGGCTAATGGGACTCCTGCGTGAGGAGATATTTACACTGCTTATCCACTGTCTGAGGATAGAGAGCCCCGTCTACCCTAGCAGCCAATTTCCCTGGCTGTCCGCCTGTAAGGCTTCCTGTCACAACTCTGACAGGACTCCAACTAACCCTTTCTGGAAAATTCTCCAGACGCTACCTAGGATGCCCCGCCCCCTGCGGCAGTTAATTCCTCATTGTCATTCTGGTAGCAGGCTCTCACTAACAGCTGCGCCCGACAGTGGCATCTTGTGGCCGATTAAAAGTACTACAGCACCACAAGGAAATATATCAGGGACAAGCTTTATACACACTTTATGCTTGATCATGGCACTAAGATCCCCCTCTACTATACTGGCTGGATCATCACAGCTAACCCCTTAACTGGACCTAACTGCTTTATCCCATATCACATATAACCTTTCCCTGATTAAATCATAGGTGATACTCAGCAGGAGATAAGAATTGTAGAGCCCTCAGACCACTGTGACCATAGTGAGATTGTGGTGATGATAACAACACGCCTCGATGCACGTTTCGCCTATCTTTCTCAAGAGGCGCATGCGTTATTTGTGATATGGGATTGCCCGTATACTCTAGTCCACATAGGGCTTTAACAGGCCAAAGCAGCTAAAGCAGCCTACCAGAAGTGGTAATTCCCTTGACATAATATACCACACCCACCACTAATATCCATACGGAGATATATATTTGTGGCCCATCGCCTAGGTGTCCTTATCATACCCTGCACCTTGCACTTTATACCCCCTCTTTCTGATGTCATAATGTGTAAACTTTGTTATGGAATAAAATAATGACTTTTATGCCTTTATACTCATGTTTTCTCCTTTTTCAACATGGTTATTGTTTGAGTACGCAACAATTGGTCCATGGTCTGGCGATCGTGACCAGTTACCATGATCTGTTTAGCTACATAATGTGGGCCACCGTTTGTTTATACATATATAAAAATAAAGTCGTAGAGCATGTTACACTACCAGGAAAAGTGTATCAAACCCCTCCATATCCATCTCCGGGGGCTTCTCTAATCTCCCACATCCATGGACATTAATATGGAGTCATCTCTCTGCAGATAGAACGGCTCCAGCTCTTCTGGGAGGGATTTCTACAAAACTTTTTACTGACTTTGGGCTTCAAAGCCCATGGACCACAGCTGGTCTCTGACATCATATGTACAACCATCCCTGCTGACCACAGCGCATCTCTGACTTCTTCCGTCTTCTTTTGTCCATTGTTCACGATCTTGGCTTGTCTTTTTTGCCAGCTGATCTTGGCTTTTCTTACCCGCTGAGCTCAACCTGGTTTGTCCTCTTGCGCCTACAGGCATTTTCTTCAAGCCTTTTTGCTTTTTCCATTAGACGCTGCCCCTAGGGCCACAATCATGATCCCAAACCTGCACAAAGGGATTCGAAGTTGAAGACCAGGGGGGCTTATTACACTTCACGCCTTGGCTTCAACCAGCTCCAATTTGGAGATACAACAAATCTATTCCCTAGCCATTACACGATGTCTGTATAAGCGTAATATTTTTATGCTTACCGTCTAGCATTCCCTTTTGCGTGTAGCATGTAAGATACCCCTAAGAGGAAAGGGTCTGACAATATATTCTTAGTTTGGAAAGTGGCTGCAAATTGCTATCATCTTGGTTGCAGGTTTGCATTGCAGAGTGTGACAGGTTAGCACTTTTCCCCCAGTGGTGAGGAGGATGTAGACTTATCTCCTCTCAAGGTCTTTTTGCAGAACAAGCCCGATGTTTTATTCATGGCTCCTTTTGTTTTGCTGGCTGATACAGAAGTGTTTTTCTCTTAAGTTACTGACTTGGCATCTGCTTTAAGCACTATCTAAATTATCACATCTTTCTGACCCATGGAAGCCAGAGACTTTTTCATCTGCTCCGAATCCGATCAACTCCACATCTGCAGAAGACTGCCGGCACGGTACCCGGGACAGAGGATCTCACCGCAGCCAAGAACACAAGTTTTATTCTACCTTTTCTGTAGGGTCTCCAGTTTTAAGGATTGATGATAATGTCATATGCAAATTTGTCAAAGATCCATCTGAAGAATTAATTCACGCGCCGAGGATTTTGCAGACATCTTAAGAGTCTTTACCCACATCAGGAGATAAAGAAAAAAAACATAGTTTTTCTAACTGAGCATTTCCATTCTGTTCTAATAATGTTGCAAACTTTAACTTAAAAAATCTGCATCAAAATCAGTGTCAAAATGTACAGGCAGATTGTATTCTGGATTCATTACTGATTTGCTGCAAAATACATAGTGAAAAAATTTGCAGAATGTGACTTTATAGCAGTCATGGAGTTCCCAAAGGATATAATCCTATTACCTCTACACTGAGCCCTGGGGAGGATATGTATTTCTACCAATTCCCGAATTAATTACAATTTACTTAATTTCTTCCATGCTATTAAATAAACAGTAAAAAAAATGTTAAATGGTCACTTTCATTCAACGTATAGTCACCTACCACAGCAGCGGTGTTCCAGCGATGTCAGTGGTGCTGTTTCCGTTGAGTGACATGATTTTTCTAGTCAATCAGAAATGACAGAGAGACGGGTAGGCAAGCCTTTGGACAATGGCAAGAGTTATGCATGCTGGTAAGTGAGGGAAAGAAATTTCTAGCACCTATGGTGCTGGCAGAATGTTGATGAAAAGGAACTGACCACTCGAAAAGAGTAGTTGGATTGTTGCAGAGTTTGAGAATCGGGTCAAATCCTGGACATATTAGACTGGCAGAAGCGCATATACCATTGGAGTAACCAAGGGTTCAATATGTTTGGGGGTCACGATTTCATCTTAAAATCAGTTTTTCACTATCAATTAGATTACATGTAAGGATATGAGATAATAAACTTTACAGCTCATAATAATAAGTGGGATGTTAAAGAGAAATAATAGCTTTATGATGATTTAGCGTGATCCATTGCTATCATTTACCTGGACTTCCATAAAGCTCTGCAAGTCACAAACCTGTGTCTTGATATGAAGACTTATAAGTGTCCACCTTCAGTCTCCAGAACTCTGGTAACAGCTTGTGTTCTCCAGGACCTCTGCTTCCTATTGCCAATCTCCTATCCATCTGTGGTCTCCAGGACCTCAGCTACTTGTTCCCGGTCTTCTGTCTACGTGTGGTCTTCAGGACCTCAGCTACTTGTTCTTGGTCTCCTCTCCATCTGTGGTCTCCAGGACCTCAGCTACTTGTTCCCAGTCTCCTGTCTACGTGTGGTCTTCAGGACCTCAGCTACTTGTTCTTGGTCTCCTCTCCATCTGTGGTCTCCAGGACCTCAGCTACTTGTTCCCAGTCTCCTGTCTACGTGTGGTCTTCAGGACCTCAGCTACTTGTTCTTGGTCTCCTGTCCACCTGTGGTCTTCAGGACCTCAGCTACTTGTTCCCAGTCTCCTGTCCACCTGTGATCTTCAGGACCTCAGCTACTTTTTCTCGGTCTACTGTCCGCTTGTGGTCTTCAGGACCTTTCTACCTGTTTCCGGTCTCCTGTCCGCCTGTGGTCTCCAGGACCTCTGCTACTTTTTCCCGGTCTACTGTCCGCCTGTGGTCATCAGGACCTTTCTACCTGTTTCCGGTCTCCTGTCTGCCTGTGGTCTCCAGGACCTCTGCTACTTTTTCCCGGTCTACTGTCCGCCTGTGGTCTTCAGGACCTTTCTACCTGTTTCCGGTCTCCCGTCCACCTGTGGTCTCCAGAACCTCTGCTACTTGTTGACGGTCTCCTGTCTGCCTGTAGTCTTCAGGACCTTTCTACCTGTTTCTGGTCTCCTGTCTCCCTGTGATATCCAGAACCTCTGCTACCTGTTACCAGCCTCCTGCCCACCTGTGGCTACCAGGACCTCTGTTTCCTGTCTCCTGTTTGTCTGTGGTTTCCAGGACCTCTGCTACCTGTTCCCGCGAGCCTCACCTGCCTGCTGCGCCCCGTGCCAGTGTGCCCACTTGGACCTTGGTTTTAGAGGATCCATCTCACTAGGTGAGCCTAACGAAACTTGTTGGTAAAAAAAAACATGAATTTCTGATACTCTGCCGTGTGATGTTTATGTAAATTGTGTCTGTATGGGGCAATACGAATTGCTGCCTGTCGAAGACCAGCGCGCAGTAATGCACTGAGTTTGTATGGAAAATGTGAAATTTGTGGAAAGATAAGTGTGGACAAATCTGTGTATAAAATGATAGAGCAACAAGTACTCATCACATTCACAGCCTAAACGCCATTCACCGCCCACCTCGCTAATTGCAAGTAATAGCTTCCTGTTCGATACACAAAGCTCCATCTGAGCAGACCTTTGAAGCTCTGGAAAATGTCAGGGTGAGGACGCAATCTACTCCTCCTGCAATAAAAACTCATTTAGCTCAATTATTTTTTTCGATACCATCTATGACATGGCGCAGATGCCACATTTTACATGTTCGCAGCTCGTTGTTATGAATGATTGTGTCCCTGCCTGGAGGATATGAACTTTTTTCATTTCGGGCCATGGGCCAACAGCGAAGAGGTAAGACGTCAGAGTCAAGACGTTCCTCCACAGTCTTCTACGTACAGTATGTTTTCTCTTCATATGCATAAAAAGCAAAATAAATCCTGCTTTACGGGAGGCTTTTTTTTCGGTTTGCGCTATCCGCTGGGTTAACCTCTGCCATTTATTTGGAAAGTCCCATCATATTTCATGGTCACTAATGGAGACAAAAGAGGCCGACATGCACCAAGCGGCTTTCAAAGAGGAATTCATCTGTTTCATTCTAATCCAATCATGGCTGGAGGTTGGGGGATGAGATTTCATTTATCGAGGACACCACTGGGTTCCGAACTAAAACTTTGAAGCTCCCCACAAAGCTTTCATTGGTGATTAGCCTCCTAGTAAGCCAATTACTGGAGTTTATTTATAGTCCGCCATTCATGTTGCCTGGAAGAAGGGAAGGGAGGAAGTTGATTTTTTAGATATTTCTATTTTTTTTTTTCAACTGTCCTCAAAAATGAAAAAACATTAGAAATAAAATGAAGTTTTATGGCCGGAACCGTTGCATCGGGAAAAGGATATACCGGCTCTATTGAAGATTATTCTTTGTTATCGACACACAGTAGGAAACCTTATGTCAATCATTACGGCCGGTTGGAGCTTTTTGATTATTTTTTTTTTTTTTACTATTCTACATAGTAATTTGATATAATAATATGCAAAAAGGAAGATTGACAGATTTTGACAGGGGGTGGAGAAGTGGTAGAAAATGACCCACCTTGGCCTCTTTCTCCGCAGTCAGTTGTCATAATTTCAAAGCTTTTTTTATACAACAAGCTCAAACCTTAAAGGAGAAATCTCATCAATTTCCATCAGGAATATAATTTTTAATCAATGGTGTGCGTATTAATTGCTTTATATGACTATATAGGATAAATATAGGGGGAGAGGTCGGTTTTTAAAACAAAGCTTATAATATAATTTTAAGCACTCCCACCTCCCCAAAAAATTATTTCTAGGTATTTTTGGAATATACATTCATATTGCTATCAATATTTACTTGTAGTTACAAAGGTGTACCGATTTCCCGATAACAACATCGGTGCCCGTTCCCGACACTTCCACTTCCAACAGTAGAGATTTTCCTATGTCAGCACGTCATCATTGATCTAGGGGAAGGGGGCTAGCTAAGTGACTCATTTTGACGCGCCCCCAGGGCTGTGGGGAACTCGGTGCCGGGCCGGTGAACGCTGAGAAAAGGGATATGTCACGGCGGCTGGCCCGGTCCGTGGCCCAGGGCGGTCAACAAAAAGGGGAATGTTATTTAGATGGGGTTTGTAGTTTTAGGAAGTGTTCGTTTAAGCCACCTGTGGTACCTGATAAGGATTACCAGCGCTGCTGCAGTCCTCCGGGGGTGATGGGATGGCAGCTGGGATGTTTCTGCTCCCCACAGGCGGAGCGGGCCCCCGGGGCAGTGTGGAGTTTGGTGGGTGGTGATGCTGGGCGTTGTAGTGCAGAGGGAGAGGTGGCGCAGCGGAAATAACTGACGGAGGCCGTGCAGTGCAGTCATTCGAGTTTTTACTCACAGTTCTCATGTAAGTTCCACAGGTACACTGCGCGGGTGGGAGCCTCCCACGTCGCGCTGCGTCTACCAGAATGGGGGTTCAGCTCTTCCTCAGATGTGTCAGGAGCACTTGACGGAACCCCGCTTTCTTATGTTCCTCACTAGACCGACTTCTCAGGCTGGGTCTTCTCCCTCCTGCCCTGCGCTTCCCCATGCACAGTCCCGATCGGGTGCTCTGAAGTCCCTCTGGGCAACTTGGAGTTCCCGGACCTACTTGACCCTCACAGTGACTAAGATGAGGCTGTGGCAACTGCACTATAAAAGTCAGAAGCCTCTGGTTTTTCCAGCCGAGACCTGGAGTAATACGGCTGGTCCAGGGTCCGGTCCCCTTCTTGCGGCCTTATCCCTCTGCCGCCTGGCAGATTCGGGGCGTAAGGGTGCCGTCCTGCACTCACCGTACCCCCTGGGATCCCTTCTATAGAACGGAGCCTTCCTCCTCTGCTCCCCTCCTGGGCCTCTATCACTAGGCCCCACGTGTGGAGCAGAGCTCCTTTCGAGACTCTGCTCCCTGACTGACTGTCCTCACTCTCTCCTCTTACTGACTGACTCTACTGCCACCCTAAGATGGCTTCCTTTTATATACCTCCTACTATGGTGCTCCCCTACTCTACATCCTCCACCCACACCCACTACTGGTTCCACCTACCTTTGGTTCACCCCACTCCAGCCAGGGACAGGGCTCAGCAGGAAACACATTGCATCTTGCCCTTCCAGCCGGCCTGGAGTAGTGTAGTGTTGAATGTGGGTGTTGGGGTTCCGGGCAGCATTCCCTCCTTACCTGAGAGAAGGAGACACCACACCTCTGGGTGAGGTGCAGTACCTCTGTGGCGACTGAACCCTCAGGGGCACCACAATTTTAATAACTAAGAGTTAAGGCTTACCAGGTGAGGTGGATCCTCTAGGCCTTAGGATCAATGATGAGCGAGCATGCTCGTTACTCGAGATTTACGAGCATGCTCGGGTGTCTTCCGAGTATCTTCAGCGTGGTCGGGTGTTATGTTTGGGTCACACCGTGCGCATGATTTGTGACTGTTTAACAGCTTTAATACATGTGAGGAATGCCTGTTTCTTTGGCATTCCTCACATATATTATAGCTGTCAAACATTCGCAAATCATGCACACGACGTGACTAAAACATAACACCCGAGCACGCTGAAGATACTCGACGAGCACCCGAGCATGCTCATCGAAAGGGTTAACAGAACATACTCGCTCATTCCTACTTAGGACCAATTAGGCACAGGGACCCCGGGCATCGATACAGCAAGCAGGAAGGCATGGGGTCAGTGAGGACTGTAAAGGCTCAACAAGAATCTAAGCATCGGCAGGACGGATGAAGTGGAACCCAGTAGGGATGAATGCAAGCACAAGTGGTGGAGCACACCTAACAGAGGACTGGAAGTCTTAATCCCAAGACACAGGTCTATGTCAATGGGTCTTAAATAGGTCTAGGGAGATGAAGTCATTGATTCACGCTGGGCAGATTGGCTCGATGTGGAGCACAACAGAGGGCAGAGGACCCAGGGGAAGGAAGCGTAGAGCAGGATACAGGTGTGTAACATTAAGCTAGCCCTTTCTGTGTCACAACTGATGACCAAGAAGGGGGATGGCTTAGGTATGTAAATAAGAAGTGAACCAGCCCCCTTCGCACATAGCACTGATGATGTGCCACCACTGTAGAGAGCACAAGCTGGAAGTGAGCTGCCAGAACCCGAGACAAATGCAAATATCTGAAAAGTGGGAAGCTTGTGTGAATACAGTGAAATCAGTAAGCTTCATTGACACATCTAAAGATAATTATTTTTAATGGACAACCCCTTAATAATTTAACTTGTCACTATGTCAATGAGGCTAGTTTTTGCTCTTAATTTATTCCTGCTGCTCTTATTTTTTTTTGAGGGGTGGAGGACTTCACCATATGGCTCCAGAGATATTTTATTGTTTTTGCCAAGGAGGTGTAGTTCACAGGCTAAATAAGCAGAGGAGCCTAAAGACATGCCCCCTAAAGAATCTATGAGCCACACCCACTTGTTAAAGGCCATAAAAATTAGCTCTAGACAGAAATGCTCTTATATTGTTACGCCAGGTGTGGGAAAGACTTAGTGCAGCACAGAGGGAAGAGGGAAAGGGAGCCCAGACACTAGGGAAAGGGGGGAGTAGAGACCTCCTAGTCTGGTCTAGTGTCACCCTGTCTCAACTACCGTCCCTATATTGCCTCTTCAGATATCGCTGCACGCATGCCTCACCCTGTCTTTCCCTGGCGTATGGCTAAAGCTAGGGATGGGAGGAGATGAGCACTAGTCGGTCTCCACTAACTCTATAGACAAAAATGGTAGACAAATAGGGGGGGATTGCTTAGCTTTAGCTGACTCCAGACAAATGTGAACTCGGCCTCAAGCTCCAGATAGGACGAAGTACTTCTCTTGCTAAAGCCTCACAAGTAGAAATGAATATAGCCAGAACATTCCTCTCAGACACACCAGGTATATATACACCCAGGCCTGGGAGCTAATTACCAGAGGGAGGTAGCCGCTAGGTCCTAGAGACAGCCTCTCATCTAAGAAGATGTCTGTAATGCCAAACGTAGAGATCTTCTGCAGCCAACTGCAGATTGACTGTCTGTCACCTCTGATATACCCGTGACATATATATGGAACCATATGATGAATTTAAAGAAAAAAAATGGATTACTCGGGGGAGCATCAGGAAGAAAATAAGAGCAAAAACTGCCCTCTATTGATCTGGTGATAATAATAATAATAAAATGTTGATTCTATGCAGCCACCACTAGGGCGAGCTTAGGAGCTTTCTGCATACTGTGTTATAATGAACTCAAATTTAAGCCCTAAACTTACAAGTCCTGAGTGGTTTTATTAATATTATTTACCAGCTTTTACTCCCTATTCATATTTTTTTCATTCATATTGTCACCCAGAACTTGTGCATGTTCCCATTTGCCACTTACCCCAACTCTTACTGCAGATCCTTTTTTTTCCCATCATAGCTTACCTGTTTCATATATGTCATATATGTATACACTGCCCTCAATTCGTGCTCTCTCTAATAAACTACCTCTCTTTGCAGAAAACTCTGGTTATAGTGGTCACCTGTCGCATGATGTCCTGTAGCAATGCACTACGAGGGATCTAGGGGTGGAAAGACCATTGGTGCAAACTATGCGGCAGGGGGCCAAGGAGTAAGAGGCCTACCGCCTCGTAAAATAGGAGAAATTGTGCATTATGAACTACTAGACTGCAAATGGGCCATATATTGTTCTTGCACAGCGGCCTCTTCTTTCCGCGTCCGCCAGTGGCGAGGGCCTTAAGCATACCCTGACATCTACAATTTTCCAGCAGTTCAGATACTGCACCTTTATGATTGTGTAGTGAAGTGTATAAACCCAGAATTTTTATCTTTAATAATCCATAATTTGCACCCCTTTCCTGAAGGCAACGGATTACTTTGCCTGCCCCTGAACAAAGCAGATCAAGTCTTTTGGCAATTTTGGAGCATTTTTTGGAGCAACTATGTATCAGCTGTGCAATAAAATATAAAACGCAAAAAAATAAACGATTGATGTAATACTAAAATATAAAATAAGGAATACTTCTCTTCTCTTCCCCCCAGTAATGAGCATGCGATGGATATTGTGTACTGACAGTCTCACACCTCTAATACTGTCTGACGCTCGCTTGCACTGTTAATTATAATCTTTGCAACTCTGTGGCTATTGGTAAGAAGAGACTCGTGGAGTGAAAGGGGTTAAAGATCATTGGGAAATATGAAGTCAATTGGAGCAGTTTTCGGTAGCACTTTGAAGGTCAGCGTAACTTGTCATAAGTCTACTTCAAACACAAAGATTCGGCAAGTTCTTCGGGGCTCGGCGACTGACTGTCAGATTATATGGATGTCAGATCATTAGTCAGAAGAACGTTTAGCCGACTGGGTCAACCTGTTATACACAGATTTATTTTTCTCCCTTAGCAATCATATATAATATATACTCATACAAGCATAGGTTACCTCCTGGAGCCATTTATTGAAATGCCCAATGTCCTTAAAGGAAGAGTGCAGTCAAAGATGAGGGTGGAGCAAGGCAAAAGATTAAAAAAAAAGAGTATCTCTTTCATGCTCTGCCCACGAGGATCATATACTCTGCATTGCACTGTTTCAGTTTTGTCTGAGTCATTTTTTTAAAGGAAATCAAAATTAAAGGAGTTGTCCAGTACTTTTTATTATCTCCCCAATGTATTCACCCTGTGCCCATAAGGGTTTTTGTAATTACTTTTAGTTGTAAGTATTGCCTGTGAGTGGCGCTATCGGTGGCCGCTCACAGGCATCACGTGACCCCCATCTGCAGCCTGCTCTGGCATCCGCTGATGTCGCGTCAAGTTCCGGCTGCAGCCGAGGGTCCATCTTCCGCGTTGCACCGGTGGATGCTGGGCTGTGGGCGGGGTTACCCTGAGCGTCACACCTGGAATCCACCGCGCGCTCTTCCTCTCCCCATTCATTGGGAAAGAGCGTGGTGGATGCTGGGTGTGACGCTCGGGGTAACCCCGCCCACAGTCCAGCATCCACCGCGGGGAGCGCGTCATTGATGTCACCCGCACTTGACATCAGCAGAAGAAAAAGCCGGCTGCCGTCGAGGGTCACGTGATGCCTGTGAGCGGCCAGCAATAGCGCCACTCACAGGCAAGAAGGACAACCAAAGTAACACTTATGGGCACAGGGGGAATACATTGGGGAGATAATAAAAGGTACTGGACAACTCCTTTAATGTAAAACAACTTGCAATCACAGTAAGAAGTAAGAAAGGACATAAGTCGGAGATACAAGAAGCAACAAAGTTAAAGTTAAAGTTAAAAGTCAGTCTAAAAGCAGCTTTTCTACTTAGATACTTTTTACATTTGTACATTGATTTGGTTTGGGTGGAATTCCTGCTATATAAAGCATATTGGTAAGTATTTCCCCCTTTTTTTATTGAATTACAATACATTTAATGAAACTTTTTGACTTTGTGAATACAAATAGACCCCAGAAGAAGCTATTAGCGAAACACGCCATGGACGTAATGGGCGAATTTTGCGCTTTGTGGACACAAACTAGCATATATATATATATATATATATATATATATATATATATATATATACAGTACAGACCAAAAGTTTGGACACACCTTCTCATTTAAAGATTTTTCTGTCTTTTCATGACTTTGAAAATTGTACATTCACACTGAAGGCATCAAACTATGAATTAACACATGTGGAATTATATACTTAGCAAAAAAGTGTGAAACAACTGAAAATATGTCTTATATTCTAGGTTCTTCAAAGTAGCCACCTTTTGCTTTGATGACTGCTTTGCACACTCTTGGCATTGTCTTGATGAGCTTCAAGAGGTAATCACCAGAAATGGCTTTCACTTCACAGGTGTGCCCTGTCAGGTTTAATAAGTGGGTTTTCTTGCCTTATAAATGGAGTTGGGACCATCAGTTGTGTTGTGCAGATGTCAAGTGGATACACAGCTGATAGTCCTACTGAATAGACTGTTAGAATTTGTATTATGGCAAGAAAAAAGCAGCTAAGTAAAGAAAAACGAGTGGCCATCATTACTTTAAGAAATGAAGGTCAGTCAGTCCGAAAAATTGCCCAAACTTTGAATGTGTCCCCAAGTGCAGTTGCAAAAACCATCAAGCGCTGCAAAGAAACTGGCTCACATGAGGACCGCCCCAGGAAAGGAAGACCAAGAGTCACCTCTGCTTCTGAGGATAAGTTTATCCGAGTCACTAGCCTCAGAAATCGCAGGTTAACAGCAGCTCAGTTTAGAGACCAGGTCAATGCCACACAGAGTTCTAGCAGCAGAAACATCTCTACAACAACTGTTAAGAGGAGACTTTGTGCAGCAGGCCTTCATGGTAAAATAGCTGCTAGGAAACCACTGCTAAGGACAGGCAACAAGCAGAAGAGACTTGTTTGGGCTAAAGAACACAAGGAATGGACTTTAGACCAGTGGAAATCTGTGCTTTGGTCTGATGAATCCAAATTTGAGATCTTTGGTTCCAACCACCGTGTCTTTGTGCGACGCAGAAAAGGTGAACGGATGGACTCTACATGCCTGGTTCCCACCGTGAAGCATGGAGGAGGAGGTGTGATGGTGTGGGGGTGCTTTGCTGGTGACACTGTTGGGGATTTATTCAAAATTGAAGGCATACTGAACCAGCATGGCTACCACAGCATCTTGCAGCGGCATGCTATTCCATCCGGTTTGCGTTTAGTTGGACCATCATTTATTTTTCAACAGGACAATGACCCCAAACACACCTCCAGGCTGTGTAAGGGCTATTTGACCAAGAAGGAGAGTGATGGGGTGCTACGTCAGATGACCTGGACTCCACTGTCACCAGACCTGAACCCAATCGAGATGGTTTGGGGTGAGCTGGACAGCAGAGTGAAGGCAAAAGGGCCAACAAGTGCTAAGCATCTCTGGGAACTCCTTCAAGATTGTTGGAAGACCATTTCCGGTGACTACCTCTTGAAGCTCATCAAGAGAATGCCAAGAGTGTGCAAAGCAGTCATCAAAGCAAAAGGTGGCTATTTTGAAGAACCTAGAATATAAGACATATTTTCAGTTGTTTCACACTTTTTTGTTAAGTATATAATTCCACATGTGTTAATTCATAGTTTTGATGCCTTCAGTGTGAATGTACAATTTTCATAGTCATGAAAATACAGAAAAATCTTTAAATGAGAAGGTGTGTCCAAACTTTTGGTCTGCACTGTATATATATATATATATATATATATATATATATATATATATATGTATGTATATATGTATTCTTCCCAGTTTTATTTTCCTCTGTTTGGATTATCTGTTTGCACTTTATTTGGATTTATTCCAGTTATCATATGATAGGTGATATCTGGTTGCATTGAATATAATTTAGTACTCGTTAGCTGTTGGTGCTGTCTGAATCTCCCATCTGTTTCTATCAATCTCTGTTCTCACATTTTTATCAGCTTTTAATAATTTCATACTTTATTAAAATGATTTTATTTTATGATATTGGTCTTTTATTAGAATAGTGATGGCCTATTAATAAAATGCAAAAATATTCACACCCATTACGAATGAACCCAATTGTATTGTCAGAGTAAAACATATATATTCTGCTATTCCTGCATAACAATGAACTCTAAAAAATGTGCCCGCCCTTTCCTTTTTGTGAATTTCTTCAAGGACTCTAATTTCTCACAATACAAATTCAATACATGATTGCAACATTCTAGAAAAAAAACCAGAACACTGCAATTCACATCACAGCCACTGGGTGGCAACATATTGAGTTGTATAACATAAACAACTCTTGGCAGAGTATCACAAAATTATGTTTTCTTTTTTCCAAAATTGGTCATCTTAAACCACTCATCTTGGGATATGTCAAATCATTAAAGAGAATCTCCACTTTGGGCAATCACTACTTGTTAGATAAGTTGGCCACAAATTGTCCACTTGCTGGACCACCAATAATCAGCTGTAATTGGTGTGTAAACCTTGCAGTGTTCAATTAAACTGCAGCACCCCCGCAGGGCAAACTAAGCATTACAAAGTGTCAATTCAAATTAATGTGATGCAGGACAGGACGGGTCTTCTAGATTGAGCGATGCACTTTGCATTTATTCTCCACTTTGTGAAAGAGCCAAAGATCCGGAATGGCAAACCCCATTCTGATTAATGCAAATTTTGGCTATTTAAGGCAGGCAACCCCTTTAAGCAATGGAGAATCTACATTGCATCTGTATGTCTGCCTAAAGCACTAAAGTGTCTGTACAGAGGAATTTATTTTTTGAGTAGTGGTCACTTTTCACAAGCACTGGCCATGTACTTTATAAATGATGTAGTCGATGGCACCTATTATTTATACTAGCTGCATGCAGTCATTATTGATTGGTGCCACATTACGTTAACTTAGCACCGCCTGCTGGAATCTTCATGAATAACAATGTGCTTCACTTTCTTTTTTAAATTAGTAGCTCAATATAACAAGGAAGGGATGCCAGCAGGCATCAATAGCCAATTTGTGACAATGCAATGCAAAATACATGTCAGCAGGCACCAATTGGCAATGTGTATTTTTATGGTTCTTTGAGTTGAATTTCAGTATCTTGTAAATTAAGGCTCTAATTTGCCTAAAAAGACAATCTCTATGTGTGAGAAAAGTCTGTATCCTTGTACAGGGACCTTATTCTTCCTATGAAGCCTATGCATTCATTCGTTATGGCTCCTCATAGCCCCAAAGCCTATAAACCCTAATTGTAAAGGAGCTGGCACTTTTTATTCACCTTAAAGTGGTTACCCAGAAATATTCGATTTTTTAACAATGGGTCTAAGAATTAACAGGCAGGTAGTTGCCAACCTGTTCTGCCCGGCCCTGATCTCTGCTGGCACAGAGTGGTAAAAGACCGCTCCTACCAATGATCAGGTGGCTTGCACTGACATCTTGCTGACAGAGAAGCAGTTTCTCTTCCGGTTTGGTCTGATGACGGGGCATCAGTTAGGACGAGCACAGAAGAGGGCGCACAGGTACCTCGACGCGCGTTTCACCACACTGGGCTTCATCAGTAGGCGTAATTGCTAGATACCTGCTTCTTGTGTTCGGCACTGATCTCTGCCTGCGATTCTGCAACTTCCGCTGACGTCACGTCAACAGAGCAGTGGCTACTCTTTTGCTCTGCTCTGTTCATGGGGGCTTGACTGGTGATGTCATGCTCATTGATAGCTTGCTCCCTGATGCCTAACTGCGGGGAGCCGACTGTCAATCAGCATGACGTCAGCAGTGACGCCCCGTCAACAGAGCAGCCCGGAAGAAGAAGAGCTGCTCTGTTAACGTGGAGCAGTTGAGTTGCCGGCAGGAGCGGTGACCATTTGGAGTCAGCAAAATGGTAGTTGCCTCTGTTAGTCAATACCTGCCTGTTAGCTTTTAGGCCCATAGTAGAAAAAATAAAATGTCCTGATGCCCCCTTTAGATATATTTGACACAAAATCAAGTTCCCTAGAAAAAAATTAGATCAAATCTGCAAATTCTAATTTTTGCAAATGCACTCATCCTTACTGTTGCATAATTACATGAAGGTCTGGTCACTGCCTTCTACAAGATCAACACAATATTCTCCTACTGCTGTCATCATTCCAATGATCTAATTTACTTCGAGGTATATTGTTCCTGACTTCAAAAAGAGGAAAACGTTTGAATGATGATAAAGTCCCTTTTGTATTAGATTCTAATTATTTACATGTTGCATTCTAATCATCGGTCATTGTCTACCATTGTTCCCGCTTGTTCTTCGCATCGGTGCGCGGTATCTTAGGAAACGTGTGATTATGTTCTTTGTATGCTTCGATTTTTTGGGACATATTTGTAAATCGTCCAAATGACTCATTCAATGTTCTGATCTGTTCCCAGAAGAGCTGCTGGGATGTAAGAAAATAAAAAAAAACATTCCTGAAACATCCTGGCTTTTTGTGTTCTGCAGTCTGTTATTACAGCCTCCCCGTGCACCGACCCTTGCGGGAGCGTCTTACGGACAATGAGCTACAAAATGAACTTCTGGCTTCACAACTGAACTGCCTTCAATGAGCCTTCGTCACATTTACAAGGACCCATTTACGAGGCAGATGTTCCTGACTCATTGCGGAGGAGGTAACTAGGCTGATGCCCCACAGGTGCCCGTGGCACACCGCACTGGCCTCCAGGACAATGTGTTATGGTTCCCGTGAACCTCCAGGATTACTAAAAGGAAAACGAATAAACGAATAAACGGCACCAAGATAATTCATCGTAAACAATCCTAATTAGAGAGAAACAATTGCGGCTCTCGCTCTTTCCTGCACGGAGACGTTCAAAGCAGCAGATGTAAACATGACAATATGGTAACCTGCTATAATATTTTACTTACAATTATTTAAAAGGGTATTCCCAGCTAAGATATTTAAGTCAAATCCTGTCTTTGAAAAACTCAATTTAGTGATACTCTGCCAGGTGTTGTTTATGGTGTGTGTCAATATATGGCCATCCAGTGGTAGTGATGTGAGTCGCATGTCAAGATATTGTATTGACTTAATTATGGGAAATTGGGGTCTTTAACAAAAGGGTAGACACTAAAATTTAGAAAAAAAATTCACACTGCCCTTATCTGGAGTCCATGTGGCGATTCCACCGCTCAGTCGTCCAATTTAGTGCAGGGGTGTGCTGAGCTGTCGGTCTTTTGAGTGACAGTTCAGTCATCCAATCTAGTGCAGGAGCATGCTGAGCTGTCGGTCTTTTGAGTGACAGCTCAGTCGTCCAATCTAGTGCAGGGGCATGCTGAGCTGTCAGTCTTTTGAGTGACAGCTCAGTCGTCCAATCTAGTGCAGGAGCATGCTGAGCTGTCGGTCTTTTGAGTGACAGCTTAGTCGTCCAATCTAGTGCAGGAGCATGCTGAGCTGTCAGTATTTTGATTGACAGCTCAGTCGTCCAATCTAGTGCAGGAACATGCTGAGCTGTCGGTGTTTTGAGTGACAGTTTAGTCATCCAATCTAGTGCAGGAGCATGCTGAGCTGTCGGTGTTTTGAGTGACAGTTTAGTCGTCCAATCTAGTGCAGGGGCATGCTGAGCTGTCAGTATTTTGTTTGACAGCTCAGTCGTCCAATCTAGTGCAGGAGCATGCTGAGCTGTCGGTGTTTTGAGTGACAGTTTAGTCATCCAATCTAGTGCAGGAGCATGCTGAGCTGTCGGTGTTTTGAGTGACAGTTTAGTCATCCAATCTAGTGCAGGGGCATGCTGAGCTGTCGGTGTTTTGAGTGACAGTTTAGTCGTCCAATCTAGTGCAGGGGCATGCTGAGCTGTCGATGTTTTGAGTGACAGTTTAGTCGTCCAATCTAGTGCAGGAGCATGCTGAGCTGTCGGTGTTTTGAATGACAGTTTAGTCGTCCAATCTAGTGCAGGGGCATGCTGAGCTGTCGGTGATTTGAGTGACAGTTTAGTCGTCTAATCTAGTGCAGGGGCATGCTGAGCTGTCAGTATTTTGATTGACAGCTCAGTCGTCCAATCTAGTGCAGGGGTGTACTGAGCTGTCGGTATTTTGATTGACAGCTCAGTCATCCAATCTAGGGCAGGAGCATTCTGAGCTGTCGGTATTTTGAGTGACAGTTTAGTCGTCCAGTATAGTGCAGGAGCATGCTGAGCTGTCGGTGTTTTGAGTGACAGTTTAGTCGTCCAATCTAGTGCAGGAGCATGCTGACCTGTCAGTGTTTTGAGTGACAGTTTAGTTGTCCAATCTAGTGCAGGAGCGTGCTGAGCTGTCAGTATTTTGATTGACAGCTCAGTCATCCAATCTAGTGCAGGGGTGTACTGAGCTGTCGGTATTTTGATTGACAGCTCAGTCATCCAATCTAGGGCAGGAGCATTCTGAGCTGTCGGTATTTTGAGTGACAGCTCGACCATCCAATCTCAGACTGGTAGGTCCTGAGCTTCCTTCAGGTGTTCTCTGTTCCAGGTGATTGCTCAGCTACTTAACTAAGCTGTCTGTCCCAAATATCTGCCAGTCATAGCTTTCAGCTCTTTGTGGTTTGACCTCTGAATTCTGACATTCTGATCTTCTGTTGCCAGACCCTGGATTTTCCTATTGACTACCCATTTGTATTACCCCTTTTGCCTTGACGCACGCTGACCTTGGAATTCTGACCTGACTATGCCTTTTGCCTTACCCCTTTGACTATCTTGACTATCCAAGCCTTGCGGCTTGCCGGTGAATAGTGACTAGTGTAACAGTCCAGTTCTCGATGGCAGCCAAACCAGGACACTCTTCACTTCTGCACCTGACATCCTGACACCTCTTTCACTCACTAGGTCTCACATGACCTTATGAAATTGCTGAGCCCAGTAAGGTGCAAGAGTTGCATTGGATGTCTGGCTAAGGATGCCAGACACAGAATTTAAGACTACCCAAGCATGCAGTCACTTAACTGGGTGCCGGACAAAGGTTGCGTGAATATTTATGCTCAACTCTTGGTTATTTTAAATGACTGTACTGATGGCACCTCCCGATTGGAGAACAAATGATATGGTTCATTTTTTTGAGAAAAGTCATAACTCATCATGCAATATGTTTTTCAAAGCAGTGAATTGCTCTCCTGAAAACTGCATGTCCAAAAGTTCCAAAGTTTTGCCATTAGATCCATGGAATGTTTCACTAAAGGCTTCATCTGAGGTATTTTTGTAAATTCATAACTCATCATGCAATATGTTTTTCAAGGCAGTGAATTGCTCTCCTGAAAACTGCATGTCCAGAAGTTCCAAAGTTTAGCCATTAGATCCATGGAACGTTTCTGTAAAGGCTTCCTCTGGGGTATTTTTGGCCTGCAAATCATTAAAGACCCCCTTTAAAGCCGATACATTTTGAAATTTAATATTTACGTTTAATAATGTAATATTAATATTTAATGCACACAGCATGCTGTTACTGGTCTGGAATACTTTATCGTTCCTCCATGTGACCTGCAGACGCATCGCGCTGTAGTTGTGCACTCTATATTTCATGATTTAATCATACTGACTGCATCTTTCTATAACACGAAAAGTGCTTACAAGTAATTTCCTCTTAATCCATTGCTGCTCGCTAAAAGCTAATCAGCATCTTCTCTGCTCGTGAAATAATTGGCTTAGTTTGGGTACATATTTTTGGCAAACACAATTTGATTATCACAAGTTAAGCCTTGCTTTGGCACAAAATGAAGGTTTTGGGGATTGCATAAAGGCAGCTAATTTTGTTTCATGCTACATCCAAATCATTCACTCATGATGAGCGCATTCTTTGCTGGGTTTGTTCTACATGTCTTGGTTCTTCAAATTGTAAATGGTATTTAATGAAAAAAAAGAGAAAAAGAAAGTGGCCAAAATTATATTAGAATTAGAGGCGCGGTTTGTCTGGAGTTGGAGATTCCCTGATATGTGATCACAATGATTCCACATTAAAGCGCAGGCTCAACACTAAACACCAGAGATGCACTGACTGTGATGATTTATATCAACAAGTTTATCCTAACACACCCCCGTAACAAATCAGATGAGCAGTACCTGGAATGTAGATGACACTAAACAACATGACATCCCATAAGGCGAAGTCTGGACTTACACTGGCACTAAATGATGGGAGACTTCAGACATAGAGTGTATCCAGCAATATAGAGATTACAGCTCTGGAGTATAATACAAGATATAACTCAGGATCAGTAATGTAATGTATGTACACAGTGACTGCACCAGCAGAATAGTGAGTGCAGCTCTGGAGTATAATACTGGATGTAACTCAGGATCAGTACAGGATCAGTAATGTAATGTATGTACACAGTGACTGCACCAGCAGAATAGTGAGTGCAGCTCTGGAGTAAAATACTGGATGTAACTCAGAATCAGTACAGGATCAGTAATGTAATGTATGTACACAGTGACTGCACCAGCAGAATAGTGAGTGCAGCTCTGGAGCATAATACAGGATGTAACTCAGGATCAGTGATGTAATGTATGTACACAGAGACTGCACCAGCAGAATAGTGAGTGCAGCTCTGGAGGATAATACAGGATGTAACTCAGGATCAGTACAAGATCAGTAATGTAATGTATGTACACAGTGACTGCACCAGCAGAATAGTGAGGCAGCTCTGGAGTATAATACAGGATGTAACTCAGGATCAGTACAGGATCAGTAATGTAATGTATGTACACAGTGACTGCACCAGCAGAATAGTGAGTGCAGCTCTGGAGTATAATACAGGATGTAACTCAGGATCAGTAATGTAATGTATGTACACAGTGACTGCACCAGCAGAATAGTGAGTGCAGCTCTGGAGTATAATACAGGATGTAACTCAGGATCAGTGATGTAATGTATGTACACAGAGACTGCACCAGCAGAATAGTGAGTGCAGCTCTGGAGGATAATACAGGATGTAACTCAGGATCAGTACAGGATCAGTAATGTAATGTATGTACACAGTGACTGCACCAGCAGAATAGTGAGTGCAGCTCTGGAGTATAATACAGGATGTAACTCAGGATCAGTAATGTAATGTATGTACACAGTGACTGCACCAGCAGAATAGTGAGTGCAGCTCTGGAGTATAATACAGGATGTAACTCAGGATCAGTACAGGATCAGTAATGTAATGTATGTACACAGTGACACAGTGACTGCACAAGCAGAATAGTGAGTGCAGCTCTGAAGTATAATACAGGATGTAACTCAAGATCAGTACAGGATCAGTAATGTAATGTATGTACACAGTGACTGCACCAGCAGAATAGTGAGTGCAGCTCTGGAGTATAATACAGAATGTAACTCAGGATCAGTACAGGATCAGTAATGTAATGTATGTACACAGGGACTACACCAGCAGAATAGTGAGTGCAGCTCTGGAGTATAATACAGGAGGTAACTCAGGATCAGTAATGTAATGTATGTACACAGTGACTGCACCAGCAGAATAATGAGCGCAGCTCTGGGGTATAATACAGGATGTAACTCAGGATCAGTACAGGATCAGTAATGTAATGTATGTACACAGTGACACAGTGACTGCACAAGCAGAATAGTGAGTGCTGCTCTGGAGTATAATACAGGATGTAACTCAGGATCAGTACAGGATCAGTAATGTAATGTATGTACCCAGAGACTGCACCAGCAGAATAGTGAGTGCAGCTCTGGAGTATAATACATGATGTAACTCATGATCAGTACAGGATGAGTAATGTAATGTATGTACACAGTGACTGCACCAGCAGAATAGTGATTGCAGCTCTGGAGTTTAATACAGGATGGAACTCATGATCAGTACAGGATCAGTAATGTAATGTATCTACACAGTGACTCCACCAGCAGAATAGTGAGTGCAGCTCTGGAGTATAATACAGGATGTAACTCATGATCAGTACAGGATCAGTAATGTAATGTATGTACACAGTGACTGCACCAGCAGAATAGTGATTGCAGCTCTGGAGTTTAATGCAAGATGTAACTCATGATCAGTACAGGATCAGTAATGTAATGTATGTACACAGTGACTGCACCAGCAGAATAGTGAGTGCAGCTCTGGAGTATAATACAGGATGTAACTCAGGATCAATAATGTAATGTATGTACACAGTGACTCCACCAGCAGAATAGTGAGTGCAGCTCTGGAGTATAATACAGGATGTAACTCAGGATCAGTAATGTAATGTATGTACACAGTGACTGCACCAGCAGAATAGTGAGTGCAGCTCTGGAGTATAATACAGGATGTGACTCAGGATCAGTACAGGATTAGTAATGTATGTACAGAGTGACTGCACCAGCAGAATAGTGAGTACAGCTCTGGGGTATAATACAGGATGTAACTCAGGATCCGTACAGGATCAGTAATGTAATGTATGTACACAGTGACTGCACCAGCAGAATAGTGAGTGCAGCTCTGGAGTATAATACAGGATGTAACTCAGGATCAGTAATGTAATGTATGTACACAGTGACTGCACCAACAGAATAGTGAGTGCAGCTCTGGAGTATAATACAGGAGGTAACTCAGGATCAGTAATGTAATGTATGTACACAGTGACTGCACCAGCAGAATAGTGAGTGCAGCTCTGGAGTATAATACAGGCTGTAACTCAGGATCAGTAATGTAATGTATGTACACAGTGACTGCACCAGCAGAATAGTGAGTGCAGCTCTGGAGTGTAATACAGGATGTAACTCAGGATCAGTACAGGATCAGTAATGTAATGTATATACACAATGACTGCACCAGCAGAATAGTGAGTGCAGCTCTGGAGTATAATACAGGATGTAACTCAGGATCAGTAATGTAATGTATGTACACAGTGACTGCACCAGCAGAATAGTGAATGCAGCTCTGGAGTATAATACAGGATGTAACTCAGGATCAGTACAGGATTAGTAATGTATGTACAGAGTGACTGCACCAGCAGAATAGTGAGTACAGCTCTGGAGTATAATACTGGATGTAACTCAGGATCAGTACAGAATATTTAATATACTGTATGTACACAGTGACTGCAACAGCAGAATAGTGAGTGCAGCTCTGGAGTATAATACAGGATGTATCTCAGGATCAGTACAGGATCAGTAATGTAATGTATGTACACAGTGACTGCACCAGCAGAATAGTGAGAGCAGCTCTGGAATGTAATACAGGATGTAACTCAGGATCAGTACAGGATCAGTAATGTAATGTATATACACAACGACTGCACCAGCAGAATAGTGAGTGCAGCTCTGGAGTATAATACAGGATGTAACTCAGGATCAGTAATGTAATGTATGTACACAGTGACTGCACCAGCAGAATAGTGAATGCAGCTCTGGAGTATAATACAGGATGTAACTCAGGATCAGTACAGGATTAGTAATGTATGTACAGAGTGACTGCACCAGCAGAATAGTGAGTACAGCTCTGGAGTATAATACTGGATGTAACTCAGGATCAGTACAGAATATGTAATATACTGTATGTACACAGTGACTGCAACAGCAGAATAGTGAGTGCAGCTCTGGAGTATAATACAGGATGTATCTCAGGATCAGTACAGGATCAGTAATGTAATGTATATACACAATGACTGCACCAGCAGAATAGTGAGTGCAGCTTTGGAGTATAATACAGGATGTAACTCAGGATCAGTAATGTAATGTATGTACACAGTGACTGCACCAGCAGAATAGTGAATGCAGCTCTGGAGTATAATACAGGATGTAACTCAGGATCAGTAATGTAATATATGTACACAGTGACTGCACCAGCAGAATAGTGAGTGCAGCTCTGGAGTATAATATTGGATGTAACTCAGGATCAGTACAGAATAAGTAATATACTGTATGTACACAGTGACTGCACCAGCAGAATAGTGAGTGCAGCTCTGGAGTATAATACAGGATGTAACTCAGGATCAGTACAGGATTAGTAATGTATGTACAGAGTGACTGCACCAGCAGAATAGTGAGTGCAGCTCTGGGGTATAATACAGGATGTAACTCAGGATCAGTAATGTAATGTATGTACACAGTGACTGCACCAGCAGAATAGTGAGTGCAGCTCTGGAGGATAATACAGGAGGTAACTCAGGATCAGTAATGTAATGTATGTACACAGTGATTCCACCAGCAGAATAGTGACTGCAGCTCTGGAGTATAATACAGGATGTAACTCAGGATCAGTAATGTAATGTATGTACACAGTGATTGCACCAGCAGAATAGTGAGTGCAGTTCTGGAGTATAATACAGGATGTAACTCAGGATCAGTAATGTAATGTATGTACACAGTGACTGCACCAGCAGAATAGTGAGTACAGCTCTGGAGTATAATACTGGATGTTACTCAGGATCAGTACAGAATAAGTAATATACTGTATGTACACAGAATTAAGAAAACATCTCAAAATACTTCACAGTGAAGCCATAAAATATATATTGCAAAAAAATAGGAAAACTTTTTTTATCCATTTCTTATCCGAAGAGGAGTCAATAAAAGTATGAAAAAATGTTTCAAAGAAAAATACAACTCGTCTCGCACAGAAAATATAAAAGCCAAGGTTGCTACAATGTGACAATGAGCAAACAAAGAGGGAAAAGATTGGTATTTGGTTAATTGAATGATTTTCTAGATTCATTATTAATTTATCTCTTCTTGTCCTAGAACTCTACAAACAAATGTAAAGCAGATATGTTAGTAATATGTGTGATTCTTTACGACTTATTACTATATATTACATCGAGCGCGCATCGCAGATCCAGCATGTGCACGTCCTGCGGTATTACATAAAGATTAATCCATTTCACACAATAAATTGCTGCAGGGATCTGCAACCATCAGAAGCGACGCGCATATAAAATACAGCTGCCCAATAGCGAAGTACAACAGGAAGGAGATTACCAATATCATTGTAATTCTGTGCGTACATATCACACGATCTGGCTCGACAAATGCAAAACTGAGTCACCGTGCGGCACGCAGCGTATAGCGTTAATATACGTGTCACTCGTGTCAGCGGAAACATTTTCATTACAGAATAATCTGACATTTACTAAGTTATACCTTATGGGGCTCATACACACTTACATCTGGGTCTAGTCTTACTGCAGTATAAAGGGAATTCCTTGAATATCAGCTACACATTTTGTTCTTCGCATATGAGCCCAGTACTTTTTTTTTTTAGGTGGGTTCGCGCCAAAACCTGAAAAAACGGCAACTAATCGCTCAAAAGAATCAACGTGCACATTTTTTTTGTTGGAACAACGACTGTTCACATGTTCGGTCTTTTGAGCTCCTTCAGGTTTACAAAGACGTCAAGAGTCTCCAAAGACTATTCTTTAGGCTGTCACGATTCCTCCTATTTGAACGTCCTCACGCAGTGATTGACAGTTCTGCCGTCCAATCTACGACAGGGGCGTGCTGAGCTGTCAGTACGGTGATGGACAGCTCAGCTGGGGTATGCTGAGCCGTCAGTGTCTGGAGTGACAGTCTAGCCATCCAATCAGTGCCAGGGTGTGTCGGGGCTTCATCCATGTTTCTCTAGTACCTGGCCAGCACTCTGCCTTAGATTGCTGCCAATTGAGGTGTGTGCTTGCTCTGTGCTCCTTGTCTTGTATTCTGATCTTTGCTGCTGGACCTTAGATTTCTCTTGACCATCCGTTTGCCTATTCCTTTTGTCGTGATCTGCTACCTTATTGGAATATTGACCTCAGACTGTTTCCTAACTATTCCTTCATCTCACGCCTCTGTGTATGACGTACTCTCTTGGGTTTTGAGCCTTTGACCTCGGACCTGCTGACTACCCAGCCTCGCGGCTTGTCCATGAGTAGAGACTAGAGTCACACAGGCAGCTTCTGCTCGGAAGACGCTCTTTGCTTTACAATACAAGTCAATGGGAAAGCTAAAAAGATGCCCGAGTGTCCTTTTGAGCATTCTGCTAGTGTTTTTGTTTAAAAAAAATGATATCGGTTTCTTCATCGTTAAAAACGGATGGAAAAAACTCAGAGAAACGAAACAAAAAACACATTGAAAAATGCACAAAGAAAACATTGAAAAAGACAAAAAAAAAGTAATAAAAAAAAAAAGAAAACAAATGCAGGTTTTCTTGAAGCATCATCCTCATGAAAAACATCACCCACCTGAAAAAGATGTCATGTGCACACGACCTTGAGTGTCCTATAGGGCGTACTTACAAAATCAACGGTGTTCCTCTACTTAAAACCCCTCTGTTAGTTGAGGTTGAAAATAGGGATGAGCGGACCCGTGGATGTTTGGGTTTGTCAGCTTCGATCGAATTTTTGTCCAAATTTCGGTTCGAGTACCAGAACTTTACCCGAACTTGAACCTGCACCCCATATAGGTCAATGGGGACCCAAATTTATGTACTGTAAAATGGTCGTAGTAGGGGGTGATCTCTCTTCTCTCAAACACAGTTTTTTCTTAACTCCGAACACTAAAATGGAATTACAGAAGAAGTCCGTTTTCGGAGTTCAGCACTGAACACTAGGCGTCCGGCCCGAACCCCAAACTTTACAGTTCGTTTTCGCTCATCTCTAGTTAAAAAGTATAACACCTGTTCTGGTACATCCATCCCAGCTATGGATTACATGCTTGTGACCACTCTTAACCTTCCATGAATTTAACTATGGACTCCATGTTAGCAAAACGCTCCGCAGGCAGCAATTCACCTTCAACCACTAGGTGGCCACATATAGATACATGTAGGATAAACAACTCCCGATAGAGTATCATAAAATCGAGGTTGTTTTATTTTCAGAGTTGGTCATCTCATGCTACAAACTTTTTTTTTAAGTGTTTGTATTGTATAAATGTTGTATATCAACATAAAAATTACATCCTCTTGGCATTGCCACAAACCTGCCCACTAAAGTTTTTATGTTTATTCATGATCTTAAGAACAAAATCCAAACGATTATGGTGAAAATGACTGATTTTTCACCGTTATAAAGAAAAATAATAAATAATGTCATAAAGTATATTAAACATAGCCCAAAAGGTTAAAAAAGAATACACAAATAAAACTGGTCTCCCCCCAAAAAAAACCTTCTACCACATGCGACAATTTGCTCTAAAAAAATGTTCAAAAATGGTTAAAGACAGGAATAGAGACCTTTTTTTTTAACTTTGGTTAGTATTCATAAATTGATGAATTTGGCGTAAAAAATGTTAACGAATACCACAAGGTTTTAAAAGAATAGAGACTTGAAAAAATGTGCATAATGTATGTGGCGCGAAGAGTTAGAACTTTATGGACTTTATTTATTAAAACGGTTTTTGTTACCCATGGCATCCAATCAGAACTCAGCTTTCATTTCTTAATCTGCCCTGGTTAAATGGAGGCTGAGGTCTGATTGGATGCCATGGACAGCAAAGTTAGTTTTATTGTTAAATAGTTTTTATAAAGGATCTACAGTGCATTGTGAATGTATTTGGCCCCCTTGAACTTTTCTACCTTTTGCCACATTTCTGGCTTTAAACATAAAGATATAAAATTCTAATTTTTGGGGGAAGAATCAACAACAAGTGGGACACAATCGTGAAGTGGAACGAAATTTATTGGATATTTTAAACTTTTTAAAAAAAATTCAAAACTGAAAAGTGGGGCGTGCAATATTATTCGGCCCCTTTACTTTCAGTGCAGTAAACTCACTCCAGAAGATCAGTGAGGATCTCTGAATGATCCAATGTTGTCCTAAATGACTGGTAATGATAATCAAGTCTCGGTATAAATGCACCTGCTCTGTGATAGTCTCAGGGTTCTGTTTCAAGTGCAGAGAGCATCATGAAGACCAAGGACCACTCCAGGCAGGTCCGAGATACTGTTGTGGCGAAGCTTAAAGCCGGATTTGGATACAAAAAGATTTCCCAAGTTTTAAACATCTCAAGGAGCACTGTGCAAGCGATCATATTGAAATGGAAGGAGTATCAGACCACTGCAAACCTACCAAGACCCGGCCGTCCCTCTAAACTTTCATCTCGAACAAGGAGAAGACTGATCAGAGATGCAGCCAAAAGGCCCATGATCACTCTGGATGAACTGCAGATATCTACAGCTGAGGTGGGAGAGTCTGTCCATAGGACAACAATCAGTCGTACACTGCACAAATCTGGCCTTTATGGAAGAATGGCAAGAAGAAAGCCATTTCTCAAAGATATCCATAAAAAGTCTCATTTGAAGTTTGCCACAAGCCACCTGGGAGACACCAAACATGTGGAATAAGGTGCTCTGGTCAGATGAAATCAAAATCGAACTTTTTGGCCACAATGCAAAACTATATGTTTGGCGTAAAAGCAACACAACTCATCACCCTCAAAACACCATCCCCACTGTCAAACATGGTGGTGGCAGCATCATGGTTTGGGCCTGCTTTACTTCAGCAGGTACAGGGAAGATAGTTAAAATTGATGGGAAGATGGATGGAGCCAAATACAGGACCATTCTGGAAGAAAACCTGTTGGAGTCTGCAAAAGACCTGAGACTGGGACAGAGATTTATCTTCCAACAAGACAATGATCCCAAACATAAAGCAAAATCTACAATGGAATGGTTCAAAAATAAACGTATCCAGGTGTTAGAATGGCCAAGTCAAAGTCCAGACCTGAATCCAATCGAGAATCTGTGTAAAGAGCTGAAAACTGCTGTTCACAAAAGCTCTCCATCCAACCTCAATGAGCTCGAGCTGTTTTGCAAGGAAGAATGGGCAAGAATTTCAGCCTCTCGATGTGCGAAACTGATAGAGACATACCCCAAGCGACTTGCAGCTGTAATCGCAGCAAAAGGTGGCGCTACAAAGTATTAACTCAAGGGGGCCGAATAATAGTGCACGCCCCACTTTTCAGTTTTTAATTTGTTAAGAAAGTTTAAAATTTCGTTCCACTTCACGATTGTGTCCCACTTGTTGTTGATTCTTCCCCAAAAAATTAGAATTTTATATCTTTATGTTTGAAGCCGGAAATGTGGCAAAAGGTAGAAAAGTTCAAGGGGGCCAAATACTTTCACAATGCACTGTAGGTGCCTTAAGTTATTCTTCTGGTTTCCAACACACCTATTTGCTGCATATGTTAGGCTCACCAGGTAAAATGGATTCTCTATGTCCCAGGTCCATGTTGCCACACCGACCCCGGGCTTTGATACAGCAAGCAGGAAGGCATGTGGGCAGCGAGGACTTTGCACAGACAAGAATCCCAAGAGCAGCAGGGCAGATGAAGTAAAACCCAGCAGAGATGGAAGCAAGTAAAGCACAGACAGCGGTGCAGACCAAACATAGAGGTCTAGAGTCTCAATTCCAAAACATAGGTGTGCGCCTTAGTGGGTCTTAAATAGGTCAAGGGAGATGATGTAATTGATCTATGCTGGACAACTTGCAAAGTCCAACGTGGAGCACAACAGAGGGCAGTGGACCAAGGGGAAGGAATTGGAGCCCAGGATCACCAGAACAGATATCTAACACCATAGTTACAGACTACAAACAAACCCTGTGTGTACTCAGACCCTGCAACTATGTAACTTTTCTATTTGCCTCCTCATCTACTGTTTGGAAAGCTGTAAAGTTGGTCGTACACATCAGGTAATAGCTCATTCAGCAAATGCTATCTCTCCCAACCCATCATGCACATGCACGCACAATGGCATGTGCATGGTTTGTACATTGGGAAATGTCTCTGCAAGACACCTCTGGGAGAGTTGGTTGACCCCCACATATAGGCCTGGCATTAGAGGAGGAAAATTCAACTGTCAATTTATCAGGACCCCCACTGCCTTAAGGGTCCCCAGTGTTACTGTTAAAACTATATTGTTAATAGTATTATCAATGTAGTTTCAGATATTCAGACTATTTAAGGACTTGTAGTGACATCACAGTCATGTGACTGTGATGTCACCACAGGTCCTGTACAATTTGGGAGTCTAGAAGAACTGAAGAAGATGAAACAGTTTGGTAAGTATTTTACAGTGCATCTGTGTATATGTATGTGCTCTGTGTATGCAGAATATCTTTATGTATGTGATCTGTGTGCTATAGCATGTCTCTATGTATGTATATGAGCTGTATATGTAGCATATCTCTGTATGTATGTGATCTGTGTATGTAGCATGTCTCCGTATGTATGTGCTCTGTGCATGAAGCATTTCTTTATGTATGTGCTCTGTATATGCAGCATATCTCTTAGTATGTATGTATATGATCTGTGTATGTAGCATGTCTCTATGTATGTATGCATGTTTTCTGTGTATGTAGCATGTCTCTGTTTGTATGTGCTCCGTGTATGTAGCATCTCTGTATGTGCTCTGTGCATGCACCATTTCTTTATGTATGTGCTCTGTGTATGTAGCATCTCTGTATGTATGTGCTCTGTGCATGCAGCATTTCTTTATGTATGTACTCTGTGTTTGCAGCATATCTCTAAGTATGTATGTGCTTTGTTCATACGTATGTGTGTACTATGTGTAGTTACATATGTGCGTGTGTAATATACAGTGTGTGTATCACATACTGTGTGTGTTTGTAGCATCCGCATTTATAATTACCAGCAGCGCAGATGAGAGTTCATAGGTGTAATCATGTTTGCAATCACCCAACAAAAGAGCAAAATGCTGCTCATTCATTGGGCGATTGGATTGTTTATGCCAAAAGAAAAATTGTTTTTCAGCAGCACTTTGCCCAGTGTAAACTGCAGATGTGCTGCTGATAGCATGATACTGTATGGGGACAGACTTATCTATTAGTGATCATTCTGTCCCCATCATACTTCCTCGTAAGAGGCCGGTAAACAAGCGACAAATGACTTGAATATTGCCAATCGCACTATTTTAACGGTCTCAGCTCATGTAAATGCAACCTTACAAAATGGCAGAATATCTTTTTTTTAATAAAGGCGATGCAAAACCTGATTTTGGATGCAACTGAGCAATACAAAAATGCAAAAGTCTTCATACCCTAAAAAATAGCTTACATTATGTTTTTTATGACTTTCTAATTTTACCACCGTTTAGCATCAAGAACAAAACCTGCGTCTGCGTTTACAAGGAACGTATGAAGTCTCGGCACATGCAGATATTACAGAGTATCATTACCTCTTTGGTATATGATTGCATTTTTGTATTACCGCGTACATCTGCCATACTGGATAGATTGCTTGGCAGAAGTCTTGACTTTACATGACAGAGTATATTTCACTGGCAATAAAATAGCAAGATGTTTTTTAAGACATGGATGGAAATGATGGCAGCGAGCGGATCGCAGTGATACACTTTGTTTGATGTAGCGAGTTCACAATATGACTTTACATTGTGAGATTATTTGACAGGATAAATCTTTATAAAGGTGAACATGTCATACGCGTTGCAGGAAGAATATATACTGTCGGCTGCCTGCGTTGTTATCAACTCGGTAGGGAAAATATTCCGGGAAGACGAGAAGATATCAAATAACCGGAGACGTATTTACACGTCAGATTTATTGGTCATTTTCATTCCATTGCTTTAGAGAAGAAATGATTGAAACGCTTTGACTCATCCTGAAGGTTCCACGAATGTTGCTAGGTCATGGGTTTTTTGAAGAATTCTTTCAAGAGAAACACTTTATAGTTTACAATATTTTTTTTTTCTCAGGCTCATTATTATTTTTTTTTTTCGTTGGGAAACAAAAAAAAGGTTTTAATTCACAAATGCAGAATTTCATATGTGTTGGAACCAGACTGAGTTTAGGAAAATAAATGAAACATTTATCATAAGAATTTTATTTTACAATCTTCCTCTGTCTCTACCTGATGAGGTGCTCCGCTTTACACTACTGTAACCCACTTTACTCTAGAATATTCTAGTCTTTTTACTTTACTTTATTCTAGCCTACTTGTCACGCAAGGTGAGGGAAAGAACAAGTGTACAAAGATGGGGGAAGGGAGCCCAACAACTAGGGAAAGGGGGAATGAAGACCCCTAGGCAAATCTAATATCACCCTGACTCTCCTACCATCCTAATATAGATTTCGCACCTATCGCCGAACAGGAAACCTAATCCCTGAATGTCCCTAGAGCTAGGCCCTAGATAGGGAGGGGATGGAGTAAACACTAGTCAGGCACCACTATAACTAATGACAACAAGATAAACAAACAACAGGGAAACACTTAGCTTGAGAAGACACCAGAGAGATAACGCCAACTGTCTTCCAAAGGAAGTCCAAGTAGACTCTAGCCGACTACTAGTACTCCAGGCATGGACAGAGGAACACCGAACTATCACCAACGACTCTCTGGAGACACTGGAGACACTGAGAGTTTTTAACTACCAAGCAAGGGTGTGTCAGTTATCAGCAGAAGGTGGAGGTCGCTGCTGGGTTCTAAAGGGAGAAGGATATCACTACACTACAGATAATAGAGGATCAAGAAGGCATCTGCAATGCCAAGCTCAGTGACTTTCTACAGCCGGATCCAGAGTGACTGTCTGTCACACTTGATACACCTGTGACACTATCCCAGTCTAATTTTTCACACTTCACTATTAGGGATGAGAGGAAGTTCGGGTTCTGGTACCTGACCCAAACTTTATTCGAAAGTTCGATTCGGGTATCAGAAATTGAACCAAAACCCGAACCCCAGTGAAAACAATTAGGACCCAAAGTTTGTTGGCAAAAATCTCTCTCTCCCCAACATACTTCCCCTGTAACTTCGAACATTAAAGGACGTCATAAATCCCGCCCATTGGCGCCTGTGTCACAAGACTGCCCATAACCGATGGGTTGGTATGTTTCTGCAGGAGACCCCTGCGGTTATTGTTACTGGGAAGCTATGAGCGCTCATAGAAAGTGAGTATTTCTGCTACACACAGGCAATCTGATGATCGCAGCTTCTAGTCTCCCATGGAGACTATTGAAGCCAGTCTAAAGTAAAAAAAAGTTTTGAAAAATATTTAAAAACTTAAAAAAAATAAAAGTTTAAATCACCCCCTTTCGCCCCATTCAAAATAAAACAATAAAAAAAATCAAATATACACATATTTGGTATCGGCGCATTCAGAATCGCCCCCGATCTATCAATATATTAAAAGAATTAATCCAATCGGTAAATGGTGTATTGAGAAAAAAAATCAAAACACAAAAATTACGTTTTTTTTGGTCGTTGTAACGTTGCGATAAAATGCACTAAAATGGTCTCAATAAAAACATATTCTCAGCGTGCAAGAAATAAGCTCTCATCCCGTCCCAGGTCTCGAAAAGTGGAGGCACTACGGGTCTCAAAATATGGCAATTTTTTTTATTTTTTTTTAACAAACTTTGGATTTTTTTTCTTCCACTTAAATAAAAATTAACCTATACATGTTTGGCATCTACGAACTCGTAATGACTTGGAGAATCATACTGGCAGGTCAGTTTTAGCATTTAGTGAACATGGTTAAAAAAAACCCTAAAAACAACTGTGGAATTGCACTGTTTTTGCAATTTCAACACACCTGGTATTTCTTTCCTGTTTTCCTGTATACGATATGGTAAAACCAATGGTGTAGTTCAAAAGTACAACTTGTCCTGCATAAAATAAGCCCTTACATGGCCATATTGACAAAAGAATAAAAACTAAAAAAAACGTTATGGCTCTGGGAAAAAGGGGAGCAAAAAAATTAAAACGCAAAAATGGAAAATGGCCTGGGGGTGAAGGGGTTAATATAAGATACCCCAGTCTACTGTACTGTATCATACTGTACTTTTTACTTTAATGTACCCTAGTTTGCTTCACTCTATTGTAACGACTTTGATCTAGAATACCACAGACTTCTTCAATCTACAGTCCCTTACTTTATTCTAGGATTCCCTAGCCTACTCTACTGTACTGTACCCCACTTTATTCTGTAATACATCATTCTACTTTACCCTAAAATGCCCTTGTCTTGTTTACTGTACTCCACTTTATTCCAGATTACCCCAGTTTACTCTACTGTAAACATTTTAATCTGGAATATTTTGTCTACTTTGAACTACTGTACTATACTTTACTCTAGCGTACCCTAGTCTAGTCTACTATACCCTACTTCCCCACTTTTTTCTTGGATACCCTTCTCTACAAACCCTACATTACTCTGGTATACCCTAGTCTAGTCTACTATACCCTACTTTACTCTGGTATACCCTAGTCTAGTCTACTATACCTATAAATATATACAGTATATACATACTGTATATATCTTAATCTACTCTACTGTACCCTACTTTAATCTGGAATATCTTAATCTACTCTACTATACCCTACTTTACGCTAGAATACCCTAGTCTACTTTTCTACTACAACTCTAGGATATCCCACTTTAATCTAGAATACCCTAATCTACTGTACTCTTCAGTACTCTAGCCTACCCTCGTCTACTCTACTGTAACCTACTTTACTATAGTATACCCTAATCTACTTTAGTATACCCTACTTTAATCTGGAATATCTTACTCTACTCTACTATACCCTACTTTACTCTAGGATACCCTAGTCTACTTTTCTACTACTACTCTAGGATAGCCTACATCACATACCCTACTCTATTCTAGAATACCCTAATCTACTCTACCCTTCAGTACTCTAGCCTACCCTCGCCTACTCTACTGTAACCTACTTTACTTTAGTATACCCTAATCTACTCTAGTATACCCTACTTTAATCTGGAATATTTTACTCTGCTCTACTATACCATACTTTACTCTTGGATACCCTAGACTACTTTTCTACTACTACTTTAGGATAGCCTACATCACATACCCTACTTTAATCTAGAATACCATAATCTACTCTACCCTTCAGTACTCTAGGCTACCCTCGTCTACTCTACTGTACCCCACTTTACTCTCAAATACCATAATCTATTCTACATTACCGTAGCTTATTTTATTCTAGAATGCCCCAATCTTCTCTTCTCAATATCCTACTTAACTTTAAAGTACCCTAGTCTACTGTACCCAACCTTAATCTATATCACCCTAGTCTATTCTACTTCTCTGTAGCCCAATTTCCTCTATAATACCCCAATCTACTCTTCTTCACTGTACCCCACTCTAGAATACCCGAATCTACTCTACTTTACTGTACTACAATTTACTTTAGCCTATCCAAACCTAAACTGGTTTTCTCTACTCTTCACCACACTATTTTATTCCCTTTATGGTTGGAAGGTGGTCCTTTCTGAACTTCTTCAATTTACTTCCACGTTTCATCATGTTGTTGCAAGAGTTGGTGCGAATCTGTTTGCAAGTCCCATTCCATCAGCGAAGAAAGTGGGTGCCGGAGACTCGCTTCTTACCTGTCCGGCTCTTCATTTGATTAGCCATGATGGCATTACATGTGGCTCATGCCATAAAATCGACGTCACGTCAAGCTCGCTAATCACAAGACACGCGACTGCCTGCAGATAAGAGTCGGTTCTCTCGTTTACGTGCAGCAGTCATAGGCCGATGGAATGGGACGTGCCAATGGATTGGCACCAACTACTAGCTGTTGCGATTTCCTATATCGGCCCTTCTTATTATTTATATGGGAGGTCATGTCAACATTTGTTTCTATCTCATACGCGTGTGATGTGAAGATATTGACTTATTCTTGTTTGTGGGACCCATTTTTAATTTGCATTTTAATCATGTGTCAATAAAGATTTCATTTTTATTCACCATAGTTTGGCTGTTCGGCACGCATTTTTTGCTAACGTTAGTTTTTAGTTTCTGATACACACATAATGGTGCTTTTTGCATTCATGTGTGTGTCTACTATTATCAGTTTAATTAACCTATTCTTCTCTATTCTTCCCCACTTGTCATATTGTATTCCAATCTACTGTAACCCACACAACGCTACCCGACTCTCCTGCGCCCCGTCCTAGTCTACTCTATTCCAATTTACTCTTCATTACTCTATCCTAACCTCCTCTGTTACATTTTACTCCAGCATAGAAGTAGCAATTATCATAAATTATCCTGAAACCATGAATTGACACTTAACACAGAGCACGCCATCAAAGAAGGTAAATTAAAGGAAAGCTGTCATGAAGACAGATACCCCCCAAACTATTTCTATGTGCATATACAGTTGAAACCAGAAGTTTCCATACACTATATAAAAAGACACATCTTCATGTTTTTCTCAATATCTGACATGAAATCAGAATAAACCTTTCCCGTTTTAGGTCAATTAGGATTACCATCATTTTTAATGTTTGCCAAATGCCAGAATAATGAGAGAGAGAGAGAATGTTTTAAGGCATTTTTATTACTTACTGCAAAGTCAAAAGTTTACATATACTAAGATTACTACGTCTTTAGACAATTCTGCACTGTCCATATGATGATGTCATGTGTTTGGAAGCTTCTGTTCTTTTGGCAACATGTGAGTTAATTAGAGACACACCTGTGGATGTATTTTAATGCACACCTGAAACACACTGCTTCTTTGTGTAACATCATGGGAAAGTCTAAAGAAATCAGCCAAGATATCAGGAAGAGAATTGTGGACTTGCACAAATCTGGCTCATCCTTACAATTTCAAGATACCTGAAGGTGCCTCGTTCATCTGTACAAACAATTATACGCAAGTACAAACAAGATGGGAATGTGCAGTCATCATACCATTCAGGAAGGAGACGGGTTCTGTGTCCCAGAGATGAACGTGCTTTGGTCCGACATGTGTATATCTACCCAAGGACAAAAGCAAAAGACCTTGTGAAGATGATGGCGGAAGCTGGTAAGATTGTGTCAATAACCACAGTGAAACAAGTACTGTTTCAACATCGTCTGAAAGGTCACTCTGCCAGGAAGAAGCCCTTACTCCAAAAGAAACATAAAAATTAATGTTTGCAAAAGCACACAGGAGCAAAGACCTTAATTTTTGAGACATGTCCTGTGGTCTGATGAAACTAAAATTTAACTTTTTAGACATAATGACCATTGTTACGTTTGGAGGAAATAGTGAGAAGCTTGGAAGCCTAAAAACATCGTCCCAACTGTGAAACATGAGGGTGGCAGCATTATGTGGTGGGGTTCTTTTGCTGCAGGAGTGACTGGTGCACTTCACAAAATAGATGGCATCATGAGAAAAGAAGATTATGTGGCAATATTGAAGCAACATCTCAAGACATCAGCCAGGAAGTTAAAGCTTGGGCGGAAATGGGTCTTCCAAGTGGCATTATTCTGGCATTTGGCAAATATTAAAAATGATTGTAATCCTAATTGTAAGTTATCAACTATACACAGGATGGATGTTAAATAACAAATCAGAGGGGGGCCGATTATTAGGACCTGCACAGATTTGCACTTCAATCCCTATAGACTGGAGCGGCGGTGCACATGCTCCACCATTAATTCTTTTGGGGGGCTGCCAAAAAAAACACCATACTGAGCAGCCCCATAGGGAATGAGTGGAGATCCCACAAGTCGGTCCTCCACCGATCCGATCCTGTGGATGGGTGATTAATTATCTTTGCCGGATAACATCTTTACTATTTCATAAGATGTATCTATTAACTAAACTTATGGAGTGATGACTTTTGGCCATCTCATTTATATAATTTGCTACAATTTGAATGTGTCCATAATGGAAAAGACTGGACGATACATTCAGTAATATATCAGTGCCCACTATATAGCAGCACGGTGCTGTCCGAGGTCCTGGATCTCTCTTCATAATCCTTATTTTCTGAATTATCTTCCACCTTTTGCTCATTAGATAAATTAAATGGGGGAATACATTGTTTCATGTCTTTCTTGGATCTGCACACTGAATCAGTATTTTACCATATGCTTCAGCATTATAATGGAGCCAGATCGATCATATGCCACCCACATGGGGTCTTGGGACTGGTTCAATCTAGATGTTATACTGACATTCTAGAATTCCTGCTTTCAATAGAAGGAGATGAAAAAAGAGAGTAATCTTTTGGAGTCACCATGGCAGCATTGTTTAATTAATCATTTTTTTTTGCAAAATATTTTTAAGTAAGAGTTTTCATATCAAAATGGGTCACATATCTACAAAGGTATCCTTCTTACCTTTCCTCTTGGCAAGAAAAAAAATCAAAGTATTATTTGATACTTTGTCTAAAGATGTTTATGTTGTATGCATCTATATGGGGCCACCTAGTGGTTGTGATGTGAAGTGCAGCCTGTCAAGGGTTTTGCGATCATTGCACTGATTTTGTATAGTGAGAATTGGAGTCATATTGAAAAAGGTAGGAGTAGATACTTCTCTACCATTTATGAAGTCTATTACGTGGATTGTTTCATGATGACTCTCACTGTCCATATATCCAATTGGGATGTCAATGTTATTTTCACACACAGCCATGTCTTATATGGATTGTTATTTATCTAAATGTCCGCTGTGTAATACTACAAAAGCAGCAGGACTGATGATTTTGCAGTGATCACTACATTTATCACATACAAGTCTACCAGTCTACCCCTGAGGAAGCCACCTGAAGGATGCGAAACGCATGGGATTATTTCTCCTCTTGCTGCTTTACCTTACTTGGCCCAGATTATGTGCAACAAACTATTTTTGCTGCTTCCTCATTTTGGGTTATTTCTTCTCTTTTCCTTATGATAGGATTTTCTATTGTGCATACATTTTTATTTTGGCAACCTGTTAGCCATTTATTTAATAGCTTCAGCACTTTAGTAATCATGTTTATTTATTTCTTCGTTTGGGTGATTTTTCACTATGTAGTTTTTGCAATCATGTACCATGTGTAGGTGTGCATGGACTTTAGGCTTGATGTGCTGTGCTAGAACACTTCTTACTGTCACATTTATTTATGAACCGATTTTGCGGTTTGAGGTTGGGGTATTTTGATTTATTATAACTATTTTGTTGCTTCTTTTGTATTTTTTTTATATTTACATTGTGTGTTATTTGGATAATAAAATTATTTCTGCTTAGATCTTTTAAGAATCCCTGAAATTGAGTCAGTCTCCCCCGAAATGCATTTTAAATGGGCTATAAAGTGTTGTAGGGGACTTGTCCTTTATAACGACCATTTACTACTGTACCTATCTACTTTCTTCTGATGATGCTGGTTTCAATAATACACCCGGAAGTGAAGCGAGCAGCGTCAGAAGAAAGGAGACAGGTAGGAGAACGCGCTTAGCTGCCACATGCCGGTAGCACTGTGCTTTCTCTGGGGAGCGAGCACTGTCAATCAGAAGCATGGAAAGGGCAACAATATAGAAATGATTTGGCATAATGGTGTACCAAAGTATTGGCTACATCAAGCGTGCACCAAACTCTTGGCTACAGCAGGGGTGAACCAAACACTTGGCTACACCAAGGGTGCACCAAACTCTTACCTACACCAGGGGTGCACCAAACTTTTGGCTACACCAAGTGTACACCAAACTCTTGGTTATTCCAAGGGTGCACCAAACTCTTGGCTACACCATGAGTGCACCAAACGCTTGGGTACACCAGAGATTCACCAAACTCTTGGCTACACCAAAAGTTCATCAAAGCCTACTCATTTCCATATTAATTAAAGTTTATTTTCTCAGGCACTGTACCAGTTACAGATATAGTTCTAGTATGGTTGTGATAGGGGGTAAGTCCCCTACAATACTGTATAGCCCATTTAAAATGCATTTTTGAGGTGACAAACTACCTTTAAAGACTTTCCAATATCCTGTTTCATAAAGTTTTGATTCTTATACAATTTTTTTTTTTTTTTTGCACCGGCATAGTAAAAAGAAATATACGAATATAAAAATCTCAAACAGAAGCTAGAAAATAACAATAAAAAAAAGTAACAAAAAATCCTCCTAAAATTACAATCAGTTCAGGTCAATTTTTCCACTCGTCTCGTCCATAGCTTAGTTTGCACTTAGACCTGGGTAAGTTATATTGTGTGATTTTATAGGATTCTGCTAACATACAGGAGCGATGGAGGACAAGAGTCAAAGAGTCAGTGGAAAGAAACACTAAAGGGCCCGGCCGCAGGTAGCTTCTTTAGTTTTTCATTACCAGACGACCTTGAGGTCTTCTTTTCCACAACAGCAGTAAAAAGATGAAATGACACTGAAGTATTCTGACTGCCAGTCATAATATTAAAGCCGGTTGCATTTTTTTGGGGGTGGGGGGTGGGAGTATTTGCCTGAAGGAACAGAAATGATTATTATTTCTCCATCTGAAAGCAGCAGAGTGATGGATTGTATTTACAGCCCACCTTCTTGTAGGTCTCCCGTCTTTATCATCACCCATAAGTGAGGCTGAAAGTGTCTTTTGCAGAATTACATTAGTCCGAGTCCTCCGTGCCCCCAAATACAAAGCGCGCGCGTGTGAACTCGCTGAGGTGGAAAAGTCATTTTTATCATTTAGTACTTGACATTATAAAGAAGCAAGCAATCATGAAAGAGGATTACCGTCTGTAATTACCTCTAACTGCCGGTCATTGGGGTATTAGGGAAGATTTTTAGAGCGCTCCGTTACAAAATGTTCACGATAAGGAGAGAAAAAAATAGTTGGGATTTTGACGTCTCGAAGAACAACTGGCAATTGACATAAGAGGTAATTAAAATCGTGAAGGTAAAGGGGTTTATTAGGTCCTGCGTTGTCCTACATAGTAACGCTCCAGCCCAATCTGATATCCGAAGCTCAAAATTGTATATACAAATGGCCCTATTTAAAGGATATAGACAGCCTAGGAGCATTTTCTTTCACTAAATATATGGATTTAGGGCTAAAAATATTTTTTTTCATTAAAAAATTTGCACCATTTGACTCTAACAGACTATTTTCTTCTCTTCTGGCTTAACTGAGAATCTGTCAGCGAGCTCATTCTGATAAAGAGTAAGTAAGTACTTAATCTGTCCTTTTCAAAAATCTTCTTAGCTGATTTATGACAAAAAGTCCATTGATTAGATTGATTAGAAAAAGTAACCCAAACATTAAAAATGTAGATATTTGTATTTTTGTTTCCACTGGTGGTTAATAAGACATTTTTTTTTAAATGATAGATTATCACAAAAGCGATACAATATCAGTAATATATATATATATATATATATATATATATATATATATATATATATATTTATATATTTTTTTATAATATGTAAATATATTTTTTATATATGCAAATATTTTATATTTATTTTTATATTTTTATATTTCTTTTTATAATATATAAATATATATATAAATAAATATACAAAAATAAAAATAAATATAAAGTATTTGTGTATATATATATATATATTTATATATTGTAAAAAGAAATATAAAAACATGAAAATAAATATAAAATATTTGTATATATATATATAAAAAATTTATATATATATATTTTTATTTATTTATCTCTTTTTCATGTTTTTATGCATTGCCATTGGTAACAATCTCTGACTAATCACTTACATTCTGCAGATTATACATAAACATACAATGTCTTTATAAAAGCTGGAGCCGGCTGCATTACATATCACACGTCAGGAAAAGGATGAAAACTGCATAATGGGACTTTTTTTACCCTATAAAATTTGCCACTAGGAAAATATCTGTGTAATATGGTGCTATACAATGGTACAGAGAGAGGTCAAAGTTCTCGGACTTTGGATATCAGCCTTATAGTTTCCTGCTCACAAACTTCTGCCATGTGCATGAGATCTTAAAGGTGGTGCGCATTGGTCTTGCAGAAGAACAATGGGGGTCTGGTCAATTTTTTTTTTCTTTACTTTTAAAAAAACTACTGTGTGATTATTTTTAAAGTAAAAAAAAGGCAACTCCTGTAATACGAGGAAAATAATAATCAGTTGCATTATTAATATAATAATACTATTACTACTAATAATAATAATAATACAAATAACATTAAAAATAATAAAAAATTATATTAAGTAGTTGTATTAATATAATAATAGAAATAACATTAAAAATAATACAAAAATAATAATTATAAGTAGCTGTATATTTATAATAATACAAATAACATTAAAATAAAAATAATATTAAATAGCAGTACTACTAATAATAATATTTATTGTTATTTAATATTGATATAATAATTCATCAAGGAAAATAATAATAATAATGATTTGCATTATTAATATAATAATACTAGTACTACTACTAATAATAATACAAATAGCATTAAAAAATAATAAAAAATAATATTAAGCAGTCGTATTAATATAATAATACAAATAACATTAACAATAATAAAAAATAATAACTATAAGTAGTTGCATATTTATAATAATACAAATAACATTAAAATAAAAATATTATTAAAAAACAGTAATAATACTAATAATATTTATTGTTATTATTTGAGATTTCTATAATATGTATGTATACTTATAAATCCATATATATATAATTAATATGTAATATTACTATTGTTAATATTTTCATTATTATTTGTAATATTATTTATATGTTTATATTAATAATATAACATCTTACTATTAGAAATAATATTATTTATATTATTTGTAATATTATTATTTTATTATTAATAATAATAATAATAATAATAATAATAATAACAACCAATAAATCCACCATGAAAATACAGAAAATCATTAAAGAATGTTATTTAACCTAATAATAGCCGGCATGCAGAACGCACAATTCCCAGTGCCCCAGTGAGATGACGCTCCGGTAACAGAACTATATATCTGGAGCTGTAATCCGCTGCGCCTATTAATCTCTTCCTGGATTGTGACTGATGACGGTGGACGGCCTAATGAATCTGGAGCATCTGTATCACATCACACATTATTGCAATATTAATCTGTCCACATAAGTGAGACATTCCCTGCCCGGCTAATTCCTCTGCAGGCGCAGTGTCTTCCTTGGAGTAAGAGAAGGATTTATACTTTCAGGAAATCAGCCTCTGTTCCATGGACTCCGCCGGAAAGTAAAAGCTTATACTGTTCTGAAATCTGCTGATTGATAAAAGTCAGTGACAAAACACAAATATACTGCTCAAAAACATAAAGGGAGCACTGAAATAACCCATCCTAGATCTGAATGAATGAAATCTTCTCATTGAATACTTTGTTCTGTATAAAGTTGAATGTGCTAACAACAAAATCACACAAAAATCATCAATGGAAATCACATTTATTAACCAATGGAGGCCTGGATTTGGAGTCACCCCCAAAATTAAAGTGGAAAAACACACTACAGGCTGATCCAACTTTGATGTAATGTCCTTAAAACAAGTCAAAATGAGGCTCAGTATTGTGTGTGGCCTCCACGTGCCAGTATGACCTCCCTACACCGCCTGGGCATGCTCCTGATGAGGCTGAGTATTGTGTGTGGCCTCCACGTGCCTGTATGACCTCCCTACAACGCCTGGGCATGCTCCTGATGAGGCTCAGTATTGTGTGTGGCCTCCACGTGCCTGTATGACCTCCCTACAACGCCTGGGCATGCTCCTGATGAGGCTGAGTATTGTGTGTGGCCTCCACGTGCCTGTATGACCTCCCTACAACGCCTGGGCATGCTCCTGATGAGGCTGAGTATTGTGTGTGGCCTCCACGTGCCTGTATGACCTCCCTACAACGCCTGGGCATGCTCCTGATGAGGCTCAGTATTGTGTGTGGCCTCCACGTGCCTGTATGACCTCCCTACAACGCCTGGGCATGCTCCTGATGAGGCTCAGTATTGTGTGTGGCCTCCACGTGCCTGTATGACCTACCTACAACGCCTGGGCATGCTCCTGATGAGGCTGAGTATTGTGTGTGGCCTCCACGTGCCTGTATGACCTCCCTACAACGCCTGGGCATGCTCCTGATGAGGCTGAGTATAGTGTGTGGCCTCCACGTGCCTGTATGACCTCCCTACAATGCCTGGGCATGCTCCTGATGAGGCTGAGTATTGTGTGTGGCCTCCACGTGCCTTTATGACCTCACTACAACGCCTGGGCATGCTCCTGATGAGGCTCAGTATTGTGTGTGGCCTCCACGTGCCAGTATGACCTCCCTACACCGCCTGGGCATGCTCCTGATGAGGCTGAGTATTGTGTGTGGCCTCCACGTGCCTGTATGACCTCCCTACAACGCCTGGGCATGCTCCTGATGAGGCTCAGTATTGTGTGTGGCCTCCACGTGCCTGTATGACCTCCCTACAACGCCTGGGCATGCTCCTGATGAGGCTGAGTATTGTGTGTGGCCTCCACGTGCCTGTATGACCTCCCTACAACGCCTGGGCATGCTCCTGATGAGGCTGAGTATTGTGTGTGGCCTCCACGTGCCTGTATGACCTCCCTACAACGCCTGGGCATGCTCCTGATGAGGCTCAGTATTGTGTGTGGCCTCCACGTGCCTGTATGACCTCCCTACAACGCCTGGGCATGCTCCTGATGAGGCTCAGTATTGTGTGTGGCCTCCACGTGCCTGTATGACCTACCTACAACGCCTGGGCATGCTCCTGATGAGGCTGAGTATTGTGTGTGGCCTCCACGTGCCTGTATGACCTCCCTACAACGCCTGGGCATGCTCCTGATGAGGCTGAGTATAGTGTGTGGCCTCCACGTGCCTGTATGACCTCCCTACAATGCCTGGGCATGCTCCTGATGAGGCTGAGTATTGTGTGTGGCCTCCACGTGCCTTTATGACCTCACTACAACGCCTGGGCATGCTCCTGATGAGGCTGAGTATTGTGTGTGGCCTCCACGTGCCTGTATGACCTCCCTACAATGCCTGGGCATGCTCCTGATGAGGCTGAGTATTGTGTGTGGCCTCCACGTGCCTGTATGACCTCCCTACAACGCCTGGGTATGCCCCTGATGAGGTTGCGGATAGTCTCCTGTGGGATCTCCTCCCAGACCTGGACTAAAGCATCCACCAACTCCTGGACAGTCTGTGGTGCAACGTGACATTGTTCTATTAGTCCATCTATACTGACCTCCATCAGGTTGCAAACTGAATATAATTTTTTTCTGCATCTAGCTCTGAAAAAATATTTGGCCTTCTAGCAGTGTGTGGGACTTTCTCTATTAGTCCATCTATACTGACCTCCATCAGGTTGCAAATTAAAAATAATTTTTTTTCTGCATCTACCTCTGAAAAAATATTGGGCTTCTAGCTGTGTGTGGGACTTGTTCTATTAATCCATCTATACAGACCTCCATCAGGTTGCAAACTGAATATAATTTTTTTCTGCATCTACCTCTGAAAAAATATTTGGCCTTCTAGCAGTGTGTGGGACTTGTTCTATTAGTCCACCTATACTGACCTCCATCAGGTTGCAAATTAAAAATAATTTTTATCTGCATCTACCTCTGAAAAAATATTTGGGCTTCTAGCTGTGTGTGGGACTTGTTCTATTAGTCCATCTATACTGACCTCCATCAGGTGGCAAACTGAATATAATTTTTTTCTGCATCTAGCTCTGAAAAAATATTTGGCCTTCTAGCAGTGTGTGGGACTTTCTCTATTAGTCCATCTATACTGACCTCCATCAGGTTGCAAATTAAAAATAATTTTTATCTGCATCTAGCTCTGAAAAAATATTTGGCCTTCTAGCAGTGTGTGGGACTTTCTCTATTAGTCCATCTATACTGACCTCCATCAGGTTGCAAATTAAAAATAATTTTTATCTGCATCTACCTCTGAAAAAATATTTGGGCTTCTAGCTGTGTGTGGGACTTGTTCTATTAGTCCATCTATACTGACCTCCATCAGGTTGCAAACTGAATATAATTTTTTTCTGCATCTAGCTCTGAAAAAATATTTGGGCTTCTAGCAGTGTGTGGGACTTTCTCTATTAGTCCATCTATACTGACCTCCATCAGGTTGCAAATTAAAAATAATTTTTATATGCGTCTAGCTCTGAAAAAATATTTGGCCTTCTAGCAGTGTGTGGGACTTTCTCTATTAGTCCATCTATACTGACCTCCATCAGGTTGCAAATTAAAAATAATTTTTATCTGCATCTACCTCTGAAAAAATATTTGGGCTTCTAGCTGTGTGTGGGACTTGTTCTATTAATCCATCTATACTGACCTCCATCAGGTTGCAAACTGAATATAATTTTTTTCTGCATCTAGCTCTGAAAAAATATTTGGCCTTCTAGCAGTGTGTGGGACTTTCTCTATTAATCCATCTATACTGACCTCCATCAGGTTGCAAATTAAAAATATTTTTTTTTCTGCATCTACCTCTGAAAAAATATTGGGCTTCTAGCTGTGTGTGGGACTTGTTCTATTAATCCATCTATACAGACCTCCATCAGGTTGCAAACTGAATATAATTTTTTTCTGCATCTAGCTCTGAAAAAATATTTGGCCTTCTAGCAGTGTGTGGGACTTTCTGTATTAGTCCATCTATACTGACCTCCATCAGGTTGCAAATTAAAAATAATTTTTATCTGCATCTACCTCTGAAAAAATATTTGGGCTTCTAGCTGTGTGTGGGACTTGTTCTATTAGTCCATCTATACTGACCTCCATCAGGTTGCAAACTGAATATAATTTTTTTCTGCATCTAGCTCTGAAAAAATATTTGGGCTTCTAGCTGTGTGTGGGACTTTCTCTATTAGTCCATCTATACTGACCTCCATCAGGTTGCAAATTAAAAATAATTTTTTTTCTGCATCTACCTCTTAAAAAATATTGGGCTTCTAGCTGTGTGTGGGACTTGTTCTATCAGTCCATCTATACTGACCTCCATCAGGTTGCAAACTGAATATAATTTTTTTCTGCATCTAGCTCTGAAAAAATATTTGGCCTTCTAGCAGTGTGTGGGATTTTCTCTATTAGTCCATCTATACTGACCTCCATCAGGTTGCAAATTAAAAATAATTTTTTTTCTGCATCTACCTCTGAAAAAATATTGGTCTTCTAGCTGTGTGTGGGACTTGTTCTATTAATCCATCTATACAGACCTCCATCAGGTTGCAAACTGAATATAATTTTTTTCTGCATCTAACTCTGAAAAAATATTTGGCCTTCTAGCAGTGTGTGGGACTTTCTCTATTAGTCCATCTATACTGACCTCCATCAGGTTGCAAATTAAAAATAATTTTTATCTGCATCTACCTCTGAAAAAATATTTGGGCTTCTAGCTGTGTGTGGGACTTGGTCTATTAGTCCATCTATGCTGACCTCCATCAGGTTGCAAACTGAATATAATTTTTTTCGGCATCTAGCTCTGAAAAAATATTTGGCCTTCTAGCAGTGTGTGGGACTTTCTCTATTAGTCCATCTATACTGACCTCCATCAGGTTGCAAACTGAATATATTTTTTTTCTGCATCTACCTCTGAAAAAATATTGGGCTTCTAGCTGTGTGTGGGACTTGTTCTATTAATCCATCTATACAGACCTCCATCAGGTTGCAAACTGAATATAATTTTTTTCTGCATCTAGCTCTGAAAAAATATTTGGCCTTCTAGCAGTGTGTGGGACTTTCTCTATTAGTCCATCTATACTGACCTCCATCAGGTTGCAAATTAAAAATAATTTTTATCTGCATCTAGCTCTGAAAAAATATTTGGCCTTCTAGCTGTGTGTGGAACTTGTTCTATTAGTCCATCTATACTGACCACCATCAGGTTGCAAATCGAATATAATTTTTTTCTGCATCTAACCCAGCCAATAGTTTTGGCCTAATACCACAGTTTGGCCACTCAGCTCTGCTCGGTTCCCATCCATTGTTTTTTTGTGCAAACAACTCCAGAGTTGTGAATTAGTTAACCACCAAAATGAGTGGAAAAAGGCCTGCTGCTGGTGGAAAGGGGAATAGGCGTGTTGGGAAGGGGAAAAAAGGTTGTGTCCGTGGGGTAGGTGTTAAAGCAACAGTAACATCTGCAGAAGAAAGACCATCTTCCAGCCAAACTAAAATGTCTACTTCTTTTAGCGGACAATGTGATAAGATCCCTTTCTTACGGCCACGCCAATCGCTACAAATTCCAGATGAGGCACAAAACAGCAGGTGCTTCAACGGATATCAAGTGCTCCTTTAAGTGGGCTCTCCTCCACATCAACTTCAACATCACAAATACTCCAGTCCTCAAAGGTGTCACCCCAATCGCACTTGCTTCCTCACAGCTCCCAAATCTCCAGCTGCCCGTCTGAGTATGAGGTAGAACAGATGGTTGAGTCTGCAGAGCTGTTTACTCATACTATAGCCTGGGAATCAGAGGTCGACTCCAGCGCTTCTGTGAATCCAGACGAGGAAATGATCTGCACTGATGCCCAGAATCTTTATGAGTCGGATCCAGGACCAGACGCAGAAGGTTCTGACCATAATGTAGACCCTCATTCCCAAACTGTAACTCCTGTTGGTGGAGACAATGAGGAAGACGATGATGAGACTCAAATACCTGATTGGAGCGACAACTTTAGTTTTTTATCAGGGCAGGAACAGATTGGCTCTGAGGACGACGGGTGTGATAACGCACAGGGTGATGATGATGAGGTTGGAGATCCCACTTACTGTCAACCCACAGTCAGCCAAGAGATGAGGTCAGCAGAGGAGGTGGAGGAAGATGCTAGTGACGACGAGGTCAGGTTGCGCCTTCCTGGACAGAGACGTAGTACTGGAAGCACGTCAACAACTGCATCCTCAAACACAACTCTGCCTCTCACCACAAGTCGTGGTGGCTCTTCAGGTCGCATGGGTGCTAAGCCTTGCATAGCCTGGGCATTTTTTCAGATCGATAAAGATGACCCAACTCGTGTTATCTGTAACATTTGTCAGCAAAAGCTAAGTAGAGGCCAAAAAATACATAGTTTGAGTACTTCATGCATGAACCGGCACATGGACATGAAGCATAAGTTGCAGTGGGAAGCTCAGTGTGCTACAATGCGGCCTAGCCGGCCGGGCCAACCACCGTCTGCCATATCTTGTGCATCCGCGGCCTCTTCATCCTCTGTGACTGGGGGGACAGCAGTCACACCTGTTTTGGGGCGCAAACCTGCCACCTCTTTACCCGCAACAGCCAGCGTGATTGGCAGGTCATCATTTTCTTTGGAGGTGGTAACACCAGCTGGTGTTGAGCGCTGTCCGACATCGATAGCACCACCTTTGGATCAAGGCAACCAAACATGTCCGCCTGCATCTTCCTCACAGACCGGCAGTTTGCCGGGGACACCCTTATCAACCCCGTCTAAGCACAATAGCCAGCCCTCGGTCCCTCAGATGTGGACAAGTAAAAGACCATTTCCTCCTAGCCATGAGAAAGCTAAGAGGTTGAATTTCACCATCTGCAAGCTCTTGGCTACAGAAATGCTGCCTTTCCGCCTGGTGGACACAGAGGATTTTCGAGACCTTATGTCCGTCGCAGTGCCCCAGTACCAGATGCACTACTTCTCAAAGAAAGGTGTGCCTGCGCTCCACCAGCATGTCGCACACAACATCACCACTTCTTTGAGAAACTCTGTGTGTGACAGGGTGCATTTCACCACAGACACTTGGACGAGTAGGCATGGACAGGGGCGTTATATGTCGCTGACTGGGCACTGGGTAACTATGGTGACAGCAGGACAAGGGGCTGCTGTCCAAGTCTTGCCGTCCCCACGAGTTGTGCGTCAATCCTCTTTATGTCAAAGTTCCTCCACTGCTTCTGCCTCCTCAACCTCCTCTTGGTCTTCCACCTGCATCCAAAGCCTGTCTGGTCATGCCACAAGCTTTCTAACTGCGCAGAAGGGATCCTGCACACCTCCTTACTATGCTGGCAGTAGGGCTCAACGTCATCAGGCGGTTTTTACTTTGAAATGTCTGGGAAATGTGAGTCACACAGCTGAGGAGTTGTGGTCAGCTCTGGAGAACCAATTTCATGAATGGTTGTCTCCACTGGACCTGAAACCAGGGAAGGCCGTGTGCAACAATGCTGCAAACCTGGGTGCGGCCCTTCGCCGAGGCAATGTCACACACGTGCCTTGTATGGCTCACATGTTGAACCTGGTTGTCCAGCAATTTTTAGCCCACTATCCCAGACTAGATGGCCTTCTGCAGTGGGCACGGTCGCTGTGTGCTCACTTCCGCCGTTCGCATCCCGCAGCTCAGCGACTTACATCTCTACAGAAGTCGTTGGGCCTGCCACTTCACCGGCTAAAATGCGATGTGCCTACCCGGTGGAATTCAACTCTGCACATGTTGCAGCGACTGTGGCAGCACCGACAAGCCCTGGTGCAATACGTTCTGACGTATAGCCTGGGCCAACGAGATCCAGAGGTGGGGCAAATCACGCTGGAGGATTGGTCTCAGATCAGGGACTTATGCACCCTTCTGCACAGTTTTGAAATGGCGACGAAGATGTTTAGTGCTGACGGTGCCATTATCAGCATGACTATTCCGGTGATTTACATGCTGGAGCACATGTTAAACAGAATTCGGAGTCAGGTGGTGGCACAAGAGGAGGTTGAGGAAGTAGAGGAGGAGGAGTTGTATGCGGAAGGGCTAACATCTGCAAGGTCCAGATGGTCGGCAGCACCAAGGCGGCAGGCATGTGAGGGTGGGGGAGATGGTTTTACCAGGGCGCATGGTAGCAGCCAAACTAGTGAGGAAGGTGCAGGAGCCCAGGAAGAAGTGGAGGACGAACTGATGGAAGACTCATCAGATGAGGGAGACCTTGATCACATTTCTGTTGTGCGAGGTTAGGGGGAGAGGACAGAGGAAGGAAGCATGATTGTTACCTCGCCACCAACACAACAGGGACTTGGTGCTCCTGGATGCGCAACACACATGAGTGCCTTCTTGCTGCACTACCTGCAACATGACCCTCGAATTGTGAGAATTAGAAATAATCCTGACTACTGGGTTGCCACACTGTTAGATCCCCGGTACAAAAGTAAATTTGCCGAAATTATTCCTGCCATAGAAAGGGATGCACGCATGCAGGAGTATCAGCAGAGACTGTTGCAGAATCTTACATGTGCTTTTCCACAAAATACCAGTGGTGCACATAGTGAATCTCACAGTTCCAACTTGCCAACCGTGGGACCGTCAAGTGTTCAGCACTCAAACCGTAACAGAACCACAGTATCTGCTGGTAACTTCAATTTTGCGGAATCATTTCACCACTTTTTTTAGCCCATCCTTTGCAAGGCCACAGGAGACAAGAAGTCTGACACATAGTCAACGCCTAGAGACGATGGTACAGGAGTATCTCCAAGTAGACATTGAAGCCATGACTGTGTCACTGGACCCTTGCTCTTTTTGGGCTTCCAATCTGGATAAATGGCCGGAGCTAGCCACTTACGCCTTGGAGATCTTGTCATGCCCCGCAGCCAGCGTTCTGTCTGAACGTGTGTTCAGCGCTGCTGGTGGTGTGCTGACAGATAAGCGCACGCGGCTCTCCACTGATAATGTAGACAGACTCACGTTCAAAAAGATGAACAAATCATGGATCCGAAACGACTTTTCTACCCCTGTGTCATCCTGGGGAGAGTAAAAGCTTGATGATTGGTTAAAATCACCCTACCAACCATTTTAAGCTTTCAAATTACTAATCATGTTTATCTGTATCTTGGCTGGAAAATAATTTGGGCTTTGTAGCAGTGTGCAGCACTGATTCTATTAGGCCATCTATAATAAGCTCCACCAGATTTAAAATTACTAATCATGTTTATCTGTATCTTGGCTGGAAAATAATTTGGGCTTTGTAGCAGTGTGCAGCACTGATCCTATTAGGCCATCTATACTAAGCTCCACCAGATTTAAAATTAATAATAATTTTTAGCTGCATCTAGCCCGGAAAATAATTTTGGGGCTCCGAGATGCGCAAGACACATAAGTGCCTTCTTGCTGCACTACCTGCATCATGACCCTCATATTGTCAGAATTCAAAGTAATCATGACTACTGGGTTGCCACACTCTTAGATCCCCCAAACTTTTCGATCAACCTTTTCATTTTAATAAAGACCAAAAAAAATTGTCATTTTTGAAATTATAAGCATTAGCAGGTTATTAGAAACTGAAATCAAACAGTTTTCAACTCAAAACTTTATTCTAGGTGATGTTACATTTTCTCATAGGACCCCTTGTTCGAAAGGAGCTTCTGAACTCTCTCGTCCATTGAATTTGTCAGGTTTTGGATGGTTTCTGCTTCAATTGTTTTGCATGAGGACAGAATACCCTCCCAGAGCTGTTGCTTAGATGTGAACTGCCTCCCGCCATCATAGACACTCCTTTTGATGATGCTCCAGAGGTTCTGAATGGGGTAGAGGTCAGGGGAGCATGGGGGTCACACCATAAGTTTGTCCCCTTTTATGCCCATATCAGCCAGAGATGCAGATGTTTTATGTGCAGCATGAGATGGTGCATTATCATGCAAAAAAATGATCTTGCTGTGAAATACACGGTTCTTCTTCTTGAACCATGGCAGGAAGTGCTGTTTGAGAAAATCCACATACATTATGGAGTTCATCTTTAGCGCCTTCAGGGATCCTAAAGGGGCCGACAATCTCTCTCCCCATGATTCCAGCCCAAAACATTACTCCACCTCCTCCTTGTTGGCGCTGTAGCCTTGTTTGCGTGGGGTGTCCATCAACCAGCCATCCTCCACTCCATCCATCTGGACCATCGAGCGCTGCACGGCACTCATCCGTGAACAAAACAGTTTTGAAATCAGTCTTCATGTAATGTTTAGCCCACTGGAGCCGTTTCTGCTTGTGTGAAGTGGATAGAGGAGGTCGACAGGATGGCGTATGCACAGCTGCAAACCTCTGAAGGACCCTGCATCTTGTTGTTCGGGGGACGTTGGAGGCACCAGCAGCTTCAAAAACTTGTCTGCTGCTATGACAAGGCTTTTTTGCCGCTGCTCTTTTAACCTGACGTAATTGCCTGTAGGAAAGAGTCCTCAATTTGCCCTTATCAGCACCCACACGTGTGTACTGTGAATCAGCTACATACTTCTTGATTGCCAAGACACTTCATCCTGATCATCGCACAATGTTGATTGTAGTCATGCCTTGACCTAAACACTCCACAATTTGTTGCTTCTCAGCAGCCGACACATCCTTTTTCTTTCCCATTTTGGCAGAAAATGTAGGCTGCTTAATAATGTGAGACAGCCTTCTTAAGTAGTCTTGCTTTTCATTGGACACACCTGCCAAACTAATTAGCACAGGTGTCTGCAATTGCTTACAGTGATATAAAGAGCCCTGACACACATCACCATCAATGAGTTTAACTGACAAACAAACAAATTCTTCCCTTATCACTCCTAAACACTTTTTGCATAATAATTTGGAACACAGTGTACATGTGCTTTTCCACAAAACACCAGTGGTTCACGTAGTGAATCTTACAGTTCTAACTTGCCAACCGTGGTCTGTATGGAGTTGTTTAATAAAGGGCCCAAAATTAAGATAACATAGATGGGAGAGGTCTCTATGAATAGGAATTCCTAAGTATTTGCTACCCTGTGAGGGCCAGGCAAAGGGAAAGTTGGACTGGATGGAATCCTATATGGATTTGGGGAGGGAGACATCGAGGGCCTCAGACTTCGCTGCATTGATTTTAAAATTTGACCATGTAACAAAGTGATCTATTTCAGCCATAACAGCATGGATGGATATATGTGATTGAGTGATATATACTAGGACATCATCAGCAAATAGAGAGCACTTGTACTCGGTGCCTCCCACCTCAATCCACCTAATATTGGGGTTATGGCGAATTGATGAGAGCAGGTGCTCCGTCACTAGGATGTATAAGAGAGGGGACAGAGGACATCCCTGCCTTGTCCCATTGGTGATTGTGAAAGGTGATGAAAATGTTCTGATGCACCCCCTGGGCCTTGGGACACCCGGAGCTGGACCCTTTTTGGTGGATGCTGGTGGTTGTAGTCTTCGTGGCGGCGACCCGGTTCCGTGGCTCAGGGTGGTCAAACCAGTGGCGGAACTATTTATGTGGTTTTGATGTTTAAATGTCCGACTACGCCACCCGTGGATTGCGGTCAGAGTGAACCGCCGCTGCAGGGCAGACCGCTGAGGCTGGTGTTGTGGGTGCAGCAGAGCGTAGCATAACTCCCCACGGGAGGAGTATAGCCTCAGGGCAGTGTATGCGGAGGATGGGGGTGATGGTGCAGGGCAGCAGCAGTAACGACACGGAGTCAGTGATGCAGTCCAGGGCCTTTACTCACAGTTCTTATTATCCAGACCACGTCTGCAGGTAACGGCTGCCCACGTCGTACTGTGCTCACCAGGTGAGGGGCTCAGACAACTCCCAGATAACTTTGGAGCGCTTCACAGGACCCCCTTTGTGTGTCCTTTGTCTGGCCTTTCTTACCAACCCTTCTGTCCGGCTGCCTCGGGCCTCCTCTTGGTAAACTTGGCGCCAGTTTCCCTGACCCTATGTGGTGCCTTCCTAGCGGGTGTAGCGAGGGGCTGCGCCACATAAAATGTCACAGCCTCCGGTTTCTAGCTGAGGGTCGTTTCCTGCCTCCACTAGTTTCGGGGACCGGTCTCCCCCTTTGGCCTGACCCCTCCACGCAGGTGGATTCGGGCGTGCGGTGGCGACTCGCCAGTCCCCACCCCTGGGATCCCTCCATTCCTCGTTCCTGGAGCCTTCTCCGCTCCTCTTCCTTCCTTCTCCCTCTTCCAGGCCTGGGCCTCTGTTACTAGGCCCGCCTCCGGAGCAGAGCTCATGCAGAGCCCCTGCTCCCTGCCACTTCTGCTCAGACTTCTTTGCACTGAACTAAGATGGTGCCCACCTTTTATACTCCCTTCTCAATGCACCTCAGCTTCCTCCCTGCTCCTGCACTACAGGGTTCCCCTTCCTCAGTGTTCCCTTCCCCCACTCCAGCCAGGGACAGGGACTGTCGTGCCCATCTCAGAGGCATATTGGTCGCCCTGCCCCACGGCAATGTGGTGTAATGCATGCAGGTGTCGGGTCCTGATCCACACTCCATCCTTACCTGAGAGTGAGATATCACACGTCTGGGTGAGGTGCAATACCTCTGTAGCAACCGAGCCCTCAGGGTGCTACAGTTCCATTTATCTTCAGCCTAGGTGACGTATTGTGATACAGGGCCGTGATTTTGGCTATAAAAGGGTCCCCTAGACCCCTACCCCAAGCTTTTTAAGAGAATCATATATGGCGTGCCAGGAGACTCTATGGAATGCTTTCTCAGCATCCAACGAGAGTATCTAATTACAAATTTTTAACTGCATCTAGCCCAGGAAATACTTTGTGCCTAGTAGCAGTGTCTGCTAGTCAGCGGATTATCCCGGCTGTTAAGCAAGCTACACCACCTGTAGTTTGGACACTTAATTTTTTCAAAGGAAATGCTTCGGGACCACGGGATACTCAGTGAAGAGCATCAGGAGGCACCCCAAGGCATAGGGGCTGGGACTGGCAGTAGGATGCCTTGTGGTGGACAGCCGAGCTCGATCCTTATAAAAGCTTTTTAACTGCAGCAGCTTTAGTGGACGCTACTGGAGCTGGAATTACGCGGCTGCTGGCATGAGACTTGCCCTCCAATAGATCCTTGTAAATGGATTTAAAGTGTATTCATTCAAATTAGAGAGACAATTTAAATTAAAAAGCTTAGAGCTGCCTCCACCACAGGGGGGCTCGCTCGACCCACCAGCGGACAGGCACCAGTATTGGGAGAGGGGGGCTGGCTGTCAGGGTTCACCGCGGCTCTGGCACAAACCCGGCGACACGGAGGTGGCACGGGCAGGAGCGGACTGAACGTGTCGGCTTCTCACTTTTTGGATTTTAGAAGGGCATGACATGCCTATATCTGTGTCTCCCCCTCCTTTTACTCCTCCACCTCTTTTCTTTTCGCATGACTATATGTACTTGTCACTTTTCCATGTGTTAGTTGTGTCTTCAGAGCAGTTTGTCAGCTTTTGTACACCTTTGAAGGTGTTTTCTATGTGTTTCTATGTGTTTTTGTTTGCCTGCCATTGGTTTTAACGGTGTTCGAAGGTGTTCGACGAACAGTTCGGCGAACAGTTCGGCGAACACACGGGTGTTCGACGAACCGAACCGAACTCGGACACTACGGGGGTGGCTCAACACTAGTAATGTATGTACACAGTGACTGCACCAGCAGAATAGTGAGTGCAGCTCTGGAGTATAATACAGGATGTAACTCAGGATCAGTACAGGATCAGTAATGTAATGTATGTACACAGTGACTGCACCAGCAGAATAGTGAGCGCAGCTCTGGAGTATAATACAGGATGTAACTCAGGATCAGTACAGGATCAGTAATGTAATGTATGTACACAGTGACTGCACCAGCAGAATAGTGAGTGCAGCTCTGGAGTATAATACAGGATGTAACTCAGGATCAGTACAGGATAAGTAATGTAATGTATGTGACTCACCCCCTGGGCCGTGGGGTACTCGAAACCGGGTCTTCTGGTGTACGGTGCTGATGGGGGTAGTAGTGGCAACCCGATCCCATGGCTCAGGGTGGTCAGACCAATGTTGTGGCAGTCTATTTATAGATTTGTGAATGTCCGACTACGCCACCCGTGGATTGCGGTCAGGGATAACCGCTGCTGCGAGGCAGACCACTGAGGCTGATGTTGGTGCGCAGCACAGGGGTAGGACAACTCCCCACGGGAGGAGTGTGGCCTCAGGGCAGTGTAGGTGAATGCTGGGGGTGATAGTGCCGGCCGCAATAGTAAAAGTTCAGAGTCCGCTTCAAAACATTTCTGGGTCTTTATTGTAGATGTTATTAATGACCCAACAGTAGTACCGGGCAGGAATGGGCCTGGGTATCTGAGAGCATTCGGGCGAGCTCCGCTGGTCAGGGTGAGTGTGTAGGCCTACCGTTCTCTCTATGCTCTTTCTGACTATCCCCCTTTTCGTGGTGTAATAGCCCACGTCCCTGAGCTGGCCGTGTACTTCGCCTGTATGGCTTGCGACTCGGGCCTTGGGTACCTTTTGCTTTCTCCGTGCTGTACTGGTCCCTCTGTGTGGCGGAGCCTCCAGGCTTCTTAGGCCAAGGGACCTGAAATCCCTCACGGATTGGTTCTTTGCTGCTGGGAATGATAACCCTGACAGCCTAGGACCCCAATGTCCGGTTAGATTGATTCTCTGCCAGGACCGGCTCTCGTCGCCTCTGTCCCTGGCTTGCAGTCTCTCCTCTGCCTCACGGACTCCTCAGCTGCTGCTGACCTGTCCCTTCCTCTAAGGAACCCTTCTGGTCACTTCAGAAGTGGGTTCTGGTCTCCCTAACCCTGCCCCAGTTCCAGCTTTTATAGGGCAGCCAGCTCCCCCTACTGGCCAGGGACAGGAGGTGCTGCATGCTAATTGTCCCTAACCAGGGAACCTCCCTCCTGCTCTCAGACGCAGATTAATCACATTTGTGGCAACCAAGCCTGGGGTGCCACATATGTACACAGTGACTCCACCAGCAGAATAGTGAGTGCAGCTCTGGAGTATAATACAGGATGTAACTCAGGATCAGTAATGTAATGTATGTACACAGTGACTGCACCAGCAGAATAGTGAGTGCAGCTCTGGAGTATAATACAGGATGTAACTCAGGATCAGTACAGGATCAGTAATGTAATGTATGTACACAGTGACTGCACAAGCAGAATAGTGAGTGCAGCACGGGAGTATAATACCGAATGTAACTCTGGATCAGTAATGTAATGTATGTACACAGTGACTGCACCAGCAGAATAGTGAGTGCAGCTCTGGAGTATAATACAGGATATAACTCAGGATCAGTAACGTAATGTAAGTACACAGTGACTGCACCAGCAGAATAGTGAGTGCAGCTCTGGAGTATAATACAGGATGTAACTCAGGATCAGTAATGTAATGTATGTACACAGTGACTGCACCAGCAGAATAGTGAGTGCAGCTCTGGAGTATAATACAGGATGTAACTCGGGATCAGTAATGTAATGTATGTACACAGTGACTGCACCAGCAGCATACTGGGTGCAGCTCTGATCAGCTGCTAGTCAGTGTGGTGATTGCGGGTGTGTTGGCTGCAGATCCTGCTGTGAGCTCCTGATCTCTGAGAAACCAACACCTCTCCACCTGGGGACCTGCTTTCTCTCTTTCCCAGGGAGGGAGCGGGTTTCTGGGATGAGTGATGGAGCCAAGTCCCAGGCTTCTGCTTCCCGAACCAGGCCGGCGGGGGGCAGAAGAAACCAGCAACCGGCCTGCACATCAGAGGACTCGGGGGTGAGACGAGGCACCAGGAGTCGCAGCAATGTGGCTCCTACTCCCCCCGGGATTGTGGAGACCCCCAGAAGCCGCAAGGCTTCCAGCATGGAGGAAAAGCCTGACAGCGGAGTGCATGATGGCGCTCCTTCCGGAGGAAAGCTGAGTGCTCACGGAGGTGAGGCCAACCTCCCTGAGGGGGAATGGGTGCTGCAGGGACCCCGGGAGTCTGTGTCCACCTATGCCTCCCGGGTCATGATCCACCTCCGTGAGTATGAAGATGCCAGTAAGCTCATCAGGAGGCTCCGGGAGGAGCTGCGCTGCACAAGCGCCAAAGCTGCGGGGGCCTCCAAACCAAGGAAGGCAAAACTCCAAGCCGAGGTAAAAAGACTGAGCAGTGAAATTCAACGCCTGGAACTTAGGAAAGCCACCATCAGGGAGCAGAGTGGTCCTTTCAAAGAAAAACTTATAAATGAAGACCGCTACAGAGAAATGGCTGATACCAGAGAGCAAAGGCAGATAGGGCTGCAGCCTGAGAGCCAGGTGGATGATGAGAGTGATGATGACCAGCAGCAAGCCCCACCTGGCAGCCTGCAAAGTCACCCGCAGGCCACGTGCAGCGAGCTCCCTGCAGGACAGGCGACAGTGACATCCGGTCGCAGTTCTGCCGGCTCTGGGGAGGACAGTGACAGCAGCGGCCAGGGAGGGGCGCTAATGGCGGAGATTAAGCTCCTGGAGTCCCCAGTGTGCCTCCAAAACTTCCATCTTGGTGACGATCTACCAGAAGAGGCACCTGGGGGCCACAAAAAGGCAAAGAAGACCAAGCCAAAGCTGCAGGAAGCGGTAAGATACGTATATGCCCCCCTCCCTGTACCCCCTGAGTCGGCGGCAGGCTCAGCTCGCTGTATAAGCCCCGTTGCCCAGCCCAGCCCGGGTTCTGCTGTGGATCTGGTGCAAAGGCGCGGGGAGATTACAGAGCGCTGTAGTGAGGCGCAGAGCTCCGTCTCTGCTTGTAGTAGTGGGGACGCAGCAGGAGGTGCATCAGCCGAGAGGCTGGACAGTGAGGGCGGCCCGGCGGCGGGCGTTCCATCAGGCCACGATGCTGTGGTGTGCTACTCAGTGGGAGGGGGGAGCAGCCCGGTGTCGGGGGCAGCTCCGGTAGCCTCGGCGCCTCTGAATGCTGTTGCCGCTGATCACTTAGTTGAGAAGCGGCGGCAGTGTGAGGGGGCAGTTGGGGCTGAGCGTTCCGGTCCTCCCACGAAAGTGCTATTTTGTGTTGGCGTCGCTGGTCCGGAAGATCCTGATGCTAAAGATCAGCGGTGCCTAACTGCAGCTAGAGATCAGCGGCACATTATACCAAATGCCAAACAGCGGAAATTACCGACCGATGATGTGGAGGGCACAAATAAGACCGGGGGTGAGGTCGCCTCCAGCTCTCTGGAGGTGACTGAGCCCCTTGTGCCTGATGCGGAGGTCAAAAGGTCATCCACCATTGTTACTGGTCCAGCAGGAAAGAATGTGGTGGTGGAGGTGAATGAGGATAATTCATTGTCTAGTGGTGTGGTTGCTGGTTTGGTGGAGGGTGAGATGGAGGTGGGTAATGGTGATACTGTTGGGGCTGATGTGGTCACTGGTCCGGTTGCTCCCCCGGGGGTGGCAACACCTGTCCAGAGTTATGCCAGTATCACCTCCGGGGCAAATAGGGCATCCTCCTCGTCTCCGTGCTTTGGGGACGGCATGTTGCAACGGCGCCTTCTGGAGGCTCTAAAGAAGGGGGAGAGATCACTAATGGTAGAGGGTCGAGAGGTTGATCTATCCTTCTGGATAGAGAGGCATGGCCTCGGGGCCTTCCGAGAGCAAAAAGGGGGAGATACAGTGTGGTCCCTCCCAACAGCCGGGCCAGGCAGTGTGCGTAGGAATGTGGTCCGTCTTCGGTGGAGGGGCAGTGATGCATGTCCGCCAAGGTCTAAAGTTGTGGAGCTCCTGCTGAGGATGGGCTTCAAGGCGATTGACATCTACGCCTTGATACATCCCTATTCCACGCCTGAGTTTGATGTCAGCTTTGTTCGGCCGGAGGGGCTTGAGCTCTTCTGGGCGAATTATGAGTTGGCAAAAAATGAGCCCGGCTGGCGAGACATTGCCGTTCAGGCAGTGTCTCGCCAAAACCAGATCAAGAAAGTGACCGTGATGACTCGTAACGAGTCGCTTTCTTGCTATGACATCATGACGTGGCTTGGTCGGTATGGAGAGGTGGTGGAGATGCCAAAGAAAAACCGCGACGAGTTTGGTATCTGGTCAGGGGCCTGGACGTTTATGGTAAAACTTAAGCGTACAGGTGGTACGGTTGCCCACATTCCATCGTCTGCCTTCCTGGGTAGGGATCGTATCCTGGTCTTCTACCAGGGGCAACCGAAGCTCTGTCACAGGTGCGGCGACCCCACACACTTCAGTGCAAACTGCACCGTGCAGAAATGCGCGTTGTGTGGGGGTGTCGGCCATCTTGCCGCCTCTTGTGTGGAGATTAGGTGCCACCTGTGTGGTGAGTTATGCCACCCATTCAGCCGTTGTCCTCGCTCCTTTGCTAATGCATTCGAGACCCCGGTGGGAGTAAGCCGTGAGGCCGATTCTGCTGGAGAGGGGACTAGCAGGGGTGGGGGAGCTGAGGGGCCAGGGAAGAAAAGCAATAAAAAGACGCCTGCCCAGCTGAGGCGTCTAGACAAGCGCAGACAGGAGAGGGCGCGGGGCGAGCCCCAGACTACCGGGGCAGCCCCTGTCCTGGATGCCAGTGTTGCTGCTGAGGCCCCGAGGGATGATGAGTTGGATGAGGAGGTCAGGAGGATCCACAGGGAGGAAACTGCCTCTGCTTCAGAATCCTCCCATTATGAAAGTATGGATGAGGATAATAAGCGGTGGCTAGAGCACAAGCGTAAGCTCGGCACCAAAAAGAAGAGAAAGAAGGGAGATAAAACATCTTCTCCCGCTCTGACCAAGGTACCTAAGGAAGGTAAAACCGACTCCCCTCTAGTTGGTCTTTCTAACCAGTTCCAAGCCCTTGATAACATCTCTTCCTCTGAGGAGGAGGCTGAGGGTGAGGTTCCGGCTTCAGCGGAGCTTACAGGGGGCGCCGAGTCTCCTTCTCCTGGGGATGCAAGGTCCTTGGGGGGAGGGACTGGCCCAGAGTCCGGAGACGAGGATGAAAAAAGAAGGAAAAATGTGGGAATGGACACCTCTGTGTCATTAAAGAGGGGGAAGGATTCCTCCTCTGAGGCAGAGGATAAGGGGAGTGGGAAGAAGAAAGCCATCTAACTCAATCACCAATGATGGCGGTACCCACTCCGTTGACGCTGGCGTCCATTAATATCGCCAGCATTAAGTCAAACATGGCTAGATTTGCGGCCTTTGATTTTCTCAGCCAGGTTGAAGCTGACATTTTCTTTTTGCAAGAGACCAGGCTGCCAAATATGGCAGAGGTGTTTATAGCTAAGAGGGAGTGGAGACTCAGGCCCTCCTATTGGTCTCTTGCGGCCGAGCCGTATAGCGGAGTGGCGGTCCTTTTTACCGCACCGGTAGAATGCCGACGGTTTATTGAGTTAGAAATGGGGAGGTGCCTCATATTAGATGTCCTCATGAAGGGACAAGAGCTTCGGCTCATTAACATCTATGGTCCCCAATCTAAATGGGACCGGAAGTGTCTCTTTATGAGGATCAAGCCCTACCTTTTTACGAGTCGGCAGGTCGTCTTTGGAGGGGACTTCAACACTGTCACGAGGCCCCGGGATAGAGGAGGTTCCAGAGACAAGCTGACTTATGATAGCGTCGCCCTTAATAGTATAGCTAGTGAGGCTCGCCTGGTGGATGTCCACATCCGGCACACCGCAGGCCACGAGGGGTTCACCTATCATAGAGGTAACTGTAGGTCCAGGATAGACAGGTTTTATTTAAAGGAGGAAGCCGTCTCTTCAGCAGTATCTGTTGTTGAGGTGGAGTACTCCGATCACTGTTTGATTTTGTTTTCCCTGAATGTTACAGAGACCCCCCGGATGGGAAGAGGCTTTTGGAGGCTCAATTCGTCTCTCTTGGAAGAAGTGGAGATAAGACAGTCCTTTGAGGATTTTCTTCAGAGCCAGGTACCCTTACTGGATCTTTGTAGTAGTAAGTCAGAGTGGTGGGAGATGTTTAAGAAAAGGGTGGCGAGATTCTTCCGCCAGCTCTCGAGCCTCAGGAGCCTGGACAGGTACCGCCTGTATCAGGGCCTGAGGAGGAAACTCGAGCATCTTGTCTCAACTGGAGGTAGCCGCGAGGAGATCTCCAGAGTGAAATCTTTGCTAATGAGGTGTCAGTATGATAGACACGCATCTTTGGTTTTTGAGAGGGATTACGGGAAGTACCGCTCACCCGACCCTTATAGAAACTGCAAGATGTCAGTGAATAGTAAAGTTGTTACAGGACTGGTTGACACTGCGGGGTCCCTGAAAAGATCCAGATCCGGGATCCTGGAGGTCGTCAGATCCTTCTACTCGCACCTCTTGGGGAAGAGGGATCTGGATTGGGATGAGATGTCGGCTTTTCTGGCTGAAGCCATCCCCGAACCAGGGGTAGACCCCTCTCTTGGCGTTTTGACAGAGATGATCAGGGAAGAGGAAGTTAAGTTGGCGATTGAAGGGCTTGCCCTTAAGAAATCTCCCGGTCCGGATGGCTTAACATCGGAATTCTATAAGACCTTTAAGGACGCCTTGGTTCCCCTCTTGACTGAGGTATTCAATGAGTGTCTTTCCTCGGGCACTCTGCCAAAGTCAATGAGGAGGTCTGCCCTGATCATCTTGTCAAAGGGTAAGGACCCATCTTGCATTGAGAATTGGCGTCCCATAGCGCTTCTCAATGCAGACAGGAAGGTTTTGGCAAAGGTGCTGTTTAATTGGCTGGTGAAATTTGCACCCCTTTCGGGGGCCCAGCATTGCTCTGTTCCGGGCCGCAGTACAATTAGTGCCGTACTCTGTGTCCGAGAGGCGGTGGAGCAGGGTAGGGCTGGCCACTGGAAGGGGTACATGCTGTCATTGGACCAGGCAAAAGCGTTTGATCGGGTTAATCATGAGTACCTCTGGTCTGTCCTTCTGAGGTATGACCTGCCGGGGGGGTTTGTTGATTGGCTTAAGACCTTGTACTCTGGGGCAGAGAGTTTCCCGCTTGTGAACGGTTAGATTGGCAGCTCTTTTGAGGTTGGGTGTGGTGTTCGCCAGGGTTGTCCCTTGAGCCCGCTACTGTACGTGTTTGCGATTGACCCACTTCTTAGGAGGGTGGAGCGTGGACCGTTGGCTGGGATCGGGATGGACCGGGCAGCACCGGAAGCCACTCTGAGAGTGGTGGCGTATGCCGATGACGTCACCGTTTTTGTTTCCTCTGATGGGGAGGCAGAATGGCTGATGTCAGAGGTAAATCGCTACTCGGAGGCATCCGGGTCTAAGATCAACCGGGATAAGTGTGAGAGTCTCTGGCTGGGAGGAGGAGATCCTGGTTTTGATCTCCCGGACACCCTTCCAGAACCCAAAGTCTCTGCAAAAGTTCTTGGCATCGAATTTGGCCAGGGGGATTACCCCAAACAAAATTGGGACAGCAGGCTAGAGATCGCCACTCAGAAGGTGAACCAATGGAAGGGTTGGTCTTTGACCCTAAGGGAAAGGGTAAACCTGATCAAAACTTACCTGCTCCCTTTGCTGATCTATCTGGGCAGTGTGTGCATCTTGCCAGAGCCTCTCTGGACTCGGGTCTACAGTTTGTTCTTTCAACTGTTATGGGTGAATAGACTGAACCTGGTCAAGAGGGAGGTTACTTACCGTACGAGGAGACTAGGAGGGTTGGGTATGGTCAACCCTGTGGTATTCCTTGTGAATATCTTCATTAAGATCAATATTGCAGACCTCTGGAAAGAGAGGGCTCCTCCGTGGGTATTCTCCTGTAAGGGATGGTTTCAGCCTTTCTTCCAGGAATGGGAGACAGGAGGGCAAGTGAAGGATCTCCGCACACCGCATGGACATCTCCCGGCTTACGCTACCGTGGTTCTGAAGGTAATTCGCCGGTGGGGTCTGGGAATGTGGGAGGTCAGGACTCTGCCAAGGAAGCTCCTTGACAAAAGGGTTCTGTTGACCCATTTTCAGAGGCCTCTGGCGCTCAGGGATTGCCCAAGTCGGGATCTTGGGGTGGGTCTGCATCTTTTGAATTCTATCAGGATCCCCTCGAAGGTTTGGGACTTGGCTTGGCGCTGCTTCCATGGGAAACTGTGTGTGAGGGACAATCTGAAGTGTAGGAGCTCTGAGGACAGGAAAGCATGGACCACTTCCTGCTTCGTTGTCCCTTTAACACAGAGGTGTACAACAGGGTGGGTGCCTCCATTGGCTGGCCCTGGCTGGCCGGTCTCTCTTATGCGGAATGGGCCTATGGAGCATTCGGGGACCTGGGTGGTCGGGACCGCTGCACCTTATTTCTAGTTAGCGCAGTGGTTAGGTATCACACGTGGAACGCATGGTGCTTAGTATCGACGCAGCGGAAAATCCTCCCAGTGGACGATGTGTTTAGGACCATACTCGGTGACCTGGTGAAGGTGCGTTCTCTGGAGTATGAGAGACTGGGTACACGGAGGGCCGCTCTCCTCTGGAGGGGCTTTTATTTTAGTGTGCCCTAGTCTGGTCATCTCCTCTCCTGGTGGTGGGCTGCTGCTGACACCATAGATTTTTGTTTTATTGATCAGTAGACAGTGATGTAGGGCTGCAGGCGCCGAACTTGGGCTTTGTCAGTTGTGGTTATTGTATTGTTTGTTTCTGTATATATTGTATATATGGGTTTGGGTGGAGGTGTTAGGTTGGGTGGAGGGAAAAGGGGGGAGGTGGGTTCATCTTGTGGGACACTGGTTATTTGGGTGAAAAACTGGCACTGCCTGATCTGTGCTATGGACGTTGGACTGAGGCATGAGGCGCAGGAGCAGCTCTCAGGTCAGTGCCGGGGAGGGACTGGTGGGCTTGAGTGTGGGGGGGTTTGTTTGGTCTTGTATATATTTGTTTAGTTAGTATTTATTTTATTTTATTTTATTTATTTAAAAAAAAAAAAAAAAAGAATGTATATATTAGTTTGTATATAATTTGTCGGTTATTGTTTATTATATTGTTATTATTTGTTTGGTAACCGGACCAGATGTCATGGTGTAGGTAGTTATTATTGTGTATATATGTATAATATGTGTGTGAGGAGAGAGGGAGCGGCTGGACCAGTTATTACATTGTTTATTTTCTGGTTATTAATTTTGTTATGTTTCTGTTATTATTATTGTTATGTTTTTCATTTTTATAATAAAAGATCTACAGGATGTAACTCAGGATCAGTACAGGATCAGTAATGTAATGTATGTACACAGTGACTGCACCAGCAGAATAGTGAGTGCAGCTCTGGAGTATAATACAGGATGTAACTCAGGATCAGTACAGGATCAGTAATGTAATGTATGTACACAGTGACTCCACCAGCAGAATAGTGAGTGCAGCTCTGGAGTATAATACAGGAGGTAACTCAGGATCAGTAATGTAATGTATGTACACAGTGACTCCACCAGCAGAATAGTGAGTGCAGCTCTGGAGTATAATACAGGATGTAACACAGGATCAGTAATGTAATGTATGTACACAGTGACTCCACCAGCAGAATAGTGAGTGCAGCTCTGGAGTATAATACAGGAGGTAACTCAGGATCAGTAATGCATGTACACAGTGACTTCACCAGCAGAATAGTGAGTGCAGCTCTGGTGTATAATACAGGATGTAACTCAGGATCAGTAATGTAATGTATGTACACAGTGACTCCACCAGCAGAATAGTGAGTGCACCTCTGGAGTATAATACAGGATGTAACTCAGGATCAGTAATGTATGTACACAGTGACTCCACCAGCAGAATAGTGAGTGCAGCTCTGGAGTATAATACAGGAGGTAACTCAGGATCAGTACAGGATCAGTAATGTAATGTATGTACACAGTGACTGCACCAGCAGAATAGTGAGTGCAGCTCTGGAGTATAATACAGGAGGTAACTCAGGATCAGTAATGTAATGTATGTACACAGTGACTGCACCAGCAGAATAGTGAGTGCAGCTCTGGGGTATAATACAAGATGTAACTCAGGATCAGTACAGGATCAGTAATGTAATGTATGTACACAGTGACTGCACCAGCAGAATAGTGAGTGCAGCTCTGGAGTACAATACAGGATGTAACTCAGGATCAGTAATGTAATGTATGTACACAGTGACTGCACCAGCAGAATAGTGAGTGCAGCTCTGGGGTATAATACAAGATGTAACTCAGGATCAGTACAGGATCAGTAATGTAATGTATGTACACAGTGACTGCACCAGCAGAACAGTGAGTGCAGCTCTGGAGTATAATACAGGAGGTAACTCAGGATCAGTAATGTAATGTATGTACATAGTGACTGCACCAGCAGAATGGTGAGTACAGCTCTGGGGTATAATGCAGGAGGTAACTCAGGATCAGTAATGTAATGTGTGTACACAGCGACTTCACCAGCAGAATAGTGAGTGCAGCTCTGGGGTATAATACAGGATGTAACTCAGGATCTGTACAGGATCAGTAATGTAATGTATGTACACAGTGACTGCACCTGCAGAATAGTGAGTGCAGCTCTGGTGTATAATACAGGATGTAACTCAGGATCAGTAATGTAATGTATGTACACAGTGACTGCACCAGCAGAATAGTGAGTGCAGCTCTGGAGTATAATACAGGATGTAACTCAGGATCAGTAATGTAATGTATGTACACAGTGACTGCACCAGCAGAATAGTGAGTGCAGCTCTGGAGTATAATACAGGATGTAACTCAGGATCAGTAATGTAATGTATGTACACAGTGACTGCACCAGCAGAATAGTGAGTGCAGCTCTGGAGTATAATACAGGATGTAACTCAGGATCAGTACAGGATCAGTAACTTAATGCATTTAGGAAATGACTTGCTTTCATATGTAGATTATTTCTATGTGGTAACTGTAAAATTATCCGAAAGTGTCATTTTTTTCTTAAATTCCACACTACAATGTATGCCATATGTAATATTAAGCGTATGTTGTTTTCTATGAAAGAGAAATAAGTGGGAATGTTCTGTTTGTGTGTTGGTTGGGGTTGATTATGGGGGGAGATGCACATTCATGTGTGATCTGGTTTTCTTCAGCCCTTATATGTTGATCTCTTCTATAAACATAATTACTATATTCTCCTGGATGTCCTGCTCGTTAAGCCTTCTGCATTGATTGAAGGTTGTTGCAGGCATCAGGCATCTCCGCAGCATTGACATCTCAAGACCTCTGACAAATGTACATTTTTTTTTTCTGGCCCATTTGTGTATACAACACGGCTCATCCAATCTTTGTACAAAGGGAATAAAAGGAAGACAAAAATATGCCCAGCGTGAATTAGATCCAGTGCGTCTGTTTCCTGTAAAGGAAATCGCACATCCTTTCTCGTCCTTTCATTCTGCTATTGGGAAGAATAAGGACTTTCATCTGCTCATTAATGGCGTTCATTTGAATGTAGCTGATCTTTACAGAAGCAGCGTGAAGCCGCTTTACTGAGTATCAAATAGCAGCAAACATCTGAAAAGATGACGACTTCAATTATTCTCTTAAACAGTGAAATCACACGGGTGAGGCTGGCGGTCTCTCGTGCCTGAAAGAATGCAGAAAAAAAAACCTTCTTACAGATATTGCTACTTCTGTACAGAAGCGGAATCTTCTCTGGTTTTAAAGACACGTTATGTATTTCTTGGTTTCTTCTTTGGGCTTCTGTATTTTTTTAGGGACTTTTGGGAGAGGTAAGCCTGGCTGCAAAGACTTGACTTGAATTATTGCACATGGTAGTGTTATATGGACACTATATTTTTAGTATTATTTTGGCTATTTTACGGCTGCTAAAAGGGGTTTTCTGATTATTTTAGTGCGTTGGCATGCTGCATAGAAATAAGAAGATCCGCCCTATTTAGCTGCATTCCAGCCAATCACTGGGCTCAGATGTCGCACTGATGTAGATGACTAGAGACCACTGATTGGCTGCCGCAGTCATGTGCTGTAGTGATGTAGATGACCAGAGTCCACTGATTGGCTGCCGCAGTCATGTGCTGTAGTGATGTAGATGACCAGAGACCACTGATTGGCTGCCACAGTCGTGTGCTGTAGTGATGTAGATGACCATAGATCCCTGATTGGCTGCCGCAATCATGTGCTAGATGACCAGAGACCACTAATTGGCTGCCACAGTCATGTGCTATAGATGACCAGAGACCACTGATTGGCTGCCACAGTCATGTGCTGTAGATGACCAGAGACCACTGATTGACTGCTGCAATCATGTGCTGTAGTGATGTATATGACCAGAGACCACTGATTGGCTGGCACAGTCAAGTGCTGTAGTGATGTAAATGAACAGAAACAACTGATTGGAGGCTGCAGTCATGTGCTGTAGTGATGTAGATGACCAGAGACCACTGATTGGCTGCTGCAGTCATGTTCTGTAGTGATGTAGATGACCATAGACCCCTGATTGGCTGGCACAGTCACGTGCTATAGATGACCAGAGACCACTGATTGGCTGCTGCAATCTTGTGCTAAATGACCAGAGACCACTGATTGGCTGCCACAGTCATGTGCTGTAGATAACCAGAGACCACTGATTGGCTGCTGCAGTCATGTGCTGTAGTGATGTATATGACCAGAGATCCTTGATTGGCTGCCACAGTCATGTGCTGTAGTGATGTAGATGACCAGAGACCACTGATTAGCTGCCACAGTCATGTCCTGTAGTGATGTAGATGACCAGAGACCACTGATTGGCTGCTGCAGTCATGTTCTGTAGTGATGTAGATGACCATAGACCCCTGATTGGCAGGCACAGTCACGTGCTATAGATGACCAGAGACCACTGAATGGCTGCTGCAATCTTGTGCTAAATGACCAGAGACCGTTGATTGGCTGCCACAGTCATGGGCAGTAGATAACCAGAGACCACTGATTGGCTGCTGCAGTCATGTTCTGTAGTGATGTAGATGACCATAGACCCCTGATTGGCAGGCACAGTCACGTGCTATAGATGACCAGAGACCACTGAATGGCTGCTGCAATCTTGTGCTAAATGACCAGAGACCGCTGATTGGCTGCCACAGTCATGGGCAGTAGATAACCAGAGACCACTGATTGGCTGCTGCAGTCATGTGCTGTAGGGATGTATATGACCAGAGATCATTGATTGGTAGCCACAGTCATGTGCTGTAGTGATGTAGATGACCAGAGACCACTGATTAGCTGTGACAGTCATGTCCTATAGTGATGTAGATGACCAGAGGAGACCACTGATTGGCTGCTGCAGTCATGTGATGTAGAACACCTGAGAGCACTGATTGGCTGCCAGAGTCATGTGCTGGAGATGACCAGAAACCACTGATTGGCTGCTGCAGTCATGTGCTGCTGTGATGTAGATGACCAGAGACCACTGGTTGGCTGCCACAGTCATGTGCTGTAGTGATGTAGATCACCAGAGATCACTGATTGGCTGCCACAGTCATGTGCTGTAGTGATGTATATGACCAGAGACCACTGATTTACAGTCATGTATTGTTGTGACATCACTACTCCTGCCACGTCCAGAGGCAGTAGCAGAGAGGCAGTGTTAGAACAGCTATGGGTAGCTAAGGTATTGAAGATGATATTTTTTCATTTTTATGCAGATCAATCCTGTGTACTAAAAAAAAACAAGAAAACCCCTTTGATCTTACACTGAAAAGGTGTGCAATTTGCAGCACTGGCCATAGAGGGTGCCCAATTTGACATTAATAAATGGATGCCATTGGTCCTGATGGTCTGTAAACCCCAGACAGCTGCTAGTATATTGAGTGTAGAGAGGTTTCGGGTTGTATCTTGAAAATGTAACGTAGGCACTCTATGCAACCTGGCTGCATTATTTAGGCACTCTATGGCTTGCTATAAGAGGGGGCATCAATCATAGGTACTGCATAGTGCTCATTAAACCTATGACTGTTCCTGGTGGTTGCAGAATGTTATTGCAGTCCTTGAATAAACTAATTTGATTTGCATAAAGAGCACATAACGCTGTGTTATATTTTCAGCTTTGGATTTGATGAAAAAAAAAACTTTTTAGAACTGGCAAAATTTTCTATAAAACTAGCCCGGTCTGGGATACAGTAGGAGCTATTCTGAGCTAATAAGAAGCTTTTGACCTGAAATTCTGCAGCTGCATCCCCCTCCCCTCCCCTCCACTATTAAATAATTCATATTAGACAGATTTTTTTTAGGAGATTTTAGAAGAAAAGAAAAGGTCAATTATAGGCTACAAGACGTTACTGTCATTTACTGTAGCAATATACTGCAAAGTTTCTTTCTTTTCTGTAGTGAACTGATCGTTTTAAGAGTACTGTGCTTGCCCCTTCTCCAGTGGTGCTTTAATCTATATCTTTTACCTGTTTACTCTAAGTGTCTCTTGATTTTATGAACTGCTACATTGGGCAGTCGCCCAGTGCGCCTATTTCTAACGGTTCCTAAATATGGGACCTCCAGGGAAACATCATGTTCCACTAACAGTACTATTAGTTTTCAGACCGATTATGGGCAATAAAAGAAAAAACGGCTCAGCCGTTAAAGAGAATCTATAGCAAGGTTTTTGCTGCCTCATCTAAGAACAGCATGATTTGTGGGCAGTGACCCTTTTTCCAGTGATATATCACTTACTGGGCTGCTGGCTGTAGTTTTTATAAAATCCCTGTTTTCTCTGCTGTAGATCTAGCAGTTCTCTGAATGCTGAGCTCTGTATAACCCCGCCCACACCACTGATTGGTTTCTTTCTGTGTACACTGTACATAGGCAGAAAGTTGCCAATCAGTGGTATGGGGTGGAGCTATACAGAGCTCAAGAATATGAAGGATTAGATGGTGTTAGATTAACTAGTCCTCTAGTGAAAATCTCCTGCTGATTAAAACAGTAATTTTGTCAAAACTTCACAAGCAGCCCAGAAAGTGACACATCGCTGTAATAATTGTCTCTTTCTCTACATTATGCTGCTATCAGATTTGGTGGCAAAAACCTGGTAACAAACTGCCCTTTAAATCACCTTCCCTGCATTGATCTACATAGAAGTATTATGTGAACATTGGACGGGCGTGGAAGAATAATTTGGATATGGGATGGTAGTTTAATTAAAGCATTGAATGGTTGTCTTCTTTGGGTAAAATATGGATGTACAAGGGCCATGTGCAACTTTATATTTGGTTACTGTATAGTGGTATTATTTCTGAAATTATGGCAGTATTATTTGACGCGCCCCCTGGGCCTGTGTTGTGCAGGGGATACCCGGAGCCAGATCGCTGGGGGTTGTAGTCTCCGTGGCGCTGACCCGGTCCGTGCCCAGGGCGGTCAAACCAGTGGCAGTCTTAATGTTGTAACAAGTGTCCGACTACGCCACCCGTGGATTGCGGTCAGTGGGGACCGCCGCTGCGCTGCTGACCGCTGAGGCTGATGTTGTATGCGCAGCCAAGTATGGAATAACTCCCCACGGGAGAAGTATTGCCTCAGGGCAGCTAGCGTGGATGATGGGAGTAATGGTGTGAGTGTCCCAGTCCTAATGGTGCTGGTGCGGCGATGAAACACAGGGACTTGTAATTGCAGTTTCCTATGCTTTACTCACAGTTGTTATTCGGTCAATCCTGCAGCCGATGACGGCCCAAGCCGTGCTGCGTCCACCAGGCAGGGGGCTCGACCAACTCCCAGGCAATTCCAGAGCGTGGCACAGGGCTCCCTTCCTTTCCTTTCTCTGGCCGTCCCCACTAATGACCCACCTTTGTCCAGCTCCCTCGGGCCTTCTGTTGGCGAAACCTATCTCCGGTTTCCCTAACCCTATGCGGTATGCTTTCCTGGTGGATGTAGTGAGGGGTGTCACCAAGATGTGGTCTCAACCTCCAGTCTTTGGCTGAGGAATCTGTTACCTCCACCAATTTGGGATCCTGTACCCTGTTCTGCCAACCCGTCACCCGCAGTCTCCTGGGTCCTTAGGGTTTCCTCTGTCCTCGTGTCTCTGGGCCTTTCTCTGTGTTCCTGTTCCTTGTTTCCTTTCTTACTTTCCTTTCTGTTCCTTCTCCTCTCTCTCTCTCTCAGGCCCCGGCCTCCTGACAAGGCCTGCCCGTGGAGCAGAGCCCATGCAGCAGCTCTGCTCCCTGTCACTTTTCCTCAGACTGCACACTGATCTAAGATGGTGCCCACCTTATATACCTCCCTTATGTGTGAGCCCAGGTGACTAGCAACCAATGGGCTCCTACCTTTGCCCAGAAGCCCACCCCTATCTGCTCCTACACCACTGGGTTTTCCTCCCCCTCCCCACTCCAGACAGGGACAGATGCTGTCGTGCCTGCACTTCTGTCTCGTGGGAGCACCGTTGAACTGTCCCTCGGAAATGGGGTGTGTGTGGTGCATGCAGCTAACTGAGTCCCGGTCCACCCTCCATCCTTACCTGGGAGTGGAATATCACACCTCTGGTTTGAGGTGCAATACCCCTGTAGCGGGGTGCTACATATTTATACATCTTTTTAAATTCTAAAAAAAAAAAAGACTCAAAAATTGGAAACAATCGCGCTTTACTTGTTGCTCAGGCAGATCAAAAACTCATCCACATACTGTTAATATATACTGCCCTTTCTACGCAGGAACAGCCAGCCTCATTAATGCAGAATCCTGTTGCTTTGTCTTCGGAGGTTTATGCAGAGCTTTAAGGGTTGAGGCTCTGAGCATTAACTGTACTTTGTGTGCCGTCTACATTAGTGCGGAGCCACATAGACTTATTTTTTAAGCAAATCCTTTATCTCTGTATGATTACATGTATTGAGGTAGATGGCTGCAGCATACCGGCAAATTGCAAATAGGAACAGAATAATTAATTGCCTAATTTGACACAATCTAAATGCCAGTTACGTTCCTCCGAGCAACTGTCGTTCTTCACATCCACAAAGAAATGTCAAGTGTCAATTTTTCCTCTTTATTTAAAAAAGTCCAAAACTTTTTTTTTTAAATTATAAAAAAAGTGTCAATTAATTGCAAGTTCTATGCTGTTTACATACCTTGGATATTGGAGTAAAAGTTAAAGAAGCACTTCTCCTCCCATAAAAGTTTTTATCCTCTTAATATATTGCAGTCATCATATTATATAGCACTGTGCACTTACAATTGCTCATTTTGTCTTTCTACCGAGTTATTTCTTCTCTTTTCCATTAGGTCTATAATATCACCTTGATTAAAACTGACTAGCTGAATCTTTCTAAGCTCTAAGTAGAAACAGGAAGGAGGTGTTACAATACTGGCGGAACCCAGTGGCTGAAGGAGCACAAGCAGGAACAGGAAGCAGTAGTAGAAGTTCTTGAAGTTAGCAAGGAGTTGTAGGAAACAATCTGTAAATGAATTAGAACAGTCTGAGTAAGAATGTTCAGGAGCTGGAGACTGAAACTAGGCTAATAGCTAGACACAATACTCAAGCAATGAGTGAGAGTTCCATGTGGCTTTAAGTAGGCCCAAACATGAAACAAGATGGATTCCATCTGTCATCTTGGTAAAGGGCAATTGCCGAACTCAATAACAGCCTCCAGTGGTAAGGAGTGAAACTGCAGCACAATTATTAAAGTGCACAATAGCGGCCATTAGTGATCAAACTGTAGAAGGCAACAGAAATCCTGACAGGAGGTCAATTTTTCCCTGCATGAGTCATCACTACAAAAGTCCCTGGCAGGGGGGAGAAGGGAGCAGCTGGGTCAGTAGTTGAAGAGGGAATGATAAGTGCAGGGTCAAGAGACTTCCTGTTTGTACATAGAGCAGAGAACAGAGAGGAGTTAACTGGGTAGAAGAGCAAAATGAGCAATTGTAAGTACACAGAGCTATATAATCTGATGATTGCAATATATTAGGAGGATAAAAACATTGATGGGAGTGTTTCCACCAGTTGTCCCGACATCATTGCAATACAGGTAAAACTTTCTGATTCTGAGGGCTCGTCAAGAACAGGAATCCTTACTCGGTCAGTAAGGCTGTGTTCATGCCGACTGATGAATGTACTGGGAAAAAAACACATCAAACTTATCAGTGTGCCCCCCAATAACCAGGACACTTACATTCGCCTCTTTATAAATTGGTATATCATTTTTTTTCAATACTATGAAATGGAGTAGTCTGCGGTTCTACTCCATACAGGGCTATCCCCAAAAAATGTATAACAAGATGTAAACTTGTTATTATAATAGGAGACCATGGGCTATATATGCCACTATGGCCCTATACAGTATACACTGGAAAATCCGCAAACCCAGTGTGAATAGACTCTATGATACTTTTTTTTTTCTTTTTAGAAACTTGAATCCTGTAATTTTTGTTGTACTGCAGCATCTTTTGGATTTTCTCCCTTCATGCCTCTATGGAGGTGCACAAATCATTGCAGATCCCTGTGTTGAGTCCATTAGGGGGTCTAGGGGGTTGCTTTCTTAATGACCATATGCAGTTTGTTTTATATTATCACTTTTTGCAGTTTTGCAATCATTGAGTCTGCCTTAAAGGGCTTTACTTAGGTAGGATGGCCTATACTTAGGATAAGTCATCATTGTCTGATCGGTAGGGGTGTGACACCTGCCACCCAGGAGAGCAGCTGTTTCCGGTGTCAGAGGCGACCGGAACTGCTCAGTTACCGAGGTGGCGGAGGTGCTATTTTTTATGTTCTTCACCATGATTGTGGGGTTCACATGATCCTCTAGGGTGTGTCTTTGGGCTGTTCTGCATAATTAGCATATGAGCCACACCCCCTTGTATAGACCATAAAAAATAGAAATAAATATAAAAGCCCATTTTTTTTGGAACGGTAGGGTGGATTTGTTTGGGACAAAAAAGACAGAATATTCAGGGGAGAAAATGGAAAGCAAGAAATGGCCACTTTTGACTAGGTGCCATGTTCCCCTTAAAGTAGGATTCCAATTTTCAAACATTTTTACTTATCCACCATCACAGATGGTCGGAATGAGGGATTTATGTCCCCCATTCTCTCCTGGTTGTTTTTCGACCAGGCGGAGTTTGAATGGAGTCTTGAGTTGGTCATGAAGCTCACTGCTCCAGTAATTGTCTATGGCATTGACGAAAATGCATAAACAATAATTGGAGTGGCCAATAAACTCTCCATTCAACCCCCCCCCCGGCTGTGGTTTTACACCCAGTGTAGAACTATCAGAGAATAAGTCCCAATATCTCAATTGACGGGGGTCCCATCCCACACCTGTCTGCCAATATTCTCCTTTTCCAGTGGATAGATGATCAGTTTTTTAGACTGAAATACTCCTGTAAGTGAGTTGTCCTTGGCTTAGACTCCAGAGATCCAGAACATACTATATACAGTATGTGGTTCTCCTCCTTCTTTGACATCTCTAGTACAAAATTCTTTATGATCTGTTTGAAAAAAATGTTTCAGTGCTGGATTGGCTCTTTCCTTTGATCGTGGAATGACCAGAAACCCGTCAGTTCTCAATTCTCCATGCAACACTGATAGGTGGCTCCACGGTAATATAGTAAGCATTACAATCCATCTCAGATACAGTTGTGCTCAAAAGTTTACATACCCCAGCAGAATTTTTCCTTTTTTGGCCTTGTTTCAGAGAATATGAATGCTAACAAAAAAAACTTTTTCTCCATCATGGTTATTGGTTGGGTGAAGCCATTTATTTTCAAACTACTGTGTTTTCTCTTTTTAAATCTTAATGACAACCAAAAACATCCAAATGACCCTGATCAAAAGTTCACATACCCCAGTTCTTAATACCGTGTATTGCCCCCTCTAACATCAATGACAGCTTGAAGTCTTTTGTGGTAGTTGTGCATGAGGTTCTTTATTTTGTCAGATGGTAAAGCTGCCCATTCTTCTTGGCGAAAAAGCCTCCAGTTCCTGTAAATTCCTGGGCTGTCTAGCATGAACTGCGTGCTTGAGATCTCCCCAGAGTGGTTCAATGATATTGAGGTCAGGAGACTGAGATCGCCACTCCAGAACCTTCACTTTGTTCTGTTGTAGCCAATGAAAAGTCGACTTGGCTTTGTGTTTTGGATTGTTGTTATGTTGGAACGTCCAAGTACGTCCCATGCGCAGCTTCCGGGCTGATGAGTGCAAATTTGCCTCCAGTATTTGCTGATAACATGCTGCATTCATCTTTCCTTCAACTTTTACCAAGTTTCCTGCGCCTTTGTAGCTCACACATTCCCAAAACATCAGCAATCCACCTCCATGCTTTACTGTAAGAATGGTGTTCCTTTCATCATAGGCCTTGTTGACCTCTCTCCAAATGTAACGTTTGTGGTTGGGGTCAAAAAGTTTGGTCTCATCACTCCAAATTTCCTTGTATCAGATGTTTTGAGGCTTGTCACTGTGCTGTTTAGCGTATTGTAGGTGAAATACTTTGTGGCATTTGCGCAGCAATGGCTTTATTCTGGTGACTCGACCATGCAGTCCATTTTTCTTCAACTGTATACTTATTGTGCATCTTGAAACAGCCACACCGCTAGATAGTCCTGAATTTCATCTGATGTTATTTGTGGGTTTTTCTTTGTATCCGGAACAATTTTCCTGGCAGTTGTGGCTGAAATTTTTGTTGGTCTACCTGACCGTTGTTTGGTTTTTGCAGAGCCCCTGATTTTCCATTTGTTAATCACACTTTGAATCCTGCTGACTGGCATTATCAATTCCTTGGACATTTTTTTGTATACCTTTCCTGTGTTATACAGTTCAACTACCTTTTCCTGTAGATCCGTTGACAATTCTTTTGCTTTCCCCATCACTCACAATCCACAAACATCATTGGCGGGATAAAAGATGCAAGAGTCTGTCTGGATCCCAGAAACTCACTCAGCTTTTATACACACACTGATTACAAGCAAACAGGTCACAGGTGAGAATGTTACCTTTAGTAGCCATTCAAACCCATTTGTGTTAAATTCTGTGCATGTTATCAGGCCAAAAATACCAGGGTATGTAAGCTTTTGATCAGGGTCATTTGGATGTTTTTGGTTGTCATTAAGATTTAAAAAGAGAAAACACCGTAGTTTGACAATAAATGGCTTCACCCAACCAATAACCATGAGTGGAGAAAAAGTTTTTTGTTATCATTCATCTTTCTCTGAAACAAGGCCAAGAAAGGAAAAATTCTGCCAGGGTATGTAAACTTTTGAGCACAGCTGTATTTCCATCCCCAAAAGAGCCAGTGTTTTTTAAACAATATATTGTCCTATGTAGTTATCGCTTTGTTCCTTTCCGTTTTGCATCTGTTCTGGCTTGAGAGGTTCCTCATTGCATGCTCTCACTAGACCGTGTTGACATGATTGAGTAGAATCCATTGCTCCTCAGCCAGTAAAGTCCCTGGGTTTGATAGAATTAATCTGCAAAGAGAGATAAGAACCTCAACTCGTCATCGAAACAACCTATTTTTTGAGCTCACAGAATACAATGGGGGAATCATTTTCCAAAACGAAAGCGCTTGAGTCACACGACCAATATGGCCGATGCCACCAAAGAGCGGGTGCACTGTGAACGATTTGCAAATTGCGAGAATGATGGACCAACTGGATTATCTCTATGAAAAGTCCTTTTCGTTTGGTTTGTTTGCTATTCCTTGAAGGTCTATTGTGGCAAAAGGTAGATAAGTACTGCAGCTAATGATCAAATAATAGTAAAAGGTTCCGGCTACCACATCATTGGCTCAGCAATATTGTCACGGGTGTATCAAGTGTGACAGACAGTCGCTCTGGATCTGGCTGTAGAAGGTCACTGCGCTTGGCATTGCAGACACCTTCTTGATCATCTCATCTCTGTAGTGTAGTGATATCCTTCTTCCTTTAGGTCTGAGCGGCAACCTTCACCTTCTGCTGATGATTGACACACCCTTGCTTGAGAGAGGGTCGCCGGTGATAGTTCTATGTTCCTCTTTCCATGCCTGGAGTACTAGTAGTCAGCTAGATTATTCTTAGACTTCCCTTGGAGGACAGTTGGCGTTATCTCTCTGGTGTCTTCTCAAGCTAAGTGTATCTCCTTTGTTTGTTTACCTTGTTGTCTTTAGTTACAGTGGGGCCTGACTAGTGTTCACCCCATCCCCTCCCTACCTAGGGCCAAGCTCTAGGGACATTCAGGGATTAGGGTTCTTGCATGGCTATAGGTGCGGAACCTATATATTGACGATAGGGTAGTCAGGGTGATATTAGATCTGCCTTGGGGTCTCCACTCCCCCTTTACCTAGTTGTTGGGCTCCCTTTCCCCTCTTACCGTCGTTGTACACTTGTTCCTTCCCTCACCTTGCGGGACAGATATTCACTGGCCACTATATGAAGGATATATCCGAACATGAACCTGTATTTGGAAGTGCATACATATATCACTACGGCATACATCCTTAAAACAAATAGGGGATGGACTAAAATAAAAAGAGGCATTTATCAAAGTGTTATGTCGTAAAACCGATATAAAAGACTTTGAAAAATTGCAACATTTTTTGGCTTTTATGCTTTTTTGATCAAAACAGTATTAACTAAGTCTATGTTATTTATATGTACTATCACTATCTATTGTATTTACTTAGTGCAGGGTAAAGTGCTCATTTTATGTATATATAAAAAAAAACTGAACGTAATATGACTAATAATTGCAGATACTAAATTATATAATCGATCCTGCTTTTTTTCTGTGGTGGCTTCACTAACTTCCACTCATGCAAAATCTTCAAACTTTTTCCAAGCATAAAAGCCTAAACGGCATTCAGGTGGCCCTATATTATAACTCTGCGCTTAGTGCGTCGCCCGGTCAAATCTAAACCTGGAATTATTGACCTTTCTAATATTATTAGGTAACTAAGAACATGGTGTCTTTTGCAATCTGTTCAGGTTACATGAAATTACTGTACATTAATTCAATTTAGCTTCAGGAAGTGCAGCGATACAGAAATAAATCTAATATTATAGCAGGGTAGGATATATCTCATAGAGACTTAATAGATCCTAATGCAATCAGTGCCAGTATTCAACTGTACTCCGCATACAGAGGTAGCAGAGCTGAATTTTTAATGAAACTCAATGAGGTTTTATGGTGGCTCACGTGTAATCGTATGTAACACTTCACTATAGATTGTGCAAACATTTCGAATCTCTCTTCTTTCCTGATATTTTGCAACAATGTATATGATGTCCCAAGATGAACGTTCACTATTTGTTAATCTTGTAAGATAGTAACATGTCATTGTACGTGTTATTATCACTTTACCATGTATGTAGAATGATGGCGCGATGCAGAAAGTGTAGGCGCAACGGTGCGTTGCTCCAAGTGATGGATTGCACTTTCTACACCCGTAGTAACATTGTTTGTCAGACTAAAGAAACATTAAAGTGGTTGTGTTTTTATCATGAAGGGGTAAAATTGCAAAGTGTTTGTAAAAATAAGTAACTTTGCCATTTAGCTCTTCCGAAAAAAAAATCTTCTCCGTTCTCAAGAAAGGAGGGATTTTCAATTCTATGGTTTACTGCTGGTTGTCTAAGTTACCGACCACCTCTGCAGTCTAACAGACTAGCTGGTTTTCCATGCTAGAAAGCTCTTTGATACTTTAAAGCTGGATCTGGTCAGCTTTAGCGCCCCTTCATATTGCAGCACAATATGGACAATGGCACTAATCCAAACTGTCAATGATTCAGAAGCGTGCTGTCTAGGGATGAGCGGACCCATGGAAGTTCGGGTTCTGTTACCAGACCCAAACTTGAATCCAAAGTTCAGTTAGGGTACCAGAACTGCAACCTAACTTCAACCAGATCCCGAACCCCATTGAAAACAATGGAGACCCAAACTTCGGAGCAGGAGAATTGCTCTCTTCTTCTTCTTTCTCTCTCTCATCCCCCGGAACTCCGAACGTTACAACTTACAGGAGAAATCCATGTTCGGTGTTTAGCACCGGAGGCTAACTGTCCGGTACGAACCCCAAACTTTTGAGTTTGGGTTTGCTCACCTCTAGTGCTGTCCCCTGAAAAGCAGGAAGCCAGGAAATGGGAACGTAAAAAATAAAAAATGTCTAAGTGTTTCGAGTACATTTATTCTGTGTATATCCTGCTACACGTTACGAAGCAGATCAGTTCCTTCATCAGTCAGTTAGGTGAAAAAGGGACCAATAGGGTCTGGAAACATGTGTATGTAATAGAATGTATCAACTTTAATAAAGAAAGAAAATGGCAAAAATCCATCCTGAGCAACGTCAACTTAAACCACTACTTGGTCATTCATTTCAGATTGTTGGTGGTCTGGCATCCGACATCTCCACCAATCAGCTGTTACCAGCTCCGGCACTGGCTGTAAAGCACAGCTCCAATCACTGTATGGTGGCCATTCCTGGGTACTGCATATCAGCTCCTTTTAACCTAAGGCTGCAGTCAGAGAGCCGTATAAATCGGTGAGAGATCGGAACGCGCTGCACGGACTGGCTGGCGGCTCTCATCTAATTTATATAGTGAACATCCCCATTACGTCCATTCTTGACTCTCCTCTAGAGGTGTCTGTAGAGCAGACTTTTATTCTGCTCTGTTCTCAGAGGGCCCCTTTAGATCCCAACCCCAAGGTCCTCTTGACCAGTTGGCCAACCTTGAGAGCTAGACCAGAGCGCAGGTAAAATACATCAATCTGGAGTCCAGGCTGTTTAGTTCACAAGATGATTTAGGTTTGCAAAATTTTTCGATCACTGAGTGAAAACAAGAATTCCCATCTTCATCTGGCGGGGAAATGAAACAATAAGTATATGAGAAAAGTTGCCGAACTCTTTAACATCCAACGATAAAGGGATGTGTGCAATCTGTGATGGTGTAGAGGGTCTCCTGGACCAGGGAGCACATACGGAGAGTCTCTCTTGCTCTGGAGGACCAGACCCGTCCATGTTCTTCACAGATAATAATATGAACTATGCAATTCTTATTTTGTCCAGAGATGGCGCTGCTGGAAAAATAACCTCTAGCTGTCAGCTTTTTTATTTAGAAATGGCTAAACAGGGACCCAGACACTTTCCGTGTCCCTCATTCCTGGGCACAGATTTTGAGATGATGCCCCGATGAAAGGCATTTACTGTAAAGCAGGAGATTGAGACGAAATTATCGCCCAGAGCGTGGCTCATTTCTGCATTAGATCAAGCTTCCCATAACACCGTGTGCATGTTCCCTGCACAGCGGGGCCGCTCTGTGTGTGATAGGAACAGAACAATATGTACTAAAGGAGATTTATTTCACCCCCAAATCGTCTCCGCGCAGCCAAAAGAAGTCACTGAGGAAAAGAGAAAAATCTTCAGGCTGCAGCCGAGATGACTCACACTATGGTAGAGAGGTGCAAAATCAGAGCGGCTGAGCCAATGGAAGGAGAACGCCATGTGATTGCATGGTGCCGGGAAAATTCCCCAGTCTCTTCTACAAAAATGATTTGAGCGTTCCTTCCTAAATTATTTTTTTTTTGTCCCACAATGCACTGCAGCACGTGAGCGGATTTAAATCCTCGCTAATCTGCATTTGCTGTAAAGATTGCAGGATATCATTGTCAGGGCTTAGCACTTAAGAGTTTCTGAACACCACTTTAGCCTTAACACTTGCTATAACTACTCGACAGAATGGAGATTATCATAGGAGCCGTCCCATGGGCCGATCTAAATTATATGGATAAGAACGGATCCTGAGGGAACTAACGAGATTTCTGACGCTCGGCGTAGAATACAGTAAACTCTAATTTTTTACTAATAATATAGATTGAGTTCTATAGATTTATCACGATAGTCCATAATACTGGTCTACCGGCTCTGTGTTTGCACCTTACGATGGCGATCCATGTATGATTGAGACCTCGGAATCATTTATGAGAGATCTAACTGTACAGATCCATTATATGGCACCCTACACTGCTCTGGGGCCATAATGGACCTTTGTGTCTCCATAAACCCAGGCAGTAGTATGGCGGTGCTATTGCCTGAAGAATATGGTGTAGTATGGTACAACATATCAGTTCCCGTTTGCAAATTGCAAGTCAGGTGTAGATGGTCTTCTGTTGTATTTGCCCGTTTTTTGTAGGTATTAGCATGTTTTTACGTGACTTTTGGGTTTTTTCAAGAATCCTGTGCTCCCTTCAGAGCTATACTCCTGGGCACATAGAAGAGCGATGACTCCATAATATGGACTTGTAGATATTTTATGTGCCACCATGTAGGGTGTTGGGTGGGGGTTTCTGCTCTTCTCTAAAGGCATATGTTTGGAGAAAGATAGGTCAGGCTGGTTGGAATTCACCATGCTCAATCTCCTTGTGACAAGAGTGATAAGCCATCGCGAAGCTGGCTTCTCCTCTCCCCATTTAGGACATAGGACACTACTGCCAATCACAGACCTAAGCAGTCACGTGCCCATCATATTTCCATCAATGTTGATCTTACCTTAAATCTACCTTAAAAGATCAGGTGTGTAACGGATCATAAGGGCGGTGGCACAATACACTGTGTTCCAAATTATCATGCAAATAATATTTTCTCAGATTTTCCCAAATTTCCTATATGAATTGCAGTCATTGTAATTTTCCAGTCAAATAACTATTAGAGTACAATTGAAAGGTTTTTGTACAAACTGCCTATGATAACAGTATATTTTTAAAAAAATAAAAAACTCAAACTGCACTCAAAATGCATGTTCCAAATTATTATGCACAGCAGAGTTTTCAACCTTTTCATTTTAATAAAGAACAAAAAAATGGTCATTTTTGAAATTATAAGCATTAGCAGGTTATTACAAACTGAAATCAAACAGTTTTCAACTCAAAACTTTATTCTAGGTGATGTTACATTTGCACATAGGAACCCTTGTTCGAAAGGAGCTTCTGAACTCTCTCGTCCATTGAATTTGTCAGGTTTTGGATGGTTTCTGCTTCAATTGTTTTGCATGAGGACAGAATACCCTCCCAGAGCTGTTGCTTAGATGTGAACTGCCTCCCGCCATCATAGACACTCCTTTTGATGATGCTCCAGAGGTTCTCAATGGGGTTGAGGTCAGGGGAGCATGGGTGCCACACCAAAGTTTGTCCCCTTTTATGCCCATAGCAGCCAGAGATGCAGATGTGTTATGTGCAGCATGAGACGGGGCATTATCATGCATGAAATGATCTCGATGGTCCAGATGGATGGAGTGGAGGATGGCTGGTTGATGGACACCCCATGCAAACACGGCTACGGCGCTAACAAGGAGGAGGTGGAGTAATGTTTTGGGCTGGAATCATGGGGAGAGAGATTGTCGGCCCTTTTAGGATCCCTGAAGGGGTAAAGATGAACTCCATAATGTATGTTGAGTTTCTCAAACAGCACTTCCTGCCATGGTTCAAGAAGAAGAACCGTGCATTCCGCAGCAAGATCATTTTCATGTATGATAATGCACCATCTCATGCTGCACATAACACATCTGCATGTCTGGCTGCTATGGGCATAAAAGGGGACAAACTTATGGAGTGGCACCCATGCTCCCCTGACCTCAACCCCATTGAGAACCTCTGGAGCATCATCAAAAGGAGTGTCTATGAGGACGGGAGGCAGTTCACATCTAAGCAACAGCTCTGGGAGGGTATTCTGTCCTCATGCAAAACAATTGAAGCAGAAACCATCCAAAACCTGACAAATTCAATGGACGAGAGAGTTCAGAAGCTCCTTTTGAACAAGGGGTCCTATGTGCAAACGTAACATCACCTAGAATAAAGTTTTGAGTTGAAAACTGTTTGATTGCAGTTTGTAATAACCTGCTAATGCTTATAATTTCAAAAATGACTATTTTTTTGTTCTTTATTTAAATGAAAAGGTTGAAAACTCTGCTGTGCATAATAATTTGGAACATGCATTTTGAGTGCAGTTTGAGTTTTTATTTTTTAAAAAATATACTGTTATCATAGGCAGTTTGTACAAAAACCTTTCAATTGTACTCTAATAGTTATTTGACTGGAAAATTACAATGACTGCAATTCATATAGGTAATTTGGGAAAATCTGAGAAAATATTATTTGCATAATAATTTGGAACACAGTGTACAATGACTCCCAAAATTTGTATTCCTCTTCACTGGACAGTAAAGCTTAAAGCCACCAAACAATTACTTCAAAATCTCCTAGATCGCCCTCTTTGGAAGGGCATTTGCAGATGACATTTCTCCTTTGAAGGTTGTTTTATAAGTTTCACTTCTTGGAGACCATTTGCTGGACAATTCTGTGAAATTGTGGCTTAGATTGGATGCAGTATAGATGGGCATAAGGGTGGGGTGGGTCAGCATTAAAGAGGTTGTCCAGATAAAATAAGTTACTATCTCAGATGAGCGAACCTGAACCCAATAGTTAGGGGTTCGTACCAGACAGTTAGTGATAAACGTAGAACATGGACTTCTGCCTGGAGGACCGTTGCAATGTTCGGAGATCCAAGGAAGTCCGGGAGGAGAGAGAGAGAATTTTATAGCTTAAAAGTTTGGGTCCTTATTGTTTTAAATGGATTTTGGATTCTGGTTCAAGTTCGGGAACTGTTCTGGTACCCAAACTGAACTTTAGAATCAAGTTTGGTTCAAATACCAGAACCCCAACTTCCACGAGATCGCTCAACCCTAGTTAATATCTATCACCAGACTAGATCATAACTTGATGATGGGTGGGTGACCCACTCCTTTTGTGGCGCCCCATGGGCCGGTTGCCACAGTAGTGTTGCCTCCTTCACCGGAGGTGGTATTGCGCTTGGAAGCAGGAGGAGCTTCCCACGTCAGGTAAACTCCACATGCACACACAGGTTCTGATCCCTGACCTGAAGCGGGAGCTCTACACTCTATTTTGGGGAGCTGCCTTTTTCCGGCTGGGGGGAGGAGTTAGTCAGTTAGTGTGTGAGGCGCAGGGCAGGAGGGGAGAAAGCGGCAGAGAGAGAAGAAGAAAGTTCTGGGGAGCAGAGCAAGTGAAGAGCTCACCCAAGGCTGCGGAGCAGAGGATGCCAGAGTCCTGGGTTGTACAGAGATTGCACGTCCCGGCAACCGAATCTGCGGGACAGGAGTCTGCAAGTTTTCTGGCCACAAGCAGAAGCCCGGCAGCACAGCGACATAATTAGAACCCGGAGCTGCACCCAAGACGGCAGTACCCGTTATAGGTTCGCACCGCAGGCTAGTACGAAGCTTAGGGCAGGAGTGAAGAAAAGCGACCACATGATAGCTCACAGGCAGCGAGATCTGCAATGGAGAAGCGCAGCAGGCAGGCCTCCAAACCCACCTGACGGAGTGGACTCCGATTGTTTCCAGGCTGACCGGACCCTCCTGGACCTAGTGACCAGTGCCCCAGACTCCACAGCTTTCTCTGCAGTAAACGTAACCGGACTGCATTCCTCATGTCTGTCTTCTTCTTCTGCGCCTTCCCGCAGCTGTGCTACCACCGCGACCATCATCACTACTGCCGCCCTGCTCTCTGCACGCTGTTTCCCCCGCCACCATTCTTCATATAATCCGTGGGGGTCCGCTTTAATCTGTGGGAAGTGTTTCATCCCAGCTGCTGTACCATCTATCCCCTGGGGTCCACAGAGCAGCTCTGGTCATCCCTGACCATTCACCACAGGTGGCGTCACATAAAGACTACGAATCCCCTGTAAATACTCCCTTCATCTGCTCGGCCAGGGCCACGGAGCTGGGCCACTGCCACCATGACCTCCCTGGAAGACTGCCGGCCTGGCTACCCTAGGCCCTTACGGCCGCTGCACTTGAACCCGGCAATGCTTGGAACCTTTATCCCTTTTACAAAATGGTGTGGGAGGTTGAAGAACCATTTGCTGCTCCATTCATTTTCTGTGTGGCTGCAAGGAAAAAAATCAAACTCAATGTTCAGGCAGCCCCAATAGAGAATTAATGAGGTGGTCGAGCATTTGTATTGACTAGTGTTGAGCGAGCATGCTCGACACTGCTCGGTACTCGCCCGAGCATCTCACTACTCGGGATGTTCGGCGAGCACCGACCATTTCCAGGTTACTCGGGCGGGAGCTCGGGTCTCCGCCCTGCACGTTTGGCGCTCTTTACAGATCCAATGAACATGCGGGGATTGCCAGCCAGTCACTGTAATGCTGCAGCCATGTTGTTTGTGGGCATTACAGTGATTGGCTGGCCGCACAGCGTCACCTTGAGCATTTAAAACCGGGCGCCGCCATCTTGGACACAGTCGCCCGGGATCAGACAGTGTAGGGACAGTACTGCTGAGTTAGGGAGAGATATATAGTGCAAAATAGGTAGTGTAGGGTCTCTAAGGCCTGCCAAATCAAACAAACAGTCCTTCTCAGGACTAATATCCATCCCAGATATCAGGCAGGCAGGCAGGCTGTATAGGAGATGCAGTGGTTATACCAACAAACACTGCATTACGGTCCTGTGTGCTCCTGTTTCTGAAATTGCTGGACTTATCCCCCAGTCTCAGGGGCCAGGAAAAATCCTTTTTTTTTCATCTAAATACTGTATTTTTTTTTCCTCAGTCAGACTGTACAAATACACGTCTTATTAACCTTTTGGTATCCCCCCCCCCCCCCCCCAAAAAAAAAATAAAAAATTGAGTGTGTCTGTGACTGTTCAGACACCAATATATCTGTTTAAAAGAGTCTGGTGTAGGCCAGAGAAATAGAACTGTGGTTTTGCAGTTCCATGTGTCAAATCTCTTTACTATCCTGCTTTTTGCATTTTTTGCCGTAAAAGAAACCTGTAATAGTGTCTCCTTGACTGTTCAGACACCAATATATCTGTTTAAAAGAGTCTGGTGTAGGCCAGAGAAATAGAACTGTGGTTTTGCAGTTCCATGGGTCAAATCTCTGTATTATCCTGCTTTTGGAATTTTTTACCATAAAAAAAAACTGTAATAGTATCTTCCCGACTGTTCAGACACAAATATATCTGTTTAAAAGAGTCTGGTGTAGGCCAGAGAAATAGAACTGTGGTTTTGCAGTTCCAGGGGTCAAATCTCTGTATTATCCTGCTTTTGGCAGTTTTTGCCATAAAAAAAACTGTAATAGTGTCTCCCTGACTGTTCAGTCTCCAATACATCTGTTTAAAAGAGTCTGGTGTAGGCCAGAGAAATAGAACTGTGGTTTTCCTCTTCCACGGTTCTAATCTCCTTTTTATTACCCTTTTTCCATTGATAGTGCGAGTGTAAGCTATTTTACTTCATTTACAATGGGCAAGGCGCGTGTCCAAGGACGTGGAACTGGACGTTCTGGTGATGGTGCGTGTAGAGGACGGGGCCATTGCCAAGGTGAAAATGTGCCACAACCAACAGCCACATCTTCTCGCTCCCACTCATTGACCGAATTACTAGGGAAGCACACTACAACACCAGTATTGCGAACTGATCAGTGTGAACAGGTTATTAATTGGATAGCAGATAATACTTCCAGTTACCTGGGCACCACCACCTCCGGTCTGTCTTCCACACGGTCAAGTTTTAGTTGCCGTGAGTCTCGACCGCATACTCCTCCTCACCCTGATGCTACTTCCTCCCACCATGCTGAGTGTCGTCAGACAGCAACTGATCCCACACTTGGACACTCTGAAGAGCTGTTCACTGGTCCATTTCCATATTTGTGCCCCTCGCCTGCTCCGCTTGAAGTGGTGGAAGAGGAGATCCCATGTAGCGATGCCCAAATATTTGAACAGCCACGGCCACAGGAAGTCGATGCTGGCAATTTGTCACAAGAGGTGGACGATGACAAGATACAATTGCCATGAAGTGAGGAGGAGGATTGTGGTGCGCAAGTGGAAGAGGATGAGGTGGTGGATGATCTAGTAACTGACCCAACGTGGCGGGAGGACACGCAGAGCGAGGCCAGCAGCACACAGGGGGAGGGAGGCAGAGTACCCCAACAGGCAGGAAGAAGCAGTGTGGTGACCGCACACAGAAGGCGGGCAACAGTTCCCCGTAACACCAAGACGAGGGACGTTGCCAGTACAACCGGTAGGTCTTCCAGAGTCTGGAATTTTTTTAAAGACTCTGCTGAAAACCCCAAAAAGGCCATTTGTACCACCTGCCATGCCAGAATCAGCAGGGATGACAAAACTACCAGCCTGACCACCACCAGCATGATCAGGCACATGTCAGCAAAGCACCCGACTTTGTGGGGCGAACCCCAGGGTCCACGACCAGTGTCAGCGGGTGTCACCACTGCTTCTTCCACTGTTGTGCGTGTAATAGAACCCCCTGTTGTGCGTGCAAGGCAATCCATCGTCCATACTGCATGTAAAGATGCCCCCTCCTCTCAGTCTTCAGTTTCTCAAGAAACAGCATCAACGTCCACGTCCACGTCCCACCGCAGTGTTCAATTGTCCATATCCCAGAGCTTTGAAAGAAAGCGCAAATTCGCAGCCAACGCCCCACAGGCCACAGTCCTAAATTCGCACATTTCACGACTGCTTTCATTGGAAATGCTGCCTTTTAGGCTGGTGGAGACGGAATCCTTCCGCAACCTTATGGCGGTGGCCGTCCCTCGGTGCTCGGTCCCCAGCTGACACTATTTTGCCCATTGTGCCATCCCCGCACTACACAAGCTTGTGTCCCAAAACATCTGCCATGCCCTCAACAACGCAGTTACTGGGAGAGTCCACCTGACAACGGACACGTGGACAAGTGCTTGTGGCCAGGGACGGTACATCTCCCTGACGGCACACTGGGTAAACATAGTGGAAGCCGGGACCCAGTCGGACCTTGGGACGGAACACTTCCTCCCCACACCGAGGATTGCGGGCCCTATGTCAGTCAGAATTGCCCTACAGTGTACAGCTCCTGCTCATCATCCTCTTCCTCCTCATGTTCAGCCTCCATCTCAGATATCACCACATCAGTTACAAGCTGGAAGCACTGCAGTAATGCTTCAGCCAAGCGTCAACAGGCTGTGCTGAAACTCATAAGCTTAGGTGATAAACCTCACACTGCTTGTGAGTTGTGGACAGCTGTGAAAGAGCAGGCAGATCTGTGTCTGAGACCACTGAACCTACATTCAGGCATGGTCAGGGGAGATCACACACGTACCATGCCTTGCTCATGTGCTTAACCTCGTGGTTCAGCGGTTTCTTAAATCGTACCCCGAGTTGCCAGATCTGCTCGTCAAAGTACGCCGCCTGTCAGCTCATTTTCAGAAGTCTGCTACAGCTTCCGCCGCCCTTGCTGTGTTGCAGCAGCGTTTGCAGCTTCCAGCACACCAGCTGGTGTGGACCTGTATGACTGAAATATCTACCATCCTAACAAACTTTGAGGAGTCCACCAAGATGGTGAGTGGCGATGACGCCATCATTAGCGTTAGCATCCCACTTGTCTGTCTTTTGCAACGTTCTCTGCAGAGAATTAAAGAGGAGGCATTGCAGCCAGAGTATGATGAGATGGATCAAGAAGCCGTAATAGGCGATTACACACAGCCCAGCCTCATCTCATCCCAACGTGCATTGGGGGACAATGAGGGGGAGGAGGTGGAGGAGGAGGAGGAGGAAGAACAGGAGCTGGTATCATGCGCTGTAGACCGTAGTACCTGTACAACTGTCATACAGTCGGATCAGCATGGGTGGCCTGAGGACAGGGGGGAGGAGGAGGAGGAGGAAGAGAAGGAGGAGGAGGAGAGCATGGTCAGTCGTCATCTTGGTGAGGACACGGAAGTCTCGCCCGTTACCAGTCTGGCACGCATGGCTGACTTTATGTTACGCTGCCTTAACCGTGACCCTCGCATTGTCAAAATGTTGGGTGACAGTCATTACTGGTTGGTGACACTTTTAGACCCCCGCTACAAGGAGAACTTTCACTCTCTTATTCCTGAGGTGGAGAGGTCTACAAAAATGTGGCAATACCAGAAGGCCCTTGCTGCAGAACTGTTAAAAAAATTCCCAGCTGAACACGCTAGTGGCAGAGGTCAGAGTTCGTTGACCAACAAAGGCGTACAGGCGAGAGAGACACAACTCCAATCCAGCAGAGGCAGGGGAACGCTGTCAACATTCTCGGACAGTTTTCTGAGACTCGCCCAGCTAACAGGCCCTGAGGCGCGGGGTACTCTCACAAGGAGTGAAAAGTTTCAAAAGATGGTGAGGGAGTACCTTGCCGACCGTACCAGCGTCCTCCGTGATTCCTCTGTGCCTTTTAATTATTGGGTATCCAAGCTGGACACTTGGAATGAACTCGCTCTGTATGCCTTGGAGATCCTGGCCTGCTCTGCCGCTAGCGTGTTATCGGAGCGTGTTTTTAGTGCCGCTGGGGGCATTATAACTGATAAGCGCACTCGCCTGTCAACTGACAATGCTGAAAACCTGACCCTTATCAAAATGAACAAGGGCTGGATTGGGCCAGACTTCTCATCACCACCAAATGTCAGCAGAGTAACATAAAGTCAAATCCACTGTGTTATTTTGGGAGGTGTATTCCCATGCACCGCTTCACACCCACACATGGGTATATGCTTCCTCATTTCGGCTGTATTTTGCTCTTCTCCTTATCCTCAGCCTCCACCACCACTATACCGCCATCATGACCGTGGTCCGTGTTGCCAGCATTGCAAGTTCCTCTGCCCTAATTTTTGGCAGCTTTTGCTTGGAAGGCATAGGCAAAGACTATGGGAGACACACTCCTGAATAATGGGAATAATGTTTTTAATATGCTGTACTGCATGTCTCTTGTTTGCCAGCATTGCAAGTTCCTCCGTCCTAATTTTTGGCAGCTTTTGCTTGGAAGGCATAGGCAAAGACTATGGGAGACCCACTCCCGAATAATGGGAATAATGTTTTTAATATGCTGTACTGCATGGCTCTTGTAAGGGGAAACCCTCTTGAAAAACCGTCTTGTTAAGCTACTCTGGACTCCATGTCTCTTCCAAGGGGCATTAAAACCGTCTTGTTAAGCCACTGCGACCTCCACCACTTTTCCAAGGGGCATTAAAACAGTCTTGTTAAGCTACTGCGACCTCCACCACTTATCCAAGGGGCATTGATATTGTTTTTTTATTCCAATGCGACCTCCACCATTCTTCCAAGGGGCATTAAAACCATCTTGTTCAGCTACTGCGACCTCCACCACTTTTCCAAGGGGCATTAAAACCGTCTTTTAAATCTACTGCGACCTTCACCACTTTTCCAAGGGGCATTAAAACCGTCTTGTTAAGCTACTGCGACCTCCACCACTTTTCCAAGGGGCATTGATATTGTCTTTTTATTCCACTGCGACCTCCACCATTCTTCCAAGGGGCATTAAAACCGTTTTGTTAAGCTACTGCGACCTCCATGTCTCTTCCAATGGGCATTAAAACCGTCTTGTTAAGCTAGTGCAACCTCCACGTGTCTTCCAAGGGGCATTAAAGCTGTCTTGTTAAGCTACTGCAACCTCCACGTCTTTTCCAAGGGGCATTAAAAGCGTCTTTTTAAGCTACTGCGAACTCCACGTCTCTTCCAAGGGGCATTAAAACCGTCTTGTTAAGCTACTGCGACCTCCACCACTTTTCCAAGGGGCATTTAAACCGTCTTGTTAAGCTACTGCGACCTCCACCACTTTTCCAAGGGGCATTAAAACCGTCTTGTTAAGCTACTGTGACCTTCACCACTTTTCCAAGGGGCATTGGTATTGTCTTTTTATTCCACTGCGACCTCCACCATTCTTCCAAGGGGCATTAAAACCGTCTTGTTAAGCTACTGCGACCTCCACCACTTTTCCAAGGGGCAATAAAACCGTCTTGTTAGGCTACTGCGACCTCCACCACTTTTCCAAAGGGCATTGATATTGTCTTTTTATTCCACTGTGACCTCCACCATTCTTCCAAGGGGCATTAAAACAGTCTTGTTAAGCTACTGCGACCTCCACTTCTCTTCCAAGGGGCATTAAAACCCTCTTGCTAAGCTACTGCGACCTCCACGTCTCTTCCAAAGGGCATTAAAACCGTCTTGCTAAGCTACTGTGACCTCCATCACTTTTCCAAGGGGCATTAAAACCGTCTTGTTAAGCTACTGCGACCTCCACAACTTTTGAAAGGGGCATTAAAACCGTCTTGTTAAGCTACTGCGACCTCCACCACTTTTCCAAGGGGCATTGATATTGTCTTTTAATTCCACTGCGACTTCCACCATTCTTCCAAGGGGCATTAAAACCATCTTGTTAAGCTACTGCGACCTCCACATCTCTTCCAAGGGACATTAAAACCATCTTTGTTAAGCTACTGCGAACTCCACGTCTCTTCCAAGGGGCATTAAAACCATCTTATTGAGCTACTGCAACCTCCACGTCTCTTCCAAGGGGCATTAAAACCGTCTTGTTAAGCTACTGCGACCTCCACGTCTCTTCCAAGGGGCATTAAAACTGTCTTGTTAAGCTACTGCGACCTCCACCACTTTTCCAAGGGGCATTAAGACCATCTTTTTAAGCTACTGCGACCTCCACCACTTTTCCAAGGGGCATTGATATTGTCTTTTTATTCCACTGCGACCTCCACCATTCTTCCAAGGGGCATTAAAACCGTCTTGTTAAGCTACTGCAACCTCCACGTCTCTTCCAAGGGGCATTAAAACCGTCTTGTTGAGCTACTGCGAACTCCACGTCTCTTCCAAGGGACATTAAAACCGTCTTGTTAAGCTACTGCGACCTCCACCACTTTTTCAAGGGGCATTAAAACCGTCTTGTTAAGCTACTGCGACCTCCACCACTTTTCCAAGGGGCATTAAAACCGTCTTGTTAAGCTACTGTGACCTTCACCACTTTTCCAAGGGGCATTGATATTGTCTTTTTATTCCATTGCGACCTCCACCATTCTTCCAAGGGGCATTAAAACCATCTTGTTAAGCTACTGCGACCTCCACGTCTCTTCCAAGGGGCAATAAAACCGTCTTGTTAGGCTACTGAGACCTCCACCACTTTTCCAAATGGCATTGATATTGTCTTTTTATTCCACTGTGACCTCCACCATTCTTCCAAGGGGCATTAAAACAGTCTTGTTAATCTACTGCGACCTCCACGTCTCTTCCAAGGGGAATTAAAACCCTCTTGCTAAGCTACTTCGACCTCCACGTCTCTTCCAAAGGGCATTAAAACCGTCTTGCTAAGCTGCTGCGACCTCCATCACTATTCCAAGGGGCATTAAAACCGTCTTGTTAAGCTACTGCGACCTCCACAACTTTTGCAAGGGGCATTAAAACCGTCTTGTTAAGCTACTGCGACCTCCACCACTTTTCCAAGGGGCATTGATATTGTCTTTTTATTCCACTGCGACTTCCACCATTCTTCCAAGGGGCATTAAAACCATCTTGTTAGGCTACTGCGACCTCCACATCTCTTCCAAGGGACATTAAAACCATCTTTGTTAAGCTACTGCGACCTCCACGTCTCTTCCAAGGGGCATTAAAACCATCTTATTGAGCTACTGCAACCTCCACGTCTCTTCCAAGGGGCATTAAAACCATCTTGTTAAGCTACTGCGACCTCCACGTCTCTTCCAAGGGGCATTAAAACTGTCTTGTTAAGCTACTGCGACCTCCACCACTTTTCCAAGGGGCATTAAGACCATCTTTTTAAGCTACTGCGACCTCCACCACTTTTCCAAGGGGCATTGATATTGTCTTTTTATTCCACTGCGACCTCCACCATTCTTCCAAGGGGCATTAAAACCGTCTTGTTAAGCTAGTGTAACCTCCACGTGTCTTCCAAGGGGCATTAAAACCGTCTTGCTAAGCTGCTGCGACCTCCATCACTTTTCCAAGGGGCATTAAAACCGTCTTCTTAAGCTACTGCGACCTCCACAACTTTTGCAAGGGGCATTAAAACCGTCTTGTTAAGCTACTGCGACCTCCACCACTTTTCCAAGCGGCATTGATATTGTCTTTTTATTCCACTGCGACTTCCACCATTCTTCCAAGGGGCATTAAAACCATCTTGTTAAGCTTTTGCGACCTCCACATCTCTTCCAAGGGACATTAAAACCATCTTTGTTAAGCTACTGCGACCTCCACGTCTCTTCCAAGGGGCATTAAAACCATCTTATTGAGCTACTGCGACCTCCACGTCTCTTCCAAGGGGCATTAAAACTGTCTTGTTAAGCTACTGCGACCTCCACCACTTTTCCAAGGGGCATTAAGACCATCTTTTTAAGCTACTGCGACCTCCACCAGTTTTCCAAGGGGCATTGATATTGTCTTTGTATTCCACTGCGACCTCCACCATTCTTCCAAGGGGCATTAAAACTGTCTTGTTAAGCTACTGCAACCTCCACGTCTCTTCCAAGGGGCATTAAAACCGTCTTGTTGAGCTACTGCGAACTCCACGTCTCTTCCAAGGGGCATTAAAACCGTCTTGTTAAGCTACTGCGACCTCCACCACTTTTCCAAGGGGCATTAAAACCGTCTTGTTAAGCTACTGCGACCTCCACCACTTTTCCAAGAGGCATTAAAACCGTCTTGTTAAGCTACTGTGACCTTCACCACTTTTCCAAGGGGCATTGATATTGTCTTTTTATTCCACTGCGACCTCCACCATTCTTCCAAGGGACATTAAAACCATCTTGTTAAGCTACTGCGACCTCCACGTCTCTTCCAAGGGGCATTAAAACCATCTTGTTAAGCTACTGCAACCTCCACAACTCTTCCAAGTGGCAGTAAAACCGTCTTGCTAAGCTACTGCGACCTCCACCACTTTTCCAAGGGGCATTAAAACCGTCTTGTTAAGCTACTGCGACCTCCACCACTTTCCCAAGGGGTATTGATATTGTCTTTTTATTCCACTGCGACCTCCACCATTCTTCCAAGGGGCATTAAAACCGTTTTGTTAAGCTACTGCGACCTCCACTTCTCTACCAAGGGGCATTAAAACCATCTTGTTAAGCTACTGCGACCTCCACCATTCTTCCAAGGGGCATTAAAACCGTCTTGTTAAACCACTCTGAACTCCACAGCTCTTCCAAGGGGCATTGAAATATTGTTTTTAATTACCTCTAACCCCCACGACTCTTCCAACGGGCATTGCATTTCCTGCTAATTTTATTCAGCTTTTGCTTTTTAATGCATAGGCGAACACTAAGGGAGACCCACTCCCCAAAAATAGGTAGAAGGTTTTTAGTATGCTGTAATCCACATTTGTTTCAAGGGGCATTGCAGTTCCTCATAATTTTTGGAAAGCCTTCCATTCGCTGCTTAGGCCAGCAGTGCACAGGAGACCCAGTTGCTATAAATGGAAAAAACGCTCTAATTAAGGCTCTCTGACCTCCATGTCACTTCCAAGGGGCATAGGAGTGCCTCGAAATTTTTGGTAGGCATTGCATTCACTGTATGCCCTATAACTGTGTAGCCGAACCGCTCCTTTTGGTACAGAAACATATTCTACAAGACATGTGTGGTTGACTGGCCTGATATTGATGTGAACGGTCCCTGTTCCTCCTGCTCTTTCTCCTTTGCCACCACCTCATCCATTATTCATCACCTGAAGCTTTGTTTTAACGGGAGTCATAGAACTGGGATAGTAGCAGGAAAACATCCAGCTATCCTCGGAGGAGGTAGGATATGCACCAAAACGCTGACCACCTCAGGCCTAGCTGCTACTACATACATGCGCTTGCATTCCAAGAAAATAAAACAGATGCTAACTTCTATAATCATCATCATGCTCCTCACCTTGGCACTCTCAACTCCCCTGATGGAGAAGCCAGGGCCCACCGGAGGAGTCTGGTTCTCTGGTGGGCTCGTCCAATGCTGCCCTAAAGCAGGCCAGGCTAAGAAAAGTGTGGGGGAAGTTGACAGAAGAAATAGGGGCGGCTGGGGACCGTTTATGGACACCCGGCCGCACCCAGGCGGCTGGGGACCGTGTGTGGACACCCGGCCGCGGGGCGGCTGGGGACCGTGCGTGGACACCCGGCCGCGGGGCGGCTGGGGACTGAGTATGGACACCCGGACACCCCCTGGCGGCTGGGGACCGAGCGTGGATACCCGGACGCCGGGCGACTGGGGACTGAGTATGGTTACCAGGCTGCCGATGCAGCCATGACATGGCGGCCGGCATCTGCCTCCACATGCCTAAAAGGCCCAATTTCAAGTGCAAGCAAGCTAGCAGTATGGTATTGCAGCCTGGGGGTGGGTGGGTGGCAGGTTGCACACTTACGCTTGCATTCCAAGAAAACAAAGCAGATGCTAACTTCTATCATCATCATCATGCTCCTCACCTTAGCACTCTCAACTCCCCTGATGGAGAAGCCAGGGCCCACCGGAGGAGTCTGGTTCTCTGGTGGGCTCGTCCAATGCTGCTCTAAAGCAGGCCAGGCTAAGAAAAGTGTGGGGGAAGTTGATAGGAGAAATAGGGGCGGCTGGGGACTGTTTATGGACACCCGGCCGCCCCCTGGCGGCTGGGAACCGAGCGCGGACACTCAACCGCTGGGCGGCTGGGGACTGAATATGGATACCTCGCTGCCGAAGCAGCCATGAGATAGTGGCCAGCTTCGGCCTCCTCCAAACTAAAAGGCCACATTTCAAGTGCAAGCTAGCAGTATGGTATTGCAGCTTGGGGGTGGGTGCGTGGCAGGCTGCATACTTGCGCTTACATTGCAAGGAATGGGGAAGGTACAATTGAACACTGCCCTGGGACAAGGACTTGCACGGGGATAGTTGCAAGTCTGCATCTTCTGATGCGGCAAGGATCACTTCTGATGGGCACACTTTTAGGCAGTGACCTGGGAGTCAGAGATGCTTCCAGGGGTCTTCCCCATGCTGTTCCCATTTCTTTTCAGCACTGTATGCATGTGTCACACAGCACATGGCCAGATAAGATTGTAAAATGTTAAAATGACATTTCCCGGTGAATGCATTTGTCATGGTTGAAAGCAATATAAAACTGCAAAAGCGCATAAAAAATGCTACTTGTGAACATAGCCCAAGGTGTGGAGGAGTTAGTTGTTTTTGGTTATTTATTTTACCTTATACACAAGTCTTTACCCTGGAAAGTAAGTTCCTTAACATATTTCACAGGAAAACCTTTTCAGTTTCATTTTTGAACGTTTTATTGTGAGCCCGTAAAAGTGGCTTAATACCTCTGACCACGTTGTTGACAGCAGTGACCTGGGGGTCAGAAATGCTTCCTGGGGCGATTCCCATGCTGACTCCATGTCTTTTGAGCACTGTCACTATCGTTTTGGGCACTTTTTAGGCTTTCTACAGACTGCCGGGGGTGCCGCCGCAAAAATGCTCTGGTCTCCCATAGACTAACATTGGGCTCGTTGCTCGGGTCGAGCACCCGAGTATCACAGCGAGCTCGGCCCGAGCTTCGAGCACCCGATCATTTTAGTGCTCGCTCAACACTAGTACTGACGCTTCATTCTTAAGGTGATAAAAGGTCTCCATTTTGCCGATCAGTGCAAGTCCCATAGATCGGACCACAACCGATCAACAAGAGAAATACCTTTTTGGTGGATAAGTGATAGCTTGTTTTCACCAGACATACCCTTGTTATGGAAATTCCCCACATTTGTGGTACTTGACTGCCAAAAAAAGTCACATTGCTTCTTTGCCACCCTTATGTTAGAGCTGGATGGTGACTTTGGCCAAGACACTGGTCACGCAGCCAAAGATCGCTTGGGGCAGCTGGATACAAAGACTGTGACAAATCCCCCAAAAAATCCAACTGGTTCCAACTTTTAGCGTCTTGCATGGTATGGAACCTTAGGGGGCGCAATGTGACCCCACTTATCTGCATTACGTCTTTCTATAATAGCGGCACATAGAGATCTTTGGCCGTATGACCTGTGTTTCGGCCAAAGAGGGCGTCTAGCCGCCGCCTTAAAAGAACATCATGCCAGCATGTATGGTAATGATAAAGTTTCCACATGACAACCGCGTATTACTCACAAAGCTCGGCAGTGAACTTCTCGATAATAAGCGGTAAAGCTTTGAAACCCAAATGTAGAAAAACATCTGTCTGGTATTTCTCCTGACTTAACATCACAAACTTTTTTTTTGCTTTTTACTCACTGCCCACACAAACCGCCTTGCAAAAGATATGGCTAAGGCAGAGTTATTATTGGATTTGCCTGGTAAGACGTGCGCAGATTTATAATCATGACTTATATTTACATTTTTCTATAATGCACTCAACAGGAGTATGTCCTAATGGGTATATATTTACGGCGCCGCGGCCACCTCTGACTTCCACTTCTTTGTCGCTTTTCTAATCAACAGTTCTATTGTTCACATTGGAAATAGACATTTTTATTTTTAGAAGTGATTTTCTTCTGGGTCTTGGAGTCCTTCTCTCTGGAGAATATCAAACTGGGATTTTATATGCGAGAAACTGAGGACTCGAGACACAAGATGTTAAATATGCGCTTGTTGTATCAATCCGAGGACAAAAACTGCAAAAAGAGCCAATCTGTCAAAAATGACAAGTGAGACTATAAATAGGTGACACTGTGTTCACAGTTTATAAACACTGTAATTGTTATCATGGGGGTGTTTTTAGGTTTTCTGCACATTTTAGTGATGGGTAATTTGAAGTTCCCCGTTCGCCCACGCAGAATCTAGTCTAGGAAGTCACAAAGACTCAAGACCATCCATTATCATCGATGACTTCATATTTGAGCCACCAAGTGGGTGACATCATAGACAATCTCTTCCACCGCATTGAAGGAGGTTCTCCATCTACAACAGCATGCAGGTTCTAGTTTCAGGTTGGATGGGGGTCCCAGAAGTCAGGCCACCTCCCATTATAAAGGAAGGACTAGAAGATTTTCCAGGACTTTCACATTAATGGTCTACTCTTAGAATAGGTCATCTTTATGAAATCGGTATTGGTGGGTCTGATACTCGGTGGCCTCACCGCTTTTTGCAGAACCCCTGGAGACATAGTAAACTTCCCGTACACATGCACCCTCGGTTTGGCCACAGCAGTGGGGAAGCGGCTTATTTCTCATGTGAATAAAAGGATCAGGCAATTCAATTTTAAGTGTCTAGTTCTTCTTTCCCCTGAAATAATCTGTCAGGGACAAGTTGGGTGGTCTCCATACACATAGCATGGTCCAACAGTCTCACCTCCACTTTCACTACAAAGCAGAAGGAACCAGTGGCGTAAAAGAGTAAAAGACAAACTGGGTCCCCCATTAAGGTGCCATAATTTTCCCCATAGGAAAGAAGGATCTGGTTTTTCTTTCTCCTCTCTATTCCACTTCCATGATTTTTGGGCATAATCCCTAGCACCTTGATTAAAAGGGTTATCCAAGGCTAGAATGATTACTGACTGCTCCTGCTTGTGATTTAGCTGCTCCACGACAACAAAACAGCTCTTTTTCTTCTGGGCTGCTCTGTTGAAGGGGTGTGACTGCTGACATCATGCTGATTGGCCATTGGCTCCCTGCAGTTAGGCAGTGGGGAGCCGGCTGTCAATCAGAATGACGTCGGCAGTCATACCCTGTCAACAGAGCGGAGTGGAAGAGAAGCCACCGTTCTGTCAATGTGATGTCAGCGGAAGCCATTGAATCGCCGGCAGGAGCAGACTCTGACCACTTTGTGCCAACAGAGATTGGCGCTGGGGACAACAGGCAGGTAGTTGGCAACTAGTAAAAAAAAATTAAAGGGGTTTTCCCACGAACAAAAGTTCATTTTAATCAACAAATCTTGGAATAATAATAAGTTCCACAATTGGATGTGTTTAAATAGAATGTTCCTGTGCTGAGATAATCTTATAAATGTCCCCTGCTGTGTACTGTTTAATGGCTGTGTCTGACCGTGCAGGAACATGGTCTGATCATACCACATCTCCTGGGCAGGGGAGGAAGCAAAAAAAGGGTATACAGACATTACAGCAGGAGATCACATGAGAGTATACAGACATTACAGCAGGGGATCACATGAGAGTATACAGACATTACAGCAGGGGATCACATGAGAGTATACAGACATTACAGCAGGGGATCACATGAGAGTATACAGACATTACAGCACGGGATCGCATGAGAGTATACAGACATTACAGCAGGGGATCACATGAGAGTTTACAGACATTACAGCAGGGGATCACATGAGAGTATACAGACATTACAGCACGGGATCGCATGAGAGTATACAGACATTACAGCAGGGGATCACATGAGAGTTTACAGACATTACAGCAGGGGATCACATGAGAGTATACAGACATTACAGCACGGGATCGCATGAGAGTATACAGACATTACAGCAGGGGATCACATGAGAGTTTACAGACATTACAGCAGGGGATCACATGAGAGTATACAGACATTACAGCAGAGGATCACAGATGATTCTTTTTGTGAGGGTAAACATTTTCCTGCCTGTTTTTAAACAATGTTTTATTTCAATGAAAGAATCATCTGTGATCCCCTGCTGTAATGTCTGTATACTCTCATGTGATGCCCTGCTGTAATGTCTGTATACTCTCATGTGATCCCCTGCTGTAATGTCTGTATACTCTCATGTGATCCCCTGCTGTAATGTCTGTATACTCTCATGTGATCCTCTGCTGTAATGTCTGTATACTCTCATGTGATCCCCTGCTGTAATGTCTGTAAACTCTCATGTGATCCCCTGCTGTAATGTCTGTATACTCTCATGTGATCCCCTGCTGTAATGTCTGTATACTCTCATGCGATCCCGTGCTGTAATGTCTGTATACTCTCATGTGATCCCCTGCTGTAATGTCTGTAAACTCTCATGTGATCCCCTGCTGTAATGTCTGTATACTCTCATGCGATCCCGTGCTGTAATGTCTGTATACTCTCATGTGATCCCCTGCTGTAATGTCTGTATACTCTCATGTGATCCCGTGTTGTAATGTCTGTATACTCTCATGTGATCCCCTGTTGTAATGTCTGTATACTCTCATGTGATCCCCTGCTGTAATGTCTGTATACTCTCATGTGATCCCCTGCTGTAATGTCTGTAAACTCTCATGTGATCCCCTGCTGTAATGTCTGTATACTCTCATGCGATCCCGTGCTGTAATGTCTGTATACTCTCATGTGATCCCCTGCTGTAATGTCTGTATACTCTCATGCGATCCCGTGCTGTAATGTCTGTATACTCTCATGTGATCTCCTGCTGTAATGTCTGTATACTCTCATGTGATCCCCTGCTGTAATGTCTGTATACTCTCATGTGATCCCGTGCTGTAATGTCTGTATACTCTCATGCGATCCCGTGCTGTAATGTCTGTATACTCTCATGTGATCCCCTGCTGTAATGTCTGTAAACTCTCATGTGATCCCCTGCTGTAATGTCTGTATACTCTCATGTGATCCCCTGCTGTAATGTCTGTATACTCTCATGTGATCCCGTGCTGTAATGTCTGTATACTCTCATGCGATCCCGTGCTGTAATGTCTGTATACTCTCATGTGATCCCCTGCTGTAATGTCTGTAAACTCTCATGTGATCCCCTGCTGTAATGTCTGTATACTCTCATGTGATCCCCTCCTGTAATGTCTGTATACTCTCATGTGATCCCCTGCTGTAATGTCTGTATACTCTCATGTGATCCCCTGCTGTAATGTCTGTATACTCTCATGTGATCCCCTGCTGTAATGTCTGTATACTCTCATGTGATCCCCTGCTGTAATGTCTGTATACTCTCATGTGATCCCCTGCTGTAATGTCTGTATACTCTCATGTGATCCCCTGCTGTAATGTCTGTATACTCTCATGTGATCCCCTGCTGTAATGTCTGTATACTCTCATGTGATCCCCTGCTGTAATGTCTGTATACTCTCATGCGATCCCGTGCTGTAATGTCTGTATACTCTCATGTGATCCCCTGCTGTAATGTCTGTATACTCTCATGTGATCCCCTGCTGTAATGTCTGTATACTCTCATGTGATCCCCTGCTGTAATGTCTGTATACTCTCATGTGATCCCCTGCTGTAATGTCTGTATACTCTCATGTGATCCCCTGCTGTAATGTCTGTATACTCTCATGTGATCCCCTGCTGTAATGTCTGTATACTCTCATGCGATCCCGTGCTGTAATGTCTGTATACTCTCATGCGATCCCCTGCTGTAATGTCTGTATACTCTCATGTGATCCCCTGCTGTAATGTCTGTATACTCTCATGTGATCCCCTGCTGTAATGTCTGTATACTCTCATGTGATCCCCTGCTGTAATGTCTGTATACTCTCATGTGATCCCCTGCTGTAATGTCTGTATACTCTCATGTGATCCCCTGCTGTAATGTCTGTATACTCTCATGTGATCCCCTGCTGTAATGTCTGTATACTCTCATGTGATCCCCTGCTGTAATGTCTGTATACTCTCATGTGATCCCGTGCTGTAATGTCTGTATACTCTTTTGCTTCCTCCCCTGCCCAGGAGATGTGGTATGATCAGACCATGTTCCATACTTGGTCATACACAGCCATTACACAGGGAAACATTTATAAGATTATCTCAGCACAGGAACATTATATTTAAATACATTCAATTGTGGAAATTATTAGCATTCCAAGATCTATTGATTAAAATGAACTTGTGTTTATGGGAAAATCCCTTTAACCCCTTAATAACATCTGACGTACTAATACGCGTCTGTGCCCTGGGACTTAAGAGCCAGACCCGTATTAGTACGTCATGGCGATCGCGCGCGCACACAGCCTGTGCGGGCGCGATCGCCGCCGGGTGTCAGATGATTGTCACAGCTGACACCCGGTACTATGTGCAGGGAGCGGTCACGCACCGCTCCCAGCACATTAACCCCCGCGATGCTGCGATCGAAGTCGATCGAAGTCGATCGCGGCATTGCGGGGGCAAGGGGAGGTGATCGCCGATACTCACCTCCTCTTCCGGCTTCCAGCGCAGTCTGCAAAGGCTTCCCGGGTGTTGCCATGACGACCTGATGTCGTCATGACAACATCCGGGTCACCAGAGAGCAGGAAGATTGCTTGGACATGCGCAGTGCATCTCCAAGCAATCTTCACACTGTGCACTTCTGACAGCCTTCATGGCATAGGGATGGTGCTCCATTCCTGTGCCATGCAGGCGATCAGAAAAAAAAAAGTGAAAGTCCCAGAGTGGGACAAAGTAATAAAGTGTATAAACTGTGTGAAAGTGGAAAAAAAAAAAAAAAAAAATGTGCAAAAATATTATAAAAAAATAAAAAAAATAATACACCAAAAATAAAAATATAATGTACCCATCAATAAATATTATTATAAAAAAAATTAAAAAAAAACAATAAAAGTACACATATTTGGTATCGCCGCGTCCGGAACAACCTGACCTATAAAACTGTCCCACTAGTTAACCCCTTCAGTGAACACGGTAAAAAAAAAAAAAAAAAAACCAAGCAAAAAACAATGCTTTATCACCATACCGCCAAACAAAAAGTGGAATAACACGCGATCAAAAAGACGCATATAAATAAAAATGATAATAAAGCGATACTAAAAAATATTTTTTTCTATAAAATAGCTTTTATTGTGTATAAGCGCCAAAACATAGAAAAATTATACAAATGTGGTACCGCTGTAAACGTACTGACCCGAAGAGTAAAGCTGCCTCATCAATTTTACCACACGCGGAACAGAATAAAAAAAAAAAAAAAAAAAACAATTCCTGAATTGTTGGTTTTTGTTTATTCTGCCTCCCAAAAATCGGAATAGAAAGTGATCAAAAAATGTCACGTGCCTGAAAATGGCACCAATAACAACGTCAAGTCATCCCGCAAAAAACGAGCCGTCACATGACTGTCTGCCAAAATTTGGAAAAATTATAGCTCTCAAAATATGGCGATGCAAAAACTAGATTTTACAAAAAATGCGTCTTTTAGTGTGTGACAGCTGTCAGTCATAAAAACCCCATATGATTCTGGCATTGCTGTAATCACACCGACCCGAAGAATAAAGTCGTCTAATCACTTATACCGCACAAGGAACGGCGTCAAAAATAAACTCTTGAGTTAGGATTGGGCTAGGGTTAGGGCTGGGTTTGGGGCTAGGGTTGTGCTGGGGCTAGGGTTGTGCTGGGGCTAGGGTTGTGCTGGGGCTAGGGTTGTGCTGGGGCTAGGGTTGTGCTAGGGTTAGGGCTGGGGTTGGGATTTTTTTCAAAAGTAAGAAAAAAAGATGACGATATGGCGACTAGTGTTGAGAGCAAGTGCTCGCTACTTGAGTTTGCATCGGGTGCTCTGGTATGCATTTAGTATCGTGGGTATTTGAGTGACATGCTCGAGTCTCTGCCCCATATGCTTCGCGGCCAAAAAACTTTACGGGGATTGCCTGCCATGCACGAGCGATCCCCGCATGTTTTTTTTTGGGTGTCTAATAACCGTGAAACATGCGGAGCAGGGACTCGAGCATGTCACTCGAGCACACGCTGTACATGGTGCATACCTGAGTACCCGATGCAAACTCAAGTAGCGAGCACTTGCGCTCAAGAATAATGAAAACTTATTCAATATGATGACCTAATGTAAACAAATAATGTGCCGTACCTCTGGGTTCAAAATGTTCACTATACACCTTAATAAAATCTTTGAGGGGTATAGTTTCCAAAATGGGGACACTTGTGGGGGAGCTCCACTGTTTAGGCACATCACGGGCTCTCCAAACGCGACATGGTGTCCGCTAACAAATTGAATGGAAAATCGGCTCAAATTGTTAGCGGACGCCATGTTGCGTTTGGAGAGCCCCTGTGTGTCCAAACATTGGAGCTCCCCCACAAGTGACCCCATTTTGGAAACTAGACCCCCCAAGGCACCTATCTAGATGCATAGTGAGCACTTAGAACCCCCAGGTGCTTCACAAATTGATTCGTAAAAATGAAAAAGTGAAAATAAAACACTTTTTCATTTTTATGAATCAATTTGTGAAGCACCTGGGGTTCCAAGTGCTCACTATGAATCTAGATAGGTGCCTTGGGGGGTCTAGTTTCCAAAATGGGGTCACTTGTGGGGGAGCTCCAATGTTTGGGCACACAGGGACTCTCTAAATGCAACATGGTATCCGCTAACAAATTGAATGGAAAATCGGCTCAAATTGTTAGCGGACACCACATTGCGTTTGGAGAGCCCCTCTGTGCCCAAACTTTGGAGCTCCCCCACAAGTGACCCCATTTTGGAAACTAGACCCCCCAAGGCACCTTTCTAGATGCATAGTGAGCACTTGGAACCCCCAGGTGCTTCACAAATTGATTCGTAAAAATGAAAAAGTGAAAAAAAAAACACTTTTTCATTTTTATGAATCAATTTGTGAAGCACCTGGGGTTCCAAGTGCTCACTATGAATCTAGATAGGTGCCTTGGGGGGTCTAGTTTCCAAAATGGGGTCACTTGTGGGGGAGCTCCAATGTTTGGGCACACAGGGACTCTCTAAATGCAACATGGTATCCGCTAACAAATTAAATGGAAAATCGGCTCAAATTGTTAGCGGACACCACATTGCGTTTGGAGAGCCCCTCTGTGCCCAAACTTTGGAGCTCCCCCACAAGTGACCCCATTTTGGAAACTAGACCCCCCAAGGCACCTTTCTAGATGCATAGTGAGCACTTGGAACCCCCAGGTGCTTCACAAATTGATTCGTAAAAATGAAAAAGTGAAAAAAAAAACACTTTTTCATTTTTATGAATCAATTTGTGAAGCACCTGGGGTTCCAAGTGCTCACTATGAATCTAGATAGGTGCCTTGGGGGGTCTAGTTTCCAAAATGGGGTCACTTGTGGGGGAGCTCCAATGTTTGGGCACACAGGGACTCTCCAAATGCAACATGATATCCGCTAACAAATTGTCGGCTCAAATTGTTAGCGGATATCATGTTGCATTTGGAGAGTCCCTGTGTGCCCAAACATTGGAGCTCCTCCACAAGTGACCCCATTTTGGAAACTAGACCCCCCAAGGCACCTATCTAGATGCATAGTGAGCACTTGGAACCCCTAGGTGCTTCACAAATTAATTCGTAAAAATGAAAAAGTGTTTTTTTTTTCACTTTTTCATTATTACGAATCAATTTGTGAAGCACCTGGGGGTTCCAAGTGCTCACTATGCATCTAGAAAGGTGCCTTGGGGGGTCTAGTTTCCAAAATGGGGTCACTTGTGGGGGAGCTCCAAAGTTTGGGCACAGAGGGGCTCTCCAAACGCAATGTGGCGTCCGCTAACAATTTGAGACGATTTTCCATTCAATTTGTTAGCGGATACCATGTTGCATTTAGAGAGTCCCTGTGTGCCCAAACATTGGAGCTCCCCCACAAGTGACCCCATTTTGGAAACTAGACCCCCCAAGGCACCTATCTAGATGCATAGTGAGCACTTGGAACCCCAGGTGCTTCACAAATTAATTCGTAAAAATGAAAAAGTGTTTTTTTTTTCACTTTTTCATTATTACGAATCAATTTGTGAAGCACCTGGGGGTTCCAAGTGCTCACTATGCATCTAGAAAGGTGCCTTGGGGGGTCTAGTTTCCAAAATGGGGTCACTTGTGGGGGAGCTCCAAAGTTTGGGCACAGAGGGGCTCTCCAAACGCAATGTGGCGTCCGCTAACAATTTGAGCCGATTTTCCATTCAATTTGTTAGCGGATACCATGTTGCATTTAGAGAGTCCCTGTGTGCCCAAACATTGGAGCTCCCCCACAAGTGACCCCATTTTGGAAACTAGACCCCCCAAGGCACCTATCTAGATGCATAGTGAGCACTTGGAACCCCTAGGTGCTTCACAAATTGATTCGTAAAAATGAAAAAGTGTTTTTTTTTTCACTTTTTCATTATTACGAATCAATTTGTGAAGCACCTGGGGGTTCCAAGTGCTCACTATGCATCTAGAAAGGTGCCTTGGGGGGTCTAGTTTCCAAAATGGGGTCACTTGTGGGGGAGCTCCAAAGTTTGGGCACAGAGAAGCTCTCCAAACGCAATGTGGTGTCCGCTAACAATTTGAGCCGATTTTCCATTCAATTTGTTAGCGGATACCATGTTGCATTTAGAGAGTCCCTGTGTGCCCAAACATTGGAGCTCTCCCACAAGTGACCCCATTTTGGAAACTAGACCCCCCAAGGCACCTATCTAGATGCATAGTGAGCAGTTAGAACCCCCAGGTGCTTCACAAATTGATTCATAAAAATGAAAAAGTGTTTTTTTTTTCACTTTTTCATTGTTACGAATCAATTTGTGAAGCACCTGGGGGTTCCAAGTGCTCACTATGCATCTAGATAGGTGCCTTGGGGGGTCTAGTTTCCAAAATGGGGTCACTTGTGGGGGAGCTCCAATGTTTGGGCACACAGCAGCTCTCCAAACGCAACATGGTGTCGCTAACAATTTGAGCCAATTTTGCGTTAAATTTGTTAGCGGACACCATGTTGCATTTAGAGAGCCGCTGTGTGCCCAAATATTGGAGCTCCCCCACAAGTGACCCCATTTTGGAAACTAGACCACCCAAGGCACCTATCTAGATGCATAGTGAGCACTTGGAACCCTCAGGTGCTTCACAAATTGATTCATACAAATGAAAAAGTGTTTTTTTTTTCACTTTTTCATTGAGACGAATCAATTTGTGAAGCACTTGGGGGTTCCAAGTGCTCACTATGCATCTAGATAGGTGCCTTGGGGGGTCTAGTTTCCAAAATGGGGTCACTTGTGGGGGAGCTCCAATGTTTGGGCACACAGGGACTCTCTAAATGCAACATGGTGTCCTCTAACAAATTCAACGGAAAATCGGCTCAAATTGTTAGCGACACCATGTTGCGTTTGGAGAGCCGCTGTGTACCCAAACATTGGAGCTCCCCCACAAGTGACCCCATTTTGGAAACTAGACCCCCCAAGGCACCTATCTAGATGCATTGTGAGCACTTGGAACACTCAGGTGCTTCACAAATTGATTCATAAAAATGAAAAAGTGTTTTTTTTTTTCACTTTTTCATTGTTACGAATCAATTTGTGAAGCACCTGGGGGTTCCAAGTGCTCACTATGCATCTAGAAAGGTGCCTTGGGGGGTCTAGTTTCCAAAATGGGGTCACTTGTGGGGGAGCTCCAAAGTTTGGGCACACATGGGCTCTCCAAACACAACATGGCGTCCGCTAATTATTCAAGCAAATTTTACAATCAAAAAGTCAAATAGCGCTCCTTCCCTTCCGAGCCCTGCCGTGCGCCCAAACAGTATTTTTTCCCCAAATATTGGGTATCTGCGTGCCCAGGGGAAATTGCACAACAAATTTTGGGGTCCATTTTTTCTTGTTACCCCTGTGAAAATAAAAAAAATTGGGTCTAAATTAACATTTTTGTGAAAAAAGTTAAATGTTCATTTTTTTCTTCCACATTCAAAAAATTCCTGTGAAGCACCTGAAGGGTTAATAAAGTTCTTGAATGTGGTTTTGAGCACCTTGAGGGGTGCAGTTTTTAGAATGGTGTCACTTTTGGGTATTTTCTGTCATAAAGACCTCTCAAAGTGACTTCAAATGTGATGTGGTCCCTAAAAAAATGGTTTTGTAAATTTTGTTGGAAAAATGAGAAATCGCTGGTCAACTTTTAACCCTTATAGCTCCCTAACAAAAAAAAATTTTGGTTCCAAAATTGTGCTGATGTAAAGTAGACATGTGGGAAATGTTATTTATTAACTCTTTTGTGTGACATATCGCTCTGATTTCAGGGCTTAAAAATTCAAATTTTGAAAATTGCAAAATTTTCAAAATTTTCGCCAAATTTCCGTTTTTTTCACAAATAAACGCAAGTGATATCGAAGAAATTTTTCCACAATCATGAAGTACAATATGTCACGAAAAAACAATCTCAGAATCAGGGGGATCCGTTGAAGCGTTCGAGAGTAATTACCTCATAAAGTGACAGTGGTCAGAATTGTAAAAATTGGCCCGGTCATTAACGTGCAAACCACCCGCGGGGCTTAAGGGGTTAAATAGGCCCAGATAACCCCTTTAAAGGGGTAGCCCAGGATTATAAAAAAACATGTCTGCCTTCTTCCAGAATCAGCGCAACTTATGTCTACAGTTCATGTATGGTATTCCAACACTGCCCTATTCATTTCAATGGAGCTTAGCTGCAATACCACGCATAACCCGTCCACAGAGGTGGCGCTGTTTTTGAAAGGAAGCCGACATCTTTTTCAAATCCTGGACAACCCCTTTAAAAATATTCCATTTCTTCAGTGAATAAAATGTTACACATATTCTCATCACCTGGAAGAAAAATGTGGATGAAACTAACTTGGGCTGTGCCTGCTTGGTCAAAGGGGCTCCGTAACAGCTGTCGGATCTCCTTCTACGATGTTAATCTTTTTTTTTTTCTTCTTCATTTCCATGAATATTCCGCTCTACATTGTCAGTCACCATGCAAAAATAGACTTCAAGGGATTGTTCAGGATCTGAAAAATATGGCTGTTTTTTTTTCGCAAACAGCGCCACCTCTGACTATGGGTTGTGTCTGGTATTGAAACTGTGCCCTGTTGATGTGAATGGAGATAAGCCGCAATACCGCACACAACCCATGGTCAGGGGTGGCAGTGTTTTTGATTTTTCTGTTTCTGAACACCCCCCCATTAAGTTCATTTTAAGGACTTGAAGACCATAAAGTTATGTAAGAAGGTTATAAAGAATTAGAAAAAAAAATGTTTCCAAGAAGTATGTCTGATATTTGCAACCCAAATGTGGCTGCAGTTCCAAGAAAAAACTGAGGACAAGGGTGGCGCTGTTCCTAAAAGATGAAAATCAACGAAAAAAAAAGAAGAAAACAGCAGATTTTCCATTTTAGTTCATAAACCCCATTAGCGAATAAGACATATTTTGCATATTAAACATCCCGCTAAGAAGTTCACATGTATTAAATTTGATGCATTTTTTAAAAATGCCATAAAACGTAAGCACCGGAGGCTTTCCGAGACGCCGTTCTTTTTCTATCCTCGAGCACTTTGCTAATTAAAGGATAGTGAAATTGTTTATCAATGTTTCAGTTTAAAGTCAGCTTTGTTACAATTTTGTTTGACCAACTGTTGTTTTAATCTCCAGTTGATCCAAGAAATAAAAAAAAAAAAATCCATTAAGATTAATTTTGCTCTGAAATCTTGGAATCCGTACAAAAACCTTAATGGGCAATTTCTTGTGTATTCCTAATTAACAGATTGCATACACTAATGCAAACTCCCAGCGGGGTCTAAATGCTGTTGCCGGGGTATATAAATGAAATCCAGTTCAATTATTTAATCTGTACCTTCAGGAGATAAATAGTCTGAATGTTTATGGCTTAAAAAGATAAGTTTTTTAAGCCTTTCTGGATTTGACAAGTTACTAATAACAAAAACATAAACCACATCAAAGAGAAGAGGAAATCATAACAGAGCCTTCCCTATGTTATAGCGGGGCCAAGAAGATCATTCATCTATCATCACGTTATACTAAGAAACGAGCGTCCGGAGCTTCTGTTCACAAGAAGGAATATCACAGACATCACAAATCCCCTGATGGAGCTTAGGGTACAGTATGGCGGCACGCGGCATCTCCGGAGAGCTGGGCGAGTCTGGTGCTGCTGACGGCCCATTCCCACGTCCCATGACTTAGTGTGATACAATATACTAATCACCAAACTATACATGTGTGACGCCCGGGTGGAGGAGAGAGCGATGGATGATAATAATACGTCCAAGTCGGTTGGACTAGGGGACGCCTCTCCTTCTCCTCCCCCGCTCGCTAGCCCACCCTGAGAGTTGGGGTACTCAGAAGCCGGGCCACTGTGCAGGGTGGATGTAGTCGCGGCCTAGGCCCGGTCCGTGCCCAGGGTTGTCACATTAAAAAGTTAAGGGCTAGGAGGGACGGTGACAGTGATTCGAATGGTGTGGAAGACTACGCCACCTGTGGTTTCTGGTGATCCTCCACCAGCGCTGCGTTCAGTCCTCTGAGTCGGGATGTAGTGGCAGCAGCAGATGGTACTACTCCCCACAGGCGGAGCAGGGCCTCAGGGCAGAGGGAACAGGAGGATGGGAATTGTAGTGGGAGATGTGGTGCGGTGTAGTGCGGTGCCGCGTTGCAATAAGAAACCGGAGGCCATAGGGGTAGTCTTCCAAGCTTTACTCACGGTAGAATGCACAGCTGCAAGGCTTCTCCCTGCTCCTCATGGCGCGCTGCAGCCACCAGGACCGAGGGTCCAACCACCTCCGAATAGTTCAGGTGCTTTGGTCAGGACCCCGCACCAGAGTGTTCCTAGACTTTCCCACTAGGTCCTCTCCTGTCCGTATGTGGTGCGTGTACTAAGGCCGGGTCTTCCTCTGGCTATACACAGAACAAGGGTACGGGTGGCAACTCCGCGCCGTCTGTTACCCGGTGGGATCCACTGAGCTTCCGGGCTTCTCCGACTAGGACGTGAAGTGACAGAGTCAGATATCGGGGGCCGGTACCCCTTTCGCAGCAGGAATCCCTCTGACTAGGCCAGAATAGTGAGGACAGGTGGCGTAAGCCGCTCCGTCTGCATCCCCCTGGGATCCTTTTGCCTGCGGAGCTTTTCTCCTCGGCTCCCCTCCAGGCCTTCTTGGGTAGGGACCTTGACCAGGTAGAGACATCCGTTAACTCTAGCCCGCTCCGCGACTCAAGGTCAGAGTACGAGGACCGTGTCCCCATCAACTGCAGGTTCACACAGAAAGCCACCTACAGTGATGAAGATCACAATCAAAGACCATAAGCCCAAGATGGCTGTTTACTAAATATGAATTTTGTTGTGTAACCTAAATGTGCGTCCTCCACCCTCACCCACTACATGGTTCTCCCTATCTTTGGTTCCCCCATCTCCTCTTATCCCGGCTGGGGCAGCACCCTGGTGCATATAAGCCTCCCTCAGGTCGGAGAGGTGTAGTGTTGGATGCAGAGGTGGGGTCCTGACAGTTACACCATCCTTACCTCGAAGGAGAGATACCACACCTCATTTAAGAGATGCAGTACCCCTGTGGCGACCGAACCCTCAGGGGCGCCACACATGGACAATGCAGTGCCATACAGTGTCCAAATACCAGTGCCGTATATTGGTGAAATAACAGTTTATATCTGTACAGCTGGTATAACCAGGGCATCCTCTGTATATAATTATATAGGTACAGCTGGTATAACCTGGGCATCTCCTTTATAAAATTATATAGGTACAGATTGTATAACCTGGGCATCTCCTTTATAAAATTATATAGGTACAGCTGGTATAACCTGGGCATCTCCTGTATATAATCATATATGTACAGCTGGTATAACCCGGGGATCCTCTGTATATAATTATATAGGCACAGCTGGTATAACCTGGGCATCTCCTGTATATAATCATATATGTACAGCTGGTATAACCTGGGCATCCTCTGTATATAGTTATATAGGTACAGCTGGTATAACCTTTGCATCTCCTTTATAAAATTATATATGTACAGCTGGTATAACCTGGGCATCTCCTTTATAAAATTATATATGTACAGCTGGTATAACCTGGGCATCCTCTGTATATAATTATATATGTACAGCTGGTATAACCTGGGCATCTCCTTTATAAAATTATATATGTACAGCTGGTATAACCTGGGCATCTCCTGTATATAATTATATATGTACAGCTGGTATAACCTGGGCATCTCCTTTATAAAATTATATATGTACAGCTGGTATAACCTGGGCATCTTCTGTATATAATTATATATGTACAGCTGGTATAACCTGGGCATCTCCTGTATATAATTATATATGTACAGCTGGTATAACCTGGGCATCTCCTTTATAAAATTATATATGTACAGCTCGTATAACCTGGGCATCTCCTGTATATAATTATATATGTACAGCTGGTATAACCTGGGCATCTCCTTTATAAAATTATATAGGTACAGCTGGTATAACCTGGGCATCTCCTGTATATAATCATATATGTACAGCTGGTATAACACGGGGATCCTCTGTATATAATTATATAGGCACAGCTGGTATAACCTGGGCATCTCCTGTATATAATCATATATGTACAGCTGGTATAACCTGGGCATCCTCTGTATATAATTATATAGGTACAGCTGGTATAACCTTTGCATCTCCTTTATAAAATTATATATGTACAGCTGGTATAACCTGGGCATCTCCTTTATAAAATTATATATGTACAGCTGGTATAACCTGGGCATCCTCTGTATATAATTATATATGTACAGCTGGTATAACCTGGGCATCTCCTTTATAAAATTATATATGTACAGCTGGTATAACCTGGGCATCTCCTGTATATAATTATATATGTACAGCTGGTATAACCTGGGCATCTCCTGTATATAATTATATATGTACAGCTGGTATAACCTGGGCATCTCCTTTATAAAATTATATATGTACAGCTGGTATAACCTGGGCATCTCCTGTTTATAATTATATATGTACAGCTGGTATAACCTGGGCATCTCCTGTATATAATTATATATGTACAGCTGGTATAACCTGGGCATCTCCTTTATAAAATTATATATGTACAGCTGGTATAACCTGGGCATCTCCTTTATAAAATTATATATGTACAGCTGGTATAGCCAGGGCATCTTCTGTAAATAATTATATATGTACAGCTGGTATAACCTGGGCATCTCCTTTATAAAATGATATACAGTGGTGGCCAAAAGTATTGGCACCCCTGCAATTCTGTCAGATAATACTCAGTTTCTTCCTGAAAATGATTGCAATCACAAATTCTTTGGTATTATTATCTTCATTTAATTTGTCTTCAATGAGAAAAAACACAAAAAGAATTGTCCTAAAGCCAAATTGGATACAATTCCATACCAAACCTAAAAAAAGGGGGTGGACAAAAGTATTGGCACTGTTTGAAAAATCATGTGATGCTTCTCTAATTGGTGTAATTAACAGCACCTGTACCTTACCTGTGGCACCTAACAGGTGTTGGCAATAACTAAATCACACTTGCAGCCAGTTAACATGGATTAAAGTTGACTCAACCTCTGTCCTGTGTCCTTGTGTGTACCACATTGAGCATGGAGAAAAGAAAGAAGACCAAAGAACTGTCTGAGGACTTGAGAAACCAAATTGTGAGAAAGCATGAGCAATCTCAAGGCTACAAGTCCATCTCCAAAGACCTGAATGTTCCTGTGTCTTCCGTGCGCAGTGTCATCAAGAAGTGTAAAGCCCATGGCACTGTGGCTAACCTCCCTAGATGTGGACGGAAAAGAAAAATTGACGAGAGATTTCAACGCAAGATTGTGCGGATGGTGGATAAAGAACCTCGACTAACATCCAAACAAGTTCAAGCTGCCCTTGAGGGTACAACCGTGTCAACCCGTACTATCCGTTGGCGTCTGAATGAAAAGGGACTGTATGGTAGGATACCCAGGAAGACCCCACTTCTTACCCCGAGACATAAAAAAGCCAGGCTGGAGTTTGCCAAAACTTACCTGAGAAAGCCTAAAACTTTTTGGAAGAATGTTCTCTGGTATAACCTGGGCATCTCCTACATATAATTATATATGTTCAGTTGATATAACCCGGGCATCTCCTGTATATAATTATATATGTACAGCTGGTATAACCTGGGCATCTCCTATATATAATAAAATATGTACAGCAGGTATAGATTTATACATCTTCTTGAACCATGCTGGCATAACCTGGGCATATTTTTGTATATATTGATATCTGAATTGCTCTAGGTCTTCACACATATGCTGTTATATAAACAGACTGCTATAACTTGGGCTTTTTTACAGCTGTATCCTAATGAATATTAGTAAGCTTTCAGCAGATATCCCAATTAACATGTATAAATAGTAGTAAATGAGACTATTAACCCGTCTAGGGCCCCAATTTTGTCTGTTTTTGACCAGAATCTATGACCCTTCTTTTCCCCCTATAAAGAAGCGTAATCTGTAGTAGTATAAAACACCAGCGAAATGAGTAATTAATGACTCACACACAAAATAACGAGCTGCGGCGCTTAGCACCTCCAAAATTAACAACATGACAACTTATCAGTTGTTTGTCACATTGACTCTAGTTGCCAAATCCTCTTTTTTTTTCCTTTCATTTTATATGAAACCTTCAGACCTTCCAGGGGAAGATAATTATATGTTTTCTTACTAAAATGTAGCCACACTTCTGCAGGAAATGTTAAACAGAAAAAACATGTAGCAGACGGAGGAGATAGTTATTTACCGTTTATTTAAGAACAAGGCTCTGTATGATAGTCGGTATAACAGATGTGGTGATGTACAGTAATTGCAGAGACATGGACGGGTGCCAAGAATGTAAAAATAATGGTACTTAAAATAATAAAACTATTATTAGTAGTATCTGTAATATTTGTACTTTGTAGAATAACTCCTTAGGAAAAGTTCTCTTTGAATAATCCCGTTTTGTGCCTGTCATTTCCATCTGTATTATGGTGAGTCTGCTGCGTTTTTCACTAGTTTTCCACTCTGCAAGTTCTAACTTTCAGTTGTCTCTCAGCTAGTGGGAGGAGATTAGCTGCTAGATTGTCTCCCATACACAGCACACACATACAGTACATGAGGGATTTCTGCACTCCTATCTCTATATTAGCTGCTATGTTGCCTCTCATACACAGCACATATAGACACTATGGGATTCTGCTTGCCTATCTCTATTTGGGTGTCAAGGGGGGCACTGCAACAGAGTGGTCTCCTCTATTTCTGGGGTCAGAATATCGCAGTGTTTGGCTACATGCACATCTTCACTGGTTGGATCTACTTTGCCTAACAGTTAGCTGTGCTGATTTCCCTTGCTCTGGTGCTGCAAGGGTTAAGCAGTTCTGTTTCTCTCCTAAAGCTTAAGTTATCTCAGCTGTTCTGATTTCTCCACTCCCCTCTGATATAAATGCTCACCCCTTAGCTTGGGTAGTTGCCAGTGATAGCTTGCTATATCTTGGTTTCGGTCTGGATCTGTGAGCTGTGGAAAGAGAAGTCATCTCTGAAGATTTTCTAATCTTTATCTCCCTTTTGGTTTGCCTCACCCTTCCCTTTTACCTTTATGTAGTCTGGGTGCGCATTGAATGATTGTTGTTTCTTTTGGCCTTGTCCATTTCCCCTTTGTATCTTTATCTGAGAGCAGTACTAGTGTAGCTACTTCCCCACGCACACTAGAATAGGCGGTGCCTAAGGAAAGACAGAGAAAGGAACGTGTGCACCGCACAGGGTGAAAGAACCTGTCTAGGGATGTCAGGGAGCTCAGGGCTGCACAGGGCAAGTTTCAGGAGTTGCCCTCCCATCTCTTTCCTTAGTGGCAGTGCTTCTCTTCCCATCCGTCTCGCCATGCGCCGTCTGACTCCTTGGTGGAGCATGATATTAGCACATCTTGAGTAACAGAATCAGCATAGAGGAAATTATATTGCCGTACTGAGCAGTGTAGATGTGAATCCAGGAGTGAGATAAAGAGCTTACTATAAAACAGCAACACCAGCTACGTCTCTCTGCTCATCCCTCTTCTCCAGATTCCAATAGGTAGCTGTAATCTGATTTCTCTGCTTTGATCCAGAAGGAATTCACGCATTGTGAACATTGTTTTGCTCAGTTTTGTCACTAAACCTAAAGGATTTCCTGATGCCAGAAAAGTGATTGAGTACCCTGAAGGTTCATGCACACATTGCTTATTTGTGACTTGCAGATTTATATCTGCAGCATGTCAATTCTATCAGCATTTTTGCTGCAGGTTTCACCCCAAAATAGGTTTTTTTAGAGCACATGATGAATTCATGAAATTATACTGCAATAATGAGCAGTGTAGCTGTGAATGCAGAAGTGAGATAAAACACTATAAAACAGCAACACCAACTATGTTTCTCTGCTCATCCCTCTTCTGCAAATTACAATAGGTAGCTGTAATCTGATCTCAATGTTTTGATCCAGATGGAATATATCAGGTATTTTTTTAGAGCACACGATGAATTCATAAAATTATACTGCAGTACTGAGCAGTGTAGCTGTGAATCCAGAAGTGCAATAAAACACTTACTATAAAACAGCAACACCAACTACGTCTCTCTGCTCATCCCTCTTCTCTAGATTCCAATAGGTAGCTGTAATCTGATTTCTCTGCTTTGATCCAGAAGAAATATATCATTTTTTTAGAGCACACGATGAATTCATAAAATTATACTGCAGTACTGAGCAGTGTAGCTGTGAATCCAGAAGTGAGATAAAACACTTACTATAAAACAGCAACACCAACTACGTCTCTCTGCTCATCCCTCTTCTCTAGATTCCAATAGGTAGCTGTAATCTGATTTCTCTGCTTTGATCCAGAAGGAATGTATCATTTTTTTATAGCACAGGATGAATTCATTAAATTATACTGCAGTACTGGGCAGTGTATCTGTGAACCCAGGAGTAATATAAAACACTTACTATGAAACAGCAACACCAACTATGTCTCTCTGCTCATCCCTCTTCCGCAGACTACAGTAGGCAGCTATAATCTGATCTCAATGTTTTGATCCAGATGGAATATATTAGGGGTTTTTTTAGAGCACAAGATGAATTCATGAAATTATACTGCAGTACTGAGCAGTGTAGCTCTGAATCCAGAAGTAAGATAAAAAACTTATTATTAAACAGCAACACCAGTCTCTGCTCATCCCTCTTCTGCAGACTACAGTAGGCAGCTATAATCTGATCTCTCTGTTTTAATCCAAATAGAATATATCAGTTTTTTTTAGAGCACAAGATGAATTCAAGAGGCAGGTGAAATGGCTCATAAGTGGAGAAAGAAGAGAAAGAAGCATATTTCTCTGATAAAAAAAAACTTTTGTTTTTGCTTGCACTATTAATGTATGTAAGCATATGATGCAGATTGCTGTAGGTGGATTGTACTGTACTTTTGTTGACTGATATACATCCATCCTGTATTGCGGCATGCCTTGTCCGTGACTGGAACCCATACAATCAGAAAAAATGGATTTATAGTGTCACTTCGGTCAATGCTATTGACCTTTAATATCTATCCAGATGTGCATCCATATGTGTGGCTTTGATATCCTACTGTATGGGGTACTGTGGCCGGGGGGCTCCTTCGGGCACCGGAGCCCAAGTGCTACCTATATAGCTATGCTTCTCTGCTTACCTTAATAAATCCCATAAATAGTTTCTTTAAATATCAGCTCAGTGTAATGGAGTAATTTAATTTCCAGTGTTATTTTTAGTCTGTTTTCTCTTGATCTTCTCTTATAGCCAGATCTACTGTCTCTGACAGATCTTACCGAACAGCTTGCTTTCAAGACATGAGTCTGGCGACTTTCCATAACCTTTCTCCTTCAGACCCAGGATGAGCGTCACTGAAACTACAGTAATCCAAAGGAAAATATAGATCATTGCATAGGAACTATATTAAGACGTAACTGTAAGACGCATAATAATAGCAGCAGCGATTCAGATCATGGCAAGAAACAATGGGAGAAGTGAAAAAAATATAGGAATTTACGTTATAACTTACAGCATGAATATTCTCCGCAAACTAGAAACATTTTGACACATTATTTAAAGGGATAATTCCCTTATTAAAATGGTCATTGTCATTTCAACAAACTTTGCATAAATCAGTGGCAAAAGTGAATATAAGAGGCTTTGTAATATATTTAATCAATGAAATATGCTCCTTTCTCCACTTATGAGCCGCTTATTTTCCTCCCTCCTCCTCCTGAACTCAACATTCACGCAAACAAAAAGAAAAAAACTGTTTAACTTCAGCTTGGTCAAAACAAGACACAGTGTCAACTCACTGAGGTGTCAGATTACAGCAACCTAATTAAATCTATAGGGAGGGGAGCAGAGAAAGACGCGCACATACACACACACATGCACATACGCACATGCTGTAGCTATCTGGCTTTCTAAGAGAGGACCAGATAGAGGCAGAGAGATATTGAAGGTGCTGCTGTTTTCTAGTAAGTGTTTTATTTCATCGCATCACAGCTACACTGCTCACTACTGTAGTTTAAAGTCCTCTATTTTGAGATTGCTCTACATAAAGGCAGGCGATCAGGAATCCCTCATATCTGTGAATGCTGTATATGGGAGACATCATAGAAGCTAGTCTTCTCCCACTAGCTCGGAGAGAACTGAAAATGAGAAATAGAGATGAGTGAATTTATTTTCAAAACCCTAGTTCACCGGCCACGTCAGCCTTGCTCTTCTGATTTCTAGGCCAGGCACAGGGTCACATAGACATGACATTGCGCCTCGTTTACCTACGCTGGTAAGTTGGGGTTCACAGGGCTCCTCTACAGAAGGACCCGACAGATCAATTCACTCATCCCTACAAATAGAGTTTGAAGGGGGAATAACTGGGGCAAAATGCAAAATATTATTTAGATAATGGCTAGAAATGTTGCCCCCCATTCACACACACACACACACACCACAACTTATTCTTAAAGGTCATCTGAAACGACAGCTACACTTTAAGCATTTGCAAATTGATGAAAACTGTTAAAAAATGACCCATATTTTTCAGATTTTTCACTGATTTTAGGGTATTATATTGTGCAAGCAAATACTGGTTTGGAAACTTTATTATTTTTGCAGTAGTAGTAGTAGATTTAGTAGAAGGAGTAGTAATTATACTAGCTGACATAGCGGTAGAAGTAGTAGTAGAAATATTAATAAAAATAGAAGTAGTAATAGTAGCAGTAATAGTAATAAAAATTGTAGTAGTAATATTACCAATGATTGTAGTAGTAATTGTAGTAATGGTAGGAGTAATAGTAATAGTGGTAGTAGTAGTAATATTAGTAGAAGTAGTAGGGGTAATAATAGTAGTAGTAGTAGTAGTAGTAGTAGTTGCATTAGTAATATTAGTAATGATTGTAGTAGCAATAATAGTAGTAGTAAAAGTTTTATTAGTAATATTAGTAATGATTGTAATAGTAATAATAGTAATGTTAGGAGCAATAGGAATAGTGGTAGTAGTAGTAGTGGAAATAATAGTAGTAATATAAGTTATATTAGTAATGATTGTAGTAGTAATAGTAGCAGCAGTAATAATAATAATGGTAGAGGTAGTAATAGTAATAGCAGAAGTAATAGTAATAGTGGTAATAGTAGTAGTAGTGATATTATTAGTAATAGTAGTAGAGGTAATAACAGTAATAATAATAGTAGTAGTAGTAGTAGTAGTAGTAGTTGCATTAGTAATATTAGTAATGATTGTAGTAGCAATAACAGTAGTAGTAAAAGTTTTATTAGTAATATTAGTAATGATTGTAATAGTAATAATAGTAATGTTAGGAGCAATAGGAATAGTGGTAGTAGTAGTAGTGGAAATAATAGTAGTAATATAAGTTATATTAGTAATGATTGTAGTAGTAATAGTAGCAGCAGTAATAATAATAATGGTAGAGGTAGTAATAGTAATAGCAGAAGTAATAGTAATAGTGGTAATAGTAGTAGTAGTGATATTATTAGTAATAGTAGTAGAGGTAATAACAGTAATAATAATAGTAGTAGTAGTAGAAGTAGTAGTGGTAATAATAATAGTAATAATAGTAATAATAGTAATAATAGTAGTAGTAGAAGTAGTAGTACAAATAGTAATAAAAATAGAAGTAGTAATAATTACAGTGGTAATAGTATTAGTAGTAATAATAATAGTAGGAGAAGTAGAAGTAATAGTAGTAATATTGGTAAAAGTAAGGGTAGTAATAGCAGTAATGATAGAAGTAGTAGTAGAAGTAGTAATAATATCAGTAACAGTAGTAGTAGAAGTAGTAGTAACATTAGTAGTACTAGCAGTAGTAATAATGATAGTAAAAGCAGAAGTAGTAGTAATAATAGTAGTAGAAATAATAGTAATAACAGTAGTGACAGTGGTAGGAGTAGAAGTAGTAGTGATAATAGTAATAATGATAGACTAGTAGTAGTAATAGTAGAAGTAGTAGTGGTAATGGTATTAGTAATAGTAGTCGTATAGTGTCCCTCTTTTTACAGCCTTGACCCAATTACTTTAATAAGTTGAGCTGCAGTACCACATGTAGCTCACAGACAGGTGGGGCGCTATTTCTAAAAAAAAAAAATATCCATGTTTTAAAAAAGATCAGTCTCAACCCTTTAAGCCCTTCATGAAACACCGACTTGGCCTTGCTGTAGATCACATGCATCTCCGTGATCTCTGTTATATACTCACTATTTGATTTTGAAGTCATTTTGGAAAATGCTCGGGAGAAGCTTTTAAAAATGCATAAATGCATATTGGAGAAGCTATTTGTGTTGGCGACCTGCCTGGGGAGGATGGACCGTGGCCATAAGTCCATTTCATTTCCACACAGATGTGCATCTTAAAGGGGGGGATTTAGTTTAGAAAAGACCCAGATAGAGAATTGTGAGTAAGTAAAGAGGAAAGGGAGGGGGGGTCTCTCGATCTGGAGGACCCTTATATACTACCTAGCACATCCATGCATTTAAATATATAGCTAATTGATTTCAAGGGTAATGTGTAATGCTTCATTTCCCCCTGTGATGGCGCTGCGGAGGAACGAAACATTTGCTGCAAAATATTACTGCAATCCGCAGCGAATCAGTAGGGATCCAGCAAATAACAATCTTTGATCAGCTTAATTTTCTAAATTGTAAAAAAGTAGAGAATTCCTTTAATTTTTATTATCAACGTTAATATCTATGTCTTTTTATTAAAACCCTCACCTTATTGATAAGCTCTGCTGTACCTGTCAATCTGTTATGGGCTCATCTAGTGAGATGAATAGTTTCTCTAAGCAGCCTGGACCAGAGGTGATGATGCAGTGGATTTGGACTTGCTGGATGGCAAGTGGAACAGTGAGGGCAAATAAAGCTGTATATGTAGGATAGTACATGGATAAGAGGATCACTAGGTGTAGTAGAGCCAATGTATGGACAGGACAAAGGAACAGCAGAAATGTGTAGGCAATCTGGTACCTTGTTGCAGAAGCGCAGTACTAAACAAGAACAGCAGTTTGTTATCAAGAAACTTGATTCAGTAGAGTTGAGGATATGGCAGCACCAGGAATAAAAGAAACAAGTTCATTATATGGTACCACAATTCAGCAGAGCTGAGGATGCAACAGCACGAAGAAGAGCAGAGACACATTTGTTATCAAGTTCCTTGATTCATCAAAGTTGAGGAAACTGCAGAACTAGGAATAGCAGAAATTTATTTGTTATCAGGTACTTTCATTCAGCAGAGATGAGGGTACAGCAGCATCAGGAATAGCAGACACAAATTAGTTATCAGGTACTTTGATTCAACAGAGTTGAGGATAAGGCAAGTACCAGGAATAGCAGAAATGAATTCGTTATCCGATACCTTGATTCAGCAGAGATGAGGATGTGACAGCATCAGGAATAGCAGAAAAAAATTGGTTACCAGGTAGCCCAATTCAGGATAATTGAGGCTGTGACAGCACCAGGAATAGCAGAGACAGTTTAGTTATCAGATATGTTGATTCCACAGATGGATGCTTGAGCATTGAGGATTCTTTAGCACCAGGAATAGAAGTAACAAGTTCGGTATAAGTTACCTCAATTCAGCAGAGTTGAGCACCAAAAATTCCAGAGACTAATTTATTATCAGGTATCTTGATTCATCAGAGTTGAGAATACGGCAGTAACAGAAATAGCAGAGATGAATTTGTAATCAGGTACGGCATGAGGGTACGGCAGCATCAGGAAAATCAGAGACAAATTTGTTGTCAGATACATTGATTCAGCAGATTCGAGGATGTGGCAGCGAAAAGCAGAACTGAGTTGGTAATAGTAGCTGGTTCCTGGATATCAGTCTGAAACAGATGAACAGTTAATCAGACATCTGGATGGAGCTGGTCCAAGTAGGAAGTGTGGATTGGCTCCAGGAAAGCAAGTAGTAGTAAAGTGGCCAACTACCTGAATACTCAGGCTGCCCTCCGCCACCTGAGCCGGCCTTAAAAGGTCTTGGATGATGACATCAGAGATACTTGCAGGGCAACCTATTTATCTGTATGACTACCTATCTAATTTAGCAACTTTTAGATTATCAAACAGGACAACGGTTACAAGGAAAAATATTGACCAGAAATGTAACTAATGTGGGACAACGGGACATGTACCCTGGGTTCTCAATGCCAGGAAGAACCCGCCATGACCGGGGTATGTAGGTACTTAGTGGTCTTGGCCAGCAAATCAAACTTTGCACCAGTTGAAAAATAAGCCACTGTGATATTGGCACTGGTGAGAAAGAGAAAATATATTTTATTATCTATTATCCTGTTTGGATTTTATGCTCATTTACCATTTCTATTACTGAATTAAATCTATTCTACATTAATTGTCAGATGATCAAACATTGTGAATTACGTAGTGAAAGATTAGAGGACTTTAATCATGTGGATGGTAACTAGTAAGTAACATTACCTGTACTGGAGTTTAAGGTATCCAAATATACAAACATTATTCCGCAACATTCTAACATTTTTTCTTATGAAGTTTCAGGAACAGAATTATCTAAACAGGAGAATTCCAAAGTCGGATTAAATATAACACACTTTCAAATGTTCATAAAATCTTTCACTGAGCTCAGTTTCTCATTCGGCTCACACTGTAGTGATGGCTTAATGCGCCACATTTTATTTTAGAATGATACTATTGGCACAACGCTGGCGGCAAATAATACTTCTATAAGCTGTAGGCAAAGGCAAGGTCAGGCGGTATGTTAGCAAGTCAAGGTGGAGATTTAGAAGTGGCGGCTTGTCTGCCATAAACGGTTGATATTACGATAGTGATTGGTAGTTCTAGATACAGAACTTACTGAATAGACATGCCGGGGCTGAGCTTGTTAGAACTCTGTTACTTTTAAACATACCATGAATCAAAAACAAATAGATTGAAAACAATAGATGCCACAATGCATGGCTCCAAATTCCCCTGTGCGCCATCCATTGGTACTATAACATAAGCAGTCCCTACTTCTACAACTGACAAAGAAACCAGCACATGCTGTTATGTGTAGACAGGAGATCACATGTTGCAGTGATTAAGTCCGGTACTGCCCCTAGAACACCCCAAACTGGTTGGGAAAAACAACTTTTGAAAGAAGTTTCCTTAAATCCTTCCCCTTTTAAAAAATGGGACATGCCTAAAGTTTGGCAAAATTATTTTTGAAAACTTACGACTATGACTTTTGAATCACTTCCTGAAACTTCTGAAACTCTCTAAAAAATCAAAATAGTCTTTCTTGTGCATAAAAGCCAATTAAAACTCTGTAGTTTCTTCTCTTCTTCTCTCTCCTTTCTCTTCCTATTCATCTTTGAAAAGCTGACAGAGGACTATAGGGACGATCGTGACTAGTCCGGGGCAGCCCACGGCCGCTTCCTCCCCATACGGATCTGGTTGATTGACAGGTCTCTCTCCCTGTAGTTTTCTTTTCAAATGATGTTTTCTCTGAAACATTGCGGTGTATCAAAGAAAAGTATACCGGACTGCAATTGTGCAGCCAGAGCCCGATTCTTGCTGACCAAGGATTAGGCACCATGAACTTAGTGACAGGTATATGTGTTATATAGGTGATTAATACAGTTATGCAAAAAAAATGGCTTTATCTATCTATCTATCATCTATCTATTATCTATCATCTATCTGTTATCTATCTATATATCTATCTATTATCTATCATCTATCTATCTATCGTATCTATCTATTATCTATCTATCTATCTATTATCTATCTATCATCTATCTATTATCTATCATCTATCTGTTATCTATCTATCATCTATCTATCTATCTATCTATCTATCTATCTATGATCTATCTATCTATCATCTACAGTGGTGGCCAAAAGTATTGGCACCCCTGCAATTCTGTCAGATAATACTCAGTTTCTTCCTGAAAATGATTGCAATCACAAATTCTTTGGTATTATTATCTTCATTTAATTTGTCTTCAATGAAAAACACAAAAAGAATTGTCCTAAAGCCAAATTGGATACAATTCCATACCAAACCTAAAAAAGGGGGTGGACAAAAGTATTGGCACTGTTTGAAAAATCATGTGATGCTTCTCTAATTCGTGTAATTAACAGCACCTGTAACTTACCTGTGGCACCTAACAGGTGTTGGCAATAACTAAATCACACTTGCAGCCAGTTAACATGGATTGAAGTTGACTCAACCTCTGTCCTGTGTCCTTGTGTGTACCACATTGAGCATGGAGAAAAGAAAGAAGACCAAAGAACTGTCTGAGGACTTGAGAAACCAAATTGTGAGGAAGCATGAGCAATCTCAAGGCTACAAGTCCATCTCCAAAGACCTGAATGTTCCTGTGTCTTCCGTGCGCAGTGTCATCAAGAAGTGTAAAGCCCATGGCACTGTGGCTAACCTCCCTAGATGTGGACAGAAAAGAAAAATTGACGAGAGATTTCAAAGCAAGATTGTGCGGATGGTGGCTAAAGAACCTCGACTAACATCCAAACAAGTTCAAGCTGCCCTGCAGTCCGAGGGTACAACAGTGTCAACCCGTACTATCCGTCGGCGTCTGAATGAAAAGGGACTGTATGGTAGGATACCCAGGAAGACCCCACTTCTTACCCCGAGACATAAAAAAGCCGGGCTGGAGTTTGCCAAAACTTACCTGAGAAAGCCTAAAACGTTTTGGAAGAATGTTCTCTGGTCAGATGAGACAAAAGTAGTGCTTTTTGGGAAAAAGCATCAACATAGAGTGTACAGGAAAAAAAAGAGGCATTCAAAGAAAAGAACACGGTCCCTACAGTCAAACATGGCGGAGGTTCCCTGATGTTTTGGGGTTGCTTTGCTGCCTCTGGCACTGGACTGCTTGACCGTGTGCATGGCATTATGAAGTCTGAAGACTACCAACAAATTTTGCAGCATAATGTAGGGCCCAGTGTGAGAAAGCTGGGTCTCCCTCAGAGGTCATGGGTCTTCCAGCAGGACAATGACCCAAAACACGCTTTCAAAAGCACTATAAAATGGTTTGAGAGAAAGCACTGGAGACTTCTAAGGTGGCCAGCAATGAGTCCAGACCTGAATCCCATAGAACACCTGTGCAGAGATCTCAAAATGGCAGTTTGAAGAAGGCACCCTTCAAATATCAGGGACCTGGAGCAGTTTGCCAAAGAAGAATGGTCTACAATTCCAGCAGAGCATTGTAAGAAACTCATTGATGGTTACCGGAAGCAGTTGTTCGCAGTTATTTTGGCTAAAGGTTGTGTAACCAAGTATTAGGCTGAGGGTGCCAATACTTTTGTCTGGCCCATTTTTGGAGTTTTGTGTGAAATGATCAATGATTTGATTTTCGCTTCATTCTCTTTTGTGTTTTTTCATTGAAGACAAATTACATGAAGATAATAAGACCAAAGAATTTGTGATTGCAATCATTTTCAGGAAGAAACTGAGTATTATCTGACAGAATTGCAGGGGTGCCAATACTTTTGGCCACCACTGTATCTATCTATCTATCTATTATCTATCTATCTATTATCTATCTATTATCTATTATCTATCTATCTATCTATCTATCTATTATCTATCTATTATCTATTATCTATCTATCTATTATCTATCCATTATCTATCTATCATCTATCATTTATCTATCTATTAATCTATCTATTATCTATCTATCTATTATCTATCTATCTATCTATCTATCTATCATCTATCTATCTATTATCTATCTATCTATCTATCTATCTATTAATCTATCTATTATCTATCTATCTATCTATTATCTATCTATCTATAATCTATCTATTATCTATCATCTATCTATCTATCTATTATCTATCATCTATCTATTATCTATCTATTATCTATCATCTATCTGTCTATCATCTATCTATCTATCTATTATCTATCTATCTATCATCAATCTATCTATTATCTATATATCATCTATCTATCTATCATCAATCTATCTATTATCTATCATCTATCTGTCTATCATGTATCTATCTATCTATCTATCTATTATCTATCTATCTATCTATCTATCTATTATCTATCTATTATCTATTATCTATCTATCTATTATCTATTATCTATCTATCTATCTATCTATTATCTATCTATTATCTATCTATCTATTATCTATCTATCTATCTATCTATTATCCATCTATCTATCATCTATCTATCTATTATCTATCTATTATCTATCTATCTATATATCTATTATCTATCTATCTATTATCCATCTATTATCTATCTATTATCTATTCATCTATCTATCTATCTATTATCTATCTATCTATTATCCATCTATTATCTATCTATTATCTATCCATCTATCTATCTATTATCTATTATCTATCTATCTATCTATCTATCTATCTATTATCTATCTATTAGGCATCAAAACTATTAATTAACCCCTTTACGTGGTTTGCACGTTAATGACCAGGCCAATTTTTACAATTCTGACCACTGTCATTTTATGAGGTAATTACTCTGGAACGCTTCAACGGATCCCCCTCATTCTGAGATTGTTTTTTCAAGACATATTGTACTTCATGACTGTGGTAAAATTTATTCGATATCACTTGCGTTTATTTGTGAAAAAAATGGAAATTTGGCGAAAATTTTGAAAATTTTGCAATTTTCAAAATTTGAATTTTTATGCCCTTAAATCAGAGAGATATGTCACACAAAAGAGTTAATAAATAACATTTCTCACATGTTTACTTTACATCAGCACAATTTTGGAACCAAAATTTTTTTTTGTTAGGGAGCTATAAGGATTAAAAGTTGACCAGCGATTTCTCATTTTTCCAACAAAATTTACAAAACCATTTTTTTAGGGACCACATCACATTTGAAGTCACTTTGAGGGGTCTTTATGACAGAAAATACCCAAAAGTGACACCATTCTAAAAACTGCACCCCTCAAGGTGCTCAAAACCACATTCAAGAACTTTATTAACCCTTCAGGTGCTTCACAGGAATTTTTGGAATGTGGAAGAAAAAAATGAACATTTAACTTTTTTCACAAAAATGTTACTTTAGACCCAATTTTTTTTATTTTCACAGGGGTAACAGGAAAAAATGGACCCTAAAATTTGTTGTGCAATTTCCCCTGGGCACGCAGATACCCAATATGTGGGGAAAAAACACTGTTTGGGTGCACGGCAGGGCTCGGAAGGGAAGGAGCGCCATTTGACTTTTTGATTGTAAAATTTGCTTGAATAATTAGCTGACGCCATGTTGCGTTTGGAGAGCCCATGTGTGCCCAAACATTGGAGCTCCCCCACAAGTGACCCCATTTTGGAAACTAGACCCCCAAAGGCACCTATCTAGATGCATAGTGAGAACTTGGAACCCCTAGGTGCTTCACAAATTGATTCGTAAAAATGAAAAAGTATTTTTTTTCCACTTTTTCATTTTTACGAATCAATTTGTGAAGCACCTGAGGGCTCCAAGTGCTCACTATGCATCTAGATAGGTGCCTATCCTCCATGGAGGTGAAGTCTGGGAGGAGATCGTACAGTCTCATGAAGTGAGTGTCCCTCACTGCGGAGTATTCTGGCCACCTCAGCAAGTGGGCCTCATCCTCCACGGCCTCCTGGGGGCGCTGCTGGCAGAGTTTGCGCTCTTGGGGCTTGTAGTTATGTCGGTGTCAACCGGATTCGATGAGTAGGCTGTGGGCGCTCAGTCTGTACCGGCTCAGAATCTGTCACTCTTTGGGGTTTGCGAGTTTCTCTAGATATGGGGCCAGTTTGTATTCCCTCTGTAGGTTCTCGTATATCGTCAGTTTCTGTGATTTGGTAATGTCGTTCCTCCAGACGCTGAGATATTCCTCTTTGTCTACCATCCTCCGGATATCCCCTTTTGTCAGCCCATGCAGGTTGGTGGCTTGGTCAGGCTGGTTTGGGGTGATTTGTGTTGGGGGGCGTTCCTTCTCCTGGGGCTTCCTGGTGTAGCAAGGCTTTGTTATGGTAGGAGCTGGGACTACTACTTTGTAGATGAGCCTTGAATGATAGCGCCTTCTCCTGGATCGCAAGGTGTAGCGGGAATCTGCCCCGCTCCGCTCGGCAGGCGCTGATTGATGTGCTCCGATTGACTTGCAGGAGGTGTTTGCAGAACTCTAGGTGGAATATTTCTGTTGGTCCAGCGTCCCACTTTGACCAGTTTGGGTACGAGACTGGACCACAGACTTCACTGCCGTAGAGAAGGATTGGGGCAATGATGGTACCAAAGATTTTTAGCCAGACTATTACCCATGCCTTGAGATGGTACAGACGTCTTCTGACGGCATAGAAGGCTTTGCACGCCTTTCAGCAACTGTATGGCTTGCTTAAAGCTCCCTGATTGGCTGAGTACTAGGCCCAGGTAGGTGTACTTGCTAGTTTCCGTTGACAGTTGTCTATTATGAAGGGCGGGTGGCCTGCTGATTTCTGATTTCTTTTCTGGAACACCATTATATTAGTTTTCTTTCGGTTGATTGGCAGAGCCCATGTGCCCTATTATCTATCTATTATCTATCATCTATCTATTATTTATCTATTATCTATCTATCTATTATCTATCTATTATCCATCCATCCATCCATCTATATCTGCATGTTTTTGGAAGCATCTGTGTTGTGTAAATGAACAGATCCTTTCTGTGATCTTGTATTTTATGTTATGCAGGATGATCAGTGTAATTAGTGTTACCGTGGTGATTTGCAATCTTCATTCCTGTTATGTCATACAAGCATGCACGTATGGATGTGGCTTCTATATCTTCTGTCTTTGTGCATAAGCAGAGAATACATTAACAAGGGAGCATTCATTTTGCAGATGAATGAACTCTCGCTGTATTTTGCACGGACCATGTCACTAATTTATGACCATTGTTAGCATTTTTTTTCCTTCAAACGCTGCAGAGTAGTAATAAATTACCAGTAAACTAAGGGGCAGAGATATGCGGAGATACACTACTCTACCGTTAGAGGTCATTTAGCTCTCATCCAGTCTCTTCTTTCTTTCTTCTCCAGCTCTTTCTTTTCTACCTCTTTTAATTCTCTCTCCTCTTCCTCCACATCCCTCCTTTTCTCCCATTTATGCTTCCCCTTTTCTCTGCCTTTTTGCCTCTTTTTTGTTCCTTTCCTCCTGTAAACATTCCTCATTTCCCCTTCCTCCCTGCCTTTCTCTTCTCCTCCCCTTACTTCTGTACTTTTCCTTTTCTCTTCTCTCTCCTTTCCTCTTCTTTCTATTATTTCCTCTTTCTTTTTTATCTTGTTCTTGCTCTTCTTTCCTTTATTCTCCTTATTTTTTTCTTCTTTGCTCTTTTCTGCTTTTCTTTTGCTTCCCTTCCTCTTCCTCACCTTTTCCCTTCTATCCTCTCCCCTCTTTCCCCTATCCCACATTCTTTCTCCTCCTCCTCCTCAATCTTTGCTTTAATCTCTTCCAGCTTCTAATCTCCCCTTCCTTTTCTCTTGCTACCTCTCTTTTTCCACACTCTCCACTCTCTTTTCTTGTCTTCCCTGCTCATATTCTATTCCCTCCTCTCCTTCCCTTTCCTTGCCTTCTCTTCTCCTTCCCTCTTTGCTTCTCTTCTCCTCTCATCTTCTCTCGTTTCCTCCCATATTCTCTTATCTTCTCTTTTCCTTTAGCGTTCTCCACTCTCATAGCTTCTTGCCTTCTCTCTATTCTTCCTCTTTGCTTCTCCAATATTTTCCCTCTTCTCTTCTTTTCTTTTCTCTTCTCATTTTCCCTATTCTTTTCTCTTATTTTCTCTTCTTTGTTCCCTCTTCTCTTATCCCTTCTTCTTCTCTCCTTTCGCAGCCTCCATTCCCATATCCTTTCATCTCCCCCCCTCTCATCTCCTTGCCTCTCACTTTCCTTCTTCCCTCCTCCTTTCTCATCCTCACTTTCCCTCTCACATCTCCTCTTCTCTACTCCGCTTTCTATCTCCCTCTACCCTCCTCTTTTTTTCTCCTCTTCCTCCTCTTGCCATACACATATATTTTCTTCTCCACGCGCTTTTCTTTCTTTATTCTCAGTTTTCTCTGCTTCACTCCTTCCCTTTCTTCTCCTCTTCTGTTTCCTTCCATCTCTTCTCTTTCCCTTGCTTACACCATAAATCGTAATTCCCAACAATGTGTACAGCGGTTGAATTAATAAAGTAAATAGCTGCACACTCAATTCCACTGCAAATAAATAATATTTTCTTTAAGGAACAAAAACAAAAACATAAAAGATATGAAAATATATAATCTGCAAGAAATAAAAAGAAACAAAACATCCCAAAGGAAACATACCAAATATACACATATCAGCAAGAGACAGCAAAAATAAGCAATATATAATATATAAAACCTGCATATGTTAATAAATTGATCTATTAGACCTGATGATGCTGGTGTGCTTACTTTGTAAGTCCAGATCATTTTATGAATCCCGCTTGAGTTGGACTCATGAGCTGTGCTCATCCTATTATTAGGCATGAAAACTTTCACCAAGGATTAGGCAACCTTTCTTTATATGAATTTTAAAAGTAAGCACACCAGCCTCATTAGGTCTAAGATATTTGATTAATAGTGTATCCAGCTTGTATTGTGAAATCAGATGACCAGACCTCTTGCGCATTTCATGAGCCTAATATACTGTGTATTTTCAGAGTATTTTCTGCACAAGCATTTCATCAGGTTTCTTTGAAGGCCACACACAGATGAACATTATCCAGATCCACTTAATCTTCCCACTTCTCCCAATCTATTCTTGCAATGCAATTTTCATTCAGGTTTAGCGATCATTACTTCTTTGTACATAGCTCGGAAGAATGATGGAAGAAGGTTATTTATTTTATGTATTCTAATTTCTCGATTATTGCAGAGAGCGGGAGTACCGGTACATTTCAGAGCCAGTTCGGTTACCCGCTCTCCTCGCAAAGGCAATCTGTCTCTGTCAGCCCGGACAGCTCTGGTTGAGACTGTATTTGTGCAAAAACATATAGAGTTGATTGACTGATTCTATAAACCTTCTATTAGCACAATTACTTTTCCTTTAAAATGATGCAAACAATCAGGGATATGACTGTGGGAGTCTCGGGAAGTTGACCATAAAAAAGAACTGCAGTGCTAAAAAATGGGGTATGATAGTTGGGATGTCCTTCTATAGATTATGCATTGATTCCACAGATGATTGATGGATATTAATTGCCTACAAAAACTTAATGGGAAACTCTGAATCTTTAATGAAGAACTGCTTTGTGGAACCATTTGTTATGGAGTATCCCAAGATGACTTGGCCCAAAGAAAGACAAGATCTCCATTTTTGGACCCCTCATATGTGCAACTTGTTCCTCAATAGAAAAGAAAATAATATATTGAGCTCAGCCCTGATGTTGGATGGAGGAGTAACAGAATTTCTTTCTGTGTGATGAAGGATAGGTTCTTTGGAGGCAAGAGACGCTATTTTGGTCAATTGATGGGGATCCTACCCAACGGAAACCTCTCTGATCTTTACTAGAGCTTATGAAAATGGATTTTCCAAAATTGGACAAGCCAGTTAACCAAAAGCCAACCCAAAAGAAGTTCTATACAGTCATACAATGAAACTTGGATGAAATAGTAACAACCTATCATCCCCTTGTGGTCAGCCATGGCAGATTTCTCTGCTCTTATGTAGACCATTGGGTTATGGTCACTTTGTAGATTACTGCTTTGATCATGCATCACTGACATTTACTAGAACCTTCAATTCTTAAATTTTGCACTGAAACATAGATGCCAAGATGATATAGGTTGGCATTAAAGAGACTTAAACTAAGAAGAGAGTTACAGTATGTCATCACTGGTGAGGATAACCTTTCAGAATCTCCACCCATTTTTAAAGACCGGGGTAGGTACAGATGTGTCCTTCCTCATTTGGCATGGACTTCTAATATTTCACAAGATTAACGCAACGTGCTAACAAGACTCTTAATGGGCCACAATACCTATCACAACCACCAGGTTACCAAATGTAGATACTTGAGCAAATAGAGTCACAGAACCCTGGTCCATCGGCCACATTGGTAGTCCATGGTCGCCTTACCGGAGCACTGAAAAATGCCAAAGACATCCCCGGACTGTCATCTGATTAGTTGGGTCTGCAATGACATTACTTTGCAGCACGATGCAAGCATGACCAGAAAAGGCATCAAGGATGGTGGTAGGAGGTTTGTGGGGCTCTGGTCTGGTGGTCACAGCTTACCGATATGGCTACCAAACTGGGGTCCTTCAAATCTTTCGCTAAACTTTAATAGACACCTAAAGCATGAACAAAACTTAGCAAAAACCTCACAGCACCCAGTTCAGTTTATGTCAATCCAAGAGAGTAAATATAAGGAAGGACACATCTGTACAATCACATAGTCACATCTTAATGAAGAGCTAGTAGGGTTTTACTTGGATTGTAGCAAAGGATAAGAGGAGAAACTGTCAGGAACACCTGGTTATCACCAATGAGATCTTTCTTGAATCTTAAGGCTTCTCTTAACTCCTGTTGCAGTAATATATCTTCTGAACTGCATCCTATAAGAATCGCAATCATTCGCCATTAATATATGTGTAGTGAACGTTGCATAAATAGCTCAAAAGGCCTAAAAAAACCTAAACAGCAGACACGAAAATCACCTTTACAGTTCCAGAATTTTTAGACTATTTCTTGCTAGTCTAGTTCTTTCTTTTACAATACTTTGTGTCTTCAGCCTTTTAGTTTTTATTATTACTTATTCTAGCGGAAATGAAACGACTGTTTATCTCTATCAAATTCTACTTTGTATTTTTTCAGATTTTGTGTTTATTTTTGCTTTACTTTTGCTCCTACCAATGTCCAGATCTTCGCTTTAGAGTCTGTCAGGAAATTGCTGTGTCCTCAGTGAACAGTTTATCTCCTTGTCTCATCGGAGTTGGTTGGTTTTAAATTTGCACAGTATTTATTCACCTTTCTGCATATGTCTTGAGTTTCGTCGTCACTTTACCTTGTGGAAATTAAGAAAAACTGAATACGTTGGGGGGTAATTTATCATGAGGGGAATATTTGAAGTCAGTTTTGCGGGAGGGTGAGCTGCCTTTATTTGTGCCAAATTCATAAAAGTTGCAGAAATTTTCCACGATTGAAATATTTGATTGCGAGAGAGCATTTCAGGACCCCAATCTCAGGATCAATGGGGTCCTAGTAATTAGGCCCCCTTTTTCAGAATGTTGTATCACCTATCCCATAGATTTGTCATAATGTTCATTGTTGGGATTAACCTTGTAAGTACCTGTATGTCTTATTGTGTCACTGCTGTAAGGAATAAATGATCATATACAATGAAAAGGTAAGAGCTTACTACATTTTCTCACTCTTCTTCTCTTTGCCAACGCTGCTCTATATAAGTTCAGATGTGTCTTTCCTTACCCTTACTCTGCACTCAAAATATGCTGAGCTTAGTGGATGGCCAGCTTAAATAAAAAAATATAATTTTTTGATACTCTATAGGGAGAAGTTTATGCTATATGTGTCAATATGTGGCCATCTAGTGGTTGTAATGTGGTTTGCAGCCTCTCAAGGGTTTTCCTAGCATATTTTGATAATCTATTGAATTTGTATCGCAAAGAGGACATCTTTAATTGGCATTTGGCATAAGGGCAGGAATTTTTTAAATAAGTGGACTCTGTCTGTAAGATTGTTAGTGGGTCCCCAGTCTACAGTGGTTAGTGATTAGACGATCAATTAGGATTCAAATTCACTTTTCTTTGATGAATTTTCCCCCCAAAATTTGATTTGCGTCAAATTATTTAACTGCAAATTGAATGTTCCTTATTAAATTCTGGGATCTCTCCAGACACCAAAGCATAAAAAATGTAAGACGTAACAAACAAAAAAATCATACTTTACCACTTGCCTTTCCATCTTCCTCGCTGCTCACCGTCTGGTATTTTTCTTTCTGACGTCGTACGCCGTGTCTCCGTTCTTTTCACTTTAAGCCAGGACTATCGGCAACTTCACTGCACATTGTAAGGTCAGGACGCACATCAAAACATCACAACGTCGTGACTGCGACACCCATTGACCCCCAAGCCTGGAAGTCCTGGCCTATAGTGAAGAGGCAAGAGATGCAGCGCAATGGCGGAAAGAAGAGGACAGCAACCAACAAAGTGGCCGGAAAAATGAGCAGCAAGTTGTTTTATTATTTTTTTTTTTTATTTTTTTTTTACTATTTACTGGCCCTAAATGGTTATCAAAAGGGTGGCATTTAGGCTTTTTTTTTGTGATTCGAATCATAAAGTTTTCAAATTTGGCAAAATTTCAGGAAATACGACTTGAACTTTATCCTCTGCAGATCGATCGGCTCATCTCTAACTATGGTCCATTTGTAATACTGTATCTTCTTATGAGACAGAGGGGTCTTTGGTTTCTGTAGCTCAAAGCCCACTTGCAACTGCCACCTCAGCATCCCCTTTAGCTAAATCTATGTATTGGCGCCCAATGTGGGACTTTTTTTCAGCAGTGACATACATACATGGCTTGAGCACTTATTCAAATCAATCCATGACTTTACGGGTGTAAACCATTGCCCATACAGAGCTTGCCGCGATTTTTATCACATGGCACCACATGGACTTTGCATGAAAGTAATTGCCTTTTTTAATTTACCGTGTGTAAACTCAGCCTACAACTCAACCTAAAACTCAGCCTAAAAATATTAGAGTTTTTTCTACTTTTATTTAAAAATTAAAAACCCCTTAATAAATATTTATTATTTCAGAGACATAATAGAAAAATGCCAAATTAATAAGAGTGTGGAGTGTCAATGTGATATCAGACCCGGTAACGTATGTTCTCTCCTTGTAGAAGTAAGTGTCTTCTTAGATTCAATTTATTTATTTATTTTTAATCTTTTTTTTTTGCATTCTCGTCATTCTCACTAATTTCTTTGTTAATAGATACGTTAAACGAGGTGGAGCAATTCACACTGCAGAAAAGGTTTTGCAACCTGTTTAACCTTGTTAGAAAAATAAAACTTGTTTCCCCAATCAAACTAATTTCATCTTCTACTCTCGTAGAATAATGTGATTCATGTGCGGCAGCTTGAACGCTTTCATTAATTCCAGTGCATAATTAGATAACGGCTACCTTCATGTAACATTATGACTAATGTTAAATACTTCATTTCAAGATAAAGCTTTTTTTTTTTTATGGAAAGCGAGGCTCTTTTTTTTTTTTTCCTCGTTAATATATTTTAATCTAAATAGACGCGTATTTAGTTTTTTTCTAAATTAGGCAAAGTATTAAATCAATTAGGTACACTGGGGTAATGGCTACTGATGAAATTTCGTTATGCATACTGTATAAAGCAATTAATTCATTATGGGTTAATAGGAAAAGATGAACTGATGTAATTTCTTGCCATCCCCGAGTTCAATTAATATCTATTTATTTGAAGAGTAGTGACTTTCTCCTTGAGAGACGCTCTCCAGAAGTCAAATTTTGTCAAGATTTTGCCAAGATTTCACCTTTTTTTTTACTTTGCTACTCAAATTATTTGTTTCTATAAAACTTTCCCTGAAAGAACAAGTAGTCAAAAAAAAAATACCCCAAAAATAGCTGAAAAATCTATTTTAATGCTCAGTGCTAGACAACATTTCAATAAGTGAGTAACAAATAGGGCGGACGACAGTATTTTTGGTCCAAGTGCGATTCGACAAAACATTGGATTGCACTCGGGCCAATGTTAGTCTATGGAGCCAAAAGTACCATGTCCGTATTTTTCCTTGGAGCGACCCAGAAATATATTCCCTACACTAGAAGCTTTCCCCGTGTCACTTTCTTATATACTGCTGGACTGAAAGGTGTCCAGATCTTTGGCTCCAAGTTCTGGTCTTGGCTGATCCTCTTCCAGTTTGTTTCGTCTGTCGACAAGTGAACAGCGCTATGTGTGAAGGGGGCTGGCTGATGACTCATTTCAATAGTTATACCAGCCTTCTTCTTTCCCGGAGAAGGGGTCTAGTTTAGCTACTGACGTGAGCTCTTAGCCAGCCTCCTTCATTTCCTACTCTGGTCAGGGGCAAACATATCATTGGTGCAACCTGTGAAGCTGCACAGGTGCCCAAGAGGTAAGGGGGCCACTTCTACCTTCAAAGCAGCAACCAGCTTCTGTCTATAAGACAGAAGTATTGGACTTCAAGGGGAACTTATACTGTTCTTGCATAGGAGCCCTTTTCTGTCTACGTCCGCCACTTCAATAGACAAGACAATCTGTTGCACTTTGGAGACAAGCCAAAAGAAGACCTCTCAGGCTCGGAGCTTGTAGTTGAAAACCTTTCAGACCTGAAAATATATTAGTAAGTAGCATAAGTTGCTACTTTAGACACATTAATTGACATTTTCTTTTTAGCTGAGAAATTCCTTCAACCTAACTCAAGTAAATATGAAACGAGCTATGGGCAAATCAACAATGAAGTCACTGGATATGGTCTTCAAAGTTAGGAACATTTCTCTGGTGACGAAGACACGGCTTGTACATAGTCTGGTCTTTTCTGGATGCGAAACCTGGACAATAAAGAAACAAGACAGAAGAAGAATTGACGCCTTCAAAATGTGGTGCTGGAGATGGATGCTATCAATCCCATGGACGGCAAGAAGAACAAACAAATCAATCCTGGAACAAATCAAGCCAGACATATCGCTGGAAGCTGTAGCGTTGGCGTCCCTGCCTCCTGCTAGGCGGGGACGCTGTTCCCCTCACCTCTCTGCTCCGTGCCCGGCGGCTTCCTCCCGCTCTGCCTGCAGCGCCCGCTCTCCCCCGGTCACTGTGCTTAGGGCGCGCGCACGCGCGCTCCCCCTCTCTTAAAGGGGCCGCGCGCGTCGCCCTAAGGAGTCCCCGGCCAATGGCCGGAGGATCCCTCCATATATAAGGCACCTCCTCCAAAATGGAGGTGCCCGAGCAATGTTGTTGCACTGTTCACTACTCTGCTTCAGCCCTCAGGTCCCGTTGCCAGTTACCTGCCAGTTACCTGCCAGTCTCCTGCCAGTTTGCTGCCTGATTCCTGCCTGTCATCCGCTTTCCTGCTTGCTAGCCTGAGGTCCGACGGTCTGCCTTCCGACACCTGTCAGTCTGTCTATGGACCATCTTGCCCGCTCACCTGGGAGAGCTCACCTGCTACCTGCCTGATAGCCTACCTAGAGGCTCCGCCGTCACGTGCTGTGACCACCTGCCAGTCCAGAGACTCTTGCCCGCTCACCTGGGAGCGCTCATCTGCTCCCTGCCTGTTAGCCTACCTAGAGGCTCCGCCGTCACGTGCTGTGACCACCTGCCAGTCCAGAGACTCTTGCCCGCTCACCTGGGAGCACTCATCTGCTACCTGCCTGTTAGCCTACCTAGAGGCTCCGCCGTCACGTGCTGTGACCACCTGCCAGTCCAGAGACTCTTGCCCGCTCACCTGGGAGCGCTCATCTGCTACCTGCCTGTTAGCCTACCTGGAGGCTCCGCCGTCACATGCTGTGACCACCTGCTTATCCTGAGACTCTCGCCTGCTCACCTGGGAGCACTCATCTGCCATCTGCCTGCTAGCCTACCTGGAGGCTCAGCCGTCACAGGTCGTACCTGCCCGTTTACCCAGAGACTGCCCCGGTCACTTGCCGTGACCTCCTGCCCGTTTACCCAGAGACTGCCCCGGTCACTTGCCGTGACCTCCTGCCCGTTTACCCAGAGACTGCCCCGGTCACTTGCCATGACCTCCTGCCCGTTTACCCAGAGACTGTCCCGGTCACTTGCTGTGACCTCCTGCCGTTTACCCAGAGACTGTCCCGGTCACTTGCCGTGACCTCCTGCCCGTTTGCCCAGAGACTGTCCCGGTCACCTGCTGTGATCGCCTGCCTGTCTTCCCTGGTCGCCACCCGCTTCCTTACAAGGACTGCCCCCTTGTATAAGTTGCTCAGAGGTTCCGCCTCCCAGACCCATTACAGAAGCAAGGACCACCAAGATAGGACTTGCCTACTATGGACACATCATACGAAGAGAGCAATCACTGGAGAAGGACATCATGGTTAGAAGAATAAAGGAACAAGGTGAAGAGGAAGACCAGCAACCTGATGGCTTGATACAATGAATATAATGGTGGAGAACACCCTGGTGGACCTATCTAGTCTTGTACAAGATCGATCTTACCACAGATTGTTCACCCATCAGGTCACCATGGCTCAAGATCGAGCCGAAGGCCGTTAAAAAATATATATATACAGGTTCTCTTCAACTGCATATAGAGGTGGAGGTAACAGATTATTCAGGTGTCTTTAAAGGTATGTGCCACACAGTCTTTTTCAGGCGAGTGAACCCATTGGGTTTTCCAAGAGGAACACGATTCAGCATTTTTTGTCCAGAAGTATAATTTTTTTGCATCTTTTTGGTCATTATTTTGGACCACTTTATTTTTTAGCATTTTTTCCATCACTTTTGAGTTATCTTTTGTACGAGCGTAATCTGGCAGTTTTTTTTATTTCTCCATTCAACAATAAAGAAACTGCTAGTGTCTTCTGAATTATGTGAAAATGCTTAAAGAGATGACTGGACATCTTCCTGGTGTTTTTTTGAGCCTTCCCATTTACTTGTATTGTATGGAGCCTCTTCAGAATGGAAAATGCCTGTAGAATGAACCGCCACTCACTTCGTTTAACTACTTGGCGTCTTTGGAAGCCTGAAGTGGTTATAAAACGCTCAACGATTGAACATGTGAGAGGCGAGTGGTCGTTACATAGAAATGCTTATGTTCTTCCTTTTGAGCCTTTTCTTTGTGCTTTTTCAGGCATGTTTCGGAGCGAACCCCCCCTGAAAAAGATATTGTGTGCACACAGCCTAAAGGGGGTTGACCACTACTTAGAAATTTAAGGTCTATCCTTTTTGTAAATACTCTGGTGAAATCCGAGTGCAGTCCAATGTTTTCCAGGGACTCGTTTGCTTGCATGGCCGAGTGAGATCCGAATATCAGATCAAACTCAGTCATGCTGCAATTTATCCTCCGACAGACTGTATCCGATGAAAAAATCTGACATTTTCTTGGCCCCATAGACCAACATTGGTCCAGGTGCGATCCAATGTTTTATCTGATCGCACCTGCACCTATGATACAGTTGTCTGTACCTACGCTTAGGATAAGAAATCAATATCTAAGTAATAATGCCTATGGAGACATAAGATCAACATGAATAAAGTGATTGTCCGGTAGATAATGTCGTTAGACCCCCCGATATATATTTCACCCCACTAGCGGATTTTAGATTAATAAAAGGCACTTTTCTGTTCCGGATCCTCATCTCCTGGACAGAATAGAGAATGGCTACGAGAAGTGTCTCTTTTTGGAAGACCTCTCCTGTCCTAAATTCTATAGGCAACCTATCGATTCAAATAGACCCCGTGTAATGCTTTGTTTCACCTGTGGTGGTGCTGTAGGAAAATCAAACACTTATCGCCTAGATCCCCGACAGATGATCGCTGTGGGTCACATTTTCCCCCAGAGATGATCGCTGTGTTTTCCCACAGGGTCACATTTTACAAATTGATTATTGTCGAAGGAGTCTTAACACACACAACTTTTTGACAGTATTTTCCACTGTCCATTATGTCCGTTAATATAATACCTCTTGAGCTTTCACACATTGTTCTGTTCAGAAAATATGTTTACTTTGTATTCCTAACACAGATATTACTTATCATCCTCTTTTCTTTTAGAAACATTTTTTTTTCTGGTCATACCAGGTCAATATCAATTTATTTCTAGTAATCAAGTGCAATAATGAAAAACATTGCCTTCGCGTTCCGACAATGATATATTGTATAAATACACCAAATACATTTATTACAGAAAAAGTCATTAATTTCCCTATTCTGTTGATGGGGAAGATGCGCTGTCTCTTTCATTATGTCCTTTTTTTTTTATACTTTTGAACAACCGAGCTGTGTTCTTGGTGCGTATCCATTCTACTGTTACTTTGGCAACTAAAGTTAGACTCTACTAAAGTGAACCCACTGCTGGAGCAAGCGTGGAGGGACTTAGGTGGAGTGACCATCATTCACAAGAAGTTAAACTTCATTCCTTGGTAAACTTTTTACAATATTTGTGTTACTGTATATTCCGCTGATTCATATATTGCTTTGCTGCACTCACTTCTATAGGACAGCGGAAATGCCAGCTATCTATGATTGCCAATTACCTAAATCCTACTATTTAGGAAGTTTTGAAACTCAAGACCGCTAATGAACAAATTTACAAACATTTGCACCACTTGTGTTTTTTCAACTGGGAAATTTCCTTTTGAGCAGCAGTTACACACCTGTCCCGGGTCTGGGCTCTGCTCCCCACACCTCAGTCCGCTGAACTTTATTGTGATGCACATTGGGCTTTGCAAGTAGCCTCCATGGGATCATCTACCTAGGCTACCAAGACACACACCTGGTTCTTGGTATTAAATCTCTTAGTTTGTTGGAGCACCATAACCTATTTGTGGTTCCCAGTACCTCTGCTGCTTGTCTCGGTTTCCTGCATGTCTCCTGTCTGCCTGCGGCTTCCAGTACTAGGATATGGCATATATCCTTGTCATCTCCATATCTGTTCTCAGAATGATGGTTCCTCACAGGTTCTCATTGTTCGTCGTTGTCACTCACCATCTCTTGACTTAAACCATCATAGATCATGAAGAGTTGGCATCACCATTAGTGTTGAGCCAGTATGTTCTGTCCGAGTATGCTCGGGCCGAGCACCGAGTATTTATAGCTGCTCGGTGATATGGTTGAATCACTCCCGTGTGCATGATTTGCAACTGTTTGACAGTTTTATTACATAGGAGGAATGTCTATTTCTTACACATTCCTCACATGTAATAAAGCTGTCAAACAGTTGCAAATCATGCACACGGGAGCGATTTAACCTCATCACCGAGCAGCTGTAAATACTCGGAGCTCGGCCCGAGCATACTCGGCGAAAGGGTTAATCGAACATACTCGCTCAACACTAGATAGGATATCTCTTTAAAGAACCCTCTGAATGTAAATATTGACGATTCTAGAGAACATAGATGGTCACAACCTGATAGTTATAGAACCCGCCTTCCAAACATAACCGTTACGATTGTATTCAAAGCGGCTCTACCACAGTTTTTTATAAGTTGCCTCTAATTTGGAATATTACTATGTTTGGCTTTTAGTCTTGCCATGTTTACTGCATATAGCAATGTGCAAAAAATCTCCACTAATTAATAATGCCTTTTTAACGGGCAACAAGGGGGCACTTGGCACACGAGGGGAGTGACTAAGCTCATTAATCAAGCAGCAGCCCTGTTCATTTGGATTAAACAGCATTCTGCTAAATATTGGAAGAAAAAAAAAAGCACTGTGGACATAGACGAGAAAATAAAAACTCATCTAAATGAGATCCAGAAGGTGACTGGTCTCTGAGCTCTACTCTTGCTGCCTCAGCAATCTCTTCCGAAAATCCCAGTCACTATAGCACTTAATGAGTGATACATTGGTACGTGACTTGCATGGTAGTGAAGTGTTGATGAGGCTCTCTGAGATTATTTATTAGTCCTTGAGTAAAAACTAAACATTAGAGACTGCAATCACTCAACGGGAGGAAAAATTATTATCGTCATTTCCATACAGAACTGGAGATTGGGGTTTGATTGCCTCTGCGATTCTCTTTGTTGACTTCGCTTATGTGGTGTATAAATAGAGTAGTGGTCTCCAACCCGTGGCTCCTCTGCCTGTTGCAAAACTGCCACTCTTATGTCCCCGGAGCCCTCCGGGTCACTTTTTAGCTTTTGCTGGGAACATTGGGTTCTCTCCACGCAATAGCCACTACATATATCACAGAGCATGCTGGTGTGACACCTCTTCTCTGAAGCCCTTTAGTTTACCCTGGGAGATGGGGGACTCGGAGTCGGGTCCTATGATGGAGAAATGGGATGCAGCCGTGGCCCAGACTCGACCCGTGCTCAGGGCCGTCACATTAAAAAGGATGGTGTGGGCTTATCTGGGTTGAGTGGCTGATTTACGACTACGCCACCTGTGGCACCTGGTGAAGGCCACCAGCGCCGCTGCAGTCCGCTGAGGCATGGTGTTATGGCGGCCAAAGTTATTACTACTCCCCACAGGCAGAGCAAGACCTCAGGGCAGAGGGACAGGATGGAGGGGGTAGTAGTAGAGGAGAACGGGCGCCGCGTCGTGCGGTGTAGCGCAGAATAAACTGTCCGGAGGCCATAGGGGTGAACTTCCAAGGCTTTACTCACTTTAGAGATGGCAAAAGGAAGGTGACTCCCTGCTCCCCGCGGAGTCCTGCGCTCACCAGAGACGGGGGTCCGACAACCTCCGAGTAAGTCCAACATTCGATCGGGACCCTGCACCAGAGTGTTCCTGAACTACAGACTGAATCCTTTCCTGTCCGTGTGTGTGTAGATAGGCCGGGTCTCCCTCTGAGCTCCTCTCAGAACAAGGGTACGGGTGGCAGCTCCGCTTCTTCCGATACCCGGTGGGATCCTCAGGGCCAACCGGGCTTTCCCGACCAGGACATGGAGTAGCAAGGTCGGGTGTCGGGGGCCGGTACCCCTCTTGCAGTCGGACTCCCTCTGAATATATCAGGTGGTGAGGACAGGTGGCGTATGCCGCTCAGTCTGCATCCTTCCCGGGATCCATTTGCTGTGGAGCCACACTCTTAAGCTCCCGGCCTTCTTGGTCCTGGTCCTCTACCGGGTTGAGACATTCCTGGTCTACAACCTGCCCCTCGACCCAAGGCCAGGGTACGAGGGCTGTGTCTCCATCCGCTGTAGGCCCACACAGGATCCACTATCAGGGTAGGAGATCACAGTACTTGACAGCCAAGAGACTTGACCTTCAAGGTCTAGGCTACCTTGGACTAAAAAGCACTAAAAGGACCTAGAACCAAAATGGCTCTTTATTAAATATGAAATTTACAGTGTCACTAGATTGTGAGTCCTCCACCCTCACCCACTAACTGATTCCCCTATCTCTTGGTTCCCCAGTCTCCCTGTAACCCGGAGGGCAGCACCTAGTGCATTCTAACCCCCTCTGGTGGAGAAATGTGGTGTTGGATGTAAAGGTAGGGTCCCGACCATCACGCTGTTCTTACCTCAGAGGAGGAACACCACACTCCATTAAAAAAGTGCAGCATCCCTGTGGCGGTCGAACCCTCAGGGGCGCCACACTGGCAACTAGAGATGAGCGGATCTAGAGATGAGCGGATCTAGAGATGAGCGAATCTAGAGCTGAGAGGATCTAGAGATGAGCGGATCTAGAGATGAGCGGATCTAGAGATGAGCGGATCTAATTATGAGTGGATCTAGAGATGAGCCGATCTAGAGATGAGCGGATCTAGAGATGAGCCGATCTAGAGATGAGTGGATCTACTCATGAGCGGATCTAGAGATGAGCGAATCTAGAGATGAGCGAATCTAGAGATGAGCGAATCTAGAAATGAGCGGATCTAGTGATGAGCGTATCTAGAGATGAGCGTATCTAGAGATGAGCGTATCTAGAGATGAGCGTATCTAGAGATGAGCGTATCTAGAGATGAGCGGATTTAGAGATGAGCAAATCTAGAGATGAGCGGATCTAGAGATGAGCGGATCTAGAGATGAGTGGATCTTTTGAAATTCAAATTCGCCAACTTTGCAGCATTTTCTCTAAAAATTTGATATGCGGTGAATAGTGTTGAGCCACCCCCGTAGTGTTCGGGTTCGGTTTGGTTCGTCGAACACCGGGATGTTCGAGGAACTGTTCGTCGAACACCTTAGAACACCGTCGAACACCGTTAAAACCAATGGAAGGCAAACAAAAACACATAGAAACACATAGAAAAAACCTGCAAAGGTGTCCAAAAGCTGACAAACTGCTCAGAAGACACTCTCTTTAAAAAAGCCGGCCGGCAATTCAGCAGCGGCATACACCGGTACCCGACAATTTAGACAAGAAGGAATAGATCATCACACATAGATTAGATAGATAGAAACATGTCAGTCACATATATAAGAAGTACAGTGACAGTGTTGGTTACTGTACTTGTCATTTAGTGTTAAAGGATTTATTAAAAAAAATATTAGTGTTTTCATGCACCGTCTCTTTAAAAAAGCCGGCCGGCAATTCAGCAGCGGTACCCAACAATTTAGAATAGAAAGAATAGAGCATCACACATAGATTAGATACATAGAAACATGTCAGTCACATATATAAGAAGTACAGTGATAGTGTTGATTACTGTACTTGTCATTTAGTGTTAAAATAAAAGATTTCTGAAAAAAAAAAATTGGCGTGGGGTTCCCCATAATTATGGGCTCTAGCGGAGGTTAAGCAGACAGCTGGGGCAGATGTTTGAAGCCTGGGAAGGGGTAATACCCACGGAGCTTCCCAGGCTACTAATATCAGCCCCCAGTTGAATACCTAGCCTTTACTAGCTATTAAAATGGGGGACCCCAAAAAAAATGACGTGGGGTCCCCCCTATTTTAATAGCTAGCAAAGGCTAGGCAGACAGCTGGGGGCTGATATTAATAGCCCAGGAAGGGTGCCATGAATATTGGCCACCTCCCAGGCTAGAAACACCAGCCATCAGCCACCCCAGAAATGGCGCATCCATAGGATGCCTGCGCTCTGCAGTGTCTATGAATGATGGCATGCTGGATGGCAGCGCTCAGCTGTGATCCAGCCTGTCATCTCAATGCCATCCCAGCGTGGGAGAATTCTCCTGCTCAAGCGCTGAGCGCTGAGAATTTTCCCACGCTGTCAGTGACGTGCATGAGGTGAGCTGAGTTCATTGGACATGAACTCGGCTCATCTGGATGCCGTCACAGCCAGACACTGAGGAGCGCAAGCATGCCTGCGCTTCTCAGTGTGTGCGGCATGGCAAGCTGGATGGCAGCTTTCGGCTGCGATCCAGCCTGTCATGTGAATGTAGCAGAGCTGAAGCTGTCATGGGAACCATGGAAAGGTAAGGATGAGGTTGGTTTATTATTTTACTTTTATTGCAGGAGATCTTTGGCTTCAGCTGGAATGGGCAATACAGTAAGTAGGGTCTAATTTAGAACAATAAAGAATTGTGTCTTTATTTCAATTAAAGGACTTTATTCTGGGTGTTTGTGTTTTTTTGTAACTTTGACTATGGGGTTAGTAATGGGGGTGTCTTATAGACGCCTCTCCATTACTAACCTGGGCTTGATGTCAGCTGGCATTATAAGCTGACATCAACCCCAACCCTATTACCCCACTGCCTCCGCTACAGGGCAGTGGGAAGAGCGAGGCTAAGTGCCAGAATTGGCGCATCCTAGTAAAGGCTAGATGTTTAGCTGGGGGCTGATATTAGGAGCCTGGGAAGCTCCGTGGGTATTACCCCCTTCCCAGGCTTCAAACATCTGCCCCAGCCATCTGCTTAACCTCCGCTAGAGACTAAAATTACGGGGAACCCCATGCCAATTTTTTTTTTAATAAATCCTTTATTTTAACACTAAATGACAAGTACAGTAATCAACACTATCACTGTACTTCTTATATATGTGACTGACATGTTTCTATCTATCTAATCTATGTGTGATGCTCTATTCTTTCTGTTATAAATTGTCGGGTACCGCTGCTGAATTGCCGGCCGGCTTTTTTAAAGAGACGGTGCATGAAAACACTAATATTTTTTTTAATAAATCCTTTACACTAAATGACAAGTACAGTAACCAACACTGTCACTGTACTTCTTATATATGTGACTGACATGTTTCTATCTATCTAATCTATGTGTGATACTCTATTCTTTCGGTTCTAAATTGTTGGGTACCGGTGTATGCCGCTGCTGAATTGCCGGCTTTTCATGTTTCACTGTGGGCACTGTTCCCATCGATTTGGGCAACCACTGTAATGCCACAACCACCACGGCTGTGGCATTACAGTGAGTGTCAGACAATCCCTGCATGATTGGTGCTCTAAATAGCGCCAGACATGCAGGACACGCTTTTGGTGCACGAACAGTTATCGAACATAACCTCGAACAGACAAATTTTTTGCAAATCGTTCGTGTTCGTCGAACAGCTCGAGCACCGCCCAAAACAGCTCGAATTTGAGATTGGCGAACAGTTCTAGTCGAACACCGCTCATCTCTAGCGGTGAATGAATTTATATGAATCTCAGTACTAGAAAACTTGTAATTACTTGTAAATCTCAAAATACACATGGGGAGAAAAGAGAGAGAGATCTCTGCTGTTTATTAGAGCTTATTTTACAGGAGAGACAGAGAAAGATAGAAGACCCTGTTGACCATAAGAGCTTACACAGAAGAGAGAGAGAGAGGACTCTGCTAATCATAAGAGCTTATACTCTATGTGAGAGAAAGGACGCTGCTGAGCATTAGAGCTTACACTTTAAAGGAGAGAGAAGACCTGCTGACCATAAAAGCTTACACTCTACAGGAGAGAGAGGGGATCCCACTGACCATAAGAGCTTACACTCTACAGGAGAAAGAGAGAGACTGGAGACCCTACTGACCATAAGAGCTTACACTCTACAGGAGATAGAGGGGATCCCACTGACAATGAAAGTTTACACTCCAGAAGAGAGAGAACTCTGATGATCCTAAGAGCTTACACTCTACAGACGAGAGAGAGAAGTACACTGACCATAAGAGCTTACACTCTACAGGAGAGAGAGGATCCCACTGACCATAAGAGCTTACACTCTACAGGAGAGAGAGGGGACCTCACTGACCATAAGAGCTTACACTCTACAGGGGAGAGAGAGAGCACACCACTGACCATAAGAGCTTACACTTTACTGGAGAGAGAGGACTGCACTGACCATAAGAGCTTACACTCTGCAGGAGAGAGAGATGACCCCACTGACCATAAGAGCTTACACTCTACTGGATAGAGAGGACCCCGCTGACCATAAGAGCTTATGTAGCACCCCGAGGGCTCGGCTGCTACAGGGGTATTACACCTCAAACCAGAGGTGTGATATTCCACTCCCGGGTAAGGATGGATTGTGGACCAGGACTCAGTAAGCTGCATGCACCACACACACCCCATTTCCGAGGGACAGCTCAACGGTGCTCCCACTAGACAGAAGTGCAGGCACGACAGCATCTGTCCCTGGCTGGAGTGGGGAGGGGGAGGAAAACCCAGTGGTGTAGGAGCAGATAGGGGTGGGTCTCTGGGCAAAGGTAGGAGCCCATTGGTTGCTAGTCACCTGGGCTCACACATAGAGGGAGGTATATAAGGTGGGTACCATCTTAGAACAGTGTTCAGTCCGGGGAGTCTGTTCAGAGAGGAGTTCAGCCAGAGAGGGCTGACAGGGAGCTGTGGTTCAGTCTGGGCCCAGCTCCACGAGGCAGGCCTGGAGTGGAGGCCAGAAACAGCAGAGAGAACAGGAACAGAAGAGAAAGGAAACAAGGAACAGCACATTAAGAGAGGCCCAGAGACACTAGAGAAGAAGGAACCCCATAGGCCCAGGAGATTGCGGGTGACGGGTTGGCAGAACATGGTACCGGATCCCAAGTTGGTGGAGGTGACTAATCCTCAGCCAAAGACCGGCGGTCGTGACTATATCTCGGTGCGACCCCTCACTACACCTACCAGGAAGGCACACCACATAGGGTCAGGGACGCAGAGATCAGCGTACCAAGAGAAGGCCCGAGGCAGCCAGACAAACGTAGAGTCACTGGTGGGGACGGCCAGAGAAGGGAAGAGAAGAGAGCCCTGTGCCACGCTCTGGAATTGACTGGGAGTTGGTCGAGCCCCTTGCCTGGTGGACGCAGCACGGCTTGGGCAGTCACCGCCGGTACCGAGGTGACTAGGACCAGTAAAGAACTGTGAGTAAAGCATTGGAAACTGCAACCACACGTCTCTGTGCTTCTTCGCCGCACCAGCACTACCAGTGCTGGGACGCTGGTGCACCATCACTCCCATCATCCACACTAACTGCCCTGAGGCTATACTTCTCCCGTGGTGAGTCATCCCATTGTTAGCTGCACACACAACACCGGCCTCAGCGGTCTGCCTTGCAGCGGCGGCCCCCACTGACCGCAATCCACGGGTGGCGTAGTCGGACTATTATTTCACTAATAAGACTGCCACTGAATTGACCACCCTGGGCATGGACCGGGTCAGCGCCACGGAGACTACAACCCCCAGCGATCCGGCTCCGGGTATTCCCTGCACAACACAGGCCCAGGGGGTGAGTCACTTACACTCTACAAGAGAGAGAGAGGACCCCACTGACCATAAGAACTTACGCTCTACAGGGGAGAGAGGGGACCCCACCGACCATAAGAGCTTACACTCTACAGGATAAAGAGGACCTCGCTGACCATAAGAGCTTACACTCTACAGGGGAGAGAGAGAGGACTGCACTGACCATAAGAGCTTACACTCTACAGTCATGGCCAAAAGTATTGAGAATGAGACAAATAGTAATTTTTCCAAAGTTTACTGCTTCATTTTTTGTAATGGCAATTTGCATATACTCCTGAATGTCAAAGAGTGATCAGCTTAACAGCAATTACTGTACTTGCAAAGTCAATATTTGCCCAGAAAATGAACTTTAACCCCCAAAACACATTTCAACATCATTGCAGTCCTGCCTTAAAAGGAGCAGCTAACATCGTTTTAGTGATTGATCCATTAACACAGGTGTGGGTGTGGATGAGGACAGGGCTGGCGATCAATCAGTCATGATTAAGTAAGAATGACATCACTGGACACTTTAAAAGGAGGCTGGTTCTTGGTATCATTGTTTCTCTTCAGTTAACCATGGTTATCTCTAAAGAAACACGTGCAGCCATCATTGCACTGCACAAAAATGGCCTAACAGGGAAGAGTATCGCAGCTACAAAGATTGCACCTCAGTCAACAATCTATCGCATCATCAAGAACTTCAAGGAGAGAGCTTCCATTGTTGTCAAAAAGGCTCCAGGGCGCCCAAGAAAGACCAGCAAGCGCCAGGACCATATCTTAAATCTGTTTCAGCTGCGGGACCGGACTACCAGCAGTGCCGAGCTTGCTCAGGAATGGCAGCAGGCTGGTGTGAGTGCTTCTGCACGCACTGTGAGGCGGAGACTCTTTGAGCAAGGACTGGTTTCAAGGAGGGCAGCAAAGAAGCCACTTCTCTCCAGAAAAAACATCAGGGACCGACTGATATTCTGCAAAAGGTACAGGGAGTGGACTGCTGAGGACTGGGGCAAAGTCATTTTCTCTGATGAATCCCCTTTTCGATTGTTTGGGACATCTGGAAAACAGCTTATTCGGAGAAGAAGAGGTGAGCGCTACCACCAGTCTTGTCTCATGCCAACTGTAAAGCATCCTGAAATCATTCATGTGTGGGGTTGCTTCTCAGCCAAGGGAATCGGCTCACTCACAGTCTTGCCTAAAAACACAGCCATGAATAAAGAATGGTACCAGAATGTCCTCCAAGAGCAACTTCTCCCAACCGTCCAAGAGCAGTTTGGCGCCCAACAATGCCTTTTCCAGCATGATGGAGCACCTTGCCATAAAGCAAAGGTGATAACTAAATGGCTCATGGAACAAAACATAGAGATTTTGGGTCCATGGCCTGGAAACTCCCCAGATCTTAATCCCATTGAGAACTTGTGGTCAATCATCAAGAGACGGGTGGACAAACAAAAACCAACAAATTCTGGCAAAATACAAGCATTGATTATGCAAGAATGGACTGCTATTGACGCGCCCCTGGGCCTGCTTGGTGTAGCGTTGCGCACGCGGGGACTACCCGGAGCCGGGCCTGTTGGGGGTAGTAGTCTCGTGGCGGTGACCCGGTCCGTGCCCAGGGAGTCAAACTGTGTGGCTGAGTATTAGCAGTAGATGTTGGACGACTACGCCACCCGTTGAATGCAGCTATGGAGCTGCCGCTGCAGGGCAGACCGCTGAGGCCGGTGGTACGATTGTGCAGCGTAGATGGTATAACCCCCAACGGGAGGGGTATGGCCTCAGGGCAGCCGACGTGGATGATGGGGGTAGCAGGAACCACTCAGAGACGATACGGTGTAGTTCAGGGTCTTTACTGGTGATAAAGATAGACCCTCCTGGAGTACTGGCTAGCGATCGGGGCCTGGTCAGTCTTTGAGCAGATGGGATTTCCCCTGGCCAGGCGGAGTTGTAGGCCTCCCCAACTAATTGTACTCTTCTGGCTACCTTGCTAGAGGCAGGTAAAAGTAGCCCACGTCCCTGAGTGTACCGTGTGGTGCTCACCCGTATGGCCGGTGACTCGGGGCCTTCTAGTGGCTTCCGCTCCACGACGGCGGTGCTGGTCCCACGCGTGTGACCGTGCCTTCGGGTTTCTTGGCCAGAGGACCTGAAATCCCCTGCCGGTCGGTTTCTGCTGCTGGGTAAGGGTTAGTCCCCACAGCCTCGGACTCCGGGTCCGGTGGTAACTCTTCAATCAGGGCGAGCTCTACAGCTGCCAGTCCCTGATTCCTTTTAGCATGACTTCCCCAGAGCTCCTGATCTCTCTCTCCTATAGCTGCTTCTCCTCTTCTTAACTCACTAACCCTGCCTCAGCCCCAGTTTTATATAGGGGAAGTTCTTCCCCTCCCAGGACTGGGCAGGAGGTGTGGCATGCATAGGATTCCTGTCCAAGAGACCTCCCACTTGCTCTCAGACGTAATATCTCTATTACTGTGGCAACCAGACCCCTGGGGTGTCACATTCCCCCCTAGTAAAATTTAGTACTCCGGGACTAAACATATTTTTGTAACATAACAAATTACAAACAGAAACAACGCAATAAAGAAAAACATTAGGATGGTCACGGCGTGTCCGCAACCGGGTGTAACTTTTGAGGAAAACAAAGGTGTCCATTTCACCAAAAACAGGGAGACGTAACCAGGTAGGGGTCTGTCCTGCCCCGAGTCCTTATCAGTCTTTTAGTCCGTCCTGGGTTACGCTCCAACTATATGCACAAAGGATTCCCGGTAAATCCACCAAAGACTCCTACAAATAACTAGAAACACATAATTATACACAAGCAACAATAAACAGGTAAACATTAATAGAATAGCTTGAACATTTAGATCCTCCACCGTATGGGCAACTGGCCTCTAGTGACCCTAGTGGACCTACGGAGCTGGCTGACTGGTCCTGAGCTACAGGGTATAGGAGCTGTCAAGGGTAAACTGGGCAGCCGTCTACGGACTCTTTGGCTCACTAGGGGTATGGCAGGCTCACTATAAGCAGAGGGTTGATTCTCCTGGTCTGCTTGTGTGAGGTCTTCTGCCTCCCGGACCGGCTGTTCTTCCAGCTCTACCTGTGTCTCCGTAGGCACTTGGGATGCTGGTTGGAGGAACGGGAGGACGGGTACCACAACAGCACCATTGACTTGAGTCCAAGACCGAGGGAAGTCTCCGAGCACAGTACTAACCATATCTTCCCTTTCCTCTACGGGTCGAGGGTCTTCTTGTTCCTCTTCAGGGTTCCGTAGCTGTTCGGGACACTTCTTCAGGTGATCCCGGGATACAATGGCTGTGGTTTCCCCTCCGTCTTTACTGATTGTACAGATCTTTGGGTTGTCGTGGCTTGAGGGCAGTACGGTGTACGGGTCCTTCTCCCACTGGTCGTCCAACTTGTGGAGCCGTCTTTTCCTCTTCAAGACCTGCTCTCCGGGCACCAGGGGAACAGCGGGAGCATACTGGTTGTAAGTTTTCTCTTGTCTTTCCCTAGCTTGACAGAGACTTCGCTCCACGCTCTCCTGTACTTTCCGGTACTGCTGCTGCCTCTCTGTGTCCCAGTCTGCTTCTGGTGAAGTGTCCTCGGGTGTCAGGACTCCCATCTCCAGATCAACAGGAAGCTTACCAGGTCTTGCCCTCATTAGGTAAGCCGGGGTACAGTTGGTGGAACCTACAGGGATGTGGTTGTATAGGTCCACCAGGTCGGGCAGCTTTTCAGGCCACAAACTACGTTCTTCCAGGGGCAATGTTTTCACAAGATCTATCACCACCTGGTTCATTTTCTCACAAAGTCCATTAGTTTGCGGGTGATAGGGTGTTGTTCTAATCTTCCGGCAGCCATACAGGGTGCAGAACTCCTGGAAGACTTCCGCTTCAAAGGCAGGCCCCTGGTCCGTCAGCACCTGCTCCGGGTATCCGTGCGGACGGCAGAAGTGCTGCTGGAAGGCTCTAGCTGCTGTTTGAGCCGTTAAGTCCTTGACGGGGACGACAACCAAGAACCGGGAGTAGTGATCCATGATGGTTAACGCGTAGACGTAGCCACTTCTGCTTGGGGTCAGTTTTACATGATCCAAGGCTACCAGTTCCAACGGCTGTCTGGTGATGATGGACTGCAGGGGAGTCTTCTGGCTGGCACGGTCCCTCCTTCTTAGGTTGCATGGGCCACAGTCTCTGCACCACCTCTCGATGGTTCCTCTCATGCCTACCCAATGGAACCGCCCACGCAGCAGGAACTCCAGCTTCTTCCATCCGAAGTGCCCAGCTCCGTCGTGGTATGCCTCCATCACCATAGCTGCGTCTCTTCTTGGCACCACTACTTGCCAGATTAGTTCATGCGTCCGGGAGTTAACCATTCTGCGGCACAACTTCCCCTTGTAAAGGAACAGTCGACTCTTCTCAGCCCACAGTTGCTTGGCTTCCTCCGGAGCGTCTGGGTCAAGGCGTGCATCTGGCCGAGTCAGCATCTCCTTTACCAGTCGGACGGCAGGGTCACTGTCTTGCGTCTCCGCCCAGTTGTAATGAGGTAATGGGTTGAACGTAGCGGATTGCTTACTCCTTACACGGTGGGAATACTGGATAGTCCCATGACGGTGGAACGCGGGGAGTTCAACTTCTTCCATTTCCTCTGAATCTTCCCCTACGTCCGGTAGGTTCGGCATCCTGGACAGGGCGTCCGCGTTGGTATTGGAGCGTCCTGCCCGGTATTTGATTGTAAACTCATAGTTGGACAAGCGGGCCATCCATCTCTGCTCTAGGGCACCGAGTCTTGCAGTGTCCAGGTGTGTCAACGGGTTGTTATCCGTGTACACGGTGAACCGGGAAGCAGCGAGGTAGTGCTTAAAGCGTTCGGTGACTGCCCACACCACTGCCAGGAACTCTAGCTTAAATGAGCTGTAATTCTCAGGGTTTCTCTCGGTGGGTCGCAGTTTCCGGCTGGCGTAAGCAATTCCCCGTTCCCTCCCTTGCTGGATCTGGGACAGTACGGCTCCTAGCCCGATGTTACTGGCGTCGGTGTAGAGGATAAAGGGCTGGCTATAATCAGGGTACGCCAGGATTTCATCCCCCGTGAGGGCCATCTTCAGCTGGCGGAAGGACTCTTCTTCTAGCTTCTCCCATCTGAAGGGTGGCTTCTGGTTCTTGGCCTTCCTGGACTGGCCTATCAGGAGGTCCTGCATAGGAGCTGCCTTTTTGGTGAAACCGGGAATGAACCTTCGGTAGTAGCCTACCAACCCGAGGAACTGCCGCACTTCCTTTACGCTGGAGGGGCTTGGCCATTCCTTAATTGCGGTGATCTTATCAGGGTCGGGAGCCACTCCGTCAGCACTCACCACGTGTCCCAGGTACTGCACCTTTGGCTTCAGGAGGTGACACTTGGAGGGTTTCACCTTTAGGCCGTAACTTGCCAGAGCTTCGAACACTTCCGCCAGGTGTTTCAGGTGGTCCTCGTAGGTCTTGGAATAGACGATGACATCGTCCAGGTATAACAGGACCGTCTCAAAGTTTCGGTGTCCCAGACAGCATTCCATCAATCGCTGGAAGGTTCCTGGTGCGTTGCAGAGTCCGAACGGCATGCAGGTAAACTCGCTAAGTCCCATCGGGGTGGTGAATGCGGTCTTCTCCCGGTCCGTCTCTGCTACAGGAACCTGCCAGTACCCGCTAGTGAGATCCAAGGTGGAGAAGAAGTTAGCAGATTTTAAAGCAGCCAAAGACTCCTCTATTCTTGGTAAGGGGTACGCATCTTTGTGTGTGATACGGTTAATTTTCCGGTAATCTACACACATTCTCATGGTGTTGTCTTTCTTTTTGACCAAGACTAGTGGAGCTGCCCAGGGGCTACAGCTATCCCTGATTACCCCAGCCTCCTTCATGTCTCTAAGCATCCCCTTGGCGTGTTGGTAGTGTGCAGGGGGTACGGGTCGATACCTCTCTTTTATGGGAGGATGGTCTCCCGTGGGGATGTGGTGTTCTACCCCCTTGACTCGCCCGAAGTCTAACGGGTGTTTACTAAACACTCTCTCGTACTCTCGAACCACCCGGTAGACTCCCTGTTTCTGGTGGGAGGGAGTGGAGTCAGTACCCAAATGTAGTTGCTGACACCAATCCTCCATTATTTTCGTAGAGCCGTTACCTTCCTCCGGGTGAGATGGAGGCAAGGGTTCCACAGACTGTATAGAATTTTGGTTGATAGTATATAATTTGGCTAGCGTAGCATACCGGGGCAGGTATACTTCCCTTTTCCCGATATTTATTATACGAACGGGCACCCTCCCATGGCGTACATCAACTACCCCCCGTGCTGTCAAAATGGTGGGCCTACTGTCTGAGTAGACTGGTTCTACCATGGCCTGGTAATCTCTACCTCTCAGACCAATAGCTGCCCGGCACCAAATCATCATTTCACTTTTCGGGGGCATGGCAATAGGGAAAGGGTCACACATTCTTACGCTACCAATCTCACCACCGGAGAGTTCCACCTGTTGCCGTCGCATCAGTGCCCGGATCTCTTTCTGGAGCACTCGCTGCTGGCCGGAGCTGGCGTTCTTGGCAACCTGCTGTAAAATGAAAATCACCTCTGCAAGACAATTTTCAATCACATTAGTTCCTAGAGTTATCTTTGGGTGACTCTCGCGCTTGTCAATGTCTACAATGATCAGTCCCTGTGCTGCCAGTTCAACTCTACCGATTTTAATGGTCATTTCTTTAAATCCGATCTGTGGCACGGGCTGACCATTACTGGCGATGATACTCAAGTCGTCGTCTGGATAGCGGGTTATATCCGAGTCATTCCAGTACTGCTTGAAGAGCACGTATGGGATGGTGGTGACCTGTGACCCGGTGTCCAGTAGGGCACTCATAGGGATGCCATCCAGTACCACAGGCAAGACTGGACGTCCTCCCACATATTTGTCGCGCCAATTCGATGGGCCTGGTGATCTTTTTCCTGGGGGTTGGCCCTCTACCCCAGGTTGTGCCAGTTTAAAGGACAGTACCTTGCCATATGTCCGGGTTGATTGCAGCGGCGGCAGATGGGTTGTCCGTCCTCATTGTACCGGTCGCTGGGTCTTCCTCTGGCGGGTGGGGTCCTCCTTGGTCGACGCCACGGGATGTCCTCCGGTCCGGATGCCAGCTGGATCTTCCCTGGAGTGGAAACCTGTAAAGACTGCACAGTTCGGGTTAGCGCAGCAACGCTTTTAGCTAGCTCTTGGACCTGATGGTGCAGGTCCGGAGCCGGGTCATTGTTCAAAGCCTGCGCATCAGCCCCCACAGGCCCTGCCGACAAGGGCGCCGCCTCCTGGTGGTAAGTGATAGCTGGGCGCCTGTGGGTCACAACGCCACCCGGTGTCGGTTCTCGGAGCACCCGGATGGCTCTGTCCTTGAACTGTGCAAAGTCCAGATGAGGATTCTGTAAGGCTATGGCCCGCAACTGGGTTCGGTGGACATTGCAATATAGCCCCTCTATAAATTGCTCGGTCAACAGCCTGTCCTCGTTTCCCACGCTGTCAGGGTCGGTCTGCTTAATGGCTCTCAGGGCCTCTTGTAGGTTTAGTGCATAGTCCCTTATACTCTCATGTGCTCGCTGCTTGCACCCATAGAATCTAAGCTTAATCTCGGCTGAGGTGCGAGTATCAAAGGTGTCCCTCAGCCGGGTTAGTATCCCTGCGACAGTCCTCCTCCCAGGTGGCCAGGACTTTACCTCCCTTTGGGCTGCCCCGGTTAGCTGGGCCACCAGGATGCTCACTTTTTGCTCCTCTGTGAGGGGGTACACCTGGAAGAGGCTATCCAGCTTTTCTTTAAAGTCATTCAGGGTATGTGACTCCCCTGAGTACTGGGGTAGCCAGGCTGCTCCCGGGATATAGGGCATGGTGAAAGGCATGACTGCAGCAGCGGTGGCGCTGGCGGGGGTTGAGGCAGTGAAGCTCTCCTCCGTATCCGACATCTTTCTCCCCCCCTAGTGGACCGTGGCCTACCTTGCGATGATCCTCTTCCGTAGGCCGCGGCTCCGCAGTGGATCGTCAGGGTTGAGGACCTTCCGTCGCGCTCCTGTGACGTCGGCGTCTGCTGGGCTCCTTCCAGGACCTTACGCAACGTCCGGACGTGAGGCGGGGCTTCAGTTCTCGCGCGCTTTCGGAGTCCACGCCCCTCTTCTTCCCGCGCGGCGTCTTCAAGATGGCGTCCAACGGCGGGAAAACTCCACGGATGGCGGGAAGAAGGCAGAAGATGGCGCCGGATGGCGGGAAAACTTCGCGGATGGCGGGAAGAAGGTAGAAGATGGCGCCGGATGGCGGGAAACCTCCACGGATGGCGGGAATCTTCACCACTGGTAAGTTTGAACAGTCTTTTTCAGGCACGCAGTACCCGGTGGTTGCGGGCACGAAATCCTGCCGACTACGCCAAAAGTTGACGCGCCCCTGGGCCTGCTTGGTGTAGCGTTGCGCACGCGGGGACTACCCGGAGCCGGGCCTGTTGGGGGTAGTAGTCTCGTGGCGGTGACCCGGTCCGTGCCCAGGGAGTCAAATAGTGTGGCTGAGTATTAGCAGTAGATGTTGGACGACTACGCCACCCGTTGAATGCAGCTATGGAGCTGCCGCTGCAGGCCAGACCGCTGAGGCCGGTGGTACGATTGTGCAGCGTAGATGGTATAACCCCCAACGGGAGGGGTATGGCCTCAGGGCAGCCGACGTGGATGATGGGGGTAGCAGGAACCACTCAGAGACGATACGGTGTAGTTCAGGGTCTTTACTGGTGATAAAGATAGACCCTCCTGGAGTACTGGCTAGCGATCGGGGCCTGGTCAGTCTTTGAGCAGATGGGATTTCCCCTGGCCAGGCGGAGTTGTAGGCCTCCCCAACTAATTGTACTCTTCTGGCTACCTTGCTAGAGGCGGGTAAAAGTAGCCCACGTCCCTGAGTGTACCGTGTGGTGCTCACCCGTATGGCCGGTGATTCGGGGCCTTCTAGTGGCTTCCGCTCCACGACGGCGGTGCTGGTCCCACGCGTGTGACCGTGCCTTCGGGTTTCTTGGCCAGAGGACCTGAAATCCCCTGCCGGTCGGTTTCTGCTGCTGGGTAAGGGTTAGTCCCCACAGCCTCGGACTCTGGGTCCGGTGGTAACTCTTCAATCAGGGCGAGCTCTACAGCTGCCAGCCCCTGATTCCTTTTAGCACGACTTCCCCAGAGCTCCTGATCTCTCTCTCCTATAGCTGCTTCTCCTCTTCTTAACTCACTAACCCTGCCTCAGCCCCAGTTTTATATAGGGGAAGTTCTTCCCCTCCCAGGACTGGGCAGGAGGTGTGGCATGCATAGGATTCCTGACCAAGAGACCTCCCACCTGCTCTCAGACGTAATATCTCTATTACTGTGGCAACCAGACCCCTGGGGTGTCACACTATCAGTCAGGATTTGGTCCAAAAGTTGATTGAGAGCATGCCAGGGAGAATTACAGAGGTCTTGAAGAAGAAGGGGCAACACTGCAAATATTGACTTGCTGCATTAACTCATTCTAACTGTCAATATAACCTATTGGTACTCATAATATGATTGCAATTATATTTCTGTATGTGATATAAACATCAGACAAACACTAATAAAAACCAGAGGCCAGCAGATCATGTGAAAATATCATTTTGGTGTCATTCTCAAAACTTTTGGCCATGACTGTACAGGAGAGAGAGAGGACCCCGCTGACCATAAGAGCTTACACTCTACAGGGGAGAGAGAGGACCCCGCCGACCATAAGAGCTTACACTTTACAGGTGAGAGAGAGGACTGCACTGACCATAAGAGCTTACACTCTACAGGACAGAGAGAGGACCCCGCTGACCATAAGAGCTTACACTCTACAGGATAAAGAGGACCCTGCTGATCACAAGAGCTTATACTCTACAGGAGAGAGAGAGGACCCCACTGACCATAAGAGCTTACACTCTACAGAAGAGTGAGAGGACTGCACTGACCATAAGAGCTTGCACTCTACAGGACAGAGAGAGGACCCCGCTGACCATAAGAGCTTACACTCTACAGGAGAGAGAGAGGACCCTGCTGATCATAAGAGATTACACTCTACAGGAGAGAGAGAGGACCCCACTGACCATAAGAGCTTACACTCTGCAGGAGAGAGATGACTCCACTGGCCATAAGAGCTTACACTCTACAGGAGAGAGAGGACTGCACTGACCATAAGAGCTTACACTCTACAGGAGAGAGAGAGGACCCCACTGACCATAAGAGCTTACACTCGACTGGATAGAGAGGACCCCGCTGACCATAAGAGCTTACACTCTACAGGAGAGAGAGAAGACCCCGCTGACCATAAGAGCTTACACTCTACAGGGGAGAGAGAGGACCCCGCCGAACATAAGAGCTTACACTCTACAGGATAAAGAGGACCCTGCTGATGACAAGAGCTTACACTCTACAGGAGAGAGAGAGGACCCCACTGACCATAAGAGCTTACACTCTGCAGGAGAGAGAGCACACCACTGACCATAAGAGCTTACACTCTACAGGAGAGAGAGGACTGCACTGACCATAAGAGCTTACACTCTGCAGGAGAGAGAGAGGACCCCACTGACCATAAGAGCTTACACTCTACTGGATAGAGAGGACCCCGCTGACCATAAGAGCTTACACTCTACAAGAGAGAGAGAGGACCCCGCTGACCATAAGAGCTTACGCTGTACATGAGAGAGAGAGGACCCCGGTGATCATAAGAACTTACACTCTACAGGAGAGAGAGGACCCTGCTGACCATAAGAGCTGACACTCTACATGAGAGAGAGAGAGGACCCCACTGACCATAAGAGCTTACACTGTACAGAAGAGAGAGAGGACCCCACTGACCATAAGAGCTTACACTATAGAGGAAAGAGACTTATCCAGTGACTCTTGAGCTTACACTTTACAGGTGAGAGAGAAGACTGCACTGACCATAAGAGCTTACACTGTACAGGACAGAGAGAGGACCCCGCTGACCATAAGAGCTTACACTCTACAGGATAAAGAGGACCCTGCTGATCACAAGAGCTTACACTCTACAGGAGAGAGAGAGGACCCCACTGACCATAAGAGCTTATGTAGCACCCTGAGGATTCGGCTGCTACAGAGGTATTGCACCTCAACCCAGAGGTGTGATATTCCACTCCCGGGTAAGGATGGAGTGTGGAGCTGAGCTCAGAAGGCTGCATGCACTACACACATCCCATTTCCGGAGGGCAGACCAACGGTACTCCCACTTAGAAATGTGCAGGTACGATCGAGTCTGTCCTTGGCTGGAGTGGGAGGGGGGTGGACCATCCCAGTAGTGTAGGGGCAGATAGGGGGAGCAGTCTGGGTAGTGCTAGGAGCTCATTGGGTGCTGGTCACCTGAGCTCACACATAGAGGGAGTATAAAAGGTGGGAACCATCTAAGATCAGGGTCAGTCTGTGGGAAGTCAGCCTGTTGTAGTGAGGACTTTGCAGAGCAGTGGAAGAAAGCAGAGGAGCAGAGCAGCCCCAGGCCCAGAGTGAGAGAGGAGAGAACGAAAGACCCAGAGGGGGAGAAAGAAGGAACTCTGAGAGCCCAAATACAACCAAAGGGTGAAGAGTTGGCAACAGGGTACCGGATCCCAAACTGGTGGGGGCTACAGCATACCTCAGCCAGAGACCGGAGGCCGTGGGCAGCATCTGCCACGGCCACCCACCAAATCCACCCGGAAGGCAGACCACGCATAGGGTCAGGGAACCCAGAGGCAAGGGTTCGCCCACAAGAGGCCCGAGGGAGCCGGACTTAGGTGGATCCCTGGTGGGGAAGGCCAGAGACGAGGACAGGACAGAAAGGGAGCTCAGAACCACGCTCCAGAACTACTTGGGGGTTGGCCGAGTCCAGGACCTGGTGGACGCAGCACGGCTCGGGTGGTCACTCAAGGCCGGAGTGACCGGTACAAGAACAGCAGTAAGTAAAGAACCCTGAACTGCACAACCCGACTCTGACTCTCATTACCATCTTCCCTGCACTTCCACAACCACCATCCTCTGCACCTGACCCCCTGAGGCTATACCCTTCCCGTTGGGGGTTATACCACCTAAGCTGCACAAACACCATCAGCCTCAGCGGACCCTGCTGCAGCGGCGGCCGTAGTGACCGCAATTCAACGGGTGGCGTAGTCGACATAAAGAACTTTAGTAACATCAGTAAGGACTGCACACACTGAGTTTGACACCCTGGGCACGGACCGGGTCACAGCCACTCGGAGACTACAACCCCCATCTGATCCGGCTCCGGGTATCCCCAACAACACTGGCCCAGGGGGCGCGTCAACTTTGGCGTAGTCGGCAGGATTACGTGCCCGCAACAACCGGGTACTGCGTGCCTGAAGAAAAGTACATCGATACCTTAAAAAGAAGTCTCCTGCCGGTTCCGGAGGGTCCCCGCCATCGGGCCCCATCACAGGTCGTTTCCCGCCGGTTGTCCGCCATTTGCAGCTTTTTCCCGCCATCCATGGAGTTTCCCGCCACTGGGAGACGATTCCCGCCATTTCCGAAGATTTCCCGCCTTGGAAGAACGGACGCCATTATGGGCGTGCCAGAGGGTGGCAAGAGGTCACCTCCCATCGTGGGCCAGGTCGAAGAATGGCGCCAAAAGCGGAAACCGCCCCCACCAACAGAGACTGTGATGCTGGAAGTGTCCATCAGCGTAAGAGAACTGCCCCTGGAACTGACAATCACAAAGTTGCCCCGGGACCACCCTCGATGTGGGCGGAGACAGAAGAAGAGAGCAAAGATGGGTGTCGCCTGGAGCAGTCTGGAGAGAGCGCACCCGGAGACAAGACGTCTGGAAGAGAGTCCAGAGAAAGCACACCCGGAGATGGAGGGAGAGCCAGGCAGCACTGACCCAGTGGTCAGGAGCCTGATGCAGGCCGCCACTCCAGGCAGCACTGACCCAGTGGTCAGGAGCCTGTTGCCGGTCGCCATTCCAGAAGGCCGGCTGGAGACAGCGGGAGGAGAGCAGAGCAGCACCGACCCGTTGGTCAGGAGCCTGCTAGAAGCAACGACCCCACTGGGCTTAGTGGAGGTCTTGGCACAGCTCCCCCGAGATCGGGAGTGTGCGCAGACTGCGCTGGAGGGCCTCGCACGGAGGATGGCCCGGGTGCAGCGAGAGACGTTAGCAGAATGGAGCCGTGAGATGGCCCAGCAGACAAGAACCCGTCAGCGGAGCACGCCACCCGAGACGAGGAGACAGACCGCCTCTGAGGATGGCGCAGGAGGACTGAAGGCCGGAGACGGCACCGAGAAGGGAGCCGAACGGACTGAGGCAGGTAAAGGGGACGTCTCTACCCCAAACCGGGAAACCGCGTACCTGCCCCAGCTCCCCGTCGCAGAGCCCGAAGTATCCCCTGCCGTGCCCGTCGCTGCAACGTCACCGCCGCAGACTAGGCCTCAAACGGGAGCCGCGACCCCTGTGACGTCACACGCCTCGACCCCGAGCGTGGCCAAGCAGGAAGTACCATCGGCCTGGTCGCAAGGCCTAGTACCCCCGGGCGCCGCAATACCAACAGCGCCCCCTACCTCCGCGGAGCCCCCGGCCTGGTCGCAGGGCCAAGTAACACAGGGCGCCGCCGTTCTTACGGTGCCCTTTACTTTCAAGGTGCCCCAGGCCTGGTCGCAAGGCCTGGTTAACCCGGGCGCCGCTACCACCACGGCGCCCATAACACCTAAAGTACCGCACCTGGGTGAGGACCTATTCGCCCAGCATACGTGCCCGGATGGGCAGCCCTTCATATGGCCACCGGAGTTTCACCATCCCCGACTCCGGAAAGAGAGACCCCAAGACGAACCCCTGATCCCGGCTCCAAAGCCCATAAAGAGGATCTCGCCCCCGCTAGAAGAGACCCAGTTTGAGTGGGACCCCACCGGAGAAGACCTCATGGGGTTCACTCAGGAGACTCGGGCAGCCGCAGCGGAGCGTGTAGAGTGCTGCCGCCAGCAGCTCGAGGTCTTTGAGAGGGAGCGGAGAGAGAGGCGGGTCCGGGAACAGCAAGCCCAAGTCAGGAGCGCGGAGCAGAAGAGCCGGACCAGGAGAGACCCCCGTGCAGCGCATGGTCCCCGTACCATCGGGACTGTAATAAAATTTAATCTGCAGCATGGGTGGGGTTTCATCAGGGATCACCGCACCCCAGGCGACGTCTTCGTGACAAGAAGAGACGTTGAGTCCCACCTACCGGAGGGACACAGAGGACGTGACCTGTATTTAGGGGACGAGGTCACCTTCACCCGGCACAAGTGTGCCAAAGGACCCTACGCCCTCCATGTGCATCGCCTGACGGCGGAGGAGCTGCGGTGTGAGGAGGAGCAAGAGGACCCGGACGGGTCTGAACCAGAACCTGGAACCAATCACAAAGAAAGAGCAGGAGGACGCCGTCGTTGAGTACGGTAGTATAGAGACTGTATATAGTTGCCCGTCGGGGCACAGTGAACCGTTGCTGCTAATATAGTCCCCGTTGGGACCAGAGAACTGAACTGTTAACCCGTGTGTCCCTATTCCCACTGACCGAGGACTGAGAACGGTCAATTCTCCCTAATACCTGGCCGAGGACTGAGAGCGGCCATATCCCCTTGTATATAGTTGCGCTTCCTAAAGCGCCCCCTTCCGGTTTTATAGGGAACTGTTTGATTCCAAGAGAGACTGTCGCACTTTACCCGGTCACAAGTTGCACAGTGACCGGAGGAACCAGAAGACAAGAATGTTTTTATGAAAAGTTTATATGAAAAGTTTATGCTGATATATATGGTGTTTTATATGTTTTATATGTTTATGTTTATGAAAAAAAAAAAAAAAATGTATGTTTTGGATGTTTTATATCTTACAGCCCGAGGACGTGCTGTGATTTACCAGGGGGGAATGTAGCACCCTGAGGATTCGGCTGCTACAGGGGTATTGCACCTCAACCCAGAGGTGTGATATTCCACTCCCGGGTAAGGATGGAGTGTGGAGCTGAGCTCAGAAGGCTGCATGCACTACACACATCCCATTTCCGGAGGGCAGACCAACGGTACTCCCACTTAGAAATGTGCAGGTACGATCGAGTCTGTCCTTGGCTGGAGTGGGAGGGGGGTGGACCATCCCAGTAGTGTAGGGGCAGATAGGGGGAGCAGTCTGGGTAGTGCTAGGAGCTCATTGGGTGCTGGTCACCTGAGCTCACACATAGAGGGAGTATAAAAGGTGGGAACCATCTAAGATCAGGGTCAGTCTGTGGGAAGTCAGCCTGTTGTAGTGAGGACTTTGCAGAGCAGTGGAAGAAAGCAGAGGAGCAGAGCAGCCCCAGGCCCAGAGTGAGAGAGGAGAGAACGAAAGACCCAGAGGGGGAGAAAGAAGGAACTCTGAGAGCCCAAATACAACCAAAGGGTGAAGAGTTGGCAACAGGGTACCGGATCCCAAACTGGTGGGGGCTACAGCATACCTCAGCCAGAGACCGGAGGCCGTGGGCAGCATCTGCCACGGCCACCCACCAAATCCACCCGGAAGGCAGACCACGCATAGGGTCAGGGAACCCAGAGGCAAGGGTTCGCCCACAAGAGGCCCGAGGGAGCCGGACTTAGGTGGATCCCTGGTGGGGAAGGCCAGAGACGAGGACAGGACAGAAAGGGAGCTCAGAACCACGCTCCAGAACTACTTGGGGGTTGGCCGAGTCCAGGACCTGGTGGACGCAGCACGGCTCGGGTGGTCACTCAAGGCCGGAGTGACCGGTACAAGAACAGCAGTAAGTAAAGAACCCTGAACTGCACAACCCGACTCTGACTCTCATTACCATCTTCCCTGCACTTCCACAACCACCATCCTCTGCACCTGACCCCCTGAGGCTATACCCTTCCCGTTGGGGGTTATACCACCTAAGCTGCACAAACACCATCAGCCTCAGCGGACCCTGCTGCAGCGGCGGCCGTAGTGACCGCAATTCAACGGGTGGCGTAGTCGACATAAAGAACTTTAGTAACATCAGTAAGGACTGCCACACACTGAGTTTGACACCCTGGGCACGGACCGGGTCACAGCCACTCGGAGACTACAACCCCCATCTGATCCGGCTCCGGGTATCCCCAACAACACTGGCCCAGGGGGCGCGTCACTTACACTCTACAGAAGAGAGAGAGGACTGCACTGACCATAAGAGCTTGCACTCTACAGGACAGAGAGAGGACCCCGCTGACCATAAGAGCTTACACTCTACAGGAGAGAGAGGACCCTGCTGATCATAAGAGCTTACACTCTACAGGAGAGAGAGAGGACCCCACTGACCATAAGAGCTTACACTCTGCAGGAGAGAGATGACTCCACTGGCCATAAGAGCTTACACTCTACAGGAGAGAGAGGACTGCACTGACCATAAGAGCTTACACTCTACAGGAGAGAGAGAGGACCCCACTGACCATAAGAGCTTACACTCGACTGGATAGAGAGGACCCCGCTGACCATAAGAGCTTACACTCTACAGGAGAGAGAGAAGACCCCGCTGACCATAAGAGCTTACACTCTACAGGGGAGAGAGAGGACCCCGCCGAACATAAGAGCTTACACTCTACAGGATAAAGAGGACCCTGCTGATGACAAGAGCTTACACTCTACAGGAGAGAGAGAGGACCCCACTGACCATAAGAGCTTACACTCTGCAGGAGAGAGAGCACACCACTGACCATAAGAGCTTACACTCTACAGGAGAGAGAGGACTGCACTGACCATAAGAGCTTACACTCTGCAGGAGAGAGAGAGGACCCCACTGACCATAAGAGCTTACACTCTACTGGATAGAGAGGACCCCGCTGACCATAAGAGCTTACACTCTACAAGAGAGAGAGAGGACCCCGCTGACCATAAGAGCTTACGCTGTACATGAGAGAGAGAGGACCCCGGTGATCATAAGAACTTACACTCTACAGGAGAGAGAGGACCCCGCTGACCATAAGAGCTGACACTCTACATGAGAGAGAGAGAGGACCCCACTGACCATAAGAGCTTACACTGTACAGAAGAGAGAGAGGACCCCACTGACCATAAGAGCTTACACTATAGAGGAAAGAGACTTATCCAGTGACTCTTGAGATGAAAAACGACTTTGCCATATAAACTGTGCTCCGCTAGGAACCGCTGATCTGTGATGGCCGAAGTACTGACCACCACTGTACAAGGTATTATAATACGCTATATGTCATAGCTACAGGACATTATGAGTAAGCCCACGTGGCAATAAAAATGACATTAGCCCACTCTCTGATGCTTCAGCAGTGTGGGAAGTTGTGCCGGGTATGTTTTAATTTTTTTTTTCAGCGAATCGAATCACTAAATGTTCGAATTCATGTTCAACTTCGAATTTCAGGAAAATCGACTCCAACTCGACCCTTTGCTGATCGAAGCGCTCATCTCTACTCACAACACTCTTAACAGAAAATCAGTGAATCAATTTCAGACTTTAATTCATTATAACGATATGAACACATAGACATAGCTATAAGAGCTGCAGAGGCAGCATTGGATTATTGGGTCAGCTCAGCAGCCGCTCCTCCTCCCTCTCCCTGCATAGTGACCTCTGCTCATGTAACAGAGCATGCTCACAACACTCTTAAAAGAAAACTAATAAGTTAAATTTTGACTTTCCTTCTTTGTATCTAGATAGGAGCAAATCTACAAAGGATGCAGAGGAAGCAGTCGCTACCAGTTTTTTGAGGGGTCCAAAAAACCCTTTGCTACATAGAAAGATTCCAGCGCATTCACGTCTCACTGTAGCCATGGGACTCTTTTCCAAACTTTGCATTAGAGCTCTATATCTTCTAGTATGTGTGTAAAAAGAGAATAACAAAAATAGAAGTATACTGTCACGGGTGTATCAAGTGTGACAGACAGTCGCTCTGAATCCGGCTGTAGAAGGTCACTGCGCTTGGCATTGCGGATGCCTTCTTGATCCGCTCATCTCTGTAGTGCAATAATATCCTTCTCCCTTTAGGACCCAGCAGCGACTTCCACCTTCTGCTGCTAATTGACACACCGTTGCTTGGCAGTTAAAAACTCTCAGTGTCTCCAGAGAGTCGCCGGTGATAGTTCTATGTTCCTCTGTCCATGCTTGCAGTCTAGTAGTCGGATCATTTCTTCTTGGTTTCCCTTGGAGGACAGCTGGCGTTATCTCTCTGGTGTCTTCTCAAGCTAAGTGTATCTCCTTTGTTTGTTTACCTTGTTGTCTTTAGTTACAGTGGGGCCTGACTAGTGTTCACCCCATCCCCTCCCTACCTAGGGCCAAGCTCTAGGGACATTCAGGGATTAGGGTTCTTGCATGGCTATAGGTGCGGAACCTATATATTGACGATAGGGTAGTCAGGGTGATATTAGGTCTGCCTTGGGGTCTCAACTCCCCCTTTCCCTAGTTGTTGGTCTCCCTTTCCCCTCTTCCCGTCGTGGTACACTTGTTCCTCCCCTCACCTTACGTGACATATATTACAAAAAAAGAATGTCTTCTAATGCATTTTTAATTTGACAAAAAAGAAATAAAGAGATATGTCATCTTGAAGATGCCCTACTCTAAACGGGGCCAGTAATGCTGACAGTTTCCTTTTAAAATTTCATAAAATATATTTAAAAACATGTCCTGTTTTTTTTGGTTCATTTCTTTGATATTGCAGATCCCCAGAACATATTTTTTCATCGTTTTTTTTTCTAAAAAATAAAAGATTGCGCCGTCTCCACATAATGGACTTCTCTAAGAGAGGTTTTATTACGCTAACATCACTTTCTTACAAGATATTCCGGTCCCTTCGCTTTCCAGGCTACGCGGCTTTACTCAACTACAAGTATTAAATATTTTACCATCTTCATTAAAATGTTACTGTCACAAAGATGAAAACAGGATTGTAATTCCAGTCATTTCCTTGGCTATCAATATTACATTCATCTTTTTTTTTTGTGTGTGTGCTTTGCTTTGGCCGTTCCTATAATACAGCGAGAGCTGAATATATTAAATGGAACTGTTCAGTCTCATCCGGAAAGAATTATCCTAAATATCAGGGAGATTCACCCATGAAATGTGATTTGATTTCTTTTTTTTTTTTTTTTTTTTTTTTTTTTTTACTCATGAAGTGAATTTTTAACTGTAAAAGTCTTTTGCATGAGCAGAACATAAAGATCATCCCAATCTCGGGGGAAATCACGTTCCGACATTACAAGTTCGAGTGTTCTGATTTTACTATGTTGGTGCGTATTAATCATTTTTACTAATATTGTCTGGAAAATCTGATAGTAATGATGAAAATTGATGATTTGAATGAATAAAAAAAATAAATATGAACTATAAATATTTATACAAAAAAAATAAAACAAATAAAAAAATATAATAAATATACTCTTAATAAATTGGATTCAAATGTTTTTTTTTTTTTTTTTAAAAATGCAATTAATACAAATTTTAGTCTAAATTCTTAAATATACTGCTCAAAAAAATAATGGGAACACTTAAACAACAGAATATAACTCCAAGTAAATCAAACTTCTGTGAAATCAATCTATCCACTTAGGAAGCAACACTGATTGACAATCAATTTCACATGCTGATGTGCAAATGGAATAGACAATAGATGGAAATTATTGGCAATTATCCAGACACCCTCAATAAAGGAGTGGTTCTGCAGGTGGGGACCACAGACCACATCTCAGTACCAATGCTTTCTGGCTGATGTTTTGGTCACTTTTGAATGTTGGTTGTGCTTTCACACTCGTGGTAGCGTGAGACGGACTCTACAACCAGCAGAAGTTGCTCAGGTAGTGCAGCTCATCCAGGATGGCACATCAATGCGAGCTGTGGGAAGAAGGTTTGCTGTGTCTGTCAGCGTAGTGTCCAGAGGCTGGAGGCGCTACCAGGAGACAGGCCAGTACACCTGGAGACGTGGAGGGGGCCATAGGAGGGCAACAAACCAGCAGCAGGAACGTTACCTCCGCCTTTGTGCAAGGAGGAACAGGAGGAGCACTGGCCAAGCCTTGCAAAATGACCTCCAGCAGGCCACAAATGTGCATGGATCTACACAAACGGTTAGAAACCGACTCCAAGAGGGTGGTATGAGGGCCCGACGTCCACAGATGGGGGTTGTGCTCTCAGCCCAACACCGTGCAGGACGCTTGGCATTTGCCACAGAACACCAGGATTGGCAAAGACGCCACTGGCGCCCTGTGCTCTTCACAGATGAAAGCAGGTTCACACTGAGCACATGTGACAGACGTGACAGAGTCTGGAGACGACGTGGAGAGCGATCTGCTGCCTGCAACATCCTTCAGCATGACCGGTTTGGCAGTGGGTCAGTAAGGCTATGTGCCCACGATGCAGAAATGCTGCATATTTTCTACGCTTCTCCCTGGCAGGAAAAACGCATGCGTTTTTTACATGCGTTTTTCCCGCCAGGTAGAAGCGTTTGTCAAGCGTCTTTGCATGTGACGCGCCCCTGGGCCTGCTGTGTCGCGCAGCGTCTCGCGCACAGGGGCTTACCCGGAACCGGATCAGATGAGGGTTGTAGTCTCCGAGTGGCGGGGACCCGGTCCGTGCCCAGGGGGTCAGACTCAGTGTGTGGCAGTCTTGATAGATGTTATTTGAGTGTCGACTACGCCACCCGTTGATTTGCAGCTATGGAGCTGCCGCTGCAGGGCAGACCGCTGAGGCCGGTGTAGAATTGTGCAGCGTGATAGTATAACCCCCAACGGGAGGGGTATGGCCTCAGGGCAGCCGACGTGGAAGATGGGGGTAGCAGGAACCACTCAGAGACGGTGCGGTGTAATTCAGGGTCTTTACTGGTAACAACGATAGACCCTCCCGGAGTACTTGCTAGCGAACGGGGCCTGGTCAGTCCTTGAGCAGATGGGATCTCCCCTGGCCAGGCGGAGTTGTAGGCCTCCCAAACTGACTGTACTCTTCTGGCTACCGTGCTAGAAGCGGATATAAGTAGCCCACGTCCCTGAGTGTACCGTGTGGTGCTCACCCGTATGGCCGGTGACTCGGGGCCTTCTATTGGCTTCCGCTCCACGATGGCGGTGCTGGTCCCACACGTGTGACCGTGCCTTCGGGTTTCTGGGCCTGAGGACCTGAAATCCCCTGCCGGTCGGCTTCTGCTGCTGGGTAAGAGTTAGTCCCCACAGCCTCGGACGCCGGGTCCGGTAAGAAAGCTTCTCAGTCAGGGCGAGCTCTGCAGCTGCCAGCCCCTGACTCGTAGTAGTATTGCTCCCACTGAGCTCCAGCTGTTTCTTCCTATGACTGTCTCTTGTCTCTACTCTCCTTGACTCCTAACCCTGCTTCAGCCCCGGGTTTATATAGGGGAAGTTCTTCCCCTCCCAAGACTGGGCAGGAGGTGTGGCATGCACAGGATCCCTGACCAAAGGACCTCCCACCTGCTCTCAGACATAACATCTCTATCACTGTGGCAACCAGACCCCTGGGGTGTCACATTCCCCCCTAGTGAAATTTAGTACTCCGGGACTAAACATATTTTAGAAAAACATAACAAGATAAAAACAATAATAATACAATAAGAAAAACATATAAAGATGGTTACGGCATGTCCGTAACCGGGTGCAGTCTTTGAAGAAAAGCAAGGTGTCCATTTCACCAAAACAGGGAGACGTAACCAGGTAGGGGTTTGTCCTACCCCGAGTCCTTAACAGTCTTTAGTCCGTCCTGGGTTACGCTCCAACTATGTACAAGGATTCCCAGTAAATCCACCAAGGACTCCTACAAATAACTAGAAACACAAAATTATACACAAGCAACAATACACAGGTAAACATAAATAAAACAATTTATACACTTCAAATCCTCCACCGTGCGGGTAACTGGCCTCTAGTGGCCCTAGTGGACCTACGGAGCTGACTGCCTAGCCCTGAACTACAGGGTGTAGGAGCTGTCAAGGGTAAACTGGGCAGCTGTCTACCGGCTCTTTGGCTCACGAGGGATATGGCAGGCTCACTGCAAGCAGAGGGTTGATCCTCCTGGTCTGCGGGTGTGGGGTCTTCTGCCTCCTGGACCGGCTGTTCTTCCAGCTCTACCTGTTGCTCCGTAGGTGCTTGGGATGCTGGTTGGAGGAAGGTGAGTACGGGTACCACAACTGCACCATTGACTTGAGTCCAAGACCGAGGGAAGTCCCCGAGCACAGTACTAACCATATCTTCCCTTTCCTCTACGGGTCGATGGTCTTCTTGTTCCTCTTCAGGGTTCCTCAGTTGTTCGGGACACTTCTTCAGGTGGTCCCGGGATACAATAGCTGTGGTTTCCCCTCCGTCTTTACTGATGGTACAAACCTTCGGGTTCTCGTGGCTTGAGGGCAGTACGGTGTACGGGTCCTTTTCCCACTGGTCGTCCAACTTGTGGAGCCGTCTCTTCCTCTTCAAGACCTGCTCTCCGGGTACCAGGGGAACAGCGGGAGCATACTGGTTGTAAGTTTTCTCTTGTCTTTCCCTCGCCTGACAGAGACTTCGCTCCACGCTCTCCTGTACTCTCCGGTACTGCTGCTGCCTCTCCGTGTCCCAGTCTGTTTCTGGTGAAGTGTCCTCGGGTGTCAGGACTCCCATTTCCAGGTCAACAGGTAACTTACCAGGTCTTGCCCTCATTAGGTAAGCCGGGGTACAGTTGGTGGAACCTACCGGGATGTGGTTGTATAGGTCCACCAGATCGGGCAACTTCTCAGGCCACAGACTGCGTTCTTCCAGGGGCAACATTTTAAAAAAGATCCATTACCACCTGGTTCATTTTCTCACAAAGTCCATTAGTTTGCGGATGGTAGGGTGTCGTCCTTATCTTCCGGCAGCCATACAGATTGCAGAATTCCTGGAAGACCTCCGCTTCAAAGGCAGGTCCCTGGTCCGTCAGCACTTGGTCCGGGTACCCGTGTGGACGGCAAAAGTGCTGCTGGAAGGCTCTAGCTGCTGTTTGAGCCGTTAAGTCCTTGACGGGGACGACAACCAAGAACCGGGAGTAATGATCCACGATGGTTAACGCGTAGACGTAGCCACTTCTGCTTGGGGTCAGTTTTACATGATCCAAGGCTACCAGTTCCAACGGTTGCCGGGTGACGATGGACTGCAGGGGAGTCTTCTGGCTGGCACGGTCCTTCCTTCTCAGGTTGCACGGGCCACAGTCTCTGCACCACTTCTCAATGGTTCCCCTCATGCCTACCCAGTGGAATCGCTCGCGCAGCAGGAACTCCAGCTTCTTCCACCCGAAGTGTCCAGCTCCGTCGTGGTATGCCTCCATCACCATGGCTGCGTCTCTTCGTGGCACCACTACTTGCCAGAGTCGTTCATGCGTCCGGGAGTTAATCATTCTGCGGCACAACTTCCCCTTGTAAAGGAACAGTCGACTCTTCTCTGCCCATAGTTGTTTGGCTTCCTCCGGAGCGTCTGGTTCAAGGCAAGCCTCCGGGCGAGTCAGCATCTCCTTCACCAGTCGGACGGCAGGGTCGCTGTCTTGCGTTTCCGCCCAGTTGTAGTGAGGTAAGGGGTTCAACGTAGCAGCCTGCTTACTCCTTACCCGGTGGGAATACTGGATAGTCCCATGACGGTGGAACGCAGGGAGTTCAACTTCTTCCAGTCCCTCCAGATCTTCTCCTTCGTCCGGCAGGTTGGGCATCCTGGACAGGGCATCCGCGTTGGTATTGGAGCGTCCGGCCCAGTATTTGATTGTGAACTCGTAGTTGGACAGACGGGCCATCCACCTCTGCTCCAGGGCACCGAGTCTTGCCGTGTCCAGGTGTGTCAACGGGTTGTTATCCGTGTACACGGTGAACCGGGAAGAAGCGAGGTAATGCTTAAAGCGCTCGGTGACTGCCCATACTACGGCCAGGAACTCTAGCTTAAATGAGCTGTAATTCTCGGGGTTCCTTTCGGTGGGTCGCAGTTTTCGGCTGGCGTAGGCGATTACTCGTTCCTTCCCCTGCTGGATCTGGGACAGTACGGCTCCTAGCCCGATGTTACTGGCGTCGGTGTAGAGGATAAAGGGCTGGCTATAATCCGGTACGCCAGGATTTCATCCCCCGTGAGGGCCATCTTCAGCTGGCGGAAGGACTCTTCTTCCAACTCCTCCCATTTGAAGGGCGGCTTCTGGTTCTTGGCCTTCCGGGACTGGCCTATCAGGAGGTCCTGCATAGGTGCTGCCTTTTTGGTGAAACCGGGAATAAACCTTCGGTAGTAGCCTACCAACCCGAGGAACTGCCGCACTTCTTTTACGCTGTAGGGGCTTGGCCATTCCTTAATTGCGGTGATCTTATCAGGGTCGGGAGCCACTCCGTCAGCGCTCACCACGTGTCCCAGGTACTGCACCTTTGGTTTCAGGAGGTGACACTTGGAGGGTTTCACCTTTAGGCCGTAACTCGCCAGAGCTTCGAACACTTCCGCCAGGTGTTTCAGGTGGTCCTCATACGTCTTGGAATATACGATGACATCGTCCAGGTACAACAAGACCGTCTCGAAGTTTCTGTGGCCCAGACAACACTCCATTAGTCGTTGGAAGGTTCCTGGTGCGTTGCAGAGTCCGAACGGCATGCAGGTGAACTCGCTAAGTCCCATCGGGGTGGTGAATGCGGTCTTCTCCCGGTCCGCCTCTGCTACAGGAACCTGCCAGTACCCGCTAGTGAGATCCAAGGTAGAGAAGAAGTTAGCAGATCTTAAAGCAGCCAATGACTCCTCTATCCTTGGTAAGGGGTACGCATCCTTGTGTGTGATACGGTTGATTTTCCGGTAATCTACACACATCCTCATGGTGTTGTCTTTTTTTCTGACTAAGACTAGTGGAGCTGCCCAGGGGCTATAGCTACCCCTGATCACCCCAGCCTCCTTCATGTCTCTAAGCATCCCCTTGGCGTGTTGGTAGTGGGCAGGGGGTACGGGTCGATACCTCTCTTTTATAGGAGGATGGTCTCCCGTGGGGATGTGGTGTTCTACCCCCTTGACTCGCCCGAAGTCTAACGGGTGCTTACTGAACACTCTCTCGTACTCCTGAACCACCCGATAGACTCCTTGTTTCTGGTGTGAGGGAGTGGAGTCAGTACCCAGATGTAGTTGCTGACACCAGTCCTCCATGTCTTTCTTAGAGCCGTTACCTTCCTCCGGGTGAGATGGAGGCAAGGGTTCCACAGATTGTATAGAATTTTGGTTAATGGTATATAATTTGGCTAGCGTGGCATACCGGGGCAGGTACACTTCCCTCTCCCCGATATTTATTATGCGAACGGGCACCCTCCCATGGCGTACATCAACCACCCCCCGTGCTGTCAAAATGGTGGGCCTACTGTCTGAGTAAACTGGTTCTACCATTGCCTGGTAATCCCTACCTCTCAGACCAATAGCTGCCCGGCACCAAATCATCATTTCACTTTTTGGGGGCATGGCAATAGGAAAAGGGTCACACATTCTTACGCTACCAATCTCACCGCCGGAGAGTTCCACCTGTTGCCGTCGCATCAGTGCCCGGATCTCTTTCTGGAGCACCCGCTGCTCGCCGGAGCTGGCGTTCTTGGCAACCTGCTGTAAAAGGAAAATCACCTCTGCAAGACAATTTTCAATTACATTAGTTCCTAGAGTTATTTTTGGGTGACTCTCATGTTTGTCAATATCTACAATGATCAGTCCCTGTGCTGCCAGTTCGACTCTACCGATTTTGATGGTCACCTCTTTAAATCCGATCTGTGGCACGGGCTGGCCATTGCTGGCGATGATACTCAAGTCGTCGTCAGGGTAGCGGGTAATATCCGAGTCATTCCAGTACTGCTTAAAGAGCACGTACGGGATGGTGGTGACCTGCGACCCGGTGTCCAGTAGGGCACTCATGGGAATGCCATCCAGTACCACCGGCAAGACTGGACGTCCTCCCACATATCTGTCGCGCCAGTTCGATGGGCCTGGTGATCTTTTTCCTGGGGCTTGGCCCTCTACCCCAGGTTGTGCCCGTTTAAAGAACAGTACCTTGCCATATGTCCGGGTTGATTGCAGCGGCGGCAGATGGGTCGTCCGTCCTCGCTGTATCGGTCACTGGGTCTTCCTCTGGCTGGTGGGGTCCTCCTTGGTCGACGCCACGGGATGTCCTCCGGTCCGGATGCCAACTGGATCTTCCCTGGGGTGGAAACCTGTAAAGACTGCACAGTTCGGGTTAGCGCAGCAACGCTCTTAGCTAGCTCTTGGACCTGATGGTGTAGGTCTGGAGCCGGGTCATTGTCCAAAGCCTGCGCATCAGCTCCCACAGGCCCTGCCGACAAGGGCGCCGCCTCCTGGTGGTAAGTAATAGCTGGGCGGCTGTGTGTCATAACGCCACCCGGTGCCGATTCTCGGAGCACCCGGATGGCTCTGTCCTTGAACTGTGCAAAGCCCAGATGGGGATCCTGTAAGGCCATCGCCCGCAACTGGGTTCGGTGGGCATTACAATACAGTCCCTCTATAAATTGTTCAGTCAACAGCCTGTCCTCGTTTCCCACTCCATCAGGGTCGGTCTGCTTAATGGCCCTCAGGGCCTCTTGTAGGTTTAGTGCATAGTCCCTTATACTCTCATGCGCTCGCTGCTTGCACCCGTAGAATCTAAGCTTAATCTCGGCTGAGGTGCGGGTATCGAAGGTATCCTTCAGCCGGGTTAGTATCCCTGCGACAGTCTTCCTCCCAGGTGGCCAGGATTTTACTTCCCTTTTAGCTGCCCCGGTTAGTTGTGCCACCAGGATGCTCACTTTTTGCTCTTCTGTGAGGGGGTACACCTGGAAGAGGCTATCCAGCTTTTCTCTAAAGTCATGCAGGGTATGTGACTCCCCTGAGTACTGGGGTAGCCAAGCTGCTCCCGGGATATAGGGCATAGTGAAGGGCATAACTGCAGCAGAGGTGGCGCTGGCGGGGGTTGAGGCAGTGAAGCTCTCCTCCGTATCCGACATCTTCCTCCCCCCTAGTGGACCGTGGCCTACCTTGCGATGATCCTGTTCCGTAGGCCGCGGCTCCGCAGTAGATCGTCAGGGTTGAGGACCTTCCGTCGCGCTGCGGTGACGTCGGCGTCTGCTGGGCTCCTTCCAGGACCTTACGCAACGTCCGGACGTGAGGCGGGGCTTCAGTTCTCGCGCGCTTTCGAAGTCCACGCCCCTCTTCTTCCCGCGCGGCGTCCTCAAGATGGCGTCCAATGGCGGGAAAACTCCACGGATGGCGGGAAGAAGGCAGAAGATGAGCGCCGGATGGCGGGAAACCTCACCACTGGTAAGTTTGAACAGTCTTTGCTTTTCAGGCATGCAGTACCCGGTGGTTGCGGGCACGAAATCCTGCCGACTACGCCAAAGTTGACGCGCCCCTGGGCCTGCTGTGTCGCGCAGCGTCTCGCGCACGGGGGCTTACCCGGAACCGGATCAGATGAGGGTTGTAGTCTCCGAGTGGCGGGGACCCGGTCCGTGCCCAGGGGGTCAGACTCAGTGTGTGGCAGTCTTGATAGATGTTATTTGAGTGTCGACTACGCCACCCGTTGATTTGCAGCTATGGAGCTGCCGCTGCAGGGCAGACCGCTGAGGCCGGTGTAGAATTGTGCAGCGTGATAGTATAACCCCCAACGGGAGGGGTATGGCCTCAGGGCAGCCGACGTGGAAGATGGGGGTAGCAGGAACCACTCAGAGACGGTGCGGTGTAATTCAGGGTCTTTACTGGTAACAACGATAGACCCTCCCGGAGTACTTGCTAGCGAACGGGGCCTGGTCAGTCCTTGAGCAGATGGGATCTCCCCTGGCCAGGCGGAGTTGTAGGCCTCCCAAACTGACTGTACTCTTCTGGCTACCTTGCTAGAAGCGGATATAAGTAGCCCACGTCCCTGAGTGTACCGTGTGGTGCTCACCAGTATGGCCGGTGACTCGGGGCCTTCTATTGGCTTCCGCTCCACGATGGCGGTGCTGGTCCCACACGTGTGACCGTGCCTTCGGGTTTCTGGGCCTGAGGACCTGAAATCCCCTGCCGGTCGGCTTCTGCTGCTGGGTAAGAGTTAGTCCCCACAGCCTCGGACGCCGGGTCCGGTAAGAAAGCTTCTCAGTCAGGGCGAGCTCTGCAGCTGCCAGCCCCTGACTCGTAGTAGTATTGCTCCCACTGAGCTCCAGCTGTTTCTTCCTATGACTGTCTCTTGTCTCTACTCTCCTTGACTCCTAACCCTGCTTCAGCCCCGGGTTTATATAGGGGAAGTTCTTCCCCTCCCAAGACTGGGCAGGAGGTGTGGCATGCACAGGATCCCTGACCAAAGGACCTCCCACCTGCTCTCAGACATAACATCTCTATCACTGTGGCAACCAGACCCCTGGGGTGTCACACATGCATTTCTGCATGCGGGATATTAAGCTCTTTTCCAAGCGATTTTAGCATCACTTGGAAAAGTGCTTGACAACTTGTTCACACTATATAAATCCATGCAACCGGCATGGATTTATAGTAGTGTGACCAAGTTAGTTAAAAAAAAAGAATAAAATGGTAAAAATAAAAAAATAAAGTTTATACTTACTTTCCGGTGTCCTCCCGGTGTTCTCTCTGCCGCGTCCGGTGTGTTGGGTGGCTTGCGGTGGTTTGAAGGACCTGCGGTGATGTCATTGAGCCATGTGATGGGTCACATGACTCAGTGATGTTATGGCAGGTCCTTCACAACAGCGGGAGCATTGCAATAGACTGGACGGAGCAGACAAAACATCGGGAGGACATCAGAAGGTGAGTATAAACTTTATTTTTTATTTTAAATTCTTTTTTTTACAGTTTCTATGGTACCCAGGTCTGGATGAGAGTCTCCTCTCCTCCAGACTTGGGTACCATCCACACATAGAAACGTATAATATCCGTGTGTACAAATGTACTGACACGGATATTATGGGTTTCAATGCAAGTCAATGGCGGCGATTACGCTGTGTGTCCGCAAAATTAATGGACATGCTGCGGATTTTTGAGCACAGCATAAACGCTGCGGAAAAATCCGCAGCATGGGCATTGACATTGCGGCTTGTCATTGGGGACCATGGGGGGCGGATTACCAAGCGTTTCCCAAGTGTTTACGCTGCGGAAATTCCGCAGCATATACGCTTGTAAAACGCTACGTGGGCACATACCCTAATGGTGTGGGGTGGCATGTCTTTGGAGGGCCGCACAGCCTTCCATGTGCTCGCCAGAGGTAGCCTGACTGCCACTAGGTACCGAGATGAGATCCTCAGACCCCTTGTGAGACCATATGCTGGTGCGGTTGGCCCTGGGTTCCTCCTAATGCAGGACAATGCCAGACCTCATGTGGCTGGAGCGTGTCAGCAGTTCCTGCAAGATGAAGTCATTGAAGCTATGGACTGGCCCGCCCGTTCCCCAGACCTGAATCCGATTGAGCACATCTGGGACATCATGTCTCGCTCCATCCACCAACGTCACGTGGCATCACAGACTATCCAGGAGTTGGCGGATGCTTTAGTCCAGGTCTGGGAAGAGATCCCACAGGAGACCATCCGCAACCTCATCAGGAGCATGCCCAGGCATTGTAGGGAGGTCATACAGGCACGTGAAGGCCAAACACAATACTGAGACTGATTTTGACTTGTTTTAAGGACATTACATCAAAGTTGGATCAGCCTGTAGAGTGTTTTTCCACTTTAATTTTGGGGGTGACTCCAAATCCAGGCCTCCATTGGTTAATAAATGTGATTTCCATTGATGATTTTTGTGTGATTTTGTTGTCAGCACATTCAACTTTGTACAGAACAAAGTATTCAATGAGAATATTTCATTCATTCAGATCTACTGTAGGATGTGTTATTTGAGTGTTCCCTTTATTTTTTTGAGCAGTGTATATTGATTCAAAATATATAAAGAAATATTACTGTCATGCAAGGTGAGGGAAGGAACAAATGTACAACAATGGGAAGAGGGAGAAGGGAGCCCAACAACAAGGGAAAGGGCGAGTGGAGACCCCTAGGCAGATCTAGTATCACCCTGACTACCCTATCGTCCCTATATAGGTTCCTCACCTATCGCCGAGCAGGAGCCTAATCCCTGAATGTCCCTAGAGCTTGGCCCTAGGTAGGGAGGGGATTGGGTAAACACTAGTCAGGCCCCACTGTAACTGAAGACAAAAAGGTAAACAAACAAATGGGATACACTTAGCTTGAGAAGACACAAGAGAGATAACGCCAACTGTCCTCCAATGAAAGTCCAAGAAGAAACTAGCCGACTACTAGTACTCCAGGCATGGACAGAGGAACATAGAATTATCACCGGCGACTCTCTGGAGAGACTGAAAGTTTTTAACTACCAAGCAAGGGTGTGTCAATTAGCAGCAGAAGGTGGAGGTCGCTGCTGGGTCCTAAAGGGAGAAGAATATCACTACACCACAGAGATGAGAGGATCAAGAAGGCATCAGCAATGCCAAGCGCAATGATCTTCTACAGCAGGCTCCAGAGCAACTGTCTGTCACACTCGATACACCCGTGACAATTACGTTACGTGAAATTTTGAAATCACTTTACAATTTTATTTTTGTATTTTTTAAATCGTTCTTTTTATGTTACCATAGTAAATAGGAAAAATGCATAATTAGGAATTCTTTTCTTATTTACAGATATTTTGTGATTTGGTAAAAAACGTTTAACTTTTCGATCAAATGGAGTTTTTTTTGAGGAACTATATTTGGAGTTGATCGGCTCCCAAAAAATGCCACAGAATCATCCAAAACACTTAACAGACTCTTCCTATTCATTTCTGTATTAATTCTTTCCAGGTTTTTTAACATCTTTTTTCTTTTTCAGGTTTTGTAAAATGTTTGCTTGAAAAAGAAAAGTGCATGTGACTTCTTTGAAGTGGATTCCTTTTGGAATTAATTCCAAATTTGACATATCAAGTCAAAAGTATAAAAAAAGAAGAAAAAAAACATTAGAGATAAAAATGCTTCAAAAAACTATTCAAAGCCACTTCAGGAAAAAAGAAATTCATCCAAAAACTCCCCAAAGGAACGTTTCCTGAAGTGGCTTCTGCTTGAAAAATGCTCATTGTTTCTGAATGTCTCCAATAGACTCCATCTGCGGATAGCCATATTGATCATCAATGTGTGCGGAGCTATGAAAAATACTTGGTTATTGACTATCATAAACAAAACAAAATTGAATGGTTACTTGTTAGGATAAAAAAGCCTTCAAAAAGGAAACTAACTTGCTTTCTTAACAGTAAAATGATACTATGCATTTTCTAATTAGCGAAATGTCTCTTGATTTGTTTTCTTTGCTTTGTCTTTTGTTTTTAGTTTTGGAAAAAAAAAACATTATATTATACATCTGTGCTGGGGAATACTACTTGATTCTTTGTTTGCCAATGCCAAATTAAAGGCATACCACTGCATATACTTATTATTAGTTGCTATTTTTAGGCAAATGTGTCTAAAAATTATTATATTTTTTTTCAAATGGTAACACACAGGTTTGCAAAACAGGAAATAAGAACAAAATATTTTATAATTAATAAAATTTCCCTTGTGGTGTAAGGAAGTGGAATGGTAATATTGCTGGGGCATTAAAGGAATTCTGACGCCAGATTTTTGCCACCGAATCTGAGAGCAGCATAACCAGTGATGTGTCATTTACTGGTCTGCTTGCTGTAGTTTTGATAAAATCAAATTTTTTTTTTCAGCAGGATATTATTATCACTAATGGTCTAATAAACCTGCTGCCATGTAGTCCTCCATGTTCATAAGCTCTGAATAACCCCGAACCCTAGCACTGATTGGCAGATTTCTGCCTATGCACAGTGCACACTAAAATTACAAAACATTTACTTCAATTTCTTAATGCAGGACATATTGGTCACACTTACAAATATCTATGGAGAAGTACAGTCCAGAGGATCCTCGTCTAGCTCAATTTCTCCTATGCATCACATAGCTTATCTTTAAATCCCAAAAATCTCACTCCTCCATCCATTTTTCTTGAGATATGCCTACTCTGCCTAACTATCATTACGTTTTGACCAACGAACCTTTGTTCTTTATTCGGATGTATCCAATATTCATTCAAGGAGAACTGTACAATCTTCGTTTTGAGGGCCACAAGGCATTCTGTGCAGCCCCTAACCATCAGAACATCATTGCTGGGGAAGGTATGGCACCATTGACGTGACTACCTCTGTTACGGGAAGAAATGTGTGAGGGTAAATATGAAATTTATCTTTAGTCTGTCACGACTGGTGTTCGTGGAACCACTGTGCCGTGGTCAAGGGAGAGTCTAGAGGGGTGTAACCTGGTTCTTCACTAGAGCCGCTGATGGTGTGGTTAGACTTGAGCCACAGGTGAACGCCAAGTACCACTCCAAGACAGACCCCGGAGCCACAGCAGCTGACCCCCAATGGGGCAGGGAAGCAGGCATGGGCTCAGAGAGTCTGACCGGCCAGAAACTGGTTAACAGGAGGATACCGGAACAGGTACAGACAAGACAGGTTTACGAACGCATGACGGCTCAGGTATGGGATCATTGATGCAGGTTCACACTGGACAGGAGAGGGTAGCGGTACCGGAGTGTACTAGGTGGATCAGGACTAGGTACAGGCAGGACTGGTTTAGGATGAGGTTCAGACTGGTTGGTCAGGATCAGGTTAAGGTAGCACAGATACAAGGACCTTACAGCTAAGACAGTAGTGCACACATTAAATACTAAAGTTGCTAAGGCACCTCTCTGTAGATGAGCGTGCCTTAAATATCTGATGTCTCCCTATTGGTTGGGCACATTTCTAAAGTGCACGCACTTCCCCTTTAAGAAACGGGAAGCACACACGTGCCCTAAGCACACTCTCAGGTCTTGGGAAAAAGCAGAGTGGGTGAGTTGGTGGACATGACGCGCCCCCTGGGCCAGTGCTGTAGTGCGGCGCGCGTGCGCGCGGGGAATACCCGGAGCCGGATCTGATGGGGGTAGTAGTCTTCGTGTGGCGGTGACCCGGTCCGTGCCCAGGGTGGTCAAACTAAGTGGCAGTTATTGGTATGATGGTATTAGTGTCGACTACGCCACCCGTTGATTTGCGGTCGCAAGGCCGCCACTGCAAAACAGTCCGCTGAGGCCGATGGTATATATGTGCAGCTATGGTGGTATAACCCCCAACGGGAGAGGTATAGCCTCAGGGCAGCCGGTGCGGGTGAAGGGAGTGATAGTAAGAGCGTCCCGGTGCTGGTGGTGCGATGGAACACAGAGACTGATTGCAGTTTTCAATGCTTTACTCACAGTTGTTATTAACGTCAGTCCTGCAGGTGATGACGACCCGAGCCATGCTGCGTCCACCAGGTACGGGGCTCGACCAACCCACAGGCAGTTCCAGAGAGTGACCTTGAACTCCTTTCCCCGTTCCTTTCTCTGGCCGTCCAGCTTCCTCTGGCCTTCTGGTGGCGAAACCTTTCTCCGGTCTCCCTGACCCTATGTGGCATGCCTTCGTGGTGAGTGTAGTGAGTGGTCGCGCGAAGACGTGGCCACGACCTCCGGTTCCTGGCTGAGGATAAGTGGCCTCCACCAGTTTGGGATCCGGTACCCTGATCTGCCAACCCTTCACCCGCTGACTCCTAGCGTGTTCGGGTTCCTTCTTGCTTCATGTCTCTGGGCCTTTCCTTATGTTTCATTCTTTCCTTGCTTCTTGTTCCTTTCTTCTTCACTCTTGCTCCCTCCAGGGGCAGCACCCAGACAGGGCTGCTGCTCCCTGTCACTCCTCTTCTCACTCTTCTTCTGTCTGACTGAACTGAACTCACTCCTAAGATGGTGCCCACCTTTTATACTCCCTCTGACACCCGAGCCCAGGTGATTAGCAACCAATGGGCTCCTTCCTATGCCCAGAAACCCGCCCCTATCTGCTCCTACACCACTGGGTTTTCCTCCCCCTCCCCACTCCAGCCAGGAACAGAAGCTGTCGTACCTGCACATCTTTCTAGTGGGAGTACCGTCGGTCTGTTCCTCGGAAATGGGGTGTGTGTGGTGCATGCAGCTAACTGAGTTCTAGTCCACACTCCATCCTTACCCGGGAGTGGAATACCACACCTCTGGATCGAGGTGCAATACCCCTGTAGCAGCCGAGCCCTCGGGGTGCTAAATTCCCCCCTGGTAAATCACAGCACGCCCTCGGGCTGAAACAGAGCAAAACAATTACAAACTTACAAAAAATTTTAAAGTGGACACTCATAAATAAGACATTAACTTTCATATAAAACATTTTCAACATTCTTGACTCCTTGGGATCTGGCCGCTGACAGTCCTCAGCCAGGTAGAGGGAAAGGATGACCGCTCTCAGTCCTCGGTCAGGTTAGGGATTAGGGCAAAACAGGCAACAGTTCTCTTTCTGTCCCAACGGGGACCACACTCTTTGTGGAAACAGTCTCACAACAGTCCTTATACCCGATCGGCTAACTATTTACATCTCCTCTTTTACCGATTACGATTTACGGTGTCCTCCACACGCTCCTTCCTCTTCCTCAGGTTCAGACCCGTCCGGGCCCTCTTTCTTCTCCTCCTGGTACGATAACTCCTCCTCCTCCTTGACCCGGTGGACATGAAGGGCGTACCACCCCTTCACTCCCTTATGCCTGGTATAGGTGACGGTATCTCCAGGCACCAGGTCTCGTCCACTGTGCCCCTCCGGTAGGTGGGACTCTACGTCGCTCCTGTTTACAAACACCTGGCTCATGGTCTTCGGGTCTTAGATAATGCCCCAGCCACATGCCATGTGAAACTTAACAACAGTCCCGGTGACTCGGGGACCGTGAGCTGTATGGGGGGTCCTGGTGGGCCCTTGTCTTCTGCTCCACGTTTTTAATGTGGAGCCACTCCTCCTTCAATTTCCTCTCTCTCCGCTCCCGCTCAACCGTTGCCCGTTGTTGTCGGCAGGTCCCATAGCGCCGGGCGGCGCCCGCCCGGGTCTCCTGAGTGAACCCCATCAGGTCTTCTCCAGTGGGGTCCCCCTCGAATTGAGCGTCTTCCAGCGGCGGTGAAGAGAGGTCCACGGGCTCCGGAGCTGGGATTAGCGGTTCATCTGGGGCCCTTGCTCCCTCGGGGTGACTCTTCCTGGAGCGGGGGTTGGTGTATTCAGGCGGCCAGACGAATGGTGTCCCATCCGGGCAGGTGTGCTGCTCATACAGGTCTTTCCCCAATGGTGGCACAACTGGGGGGCCCCGGCTGGGGTGCAGCGCCCGCGGGCACTCGGCCGTTCAACCAGGCCGGTGACTTTCTGAACGTGCCCGATGTTGGGGAGCACGGTCCTGGGCGGGGCTCCGCTGCAGAGCTTGCTGCTGGAGGGCTAACTGCTGTTGATGGAGGCACGGCGGGCGTTGCGGCACCCAGAGCTTCGGGTTCCACGGCGGGAGGTAGGGGCAGGTCCGCGGCCTCAGGGCCCGGAGTAACGGCGTTCCCCTTACTTGTCGTTGCGGCCTCCCCCGCGGCGTCGTCCTCGGCCTCCGATCCGCTTCTGCTGCCTCTCAGGATGGACGCGGTGCTGGATGGTGGCTGCGGTGGTGAAGCTCTCCTCCGTATCCGACATCCTCCTCCCCCCTAGTGGACCGCCGCCTACCTCGCGATGATCCTCTTCCGTAGGCCGCGGCTCCGCAGTGGATCGTCAGGGTTGAGGACCTTCCGTCGGGCTCCTGTGACGTCGGCGTCGCTGGGCTCCCTCCAGGACCTGACGCAACGTCCGGACGTGAGGCGGGGCTTCAATTCTCGCGGGCTTTCGGAGTCCACGCCCCTCTTCTTCCCGCGCGGCGTCCTCAAGATGGCGTCCAATGGCGGGAAAGCTCCACGGATGGCGGGAAGAAGGCAGAAGATGGCGTCGGATGGCGGGAATCGGCTCCAGATGGCGGGAAACGACTCCGGACGGCGGAAAACTTCACCACAGGTAAGTATAAAAGTTTTTTTTTTTTTTTTTTTTCAGGCACGCAGTACCCAGTGGTTGCGGGCACGTAATCCTGCCGACTACGCCAAAGTTGACGCGCCCCCTGGGCCAGTGCTGTAGTGCGGCGCGCGTGCGCGCGGGAAATACCCGGAGCCGGATCCGATGGGGGTAGTAGTCTTCGTGTGGCGGTGACCCGGTCCGTGCCTAGGGTGGTCAAACTAAGCGGCAGTTATTGGTATGATGGTATTAGTGTCGACTACGCCACCCGTTGATTTGCGGTCGCAAGGCCGCCACTGCAAAACAGTCCGCTGAGGCCGATGGTATATATGTGCAGCTATGGTGGTATAACCCCCAACGGGAGAGGTATAGCCTCAGGGCAGCCGGTGCGGGTGAAGGGAGTGATAGTAAGAGCGTCCCGGTACCTATGGTGCTAGTGGTGCGATGGAACACAGAGACTGATTGCAGTTTTCAATGCTTTACTCACAGTTGTTATTAACGTCAGTCCTGCAGGTGATGACGACCCGAGCCATGCTGCGTCCACCAGGTACGGGGCTCGACCAACCCCCAGGCAGTTCCAGAGCGTGACCTTGAACTCCTTTCCCCGTTCCTTTCTCTGGCCGTCCCCACTAGGGACCCACCCATGTCCAGCTTCCTCGGGCCTTCTGGTGGCGAAACCTTTCTCCGGTCTCCCTGACCCTATGTGGCATGCCTTCGTGGTGAGTGTAGTGAGTGGTCGCGCCAAGACGTGGCCACGACCTCCGGTTCCTGGCTGAGGATAAGTGGCCTCCACCAGTTTGCGATCCGGTACCCTGATCTGCCAACCCTTCACCCGCTGACTCCTAGCGTGTTCGGGTTCCTTCTTGCTTCATGTCTCTGGGCCTTTCCTTATGTTTCATTCTTTCCTTGCTTCTTGTTCCTTTCTTCTTCACTCTTGCTCCCTCCAGGGGCAGCACCCAGACAGGGCTGCTGCTCCCTGTCACTCCTCTTCTCACTCTTCTTCTGTCTGACTGAACTGAACTCACTCCTAAGATGGTGCCCACCTTTTATACTCCCTCTGACACCCGAGCCCAGGTGATTAGCAACCAATGGGCTCCTTCCTATGCCCAGAAACCCGCCCCTATCTGCTCCTACACCACTGGGTTTTCCTCCCCCTCCCCACTCCAGCCAGGAACAGAAGCTGTCGTACCTGCACATCTTTCTAGTGGGAGTACCGTCGGTCTGTTCCTTGGAAATGGGGTGTGTGTGTGGTGCATGCAGCTAACTGAGTTCTAGTCCACACTCCATCCTTACCCGGGAGTGGAATACCACACCTCTGGATCGAGGTGCAATACCCCTGTAGCAGCCGAGCCCTCGGGGTGCTACAGACACATTGGTGTTCCTGCCCGGAGGAGGAAGAGGGATCGTGCAGGGATGCCGGCATTGACATAATAGAGTAATTTAGGCAAAAATAGTATGGGCCATGACTGGTTTTATTTGCTTTGAATCCCTCTGAATAGAGTTGAGCAAAAAGATTTGCAAGACCTTGGTCAAGCGGCCATGTCGATAGTCTATGGTCATCAGACTAGGGCCATGTGAATGTCCTATTACTTGACAGCCTTTGCGCCTCTTCTTTTGATTAGTCGGCCTGGCGTAACCTCATCATTGGCATGATTTCGTTTCAAGCCAACTAACAAAAAGAGGAGGTGCAGACCACAACGAGACTACTGATGTAGATGCTGGAACAGGGTCCTGTAAATCTTTTTGTGCAAGTCTGCCACTAAGTACAACCTATATGGGCACTGCAGTGGGCACCCAGACTGCTCCTGCAAAGCTGTATTTCTCAGGTGTGCCCAGCCAGGGAGCGACAATTCCCATCCTTCCAATTGGTAGGAATTTACACTTCGGGGACTACCACTTCAGATATTTATCATGTATACCGGCAATATGTCACAAGTGAGAATACATTGTGGCCCCTGGGAGTAATACAAAATTGGCCCCTAGAAAAGGAAAGGTTGTGCACGCCTCCATTAGCATATATTTACATGATACTGAACATCTGCAAGACGCTGAAAATTTTCCATGTCAAACCCACCTTTCTGTAAAGACAATATTCATACAAGAAGTTGTTTGAAGTAGCACTCACTCTCTCTCTCTTCCGCCCTTTCATTTCTAGTCCCTGGGGAAAAGCTGTCTTCTTTGAAAAGCATAAAAATGATAATTTTTCAAAAGCAGTCACGGCGAACATGCCCCTCTCTCTGTTGTCGCTTTTCTACCTTGAACACCTGCTTTCGTTCGTGTAACAAACCATTAATTGCATCTTCCTTCATCTAATTCCATTTACCGTTCAATAAAACATTCCGTCTGGTTTTTTTTTTTGGTTTTCCGTTATTATTACCCGATCGGAGATCTCCTCACCTAAACCTTCCAATCAATTTCAGGTCTCACGTCAGACAGACCTGTCGCTCCGATGTGTCTTTTCGAACCTAAGTCTCTTTTGCAAAAAAAAATTAATAACTTGATCGTCTTCGTAGACCGGAGATAATTAAGTGTTCCCGGTTTCTAACCTATTGTACTCATTTCACAGATGAAAATGTAAGCCTTTATCTTATGACAGCAAGAGTGGATTAACTCACATTTTAAATGCCATATGGAACATTTTTGATGGAAAGAAGTGACTCATGGCAGATCCATTTGGAAGGCTTTTGTTGAGTTTTGTTAGGAGAACAATACGAGGAAAGCGGGGGGGGGGGAACTAAGATATTGCTGATGATTACATGAAATTATAGCTGCCAAGTTGTAAGTAGAATTCTAATGTTTCTTACTACAGAATGCATGCATTTAGATTCTTCTCGCTCGCAGTTATCCGATTTGGGGTTGGCTTGATGTTTAGGTTAAATCATTCATGATCGAGGCACATTTGTAAGCACAGACCAGGCATAGTGGCGGTTAGATGTGATCTCCATGTATTATTCTTTATAAAGAATGAGATGTCGACAGCTCACATCATCTACATTTAGCACAGGGACCTATTGTTGGGCGCCACAGTCATGAATTCGTAGCCAATGGGATAGCCGGAGACGATCAAAATAGAAACATTGTGTCATCCCACATTGTCCTTGCCTCCTTTGTGTAAAGCTGATGTTTTCATGTACAAAGAGTTCAATAAAAGTGAAACATCCGTTTGTTTCTTCCTCGAGGATACCAATTATTCTAAAGAAAAATAAAAAGATATTTGTTGTTGTTCTGGTTTAACATGACATAATATATAACATTGTCATCATAGGAAGAAGCAACTTGTGAAAAGTCGTTATTCTTTACTCCATGCTATCATGCATTTCTACTCATGATAATATGTTGAGTGCTAGAATGTAGTTTAAAATATATTACTTGTCATTATATTGCCTTGGTCTCTTAACCCCTTACTGACATATGATGTACTGGTATGCCGGCTCCCTGACTCGCAAGCCAAACCTGCGTTTCTGCCGGAAGATGATGGCTGTATTATTCAGCCATCATCTGCCTCTAAAAAGTTTGGGTGGAACATTGTTTCCATCATGGTTGTTAACCTGTTTAATACTGCTTTCAATCTCTGACAGGGGCATGCCATATGAGCTGGAAGGGTTGGTGTCATTCAATGCACCCATCGGTGTGCCCATGACAAGATCTCGGGGCGCCCATGGGTTGCCACGATAGGCAGGGGTACTGTTGTAGACCTCCTTGCTTGTCATGAAGATACTCCTGTGAAAGCCAGCTAATCTATCAAAATATGTAATAAATTAATCCAATCGGTAAACTTTAAATGTGAATAAAAATCTAAATTGCAGTTTTTTTGCCGCCGCAACATTGTGATAAAATGCAAAACACCGTATTCTCCCCAAAATGGTATCAGTAAAAACAGAAGCTCAGCGCACAAAAAATAAGCCCTCACACAGCCCCATATACCAAAAATTGAAAACGCTACAATTCCCGGAAAATTGCGACACAAGTAAAAAAAATTTTTTTCAAATTTCCGAATTTGTTTTCACCACTTAAATAAATAAAAAAAAACTATACATGTTTGGTATCTGCGTAATTGTACTGACCTGGGGAATCATATTGCCAGATTAGTTATACCATATAGTGAACATGGTGAATAAAAACCCCAAAAAACAATTGTGGAATTGCACTTTTATTTCACAATTTTGACGCACTTGGAATTTTTTTTTCTGCTTTCCATTGCATCACATGATAACGTGAATGGTGTCATTCAAAGGTACAATTTCTCCTGCAAAAAATCAAGCGCTCATATGGCTATGTGCATGAAAAAATTAAAAAGTTATGGCTCTTGAAAGAAGAGGAGGAAAACCCAAAACGAAAAAATGAAAATGAATCACGGAGGGAAGGCGTTAAAGGCAACTTCTATCAATAATTTTTAACTGTCTTAATGCATCTTTAAAAAAAAATAAATAAAGAGTAAACTCTAGGAACAGATAATTTTTTCTTTTGGCTTGACCAAATCCTAAGATGGGTAGCATGACATGACCAATGTACAAAGAAAAAGAAAAAAGATTTTGGGATACTCCGTCTGGAGATGTCTATGATGTAAGTGTCTATATATGGCCACCTAGAGCCTGATTCATCAGTTACTGTTATTTTTAAGTCATTTATTTCTTTTCTTGTGGTATTTGCTAACATTTATTGTGCCAAATTCATCAAAATGGCACACGCAGATCATGAATTTTGTGCAAAGACAAAAATTATCTATGTTTTTCTGTCTATTCATTTTTGTTACTCTTGGAGGAAAAAAGGATCTGTCAAAACGTCGCAAGAATTGCTAAAAAAAAAAAAAATGATTGTGCTCATAAAATCACTCCAGGGGGCAACTGCAGTACATTCGTAAAAAAAAAATGTTGGAACTTTTTTGAAAATTTTGCAAATGATAAATCAGGCGAAAACATCTGGAAACCCTAAAGTTACTGCTCTCGGAAATTGGTGACACAAGCTTCATTTTTTTGTTTTACAGAATTTTGTAAACCACTAAGAAACCTGAAGATTCAATATGCCAGGTCCTATTTCCCACACAAAGGAACAACATAACAATTATGCCCCCCCCCCCCAGACGCACCCCAACAAAAAACATTACACCTCTCTTGGAATTTTTTTTTCTATTTTTCAGTATATTATTTGGTGAAATGACTGGTGTCATTGAATAAAAACTAAAACTCATCCCTCAAAAGACAAGTCATCATACAGCTATGTCGATGGAAAATAAATGTCAAGTATGTCAAGTCTGTGTAACTATTATGGTAGTCATCTAAACTCTAAGGCTGTTGCTACAGTCACTGTGACAGGCCCTTACAGGAGTCAACTCTGTTTCCTCATAAGCTGCAAATCTGACACTTTAGGACACTAGCAACTCCCTTCACCAACGTGACGGTCCGGCTGCCGACGTCCCTTAGGGTGCAGTCCAAGACCTCTAGATACTGTTGTTTATGCCGCAAAACCTCTGCTCACTCAATCGTCTCTTTTGATAGGTTCCCTGCTTTACTGCTCACATGATCGTCTGTTCAATAAGTAGACTTCCTGCTTCTACTGCTCACACGATCATTCATCCTTTAAGTAGGCCTTCCGCTTCTACCGCTCACGCGATCATTCATCCTTTAAGTAGGCCTCCTGCTTCTACTGCTCACACAATCATTCGTCCTTTAATTATGCTTCCTCCTTCTACTGCTCACACTATTGTTCATTCCTTAAGTAGGCCTTCTGCTTCTACTGCTCACACGATCATCTGTTCCATAAGTAGACTTCCTGCTTCTACTGCTCACACGATCATCCATCCTTTAAGTAGGCCTCCAGCTTCTATTGCTCACACGATTGTCTGATATCTAAGTAGGCCTCCTGCTTGTACTGCTCACACCATCATCCATCCTTTAAGTAGGCTTTCTGATTCTTCTGCTCACTCGATCATCCATCCTTTAAGTAGGCCTCCTGTTTCTACTGCTCACTCGATCATCCATCCTTTAAGTAGGCCTCTTGTTTCTACTGCTCACATGATCATCCATCCTTTAAGTAGGCCTTCTGCTTTTAATTGAGGACCACGTCCTACCGCGCCAACGGAGCAGTTCTCCATTTCGTAAATCGATCTTCTTGGTCTGATGAAAGGATCTTGTCCTGCCGTTCTCACGTTTCTTAGATGTGTCTGTAAACCAGTTTGGTTAGCACTGTATGTCTGACTTGACACAGATCCAGATGATGACTCATGCCTTGCCCTGGCCTCAGGAGCTTTTTATATTTTCTAAGTGTGACAGAGTATGTCACATTTTTTTTCCATCTCACTTTCTGTTCCTTCCCGGCAACAAACATTCTTTTGTTAGTTCCTACTTGGCTTCTTTCTGCTCCCATCCCTATAATCTCTGGTCACTGGATGGTGGTGTTCATTTACATAAGCTCTTCTGTGTATTCCGCTGTATGAGTCATTCACTTCCTTACACATACACAACCCACAGCTGTCGCTCCTGACCTGCTCATATACATGTATGTATATTTTGTCCCAGCATGCATACATTAATGATAGGAAAAAGGAAATAAATCACCACCAGACTTCTGTGGCCACAGCTTATCGTAACGCAAATCGGGTTGCTGTGATCAGCAAAACCATGCACCAAATTTAGATATTTTTTTTTGCATTCCAGAGCAATAGAGGAGGATGTTTCTGAGTGTTCCTGGGGTGTAGGATTATGTCTCCAATTTTTCTTTATAACTATTCGGGAGGTAAAACATTATTTTGTAATCACTGCAGTGATCTCACAAAATCAAAACCCCTTGACTTAAAGGGAATCTGTGAGCAGGTTTTAGCTATGTGAGCCGAAGACAGCATGCTGTAGGGGTTAAGACACAGATTTCAGCAATGACTCTCTTATAAAGCTGTGAGGTTTTGTTTGCTTACAATAATTGTTTTACCACCAGGAGCTTATCATTACTTGGCCTCCTGGTCCGACACGCCCCCTCTTGTGATAGCCACCTCACTGTCTATGGACATTGCATATACTGAGCCTGGTGTTGGCTGGGTTAGCTGTGATGCTGGCTGGGTTAGCTGTGGTGTGGGCGGGGTTAGCTTTCTCAGCTCTGCTGCATGCTAAATCTAAAAAATCAGATTGTGTCAGAACTGCTGCACCCAGTAAACTAAGTGATACATCGTTGGATTCAGCTTCTCTTTGCCTACATTAGGCTGTTCCCAGATGAGGTAGCAAAAACCTTCTGACAGATTCCCTTTATGCTCAAGCTCCTTACAAAATGGGTCAATATACATGAGCCTCAAAGATGTGTAATAAATTTAAAGGGATTTTATTACTTTATCATTCATAGGCTCGTAGAAGGTTAAAATAATAAACTAAGATGGTAAATGCGTTGGTGTGAATAAAAAACTTTGCTTCTACTCTCGGGATCTCATCCTTTCTGTTAGTGCAGCCCGCACATCATGATAATCTCCACTTGCCAAACTACTATGGCACTCACCTTTTCCTGCTCCAACAGTGGCTCTCCACCGCTTCTCCAGTCTGTGACTGTCTACAGTCTACAGACTTCAACTACAGTTCACATAACTGCTGCAGCCAGTCATTGAGCTCAGTGCATCCTCCAATTTAGATGACCTGGGATGATGAGGTCATTGATTGGTTGCAGCAGTTGTGTGCACTGTCGTCATGATGATGTCACCACTGCAGCCAAAATGTAAAGCCAGCTGAGAACCATTGCTGAACCCGGGGAAGGTGAGCACCACTCCAGTTTAATTCTTTAACCTTTTCCTAGCCTGTGCATGATTAAATGTTAAAAAAAGAAAATCCCTTAAAGATTTTGCAACTTTTTAATAAAATGATTCCAACTGCTGCATATCATGGGCGCCGCTCATCGTCAACCTCCAGCTCTGTATTTGCACTGGTGTGGGATATCATTCTTCTGACTTCGTTTTTTTTTTTTTATAACTACATAAATATACATTTTTTAAACAATGAATAATACATATAATTATTCCCCCTTTCTTTCCAGTACACGTCCTTTATGTGGGTGAGCACTTTTGCAATATCCACAAGCTGTTTTCAAGCTGAGCGCCGCGCGTTGCATAATGTGGCAGTCAGCCCTAGTAGTGGAGGAGAAATGTAAGCCTTCTCTTTATGTGTTGACTCTGATGAATCTTTTAAGGCAATGAACATACCTGCGAGCAGAGCTGCCTTTTTGGAACATTTCCCAGTTTCTCGTCAGTTTTCACGTCATTACTCAGTCTCAACCTAAGGCGAGCTAGGGATAGATCCAGAGAAAATCAGATAGCAAAATATTTTATTTTCCACTTTAAAGCCTTTAAGGTGTTTGGTGTGCAGCCCTCTGATGGCTTCTTTGTATGGCAGAAGAAGAAATCTGGAAAACTTTACTCATTATTATCTAGTTATATAGCTCTGAAATGCCGACATAGATGTGTCCGCCCTTAGCAAATTTCTGCAAATTTTGGAAAGAATACGTTTCTGACTACACCATCTTACGACATTATTGCATCATGCCAGCAAAACCCTTCCACAGGCCACAGTTCACATAAACACCACTGGGTGGTCACAGATAGGAAAATATAGCATAAACATCTCCCTACAGAGTATCAAAAAATATATATATTTTTTTAAACCTACTCATCTCATGCCACTAATCTTGGGATATGTAAAGCAATAGGAAAGATAAGAAAAGACACATAGGTAGGGAAAGGTGTAACATCAATTTAGGAGTAGGAATTGCTAAAAATAGTGGTGACGTTTAGCCAATCCATGATGCACATAGGAAAGTAGTGCAGATATAACAAGCATTCATTCCATGCTCATATCATGCCTAATCTTTTTTTGCGTAGTTCTGCCATCCATTAAGTGGCCATGCCATGCAAACAGCATAGCACTCTATGGTGCACAATGAACATTCATCTTGTCCAGCACATGTTTTATGACGTTTGGTACATCTGTACATAAAGCAAGAAGGTGGGGAGCATTACCTTTCCAAGTGTCATACAATCCTCTCTTTTATTTTTGCACAGCTATAACTTTAAGTTGTTGTCATCGGATCTCACTTCCGCTGTTGACGTTACATTGACGATCACTTGACAGTTGCACACTCCAGCCATGTACAAGATCTTCTGATGCTTGGTAGGTGGTCACCAGCACAACGTCACCAGCGCTTCACACTGCTCCATCTGGACTTCAGGAGATTATCCGTGACTTTTTTTTTTTACAATAGTTGCTACCAACCTGCCTCAGCGCCGATCTTTGACAGCACAGACCAGTTCTGCCGGCAATTCACTGGCTTCCGCTGACATCTTATCAACAGAGAAAAAGCTTTTCTTCTGCTCTGCTCTGTTGACGGGGCCTGACTGCTGATATCATGTTGATTAACAGCCAGCTCCTCGCTGCCTAACTGCTGTCAATCATCTTTATGTCCGAAGTCACACCCTATCGACAGAGCAGCCCGAAGAAGAAGAGTTGCTCTGTTGACATTGTGAATCTGAATTGCCAGCAGGAGCGTTAATGCTCTGAGCTGGCACCGGGTACAACAGGCAGGTAGTTAGCAACTACCTGCCTGTTAGTTTTCAGGCACAAAGTAAAAAACAATTTTTTTGAATAACCTATAGTGTTGAGCGAACTTGCCCAGATAAGGTGTTATCTGAGCACGCTCGGGTGCTAACCGATTATCTTCGGCATGCTCGAATGCTATGTTCGAGTCGCCGCGGCTACATGTCTCGCGGTTGTTAGACAGCAACAACACATGCAGGGATTGCCCGTTTATTAGGCAATCCCCGCATGTGTTGCTGCTGTCGAACAGCCGCGAGACATGCAGTCTCAGCGACTCGAACATAGTATTCGAGCATGCTGAAGATACTTGGCTAGCACCCGAGCGTGCTCACATAACACCTTATCTGAGCACCACTTTGTGCAACACTATTAACCTCTTTACAAGGTGGTACATAGCCCCGTTATAGGGTTAAAGGACATTTACCCAACATGACCCTTCCTCCAAAGAATTAAACCTGCCTTTCAAGTGCATCTTATCCTGCTCTTTAAGTCAGTACCTTATCTATGCCTGACATGTTCATATTCTGCTCCATGCTCATGACGTTCTTCGAGTAAAGTATTAAGATCCCCAATAAAGCATGGCACTGACATAGTAGATTCCGTAGGTGGCAGATGAGATCAACTTTTGGATGTGAAATCCTTGTTTTTTCTGCAATAAATGATTAACAATAATATTTGGTTAGAAAAGAAAACAGGAAACTTTTATTATTTCAACGAGACGTCTACAACTTGATGAGATGTAAGAAGGGTGTCGTTTTCCAATTAGCACTGAAGAGGTTAATTGAAATCCTAGAGGCTCATTGCACAGGTGGGGTGTAGAAATACCCACCAGGCTGAACTCCACTGCAGGCGACATTATAATGAGGGAGCCCTGCTGCATTCAGATTGACTGTCCTGGCAACCATAAGAGAGCAGAGACTATAAGTACTGTAAAACACAATGATCTCTTGGCAGGTCCGTGTTACCCTCCTACACAATGTCCAGATTGAATTCCTGTGACTCATCTTCTTTTTATTTGCTGAAAGCTATTCGGAAGAATTTGAAGTCTTCACCTCATTACTAAAAATAACCAAAAATAGTAAAGATCCTCACCGGGCTCCAAAACCTTGCAAAGTCTGTAAAATGTTAGTATATTAAATCGTACCTGTCATTTCATGTGAGTGTTCAGAATAAGCTGCCATGTGTGTGTACATGAGGAAAAATACAATTTCTGGCCATTATATGACTTGTATCCTTCATTTACACCGGTTTTCCCCTCTGCAGCTTATATCTCTAATTTTCAGTTGTCTTTCAGCTAGTGGGTGGAAACAAGCTATTATGCTGTTTCTTATACACAGCACATGCAGACATGAGGGATTCATGCTCTCCTGTCTCTATTTAGCACATGTAGAAGTAGCAGCAGTGTGAAGGATGTTATAAAGCAGAACTGAGCAGTGTAACTGTGAATCCATCTCTGAATTACATAAAATACCTATTATAAAGCAGCACTATCTGTCTGTGTCTCTATACCTTTCTCTCTGTCTCTACTTCTTTCTTCCATTCCATATACTGTACTGCAATAGGGAACTGTAACCTGACACCACATTAAGCCGGCAGTTTTGTTTTGTACTGCTTCATCCAGGTTCATTAGCATAGAGTTTTTATGCTAGACTTTTCTTGACTGGCACATCAGATTTCTATAAAAAAAGAGTATCTTTTTTTATTTAGGGAGAAGCCTCTATACAGTCATACCACTACTTCCATTTAGTAAAAATGTGAAGATAGGTTCCTTTTAATGGTGGAACATTGCAGAGCTATGCAGCAGTCATTATACTCTCTCTGAAGGTCTTTATGTGACATGTACATCTCACTTGATCTCCCTCTACAGTAGTTTCACCCCCTCAGGCTTCTCCGAAGCCATCTGCTCCCTGATGGCTGTCTAGCAGGTTGTCCTTGTGGCATATTCTGTCTCCCTTCGGCAACCTTTTGGTCTCCCAGGCATAGCGCTCTGTGTCTGGTGCCAGTGCCATCCATAGCTTTTTTGACTTGCAGTGCGCTACCCCTTGCAAATGCCCCAATTCCAGCTCAATACGAGACACAACCCTTAAATGCTGTTATCAGGTGCATGTCGTGATTGAATTTTCTACTTAATACTGTGTCGCTTCCTCACGTTCAACCTCAGCAGAACTGCGCACACTCTACATGGGCCACTGTCAGATCTCTCTAGTTGGGACCCATTGCATGTATGAAGCTTCTCACCCCTTTATTCAAAGTGGCATGGCACACAACACACTACACAGTGTCTGAACACACCCAGTGACTGTCTCTTCCTCTGACATCAGTCTAGTACTTCCTGGATAGCAGCCTCTTGTGGCTGTCAAGTGCTGCCATCCTGTTTCGCCATCAGGGTCCCTCTGGAGTGCTCCATGCATAGGGGGCTCTGAGTTTACCCCACCCAATCATATGCAATTTCATAATTTTCCTTGAGATTTTCTCATATTGTCATCAGATAGGACATATGTTGACAATATACTAAACTTACACTTACAGTTAGTACTGTAGTCAGTACGTAGTTGTTACAGGTGTGCCAGAGGTGACAGACAGTCGCCTTGCAGTGGTCTGCAGGAGATCTCCATGTTTGGCAATGCAGACAGCTACCTAGATAGGAGGTTGTGTTTAGGACCCAGCGACTACCTCCCTCTAGTCTTGGTGTATATATACCTGGTGTGTCTGGGTGAGCGTCGTCGGTTATATTCATTCCTACTTGGAACTTGGCTGAAGTAGCATCACGTCCTCTTTGGAGTCTTGAGGCCGTGTGCCCTGTTGGAGTTTCTTCTAAAGCTAAGTTGTAATTCCCCTGTGTGATTTTCCCCCTTTGTCTTTAGAGTGCTAGCAGAGGTTGACTAGTGCTCATCTCCTTCCACCCCCAGTTGTAGCCTTACGCCAGGGATAGTAGGTCAAGGCACGTGATTGGCGACAGCTGCGGATGCTACATAGGGATGGTAGGGGAAGACAGTGTGACGCTAGTCCAGTTTAGGAGGTCACCACTTCCCCTTTCCCTAGTGTCTGGGCTCCCTTTACCTTTCCCCTCTGTATTGCACCAACTCCTGGCGTGATAGTAGTAAGTAGTAGAATAGTGTCTGCCCACCAACGCTTACAGTTAGTACTGTACTCAGTAGTAGTTTATTCTCTGCCCACCGGCGCTGACAGTAAGTACTGTAGTCAGTAGTTGTACTTTAGTCTCTGCTCACCAGCGCTCACAATCAGTACTGTAGTCAGTAGTAGCTTATTCTCTGCCCACCGGTACTCACAGTAAGTACTGTAGTCAGTAGTTGTACTTTAGTCTCTGCTCACCAGCGCTCACAGTCAGTACTGTAGTCAGTAGTAGTTTATTCTCTGCCCACAGCAATCAGTGTGCGCCCTCTGCTGTCACTAAACTAGTCTTACTGACTATTGTACTGACTGTGAGTGCGGCAGGAGGGGCATTTACTGATCTCTCTCTGGCAGTAGGGAATCAAGTGGGTATAGGCAGCGAACTTTGCCTAATGCAAGGAATAAGCAATTTTATAGTGTAGGTTCCTTTCTCTTTTTGTCTCGGTAGATGGGCACATGCAGATAGGCCAATTTGTGAAGTTTTTAAACTCTACAAGTATAGTCTACGTAGGGTAAATAAACAAAAAAGCAGCCTCACCATGTCCTATTTATATGACCCAGTCCGTCTTATAATGTTATGGGTCTCCAACCAGTAGCCGTGACTTACGGCTTCACATAAGAATTTTGGTGAGTCCCAAAAATAATTAAAATCCTCAATTTATTTCATAATAATTTAAAAGATCATACAGGTTGGGAATACATCTCAACGCGTTTCTGGCAAAAAAGCTCCCTCATTGAATAAGGGCTTTTTGCCAGAAATGCGTTGAGATGTATTCCCAACCTGTATGATCTTTTAAATTATTTTGAAATAAATTGAGGATTTTAATTATTTTTGGGACTCGCCAAAATTCTTTTCTTATAGTCTACATAGCAGTCGTGCCGTTTACATTTCATATATTCAATGACCACATGTAGCTTAGCGAACCCCGAGAGCCACTGCACTTGTTTGTAAGTGAATATTTGTTATTTTAAAGCTTTAACCAACTGTATTATTTTCCTAAAGAAACAATCGGAGAGAAACTGATACATTTAGGAGGGCGGGGCATCATAATGCACCAATAGGAATCTCTGTTTTCTGCTCCGCCCTCATACTCCCTTTTGTTTCTTTTAGCTCAGTGATTTGTCCTGATGCATAAAATAAGCAATTTTTTGTCTATTCTATATTTTTTTTAACCTCTCACATTCACGGTTGGAGGATTACATATTACAGATTTTTTTTTAAATTACGTTAATGTTTAAAACAAAAAAAATCATCATCCCTTTAACGGCAGAAATTCAATGTTCACCCTGTTCCATCTGTTTCAGGCAAATTGATAGAAATGTCTTTAAATAGAGGATTAGTCAGAAACGATCCTGATTCATATGCCATTCTGGGTCTGTGAAAATGATAGATGTAGCAGTGCTGAGTTTGTGACCATCTCAGCAATATAAAATGATAGATGTAGCAGTGCTGAGTTTGTGACCATCTCAGCAATATAAAATGATAGATGTAGCAGTGCTGAGTTTGTGACCATCTCAGCAATATATTACAATGTATTCGTTGGTTTCACAGAGTCTACTTTATCATCTTCTTAACCCCTTGTATCCTGATGAACGGACTTTACGAGTTACGATGGCGAGATGACAAACTCAGCTCTGCTTGCGCCAGAATATTTTGAGTTTCTCAGGCTAAAAAAAAGCTGAGAGCGTTCGCCAACATGATGGGATAGGAAAGGAGTTGAAAGGTTGTGTCTGTGCCCAGTTGCTGGGAGTTTAATGACTGTACACAGCTCCGCGAGTCTGCTTAGAACGCCACAAAATGAGCAGCATGTCAACGTGCGGAGAGCATTGGCATCCAGATCAGTGGAGAGATGCCAGCAAATGGTTGGATTTTGGCCTCTCTCTACTTCACTCCACCCACACAGTCCTCTCTCCGACAAACGCCAACCTCGAGATTGTCAACAAAGTTATTATTCCGCTCGATGGTCAATATATGTTCATTTTCTGCTGACTGACTGCAGAATGGATGCATATGGCTTTCTTCCCAGAGACGGTAATGTCAGTGCTCTGCATCCCTGCTGCAGAAATGCATTGGATTTTAATGTGAAGGGGTTAATCCTTCCTTGCCAGGAGCCGGTTGGCAGTCCTGTGTCAAATCTGAGCCCAGTAGAATGTGAGTCTTGCAAAAAAAAAAAAAGTGAAAATCAGAATATAAAAATAACAATATAATCTGGGTCTAGAGATGAGCTAGATCAAAGGTTCAACCCCAATTAGATGGAAAAATTTCCACTTATTCCCCATACCAAAATAGAATTTGTCTCATATACAGCCTTTCTTTATCAAAAATTTCAATAATAACTCCAATTTTTCATGATACCAGTTGATTACATTCTCATAACATAGTAACAATGCTTTCAATAGCCTGCAATGCACATTACAACCACTGGGTGGCCACATATAGATACATTCAACATACACATCTCCCAACAGAGTATCACAATTTTTTTTTTTTTTGTCCACCTCTGGGCACAATTCTTTTTTTTTTATTTACCTGCATGTAATGGGGCTTAAAATAATTTTTGCTATTGAATTAATCTGTTTGACTTCTACGGGATTTTTTTGGTCCTTGCACATTCAACTTTGATGTGGTCTGTGGTCATAAATCAGCAAAAAAAACAAAAAACAACAACATATATAAGAGTACAAACTAGAACAGAAGGAGCTCCCTGGCACAGTCTCAGTTAACCCATTCTGCAGCCAGCAGTAGACAGTGTAATGCAAAACAGAGGATATAGAAGGCAACATTTTTGATAAAACCCAATTACAAAAATGATTTTTTTTAGCCAAAAATACATGCACTTATGGAAGAATTTAAAAAATGTCCCCAAAGTTGGACAATTGTCTGATCTTGAAACAGATTTAGAAATGTCAAGCCAAGAGGAAAGGGAAAGAAGGAAACATCTGTAAGACGCTAAATAAAACATTGCAGAATTCGGCATTGTTGGGGATCCATGCAGTGTACTGACGGATGCCTGAACCCTCATGCTATTGTTTTATTTTTTGAGAACCATAAAAAAGAGCTCACCTATTTTGAAAATTGCATCCCCCTGCCCTAGACTCTCCGTGACGGTATTCTCCCATCTATAAGGCTATGTGCAAAAGTTAGGTATTCGCAACCAAATTTTCTGCACTGTTTCTGCAACTCTTGGCAGGAAAAACACTGCGTAAAATAGACACATTTTTGCTACGTTTTTGTCATGTATTTGCCACGTTTTTTTACATGCTTTTTTGTTGCAGATTTTTCCCCACTCATTAGTATGGGTGAAATTTCCAGCAAAAACTCTGAAAAAAATTAACATGCTGCAGATTGAAATCTGCACCAAATCTGCAAAGAAAAAAAAAAGCAACGTGTGCACGAGACTTCAGGAGTTTGGCTATGTTCACACACGTTTGCTGGAAATCTGCTGCAAACTTTTCTCTGGCAGGAAAACAGCTGCATAAAAAACGCAGGTTTTGGTGCATTTTTTGTTGCGTTTTTGCAGCGTTTTTTTCACTGTCCTTCTGTCTCTATTTGTGCATGTACATAAAGTTCTGTGAAAAAAAAGAACCCCATTCTATTTTGAATTCAAAAACGCTGAAAAAAACGTTTTATGATGCATTTTTGGTGCATTTTCGCAGCGTTTCTTTCACCACCCTTTACTTCCTATGGGTGAAAAAACGCTGAAAGTAGAGACATGCTCTATTTTTCAAAAACCCAACCAAGGCAGAAAATACGCAGCAAAAAAAACAAGAATTCTGGTTTCTCATAGATTTTGCTGGTACTTCAAAACGCAGCTGAAAATTTGCATAAAATACTGCAGCAAAATACGCTGCAAAACACAACGTGTGTGAACATAGCCTTACGCTCACTTTGATGGAAATGGAAAATCCTTCAGGTTTGCAACAAATCTGCAAAGAAAAAAAGTGACAAAAAAAAGCGCCAAAACTGCAACTCTAAGATTTACAGTTGATCCTTTCTAGAGCTTAGTAACCCATACTTTTCTAGTAAGTTTAAAAAAAAGACCTTTGTTCAATTTTTTTATGTTGTGCTGGACCCGTAATGTAATAATGACTGCAGAGCGGAAAGAAATAATTTTTTTGTTTATAATTATTTTGACTCTCCATTTCAGAGATATTAGTAGTCAAAGTACTTGACACCTAATGAGTAAACTTTTGTTAAGTCGAAGTATGTGATATCAGCTAGCAATGGAGAGGAAGTTCACGCCCCCAGTGAAAACTATCTGATTACACCCACTGGGGTGTAACCTAAAGTTAACTCATTAGGCGCCAAATACTTTCATTGCTACAGAGAGGTAAAATAATAAACAAATAGACACTTTTAATTCTGCTCTTGAGCCGCTATTACATAGTGCGTTCGGCTCAACATGAAAAATTTAGTGAATGATCCTCTTTAAGCTAAAAGGAGTTTAGCAAGTTTATTTTTGGGTTAATTCACCGAAATGTGGGATTCAACAGATGATGAGCCTAGTAGACTTTGTAGGTTATGTAGCTGTACATCTGTGAAATAGATAATATTGTACATTTTTCAACTAAAAAAATTGAAAAAGAAAAGAATTTTCAGCCTATATATAGAATTTAGAAGAAGATGCACTTAAAGTGTAACTGTCAATTAAGGTGACTCTTTAGCTTAATCTGTCATATACAGTACAGACCAAAAGTTTGGACACACCTTCTCATTTAAAGATTTTTCTGTATTTTCTTGACTATGAAAATTGTACATTCACACTGAAGGCATCAAAACTATGAATTAACACATGTGGAATTATATACTTAGCAAAAAAGTGTGAAACAACTGAAAATATGTCTTATATTCTAGGTTCTTCAAAGTAGCCACCTTTTGCTTTGATGACTGCTTTGCACACTCTTGGCATTCTCTTGATGAGCTTCAAGAAGTAGTCACCGGAAATGGTCTTCCAACAATCTTAAAGGAGTTCCCAGAGATGCTTAGCACTTGTTGGCCCTTTTGCCTTCACTCTGCGGTCCAGCTCACCCCAAAACATCTCGATTGGGTTCAGGTCTGGTGACTGTGGAGGCCAGGTCATCTGGCGTAGCACCTCATCACTCTCCTTCTTGGTCAAATAGCCCTTACACAGCCTGGAGGTGTGTTTGGGGTCATTGTCCTGTTGAAAAATAAATGATGGTCCAACAAAACGCAAACCGGATGGAATAGCATGCCGCTGTAAGATGCTGTGGTAGCCATGCTGGTTCAGTATGCGTTCAATTTTGAATAAATCCCCAACAGTGTCACCAGCAAAGCACCCCCACACCATCACACCTCCTCCTTCATGCTTCACGGTGGGAACCAGGCATGTAGAGTCCATCCGTTCACCTTTTCTGCGTCGCACAAAGACATGGTGGTTGGAACCAAAGATCTCAAATTTGGACTCATCAGACCAAAGCCCAGATTTCCACTGGTCTAATGTCCATTCCTTGTGTTCTTTAGCCCAAACAAGTCTCTTCTGCTTGTAGCCTGTCCTTAGCATTGGTTTCCTAGCAGCTATTTTACCATGAAGGCCTGCTGCACAAAGTCTCCTCTTAACAGTTGTTGTAGAGATGTGTCTGCTGCTAGAACTCTGTGCGGCATTGACCTGGGCTCTAATCTGAGCTGCTGTTAACCTGCGATTTCTGAGGCTGGTGACTCGGATAAACTTATCCTCAGAAGCAGAGGTGACTATTGGTCTTCCTTTCCTGGGGCGGTCCTCATGTGAGCCAGTTTCTTTTTAGCGCTTGATGGTTTTTGCAACTGCACTTGGGACACTTTCAAAGTTTGCCCAATTTTTCGGATTGACTGACCTTTATTTCTTAAAGTAATGATGGCCACTCGTTTTTCTTTACTTAGCTGCTTTTTTCTTGCCATAATACAAATTCTAACAGTCTATTCAGTAGGACTATCAGCTGTGTATCCACCTAACTTCTGCACAACACAACTGATGGTCCCAACCCCATTGATAAGGCAAGAAATGCCACTTATTAAACCTGACAGGGCACACCTGTGAAGTGAAAACCATTTCCGGTGACTACCTCTTGAAGCTCATCAAGAGAATGCCAAGAGTGTGCAAAGCAGTCATCAAAGCAAAAGGTGGCTACTTTGAAGAACCTAGAATATAAGACATATTTTCAGTTGTTTCACACTTTTTTGTTAAATATATAATTCCACATGTGTTAATACATAGTTTTGATGCCTTCAGTGTGAATGTACAATTTTCATAGTCATGAAAATACAGAAAAATCTTTAAATGAGAAGGTGTGTCCAAACTTTTGGCCTGTACTGTATATAGTATGTACATAAGAAATAACAATATTGCTGGCCAATATATGACTTTTAGCTTGCATTGGCCCCCATTTTCCCCTTTGCAGGCTCTTTTTCTACTTTTCAGTTATTCCTGAGCTAGTAGGTGGAGGTTATCTACTACAATCTCTCCCATACACAGAACATAGCACAACCTCAGAAGCAGCAGCAGTATGGAGGCCATTATATAGTAGTACTGAGCAGTGTAACTGTAAATCCAGCTCTGTCACTCAACTCCTTCCCTTTTGCATAGATTTCAGTAAAAGAAATTTGCTGTAACCCGATCACTCTGTAATCTGGCAGTTTGTCTATTTTGAGCAGAACTGATTTTTGCTCAAAAAGATCTGGAGGAAGGAGAGAGGAGGAGAAGTGGATCATAGTGGAGAAAATTGCAGATTTGTCAAATAAGATATATTGGAAAGTTTCTTGTATTTGTTTGTACTATTGATTTATGCAAAGTTTGTTAAAGTGAATATTAACCTTTGAAGCTACCCTTGAAGTATTTGAGAATAATTAAAGGTATTGTTTTATTCCGATGGTGTCTCGCTATAAAAAAAATCTCCAGGTCCAGAAAATGTTGACAATCTTTGAATGTCATGGATTTTGTTAATCACACTTTGCATCTGTGAATAAACATTTACTCGGCAAATTTGGCAAGATAAATATATAATCTAAGAGCAGAAATAGAAATTACTTTGCATATTACAGAAATGTCGCTAAAATCTGAGACGAAGCCAAATAAATAAATCTCCAAGGTGAATAAATGGTTATAGTGGATGTAAAATAAAATCACAGAAGACGTCACATTCTGCATTTGTGTTAAGGTTTAACATGATGTTGAAATATGGTTAAAAAATTGGCTACACTGTGTTCATTTATTCTATTTAAAGGGGAAGTCTCAACTTCTTAAATGGGTAAAATTGGAAAGCAAAAACAAGCAACTTTGCAATTTACCCATTTAAGGTCTTTAATTTATTTTGCCTGTCTGAACTGTCAATCATCAGGAGCACACGCCCTCCTGACAAGCAGGAAACTGGAAGGCAGAGGAGAGGTGAGCTCCTGAAGAAAGAAGTTTAGACAAACCCTTTGTCTTCCTTTATTTTCCTGATATCGTTGCTTGTGAAGCTACAAGTTCAGAGCTCAGTGGACATGCTGTTCGGAGCATGAATTCTATCTCCCCACCTCCCCTCTATATACTACAGATCAAGATGTTTGAGTGCAGGAAGTAGCAGTGCAGGAATACATTATTTAAAGGGAACCTTTAGATCTGATAACGTTGTTAATCTGCAGGTTAATAGCATTACGAAGGTGCCTGGCCAGAGTGCTGAAAGTGCGGCACCCGAGAGAAAATTAACTTTATTTCTCCCAGCAGCCGCCGGCTTTTAGTTTTATGCCAGGTCGGCTTCTTTCCCCGCTGGCAGCACTAAAAGTAGCAGCTGTAAGCATGCCTCAGCACTTTGACTGACAGCTGGTTTTCAGGTGCATCAGTGCAAAGCTGGCTGTCAGTCAAAGTGCCAGTGCATGCTTATAGCCACTGCTCTCAGTGCTGTGAGCAGTGTGATGACTGAAGTCACTCTGGCACGCCTGTATGACTGAAAGCCGGCGGCTCCTTTAATTTTCTCTTGGGTGCCTCGCTTTCCTAACGCTATTAACATGCAGATTATATTTGCATTTTAATATCATTATCCGAACTCACAGTTTACCTTTACCATTATTTGACCATTTATTGAATGGCGATAGATTAATCTCATTTAAGTAGACAACCTATGATTTTTGTGGCTGTAAAACTTTAATCCATTGGTCCCTAATCGGCTCCTAGGTTGACCTCCAAACTCGGGATATGCAATGAGCTGATGTTAATACCCGTGGAAGGACAACTCTTGGACCAAAATGTTTCACAAGCAGATAATGCATATTTGTAGATAAGAATAAATAAGGACTAAACCAATTTGATGACACCAGAATATGCTGTTCCCATCATTCAATTCTACATTTTTATGTAGTCAAAGAATTTGGACCGGAGTGTGCATCTGATCCTGATCCACGTCTGTATCAACTTGTCAAAGTCTGCATCAACATAGACAAAAATTACACTTGGTCCTAGCACTGTACGACATACACTGAGATGCCAAATGATTACAAATGAAGCTCATTGAAATTCCCATTGGCTTTTCATATTTATAAGCTCAAAATTAATTCCAGATAAACCCACACAAAAAAAAAAATATATATATATATATTCAGCCGTTCATAAACTTCTTACTCTAATAAGGAGGCTTTTTTTTCTCTTCTGGATGGCCAGCATTTCTTCTCCATTCTTTATAATAGTCATGTTCTTCTTTGTCATTTCTTCTCGAGGGCTTCACATTTTGGAGAGTGTTCAGTAAAGCAAAAAATAATGATAGAAATTCAGCTCCGAGTTAAATTCACAAACATTCAAGATGTGATTCGAAACTGACAATCCGTTAATGGTGCATAGTCATCCAGCGACGCCCAGCTGAGCATTATTCTGAAAAGACTCTGTGAATTTGAAGGTCATTCTATCAGAAATCTCTAGTGGCCTTTATAGAAGTGCATGCTCTTGATATGTGTTCTTTAATGATTGTAAAGAAAAATCTGTGCATGGCTAAAGGTGCAGAAAAAACCTTGTGTGCTTTTGTATTGTGGAGTATTAATCTCACCTCCAAAATCAATCTATTGGATTGGTGCGCATCCTGAATTCCAATGAACACGTATATGAAAATTACAACTCCGGCGTGGAGCGGAGGGTCGAAGAGAATCTGTAACGGGAGGCAACTTTTCCCTAAACAGTAATCGGTTATTCCATAATTTTCTGCCCAAATTGTCGATCGGTAGTGATTTAAAGGGGTGTTTAAATGGGACACAGGATAGCTTTCTGATTGCTTGGGGTCTGATTGCTGTGGCCCCCCCAGCAATCTCAAAAATTCGCGCTCTGAATGCAGTGCCACTTTATTCATTCCAAATGGAGCATCGAAGATTAGCCGAGCGCTGCTCTTGGCAATTCTTGGCGCTTCCATTAAGAATGAATGGAGCTGTAGTGTGCATGATCGAGCACCACTCCAATCAGAGCTCCGGTTGCCGGGATTGTGAAAAATAATGATGAATGGACCCCCAGTGATTGGAAAATTATCCCTTTTCCCGTGGATAGGGGATAATTTTCAAACTTGAGAATACCCCTTTCGAAGGGGTATTCTCAACTTATTGAATTACTTTAGTTAAACAACATGGAAATATGCAAGTTTGGAACTGATTTGCATTTTTTTATCTGCTGTCATTATACCTCAATGAGAGCTTTTATCTTACAAAGTGTATAGCTCGATTCCTTTGAGTTCAGCCACTACTGCCTGCCCAGACCCTGACTGAGAGTGTGCAGGAGAGGTTAACTGCTAGCATACTATCCACCTCTCTCCAGCCCATTAGTTTCTATACACCACTAATCCGCTCATGTCCCTCTCAGCTCCTGACAAGCTGCTGTTATAAATCTTGCAAAATCACCAGCCACCACCATCTTCAGCTTTCAAAGCAAGTCTCCCAATCTCAGCTCTGACTTCCCTAAGTTGTGTGCTTGTTCAAATTCCCTGCTATTTCTATGTGTAAATAAAATAATAGTGTACTCTCCGCAACAAACCACTTATAGCTGAATTTGTTACAGCAGAACTAGTGCTGAGCTTTACAGTTCTATTAATATTACAGCTCCGATACTCACCAGAACTGTCACTCAAGGAGGAGAGCCCACTCTGCCAGAAATCAGGAAGTAAGGACACTGCATAGCTCTGAGTTACTCAAGAGACAACTTGAAAATACACCTCTAAAGCCCTTTTATATGGGATAAATCAAACTATATGGAAAAATTTAAACATTTGTTTTGTCCCTATAGAATTTGCAATATTGCATATTTGTGATGATGACAGATGATTTTTAGGTTAGCATAAACATATCAATAAGATGACAAATGAGCTTTTTGCTCATTCATCGCCTGATCAGTGTTGCGTTAAAGGGGGTGAATGATTGGGAAACCATTAAGTTTGTTTCCCAATTATTTTATCTGCCTATAAAAAGGGACCTTGAAAAGTTACTCCTATGATTAAAGATTATTACGAAAGGATAGGTGATAATTTGCAGATAGGTGATTGTCTGATGGCTTGGAACTTCATCAATCCCAAGGACAAGATTCTGAAATGCTGAAGTGCGGCATGCACCTCACTGCCCTCTTCATTCTCTCTCAAGGAATGCTTGTTGGGCCCGATATCTATTCTTAAAAGGGGCCTTGAAGGGTTATTACCATCATCAACAGTCATCACCTCTCCAAGGGATAAGTGTTAAACTGATGATTGATGGAAGAATGGAAACTTAGATCCTCGCCGATTCCAAGTGCAGGTCGCTGAAATGCCCCATCTGCACCATCGTTCTTTTCATTCCATATAAAACTTTTGGAAATGGCCAAATTCAGTGCTCAGCCTTTGCCAAAAGTCCAATAGAGAATGAATAGAGTGGTGGTGCACATGGATGGCTATACCTGCAGAGCATTTTAGAGTCCAGTTCTTTGGATCATTGGGGCCATTGTATATGTCTATTGTACAGGTGGTAACTTTTAATGAAGGAAATAACTCTTTAGATGGGTTGTGCCCGACATATGAAATTTACTAGAGATAGTAATGAAACATTTAAAAATATCTTTGGAATGGTAACAGTATGAAATTCTTACTGTTAGGATTCTAGTGGTTTCTGCAGAAAGAATATAAGTACATTTTGGGACACATTAATATGGCAACTACTCATTGTATCAAAGCTGAGTTTATTTATCCTCCTATTCCTGCATGTATCATGAGAGAGGCACACCGACCTGTGGAGCTGCCAGTTCTAGTAACTGTTTATCTCACCCCAGTGCTGGATTCACAGCTACACTGCTCAGCACTGCTGTATAATGTCCTCCATGATGTTGCTTCTGATTATATGCTACATACAAACAGAAAAGGTGGATTCCCTCATGTCTGTGTGTGCTGTGTATGGGAGTCATCATTGCAGCTGGACTCCACCCACTAGCTCAGAGACAACTGAAAATTAGAGAGAAAGTCTGCAAAGGAGAAAACTGTTGAAAATGCAGAATACAAGTCATACTATGGTCAGAAACTGTGTTATTCTTTGTGTACACACAACAGCATATTCTGAAGAGTCACTTGTATGCTTTGAATCACAGCTTTAAAAACGTACCTGCACTGCACAATATGGTGATAAGGTAACTTGTCTTCCATATGTAAAACATGCATATGGAAATAGTATAAAGCACCAATATAACCAAACTAGCAAAGGAAATCAACAGGAACAGCTCGCTGAATGTTCGTTTGCTATATCTGTACCTTCCTAGTAAAGGATAGCTTGAACTTGTTGCCTCCTGTACTTTCCTAAAACCATATAATAATAATAATAAAAAAAATAATATTTTTATTTCTACAGTGCCAATATATTACGCAGCACTTTACAATTGAAGGAGACATGTACAGACAATAGAGACAATACAAAGTAATTGTCACGGGTGTATCAGGTTTGACAGACAGTCATTCTGGATCCGGCTGTAGAAGGTCGCTGCGCTTGGCCTTGCAGACACCTTCTTGATCCGTTCATCATCCCTCCCTCTCCAGGACTCAGCAGTGATCTCCACCTTCTGCTGCTAATTAACACATCCTTGCTGGATCTTTAAATGCACTCAGAGAGGTGCTGGTGATAGAGTTAATTCCTCTGTTCAGGTCTGGAATTCAAGCAGTCAGCTAGATTCTCCTTGGAGTTCCCTTGTTGATTGTAGTCATGATCTCTCTGGTGTCTTCTCAAAGCTAAGTGCATCCCCTTGTCTGTGTCCCTTGTTTGTCTTTAGTTGCAGTGGGGCTGACTAGTGCTCATCCCTCCCTACCTAGGGCCTAGCTCTATGGTCAGTCAAGGATTAGGTATCCTGCTTGGCAATAGGTGCAGAACCTATTTAGGAACGTTAGGGGAGTTAGGGTGTTGTTAGATCTGCCTAGGGGTCTCCACTCCCCCTATCACTAGCTGCTGGGCTTTCCTCCTTTCCCCATCATCGTACACTGGGTTCTTCCCATACCTAGCATGACAGTAATACATAGTTAACTAGTTACAGGAGGACTGAGGAAATAGGGGGGTGACAATAGGTAGAAAGTGCTTTTCATGTATAGTCCAGCCATAATTATTATAAATAGGTGTTATGCTATCAAGCTGCATGACCCGGTCATCAAGTCAGTATCTGTCTAAGTGCAGTTACCAAGTGCTCTTCTATGCATGGAGGATGGGTCAACAGATGAATAAGAGGGACCAGTTTCTGAGAAAAATTTAGAAGGGGGAACAGGGGAAAGTTAGATTAGTGAAGTGAGGTGATAGGCCTGTGTAAAGAGATGAATTTTTAAAGCGTGCTTAAAAATTAGGGGGCTAAGTATTAGTCAGATCGTCCGGTGTAGTGCATTTCAAAAAACTGGCACAGCACGAGAGAAGTCTTGGAGACAGAAGTGAAATGTTCAGATTATGGAGGATGTTAGTCGTAGATTAGTTGTGGAATGAAGGGCACTAGTAGAGTGATAGAGATGAGGGAGGAGATACTGTATAAAGTGTTGCAGAACTGTGGAGAGCTTTGTGGGTGAGAGAGATAAGTCTGTATTGTGTTCTGTAGTGGATGAGCAACCAGTGCAATGACTGGCACAAGGTGGAGGCATCAGTGTAGCTGCTGGACAGAAAAACGATCCTGGCTTCCGTATTTAAGACAGATTGGAAAAGACAAACTTTGATAACAGGGAGACCAATCAGTAGAGAGTTGCACAAATCCAGACTAGAATGAATAAGAGTTACCGTAGCTGTTTTTGCAGTTTTAAAGGTAAGAAAAGGTCGAATTCTGGAGATTTATTTTAGATGCAGGTCACATGTAAGAGAGAAGGATGGTAAAGAAAGGCATTAGGGGCTGAAGCCAGCATGTTTTCTGCATTAGTTGGAGTTCCATCGTCTGTACCCCAACACATTGTATTTTACTGAGCCTAATAGAATATGAGCATCCCATATATTGATGGCAGCATGCTTTCTATGATGTAAAGTAACACTCCAGGACGTCTTTAAGCTTTGAGCAGGTTGGAGAATAATCATTACCCTCATACACATTTCTGTTCTCACTAAAGGATAATGTGATTCATGTATAATTCTTTCATGAAGCCAGGGAGGAAAGGCACAATTAAGATTTTTCTCAGTGAGTTTTTAATATCAGATATTTCATGAGGGTGCATAAATCACAAAGCATTCTCACAGTGCCATATTGAACCTTTATGTTTGCATTCATTTCCAACCATAATATCTGCAATTTATGTATTCAGTTTTGCCAAGTTGTTTTATTTGCTTTGAGAAAAGTGGATCTTTTAATGTAAGTTTTTAGACGCGGTCTCTTCTCTTCCTGCCACCAGTCTCGAGAGAGCGTCTGTCTGATGTTCTAGAACTCTGAGGCAGCTTGAAAGGATTCAAGACAGGAAAGGTCTCCCCGGGAGAGCGAGCTCAGGTTTCTTACTCCACCGATACATCACTTTACAGTTGACTCCAACAGGAATTAACACTTTGCCTAAGAAAAAGTGCAAAACAATTTAGAGTCGGTACACAGGTACTAAAGTTTACGTTCTAAGCGCTGCAGAAACAAGACAGACCCGTGTAAAGTTATGAAGTTGATTGATGCGTTTCCTACAAACTGCTGATCGGCAGGTTTGCTGAGTTCAACCCTCTACTGATCCACTCTTGGTGGCTTATCCTAAAAATAGGTTATCAATATTCAAGCTGACGCGCCCGCTGAGCCGTGGGGTACTCGGCAGCCGGGCCTCTGACTGCTGGGGGATATCACGGTGGCTGGCCCGGTCCGTGACCCAGGGCGGTCAGTCAAAAGGGGATATGCATATGGGGGATTTGGACAGTTCGTGACGCCACCTGTGGAATGCGGCTAAGGGGTGCCGCCACTGCGGAGCAGTCCTCTGGAGATGGTGTTACGGCAGCAGGGATGGTGTGGCTGTCCACAGGTAGAGCTAGCTCCAGGGCAGTGTGGGGTGTAATGGATGGTGGTGCAGGGGAGAGATGGCAGGATGGTCCCGGAGGAAAGACGGACACTCACACGGGGGTAAGCTTCAGTACCTTTACTGGTGATGCTGCAGGCAGGGACCAGGGTACTCCAGGTGAAGGGCACACTTTTGGACTCTCCCCAGTGAGCGAGTATAGGGCCTCCTGATCCGTCGCTTTCTTCTCTAAGATTCTAGCCTGCCTGGAGCTGGGCCTAGCTTGTTTACTGTCTCTCTTTGCACCTGCTGACCTGGTGGTAGGGCCTTCTCTTTGGAAATCACTCTCCCTGGATGCTGGGATCTCCGTGACCCCTAGCCCTGGTACTACAATCAGCATTTGGTGAACCTGGGACCTGTAGTCCTCCAGGGGTTCCGGTGGTTCCTACTGGGTATAAGGAGTCCCTGTAGGAGTGGACCCGGTGTCCGGTATATATATCGGGGTGAGTCTGGAATGCTCCTCTGCCCCCTTGCTACTTCTTCCTTCTCCTCTTTCCTTTGGCCCACTCAAGGCCCTCCCTAGGCTTTCACACGTGCTGTAGGCCTTGGCTCGCCTAAGCACAGCAGCCAGCTCGCTGCCTCTTCACTGCTCTCTGAGCATCAGCACGCTCTCTGCTCAACTCTGAGCTGTGTTCCTCTCTGTCTCTGAATACTAAACTGAGCTGCCTTGCTCACCCTCCCTATATATGTCCCTAACGGGCTCCCTCTGCTGGTCTGAGGTGGTAGGGTGGAGGTGTGTGAATGTGTGAGGGCCTCTTGTGGAGAAGTCCATACATGCACCCTTCTGGGTTCTGTGGCACCAATGCGCAGCAGGGCGCCACAAAACCTTGTAGGACGTTTTCTTGAGGAAAGTTGAAAATGTGTCTACAAGCTTGAAGCGCCATAAATCAGTTGATCAGTGGAAGGGACAAGAGTTAGATGACCACCTATCTGACATTTATGGCTTTCCACACTGTGTAGTCAGCCGCAAGTTTAAAAATTCAGTCAACGCAAGATAGTCATTGGCGTCTTGATTTTGTTTCATAATTGTGCAACCATTGGCCACTGCGGGTAGGTCGAGTTTGGGATACATGGTAAACCATAGCATGTGGTCTTACCCAAGGACCACAGACAATGCATATAGACAACACGTATCTGATACTGATTCTTTCCCATTCCAAAGATGGACATCATGAGTGACTTCAGTTGCTTATCATGACGTGCATTTTTTACAAACTGGCATGCACTATGTCTCCTGGCAGTTGACCTCTTCAGTATGACGACAAAAAAGTATCACAGAACTGAAAAACCCTTACCTTACCCTTGTAACAGTGATTGCTGATGCCTGAGACTTATGGCCTTCTTGAGACTTGTTGAAGGTCCCCAGGGCAGCCCTTAACAGTTGCATATTAGAGCATACTTGTAGTATGGTATACTATAATAGGTAATGTTAAGCACATGGACCACATGTTGGCATACATATATGCTACTAAGGGTGCAGTCAGATGGCCGAATAAATCAGGCCAAGATCAGAACACAGTGCATGGACTGCCCAGTGGCTCTCCTGCCCCAAACGTGGCAGCTTCATTTATTTCTAAGCAGCTCACACGCTCTGGTGGGGAGAGCCGCCGGCCAGTCCACGCACTGCGTTACGATCTCGATCAAATTTATATGGCCATCTCAATGTGGTCTTAAAAACTTACAATTACAAAAATAATCCCAACATTTAATTAGAATGAAACATAAATAACACAAAATAGACAATATAAGAAAAAATATTTCTTTAATAAAAATCAAAACTTAAACTGTTCTTTAAGGGTTAAAGAAAGGCTAATAAAAAAATAATAGTTTTTTTTTCTTATTACTTTTTTAAATTATAAATAAATTATTTAATATAAACATGGAGTTAGTAAAAAGGACGAGGTGGAGAGTTTGTGGGTTCCTGCTGTAGGTTAATTAATGCTGACATGAAGGTCCAGCGCTGGCAGTGGAATGAAGCTGTGAGTGAGAAACGGTGACAGATCTAAGTCAAGGAGCTTTGAAGACTTGGCAAGGGTCAGGATTTTAAAGGACACATAGGTCAGGACTGCAGAACTTGAAGAGGGATGATTTTGAAGCTTTTCCCATATATTTTTGTTAAAAATGCTTAATGTAATTATTTTTCTATCATTTCAATTTTATTCTATTTTTAAATTTTTTAAGGAGCGGGTCATTTTTAGTTTCTCCACTTTTGACACCATTCTATTTAATATTTAATGTAATGGAAATGAGAAATTCCAAATGCGGCGAAATTGTGAAAAGAATGGATTTTTTACATATTTTTTTCTGTTTTATTTTCATAATATTCATTCTATGATAAAAAATAACTCAGAAAAATGTTTTCCAGGTCCAGACTATAACAGCAATACTAAACTTCCTAGATTTTTTTTTCTATTTAAGTGGTTACAAAAAATTCTAAAGTTTTTTTTTTATTTTTGTTTTAATTTTGATTTGTGTCGCCATCTTCCAAGACCTGTAACATTTTTCCACAAATTGAGCTGTGTGAGGGCTTGTTTATTGAGTTGATGGTTTTATTAGTAGAAATTCGGTGAACATGCAATGTTTTGATCACATTTTATTGAATTCTTAAAAATGCAATTCTCCTACTTTTATTTATTTTCTCCTTATGGATTTAATTATATGAGTTAATTAATTTTATATTTTGACACACCAGACTTTTAAGGATATATTGATACCAAATATGTTTAATTTTAATATATTTTTTTTACCCAAGATGAAGCTTGGACAAAACGCGCGTCGGGTTGTGTTCCTGTGGGTGGGTATATTTTTCCAGACGCAACATGGTTTCATGTCTACCAAGGGGTGATTTGAATTTTTAAATTGTTTTTAATTTTTTGATATTTTTAAAGCCTCTTTTTAAATTATTTTTTACTTTAGTTTTTAGCCCCCTTAGGGAAAGTGGATCTTTGATCGCTAAAACTATATGCTGCAATACTTCAGTATTACAGTATATAGTGAAAATCTCAGTGTCCTATGAAGCTCAGACTGTGGCTAAGCTTCAGAAGAGCACCAAGATAGCATTGATGTAACAAAAGCCTTCAGCAGGTCCTTGACCACCATGGATTGTAACTTATCAGTGTCCTGTGATCGTGAAAACACCAGCATTCACTTCAGTTAAATGTAGGTATCAAAAATAAATAGTTAAATAGTCTAATTCTTATACAATGCAAACTTAGACAAGGTAGACTTAAAATGCGCCACATCTACCATAGCGATTCATTCTGTTTGAAAAATCTGTCTAATGTTAAGACTGTTTAGTCTGTTTACACCACCTATTATTTGGCCTAGTTTGTGCCAGAAATGTGCACCACAATTTTGGAGTATTTTTTGGCATGTGGTGTTACACTCATTTTCAGCGAGGCCACACTCCTATATTTCACAAGTCATAAAAAGTGTCTAAAACACATAATAAATACGGTGAAAGTCACGAAAGGATGTTTTTTAGTCCAAATGAAACTAGAATTCCGTTGCATTTAGCTTGATACATCTGCGCGTAAGTAAGACCAAATAGAATCCTTTACTAATGGTTTAATAAAAAACAGCACTCCATGTGGCAAGGTACGGTATTGCATGTACATTTAGGAATGGTTTCATATCTTAATGAGTTGCATTATTACGAAAAGCTCTATATTGTCAAGTGAGATAGGTGGGAGAGAGCTCCGCTTTAATCATTAATTTCTAATATAAAAGGGAATATTTCAAAATATAATGTATTCTCAACGAATGATTATTTGCCTTTCAGACCAGTTGATGCATTAACTATTGGAATGTATGGAAGACTATCATCATACGAACATGGATATCAATCAAACGGATGGACTATGGGATCAAGTGGCCACCAAAGGGAAGCTCCAGTGACGCATTTCAGAAAAAGGTAAGGATGAGCTACATTATTATTTTATTAGCAATGGCAGATTTCATGTGACTCACAGTGGTCAGTTGCCACACTAATCTAGATTTACCTCTTTTCCAATAAAATTAGAAAAAAAAAATCTGCATTTTTCTGAAAGGACCAGCAAGTAAATGAGGCTGAGCTGCAATACTGCCCGCAGCTATTAAAAAGAGTGGCGCTGTTTATGGTAGAAATACATTTTATGATACCGCTTTGATTTGGTGTGTGGTTATTCAATGGCTTTTGGGCATGCATGGAGTCGTGGAGTCACTGCTCACAGCATCACTCACTATACTGTGTGCAGTGGCTATAAGCATACCCTGACACTTTAACTGACAGTTCATTCTGCAGCTCTGGTAACCAGGTAGTAAACAGTTAATTTAATAGCACAAAACACTGACAGACTTCATGGTTTTATTTTTTAATTAACAAGAACTGACCAAAAAATTATCCCTCTTAGTCATTTATGAGCAGGCAAATCATTCTGTGCAAAAGACAAACATAAACTGATAGTGTCACTGTCAGAGGTAACATCATCCTACTTTGATTGAAACAAGTGATGTGTCATATATTCTAAAACACCCTCCGCTTCTTCCCCACTAACATACTTGCCGAAGGCATAGAAGGCCAATTGTAACAACAAGTGCTATTAGTAGTACTACTGTCTGGACGTTGATGCTAGTGTTGGTATATCTTCTGTTACTCCTAGCATCTTCCACATTCTTAGCCGTAATAAGGTTTTTTTTTTCTCTTTCACACTACCGCATCTATTGCCATTGCCACTTTTTCTGTTACCATACATTTTGTTCAACACTATAATTAACATCTGACAATCTTATTAATCCCAATTAGTCAACCCTTGCCAAAAAGAACGCAACAAGAAATGATAACATCCATGTACAGAAAGCAAAATGTGGCTGCAGACCGTAGTGTGGGTGTGGTGTTAATAGTTGTCTGACTGTTGCTGATTTCATTTTTTTTTCTGTAAAAAAACATTTTGCTGTCTTGCTTCTGCTTTCTAGTGCATTAAGAATGAAGAAAAAGAATTGTGTAATAATAACTCAAATATAGTGGGAGAGATGCAGCTCCAATATATCACTGATCAATCACATTGAACCTGGCACTGCCGCTGGCACATCTCCTGTATCTCTCTCACCTATCAGTTGAATTTCTAGATTATTCACAGACTACTACTCTCATCTTCAGTGCTGCAGTTGTTTAACACATTACTATCTGAAGTATTTGGTCAATGTTTTATGGATTTCTCTTCCTATCCCTATTTCTAAGCTGTGAGCGCTAGCAAATGCTCATTATCCTAAAACACCCTAAAATGGATGCGACATTCTCTGCCTCAGCTTTTATACTGGCAACGATAGTCTCTCCTGATTGGCTGCTTTACACTACATGATGTGATATGGGGAAACCTGCATGGTCACATCTTAGATCATGTATGCCATCTGTGATCATGTATCCCATCTGTCATTGATGTAATCTTCTGCTATGTGTAAAATGCTGGCACGTATTTTTATTTTGTTGAGTTGTGCAATTCAAATGAAAAATTGTTTGAATTCGATGGAACCTGCACATTTCATAAAATTTTCCGTGAATTACACTCATATCAAGTCGATTTGATAATCTTTACAAGTGTTGAGCGAGCATGCTCGTTTCTCGAGATTTACGAGCATGCTTGGGTGTTTTCCGAGTATCTTCAGCGTGCTTGGGTGTTATGTCTGAGTCACTCCGTGCACATGATTTGTGACTATTTGACAGCTTTAATACATGTGAGGAATGCCTCAGGCATTTCTCACATGTATTAAAGCTGTCAGTCGGAAATAATGCACATGGAGTGACTCAAACATAACACCCGAGCATGCTAAAGATACTCGGCGAGCACCCGAGTATGCTCGCCGAAAGAGTTAACAGAACATGCTCGCTCATCACTAATCTCTACTAATATACTTACCCTTAGTTAGTATTGTCTCCTCCTTTGGGCACAACCTGTATACTCATTCAAATAGTTCTTAAAGGGAATGTCTGCTTATGAAGCACGCTGTCATTTTTAGGTCCAATATTCTGTGCTGATTCATTTTTTATATATCTTGATAGAGGTCACAGATCCTTTTTCTAATGCAGAGCTAAGTCTTTTCTGTAGACATGACAGTAAATCATGGATTCCTGGAACCACAGCTAGGACAAGTAGATCAACCTACTGCATACTGCTTTATTATTGCTTTCAATGTATAAGCAGCATGCAGTAAACTTGTAGGCTTACTTTAGAGGTGACTGCAATCAGGACTTTTTTTTAAAGTAACTTTTCATCTTACCTAGGAGCTTTGAAGCTCCTTTTGTGCAGCAATAAGAATTTATAAAAGTAGCACTCTTGTAAATCCTTTTTTTTTTTTTTATTCTTTGTATACCTAGTGCCAAAATATATATAATTTAGCCAGTATTCTATTATCTGAAAATTCATAGACTTCTTTTCTTCAGTTGGGTTATGTTGATCACGTGATGGATAACCCTGGGAATTACATGCCTTTATGTTTTCTCAAGATATACCAGTATGGAATGCACCACACACGTTTTCCAGAAATGGGATAGAAACTTCAATCTCAGTTACTGATGATGATTAGACAGCTACTGTCATCCAGTTATAATGAAGGACATCAAAACTTCTTTAGGAGAATATGAAGGGTAGGATTATCACAGGGTCCTCACAGCAGGCAAAACTTGTACTAGCTGTTAGTGCTTTAATAAACTACAGGAAATTTAGGACAGTATGCATAAAAGATGTGCAACTTGTGATAGACATGCTGAAAAAAAATAAAATTGTTGAAACGTTTGTATGTTCTTTCAGAGACTTATAAATACTTACTAGATGCACTAAACATATTAGTGCTTTGAGAAGGAAGCTGTAGACCTAAGGATCTGTCATTTATGGTTACCTTTTTTGTGAAAGACCACAATAAATCAGAGACTCAGCATGCAGGTCCCACTGATCAGAGCAGATGTGCCATAATACAAGGGTTATCCACTGCTCGGACAACCCCTTCTCAATGACCATATTTCCTCCATGCAAAATAAGCCTATACTCACCTCCGGTGCGGGCACCATTCAGCAATGTTGGCACCTGTTCTCCCGGGGCTCGCGTGATGTTGTTGTCACTTGAGTCCTGCAGCCAATCAGCGGCCGCTTTACTCACTCTTCTTTCGGAGGTAACTGACATCCGGAGAAGGTCAGACAACAGCAGCGCCTCTCACCTCTTTGGGATGAGAGGGAAGTAGCTGTTGATTGGCTAAAGGGCAACGTCACGCGAGCCCCGGGAGAACAGGAGCCAACATCACTGAAATGCCGCCGGCACCGGAAGTGAGTATAGGTTGTTATTATTTAACATGGGAGAACTATAGTGATTGAGAGGGGGCTGTCCGAGTAGAAGACAGCCCTTTTAATATTAAATTGATCTAGTTTATCTAATTCTAAATTAATTTATAATTTTATTGTTTAGGCCATAAAATGCAAGTTGCAACAAAAACTTCAATAATAGTGGCTTTTTAAAATGCACGTGCCCTTCCTTACTTTACCTCTTGACTCCACATATTCTAATGAACATCTGTGAAAAAAAAATTATTTCATGGTACTCTGTCAGGAGAGGTTGGTATGTATTTATGTCTTATGTCGCTACCCTCTGGATACAATGTGAATTTCAGCCTATTAAGGGTTTTGCTACCTTATTAAGATAACCCATTATTAAAATATGGTCAAAAACAAAATTGGCAGGAAAATACGGGGCTACAAATGGCTAATAAACCATATATGTTTCCCATGACTGTGCTTTGCGCTCAACAGCGCAACCATGTGACATTGCAGAAAAATAAAATTCTAATGATTTTAATGACGCCTGATTAAAGGGTTGTCCGATACAAGTCAATAAGTCTGCAGTCACTCTGTAATCGCCGGTTTCTGAGCCGGGACCGGACGGTACGTATGAGTAATTCATACTCCCAACCAGAACCCGACTAGTGGGTAAGGAATCACTCCATACACTTGTATTGAGCAAAACTAGTGATGCGGCTGTCCAGTGGGCATGGCCAACTAGAGGGCGCGACTGACTCAATACAAGTGTTTAAAGCGAGGCTCCGCCCACTTGACGAGCTCTGGCCTGGAGTATGTATAATGCATACATAACCTTAGGTCCTGGCTCAGAAACCAGTGGACTCCTCGAAGTGTACTGTGTGTACTCTGGGGGGATTCATAAATCTGCAACCACTCAGAGTGACTGCAGACATCGATTTGGACCGGACATCCCCTTTAACTCCAATAAAGAAACATTGGGGGATGGCAATTTATACAATACTAAATGAATATTCTGATGATGAAAAGTTCTTTATGAGGTATTGGAGATTTGTATATAGCACATTTAAAGCACTGGCAGACACAGACAGAAGAGGGCCCCTGTGCAAGAACAATATAGGAGCCCCGTTGCAACCCAATATCTCATCACAATGCACAATTCCATCTGCTTTGAAGGAGGAAATGTGCCCCCTTACCTCTTGGGCACCAGTGCGGTTGCACAGTGATATGTCCTCCTCTGATTAAAAGGAGCTGTCCAGTGCAAACCAGTTATCACCTATCCTATTCATTGTTGGGACCTGCACCAATTGACAGAACAGAGAATTTTTTTGTCCCCAATGGGGCACTTTTATAATATTAAAAAATGGTCTGGAAAGTTGAATGCCCGACCGCCGCCCTATTAATTCTCTATGGGGCTACCGGAAAAAAAGAAGGGCAGCACCATAGAGAGTAAATAGAGCGTGTGCACCGCTGAAGGATAAATGTGGCCATTGTGCCGATCGTTGCAGGTGTAAGAGGGTGACCGGGACGGTGATGCGCCTCTTCCCTCTTTGTGCACATAATGTCTTACTCTATGTTTAGATATTAGCATGTATATGACCTAATGTCTGATGGATTACTTACAGGGTCAGTATAGGTTAAAGTGCAGGTAGAGTAGTAGATTAGTAGAACGGTAGTGCAGAGGTGGGGACTATAGCATAGAGAGTATGCAGTTACAAGTTAGGAAAGTGTTAAGGGGTTTAGGAGCTGCTCCAGTGTGGGAGGAGCAGGTTAAGTGTACAAATAAGGGACTTCTTGATTGCAGGCAGTTCTAGTGGGAGTTGGAGAGTGAGGGAGATGTGACAGAGCAGTAGTTGGAGGTCCAGGGAGGGCACCAGGAGCACGGTCTGTCCAGCAGCAGAGGAACGTCAGTCAGAAACTCTGAAACAGACTTTCCCTTAACATTCAGAACCTACGGTCCACAGGAGCCAGTAGAGAAGTTTGTCTCAAAAACCTTTCCAGAAGGGGAAGTCAGACTGGGAATAGTACAGAGAAGACAGTGTGGAACTCTTGAAACTGCGAGTGTTTCATAGGCCAAAAAACTTGACTCTAGAAGGGACAGCTCAGGACAAATGGACAGTGAACATCACAACGTGCGGTGCAATGGACAGTAACCCTGGAAAAGTATGTGATCAATGCTACATGCTGTCTGAAGTTGAATTCAAACGTTCAAGTAAAGTTCTTTTTTCTAAAATGGAGTGGAAGTCCCCTAATGTGTTTGCGGTGGTTCTTGAGGTGGAAGAACCAATAAGAGCAGAGATCCGCGATCGAAACGTGAGTGTTACACACCATACGCACAGCACAGGAGAATTGGAACATTTGTCTTTGTCAGGGAGCCAGGGTGTGGGAACACAGCAGCCCCTCGCCACAACTACCACCCTGAGCCCCTCACACAGGTCCAAGTGGATAGTTTATAAGTTCACTTCACCTTTAATGTTAAGTTTGTACCCAAATGATCAAAACAGGTCGGAATCACTAAAGTTCTCCAAAAAAATGGTTTATTCCATTTGCTTTTATGTAATTGACATACCTTTATTCAGCTTGTATAGAAACGGTTGATGGAAGTATCGTGACCGTAATGTAACAATGAAAGGACCGGCATTGTGAGCAAGCGCTCTGGATGGATGTGCGCTCTCTTCCTTTTATAGCCAGAACATATTTCGGAGTTGTAGGCACGGCCCGTGATTTATTTTCAGGGCGTGTAGATTTGGCTGTTCAGCAGATGCTCTGGGTATACCGCTTGGATCCAGAATCCTGTGGCAGATTGAGCTGCCCAGAAAAGTACTGAATGAATCCAGGAGACACATGCTGTGTTTGACAGCTCCGTGTATCCTGCATTTTACTGCCAATTGTCTCCTAAACAAAAGCAAAACTCGCTTTCACTCGGCCGCTTTGTAATGCCGTAAATTAACCCAACGCATTTTTTTTTTTTTTTCTTTTGATATTTCTGAAAGCGGAAGCGGAGAAATGTTATAAAAAATATAATACATTATGTTTAAAAAAAAAATGGTCAGTAAGAAAGAGAATATTAGATTTCTCCTGTAAATCCGAGATTGAACAAACAATTAAAAACATTAACTATAAAGGCAAGTTTACAGATAGCGGATACACCGCGGAATTAGGCTATGTTCACACTGCGTCTTTTTCTGAAATTTTTGCACATTTTCACTCCCAAAAACACAGGAAAAATTGCTGTTTCCAGTTCATTTCCATTGAGAAAAAACCCTCTCTGTTAATAAGTTCAGTCTTTTCAGTATCATATAGAATGCCTTAGGCTTTTAGGAACACCTGGTGGGAGAAAAGTATGAGCATGTCCCTTCTTTGAAGAGGCTCCTGACCAGAAATGCAAAATACTATCTAAAAGGCTGTACAAAATGCTTTAGGAAACAAACTCAGCAAAAACTTTTGAAAAAAATGTCAAAACCACTTAAGGAAACTAATTGCTTCTCAAAAAAACTCAGGAGCATTTCCTGGAGTAGTTTATACTAGAAAACTTGTAATTTTTGACAGCCGGAAAAAGCTCAGTGTGAAGATACCCATAGGGTATGTGCACATTGCGTCTTATAGGAAAACGTGTACCTGCAGTGGTATTCTTGGAGCTTCTTCTTTGAAAACCCCCTGAAAAAAACTCAAAAGGATTGAACGTATGCAAAGCATTGTCAAAATGACTTGCTGCGCATATGTCCAGCCCTTTGGAGCTTCTTCTAACTGCTTAGGGCTTCCAAAGTCAGAAAGTGGTTAAAAAAAGTGACTGGACCGCTCTGTAAATGGAAGCTGCTCAATAGTTTACATACACAATTAAAAAGGAATGTCACCGCTGGCAAATAAGAGAATCAGCGAGATACCAAAGAAGATGCTTCAGGAAAGTCACAACCAGTAAATAAGAAAACCAGCGAGATACCAAAGAAGACACTTGAGGAGACTCACCGCCGGCAAATAAGAGAACCAATGAGACACCAAAGAAGATGCTTCAGGAGAGTCACCACCGGCAAATAAGAAAACCAACGAGACACCAAAGAAGACACTTCAGGAGAGTCACCACCGGCAAATAAGAGAACCAACGAGACACCAAAGAAGACGCTTCAGGAGAGTCACCACCGGCAAATAAGAAAACCAACGAGACGCCAAAGAAGACACTTCAGGAGAGTCACCACCGGCAAATAAGAGAACCAACGAAACACCAAAGAAGATGCTTCAGGGGAGTCACCACCGGCAAATAAGAAAACCAACGAGACACCAAAGAAGACACTTCAGGAGAGTCAGCACCGGCAAATAAGAGAACCGAGACACCAAAGAAGACGCTTCAGGAGAGTCACCACCAGCAAATAAGAGAACCGAGACACCAAAGAAGATGCTTCAGGAGAGTCACCACCGGCAAAGAAGAGAAAACATCCAACAAGACACCAAAGAAGATGCTTTAGGAAAGACACCATCAGAATTTTCCGGTAGTGTCTTCTGTTTCAAAAAATCTGCAGGTACGCCGGCATCTTTAAAATGTTGTGCGCACACACCCTAGCTCTGCAATCTAAACTCATGATTTTTGAACTCATGTTTTTAGAGAGTTCAAAACGCAGCAAAAATTCTCAATGTGAACTCATGCCAAGGCTATGTGCACACAGAGTTCTTGTGTCGATAAGACAGAGTTTTTTTTAGAGGAAACTGTTCAGGAAACTCTGTTGTGCCATTTTTTAGTTGCCAGTGGAGCGGATAAATTTTCCCTAAAGTGGCTTCGCCAATGGCTTAGCTGTAGTGATGGGCGAGTGTGTTCGGCACTGCTCGATACTCGATCAATCATCCGGGTGCTCATTCGAGTATTGAGCCGTGCAAAGTATCGTGTGATGCTCGAATGCTCGGGTCCCTGTAAGAAGCTCATTCGAATCATCTGAGTCATGAGCCACCCTGAAGGAGAGAGAGAGTGAGAATTTTTCCATCTTCCTTAGAAACTGGTAGAGTTTGCGTTTTGCCATTGACTTCCATTATACTCGTTACTTGAGTCAAGCATGTCCGAGTGTCCGACCTGCTCTTGAGCATTTCAGTGCCATTCTTGCATCGGATCCTCCAGTGGTGTCTTTTGCTATATACTGTGAAGTATACAGGGTGGATTTTGAGAGAAAGTCGCCTGAAGAATAATCTTGTCACTTCTTTTAACAACTTTTAAGTGTAAACGCTGCAGAAAATTCCGTAATAAAATGGCTGCTGGTGGAAGAGCATGTGACCAGACCAGCCTATCAGTCTCCTCAGACTGAAAAGCAGCTTTCCCTTGAGAGGTGTTTTTCAATTGGAGGAGGCAGATGGACTGGTCTGGTCACATGCTCCTCCACCAGCAGCCATTTTGAGAAAGCAGACAACCCCTTTAAGTCCTCAGCATGTCAATCATTTCTGCTGATTTATTGTAAATTTGTCCTTTCCTGAACAACTCAGTTTCTTGCTTAGTCTGATTTGACTACTGCGACTATGCAAATGACACTGATGAAACTCTGATCATAGTGTGATCCCATTCTCTCAGATGAAGAGCTGGAGCACGGACTGTAAGGAGAAGATGGAGAACAACATTTCTGCATCTTCTCCATTCTGTCAGTGCGCAGAAAGCAGACTATCCATTATCCATCTATTATCTATCCATTATCTATCTATCAATCTATCTTATCTATCTATCTATCTATCTATCTATCTATCTATCTATCTATCTATCTATCATCTATTATCTATCTATCTATCTATCTATTATCTATCTATTATCTATCTATCTATCTATTATCTATCTATCTATCTATCTATCATCTATCTATCTATTATCTATCTATTATCTATCTATCTATCATCTATCTATTATCTATCTATCATCTATCTATCTATTATCTATCTATCTATTATCTATCTATTATCTATCTATCATCTATCTATTATCTATCTATCTATCTATCTATGTATCTATCAATCTATCCATTATCTATATATCTATCCATCTATCTATCTATAATCTATCGTCTATCTATTATCTATTATCTATCTATCTATCTATCCATTATCTATCTATCTATCTATCTATCTATCTATCATCTATCTATCTATCTATCTATCTATCTATCATCTATCTATCTATCTATCTATCTATTATCTATCTATTATCTATCTTTATCAATCTATTTATTATCTATCTATCTATTATCTATCTATTATCTATCATCTATCTATCTATAATCTATCATCCATCTATTATCTATTATCTATCTATCCATTATCTATCTATCTATCTATTATCTATCTATCTATCATCTATCTATCTATCTATTATCTATCTATCATCTATCTATCATCTATCTATCTATTATCTATCTATCTATTATCTATCTATTATCTATCTATCATCTATCTATTATCTATCTATCTATCTATCTATCTATCTATGTATCTATCAATCTATCCATTATCTATATATCTATCCATCTATCTATCTATAATCTATCATCTATCTATTATCTATTATCTATCTATCTATCTATCCATTATCTATCTATCTATCTATTATCTATCTATTATCTATCTTTATCAATCTATTTATTATCTATCTATCTATCTTCATATCTATTAATTCATCTATCTTTGTATCTATCTATCTATTTATCTAATTATTTATCTATCTTCTCTCTATCATCTATCTATTATCTATCTAATTATCTAGTTATCATAATCTATCTATCTATCTATTATCTATCTATCTATCATCTATCTATTATCTATCTATTATCTATCTATCTATTATCTATCTATCTATCTATCTATCTATCTATCTATCTATTATCTATATATATAGTATCTATCATCTCTCTATCTATTATCTATCTATCTATCTATTATCTATCTATTATCTATCTATCTGTCATCTATTATCTATCTATCTATCTATGTATCTATCTATTATCTATCTATTTATTATCTGTCTATTATCTATCTATCTATCTATCTATTATCTATCTATCTGTCATCTATTATCTATCTATCTATCTATCTATTATCTATCTATCTATCTATTATCTATCTATCTATTTATCTATTATCTATCTATCTATCTATCTATCTAGCCATCTATCTATTATCTATCTATCTATTATCTATCTATTTATTATCTGTCTATTATCTATCTATCTATCTATCTATTATCTATCTATCTATTATCTATTATCTATCTATCTATCTATTATCTATCTATCTATCTATTTATCTATTATCTATCTATCTATCTATCTATCTAGCCATCTATCTATTATCTATCTATCTATCTATTATCTATCTATTTATTATCTGTCTATTATCTATCTATCTATCTATCTATTATCTATCTATCTATCTATTATCTATTATCTATCTATCTATCTATTATCTATCTATCTATCTATTTATCTATTATCTATCTATCTATCTATCTATCTATCTAGCCATCTATCTATTATCTATCTATCTATCTATTATCTATCTATTTATTATCTGTCTATTATCTATCTATCTATCTATCTATCTATTATCTATCTATCTATCTATTTATCTATTATCTATCTATCTATCTATCTATTATCTATCTATCTATTTATCTATTATCTATCTATCTATCTATTTATCTATTATCTATCTATCTATCTATTTATCTATTATCTATCTATCTATCTATCTATCAATCTATCTATCCATTATCTATCTATTATCTATCTATCTATCTATCATCTATCTATCTATCTATCTATCTATCTATCTATCCATTATCTATCTATTATCTATCTATTATCTATCTATCTATCTATCCATTATCTATCTATCATCTATCTATCTATTATCTATCTATCTATAATCTATCTATCTATCTATCTATTATCTATCTATCTATTATCTATCTATCATCTATCTATCTATCTATTATCTATCTATCTATCTATCTATCTATCTATCTATCTATCTATCTAGCCATCTATCTATTATCTATCTATCTATCTATTATCTATCTATTTATTATCTGTCTATTATCTATCTATCTATTATCTATCTATATATCTATTTATCTATTATCTATCTATCTATCTATTTATCTATTATCTATCTATCTATCTATCTATTTATCTATTATCTATCTATCTATCTATATATCCATTATCTATCTATTATCTATCTATCTATCTATCTATCTATCTATCTATCATCTATCTATCTATCTATCTATCTATCTATCTATCCATTATCTATCTATTATCTATCTATCTATCTATCTATCATCTATCTATCTATCTATCCATTATCTATCTATCATCTATCTATCTATTATCTATCTATCTATCATCTATCTATCTATCTATCTATCCATTATCTATCTATCATCTATCTATCATCTATCTATCTATCTATCATCTATCTATTATCTATCTATCTATCATCTGTCTATTATCTATCTATTATCTATCATCTATCTTTCTATTATCTATCTATTATCTATCATCTATCTTTCTATTATCTATCTATTATCTATCTATCATCTATCTATTATCTATCTATCTATCTATCTATCTATCTATCTGTCTATCTGTCATCTATTATCTATCTATCTATCTAGAATTGGACCCCTGGATTATATACTTTTGAGAGTCTCTACCCCATCGTACTCCCTTGCTTACTGTCACATAAGACGCTGGTCCTTATAATATTTGCTGCCTGCGTCTTCAGGAGTCGGCAGAATTTCTGGTTTCAGGTCACACAGAGATCCTATTTTTTCATTTTAATATCCTGCGAGTCTCGGCAGAGTGACATCTCCCAACATTTCCCTCCTGAGTTGATATTTAATTGAAAGACGCTCTCCTTGCTTCATGCGATCTGATACAGCTAATTAAAATGCCACGGATATTTAGACAACACTCCCAAATTTCACTTTCCAGAATTCCAAATCCTTTCATGCCTTCCGTGTTAATGATTTGTTTGTCGCCCACTGCGGGGTAACCATGGCTGGACCTGTCCACATTTCCTCCCCGTCCGTCTGTCCGGAGTTACTTTTACGACTTTTTCTCCGTTTCATCCATCTGTCGATTGACTGCCGTTTAGAGGATTTAATTGTCTTCAGACTTTTGCCCCCAGAAGCACCTGAATGAACAGCGCGCGCGGCAGACGTTCACTCCTCTTCGGAGAAATTCATTCTAATCTATTCATATATTCATAGGATTTTTAGAAAAGGGGAGAAAAAAAAAAACAAAAGCCTCTATTACCATACGGAACACTAAACCACAGTAATGATGTATAGTACCACGGGCGGTGTCGCTTCACATCAAGCGAGCGCTTCTTCTGAAAGGTTCTAACGGGAATCGGTTTGAGGAAACACGAGATCTGCCTTGGTCATTACTTAACCTTGCATATATGACAGCACCTAATGTGCAATAAGGAACACAATCTGCAACGCACCGGCGGTGAATGTCACTACGTTAAAGGCATTACTGAATGCTGAGGCAAGCAGCGCGGACCCCGACGAGTATTAAAGGGGTTGTCCAGACTCTTGTTGTTTTTTTTTACGATTAGGATTTCAGAATGCTCACGATTAAATTCAATCGACGACCGGTCTCTGCTTGATCCACATAAGCATCCGATCGCCGAAGCCATTCACCGGCCATAGTGGTCACGTGTCCGGCCATGAGAGCAAGAAGAACACAGCCTAGGTCGGCGCCTCCTGCCTGATCAAGACTACAAATGAGCAAATCTATTTGTAACAACATATCTGCCAGAATTAAAAATTAATGGGATTTGATTCACATGAATCCAACAAAACCAGAAATGATTTTTGCTACGTAGGGAAAGGGTTTAACATTTTTTTAAAAAAGTATACTCAGCTGTCCTTGGTCCATCCTGCTGCCGCAACTCCCTACCGGGTCCTACGCCTGGCCTTTTTTGTCTTAGCATTGGTCTTCTCATCGGTCTTTTGATTTTCCAACGCTTCAGGCGCTCCATAGATGTCATTGAAATCAACATGAGTGATCTGCCCTTCTGGATGTAACAGGAAGAATAAAGATGGAGTTGTACCTCCTGCTCTGCCAAAAGAGAGATCTTACCACCAATCACTGGTCACAGAGGTGACCAATGCATCATCACTGTGATTGACTGCAGCAGTCACATGACCATCTGGATGGAACAGAAATAACAAAGATGGATCTGTGCTTCCTGCTCATTCAAGATCGACGTGTGACCACTGCAACCAGTCACTAACCACAGATGTAGCCAATGTGTCACAACAATGATTGACTGCAGTGGTCACATGTATGTCCAGATGGAACAGAAATAACAAAGATGGATCTGTGCTTCCAGCTCAGTCAAGATCGACGTGTGACCACTGCAACCAGTCACTGACCACAGATATAACCAATGTATCACCACAATTATTGACTGCAGTGGTCACACATCCATTTAGATGGAATGGAAGAACAAAGATGAATCTGTACTTCCTGCTCAGTCAAGATCGACATTTTACCACTACAACCAGTCACTGACCACAGATATAACCAATGTATCACCACAATGATTGGCTGCAGTGGTCACACGTCCATTCGGATGGAATGGAAGAACAAAGATGAATCTGTACTTCCTGCTCAGTCAAGATCAACATTTGACCACTACAACCAGTCACTGACCACAGAAGTAACCAATGTATCACCACAATGATTGGCTGCAGTGGTCACAGGTCTGTCCAATCGGACCAAAAATAATAAAGATGGATCTGTACTTCCTGCTCAGTCAAGATCAAGATGTGACTAATGCAACCAGTCACTGACTACATCAGTATGCAATGCATCACCACTATGATTGTCTGCATTGTTAACATGTCCATTTGGATGGAATGGAAGAACAAAAATGGATCTGTGCTTCCTGCTCAGTCAAGATCAACATGTGGTTAATGCAACCAGTCACTAACCACAGCAGTATCTAACGTATTATAACTGTGATTGTCTGCAGTGGTTACATGTCCATCTGGATGGAATGGAAGAGCAAAGATGGATCTGTACTTCTTGCTCAGTCAAGATTGCATCGGTCACATCTCCGTCCAGATAAAACAGGAATAACAAAAATGGATCTGTACTTCCTGCTCGTTAAACACAGGCATGTGAATACTGCAGCCAATCACTAGCCACAGCTTTAACCAATACATCATCTCTATGTTCAGTGATTGCCTGCAGCAGTCACTTGTTCATGAAGGTAATATTGGAAGAACAGTGATTTATATGTATCTCCTGCTCAGATAAGATTGACATATGACCGCAACAGGCGGTCACAGGTGATGCTTTAGCAACTATGTCCAAAAGGGTTATAGGAAGTTTCGCCCCCTGCAGTTCGCCCCCAGCAATTTGCCCCCAGCAGTTCGCCCCCCAGGTACATTTCGCCCCCGAACATTTCGCCCCTATCATTTCGCCCCCAGGAAGATTCGACCCCGCACATTTCGTCCCCAGCATTTGGCCCCCAGGATGTTTTGCCCCCGAACTGGGGGGCGATATGTGCGGGGGCGAAATGTGTGGGGGCAAAACATCCTGGGTGCCAAATGCTGGGGACGAAATGTGCGGGGGCGAAATGTACTCGGGGGCGAATTGCTGGGGGCGAACTGCTGGGGGCGAACTGCTGGGGGCGAAACACCTAATTCCCGTCCAAAAGTAGGCTTTTTCTCAACAGTTTGAGCACTTAAATATCCAAATGATGGAGTTTCCTACATTGGGAGGTAAAGTATGTTTTGTAATGGAGCTTTACAAAGAAGTAGAATCAAAAGTGATATCACTGAGTCGAGTCTTTCCATAGTCTAAATAATTATGGACTGTTTGGGCATGTACTGTAGGTCTTTACATGGGAACCGTCTCTATTACTCAGAGCAGACAGATGCTGGAAACGACAACTATAGATACTATGCCCATTATTAAATGGTGTGGAATTAGTTAATTGAGAGCCAACATTGGCCACCTGTAGCTGGTCAACATGGGACTGGGTTGGGATCTCTTCTTTTACTAATTCGACGGTGGGCCCTGACTCTACAGAAATGGTGGACCTATAGTAGCTCCAAATGATGTTGTCTTCTAGCCGTTGGAGCTGACATATCACCATTGGAGATGACTTGAGAAAATTCCATTTAAGGGGTGTAAGGGGTGAACAGAGTCCACCAAAGGGTAACTATGGAGGGTAATGATTCCCATTGAGGAGATCCAGCTGATACATGAGATCTTGAAGTAGTACTCCATGGTAAAAGTTGATCTTCTTTGGCTTTCTCTAATGCCAATTAGGTCAATACCAAACCCATATAAGAGCCTGGCAACATAAAAATGGATAGGAGTCAAGCCAAACACCTTCTGGGAAAAACTATGTTACCTTTGTTTTTCCAAATGAGGGAGAACCCTACCATACAGAAGTGGCCACCTGTAGCCCATCACCATGGGCTTGGGATCTCTTCTTTTACTAGCTCATTTGATACAATTGTGGACCCTGGATTTGCACAAATGGAGAACCTACAGTAACTCCAAATGATGTTCTCTTCTAACCAAAAGATAACACCATTGGAGCTAAGTTGAGCAAATGACTTTTGAGGGATTGGGATGAAGAGGGTCTAACCTACCAGGGGGTTTGTCATGGATGCTGAGACTTTGAGGGGGAACCAACAAGCAACGAGGCAAACCACTCCAATAGTTGTGGTAAGGCTGCCACTTCTCTTTATGGCTTCTTTTGACCTCATCTATCGCTCTTCATACCCTAATTTGCATCTTTTTTTATTAATTTTACCGACCAAACACTAATGAAGCCATTGAATGAGGTTGTGGCTCCATCTAACAGAAGACGTTTAATGACTCCAATCAAACCGAAATCAGTCAAAATGAGAGGAAACGGGAAAGCTGGGAAGGGGTGGGAGTCAGAAAGCTCTGCAGTTCACACAATGGTATCTCATTACAGCACAACATTACTTTAATGGTTTTTCAAATATACCATTTACATCAGGTATATTATCCAGGCACGGGCACTTAGTGCGAAAAAAAGGAGGAATTAAAAGGTACCTAGTAATTCTGCCGAGATTACAACCGGGGTTTCTTCTTCCGCTTAAAAAGACAGAAGCAAAAATACAAATATGGTGCCACAATTAATGGATGTGCACAATAAGGCTTCTTGTATCTGGCGATTAGAGAACTGCAAGTCTCAGCACAGCTCTATATATTGTAATTTTCCTATATGAATATACTGACGTGCCAAAACTGACGCTCTCCGGTCAATGGGTCAACCAAGAAAATGACTGAATTGAACAAAACTACGAGGTCTGGGGACATTTCCAAAGTATCAGAAACCAGTGGTGCTGACCCTGAGGTAGGGGGATTTTGGAGAAGGAGATGACTCCCCACTCTGTGGCCCATGATCCACATTCGGTTCACAAATGGCCTATGGTCATTTGGGCTGACGGAAGCCTAATATAAAGAAGCTCTTAGGTCTCAAAGCAGAAGCTATAAGAGGTGCCCACCATGTAGTGTAGGCTGAGGGTCCCTTGGTGCTCCTTAAGGTACCACGACCTGGGTGAGACAGCTTCTTCTCTACCACCTACCAAGGCGTAGGTTTACTCCATGCAAGGGCAACCACATACCAACCTGTCCAGCTACTGAGGGACCCAGCGATGTAGATGGCCACATTGGCCACAAGGTGTTTCAAACAAGGATGAAGCTTCTCTCTCCCCCTCGCCTGTATACATTCTTGTGGGTCCTTATTACTTCCTAGCCCACCAACAGTGGCATAACTAGAGGTTTGTGGGCCTCCGAGCTATCAATAGTCTTTAATGGTACTGGTCTTCTTTTATGAGCCAAAAGGACTTTTTTGGCCTCCTTGGCTCAACGGCCCAGGTGCGACTGCAACCCCTGCCCCTACTGTTATGCCCCATGCCCACCAGAAATTATATTACTAAAACCATTTATGTCCCAGCAGATCATGGATTTAACAATACTAATAATAATTATTATAATAATTATTAGTAGCAGTATTATATTATATTGTCCTAGCCTACCAAGGTTATTATTATTAACACTTTTTTTGCCCTAGACCACCAGGAACAACATTATTAACAACTTTACAACCCTAGCCCACTACAGATATCATTGTTAACAACTTTATTTCTTTAGCCCAGGGATATTATTATCTGCAACTTTGCTATCCAAACCCACCAGGGATATTATTATTAGCACCTGTATTACCCTAGCCCACACTGGGACATCATTATTAATAGCTTTACTACCATAGACTATCAGGCATATTATTAATGCTTTAGCCTAATGGAGATATTATTAATAAAACTTTTATTGCTATTACATTATTATTATTATTATTATTATTATTATTATTATTATTATTATTATTATTATTGTTATTAGTCTTTGTAATAGTAGTATTAACAAATATATTGTGTTAGCCCACCAGAGTTGTTGTCATTATTATTATTAATAACACCTATATTACCCTAGACCACAAGGGATATTATTATTATTATTAATAACACCTATATTGCCCTAGACCACCAGGGATGTTATTATCATTATTATTACCACCCATATTACCCTAGACCACCGGGGATATTATTATTATTATCATTATTATTTACACCTATATTGCCCTAGACCACCAGGGATATTATTATTATTATTATCATTATTATTAACACCCATATTGCCCTAGACCACTACGGATATTATTATTATTATTATTATTAATATTATTATTAACATCTATATTGCCCTAGACCACCAGGGATATTTTTATTATTATTATTATTATTATTATTATTAACATCTATATTGCCCTAGACCACCAGGGATATTATTATTATTATTATTATTATTATTAACATCCATATTGCCCTAGACCACCAGGGATATTATTATTATTATTATCCTTATTGTTATTAACACCCATATTGCCCTAGACCACCAGGGATATTATTATTATTATTATTATTATTATTATTATTATCTTTATTAACACCCTTATTGCCCTAGACCACCAGGGATATTATTATCATTATTATTAACACCTATATTGCCCTAGACCACCAGGGATATTATTATTATCATTATTATTAACACCCATATTGCCCTAGACCACCAGGGATATTATTATTATTATTATTATTATTATTATTATTGTTATTATTAACACCTATATTGCCCTAGACCACCAGGGATATTATTATTATTATCATTATTATTAACACCTATATTGCCCTAGACCACCAGGGATATTATTATCATCATTATTAACACCTATATTGCCCTAGACCACCAGGGATATTATTATTATCATTATTATTAACACCCATATTGCCCTAGACCACCAGGGATATTATTATTATTATTATTATTACTATTATCATTATTATTAACACCTATATTGCCCTAGACCACCAGGGATATTATTATTATTATCATTATTATTAACACCTATATTGCCCTAGACCACCAGGGACACAGTTATTAAGAACTTTACTACCCTAGCCCACTACAGATATCATTATTAACAACTGTATTTCTGTAGCCCAGGAATATTAACTACAACTTTGCTATCCAAACCCACCAGGGATATCGTTAATAACACCTGTATTTCCCTAGCCCACCAGGGATAATATTGTTATTTTTATTAACACTTTAATCAAGCTTTATAGAGCTGCCCATTTTTCTGAGAGATAACAGAGAAAAACATGTAAAAAATGTTTGATTTCTAATTTGAGATGTAAGTTGCATCTTTGCTGCTGGAAGAAGCAAACCCTGTATTTGCTAAAGGTCAGTGACCCCCTGTGTAGTTTGTGCGCATATATTTAGTGCATATAGCAGTATTTGACCTCCTTGGAGTTTTTTTTTAGGAATTATTGAGAAACAAAAATATATAATTTTGGGGGGCTTGTGATAAGTCTCATTTATAGTGACATTCAATCCTTTGACACTTTGGCATGTCCACCTCTTTGACTCACACCTACCTTGACTCTTGAGCCACCGGATGAGGCAGCTGAAGGTCACCGCATGGAATGAAGAGGTGTCTAAAGCTTTCTCCTTGTCCTTCCAAAGATGATAAGCAAGAGTGGATGACCAACACTCCATACATTTATCAGACCTCCCTATAATAAGTTGTGCAAGCTCGGTCTACAGGTTTTACTTTTTTTTTTTTTCAGATTATCACCCTTTATAGATGTTTTATATAGCAGAGTAACAGTTTGAACATAGTACCGATCTCATTTTGCTACATATGATTCTTTTTTTGCAGCTTCTCCTTCCAGAATAGTTATTTTTCTTCACCTTGTTTGAAACAATGTATCAAACTCCCAAAGATGTTGTGTCTAACTGTAGAACAGCTACAATACAGCTGTGTCGTACGACTCTTGGCACCATATTCTATTAAGATGGCTACTGGGTCTGTTCCAAAATTCATTTGAAACAAAGACTTGGGGAAAGATGTGAAAGGGGTAGTTTGGGACGAGAAGGGGGGTCTGCTCTTTGTAGGACCTGTCTTCTCTAGAGTAGACCATAGGTGGTGTCTAATATTTACCAGAATGCTGCCGAGTTGAATGGCCAGACACAGTCTGAGGTCAAGCGTAGACGCCTGGAGCATTGCTATAGGGGGTGCAAAATTCAAAGAGTTTTCAGATGCAAAAAAAATAAATAAATTCTCTTAGAAACAGCACATGGTCTGTTGAGAAATGTGTTACAGATTTTGTATTTGGATCAGGGACCTTTATGTTTTGCCTATGGTGGCCTCTTTGAATGGTGAACATACAGAATGTGCAAAGGACAAAATGCTACTGCTTCACAAAGATTGACTGGTCTTTCTATTCGGTCCGAATCAAAGATGCCGTAATTATTACCATAAAAAGAGGTTATTATGCTCTGACATCCAGTATAATAAATGGAAGGGTTAAAAGATAAAAAAAACTTATAGTCACCTGTCTCAGGCACCCACCTGTCTATTAATGACTAGAAACTTACAAGTGTCCAGTGCAGAACTCTGAACATACACTCCTCCCAAAGTTTGTTTTAATGTTCGGAGTTTTGGGAAAAGTCCGGTCCAGAGAGAGAATTTTCCAGTTCCAAAGTTCGGGTTCCCATTGTTTTCAATGGGTTTCATGTTCTGTTTCAAGTTCGGGTACAGTTCTGGAACCCAAACCAAACTTTGGACTAAAGTTCTGGTTGGGAACCAGAACCCAAACATTCACTGGTCCGCTCATCCCTACTCCTAAAAGAAACCAAAGAGATCCAAGGGGAGGACCTGGGAATGCAATCAGAGGTGGCAAAAGGGTCCATTCCCGCAAAGTAATTCAGCAAACTGGTAGTTGGTTGATTGACATTTTAGTGGACCTGTGCGAATTGAATCCTCAAAAAGTTGGGATTCTCAAAGATCTGACAATTTTGGGAAATTTGTAACAGTTAATTTGTTATGGATTGATTTGCACATCTTTAACTTTTAGAGTTTGTGCAAATTGATTTGCATGACTGGGTCTATCAGCTATGTCAGTAATCTGTTGCATGAGCTTTGAGAACTGCCTTTGACATGATAGGGGAAGCGATTGTGAAGCCTCTCATGCTGCGGCCATAGATTACTGACGTGGCCGGTGGAGCAGGTCCTGTGAATCAACTTGCACCAACTCTGCTAATTATGAGTGAGGCAACGCTTATTGAACTTAGAGAGAATCATCAAGACCAGTGGCGTGACTTGTATCTTGTGGGCCCCGATACAAAAGCTCCAATGGTGCCCCTAATTATTGCAAGTCTTCAATAGTAATGGTCTTTTTCATATGGGCCAAAAGAGCCTTTTGGGACCCCCAAGTTCCAGGGCCTCTTATTCTAGCTGTGTCCTTGATTAGAGAAACTCCAGGCAATGATTTCTAGCAAAAAAAAAAGATGACAATAGTCCTGCTCAAATTGGGTCAAGTTCTATTGGGTCAATTAACCAAAACGTTACTTCTGTAAAGAACCTTAGATAATTAGCTAACTAGTAATCTATGGACAAGTCTGTTTCTGCCTTTTTGAATCTCATCAGCGCAAATAAAAAAAATCTATATTTGGTTTGTTCTGGTGTAACATCAGCAGAAATTGTATCAAACTATTGCCCTGTGTAATACATTCATACATGGATTGTAATGACGCTTGCTCCCAGAATCCTTGGCGTTCAATTCATACTTTTATTATACATTTTTTGCTTACTAGACAGGCTGATAAATACACCCTAGAGGGAACCTTTCCTATTCCTGCCGAACTAAATTGCAGCCTCATTGGTTACAAGATGATTCACATTCTCAGCCTCTATGGCTGGGGCAGGATCAATTCCACAGTGGCCTTTGGAGACAGAAGTAAGGGCTATCTTTACACGTGATTTATATCAGCCCGGACAGATAAACTGCTGGTAATCTTCAAGGAAAAGGCAGACAACCATTTATTTCCCACAGTCCAGGTATGATACTTGCAAAGTTTAACCTCTTCATTATTACTGCTCTTCAGGTTTGTGGCATTTTCAGCTCTTGCGGCAGAGATACAATTGGATTTTTTACAGATAGTGAATGTAATCACCATTAAACAGGGCTGGATGTGGGACGGCCATATTTTCTGCTGGCACAGAACCAAGCTCTACAATGGTCGATCTCATCTCAGTACGTGGAGAAGACACAAGGAGCTGTGAACTGAATCTTTCCTCATAGAGAATAATATTATGGCATCGGATACTATCATCATTTGTATTATTATTATTTATTTATTATTATAAGTTTTTATTATTTACAAAATATAGAACAAATAAAGTATAACTCAGTGCTTTCCATTTTTAAGCTCTTCACCCCTGCAGACAATTTGGTGTTTTTGCATTGCACTTTCTACTTCTTATTCTTTTTTACACCATAACTTTATTTTTGCATCTCCATAACCTGCAAGAGCTTGTTTTTTTTTTTTTTGCAGGATAAGTTGCAGTTTTGAATGACACAATATATCAATCTATTTTACCGTACGCTATACTAGAAGATAGGAAAAATGTTGAAGAGCGGTGAAATCGCAATAAAACAAACCCTGCAATCCTGCCATAGTTGTTTTACCATTAAGACATTCATTGTGTGGTAAAGATGATCTGGTGGCTTTATTCTGCAGATCATTATGATTACGTCGGTACAAAACCTTTTATAGGTTGATTTTTTTTTTGTTGATGTTTCTTAATTTAGTGGTGAAAAAAATATCAGAAATTTGTAAAAATTAAAAATTTAGTTTTGGCCATTTTTGGAGACCTGTAACTTTTTTTTTTACTTTTCTATTGCTTTTTATGCAGGGCAAGACAACATTTTTATTGATGGCATTTTGGGGTACATTCAGTGCTTTGATCACGTTTATTGTATTTTTTTGTGGAGGTGGAGTGACCCAAAAAATAACAATTTCGGATGTTCTTTCGCTCTATGGCTCTTACCTTACTTGTTAAATAATTTTATATTTTAATAGATTGTACTTTTATAGATATGGCGATATTAAATATGATTTTTTTTTTTTTTTCAATATCTTTATTTTTATTTGGCAAAAGGAAGTTGATTTAATCTTTAGATTTTATTTATTTATTTTTTTTTTAACTTTTATTTTTATCCCCCTTATGAGATTTGAAGTTGCGATCACTTGTTCTATCTACTGTAGTACAACTGTATTACAGTACTGTATATAGCTAAAATGCTGATCTCTTATGAAACTCAAAACTCAGCCTGATTATCAACATGGCAGCCATGAGGGCAAGCCCCAGGATACCATAGCTGCCCATCCGTTCCCCACACACTAAATGTTGGCCTCTACAGTCACCGATACAGTACCATGGCCTACACAGTCACCCACACAGTACCATGGCCTACACAGTCACCCACACAGTACCATGGCCTACACAGTCACCCACACAGTACCATGGCCTACACAGTCACCCACACAGTACCATGGCCTACACAGTCAACCACACAGTACCATGGCCTACACAGTCACCCACATAGTATCATGGCCCGGACAGCATCCAACACACAGTATAATGGCTCACACATCCCCCTACACACAGCATGATAGCCCCTGTTTCCGCCCCACTCATTATGATGGCCAATACAGCCCCACAGACACAGTATTAGGGCCACCACTTAGTAAGATGGCCTCCACACAATATGATGTCTCTCGCACAGTAAGATGACCCACACAACTACTCACATAGTACGATGACTCACACAGTCTCCAACATAGTATGATAACCTACTCAGTCTCCAACATAGTACGATGACTCACACAGTCTCCAACATAGTATGATGACCTACACAGTCTCCAACATAGTATGATGACCCACACAGTCTCCAACATAGTATGATGACCCACACAGTATCCTACATAGTATGATGACCTACACAGTCTCCGACATAGTACGATGACTCACAGTCTCCTACATAGTATGATGACCCACACAGTCTCCAACATAGTATGATGACCCACACAGTCTCCTACATAGTATGATGACTCACACAGTTTCCTACATAGTATGATGACCCACACAGTCTCCAACATAGTATGATGACCCACACAGTCTCCTACATAGTATGATGACTCACACAGTCTCCTACATAGTATGATGACCCACACAGTCTCCAACATGGTACGATGACTCACACAGTCTCCTACATAGTATGATGACCCATACAGTCTCCAACATAGTATGATGACCCACACAGTCTCCAACATAGTATGATGACCCACACAGTCTCCTACATAGTATAATGACCCACACAGTCTCCAACATAGTACGATGACCCACACAGTCTCCTACATAGTATGATGACTCACACAGTTTCCTACATAGTATGATGACCCACACAGTCTCCAACATAGTATGATGACCCACACAGTCTCCTACATAGTATGATGACTCACACAGTCTCCTACATAGTATGATGACCCACACAGTCTCCAACATGGTACGATGACTCACACAGTCTCCTACATAGTATGATGACCCATACAGTCTCCAACATAGTATGATGACCCACACAGTCTCCAACATAGTATGATGACCCACACAGTCTCCTACATAGTATAATGACCCACACAGTCTCCAACATAGTACGATGACCCACACAGTCTCCAACATAGTATGATGACTCACACAGTCTCCTACATAGTATAATGGCCCACACAGTCTCCTACATAGTATGATGACCCACACAGTCTCCAACATAGTATGATGACCCACACAGTCTCCTACATAGTATAATGACCCACACAGTCTCCTACATAGTATGATGATCAACACAGTCTCCTACATAGTATGATGACTCACACAGTCTCCAACATAGTACGATGACTCACACAGTCTCCAACATAGTATGATGACTCACACAGTCTCCTACATATTATAATGGCCCACACAGTCTCCAACATAGTATGATGACCCACACAGTCTCCAACATAGTATGATGACTCACACAGTCTCCTACATAGTATAATGACCCACATAGTCTCCTACATAGTATAATGATCCACACAGTCTCCTACATAGTATGATGACTCACACAGTCTCCAAAATAGTACGATGACTCACACAGTCTCCTACAGAGTATAATGACCTCCACAGTCTCCAACATAGTATAATGACTCACACAGTCTCCTACATAGTATAATGACCCACACAGTCTCCAACATAGTATGATGACTCACACAGTCTCCTACATAGTATAAAGACCCACACAGTCTCCTACATAGTACGATGACCCACACAGTCTCCAAAATAGTATGATGATCCACACAGTCTCCAACATAGTATGATGACCCACATATGTATATGTATAGTATGATGACCCACATATGTATATGTATAGTATGATGACCTACATAGTATAATGACCCACACAGTCTCCTACATAGTATAATGATCCACACAGTCTCCTACATATTACGATGACTCACACAGTCTCCAACATAGTACGATGACTCACACAGTCTCCTACATAGTATAATCACCCACACAGTCTCCTACATAGTATGATGACCCACACTGTCTCCAACATAGTACGATGACTCACACAGTCTCCAACATAGTATAATGACCTACACCGTCTCCTACATAGTATAATAACCCACACAGTCGCCTACATAGTATGATGACCCACACAGTCTCCTACATAGTATAATGACTCACACAGTCTCCTACATAGTATAGTGACCCACACAGTCTCCTACATAGTATGATGACCCACACAGTCTCCTACATAGTATAATGACCTACACAGTCTCCTACATAGTATAATGACCCACACAGTCTCCTGCATAGTATGATGACCCACACAGTCTCCAACATAGTACGATGACTCACACAGTCTCCTACATAGTATAATGACCCACACAGTCTCCTGCATAGTATGATGACCTACACAGTCTCCAACATAGTACGATGACTCACACAGTCTCCTACATAGTATAATGACTCACACAGTCTCCTACATAGTATAATGACCCTTCAGCCCCTCAATTACTATGATACACCTTTAGCCTTCCAAACACAGTATCAGAGCCCCACTCAGTATGATAATCCCCACAGTCCACTACAAAAAGTATGAAGGCCCTATTCCACAGTCACCACACAGTATTAGGCTCCCACAGACACAATACCCTGCTTGATGGCCCCATTCAGTATGATGTCACCCAGAATTTGGTGACCACCACACAGTTTAATGGCCCTCACAGGCTCTACTCAGTATCATGACCGCCTACAATATTATGGTCCCCGCACTGTATGATGCCCCTACAGCCACCCACATAGCATCAGGTTTTACACATCTCCATCACAAGTGCCTCACCCATTCACCTGATGAGCTTTTCCACTCTTTGCAGGGTTCGGACTGAGGCCCCTCACAGCAGGTGCGATCTAGAGACTAAGACTCTAAAGCTGAATTGTGGAGCAAGCAGTTGATGACGCCCTTTATAATATTCTATTCAATGGTATCTGCATCCTTGGGATACTTGGTGCCGGGAACCCCCCTACTCATGGACCCCATAGTGACAGTGTGGGTAGCCGCTATGGGTGGTACACCACTGGGGCCAACAGAATCTTAGTCGCAATCACCCCCTTAATAAAAGTTAATTATTAGTTTTATGTATCCCAATATTGCTACACTAACAAATACAACTCATTGATAGAAAAGTAAAAAGTGTTTCACACTAAAAAGCAGAAATCAGGCCAATCCTGCAGGGGTTATGGCGTTTTAGGATGCTAGGAATGGGATCTAAGGGGTAAGGTTTCTCCTTATGGAGAGTGACATGCCAGGCCTGGCACACCAGCATGAGGAGACTTAAACGCCTTGCATGCTCCTCTGGGAAATTAAATATGCAAATTGTCTCTTCAGAGAGGAAGAGGACTTGAACTCTAGCACAACCTATTAGAAGCAGCGATCCTACAAGTCATTATTGACCCTTTAACGCTGTCTTGAAACATGACTAAGGTTAAAATCCAAATCAGAATCTCAATTTGTAGACACGGTGTTTCGGGGTCATTACCCCTCATCAGTGCAAAGTATGAGATCGGATTTGGCTAGGTGAGCAGGATGCTAGAGAGTGAGACTTTATTTAAATATGTTTAAAAAAATTTTTTTGTAAGATTGGAAGAGTGTAGCGTGGATGAGCTTTCTCTGCTTCCATGATGTTAGACTTTTTTTTTCTTTCCTTTTGGCATCTGGATGGATTTCAGACTGAACCTGCTCCCGCTCAGCAGGATCCCTCTTACTGTTCATCTCACTTCCCCGATACCTGCGCACTGCGCCTCTCAGAAGCCGCTGCCAGGAATTGCTTTGATTGTCATAAGTAAAGACACCTTGCAGAGAGCCAGGCGATGCACCAGACAGTGGGGAAGCGAGCCTCCATAGAGTCAGGAACATCTTCACACTGCTCCAATCCCAGCGGCAGTCACAATAGAGTCAGTGATAATTGGCAGCCAGCGGAAATTCAAAGACCCTCTCTGTGTACAAGATGGACCTCGCGTTAAAGGGCGCATACTGCGGAGCCTGTGATGTCTCTGCGTGAGGAAAGATCATTAAAACGGAATATTTCCGTAAGATCGTTACAGATGTAGCGGAGCTTCATCAGTCCCGGAAAACGAGAAAGAGATATGAGGGTGCTAATGGTGATTTTACATAGGACTGCTGGCAAATCGGCTTCGTCATTTAAAGGGAATCTATCATCAGAAAAATTACCTATTGTTTAAATCAAGTGGCTATTTTTCCATATCATGATCTTTATTAAAAAAAAAAATAATAAATTGGTAATCTTTCGAATTTCACTCTGGATACTGAGACTTTTTTTTACACTCATACTTCTTGTCCTTTCAGAAACAGTTTTCAACAGGCTCCTTATCATCAGAGGCAGGATCCCACTGATAGGTAACACCTCTATACACTGCTGATAACATAGGATCCACCATTCACAACAGGTAATGTCACAGCTCACCTCCTCCTCCTGTACAATGACTGATAACACCTCTATACACAACTGATAACACAGGATCCACCAATCACAATAGGTGATGTCACAGCTCACCTCCTCCTCCTGTACAATGACTAATAACACCTCTATACACAACTGATAACACAGGATCCACCAATCACAATAGGTGATATCAAAAATCACCTCCTCCTGTACAGTAACTGATAACACCTCTATATACAGCTGATAACATAGGATCCACCATTTACAATAAGTGATGTCCCAGCTCACCTTCTCCTCCTCCTGTACAATGACTGATAACACCTCTATATACAGCTGATAACACAGGATCCACCATTCACAATAGGTGATATCACAGCTCACCTCATCCTCCTCCTGTACAATGACTAATAACACCTCTATACACAGCTGATAGTACAGTATCCACCATTCACAATAGGTGATGTCACAGCTCACATCCTCCTCCTCCTGTACAATGACTGATAACACAGGATCCACCATTCATAATAGGAGATGTCACAGCTCACCCCCCCGTACAATGAATGATAATACCTCTATATACAGTAGATAACACAGGATCCACCATTCACAATAGGTGAAGTCACAGCTCACCTCCTCCTCCTTTACAATGACTGATAACACCTCTATGTACAGTAGATAACACAGGATCCACCATTCACAATATGTGATGTCACAGCTCACCTCCTCCTCCTGTACAATGACTGATAACACCTCTATATACAGCAGATAACACAGGATCCACCATTCACAATATGTGATATCACAGCTCACCTCCTCCTTCTCTTGTACAATGACTGATAACACCTCTATATACAGTAGATAACACAGGATGCATCATTCACAATAGGTGATGTCACAGCTCACCTCCTCCTCCTCCTGTACAATGACTGATAACACCTCTATATACAGCAGATAACACAGGATCCACCATTCACAATATGTGATATCACAGCTCACCTCCTCCTTCTCCTGTACAATGACTGATAACACCTCTATATACAGTAGATAACACAGGATGCATCATTCACAATAGGTGATGTCACAGCTCACCTCCTCCTCCTCCTCCTGTACAGTGACTGATAACACCTCTATATACAGTAGATAACACAGGATCCACCATTCACAATATGTGGTATCACAGCTCACCTCCTCCTTCTCCTGTACAATGACTGATAACACCTCTATATACAGTAGATAACACAGGATGCATCATTCACAATAGGTGATGTCACAGCTCACCTCCTCCTCCTCCTGTACAGTGACTGATAACATCTCTATATACAGTTGATAACACAGGATCCACCATTTACAATAAGTGATGCCACAGCTCACCTCCTCCTCCTGTACAATGACTGATAACACCTCTATATACAGCTGATAACACAGGATCCCCCATTCACAATAGGTGATGTCACAGCTCACCTCCTCCTCCTGTACAATGACTGATAACACCTCTATATACAGTAGATAACACAGGATCCACCATTCACAATAGATGATGTCACAGCTCACCTCCTCCTCATCCTGTACAATGACTGATAACACCTCTATATACAGCTGATAACACAGGATCCACCATTCACAATAGGTGATGTCACAGCTCACCTCCTCCTCCTGTACAATGACTGATAACACCTCTATATACAGTAGATAACACAGGATCCACCATTCACAATAGATGACATCACAGCTCACCTCCTCCTCCTCCTCCTGTACAGTGACTGATAACACCTCTATATATAGTTGATAACACAGGATCCCCCATTAGAGTCTACAAATACCCCTGTGGCCGGTGTGAAAATTGCAAGATTTCAATTTTTTTATCTTCAGTACTGGTTGTGATATTTAAAAAAAAAAATGCCAAAAATGTGAAAAAAAAAATAAATTAACAGGAAACCTGATTTCAGCAATAGGTTATTGATAGCTTAATTCAACATCAGATTACACAGCGTTAAATGACAAACTCAGCTCTGCTATAGATAAACAGTTGGGGCACCTAGAATGTCTTGCATTAGATAACGTCATTAATAAGGTGTTGTTCATCAGCCATTGTGGAACTACAAGTTCCAGATTGTTCTCGGAATCATAAACCTTGGAGGAGGAGAACATTGTCACCGCATGCAGGCAGCGTGGAGGCACAATGTCTCTGTAGATGCAACCAGACTGCATAATGCAGGATATCATTCTGGGACGCAACCTGGAAAACTGCCATAAACTGCAAGTTCTCCTTTGAATTTGATTCCCAAGGAATTCTCTAATTTACTGTTAGAAACTATGGGCAGAATGCGAGAACCCATTAATGGCTGACCGGTCATTGCACTGCGCACATGGCTGTTGTGATGTAGACATATACCTCCCAGCAGGATACTTTTAAAGTCTGGAAAACCCTTTATAGTAAAAGGAGGAGAGGTAAGGAGGGTAGGAGGGGGATGAGGCTGCAGCTTTTTTCAATCTTTGTTTCTGTGTTTTCTTTTTATGAAAAAGTGGAGATTGGCTGTAAACTACTTGGAACTACGCCATAGTAGGGGCATACACATACTTTTCAACTTTTTCATTTACCCAAAACTCTAACCAATTCTTCAAAGGGTTTATTTTGGAAAATCTACAGCTTCGAGCATTTCTTAAGATCTGTAGTTGTCAGGGAGTGCTGGAAATTGTAGTTTTCCCCCCTTTTAAAAATTGTGTTATTCCACTGAATACATTTATAATCTTTTGACCTATGGTTGGGGGTCTCTCCTCAAACCTAAGAATAGGGGTTCCAATGTCGCCTGTGTTAATGCCGATATCACTCCTCCGTTCAGTTTTTTTGAGAATGACAGAGTCTCATAGAAGTAATTGGAGTGGTGGTGGTCACACATGCACTAGAGCTCCATTAACACTGTAGACTTTGAGGATCTTGTTCCCCAGATTTGCTGTTGCCTCAATTTATGAAAAGATGGGTGTCATGAAAGCGCCAGCTTTCAGTAAAACACAATTTCATGATACTCTGTCAAGAGATGTTTACGTTATATGGAGAAACACTCGGTGGGCGCACAGGGAATGGCAGTCGGGTGAGGATTTTGTAAGCATTTTACAATAATGTATCAAATTTGTATTAGAGTTCTTAAAGGGAAACTGTCATGTCCCAAAATGATACTTACCTGAAGATATATAGTTAATCTGCAGATATAAATTCCTGGCTTATAGCAGCAGCGACTACAGGGAGAAAAGTAACTGATATCCTCCCTTACTTCCAATCTTTGGAGCGAGCTGTAATCACTCCCCGGCACTTTGATTGACAGCTTGTTCTGCAGCGCCTTTGTGCAGCATGTGTGTGCAGAGCAGGCTGTCAATCAACGCGTCAGAGTCTGATTATAGTAAACTGTGTGTTACGGATCCGGGTGGTGGAACCTTTGTGCTGCGGTGCAAGGAGGGACCAGTGGGACATAACTAGGTATCAACTCGGACCGACCAAGGTCGTACGGCGGCTCAATCGACTCCGTCACCAGGGAGGGACCGAGCGGAGGGACCAGGTGCTACTCTGGGGACTGACCTTGTATGAGAGCTGGTGACTCCCACTGGTCAGAAGGCAGGGACTGACCAGTATAGCAGATGAGCACGGCAGGCAGGCTAACGGGTGATCCGGGCAGACAGACTGGCAGGCAAGGCAGGTAACAGGCAGGAGCCTCCAGATAGGCTGGCTGGTAGGCACGGCAGGTAACAGGCAGGTGCTTCTAGGTAAGCGGGCTGGCAGGCACAGCAGGTAACAGGCCGGAGTCTCCAGGCAGGCTGGCTGGCAGGCACGGCAGGTAACAGGCAGGAGCCTCCAGGTAGGCTGGCTGGCACGGCAGGTAACAGGCAGGTGCTTCCAGGTAAGCAGGCGGGCAGAGCCCATAGACAGACTGGCGGTCTGGCAGTAGGCAGACTGTCGGGCTGAAGAGTAGACAAGCAGACAGACTGGACTAGTAGTCTGGATGGCGGACTGGACTTGTAGTCTGGCTGGCGGGCTGGAATGTAGTCTGGCTGGCGGGCTGGACTTGTAGTCTGGCTGGCGGGCTGGACTTGTAGTCTGGCTGACGGGTTGGACTTGTAGTCTGGCTGGTGGGCTCGACTTGTAGTCTGGCTGGCAGGCTGGACTGGTAGTCAGGCAAGCAGCGGGACCTGAGGGCTGAAGCAGAGTATCACACACAAAGCTACAACCTTGCACGGGTGCCTCCATATTGGACGAGGTGCCTTTTATAAGGGAAGTCCTCGGGGACATTTTAGGATGGCGTGCGTGGCCCCTTTAAGAGGGCGGGAGTGTGCGCCCTAAGCACAGGGCCAGGGAGGCTGCGTGCACCAGCAGCAGCTGCAGGGAGGCCAGAAGACGCCGGAGCAGGACCGCGGCGGTAAGGGGGACGGCATCTCTGCCCGGCAGGAGGCATTGACGCCGATGCTACACTGTGTCTGCAACCGCTCCCTGCACTGTCCCGACGACTGTAAGCAAGCGGCTGCAGGGAGGAAATAAACTCATTTTTTCCCAGTAGCCGCTGTTCCAATAAGGGAAGCAGGCAGGATTTTTATGCTATTTATCTGCAGATTAACCCTATATCTGCAGATAAATAGCGTTTCCCAACACGACAGGTTCCCTTTAAATGAAATTGTAGAAAAGGTAGACGCGCACATCTGTCGATCTTACACACATCTACCTAAAACAGGACAGAGATTTTTTTCTCCGGTTCCGTTCGGTGCATTTTCCTGTGATGTTTCCCTGGATGATAATAATAATTTCTGTTGTTTTTCTACAGATTACGAAAAAAAACTTTTATATTTCTGCCAATAAATGTTCTTAAATGTGTTCGGCGACGGGGAGATAAGCTGGAAACGTATGAGGTTTGTTAGTAGAGATGTTCTTTGTGTGTTTTATTTCGTATCTCCCAGCTGATAATGTTTGCTTACCTACAGGCACTATAAATACAAAGCCGGAGCCGGGCTGCTAATCATCTGTGTGCAAAACAAGGAGACGTTGTGCCTCCTGCCGGCCATTGTGTCGAGCAGCGGTTCCTCCAAGACGAGGCACTCTGTGCCATTAGCGATCGTGCATTGCATTGAGTAACATTTATCTAGGTCCAGCCCTGGCCCAGGGAAGGGAGATCCAGACCAAGAGGTTAACTATAAAGGGTGCAAAAATAGAAATCAAACCTGGTGCCTGAGGGACCTCAAAGCATCGTCAACCATATGAAAAGACAACAATACATGGAATATGGCAGTGTGGGGCCCCTGGTACAGATTTTGCATTGGAGCCCGGAAAGATAAAGTGACTCCTCTGATTCAGGCTACATTGAGAAATACATACAGTACACAAATATAATTATATGTAGATATTATAGGCCTTGGTTTTGTCACGGTTGTATCAAGTGTGACAGACAGACGTTCTGGATCCGGCTGTGGAAGGTCATTACAGACACATTCTTGATCCTCTCATCTCTGTAGTGTAGTAATATCATTCTCCCTTTAGGACCCAGCAGTGACCTCCACCTCCTGCTGCTGATTGACACACCCTTGCTTGGTAGTTAAAAACTCTCAGTGTCTCCAGAGAGTCGCCGGTGATAGTGCTATGTTCCTCTGTCCATGCTTGCAGTCTAGTAGTCGGATCATTTCTTCTTGGTTTCCCTTGGAGGACAGTTGGCATTATCTCTCTGGTGTCTTCTCAAGCTAAGTGCATACCCTTTGTTTGTTTACCTTGTTGTCTTTAGTTACAGTGAGGCCTGACTAGTGTTTACTCCATCCCTTCCCTACCTAGGGCTAAGCTCTAGGGACATTCAGGGATTAGATTTCCTGCTCAGCGATAGGTGTGAAATCTATTTAGGGATGATAGGGAAGTCAGGGTGATATTAGATCTGCCTAGGGGGTCTTCACTCAGCCTTTCCCTAGTTGTTGGGCTCCCTTCCCCCTCTTCCTGTCGTTGTACACTTGTTCCTTCCCTCACCTTGCGTGACAGGTTTGCACAAATACATATCTCAAAATGAGAGGAACTAGATGACCAGTTTTAGAGAAAAAAAAATTATATTCTGTGGGGAGATATTTATGTTTTATGTGTCTATATTTGGCCACCCAGTGGTTATGATGTGCATTGCAACCTCTCCAAGGTTTTACTAGTGTGTACTGATCATATGTTGAGTTTGCATAATGAGAAATTGGAAAGGTAAATTTAGAAACATCTGTAATTTTAGATTCTGCTGCTGTATATATTAATAGTTACAGTGCTGGCATATGTATATTTATTCTACACTGGATGATAGTATGGATGATGTTTGCAGAGTGATATTACTATGTGCAGGTATCGCAGGTGTCAGGTATGGGAACTGAGGACAATGTGGTGTTGAGTGGAGATGAGACTGAATGGGCCCCAAGAATGGTGTCGGCCAAGGGCCACTTGGCTTTATATGTCTCTGATGAAAACTGTTGATTGTGCAGCATTGGTTTAATTAGTATTCACTTCCATTTACACAGATGCAGATGCAGCAGCTGCTACTGTATGTCTGGCATTATCCGAGACAGGACTTTAATAATCACAGATGCCAAAATGTTTATACCTGGTGCCAAGAAAAGTAAGCGCCTGTTCATATCTGTATCTATATCCAGTGCAAACAGGACAGAGAACAGTGTATCCTGTGTAACGGAAGGATGGATAGATGAATAGATAAATAAATAGATAGATAGATAGATAGATAGATAGATAATAGAAAGATATATAGATACAGTTATATGAAAAAGTTTGGGCACCCCTATTAATCTTAAGCTTAATGTTTTATAAAAATTGGTGTTTTTGCAACAGCTATTTCAGTTTGATATATGTAATAACTGTTGGACACAGTAATGTTTCTGCCTTGAAATGAGGTTTATTGTACTAACAGAAAATGTGCAATCTGCATTCAACCAAAATTTGACAGGTGCATAAGTATGGGCACCCTTATCATTTTCTTGTTTTAAATACTCCTACCTACTTTTTACTGACTTACTAAAGCACTTTTTTTGGTTTTGTAACCTCATTGAGATTTGAACTTCATAGCCAGGTGTATGCAATCATGAGAAAAGCTACTTAAAGTGGCCACTTGCAAGTTGTTCTCCTGTTTGAATCTCCTCTGAAGAGTAGCATCATGGGCTCCTCAAAACAACTGTCAAATGATCTGAAAACAAAGATTATTCAACATAGTTGTTCAGGGGAAGGATACAAAAAGCTGTCTCAGAGATTTAACCTGTCAGTTTCCACTGTGAGGAACATAGTAAGGAAATGGAAGAACACAGGGACAGTTCTTGTTAAGGCCACAAGTGGCAGGCCAAGTAAAACATCAGAAATGCAGAGAAGAAGAATGGTGAGATCAGTCAAGGACAATCCTCAGACCACCTCCAGAGAGCTGCAGCATCAACTTGCTGCAGATGGTGTCACTGTGCATCGGTCAACTATACAATGCACTTTGCACAAGGAGAAGCTGTATGGGAAAGTGATGCGAAAGAAGCCGTTTCTGCAAGCACGCCACAAACAGAGTCGGCTGAGGTATGCAAAAGCACATTTGGAGAAGCCAATTTCTTTTTGGAAGAAGGTCCTGTGGACTGATGAAACCAAGATTGAGTTGTTTGGTCATACAAAAAGGCTTTAAGCATGGCGGCAAAAAACACAGCATTCCAAGAAAAACACTTGCTACCCACAGTAAAATTTAGTGGAGGTTCCATCATGCTTTGGGGCTGTGTGGCCAATGCCGGCACCGGGAATCTTGTTAAAGTTGAGGGACGCATGGATTCCACTCAGTATCAGCAGATTCTTGACAATAATGTTGAAGAATAAGTGACAAAGTTGAAGTTACGCAGGGGATGGATCTTTCAGCAAGACAATGATCCAAAACACCGCTCCAAATCTACTCAGGCATTCATGTAGAGGAACAATTACAATGTTCTGGAATGGCCATCCCAGTCCCCAGACCTGAATATCATTGAACATCTGTGGGATCATTTGAAGAGGGCTGTCCATGCTCGGCGACCATCAAACTTAACTGAACTGGAATTGTTTTGTAAAGAGGAATGGTCAAAAATACCTTCATCCAGGATCCAGGAACTCATTAAAAGCTTCAGGAAGCGACTAGAGGCCGTTATTTTTGCAAAAGGAGGATCTACTAAATATTAATGTCACTTTTCAGGTGGGGTGCCCATACTTATGCACCTGTCAAATTTTGTTTGAATGCAGATTGCACATTTTCTGTTAGTACATTAAGCTTAAGATTAATAGGGGTGCCCAAACTTTTTCATATAACTGTATATAGATAGATAGATAATAGATAGATAGATAGTACATAATAGATAGATAATAGATGATAGATAGAGAGATAATAGATGGATAGATAGATAGATGATAGAGAGATAGATAATAGATAGATGATAGATAGATAGATAGATAATATATAATAGATAGATAATAGATAGAAAGATAATAGATAGTAGATAGATAGATAATAGATAGATGATAGATAATATATAATAGATAGATAATAGATAGATAGATAGATAGATAGAATAGATAGATAATAGATAGATAGATAATAGATAGATAGATAGAATAGATAGATAATAGATAGATAGATAATAGATAGATAATAGATAGATAATAGATGATAGATAGATAGATAGATAATAGATAGATAATAAATGGCTAGATAGATAATAGATAGATAGATAATAGATAGATAGATAATAGATAGATGATAGATAGATAGATAGATAGATAGATAGATAATAGATAGATAGATAATTATAGATAATAGATAGATAGATAGATAATAGATAGATAGATGATAGATAGATAATATATAATAGATAGATAGATAATAGATAGATAGATAATAGATAGATAGATGATAGATAATAGATAGATAGATAGATAGATAGATAGATGAATAGATGGATAAATGGATAGATGAATGGATAGATGTATAGATGAATGGATAGATGAATCGATAGATGTATAGATGAATGGATAGATGAATGGATAGATGTATAGATGAATGGATAGATAGATAATGTAGATAAATAGATCAATATATAATGAAAGATAGATAATAAATATATAGATTTATACTCTAGATATATAGATATGAGAAAGAAAAATTCAAGGAAAGAGATCAATGCATCTTATTTCGGATAGATATTTTTTTCTGCAGACTTGCTAGCCTTTCCAGGCAACCCGCCAGCTTTGTGTCCACGACCCTGTCTCCGGTTCCCTGGTTTCCTTCCTTGCAGACTTTTGGTAAGTAGTAACTATAAATGAGAGAATCCATTTGCAGGCCCCGGGTCCAGGCGACAGGTCAGTTTTCCGCGGCCGCTGTATGGATGTCGTGCAATCTGCCTCCTACCTGCTGGCATCACCGGCTCCTCTTCTTTGCCGGCCTGGGGCAATATTATCTGTGCACTGCACCAATTACTTTGCCCTGTAAAAGGCTGAGCCGGGTATGTCAGCAGGACTCGTATCTGGCATCCATGGAATACTGACCTGACCGCTGGACCAGCGACCTGCGAATCGATTCCCTCGTCTCTAGTACTGACCAATGCATGCCGCAAACGCCCCACAAGACCTGCGGTTTTGGAGATGCTCCGGCCTCGTTTTCTATACATTACAATTTGGCCTTTTTCCTACCCTTAGCGTGAGCCATTGTAACAAGAGATTTAATGTTATTTATACAGAGCTCCACTTTCTTTACGCAGCATAGAGATACAAAGTTGCAGCAGTGGACTGGACGTACCATTGGGTCAGTGGCACATGGGCCAAAAGGTTCTTACACCTCCGAAGCAGGCGGAGTTGTGCAGGATGACGAGCTCTTGGGTTGCATAGGGCCCATATATTTTATTTGCACAGGGGGTGCCAATTCTTTTGCAAGGTTGCATTTTAAGGAAACAATCTTCAAGTTGCTCCTTGGAAGCCAAGTCTTGCTCTCTGGTCCATTGTCTACAGGAAAGTCATACCTATTACCCTCACTTAGTGGACTTGTGCCAAAAAAACAGCAAAGACAGAAGGCGTTGAGAAAGAGGGGAGATAACTTTCATTTCACTGCAATAATTGGAAGATATGAAGGAATCACAAATGATCCAAGAGCGGTACAGAGACAGATTGTTAGAAAATTCTGGCTCTGTTCTTACAAGAGGAAACGCATTAAAGATTTAACAAAATAAATCTGTTTATGCATGTAAATGGTTCAGCATGTTTTCCGGATGTCATAATACTTTATAAAAAAAAAAAAAAAAAAAAAAAAAAAAGAAGAAATAATGAAACATTAAAGACTAGCGCTCTTTAGAAATTGAAATGGCAGTAATTTAAAAACACCTTCTAAAAATATTCTACGTTTAATCTGCAAATTGAGCGCATTATATTATATTTATAGCCTAACAAACCGAGAGGCCCTGAAATAGAAAGCAAAATCCCGATGGAAACTCAACCTAAAGTAACTCTTCTCTGTAATAACATTTTCTGTAGTTTCTATTTCTTAGTTATTTAAAGTTTTGCAATACAGTAAAGGCTAAAAAAAAACTTTTCTTTTGTGTGAAAAGTTTGGCAAAACTCTCCATCAATCAAACTCATAGATAGAACGGTTATAGATCCAATTTTCTGATACAGAGTTGTAAAACATCTGCATAGACATAGGTCTCTCTTCTTTATTCTATATTTTCATTTTTTTAAGTCTTTTTTTTTTTGCTTGACTTTATTTTTTCTGATGGGGGATTTTACATCAAATTCATCAAAACAATGTTTTTATAAAATAGCGCAAATTTAAAGATGGGGATGGGTCTCTTTTGCAAATTTTTGCCCAAAAACAATGGTGTTCAATTGTGCAAAAAGTTTGCATCTCTTCAAAAAGTTGCAAATGATCAATTAAGTGAAAACTTTTTTTCTATACCCTTAACGTTTAAAAAAAAAAAAAAAAAAAATACAGATAAAAACAATTTAAAGTTAATTTGAAAAAGAAAAAAACTAAATAATGAATAAGGTGAAAACTTTAAAAAAAAAGTTACTTTAGAGCCCTTTTTACTCCTAAAAAAAGGTACAAAAACAATGATGATCTTGACAAAGGTTACGTAATTAAAATCTTACCTGTAGCCGTCACTAGATGGCGCTTTGAAGCTCATTGCTTACAGACCATATATTGAACAGAATATTATCTAATTAAAATCTTACCTGTGGCCGTCACTAGATGGCGCTTTGAAGCTCATTGCATACAGCCCATATATTGAACTGAATATTATGTAATTAAAATCTTACCTGTAGCCGTCACTAGATGGAGCGTTGAAGCTCATTGCATGCAGCCCATATATTGAACTGATTAGTACAACTTTATGCTCTGTGCTCCTAGGCTCCCCATTGAGGTCGCTACATCAGCAAGTATTTCAGATTCAGAGCTGAAGTTGGAAAAATACACAAAATGTATCTATAAAAATGTCTTATGAATAGAGAAAAGTGAAATGATTCATAATGAATTTTAGCTTATCTTGAATTTCATAAAAAGTTCGGATTTGGCAAAAGATCAAATTTCCAGGATTCGATTTACATAAATCCATACCTTTCTTCATGGCTCGATATATTCCGAGATGTGAAACAAGAGATGACTGGCTTTGAAAAAAAAAGAATGATTTTGCATTTCTCTGTCGGGAGATGTTTATGCTATATGTGGCCACTCAGTTTTTGAGAAACCTGATGGTTTTACTAGCATGTTACGATAATGTATTGTGAGAAATTAGAGTCGTAACCAAAACTGGTGGAAAAGTCAACGTAGACACTAGAGGTTGGTGAATATTTTCTATTTTGCAAAAATTTTGGCAAATAAACCAAAATGATGGACTACTGGCTTCCATTTTGATGGAGCCAGAAGGGTGTTAAAAAAACATATACTTACCTATCATTTACCCTCCCCATACCTATACCACTGCCTTCCGTCCTCCCAACAGCTCTTCTGTCTTCTCTCTTCGTCCCAGGTCTCCAGCCTCTTCTGGACCGGTCTTCTGTTCACTTGGCCCCATGCACTTTAATGACTTGTGTTGGTCTCCATCCCACTCGTGACAGCCTGGAGGACCTGGCCAAAAATGGCTGGAGACTGAAAACCAATGTAGAAGATAGAAGACAAAAGAGCTGATCGAAGGACGGGTGAAGGTGGGAAAGATATGAGGAGGAGTTGAGGAGAGATTATTTTTAACCTCTTCCTGGCTGATATAAATTACACTTATTTGATGTGAATAAAAATTTTCCCCTGAATTGAGCAAACCTGCAATCAAATTTTGGGAGATTTTCTCCATCTGTAGAAGAATGGTTTAACTATTGGATGGAATATTCTCATTTATTAGTCCTCATCAAAAGGTCCAAACCATTTCCACATCCAACTCAACAGTATCTGGCACAGAATGTACAATGTCTTCTGTCCCGAACTGCAACTTGCAGCCTCTGGTTTTTGATAAGTCGTCTTTTTATTACTCTGCTGGAGCCAGTACAGTATATTAATATAAAAGTCAGTTCACAGCCCTTTGTGCTGCCTTGAGAATGGAGGAGATTGGAGTCTCTCTCCTACAGAGAACTTTTCTTTAATATTTTCAAGGCTAAAACTGTCCTTTCACCCGAGGTAGCAAAGTAATTTCAGATCAATCAAGATGTAGTTTTGCCTTTCTTTGTCCTTGCCTTCAAGCAAGATAACGTGGGACATGTTACCATTTTTGATTTGAAGAAATCAGAGCGATTTTCTAGCGAGGTCTGAAGGATATATAGACTTTTTTTGACAGATTATTTATTTTCTATGCTTGTTCTTTGCCATCTAAAGCTGCCAACTCCAGTAGGATCAACTTGTATTAACAAGACTTAGACCAAAGGAGCAACCAACTTCTTGTCTGTCTGGATATTCGACAAGTTCTGACTGTGAAAGATAAGTGTAATGTAAGGTGGAAAAAGTATCACAGTGCATCGACAAAAGAGGTAATCTGTGCCTCTATAATATGGCTAGCTGCCTACTGTCTTCCTTACATGTGTTCCCGGACAGGAAAATATTATTTCTTTTAGTCCTGGATTTAATAGATATAATAAATGGAGTCATACTCACCTTCCAAAACCCCCACAGATCTGGCGCAGGTCAATCTGAAGGTCTCTGCTGGCTCCAGAAGGCTCCCATCGGCGAAACAACCAATGATGTCAGCTTCTAGTCAACCGACTGCTGCAGTCATTTACAGACTACATTGGTGCTGGGACTTCCTACTGAGGCAGGCACCACTTCTGGAGACATAGGAGACGTCTGGAGTTGCCCATTAATAGATCCATGGAGGCACTGTAGGGTGAAACATCCAATAATGTGCTCTTCTAGACATCTGACTGCTGCAGTCATTTACAGACTACGTCAGTGCTGGGACTTCCGATTGATGCAGACGCCACTTCTGGAGCCATAGGAGACCTCTGGAGTTGCCTGTGCAGGATCCACGAGGGCACTGTAGGGTGAAACATGCAATGATATGCTCTTCTAGACACCTGTCTGCTGCACTCGTTTACAGGTTAGATCAGTGTTGGGACTTCCGATTGGGGCGGACATCACTTCTGGAGCCATAGGAGACCTCTGGAGTTGCCTGTGCAGGATCCATGGGGGCACTGTAAGGTGAAACATCTACTGATGTTTTCTTCTAGTCCTCTGACTCCTGCAGAAAAATGTCAAGCTACATTGGTGCTGGGGCTTCCGAACGGGGCAGACAACACTTCCGAAGCCAAAAAGACCTCTGTAGTGGCCTGTGCAGAATCCATGGGAAACAAGGGAAGGTGAGTATGTCTCTGTTAATTTTTCACCATTCCATGGCTAAAAAAATAATAAACAAAAAAATTATTTTTAGGCTATTCCTTCAAAAGGGAAAAATGTTGAGCAATAGGAGAAGTGGTGGAGATCAGTTTCGCCTATGAATGTAAATATTTTTGGTGTTTCTCAGCAGATTTGTAAGATAAAGTTGTGATCATCGGACAGAACGTTTTATGGCCATCCTACTTCAACTTTGCAAAGGAATCCCATACCCCACTAGTGAATTTCTGGGCTTACTCATTTCGGCTTCCCACTAATCCAATCAAATAGTCGTATTCCAAAAATCTGAAGCACCAGAATGTTATTTTCTTGAGAAATAAAAATTGCTTTTATTTAATTCTTAAAAATGCACTGCAATGTTTTGCCATATCTGGTATTTTATCTAAGCCAAAAGAGATGGAAAGATAAAATGTTTCGGCCGCATTGGCCCTTTATCAAGACAAAAGAGATAAAATCCATCTGTATTTTATCCCATCTGCTATATTGTCATAACGAGAAGTACTCTGACTAAAAGGACGTATTTCTATTGATCAACATTGATTGTTTTTAGAACCTTTGATAGGTTGCAAGTCATATCTCAACCACTGAGTAGCAACATTGTAGACACATAAAGCATAAACTTCCCCCAGCAGAATATCACAAAATCAAGTTTTTTTGCGACACTCATTTTGGGATACGTTAAAACAGGAGGAAATGTTTAGAAAGATAGATCTGGATAATAACTGTCAATTATTTCAGAAAATTAACAAGTAACTTTTAATTTACAGCCAGTTGTAAATGTTAAGTTTAGTTCCCAAAACTAGATATCTCTTGTTTATCTTCAAGTCATTTATAAGTCAAATATGTTTTCCTGAATTATATAAAAAATTAATTTTCATTGGGGTTAAAGCTCAATTTCCTACAGAGCATTAAAGAGAGTCTGTCAGCAGAAAATCACTGTTCAAAGCAAGGACTGGTGTTTGGTGAACCCTTGAAGTGGTCGAGCAGTTCAGTGAAACTTCCTATCTATAGTATATTTTATACTGCATGGAAAAACATGAGAGAGAGTGTAGCGCTTTTCTGAGCATAGTAGGGGAGTATTAATGTGGCCATTAAAAGAAAAAAACTCTCACCTGCTGAGGTTGTGCAGGTAGGGCACAACTCCATAAACCTGGTGAAAAATTGCAGAAGATTGCATCCGACCTGGTTGATGTGGTAAAGTCCGGGAGAGTCCAACAGAATGTAATCAGACAGAGAAAATCCAGGTAACTGGGGTCCCCAAAGGCAATTTACAAAATAAAAATGTATTAAAAACACAAAGCGTTTCGCCTGTAACTAGCCTTCCTCAGGCGTCCATTCTTCTCCTTGTTGAGTTATAGGTGAGAACATACTTGTCGTGGTCATAGCTGTTGCCTTCTTGGAGGAATGGGAAATTCTTCAAGAAAGTAATGCCTGTACTCTTATCCTGGAAAGCATCTGATGCCGGTGACTCCTCAACCTGACTTTTCACTCTGGTTAACTGGACTACCTACTTGTTTTGCATTTATCTTCACCCCCTTTTCCCATAGTTGTTGACAGCTTGCACTTTACTGGAGTCGGAGAAGGGCAGAAACAAATGGAAGACAAGTAGGAAGGTGGGAAGGTGTATTGTTTGGCCACGCTAAGGGTACACCGAGCACCAGTGCTTGGTTTGAATAGTCATTTTGTGCTAACAAATATCCTTTAAAGCGATGCATACTCAACTTCCAAAGTCCATGCTGATACGGCACAGCCCTATTCTATCCTAGTGGTGGTTGACGTTAGCCAGAATTTTAGCATTCAGGATAGGAATTCGGAGCTCTATAAAAAGAGATAAATTAAGAAATTCAGAATTTTAAAACTTATTTAGATTAAACAAAAGTGTTTTTTTTAAGAATTTGGAGCTATTTTTTTTTGTAAAATCAAACTCAGTGTGGTCTAAGAAAAAAAAAAAAAAACTTTTCGATCCCCCACCGGTCTTTTTGCTTTGTCTTTCTGAGTATATGGACAAATGACAACTGCAGCCAATCACTTCCCCTCCAGCATAAGAGCAATGAGGCTGGTGGGGAACTGCAGCAGCCCAGGGGAAAAGCAGCAGGCAATCAGTAGTTTGTTATAGTTTTTTTGTTAGTGGGGTTGTGAACAATTCCTTTAAACTTATAACAATCAGTGATATAATGATAAACTAGGTGCAAATAAGCTGATGACTTGAATTTTTAAGTTACATAAATAATAGGTAAAAACTATAAAAAAAAAGTGTTCACCTAAACTTAAAACTTTGGATAAAACAAATAAATAAAAAAACATGACATTAAAAAAATAATTTCTTTAGACAATAGCAAAGTGCAAGCTGAAGGTTAGAGAAAAGATTTAAAAAATAAATCATGTTAAAAAAGTGAATCATAAAAAAATATTTATTTTTTATATTAAAAAATGTTAAAATTTAATGAGAAAAAAAGGACACTAAATAATGTCCATCTACAGCAAAAAAAAAATAAAAAAATCAGGTTCGAATGAGGATTAAAAAAGAACTATTAATTGTGGTTTGAAAAATAAATTTGCATAATATTATAATTAGGTACCTTAAAATTCCTCGCATGCTCCCCAGAGTGATAAAATGCAGGTAGACGTTCTGTGCGATCACCTTCTGTGAGTTACATTTTCTTTGTGAGCGGAGTAATTATGTATTTATATTGTTTCCTCAATTTTCTTTGAAATGCTGCGCTGATCTTTTTACATTTTCTGCTTTGTGTTCAGTAAACAAAACCACATCATTGACTCGATGAGCTGCATAATACATGGGAAGAGTTCCTCGCGGGCTGCCCATGTTGTGGAGGATTTGGCACATTGGATGCAATAAACAGCACCGATACGATTTGCTGAATGATCGTATTTATTATGATACTGCATATAAAATATGTTAAAGGGGTTGTTTAGTTACTTGATCAATCCAGTTGAGATAAAGAACATCAAATAATAAACTTTGCAATTTATTTAACCTATAAAATCATTCTCTGTCTAGTCTGATTTTCTCCCAAGTGACTCCATGATTCCTCATCCATATATGACTTGGTAATATCTGCCAGTAGGTGACCCATTTAAATGGGTAGTCCGGAATAACTAATACTAGACAAAATATTGTTTGATGGATTTTGACACAATTTATCAGTTGTAATAAAACTGTCAAACTTAGACTACACAGTCTAAAAATGCACGCTTGATAAATTTGTCTAATTTTAAGACTCTCTAGTCTAAGTTTACACCAACTGTATACCAGATGTGTGCACCACAATTTTGGCGTATTTTTTTCCCCCTTTTAAGCCATATCATTTTCCAAATAAGCCATGTCCTTTTACAGGAAATTAACCCCGTATCATCAGGCTTCCTCCACCTAACTTGACAGTTCCTTCAGTTTCTCGACCCGTTATCTCCTTTATCCCCTTGTTTCTTCCAGACCCATTTGCACCCATCAGAGCCTAGTCTATTGACTTTCATCTCATCTCCTGTTGCAATCTTCTACTGTCCACTCTTTAGCAAACATGAGCCGACGCTTCTTATGACGATATTGGAGTTGAGGCTTCTTCACCTTTTTTCGAGCCACCATTCCAGACTTGTGTAACGCGCGTCGCAGTGTACTTGCATGGACGTCTGTGATCTCACTATTACGAAGCATATGAACCTTCTCCACTGCCGCTTTTGTCACCCAGAGCTGATAGACCTTGTGATGAGGCGACTTGTTGACTCTGATATTTTGCCTGGACGTCCACCTCTTTGCTTTTGAATGGATGGAAGAACTTAATTTCTTATTCTTCCATCTGTCATGGCGCTCACATGATGCAGTTTGGCAATTTTCTTTGCCAAGAGACCGCTATCGATGAGCTGGATGATGCTGCTTCTCTTTACTTGGGAAATCTTCTTCATGGAGGCTCCTCGATTCGAAAAATTGACCTTTTGCTTGGGAATCAAGAAAATAACACATTGAGCTATTAGGGAATGTGAGATAAGGTTGTATTTTTTAGTATATAAGAACCACCAGGAGCAAAACAGTAACAATACAGTGACAAGACAAGAATCTGCATAACTAATCATATGCTAAATCGTTGCAAGTCAAATTTATGTATGAGATAGCCAAGATGATTGTCTATAAAATGACAGTAGTCTCATGTTTGAAGCAGTAGTGGATGGTAAGATATGGAGCCTGGAAGTCAAAAGTTCAAAACATTTGCTCATCAGTGTGTATATATATATATATATATATATATATATATATATATATATATATATATATATATATATATATACATATATATATATATATTATATATATATATATATATATATATATATATATAAAACAACTTTTAAAATCTAGAATTGTTGAATTGTTGTAATCGAACAAAAGTGTATATCATAAAAATAAAACCCCAACAATATTACAAAATACTTATTTTCTTTCTTTTAAAGTTTCACCCAACAAAAACAGTTAAGGCACCAAAGAGTCGGAAAGGAAAAGCAAAAAAAATAAAAATAAGAAAAATTACTATGTCGTTGACGAATTAAAACCAGACTTTAAATTTACATTGACAGGACTATCCAACATAAATATATTGTGAATGGTCCTATCGCAGTTAAACAATCCTTCCCTTGTTTTCTTGAGGAAGAAAGGAAAAGTTCACTTTTCTTTCAGCACAGTTGCAGACGGCCAACCACAAAGGTTGTAAAACTTGCAAAATAGTGTGCTATTCCCTTTAGAAAGATTCTTTTTTAAAGCGCTGGTTTTAGCACTTGATTTTCTTTCTTCAGTTCTGCTATATATCTCCTCTTTTTCGTGATGTTCTTTTCCTTTTGTATAGTATGGCAGTCATTCTTTTTTAATGGTAAATCTTAGACAGTTAATGGAATGTAACGTCCTACATTTCATTGTCTTCTATGCATGGGTCAAGAATGGCCAACATCTCATTCAGTTCAATTATCTCTCAAAAAGCTGAAGAACAAAAATTACCGTAAAATCAATTGACTGTCCTGATTTGTAAAGACACTTCAGAAGCCAGAGACGTTCCTCGGGGAAGCTTTCTTAGGTACAAATACTTATTGTTGGAAATAAAATCTAAAGACTGAACACACAATGTACTCAACCTGCCAAGACCATTATTAGAAGTTTTAGAATTTACTACGGGATTCATCAATGTTTAACTTTAGTTTTCGACAAATGAGAAAAAAAATCTTTTATCTGTTCTTCTCCATGAAGTCAGGATCTAAACTTCTGCAGTAATAATGCAGCACATGAGGCTCCTTTTTGTATGTTTCCATCATCAACAGTACCAGGAGCTCAAGTCATGAAGACGTCTAAAATTCTATAGGAGCCACTTGTTGATGTCAAAGCTTTCCTTCGAGACGATGTGAAACCAGAAAGTCATCAAGGAATTGGCACACACTCTTTCTGCGGTCTTCCGACAACCAGTGACATCAATACATTGGAACGGCTGCAAAGTTTTCAGGTAGATGTGAGAAAATCTCCAGATTCTTTGGAATTTGGCTGAGAAATTATGTTTGAATCAAAATTATTTTATGCTCTGATGTCCATTCCCCAGACCATAATAAACGTAAGGTTGAACAAAAATATATGTGTCATACCTCTCCCCTGTCCCACCATGCTGCTTCCTCCAGCTCTCGTCACTTTTACCCTGGCTAGACCTCAAAATGTCATTACACATTTATCTAAGCCTCATATGACAGCATGACAATAAGTCGCCCCTTGAAGTCAGGATGTCCTTAAGCCTAGTTAGTGATGAAGGTGCCATAGAGCCTGAATAGTGATTGAAGCTGTAGTGAACCGGATCCTGACACTAAAATAAATGAAGCAGCATGCAGCTGATATTTTACTGGATTTTAACAAATTGAATCGCAAAAATATTGGATTTTGACAAATCCATATTTTGTGTGAAAGTAAATTCCCTCATCTTTCATATTATTTACGCAGATAGAGGGATAGCAGTTGCATTAGGGTTAGACCTCTCTACCACTCTAGCGTCATAACTGTTTGATAACAGTTGAGGGACATGTCACAGACATTGTATTAGGACAAAGAAGCCTCAAGTTGCATGTATACAACTATTCCAACACATGACAACTTCTAGAAGGTCCTTGTGCGTGGTCAGTTCAGGTGGTCTTTATACCCTTTCTTCTTGTCTGGTGTAAATCAATTTAAAGTTGTCCTAAACAACCTATTTTATCTTATGAACCATGTCAATATCAAGTGTCACAAAAGCAATGTTTTAGTTAAAGAACTGGGTGAACATGTACATTTCCTTCGATAGATATATGTTGTAAATGGAAAAGTCAAATATTTCTGTTTCATCCATTTACAGTGAAACTTTTTTTGGGAAAGACAACATTTCCAGTGACAGATTTGGATTTTCAATATCTACCGAAGTCTACCATCGTTATGCTTGCCACCGTATCAGATCACTCCAGCCTCCTTCTACCTGCCAGCATTCTGGGCACATTTTATGATTAGTAGGTCTTCATGACATCACAGGGGCTAACTAATAAGAAAAGTAATCTGCGATGCTGGTAGGTAGTAGGAAGTTCACAGTGGTTTGGCCTGAATGCCATGGAGCAGTGATTCGGCCAATGGAAAAGGGGGTTCTGTGAACCGCTTTCCTGAACTTTAGTACTAGAAGACCCTATTCTAATACAATTTATGTTGTTCCCCAATAGGTTTCACTGTACTTTGAAAAGAATGGTTGGAAACTGTCGAGAGTTCCCCAATAGGTTTCACTGCATTTTGGACAGAATGGTTGGAAACTGTCGAGTGTTCTCCAATAGATTTCACTGTAGTTTGGACAGAATGGTTGGAAACTGTCGAGTGTTCTACAATAGATTCACTGTACTTTGAACAGAATGGTTCGAAACTGTTGAGTGTTCTCCAATAGGTTTCACTGTACTTTGAATAGAATGGCTGGAAACTGTCAAGAGTTCCCCGATAGGTTTTACTGTCCTTTGGACAAAATGGTTGGAAACTGTCAAGTGTCCCTCAATAGATTTCACTGTATTTTGGACAGAATGGTTGGAAAATGTTGTGTCGAGTGTTCCCGAATAGATTTCACTGTACTTTTAACAGAATGGTTGGAAACTATTGAGTGTTCCCCAATAGGTTTCACTGTACTTTGGACAGAATGGTTGGAAACTGTCAAGTGTTCCCCAATAGGTTTCAATGTACTTTGGACAGAATGATTGGAAACTGTCGTGTCGAGTATTCCCCAATAGGTTTCACTGTACTTTGAACAGAATGGTTGGAAACTGTCGCATGTTCTTCAATAAGTTTCATTGTACTTTGGACAGAATGGTTGGAAACTGTCGTGTTGAGTGTTCCCCAGTAGGTTTCACTGTACTTTGAAAAGAATGGTTGGAAACTGTTGAGTGTTCTCCAATAGATTTCACTGTACTTTGAACAGAATGGTTGGAAACTGTTGAGTGTTCCCCAATAGGTTTCACTGTACTTTGGACAGACTGGTTGGAAACTGTTGAGGACTCTATCTTTCATCTCCTCTTTAATTGATGGTATTAGTTGGCAACCACTGCAGCATATGTTGGTATAAATCTGTAGGAGGTCTGTGGATCAGCTCTTTCTTATGTACATTACTATAATTGAGCAGTGTTTAGCTCTTTTATGTAGCAAATTCCAAATTCTAATACAGTCACTATAGGAAAATTCTTTATGTAACCATTAGCAGGACTTCGATACCATTCTAGAGTTGCCCAGTACCCGGCACATAATCTAATTCAGCTTTGCACATTATATTATAATTTCTAGTTTGTGCAAATTTTTGCCTTTCTTCTTCACATCATGTTCCACCTGACAGTTTTGGTGATGCACCTGGGATGCTGCGCATCAGGATTATATGGATGGTAACCAATAAAATCCATCCCATCATGCAGAATAATTTCAGGGGCTATAAATTGTGATAGTTATTATAACATGCAAACAATTTATTTCAGAATTATGAGTAGGCTATTCTTTAGATTGCTAAAATAATTATTAGTGTTGGATTGGGAAGGGACAATGTGCACTCGCCTGTGAAATAAACAGAGGCTGTAGAAAGACTGCAAAGTACTGTACCGTAAAAAGGCACAGAAATGTGATGTCATTAGACCATTTAGTTGTCCCTGGATATGCAGAAAAACTATATTGCAGCACCAGAACCCATTTTAATTGATGCCTTCTCTTGATAAAGACCTCAAGACTCACTGAAGAGCTGTACAAGTAAAAAAATTGCAAAATAAAAAGTAAAAATTAACACTAAAGGCAAGATTCATCAACACCCGGCATATAGCACTGCAGGCTAGATGAAAGGCCACTGGAATAAGAACAGCCTAATCTTTTAAGAGGTGTGTTGCACCTAATGAACTTGGTGTATCTTTTATTCTAAGCTTCTGTGTCATGCTAGCCATAGGAAGAACCCAGCGTACAATGAAAGGAAAAGGGAGGAAGCCCAACAACTAGGGAAAGGGAGAGTGGAGACCCCTAGGCAGCTCTAACAACACCCTGACTCCCCTTATCATCCCTAAATAGGTTCCGCACCTATTGCCAAGCAGCATACCTAATCCCTGACTAACCCTAGAGCTAGGCCCTAGATTGGGAGGAGGAGGGGTAAGCAGTAGTCAGCCCCATGGCAACTAAAGACAAACAAGGGAAACAGACAACTGAATACATTTAGCTTTGAGAAGACACCAGGGAGATCACGACTTCAATCCACAAAGGAACTCGAAGGAGAATCTAGCCGACTGCTAGAATTCTAGACCTGAATAGAGGAATTTACTCTATCACCAGCAACTCTCTGGAGAAACTCAGTGTATTTAAAGATCCAGCAAGGGTGTGTTAATTAGCAGCAGAAGGTGGAGATCACCGCTGAGTCCTAGTAAGGAGGGATGATGAGAGGATCAAGAAGGTGTCTGCAAGGACAAGCATAGTGACCTTCTACAGCCAGATCCAGAATGACTGTCTGTCAAACCTGACACACCCGTGACATTCTGGTGCCACCAGTCTTCATTCCTTGTCATCATGTGGGGTCCAATATATATCATTGACATCAATGACGTGCGACAAGCTTCAAGTAATGAAGAGTGGACTGGTGGATAAAGGAAGCCCGGAATTAGAACATCGAAGAAAATTGACTGGAGAAATCTGTGCAAGGCATATATAGGGATCGAAGAAAAAGTGCATATAATACTTTATTGTTTATTAACCCTTCCGGGCCGTCAAATTTCAGCATAATGGCTGCTACTTTGTTGGATTTGCACAAATCTTATCCCATAAAAATAAGATGAATTTGTAGTAAATTTAATTTGGTTAGAATTGTTTTGCCATCTTTAATGGGGTCCGAATTTCTGAGAACAGTATGCTACTAGCTTTGTATAGTTTGTTTCCACCCTTACCACTCAATCAGCACATAAACTCAACAGGTGAAGTTGAGATATTGTGATACAAAACTTCATTATCACCTGTTTGGTGTATTTGGTTACTCATAGACCCGACTATAATCATTCAAAATCCCTGACTTTGTGCGAGTGTACCTAGAAGAATCGATGTTGTGTTGAAGACAAATGCCCCAATTCATCATTGCCTTTGCACTCTATTTTTTTGGTGTTTTCTGCCTATTTTTTGCACACAATTCATTATTCTATTTGTGGCTTTTTAAAACTATATTTTATATGTGCTCGCTTGTATTTATTTCAATTGCCGAACTGCTCCGTCTTCAGATGTAGGCAGCTATACAACAATGGGCATCATGCATGCAGCACATTATCTTGCAAAAGTCAAACTAATACAGCTTGCTATATACTGGCAGCACTTTGCCCATAGATTTTTAATACACATATATTTGCTATAAGTCTGCAGTGTATTATACCCATGGAAGGTCGGGATTGTATCAGGAAGAAGTGAGCTGAAGTTCTAAAAGTTCAGCCCCGTATGTCTCCAATGCTCAGGGCAGCAGCAAGGAGACAGGCAGGGCAGATAAAATAGTGAATATCTAAAGAATAGGTAAATCTATTTCTGGGCAGATACAGTCTTTAATATGTAATAACTGGTGATTTATTTAGTATTTTGTTTTCTGTATTCATAAGGTTATGTAGACATCGCTGAAATATGCATCCGGTTTATAGAGATCTGCCTGCTCGGTGCAGACTCGCAGCCTCCACGTGCCTCCGATTTCTCTGTTCCATGAACTGCTACAGAGAAATTCATTCCTGAATGCATTGCACCTAGGTGAGAATGTAGTGCAAAGCTGTTTGGATGCTAATTGTCACGGTTTTCATCTTTATTGTGACCTAGGGACATAGTGAGTGACAGCTCAGCTGCCCTATAGGGTCTGGAGTGTGCTGGATTGTCAGTGCTATGAGTGACAGTCCAGTCATCCAATCTAATGCTGGGGTGTGCTGGGCTGTCAGTATTTTGATTGACAGCTCTGCTGCTCTATCTGGCCCAGCGGGGGTTTCCCCAGGTGACTCCCATCCTTGGTGATTTGCTGGCTATTTAGCTGGCTAGCTGTGAGCCGTCCAGTGTCAGCTGTAGCTTAGCTTAGTCTGGCGTGTGCTTGGCTCTGTGTCTGTTTGTATCTGGTTCTCTGATCTTGTTGCTGGACCTAGGATTTGTCATGACCATTCGTGTGGATTATCCCTTCTGTTCTTAGTGCTCTCTGACTTCAGGTATCTGACCCCGGACTTGACCTCTGACTATCCATTTGTTTTATCTTGATGCAACTTCCTGGCATTTCACCCAGTACTGTTACCTGTCTTGCCCCTCAGTGCCACGAGCCCTCCTGGTATCTGATCTTGGACCTCTTGACTACCCTGTCTTGCTGCTTGTCCGTGAGTAGTGACTCAGTGTGGCGCCCCTGTGGTTCAGTTGCCAGAGAGGTACTGCATCTCACTTAGAGGTGTGGTACCCCACTCTCAGGTAAGGAGGTAGTACTACTCGGGACTCACCCACCTACATCCAACACTACACCACCCCAGACCAGCAGGCGGGGCAAGATGCACTTATCCACTGCTGAGCCCTGTCCCTGGCTGGAAAGGGGGGAACCAAGAGATGGGAAACCATGCAGTGGGTGTGGGTGGCGGAAGAAGTTCAGTAGAGCACAGACAGAAAGGGTATAAAAGACAGAGAGAAACATCTAGAAGCAGTCAGTTGTGAGGAGCCAGTACAGAGGAGAGACAGCTGGGAGCAGGAGCTCAGGACGAGCTCTGCTCAGGAGGAGTGGAGAAAGGAGCAGGGCCCAGTGAGAGAGGCCCAGGAGAAGGAAAGAGAGAATAGAGGAGCAGTGAGGAGGGCTCCAGGAGGAACAGAGGGGATCCCAGGGTACAGTGAGTTCAGATGCCACCCGTAAGCCCGAATTCACGCTGACGTGGAGGGATCAGGCCGCAGAGGGGACCCGCCCCTAAACTAGTGAACAACCAGGTTCAGCTAGACAACTGAAGGCTGCTGTATTTTCAAGGTGCTGCAGCCAACATCCACAATTACATCGCCGAAAAGGTGGCGCATAGGGTCCAGAGGACTGCACGTTGCCCGGCAAGGCCCACGGCCACTGGCTTGGGACACTGATTGTGAGGCGCAGGGCAGGAGGGTGAGAGCCAGCGCAGGAAGACGACTGAGAAAGGAACATAGAACGGGGTCCCGTTTAAGTGCTCTGAATAATCATGGGTGACCACTCTGAGGTCTCCTAGGACTGTATCCGAAGACTTTCAAGTTCCTTAACACAAGCATTGCCTAATGTCAAATTGATCTCAACATATATGGCTGCTCCTCACTGCTGTGCTGTCACACACTATCTGTAACATTTATTCAGTGTTTTATCTCTTTTTCACCTAACATCTATTGCTGAGCTTCAAGATGTGATGTTCTCCCTTTATCCAGATTCAACAAAACTTGGCTGCTGCATTTTCTGCATCAGCTTTTATACAGATTTAAATAGCCACTCCTGATTGGCTGTGCTATACAATGTGATATCAGAGCTGCAAGGCATGATGGGGAACCTCACAAAGCTACTCCTGAAGTCATGTTAGCCCTCTCTGGTTGATGCAATCATCTGATTTGTGTTTTATGACGGAGGTCATTTTTCTAGTGATCACAAATTGTTTGAATTCCAGAAAATTTCCTAAAATTTTACATAACTCTCATTTGACATAAAATTGCTTCATTCATCTATAGTCACTAGTCAGCAACGTCAATACAGATATGTATAGATAGTGCATCATGGTAGCTACGCTATTTGCTTAGCGTGGATGTTCTAAGTTGAAAATAATTGCAGCCGTTCCAGAAACACAGTGAGGTGCACCGAGCCACCACCACAACATGATGCGGTGCCTTACCTCAGAATTGGAACTTAATTGTAAGAATTGTAAGAATGAAAAAAAAATAATTTTTCATATTCATACAGAGCTACTCCTCTTTATTTTTTCTCTTGGTTCTCATACGTGGTGTAAAATGACCATCTTAGAAATAAGAAAACATCATCCGGCAATACTCTGTCGGAAGACATGATTATGCTATATGTGTCTGTATGAAGCCATCCAGTGGATGTGATGTGAATTGCGGCTTGTGGAGCATTTTGCTACTATGATGCAATAATATAATAGTGCTGAGTTGTGGAAAAATTGGAGTCCATAATGAAATCCACTCAATGGTCAAGGTATACTCTTAGACCGACCGGTATGAGTCCCACTTATATCTAGAACATGGTATTTTGTACCTCTGTCTTCCCTGGCGATAGATAGGTAGATAGATAGATAGATAGATAGATAATAGATAGATAGATAATAGATAGATAGATGATAGATAGATAGATAGATAATAGATAGTTGATAGATAGATAGATAGATAATAGATAGATAGATAGATAGATAGATGGAATGGATGGATGGATAGATAGATGATAGACAGATAGATAGATAGATGATAGCTAGATAATGGATGGATAGATAGATAATAGATGGATAGATAGATAATAGATGGATAGATAGATAGATAATGGATAGATAATGGATGGATAGCTAGATAATGGATGGATAGATAGATAATAGATAGATAGATAATAGATAGATAGATAATAGATGGATAGATAGATAATAGATGGATAGATAGATAGATAATGGATAGATAGATAGATAGATAGATAATAGATAGATAGATAGATAATAGATAGATAGATAATAGATAGATAATGGATGGATAGCTAGATAATGGATGGATAGATAGATAATAGATAGATAGATAATAGATAATAGATAGATAATAGATAGATAGATAATAGATAGATAATGGATGGATAGCTAGATAATGGATGGATAGATAGATAGATAATGGATAGATAGATAGATAATAGATAGATAGATAGATAATAGATAGATAGATAGATAGATAGATAGATAATGGATAGATAGATAGATAGATAATAGATAGATAGATAGATAATAGATAGATAGATAATAGATAGATAATGGATGGATAGCTAGATAATGGATGGATAGATAGATAATAGATAGATAGATAATAGATAATAGATAGATAATAGATAGATAGATAATAGATGGATAGATAGATAATAGATGGATAGATAGATAGATAATGGATAGATAGATAGATAGATAGATAATAGATAGATAGATAATAGATAGATAGATAGATAATAGATAGATAATGGATGGATAGCTAGATAATGGATGGATAGATAGATAGATAGATAGATAGATAATAGATAGATAGATAATAGATAGATAGATAATAGATAGATAGATTATAGATAGATAATAGATAGATAGATAATAGATGGATAGATAGATGGATAGATAGATAGATAATGGATGGATCGATAAATAATAGATAGATAATAGATAGATAGATAGATAATAGATAGATAGATAGATAATAGATAGATAGATAATAGATAGATAATTGATAGATAGATAGATAGATAGATAATAGATAGATAGATAGATAATAGATAGATGAGATAGATAGTGTGCACGGATGGATAGATAGTGACACTTATTTCTTTTTCTTTCTATTCAATTTATTAAAAAATAAAGAAAACGTATAGAAAGGTGAGTATGTCCTTTAAAATATGAAGAATCCAAGGAAATGTTTGAAGCAAAGCGATGAGGGATTCATCGACAATCCCCGCTGTTATTATAATCTAAATAACGGGCTAAAAAAAACAGAATACCAAAAGGGAACATTACTTTCACAATGTTTTACATAGCAAAACAGATGTCCACATCCCCCTTCCCCCAAGGAGTGACAATTACAGTGCTAAAGGACCACCAGCTGGATTTAAGGGGTCCTCACTTTACATTTTTGTTCTAAAAAATCCATTTTATAATATTTGCTATTTCCTGTCTTAAATAGTGCTACAAAGAGACTTTTCTTCATCGAGTTTTATCAGAAGGATCAAAGAATTTAGCCAGAAGTCGCTAAAAAAGCAATGTTCCTGGGAGATAACGGTAGCAAGCATTGTTACTCTATCTCCGATTCCTTTTCTTCTGAGCACAAAGGGTGAATAAGGGAAATAAAAAGTCTGAATTCTATAGAGCGGACTGGTGTTTATGGGAAACATGTATTTTATTGACAGTGCCAGACAAACATTCCTTCACAAGAAAGATAACAGAGTTATCAGTAAAGGAATCCCCCGCCAGACCGTCCTTCCAAAGTCCTCTACTAGTTCACCAAAGCGCAGAATCGCTGGAGGCAGTGGGAGCTTCGCTCTCAAGTACAAGAAAGCCAAAGAATTCTGATGAAAGAAGCGTCTTCCTGAAAGATGGAAACTTGTCACATCCTCTGACAAGTTCTAGTGTCATCATTGAAGGAGTAATGACAAAGACTTCCGGAGCCCTCAGGACCCCTTGAGAACATTCCTAAACTAAAGATAGGAATCAGGGATGGAAGTATTCCTTCACTCATCCATAGAGAGCATAAAAACTGGGAAAATTTACCTTGATGGCTAGAGAAGTATCTACTAGTATATGAAAATGACATTGTATAGCAGATCCATATTTAGTTTTCATTACTTTACAGCATCCCTGCTGATTTGGGGCTATAATTGACTCACATCTTCTTACTTTTATTGTTTATATTCAATCGCTTGCATGCTTTTGTAACCTCAACCTCCAAAACATCTCTAGCATCTTCCCTTTTTGCAATATGTAAATGGAAAACTCTTGTCACCCTGATTTTACTCTCGTCTTGATTCCAGTAGCTCATTACTATTTACTCTTCCTCTTTCCGGACTCTTCCAGAATGTGGCAGTAAGGCTTATATTTCTATCCAGCAGTTACACCGATGCTTCCACCTTGTGCCAGTCATTGCACTGGTTGCCCATCTGCTATAGAGTATAATATAAACTTATCATTTTAACTCACAAAGTTCTCTATATTTCTGCATCTCCCTACATCTCCTCTCTATCTCTTTCTGCCAATCTACTCAGGCTGTCCATTTTGACAACAATCTTAAACAAATATCCTCCAAAATTTTCACTTACTTCTGAAAGACTTCTCACGTGCTGCATCAGTTCTCTGTCATGACCTATCACCAACAATCAGATTAATTTACAACATCCACAGTCTTAAAAGTCCCCTAAAGACACATCGTTCCCTTTACTACATCATTTTCCTCTACCTGATCCCCTTAATGGTATCCCCCATACTTCTTGCACAATAATGCATTTCACACCTGTGCATACATAGATACTACTGGATAATGACTGGCAGCTTTATGACATTTCCTATAAAAGTGAATAGACCATTCTGCCACAGAAGATCTTTCTACCTTTTGTGTCACCAGTTATAGAGAACATTTTGCATAAAGAAGTCTAGAAAGAGAACCTATAAAACACAAAACCATGAACCCCACACATTTCGAAAAATGAGAACATAAAGTAGACAAGTCGTCTAAACAGCCATTCTGATTTTCTCAGTTATAAAAGAACTTTGCAACTTTGTGAAAAAGCAAGAGATAGAGTAATATATAGAAATGAGAGAATCGATTTGATACAAAACAAATTGATCTCAGTTTTTTTAGGATTTTGCTAAATCCAGATGCCAATATGCTCAGTGCCCCCTGGGGGTGGCCAAGATGCTCCGAGTCCCCTGGGGGTGGCCAATATGCTCAGTGACCCTTGGGGGTGGCCAAGATGTTCAATGCCCCCTGGGGGTGGCCAAGATTCTCAGTGCCTCCTGGGGGTGGCCAAGATGTTCAGTGTCCCCTGTGGGTGGCCAAGATGCTCAGTGCCCCCTGGGGGTGGCCAAGATGCTCAGTGCCCCCTGGGGGTGGCCAAGATGCTCAGTGCCCCCTGTGGGTGGCCAAGATGCTCAGTGCCCCCTGTCGGTGGCCAAGATGCTCAGTGCCCCCTGTCGGTGGCCAAGATGCTCAGTGCCCCCTGAGGGTGGCCAAGATGCTCAGTTCCCCCCTGGGGGTGGCCAAGATGCTCAGTGTCCTGTTCTGCCCACTAGTTTTGCATGCTCCACCTCCTTCACTGCTGGGAATTATTTTTTTAGCTTGCAATATTTTAATGTGAACATGATTCTAATATGTTGTTGGAAAAGTCCCCAATCTATTACAATTGAATACCATGTCAATTGTGAAGGGCGTTAAAATAGGTCAGGGCCACGTGTGACTTTTTTTTCTGCTGCCGCGCAAATCAACTTGATCCTCAGTGGATCTCAGATTATATTGTCTCTGTTCTGGGAAATAGAAGGTAAATCCTAAAACTTTGCAGCTTGCAGTATTAAGACAAGCTGCACGAATGATCATTTTGTGCCGTCCTCCCCTTACAAGATGCAGAATTTACTTGCAAGAAATGGAAACTTTAATCACACGCTAAGCTCAAGACACAGCCAGCCCAGAGCTCGTTCCGCTTTTCGACTAGTAATGTCCTCGCAGTAATGAGATTCTGCTTTATGCTCTTGCAGAATGTGTCATTTATTTGTATCTTTGTAGGAATCTGTAGTGTGGGCACGAGGATCGGGAATTGCCAAATCTTACTGCTCCGAGCAAAGTTTAAAAGGTGGACACATATACAAAGTGTTCAGAAGAAAAGCATTATGTTAATGCAAAAAAACCCCTATTTTTTATTATTTTTATAAAGGGTTTTATCTGATTAATGAAGCGACCAATGGGATTCCCAGAAAAATCGGGGGCAGTGTAAGCTGGCAATGCATGGGTGGTCACTCTCCTCTAGAACTGAGCATTATTAACTCCTAACTGAAGCAAGTTCAATATTTCTGATCCTTTCTTCCAGCAATAGGAATCTGTTTTTGGAATTTCAAATTTCTACTGTATCAATTTTGAAGCTTTGATAACGGTTCCTAAGATGTGAAATTGTGTTTAAAATTGGAAGAAAAAGTTTTTCTTCCTTATTTTTTCACTTGGGGAAAAAAACAACAACTAATTTTGGGATACTCTGTTGGTAGATGTTTATTCTACATGTGTCCATGAGTGGCCACCTAGTGGTTGTGATGTGGAGAGAAGCTACTGACCACTATTTTATTGTCAATAAATTAAAAGGGGTCGTTAAGGTTTACAAAAACTTGGATGCTTTCTTACAAAACCAGCATTGCAACTGTTTATGGGATGTCCTTGGTATTTCGGTCCATCTCTGCAATACAGATCCAGACTTTGGACGGAGGTGGTACTGTTTTTGGTAAGGAGACATCAATATGTACCATATGTAGAAATGAGCAAAAGTTTTAAAAATTGGATTTGGGAGATTTGCTTGAACTCGGCCATCAAATTCAATTTGTATTGAATTCATTGAAAGATGTTTATTATAGAGAGATCTCTACAGACCCCAAAAAATAATAACCGGAAGGTGAGAAATAGGTTAAAAAGTAATAAAATATTATGTTCACCCAGCCCCTTACCTGGCTTGCTGTTACGACTCCTTGGCCTGTTCTCTGCTCGCTCCCTCCAATTCTCCATGTGACGACTATGACATGTGAATGTGTGAGCATTACAAATTAGAGGAGGATTTTCTCTGTCTAAAGCTCTAAATGGTATAATTCTTCATTACAGGCACAGTGTTCTAGAATGTAGAGACATTTCTCTATATTTACTAATACACCTCTATATGGGATAAAATAAAAGTCAGAGGTTTATTCTTTAAAATTACTAAAAAAAAAAATAATAAAAAGCAATTATAATAATCACATTTTTAAGGGGTTTACCAGGCTCTAGTCAAATTTCTGCAGTCACTGTACGTGCACACTTTCACAATTCCTATGTTTTGCAAGTGCGAGTCTTTGGACACGTGAAAAGTTTCCGATTTCAACACTTGCGATCACATGCTGACTAGATTCTCATCCGCTTCGCTCAATGTTCTTTTGAAAGACACGGATGAGAATCTAGTAGGCACGTGATCGGCGCTGTGCAAATTACATATATACAAATCATATGACCGCCCACTCATGCTGGGAATACAGGGGAATCATGACAGAGTGGACATAGAGTGACTGCAGAAAATTATGTAAACCCCATCAATCACTTTTTTTAAAAAAGAAATGTCATAATTCAGTAAATAATAAGAACATAGTTGGTATCCCTGTAATCAGAACAACTCGTGCAATACAGAGAACAGATTATGTACGTTGTGCGGTAAATGGTAAAATAAATTGGCGTGATTTTTCTTTTTTTCTTCTTTAAACTCATAAAAAGTTAAAAGAAATGCACGTAAAAATAAAAAAATTGTTATGGCTGTTATATCCATGAATAAATCAACAAACAAAAAAAAAATCTAAATGTGAATGTTCATGTACAGTGGGGAAAATAAGTCTTCTATACACTGCAGATTTTGCAAGTTTTCCCACCTACAAAGAATGGAGAGGTCTATATTTTTTATTGTAGGTAGACTTCACCTGTGAGAGACAGAATCTAAAACTAAAATCCAGAAAATAACATTGTATGATCTTTACATAATTAAATTGCACTTTATTTCATAAAATAAGTATTTGATCACCGACCAACCAGCAAGAATTCTGGCTCTCACAGACCTGTTCGTTTTTCTTCAAGAAGCCCTCCTACTCTGCACTCATTACCTGTATTAATTGTACCTGTTTGAATTCGTTACCTGTATAAAAGACACCTGTCCACACAATCAATCACACTCCAACCTCTCCACCATGGCCAAGACCAAAGAGCTGTCAAAAAACACCAGGGACAAATTGTAGACCTGCACAAGGCTGGGATGGGATATAGGACAATAGACAACCAGCTTGGCGAGAAGGCAACAACTGTTGGCACAATTAATAGAAAATGGAAGAAACACAAGATGACTGACAATCTTCCTTGGCCTGGGGCTCTATGCAAGATCTCGCCTCGTGGGGTGAGGATGATTCTGAGAAAGGTCAGGAATCAAACCTGAACTACATGGGAGGATCTGGTCAATGACCTAAAAAGAGCTGGGACCACAGTCTAAAACATTACCGTTAGTAACACACTATGCCATCATGGATTAAAATCCTACAGTATACGCAAGGTCCCCCTGCTCACACCTGCACATGTTCAGACCAGTTTGAAGTTCATCCATCTGGATAATCAAAAGGAGGCACGGGAGAAGGTCATGTGATCAGAAGAGACCAAAATAGAACTTTTTGATATCAACTCCACTCGCCATGTTCGGAGGAAGACGAAGGATGAGTACAACCCCAAGAACACCATTGTAACCGTGAAGCATGGTGGGGGAAACATCATACTTTGGGAGTGCTTTTCTAGGAAGGGGACAGGACGACTGCACCGTATTGAATGGAGGATGGATGGGGTCATGTATAGCGAGATTTTGGCCAACAACCTCCTTCCTTCAGTAAGAGCATTGAAGATGGGTCGTGGCTGGGTCTTCCAGCAAGACAATGACCCAAAACATACAGCCAAAGCAACAAAGGAGTGGGTCCATAAGAAGCATTTCAAGGTCCTGGAGTGGCCTAGCCAGTCTCCAGACCTGAACTCAATAGAAAATCTTAGGAGGGAGCTGAAACTCAATGTTGCCCAGTGACAGCCCAGAAACCTGAAAGATCTGGAGAAGATCTGTATGGAGGAGGGGGCCAAAATCCCTGCTGCAGTGTGTGCAAACCTGGTCAAGAAATACAGGAAACATCTGACCTCTGTAATTGCAAACAAAGGTTTCTGGACCAAATATTAAGTTCTGTTTTTCTATTGTATCAAATACTTATTTCATGTAATAAAATGCAAATAAATTATGTAAAATTCACAGGTGAAGTGACCTACAGTAAAAATTACAGACCTCTCCATTCTTTGTAGGTGGGAAAGCTTGCATCATTGGCAGTGTATCAAATACTTGTTTTTCCCACTGTATACAGAGGTGAGGCCTGACAGATGGAAGGATCCAGGCACAAGTGCTGCATAGTCAGTGTCACACCCTCACTCTCAGTGCCGCGCCTGGATACAATATACGGTAAGCTCCTGAGCTCCCTCTAGTGGTGGCTGCAGGAAGATTTTATTTATGAGTTACCTATTTACACCTCACTGGATTCGGAGCTCTGTATCAGGAAAATGAAGCTCTGACCACTACCTATAATATAACGGCAGAAGCGTGTCTCTGTCCGAAGCCTCGATAGACTGCGTATGCGTGACGCGCAGTCTGGCTCCAGACAGAAGACCGCATCCAGCCGTTACAGGTAAGACAGCCACTGCTATGGGGCCCGGGCCCGTGGCCGGAGGGGGCCCGTGAGGGCCCCAAGCAGCGTGGGAACGAGGAGGATAGGTGAATAGGAGGTTGCGGCGGCAGAGGAGCGGGTTGCGGCAGTGGAGGAGCGGAGCACACTACCACGTGTGCCCGCTGCTAAAGGGACATGAATATTCCCTCTGAGGCCACTCCCATGGGCGTGGAGAAGACGGAATATTCATTCTCTTTAGTAGCGGGCACAGAGGAGCGCTGAGCCCCGGCTCCTGCTGTCAGTGCAGAGGAATGAATGTGCCGGCAGCGCTCACCTCTGTGTCTGAGAGCGCGCGCAGCTCAGATGCCGACATGAGCTGCTGTAGACAGGACTCAGCGCTGGAGCAGAGGTGAGGAAGGAAGGCGAGTATAAGTGTTTATTGTTTTATGTGTACAGTGATTGGGGGTATGAGGAAGCCACACATACCAGGAATGGAGGATTGAGGAGGCCACACATACCAGGAATGGGGGATGAGGAAGCCACACATACGAGGAATGGGGGATGAGGAAGCCACACATACCAGGAATGGGGGATTGAGGAGGCCACACATACCAGGAATGGGGGATTGAGGAGGCCACACATACCAGGAAAGGGGGATGAGGAAACCACACATACCAGGAATGGGGGATTGAGGAGGCCACACATACCAGGAATACGGGATTGAGGAGGCCACACATACCAGGAATGGGGGATTGAGGAGGCCACACATACCAGGAATGGGGGATGAGGAAGCCACACATACCAGGAATGGGGGATGAGGAAGCCACACATACCAGGAATGGGGGATTGAGGAGGCCACACATACCAGGAATGGGGGATTGAGGAGGCCACACATACCAGGAATGGGGGATTGAGGAGGCCATACATACCAGGAATGGGGAAAGAGGAAGCCACACATACCAGGAATGGGGGATTGAGGAGGCCACACATACCAGGAATGGGGGATTGAGGAGGTCACACATACCAGGAATGGGGGATTGAGTAAGCCACGCATACCAGGAATGGGGGATTGAGGAGGCCACACATACCAGGGATGGGGGATTGAAGAGGCCACACATACCAGGAATGGGGGATTGAGGAGGCCACACATACCAGGGATGGGGGATTGAAGAGGCCACACATACCAGGAATGGGGGATTGAGGAGGCCACACATACCAGGGAAGGGGGATTGAGGAGGCCTCACATACCAGGGATTAGGGCATTGAGGAGGCCACACATACCAGGATACTTGGATTGAGGATTCCACACATACCAGGAATGGGGGATTGAGGAGGCCACACATACCAGGAATGGGGGATGAGGAATCCACACATACCAGGGATTAGGGGATTTAGGGGGCCACACATACCAGGGATGGGGGATTGAGGAGGCAACACATACCAGGGATTAGGGGATTGAGGAGGCCACACATACCAGGGATGAGGGATTGAGGAGGCCACACATACCAGGGATGAGGGATTGTGGAGGCCTCACATACCAGGGATGGGGGATTGAGGAGGCCACACATACCAGGGATTAGGGGATTGAGGAGGCCACACTTACCAGGGATGAGGGATTGAGGAGGCCTCACATACCAGGGATGGGGGATTGAGGAGGCCACACATACCACGGATTAGGGGATTGAGGAGGCCACACATACCAGGGATGAGGGGATTGAGGAGGCCACACATACCAGGATACTTGGATTGAGGAGGCCACACATACCAGGAATGGGGGATTGAGGAGGCCACACATACCAGGAATGGAGGATTGAGGAGGCCACACATACCAGGAATGGGGGATGAGGAGGCCACACATACCAGGAATGGGGTATTGAGGAGGCCACACATACCAGGAATGGGGGATGAGGAAGCCACACATACCAGGAATGGGGGATTGAGGAGGCCACACATACCAGGAATGGGGGATTGAGGAGGCCACACATACCAGGAATGGGGGATTGAGGAGGCCACACATACCAGGAAAGGGGGATGAGGAAACCACACATACCAGGAATGGGGGATTGAGGAGGCCACACATACCAGGAATATGGGATTGAGGAGGCCACACATACCATGAATGGGGGATTGAGGAGGTCACACATACCAGGAATGGGGGATGAGGAAGCCACACATACCAGGAATGGGGGATGAGGAAGCCACACATACCAGGAATGGGGGATTGAGGAAGCCACACATACCAGGAATGGGGGATTGAGGAGGCCACACATACCAGGAATGGGGGATTGAGGAGGCCACACATACCAGGAAAGGGGGATGAGGAAACCACACATACCAGGAATGGGGGATTGAGGAGGCCACACATACCAGGAATACGGGATTGAGGAGGCCACACATACCAGGAATGGGGGATTGAGGAGGCCACACATACCAGGAATGGGAGATGAGGAAGCCACACATACCAGGAATGGGGAATGAGGAAGCCACACATACCAGGAATGGGGGATTGAGGAGGCCACACATACCAGGAATGGGGGATTGAGGAGGCCACACATACCAGGAATGGGGGATTGAGGAAGCCATGCATACCAGGAATGGGGGATTGAGGAGGCCACACATACCAGAGATGGGGGATTGAAGAGGCCACACATACCAGGAATGGGGGATTGAGGAGGCCACACATTCCAGGGATGGGGGATTGAAGAGGCCACACATACCAGGAATGGGGGATTGAGGAGGCCACACATACCAGGGATGGGGGATTGAGGAGGCCTCACATACCAGGGATTAGGGGATTGAGGAGGCCACACATACCAGGATACTTGGATTGAGGATTCCACACATACCAGGAATGGGGGATTGAGGAGGCCACACATACCAGGAATGGGGGATGAGGAATCCACACATACCAGGGATTAGGGGATTTAGGGGGCCACACATACCAGGGATGGGGGATTGAGGAGGCAACACATACCAGCGATTAGGGGATTGAGGAGGCCACACATACCAGGGATGAGGGATTGAGGAGGCCACACATACCAGGGATGAGGGATTGTGGAGGCCTCACATACCAGGGATGGGGGATTGAGGAGGCCACACATACCAGGGATTAGGGGACTGAGGAGGCCACACATACCAGGGATGAGGGATTGAGGAGGCCTCACATACCAGGGATGGGGGATTGAGGAGGCCACACATACCACGGATTAGGGGATTGAGGAGGCCACACATACCAGGGATGAGGGGATTGAGGAGGCCACACATACCAGGATACTTGGATTGAGGAGGCCACACATACCAGGAATGGGGGATTGAGGAGGCCACACATACCAGGGATGGGGGATTGAGGTGGCCACACATACCAGGAATGGGGGATTGAGGAGGCCACACATACCAGGAATGGGGGATTGAGGAGGCAACACATACCAGGAATGGGGGATTGAGGGACCACACATACCAGGAATGGGGGATGAGGAAGCCACACATGCCAGGGATGGGGGATTGAGGAGGCCACACATACCAGGGATGGGGGATTGTGGAGGCCACACATACCAGGGATTAGGGGATTGAGGAGGCCACACATACCAGGGATTAGGGGATTGAGGAGGCCACACATACCAGGATACTTGGATTGAGGAGGCCACACATACCAGGAATGGGGGATTGTGGAGGCCACACATACCAGCAATGGGGGATTGAGGAGGCCACACATACCAGGATTGGGGGGTTGAGGAGGCCACACATACCAGGATTGGGGGGTGAGGGGTGCCACACATGCCGGGGTTGGGGGTGAGGGGTGCCACGCATACCGGGATTGGGAGTGAGGGATAGGGTGCCATGCATACCAGGATGAGGGATACCATACACACCAGGATTGGGGATGAGGGTAGCCACTCATACCGGAAATGGGAATGAGGGGAGCCACGCATACCGGAAATGGGGATGAGGGGAGCCACGCATACCGGAAATGGGGATGAGGGGAGCCACGCATACCGGAAATGGGGATGAGGGGAGCCACGCATACCGGAATTGGGAATGAGGGGAGCCACGCATACCGGAAATAGGGATGAGAGGAGCCACGCATACCGGAAATGGGGATGAGGGGAGCCACGCATACTGGAAATGGGGATGAGGGGAGCCACGCATACCGGAAATGGGGATGAGGGGAGCCACGCATAACGGAAATGGGGATGAGGGGAGCCACGCATACCGGAAATGGGGATGAGGGGAGCCACGCATACCGGAAATGGGGATGAGGGGAGCCACACATACCGGAAATGGGGATGAGGGGAGCCACGCATATCGGAAATGGGGATGAGGGGAGCCACGCATACCGTAAATGGGGATGAGGGGAGCCACGCATACCGGGATCGGGGATGAGGGGAGCCACGCATACCGGGATCGGGGATGAGGGGAGCCACGCATACCGGGATCGGGGATGCGGGGAGCCACGCATACTGGGATCGGGGATGAGGGGAGCCACGCATACCGGGATCGGGGATGAGGGGAGCCACGCATACCGGGATCGGGGATGAGGGGAGCCACGCATACCGGGATCGGGGATGAGGGGAGCCACGCATACCGGGATCGGGGATGAGGGGAGCCACGCATACTGGGATCGGGGATGAGGGGAGCCACGCATACCGGGATCGGGGATGAGGGGAGCCACGCATACCGGGATTGGATGGTGGGGACAGGATGGGGGCAGCACATACCAGCATGGGAGACCATATACCAATAAAAATGTTCGCCACCCGGGCGTAGAACGGGTTCAATAGCTAGTACGGATATAATAAGAAATGAATCAGCGCAGAATAATGGACCTAGGCCACCTATGAACCATTCTCTGATAATAACAGAAAACCAATTCCAGGCTTTTTCATATCAAGAGACTTGCTGAAATTCTCCTCTGAATAAGAGCAAAAGCTCAATGTATCACGAACGATCAACCAAAAATATCTATATTAGTTGTTTAATTAAAGCTACGGCGTCTCGGCTCTTATCACTGTAGCATGATGTTATTTTACCGTCTGATCAGGCGGCATCACTGGCAGCCCCAAGTAATATAGCTTTCAAGCCCACAATAGAGAGCGGGATAATGGACAGGGCTTAATAGTCCCAAGCATCATGTTTTAAGCAAGAAAGAACATCTATTCATTGAAAGAAAATTGAAGCTGATATGAATGTACTTGAAGTTAATGCCTCATCAAGCAAAGGGGCAATCTGTTCCTAACTTAAATTAACATATATTCATTAAGTAAATTAAACATGACACCTAGAAATGCTCAGCACTGAAAGTATAATAATACAAAGGAAGTGATGAGATAGATTTATGGAAAACGCACACATAGAAAAAGCAACACAAGAACATCGCGTGTGAACAGACTGCAGGATCTATGGCTGAGATACATTCATAGATAGATAATAGATAGATAGATAGATAGATAGATAGATAGATAGATAGATAGATAGATAGATGATAGATAGATAGATAGATAATAGATAGATAGATGATAGATAATAGATGATAGATAATAGATAGATAGATAATAGATAGATGATAGGTAGATAATAGATAGATAGATGGATAGATAGATAGATAGATAGATAATAGATAGATGATAGGTAGATAATAGATAGATAGATAGATAATAGATGATAGATAGATAGATGATAGATAGATAATAGATGATAGATAGCTAGATAATAGATGATAGATAGATAATAGATAGATGATAGATAGATAATAGATAGATAATAGATAGATAGATAATAGATGATAGATAGATAATAGATGATAGATAATAGATAGATAGATAGATAATAGATAGATAGATAGATAGATAATAGATAGATAATAGATAGATGATAGATAGATAATAGATAGATAGATAATAGATGATAGATAGATAATAGATGATAGATAATAGATAGATAGATAGATAGATAGATAGATAATAGATAGATAGATAGATAGATAGATAATAGATAGATAGATAGATAATTGATAGATAATAGATAGATGATAGATAGATAATAGACGATAATAGATAGATAATAGAGATAGATAGATATATAGATAATAGATAGATAATAGATAGATGATAGATAGATAGATGATAGATAGATAGATAGATAGATAATAGATAGATAGATAATAGATGATAGATAGATAATAGATTGATGATAGATAGATAGATAGATCATAGATAGATAATAGATAGATAATCGATAATAGATAGATAGATGGATAGATAGATAGATAGATAATAGATAGATGATAGGTAGATAATAGATAGATAGATGATAGATAGATAGATAGATAATAGATAGATGATAGGTAGATAATAGATAGATAGATAGATAATAGATGATAGCTAGCTAGATAGATTGATAGATAATAGATAGATAATGGATAGATAATAGATAGATAGATAGATAGATAGATGAGATAGATAGATAGATAGATAATAGATGATAGATAGCTAGATAGATAGGTAGATAATAGATAGATAATAGATGATAGATAGATAATAGATAATAGATAGATAGATAATAGATGATAGATAGATAGATAGATAATAGATAATAGATAGATAATAGATAATAGATAGATACATGATAGATAGATAATAGATAGATAGATGATAGATAGATAGATAGATGATAGGTAGATAATAGATAGATGATAGATAGATAATAGATAGATAATAGATAGATAGATAATAGATGATAGATAGATAGATAGATAATAGATAATAGATAGATAATAGATAATAGATAGATAGATGATAGATAGATAGATAGATGATAGGTAGATAATAGATAGATGATAGATAGGTAGATAGCAGCACAATATATCAGTGCCGACCACAGAGTAGAGGACCCCGTTACCCCACCCTGGATGTGTCCCTATCCCCATCCCCGCATTATTGTACCACTTGCTAACATGTATTTAGTCCTGCCAATAAAGCCCATTTGAATTTGATGGATAAATAGATAGAGAGGAGATAGATAGATATGTACTAATCTTTCAGTGAGATTGTGCTCATTTGAGTGTTTAATAACAGGGATATAACATAGTGAGGACATTGAGGACATTGAGGACATTGAGGACAGGGACTGCTGGGAATGACACTTTCTGTACTGCGCTGCACATTCTGCTTCCATTGTTTAAGCAACGGAACGTAAACAAAAAATTGTCGACCTACATAAAATGTTACATCCGAACACACATCCAATGACTGATCACAGCCGTACTGGAAAAGAAAATCAATACCTGTTCAGTGTCAGGATCGCCGGCAGCTCTTTCCCATAGTGCAGTCATTTACATTACAATTACTCGTGTGGCCGCCTCTTGGCCGAGCTATTACTTGTCAGGTTGTAACAGCGCTTTCTGTGTTTCCTTATACAATAAATTGTACTGTGGGTCCGGCACAGCATTATGAGCCATTAACTGTGAAATTAAAGGTAATGTCTTCTTACGTTGCCAAATTAGTATAAAATCATGAAAAAAAGGCACCTTGATCTTTCTATATTTTTTTATTGCTTTGGCATTGATCACTTATGACCTCGAATGGCCGGTGGCCAGGACTCTTTAGACCTTTGATTATAATGATTACTTAGAAATCATACAATATTAAAATGAATTTCACCTACATACCATATATATTCTCATGCGAATTAAATGGATTAAATCTATAGACATTTGTGAGTAGGTTCCCCATTGGTTCCACAAAAAAGGGGCAATACGTTGTCGAGATTTCAGGTTCCCAAACCTAAGGAACAGATATCACCGCCCTTTACTTTTTACAAATTCAGTTGCAGAACTCCAGTTTTGCATTTTACAAATTCATTACATTCTTGTGACATCCTTGGAAAAGCCTTTACTGGCCACAATCCCCATCATAACCACTGAGTGGCCATATATTTCTTAAAGTAATGATGGCCACTCGTTTTTCTTTACTTAGCTGCTTTTTTCTTGCCTTAATGCTAATTCTAACAGTCTGTTCAGTAGGACTATCAGCTGTGTATCCACCTGACTTCTGCACAACACAACTGATGGTCCCAACCCCATTTATAAGGCAAGAAATCCCACTTATTAAACCTGACAGGGCACACCTGTGAAGTGAAAACCATTTCCGGTGACTACCTCTTGAAGCTCATCAAGAGAATGCCAAGATTGTGCAAAGCAGTCATCAAAGCAAAAGGTGGCTACTTTGAAGAACCTAGAATATAAGACATATTTTCAGTTGTTCCACACTTTTTTGTTAAGTATATAATTCCACATGTGGTAATTCATAGTTTTGATGCCTTCAGTGTGAATGTACAATTTTCAAAGTCATGAAAATACAGAAAAATCTTTAAATGAGAAGGCGTGTCCAAACTTTTGGTCTGTACTGTATATATATATATATATATATATATATATATATATATATATATATATATATGTATATATACACTCATGGCATAAACATCTCTTTACAAAATATTGCAAACTCACAGTTTTGTTTCAAAGCTAGTAACTCCCACCCATCATCTTTAATTATGAGTAAATTCATTCAAAGCAAAATAAATTCTCTTCGAGGTGCACAAAAAAATTGGATTCACAAGAAACAGATTTTTTTGGCAATTTGCTCCTTTCAAATCCAGCAAAATGGCGACTTAGGGTGTCACGGGTGTGTCAGAAGTGACAGACAGTCGCCCTGCAGTTGGTTGCAGGAGATCTCTACGTTTGGTATTACAGACATCTTCTTAGAGGCTGTCTCTAGGACCTAGTGGCTACCTCCCGCTGGCTAATTAATTATTCCCTCCAATGTGGTGTCAGATCAGGGGACCCAGTTTGTTTCCAAGTTCTGGAAGACATTCTGTTCTTGACTGGGGGTGCAGCTGTCCTTTTCCTCTGCCTTCCACCCTCAGTCGAATGGACAAACCAAGCGTGTCAATCAGAATTTGGAGACCTACCTCAGGTGTTTTGTCTCTGAAAATCAGGAGGATTGGGCATCCTACTTACCTCTGGCAGAATTTGCCATTAATAATCATCGTCAAGAATCCACTGGCAGGTCACCGTTCTTCGGTGCATACGGTTATCACCTGCATTTTCGTACCTTTAGTGGGGAAGGAGCTTCAGGAGTTCCTGAGGAGGAACGGTTTACTTCGTCACTTTCCTCCATATGGCAGGGTGTTCTGAGTAATTTAAAGATCATGGGAGACAGGTATAAACGTATGGCTGACAGAAAACGCTTGCCAGGTCCGGACTTGAATGTGAATGACTTTGTGTGGTTGTCTACCAGGAATATAAGATTGAAAGTTCCTTTTTGGAAGCTGGGACCTAGGTTTATTGGTCCCTATAAAATAACCGTCGTCATTAACCCAGCAGAGTTTTGTCTTGAACTTCCTCGGGTTCTTAAGGTCCACAACATGTTCCATAGGTCCTTACTCAAAAAGTATGTGGAACCTCTTGAGCCCTCGCTCCTACCACCGCCCCCATTAATGGTTGATAGTAATCTGGAGTTCCAGATTTTCGAGGATTGTAGATTCTCATCTCCAACGTCGTTCTCTACAATACTTGGTGCACTGGAAAGGCTATGGTCCAGAGAAGAAGATGTGGGTTTCAGCATCAAAGGTGAACGCTCCCTGATTGGTTAGCTCATTCCACATCTCTTATCCTGAGAAACCCCGGTCTTGAGTGTTAGGAGGCCACTTGTAGATGAAGGGGAGTACTGTCACGGGTGTATCAGAGGTGACAGAGAATCACCCTGCAGTTGGTTGCAGGAGATCTCTACATTTGGCATTACAGACATCTTCTTAGAGGCTGTCTCTAGGACCCAGAGGCTCCCTCCCTCTGGCTAATTAACTCCCTGGCCTGTGTGTATAAATACCTGGTGTGTTCTAGAGGGAGGTGCCGGTGATATTCATTACTACCTGTGAAGGCTTTAGCAAGAGCAGTACTTTGTCCTCTCTGGAGCTTGAGGACGTGTGCACATTTGTCTGAAGTCATCTAAAGCTAAGCTATTTCCCTGTTTGTCCTTCCTTGTTGTCTGTAGTGTTTGGTAGAGATCGACTAGTGCTCATCTCCTCCCTTCCCTAGCCTGAACCAAACGCCAGGGAAAGACAGGGCGAGGTACACGTGCGGCGATTGGTGAAGAGCCAATACAGGGATGTTAGGGGAGACAGGGTGACCTTAAAGCAACCTAGGAGGTCTACACTTCCCCCCTTTCCCTAGAGTCTGGGCTCCCTTTCCCTTTTTCCTTTGTGTTGCACTAAGTCTTTCCCACACCTTGTGTGACATAAGCCCAGGAAGGAGTAAAAATATGTAATAGTCACCTGTTCTCGCCCATCTCTTGTCCTGCAGTGCAGCTACCTCACTCTTGTGTCCTTTTTGGTGCCTCCAGCACTGACTATGTCTCTTGACGCATTGACTACTCCAATGACGTCATGACTTCATTTGGCAACTTTCTGATGCTCTGAGCCGTGCATTTTCTTATGCTGCAAGCAGAGGTAGTTTTGCCTCTGCAGCATTGGAGGAGCACAGGATCACTGTAGCTGACCTAATCCAGTGATCTGGCCAGCTTCAGCCATGCTTGTAGGCTCTAAAGCAAAGAGTTTATATGTAGACAATCCTTGCGTCAGGAATTAGCCACCTATGCAATGAGCAGTACACATTAAAATTAAAGATCTCTGCAGGCTTGGGATTTTACAATCAAAAAAATCAAGTAACTACCTTGTAAAAATCCGTAAACTCCCCTAATTATGATGCATTTTTTCCGTTTTGCGATGTGTCACTCCATTGCAGAGATATTTACATTTGTTCCTTCTGGAGCACAATATGTGAAATCTCTGCTTGCAGTTCAACCGGGCACTTTTTCAGCCTTCTCCGGGGACGTGTGCTTTCATCCCGTCCTCTGAGGCGCTGCCAATTCCTGCTCTGCCAGAAGTCTATCAGCCTAGCCATCTCTGGGCTGTGGCTGGCAGCATCAGGGAGGATTGAAAGCTCACACCCATAGAGAAGACTGAAGAAACACTCAACTGTCTGTGAGTAGAGATTTCACATACTGTGCACCAAAAGCATCAAATGTGAATATCTCTGCAATGGAGCGACGCAGCGCAAAACAGAAAAAAGCGGCTGAATCGGGAAAGCTCAGGAATTTTTATAGGGTATTTAACTTAATTGTTTTGTTTATTTTTGAAAAATAAATGGAGGAGAGTTTTTTCAAGCCAAGATTTTCCTATGGTCTAGAATATTTTTGAGATAAAACGAAACATATTACAGAAAGTCAAATGTTTCATATCTTCTCGGAAAAGAAATGATTCATAAAAAAATAAAACAGTGCTCCTAAGATCAGGATTAGACAACTATCAAAGCTTAAATCTTTCTTGAACAAACTATTAGCTTGTTTTTGGCCACCGATCTGTGAAGGTCAAGAGACATATAAAGCTGGACTTGTGGACAATTGTAAAATAAATAAAAGTAGCAATCATACAGGGGCAGACATATCATTGGTGCAACCTATGCGGCCACACAGGGGCCCAAGATGTAAGGGGGGCCATTTCTACCTCCGAAGCAGGTGCAATTTTGCATTTTTAGGAGCTCTTGGGCTGTAGAGGGTCCATATATTGTTCTTGCACAGGGGCCCTTTTCTGTCTGTGTCCGCCAGTAAAATGATATATGGTGTACAATTCTTTACCACAACAGACCACCAAAGGTCAGGACGTAGAGGCCACGGGACCAACGTCTGCCACATGGGTGCAGGAGAAAGGGAATGGAAAAATCGATCTGATTTTTTAGGAATTTGCCATTGTAGATTTCTCTGTGGCTTTCTTTGGATTTGCCGACGTACCCTTATCTGAGTTTTTTTTGGGGGGTCTCGTATAGTATGTGCCAAGTGAAATCAATGTGCTTTTTGTCATGTCGTGCTGCCAGTGTGCATTTATTTTTTCACTTGGTGGCTTACTATGTGTACTTTCTTTTTGTGAAGTTTAATAACAGTTCTTTTTTTTATATAATTTTTTTACATAAACCCCCAATGATTGCTATTTTTTAGGGAACCGCATAACCGTCTTCTTTCCATTGTTTTGAAGCTCCTTACTCGCTTTGGGCCATGGGAGCGACGCACCGCTTGTACGAGAAGCCACAGTAATCCATCTCTCTTCAGTTTCGTCTGAATAGATTTATGATTAATTCATGAAATTCAAAACAAATTACAATAAACACCAACCACCTGGTGTGACCTGCCAAAATAACGACTTTACATGGTAACTATTTGCAACAGCGCTGACATTCCAATTTTCATTACACTAAGACGTTCCCTTAATTCGTTAAGTAACCTGGAATGACTTAGATATATTTAAAAATAACTAAATATTGAATTTGACATGTTTTCTTTAAAAATGTAAGATGTCCTTTTATGCTTTTTTGTACGTTGACCTACAATTCTGTATAGTTACATGGACTGAATATGTGATCTATATCACATTTTCTCGTGGCACGGTATAAGTAGCACATGAACTTTATAAACAAACATGTTTTTGTGATACTCTGTGGGAAGACGTTTATTTAATATCTGTATGTATGTTGCCTCCCAGTGGTTGTGAGGTGAGCTGCAGGCTATAAAGGGTTTTGCTAGCATCTTGCTTTATGGTATTGAAATGATATTTCATAGAATCATAGAATGGTAGAGTTGGAAGGGACCTCCTGGGTCATCTGGTCCAACCCCCTGCTCAAAGCAGGATTCACTAAATCATCTCAGACAGATGTCTGTCCAGCCTCTGTTTGAAGACGTCCATTGAAGGGGAACTCACCACCTCTCGTGGCAGCCTGTTCCACTCATTAATCACCCTAACTGTCAAAAAGTTTTTTCTAATATCTAATCTGTGTCTCCTCCCATTTAGTTTCATCCCATTGCTTCTAGTCTTTCCTTGTGCAAATGAGAATAAAGATGATCCTTCTACAATGTGACAGCCCTTGACATATTTGTAGACAGCTATTAAGTCTCCTCTCAGTCTTCTTTTTTGCAAGCTAAACATTCCCAAATCCTGCAACCGTTCCTCATAGGACATGTTTTGCAGACCAGTCACCATTCTGGTCGCTCTTCTCTGAACTTGCTCCAGTTTGTCTATGTCTTTTTTAAAATGTGGTGCCCAAAACTGTACACAGTATTCCAGATGAGGTCTGACCAAAGAGGAGTAAAGACCAATAATGACTTCAAGTGATCTAGACTGTATGCTTCTGTTAATACATCCCAGAATTGTATTTGCCTTTTTTGCTGCTGCATCACACTGTTAACTCATGTTCAGTCTATGATCTATTAGTATACCTAAGTATTTTTCACATGTACTGTTGCTTAGCTCTATTCCTCCCATACTGTATATGCTTTTTTCATTTTTATTGCCCAGATGTAGTACTTTGCATTTTTCCCTGTTAAAAAACATTCTGTTGGTTGCAGCCCACTGCTCCAGTTTATTTAGGTCTTTTTGAATCCTCTCTCTCTCTTGTCTAGTATTAGCTATCCCTCCTAGCTTTGTGTCATCAGCAAATTTAATCAGTTTACCCTCAATTCCTTCATCTAAATCATTGATGAAGATGTTGAACAATACAGGTCCCAGGACAGAGCCCTGTGGTACCCCACTTGAGATATTCATCCAGCTGGATGTGAAGCCATTTACAACCACCCTTTGAGTCCGATCACTAAGCCAGTTATGAATCCACCTAACAGTTGCCTGGTCCATTGCATACTTGGTCATTTTTTCAATAAGGATGGTGTGAGATACTTTGTCAAATGCTTTGCTGAAGTCAAGATATACTATATCTACAGCATTTCCCTGATCCACCCAGTCAGTGATTCTGTCATAGAAGGAAATTAAGTTAGTCTGACATGACTTGTTAGTTACAAACCCATGCTGACTCTGGTTAATCACTTCATTCTTATCCATGTACTTACATACATGTTGTTTAATAATTTGTTCAAAGATCTTTCCTTTTGTAGAAGTCAGACTCACCGGCCTATAGTTCCCTGGGTCCACCTTCTTCCCCTTTTTGAAGATAGGAACAACATTTGCTCTTCTCCAGTCTTCTGGGACTTCTCCTGTTCTCCAAGAATTTTCAAAGATTATGGAGAGTGGTTCTAAAATTTCTTCTACGATCTCCTTCAGTACTCTGGGGTGTAATTCATCTGGACCTGGAGACTTGAACTCATTTATGTTAGCTAAATATTCCCTCACAATCTTTCTGTTTACAGATAACTTGGATTCTTCTATTCCTTTAAAAGGACAGTGAAGATCAGTTGATGTTACATTTTCTTTCTGAGAGAAAACAGATGCAAAATAGGAATTAAAAAGTTCGGCCTTCTCAACATCCTCTCTTACCATTTCTCCATTTTCATCCTGTAAAAATCCTATAGCATCTTTGACTTTTCTTTTACTTTTGACATACCCCCAAAATCCATTTTTGTTGCTTTTGACATCTCTTGCAAGCCTTAATTCATTGTCAGCTTTAGCTAACCTGATACGTGTCCTGCAGGATCTGCAGACTGCATTATAATCTTCTTTAGATATGCCTCCCTCTTTCCATTTAATAAATATTTCTTTCTTTCTTTTTAGCATGTGTTTAAGTTCTGTGTTCATCCATCCTGGTTTCCTTAAATGCTTCCCATTCTTCCTACTTTTCGGGATTGTTAACGATTGTGCTTTGAGAATCTCATTTTTAAAAATTTCGCATCCTTCCTGGACATTTTTGTCCTTAAGGACATCCAGCCGTTGGATCCCTCCTATTCTCTTTCTGAGTCTCTTAAAATCTGCCTTTCTAAAATCTAACCTTGAAGTTTGAGTCTTCACATGTCTTCCTCCTCTAGTTATCCAAAATTCTATAAAAGCATGATTGCTGCCTCCTAGGGTCCCAGCCACCTTTACCTCCTCAACCATTTCCTCCCTGTTTATAAGGATTAGATCCAAAGTAGCAGATCCCCTTGTTTTCTCCCCTACCTTTTGGAAGATAAAGTTGTCAGCAAGAGAGGATAAGAATTTGCTTGACCTGTTAGTTTTACTTGAGAGAGATTCCCAACAAATGTCTGGATAGTTGAAATCTCCCATGACCACTACGTCATATTTTTTGGAGAACTTGGTCATTTGATACATAAAGAGTTCATCCATATCTTCAGCTTGCCCAGGTGGCCTGTAGTAAATGCCTACAATGGTGTCCTTTCTGTTGTTCTCTCCTTGTATTCTTACCCAAACAGTTTCCACAGAACTCCCAGTCTCTGAAGCTTCAATCTCTGTGCAGATATACGCTTTTCTAACATACAATGCGACACCTCCTCCTCGTTTATCAAGTCTGTTTCTTGCAAATAAGTTGTATCCTTTTAGCCTTTTATTCCAATCATGTGTATCGTCCCACCAAGTTTCAGTGATTCCAATGACATCATATTTCTTTTCCTGCATTAGTAGTTCCAATTCTCCTTGTTTGTTGCCCATGCTTTGTGCATTTGTATAAAAACATTTTAGTTTGTGATTGGTTTCTCTAACTCCCATATTTTTATTTAGATTTTTTTGTCTTTGTTCTTTCTTTCCACTTCCAGTAGCAGAGATCTCAGTAGTATTTGTCAGCTGTATGGCTTTTTCTGGCCTTTTGCTTCCCTTCCCACATTGTTCTAGTTTAAAGCTCTCCTGATGAGTGTAGCAAGGCGACTTCCAAATACATGTTTTCCAGTCTTCGTAAGGTGCACCCCATCTCTAGCAAGTAGTCCATCGTATAGGTAATTCATTCCGTGATCCAGAAATCCAAATCCTTGTTGACGGCACCATCGACGTAGCCAGTTGTTCACCTGTAGAATCTTATTCCACCTCATTGTTCCATGGCCATCCACTGGGAGGATGGATGAGAAGACCACCTGCGCTCCCAATTCTTTCACTTTCTTGCTTAAGTCTTCAAAGTCACTGCAGATGGTTTCCAGGTCCTTTCTTGCGGTGTCATTTGTCCCCACATGTATTATCAGAAATGGGTAGTGATCTGTAGGTCTGAAGAGTCTTGATATCCTGTCAGACACATCTTTAATTTTTGCTCCAGGAAGACAGCACATTTCTCTTGAGGTTATGTCTAGTCTGCAGATAGCGGCCTCTGTTCCTCTTAACAGGGAATCCCCCATGACCACCACTCTCCGTTTTTTCTTCACAACATTCTTCTTTCTCCATCCAGGAGGATTCTGAGGGCTTACAAGGTTATTCATTGCTGGCAAAGTCTTATCTTGCTGTATTTCTTCATGGTTCTCCTGCGTGAGAGCCTGGTACTGGTTCCTGAGCAGTATGGGTGCTGACTGCCTCTCGATCCTTCTGCTTCTGTGGGTCACATGCTTCCATTCCTCTGTTTTGTCAGGTGCAGTTCGAATTTCTTCTCTTTCTGAATCATGAAGAGATAATTCTGCTCTGTCTAAGAACTCTTCACCTTCCTTAATGATTTTCAAGGTAGTTAACCTCTCATATTTTGATGAATCAGAATTCTTAACAAAACTCATAGAAAGTTAAAGGGGGAGTAATGATCCAGGCCCAGGCACAAAAGGGCTTAGCAATTGTTTGCACATTCCCAATCCTTGTGGAACTAATACTTTCCCACTTTTGCACTTTCCCAATCTTTGTAAAACAAATACTTTCCAAGTTTTGCACTTTCCCAATCTTTGTAGAACTAATACTTTCCAACTTTTGGATTTTTCCAATCCTAGTAGAATTAATACTTTCCAACCTATGCACTTTCCCAATCTTTGTAAAACAAACGCTTTCCAACTTTTGCTCTTTCCCAATCTTTGTAGAACTAATACTTCCCACTTTTGCATTTTCCCAATCCTTGTAGAACTAATACTTCCCACTTTTGCATTTTCCCAATCCTTATAGAACTAATACTTTCCCACTTTTTCACTTTCCCAATCTTTGTAGAACTAATACTTCCCACTTTTGCATTTTCCCAATCTTTGTAGAACTAATACTTCCCACTTTTGCACTTTCCCAATCTTTGTAAAACAAACGCTTTCCAACTTTTGCTCTTTCCCAATCTTTGTAAAACAAATACTTTCCAACTTTTGCATTTTCCCAATCCTTGTAGAACTAGTACTTTCCAACTTCTACATTTTCCCAATCCTTGTAGAACTAATACTTTCCCACTTTTGCACTTTCCCAATCTTTGTAGAACTAATACTTTCCCACTTTTTCACTTTCCCAATCTTTGTAAAACAAACGCTTTCCAACTTTTGCTCTTTCCCAATCTTTGTAAAACAAATTCTTTCCAACTTTTGCATTTTCCCAATCCTTGTAGAACTAGTACTTTCCAACTTCTACATTTTCCCAATCCTTGTAGAACTAATACTTTCCCACTTTTGCACTTTCCCAATCTTTGTAGAACTAATACTTTCCCACTTTTGCACTTTCCCAATCTTTGTAAAACAAACGCTTTTCAACTTTTCCTCTTTCCCAATCTTTGTAAAACAAATACTTTCCAACTTTTGCATTTTCCCAATCCTTGTAAAACAAATACTTTCCAACGTTTACATTTTCTCAATCCTTGTAGAACTAATACTTTCCAACTTCTGCACTTTCCCAATCTTTGTAAAATAAATACTTTCCAACTTTTGCATTTTCCCAATCCTTGTAGAACTAATACTTTCCCACTTTTGCTCTTTCCCAATCTTTGTAGAACTAATACTTCCCACTTTTGCATTTTCCCAATCCTTATAGAACTAATACTTTCCCACTTTTTCACTTTCCCAATCTTTGTAGAACTAATACTTCCCACTTTTGCATTTTCCCAATCCTTGTAGAACTAATACTTTCCCACTTTTTCACTTTCCCAATCTTTGTAAAACAAACGCTTTCCAACTTTTGCTCTTTCCCAATCTTTGTAAAACAAATACTTTCCAACTTTTGCATTTTCCCAATCATTGTAGAACTAGTACTTTCCAACTTCTGCATTTTCCCAATCCTTGTAGAACTAATACTTTCCCACTTTTGCACTTTCCCAATCCTTGTAGAATTAATACTTCCCACTTTTGCATTTTCCCAATCCACATGAGCTGAACTTCCCCCAAAATGGTAGAAATTACTAATGTAATTAAGGTTTTTTTTTTTTACCGAATCTAAGGGCTCAAAATGCTCTCCGACAACATTTTTATTATCTAGTACCAATGTTACATGTCAGGTCAGCTATTCATGTATAACCAGACTAATTTTACAGATGGTAGGGATTCATCTTCTATCAATCATGAACTATATATCATGTACTTAATTATTGAATAAGGAATACTATTTTTCATGACGGTTAGCCTTTAAGGGAGTATACTATTAGTAAATGACAGGTTTTTATTCTATTCTATTTTTTAGCTGAAGTAAACACAATAAGTTGACATTTCCTTTTTTCGCAGATTACTTTTCAGCTTTGCTCTGTAGACTGGGACAGAATCATCTAAGTCATCTCATTTGAGAATAATGAGATTTAATGACAAATAAGAGATATGTTGTGCTACCAGAAGTGTAGATAAGACGCTAAAAAGTTTTCTATGCAGCTCCCCTGTAACCCCCCACATCTTTGGAGGAAAGACTGCACTTCATTTGCACCTGGGAGTTAATTTTCTCGTCTCACCCACTCCTGCCCATTATCTCCCACTCACTGCAGGTGCTACAAAGCCCCCACACTCCCTGCGTCTCTGTCTTTTTTGGAAGGAAGTATGTGTCTTAAGTGTAGCTACTTTCAGGGAGCCTTTTAAAAAAAACACATATTTGACCCTTATGAGTAAAAGACAGATTTTCCATCCAGAGTAGGGATGAGCAAACCCGTGGAAGTTCGGTTTCTGGTACCCGGACAGAACTTTAGTCCAGAGTTCGGAACTTGAACCAGAACCCGAACCCCATTGTAGTGTAAGGGGACCCAAACTTTGGAGCTGGAAAAAAATTCTCTCTCTCGACTTTCCCCGGGAACTCCAAACATTGCAAAGGACTTCCAGGAGAAGTCTTTGTTTGGCATTTAGCACCAGACACTAATTGTCTGGTACAAACCCCGAACTGAAAAGTTCGGGTCTGCTCATCTCTAATCCTAAGCAATCAAAATGAGCAAATTTTCTGAAATTTGAATTTACCAGATTCAATAAATTTTGCCAGGAAATCAAATCCATAATGAAATTGATTCACCACAAAATTTAAATGACTACAAATTGTCCAGTTGCCCTGAAAAAAAATGTATATGTCACACCAATTCACCTGTCTTTCTATCTCCCGTTCACTTTTATGTTATTCTCTTTTCCTAAAGCACTAATTCTTCTTCACTGTCGTGCTGTCACACACTATGTGTACAGTTTCTTCAGTGTTCATAGCCTTCTCTCCCTATCTCTGTGTCTAAGCTCTGAGCTGGGATATTCCCTCTCTATCTAGATTTACCGCTAAATGGCTGCTGCATTCCCTGCCTCTGCTTTTATACAGGCTCTGTTAGTCTCCTCTGATTTCCTGTGCTATACCAAGTGATTTGATGATTGCAAGGTTTTATTGGGCAATCTATATGGCTGTGCTCAAAGTCAGGTAAGCCTTTTCTGGCTGAAGCAATCTTCTTCAATGGTGGTGGCCATTTTAGGAGTGTTGTTCAATTTTGTTGGTTCAGCAAATTTCTAAAATTCCTCATCTCAAGTCAGTAATATCTTAGGAAGGGCAGTATTTTTGCTTGATATTGGATCAAACTTTTGTCTATCATAAAGATATATTTATGTTATGGAAGGCACATGATTTATAATTCATTGTTTTCCCTTTTGATAACCGTATTCCAATAGTGGATGCTCAGTCATTTGGGGAAGGTGCTTTTTGACATAAAGAAGAACCATTAGCTCCCAGCCTTGACATTGTTCGGGGCGTTAGTCTCCCAAGGTTCAAGACTGAAATGAAATATTTGGTCATCGCACAGGGTTAGATTAAAAGTCAAACAATGTCCCGGCTGCATTGCTTTAGATTTAACAGTGCACCAGTATCAATATTACTGTTACATGGTAATTCTGACATTAGTATTCAACACCACAGTACAGAAGACTGCAGATGATCTAAATTCTCCATCCCGGCAGGAGAACTACATCTCGACACTATTTATACCCAATAAAAGGAAGGAGAATAGACCCAGATGTTTTAAGATCTGTTACTACTAAAGGGACATTGGGAAGTGTCATTTCCACGAATTTTCAAATTTCGCATAATATTTTGGGGTGAGTCAGGATTCTGATAGAATGTTGCGTTATTTACAAATGTAACAAAATGTAGCAGAGATTAACTCTTGGGTGGCCGTATAACGCTGTAATTAGGCGTAAAGCAGTGCTTTTAGTTATTAAACCGCTTAAAGGGAACCTGTCAAGTCCAGAAGCGCTATTTATCTTCAGATATAGGGGTTAATCTGCAGGTATAGAGCATTTAAATCATGTTCGCCCAGCTTACTGGGAGGGCAGCAACTGGAAGAAAATTTTATTTTATTCTCGTTTTCCGGTCATCGGGGCAGTGCACTATGTTCACTATATAGTGAGAGGGCTGTAACCACTCCCCTGCACATTGATTGACAGCCTTACTCTACTGCGTGTGTGAACAGCGTGTGTGTGCAGAGCAGGTTGTGGTGACGGTAACTGCTCCCTGCAGATGAGAATAAAACATAAATGTTCCCCTTTAGCTGCTTCTGTAGTAAGCCACGCAGGATTTAAGTGCCATTTGCCTGCAGATTAACCCTTTATTTATACATATATAACATTTTTTGGACAAGACAGGTCTCCATTAAGGTGGAACACATGATGTTGCTCAGGGTTGCTTCACATTACATAGCTACATCTCCTGCAATGTAAAAGAAAAAAAACCCACACAGGTATATATGTACCTTTTATCTATGTAACTGTTGTGTTAGAATGGAAAATATGGTAACTGGGTCTTATAGAGTTTTCATCCGTAGGAATACTGCCAAGGGTCTGACTGCATTGACCCATACCGTTCATGAGAATGGGGGTCCTGTGTTTCCAGTTGGAACAAAGTGACTTTGGAGCAAATGCTGCCTCTGTACTAAAAGTCTATAGGACTAATAAAAGATAGCCAAACACAACGTGTTTCACTTCTAGAAGTGGTACCTGTATATAGGGCAGAGGGATCTTTAAGGACCCATTGAGCTGCACAGATCACATGTTACCACAGCTGCTGCAACTCCTAAAGTTATGTTTTCTTCTCCATTCACATTACAAGCTAGTCATGTAGCTGTAAAGATGCAAGTAAAGATGTGTGTAATGTAGCTGTCAAGATGCGAGTAAAGATGTGTGTAATGTAGCTGTAAAGATGCGAGTAAAGATGTGTGTAGTCATGTAGCTGTAAAGATGCGAGTAAAGATGTGTGTAATGTAGCTGTAAAGATGCGAGTAAAGATGTGTGTAATGTAGCTGTAAAGATGCGAGTAAAGATGTTTGCAGTCATGTAGCTGTAAAGATGCAAGTAAAGATGTTTGCAGTCATGTAGCTGTAAAGATGCGAGTAAAGATGTGTAATGTAACTGTAAAGATGCGAGTAAAGATGTTTGTAGTCATGTAGCTGTAAAGATGCGAGTAAAAATGTGTGTAGTCATGTAGCTGTAAAGATTCACAACTGATCTATTTAGCTATAAATTTCTTGTAAATTTTGGATTCGCCAAAATTTGTCATTTTCAGGGTCAGATTCATTGTGCAAGATTATTTTCTTATCCAAGAAGGGTTTAAAAAAAAATAAAAGATTATACTAAATGCTCCCCTGTCCTTGACTTGACCTGTTCTGATACTGCAGCTTCCCTCCCAGTCATCCTCTTACTTCAGATTGGTCTTCGGTCTTCCAATTGGTCTTCGATGCCATTTTCCATTCTCTAGATGTCACATGGTGGTGCCGGAAGATCCAATCCAAAGAGGAGTAGGACTAAGCAGGGAGCGGCAGCAGCAGGACGTGTAAAAGGCAGGAATATAACAGTTGAGTATAAGCTTTTCATACTTTTTAACCCTTTTCCTTCCTTCTGTGTTTTGTATGCTTTCGATTTGGACAGACGTCGAAGCATAACAAAACCTTTTTTTGGGGGGTAGGGTCTATTTGAACCAAATTGAATGTTGCAACCATTTTGAACTTGCCAGAAAAATACTTAAGAAGGTTCGCTCGTATCTATGTAGCAAGATTCATGTTGACAATGGCAAACTATGTAAAAAAAAAGTAGCACAACTACTCTTTTGGCGCAATGAACCGCCTGTCATGTTGGCAAAAGCTACATTTGTACATGATAAATTTCCTCTGCCGGATATTGTGAAAGCTCAGAACCAGTAACATTGGTAATATAGAGCTACCATGGTAATGCAGAGTGCACAATATGTATGGACACCCTGCAGCACTTTTAGGGAAGATCGGAGTGTGACTGTGAGTAAAAAATATCATACATTTCTAAATCAGTAGTATCGGAAAGTAATTTGTTATTTTATGCAGTTGATACTCCAGATGGGCACTACTGCGTGGTGTGACGGGCACTACTGCGTGGTGTGACGGGCACTACTGCGTGGTGTGACGGGCACTACTGCGTGGTGTGACTTGCACCACTTGTTCCAGCCACTTGCCCTCACGGCCACTGTAACGTTCTATAAGAATCACTAACTTTTAGAAGAAGGGATTTTTTCTAGTCAGCAATGCGTAATAATCACCTACGTGACCTCCACTTAATGTAATGGACAGGCCTCAGGATTTATTTTTGCTATTATCTTATTCTCACTTCCAACTAAATCTCAGAAGTGACAAAATAATTCATCAGTGGAAACACAGTCAGCATTGTCCATGGAGAAGGATTTCCATTTGTTTAAAAACTGTATAATACAAATAATTTATTAACTGAATTTGTTTCCGGAAATTTAGTCACTTTTTTTCTTATACCTTCTTCCTATGTAATAAATTGGATGAAAAGTTAAATACAGATCCCCATCTATTCCATGAAGATATATAAAATGCAATATGCTATCTAGGTAGATTATCTTTTATCATCAGTGACACGGAAAAGAAAGAGTAAAGAGGGCTTGAAAAACTGTCACTATCTTGCAAAGCAAAGTGCCATCACTAAACACAGGATATTTGTGGTACTGCAACTCCTTCCCATCCATTGTACTGATTATATGAAGAGATATCCAGACACAATCTATGGATGGTGTGGCATTATTTTTGTAAAGCATTCATTTTTTATTATGTGTCACCTAGTGAGGTGAATCCTCAAGGCCCTTTGTCTGGATAAGCTGATCTAATGCAGCACAGACAAGTGGTGTTGGTGCGACAGAGCAGTGGCTGATGTGGCAGAGCTGAGACAATTGCAACTGGATTAGCTGAGCTGGAAAGAAGCACTGCCAGCACCAGGATCTAGCAGAGTTAACGGAGCAATCTGGAACCAATCCAGTAGAGTTGAGTTTGCAATGATAATACATTGTAACAGAGCTATCTCAGCTAAGTAGCAGTGTTGAGACAACAATGTGGAACTGATGCAGCTCAACTGGAACAGCGATGTGGATCTGATACAGCAGAGCTGAATTTGCAAAAGTAGTACAGTGTGAACTGGCACAGTGGTGACTAATATAAGAGTACTGCAATCATTAAGTAGATGAGCTAAACAGTGGAGACTGATGTAGCAGTTATGGAACCACATAATAGAAGAGCTGAACAGCTGAGATTGATGTAGCTGTACTGGAACACCAGAATAGAAGAGCTGACAGCTGAGACTGATGTAGCGGTACTGGAACCCCAGAAAAGAATAGCTGAATATCTGAGACTGATGTAGCAGTACTGGAACCCTAGAATAGAAGAGTTGAACATCTGAGACTGTTGTAGCAGTACCGGAACTCTAGAATAGAAGAGCTGAACAGCTGAGACTGATGTAGCAGTACCAGAACCACAGAATAGAAGAACTGAAAAGCTGAGAGTGATGTAGCAGTACTGGAACCACAGAATAGAATATCGGAACAGTTGAGACTGATGTAGCAGTACTGGAACCCTAGAATAGAAGAGCTGAACAGCTGAAACTGATGTAGCAGTACTGGAACCCTAGAAAAGAAGAGCTGAACAGCTGAGAATGATGTAGCAGTACTGGAACTCCAGAATAGAAGAGCTGAACAGCTGAGACTGATGTAGCAGTACTGGAACCACAGAATAGAAGAGCTGAACAGCTGAGACTGACGTACCAGTAAGGAATTCTTGAAAACACAATCAGTTTTTGGCTTTTGAGGACTTGAATTGGGGAACTCAGCTTTGGAAAAAAACATGATACTTTTTTGTGCGGTGTTTTTGCCACAAGTGTCTAAATGCGGCCACCACAGTGGTTGTGATCTCAGTTGTAGCCTCCCGAAAGTTTTGCTTATACAATAATGTAATAAATTTGAAATTAGAGTCCTTAACAAGATTTGACAAAATGTTTAAGTGGACATATCTGTATTAGAATGAGCACCATGCAACTTTTAATTTCCCCTGTGGGGGAGCTGCAGGGAAATTGAGCACTTGCTGCCTGATTCTCTTGAAGAAATCAACTGATCTGTAAAGGTCCAGGTAGCAAAACACCCAATGACTTATTTTAGGGGGACTCAAATAAATGAATTATAAAACGTGGCAACCCATTAATGAGATGTTGCCAGATTTATGGCCAAAATTAGGAATATGGGGCTCCTACAATCAATTGGGACATATTTACTCAATTCAGAGGGGGGGAATTCAATTTGTGCCAAATAAGTTTGGTGAGAAAAGGGAAGGGATTAAAAAAATAAAATCTTATACTCACCTCTCTTTGGCGCTCCCTGTAGCTTTTCTGCCCCTGCTTGTCCTCCAAACTGTTCTTCTGTTTTTTATGTTCTGGCTTCTATCTTCTTTCTTCCTTCTAGTCTTGCCTTCCACTCACTAGGACCCACGTTGTCACCTGCGTGGTGATGCATGTCATTGGCGTGTGCCGTGGTGCATGCTGTCACCTGGTTTGCAACACTTTATTGATGTGTGTTGCGGTGGATGTGCTGACAAAGGGCCTCGTGAATGGAAGACTCGGCCGGAAAGAAAATAGAAGGAGACAGAAGATAGCAGAGCTTACTGGAGGACAGGTAACGATGGGACAGACAGAGGAATATTGAGTATGAAATTATTAGAAAAATTGGGGAAAAAAAGCCAGGGCCATCTTGTCCCATGATTGGGAAATGTGTTGTCATGACCGTCTATGGGGAGGTTTTTTTTTTTCCTCCTTATCTCTCAATGTCTCTGCTCGATAACCCAAAAACTCTGCTTGTCATCCTCTCCCTAATTATCCAAACATTTCTTCATTGCCTGTGACTGCTCATAGCCTTTTAAGCAAAAAATTAGCTGCCGCCGGAGCTGACAAGTGTGATGAGAACAAATGTATTATGTCAACAGATTAAATTAGCGCAGACTTTGACATGAACTGTTTTGCTGCAAGAATAACACATGAAGAACTCGTTTGACAAGATGTGTTTGGTTCACAGTTTCTTAATTATTAGCAAAGATTTTTTCAGCTGCCGTTGTGCAGTTGGACAACATCCGTCGTCACCAGAGATTACGCCTCGGCCCACAAAGTGCTGAGCATGGTAGGATGTTATTATAATCTAGGCTATATTGCTTGCCGCGGAGTGACATTTACAGGAGCTGCAGAGTTGGTGTGCATTATAATGACCTTTTATTATCCGGGGTGTGAATGAGCAAGAACACGTTTGTTGTATTATTATAAATGGTAGATGGATAGTACATAGTGAACCGCTGCAGCACTTCTTCCTTAGCAACTCACTTGAAAATATGATCAAGGACTTTATTTACTTCCTAGAATTCTGCAGAAATCTGAAGATTCCAAACCATTGTGCAATTATCAATCTGATGCTACAGATGTGTCCGTCCTTAGCTTTCCTCTCAACTTGACAATTCCCAACATGGGTGGCGTTAGGTGACAAAGTTGGGAAAAAAATCATGATTTTGTGATACTCTGTTGGGAAATGATTATGATGCATGGGTCTATATGTGACCACCTAGTGGTTATGATGTGAATTTCAGCCTGGTAGAGATTAGTGTGTATTATAATGACCTTGTCAAGGGTGTGTCATGTTTGACAGACGTTCTGGATCCAGCTGTAGAAGGTCGCTGCGCTTGGCTTTGCAGACACCTTCTTGATCTTTTCATCACCCTTCTCTCGCTAGGACCCAGCGGTGATCTCCACCTTATGCTGCTAATTGACACACCCTTGCTTGGTCTTTAAAAAACCCTCAGTGTGTCAAGAGAGTCGCCAGTGATAGAACTATTTTCCTCTGCTCAGGACTGGAGCTCTAGCAGTCGGCTAGTTTCTTCTTGGAGTTTCTTGGTGGATTGTTGTCGTTTTCTCTCTGGTGTCTTCTCAAAGCTAAATGTATCCCTTTTCTGTTTTCCTTGTTTGTTTCTAGTTGCAGTGGGGCTGACTAGAGCTCACACCCCCTCCCTGCCTAAGGCCTAGCTCTGGAGTCAGTTAGGGATTAGGTATCCTGCTCAGCGATAGGTGAGGAACCTATTTAGGGATGTTAGGGGAGTCAGGGTGTAGTTTAGATCTACCTAGGGGTCTCTATTCTCCCTTTCCCTAGTTGCTGGGCTTTCCCTTTTTTCCCATCGTCATACACTGGGTCCTTCCCATACCTAGCATGACAGACTTTTGATTATCCAAGGAGCGTATAAGTGAAAATGCGTCTGTTGTACCATATATTAAAGATGGTAGATGGACAGTACATAGTGAACCACAGCAGCACTAATTCCTTAGCACTAGGACTTTGTTTACGTCCTAGAATTCTGCAGAAATGTGAAGATTCTAACCAATTGTGTAATTTTTAATCTGATGCTACAGATGTGTTCGTCCTTAAGTTTCCTCTCAACTTGACAATTCCCAACATGGGTGGCGTTAGGTGACAATGTTGGGAAAAAAAACATTGATTTTGTGATACTCTGCTGGGAGATGATTGTGATATATGTGTCTATATATGACCACCTAGTGGTTATGATGTGAATTGCAGCCTGGTAGAGATGAGAGTATCGATCTGTAACTAATTGAATTCATTCTCCAAAATTTCAAATTCTAACGTTTCTAAAAATTTTGGAATTCGAGTTGCACTAATTTAGCAAAATGACACCCGGTTTATGCAGGATTTTTTTAAGGGCCAAAAAGAGCCTGGGCAGCACCATGGCTCAGTGGTTAGCACTGCAGCCTTGCAGTGCTGGGGTCCTGGGTTCAAATCCCACCAAGGACAACATCTGCAAGGAGCTTGTATGTTCTCCCTGTGTTTGTGTGGGTTTCCTCCAGGTTCTCCAGTTTCCTCCCACACTCCAAAGACATACTGATAGGGAATCTAGATTGTGAGCCCCAATGGGGACAGTGCCCATAATGTTTGTAAATTGTCTGAATTGTAAAGAGCTTCAGAATATGTTGGCGCTATATAAATAAAAAGATTATTTATTAAAGAGAATAAATAAAAAAATGTTCTAGGCATCTGTCATAATACCCAATACTGAGGCTTATAGGGAGATGCAAAGTGTTGGCAGCACATGTCAAAAACCAAAGGTCTGCACAGAAGACTTTGAAGGCGGCAAGGTGAGTGTAATGAGTTTTTTAACCCCCTTTTCCTCTCCATTTATTACACTTTGGGGTCTGGAGAGACCTCAGAGAATACTACGTGTCTATACACTTCAATCTGGACACTTTTAATTTGGACCAATATTATTCGGACTGAATATCGAACAAAAAAAAAACAAATTTTCTGAGGTTCCTGGATATTTGATTTAAATGCAACATGTCCAATCAACGTTACGTCCTCTGGTGACACTTTAGAACCCACTAATCCCATAACAGGAGACCCCCAACAAAATTGTTCTTGGGTACTCCCATCCTGGCTGAGCTTTAACTCTGCGCCGTTTATAGAAGTTCACAGATATGGACCTTCACAGCTTCTTGGACCACAGAAAACTAATGTTTGGAGGTGATTTTTATTAGAGAGCGTTACTACACATGTTCTGAGATCTGTGCAGAGATCACTGCGCAGGGAGGGGAAGAAGGTGAGCTGTGACTATCACATATTCTGAAGGGTGAATGCTGTGTTATTTATCAATCACTGTAATCCTGCCTGTGATGATAATGAGATAACTGCTGAGAAGTGATCTAGGAAGTGTCAGCCTTCTATGAGGCTTTAGAGTAAAAACTGCAAGATTTCAGGATTTTGTTTTTAATATAGATAATTACCTGGAATATTAGGGAAAAAAAATCAGCAAAAATCTATAAAAAAAACCATTTAATTAAATTTAAATAATAGATCGTTATCCATTAATAATGTTAAAGGATAATGTCAAAAGGCAGATCATCCATGTTTACCTAGTTGAAGCAACTCATGAGAACTCAACGCCGAGTTTCCTCTTCATCAGTACAAAGGTTGTTAAAATCCTATGTCAACAAACTTATTTCATCATTGTCAGCTTTGCCTGTGTAATTTTTCACTGCGAGCTGATAAACAGCAGAATCTATCAAAGCTTTATGTCTGTACTTAAAGTCATTCATTTTTTATCCTGCCATGACACGCTGACACATTTTAACTAATCTTTTTTATTTATTCATTCACAAAGCACTTTCTTATGCAGATGACACAGCTACCGAGAATCTAAATCCTGGGAGACGCATCATTGTATCAATCCGCCACCCCCCACCCCGGTTCTAGTACCCACCCAACTGATATAATTACGGGAGAATTACACTGAAACTTGAGGATTTAACAACCCTACTGAGGCTCTGTGATTATTTCGATTCTACAAGCGGATCTGTCAGCAGATTTACACACAGCCAGCAAAATACATTAATAAATAGATCTCTTAGACCTGATTAGGCCGGTGTATTCACTTTGAAAATCCACGTAATATATATATACAAATATATAAGGAAAAATAATGTTTAATGAAACGTTAAACAAATATAAATTCATTAAATATTTAAAAAAAAAAATGTTAAGAATTTAAAAAAAAAAGTCTTCAAAACAGAGAAGGCTGTAAAATATCAAATAAGACTTAAACTTATCTATTAAAGGGAAACTGTCAGCAGCTTTTTGCTATGTAATCTGTAGGAGCAGAGAGCCTGATTCCAGGGTTGTTCAGTAGTTTGCTGTAGTTTCAATACAATCAGGGTTTTATCAGCAGGAAATTATGACTAGCTGGACTGCCTGGCACATGACAGCTAGTCCGGCAATATGTGTAACCCCGCCCCCACAACTGATTGGCAGCTTGCTGACAATGTACAGTGCACACAGGAAGCAGCCAATCGGTGGTGTGGGCGGGGTTATACACAGCTCAGCTTTCAGAGAACTGCTACATCTACAGTAGAGAAAACAGGAATGCTATCAAAACTGCATCAAGCAGACCAGTAAGTGACACATCGCTGGAATCCGGCTCTCTGCCTCTACATCATGCTGCTCTAAGATTCCATAGCTGACAGATTCCCTTTAAAATTTCCATGGTCCTTTCAAAGTTTGTTAAAGGGTGTATATATATATATATATATATATATATATATATATATATATATGTACTGTATAAAGTACAGAAAAAGTGCTAAAGTAAAGTAATATTTACCCCCTCATTCCCAGTGCTGTTCCCACTGGTCTTCCACTTTCCCTAGAGTGATGACCTGCAGTCCATGCCGATGTGACCGGTGCAGCCAATCACTGGCCTTAGCTGTAATTGTAGCATGGTTGGCATAAGACCAAGGTGGTCTCTGTCAGTAATACACTGGTTGGACCACTGCGGCGGAAGTGCAAGGAAAAATCAGGTGAATAAAAAGAAGTTGTTTCCTTAGGGCCAACCATGTGCATGTGACTATTGCCACCAATCACTGTCTTTTGCCTGTGTATATGTTTTGGGTTTCTGGAAAGACGTCAGAAAGCAATAAATGTCTTTTATTGGCAATTGGGACAGATTCAATTTATCAAATACATTTAAAGTGAATAGAATTTCACAGTCAATTTCAAGCAAATCTGTGTAAATACTTGTATGCCAAAAATGACAAAAGTATTCTTGGGGTGATACCTTTTCATGTACATCCTCCAAAGTGGTGCACATGATACAATGTACAAGATGCCCAGAAGGAGTTCATATTGGAGAAACAATGTAAAGGCTGCAAACGTGAATGAATTTACACAGACACACAATTAAGAATGAACTGGAAACACCTGTGGGAAAACATTTCTCTGGCCGGGGACACTGTATGAAAGATCTAAAAGTTTTAATACTAAAAGGTCACTTCAAGGGCGACAGAGAAAGAAAAATTTGGGAATTCAAATTGCTAAGGATGTTCAATTCACTGACAACAGGACTAAATATAACACCTGGCTTTATGACTCACTACATGGACACAATTCACACCTCCAGATAAATAAACATTCCCAAGGCCTCTCATTTTGCAACAAAAAGGACTAATTTGCTCTCCCTAACTTATCAGTAGGAGGCATCACAACTTACACCTCATGAACAAATGTCTTGTTGTAACATCTCTCAAATGCTGTGCCTTTTGTCTTATGAATTCATTTGTAATCTTGCCTGACGAAGGAGCCTCTGTGCTCTGAAAGCTTGCATATATATATATTTTCTGGTTAGCCAATAAAGGTATCACCCCAAGAATACTTTTGTCATTTTTGGCATACAAGTATTTACATCGATTTTTCTGGCTAACACGGTACCACAATATAACTTTGTATTGTACATCATCGAGCAAATCTGTAAAATTCTAATTTCATCAGATTCGCTCATCTCTACAGCTGAGGATTTACCAGGTAAGCAAGATTTATTTTATTATTTTGCCACGTTTCCTGCTCTGTAGCATTTTTTAAACCCCTTAAAGGGAATGTGTCATCAGAAAATATCCTGTTTAAAATATATATTTTTTCGCTACAAGTATTTTTTGATTTTGTCAATCTTTTTTCGTATCACAACAATCTTTTAAAAAAAAATAAACAATGTTTTTGCAATCTTTTCACCGGCCCTTGGGGGTATATTAGACTTACTGTCTTATCAGGAAGAGTTTTCAGCGGGCTCCTTATCATCAGAGGCAGGATTACAATGACAGGTAACGTCTATACACATCTGATCCACCAATCACAATAGGTGATGTCCCAGCTCACCTCCTCCCCCTCCTGTACAATGACTGATAACACCTTTATATACAGTAGATAACACAGGATCCACCATTCACAATAGGTGATGTCACAGCTCACCTCCTCCTCCTCCTGTACAATGACTGATAACACCTCTATATATGTTACGGATCCGGGTGGTTTAACCTCTGTGCTGCGGTGCAAGATGGGACCCAGAGGGGCGTAACTTGGTATCAACTCGGAGCGACCTAGGTCGTACTGCGGCTCAAACGACTCCGTGACCAAGGAGGAGGGAGGGTCCGAGCAGAGGGACCAGGTGCTACTCTGGGGACGACCTTGTAAGGGAGCCAGTGACTCCTACGGGACAGATGGCAGGGACTGACCGATATTGCAGATGGGCACAGCAGGCAGGCTGACGAGTGATCCGGGTAGATGGACTGGCAGACACGGCAGGCGGGAGCCTCTAGGTAGGCTGTCAGGTGGTCACGGCAGGTGACAGGCAGGAGCCTCAGGGTAGGCTGTCAGGTGGTCACGGCAAGTGACGGGCAGGAGCCTCCAGGTAGGCTGACAGGTGGTCACAGCAAGTGACAGGCAGGAGCCTCTAGGTAGGCTGACAGGTGGTCACGGCAAGTGACATGCAGGAGCCTCTAGGTAGGCATGGCAGGTAGCAAGCAGGAGCCACCAGGTAGGCACGGCAGGTAGCGGGCAGGTGCTTCCAGGAAGGAGGCGGGCAGAGCCCACAGATAGACTGGCGGAAAGAACGGAAGGCAGACTGTCGGGCTGGAGAGTAGTCAGGCTGGGGGACTGAACGTCAGGCTGGCGGGCAGGACTAGTATTCAGGCTAGCAGCGGGACCTGAGGGCTGAAGCAGAGGTAAGTACAGTATGCAACAACTATTGTTCGGGCACCTCCAAATTAGAGGAGGTGCCTTATATATGGGAGGACCTCCGGCAATTGGCCGTGGACTCCTTAGGGCGGCGCGCGCGTCCCCTTTAAGAGGGAGGGAGCACGTGTGCCCTAAGCACCGTGCCCGGGAAGCTGCACGCGCCGGCAGCAGCAGGAAGAGGAGCGATGGAAGACGCTGGGCGGGGAGCGCGGCGGTGAGACAGACGGCGTTTCTGCCTGGCAGGGGGCAGAGACTCCGATGACACAGTACCCCCCCTTTACGCCCCTCTTTTTCAGGCCAGAAAGAAATTTTTTAAGGAGAAGCTGGGCATGAATGTTCTCCCTGGGTTCCCAAGTTCTCTCCTCTGGGCCAAACCCCTTCCAATCCACCAGAAAAATGTTTTTTCCTCTTACCCTCTTGGTAGCCAGAATGTTCTCTACCTCAAAAACGTCCTCAGCGGAAACGGGAGCAGGGGGAGTACCTGGATTGTTGGAAAAAGAATTAAACACAACTGGTTTGAGGAGAGATACGTGGAAAGAGTTGGGAATCCGCAAGGTGGCCGGGAGTTTTAACTTGCAGGCCACTGGGTTGATTTGTTTGAGGACTTCAAATGGACCGATGAACCGAGGACCCAACTTATAGGAGGGTATTTTGAGCCGAACATGTTTGGAGGAGAGCCAAACCTAGTCTCTCGGACGGAATTGAGGCAGATCCATACGTCTCTTGTCAGCATGTCTCTTCATCCGCTCGGAGGACTGAAGAAGTGCGGACCTAGTATTTTCCCAAATGGTGGAAAATTTGCTGACCAGAGACTCCGCGGCAGGGTTGTCCACAGAAGCGGAGATGGTAAACGGAATCCGGGGATGTTGATCGTAGACTACAAAGAACGGGGATTTTGAAGTCGATTCGCTCTCATGGTTGTTGTAGGAGAACTCGGCCCATGGTAGGAGCTCCACCCAATCGGCATGGTGAGTGTTAACAAAGTGCCGGAGGTAGCTGGTAAGGATCTGGTTGATACGCTCCACTTGGCCATTGGACTGTGGATGGTAAGCGGAGGAGAAATCCAGGGTGTCATCCAGCAGCTTACACGTAGCTCTCCAGAAGCGTGAGGTGAACTGAACCCCTCGATCCGACACAATGTGGAGGGGTAGGCCATGGAGACGGAAGATGTGAAGGATGAAGTCCTTAGCCAGCTCCGTTGCAGACGGGAGACCAGGCAGAGGGATGAAGTGGTTCATTTTAGAAAAGCGGTCGGCGACCACCCAAATGACTGTACAACCGGCAGAAACAGGGAGATCTGTAATAAAGTCCATAGCAATGTGCTGCCACGGGGCAGCAGGTACGGGAAGAGGCAGGAGGTGACCAGCTGTAAGATGTCTGGGAACTTTGTTGAGGGGACAAGACGAATAGGCCGAGACGAAGTCTACCACATCTTTGCGCAGGGTAGGCCACCAGTAATGCCGGGTAATGAGCAGGAAGGTCTTCTTCTGACCACCATGGCCGGCTAGTTTAGATGAATGACCCCAGTGAAGAATCTTCTCCCGATCTGAAACCACTACAAACGTCTTACCGGGTGGGAGACGAGTCAGATCCAAGGGGGCCATACTCATCACTTTGGAGGGGTCGATGATGTGCATAGGCTCCTCCTCTAGATCAGAGGTCAGGAAGGATCGGGACAAGGCGTCAGCTTTAACATTCTTGTCCGCCGGGCGGTAATGTAGGATAAAGTCGAAGTGAGCGAAGAACAGAGACCACCGGGCCTGACGCTGATTGAGTCTTTGGGCATTCTGGAGATATGCGAGGTTTTGTGATCAGTATAGATGATCACCGGGTATAGAACACCCTCAAGCAGGTAACGCTACTCCTCCAGCGCCAATTTGATGGCTAGCAGGTCTTGGTCTCCTATGGAGTAGTTGCTCTCAGACGAGGAGAAGAGTTTGGAGAAGAAGCCGCAGGTTACCATTCTCCCGGATGAAGATTTTTGGGTGAGCACCACTCCGGCTCCGGAGGAAGAAGCATCAACCTCCAGGAAGAACTGTTTGTTGCAGTCCGGACGGTGCAGCAGTGGGGCAGAGGAGAAGGCTTGCTTTAAGGAAAGGAAGGCCTCCTCAGCTTCGGGCGGCCATTCCTTGGGATTTGCTCCCTTACGGGTGAGCGCAGAGTTCGGAGCAGTCCGGGAAGAGAAGTGCGGGATGAAGAGACGGTAGTAGTTGGCGAAGCCCAGGAATCGCTGAATCGCCTTCAACCCCTCCGGACGGGGCCACTTTAAGACAGCAGAGAGCTTCTCGGGGTCCATTCGTAGACCTGTCTGGGAGATAACATAGCCCAGGAACGGAAGGGAGGTCTGCTCGAAGAGGCACATCTCAAATTTGGCATAGAGGTGATTCTGCCTGAGCCTAAGCAGGACCTGACAAACATCCCTCCGGTGTGTGGAAAGGCTCGGAGAGCAGACCAAGATGTCGTCCAGGTACACCACCACGCAGGAATATTGAAAGTCACGGAAGATGTCATTGACTAATTCTTGGAAGACGGCGGGAGCATTGCAGAGACCGAAAGGCATCACACGGTATTCATAGTGACCGTCCCGGGTATTGAATGCAGTCTTCCACTCGTCTCCTTGACGGATCCGGACCAAGTTATACGCCCCACATAGATCCAGCTTGGAAAAGATCCTGGCGCCCTTAAAGCGGTCAAACAACTCGGAGATGAGCGGTAGGGGGTATTTGTTTTTGACCATGATTTGGTTGAGTCCTCTATAGTCAATACAGGGGCGTAGTGAACCATCCTTCTTCTTGACTAAGAAGAATCCGGCTCCAGCCGGGGAGTTAGATTTCTGGATGAATCCCCTAGCCAGATTCTCCTCAAAGTACTCTGACATGGCCCGGGTTTCGGCCGACGACAACGGGTAAATACGCCCACGGGGTGGAGTGGCACCGGGTACCAGGTTGATCGGGCGATCATATGGACTATGAGGTGGCAGTGTCTCTGCTTCCTTTTTGTCGAAGACAACTGCATAGGACCAGTAACGTGCCCATAAACCGGGTAGATTAGCCGGGGTGAGAGGAGGACGAACCGGGCGAACTGGGACCAGGCAGGTCTTATGGCAATCCTGCCCCCAACGGAGAAGGATAAACCTAGCAATAGGGAGTGAGAGAGACCGGAAAGCACATGGAAGGAGATCCTCTCAGAGTGCAGCATTCCCACCTGCAGGGTTATAGGTTCTGTGACGAGCAGGATGGTCACCGGAAGGAGTCTTCCATCCACGGAGGCGACTGCCAATGGTTCAGCCAGAGGTTTGGTGGGAATGTGAAATTTCTCTTCCAGGGACTGGGAAATGAGGTTCCCAGCAGCTCTGGAATCGCAATTTCAAAGTAGCGGTTCTCTCCCCAGGAGATAGAGACAGACAAAGTCAGGGAAGGAGAGGGTTTACTTTTGCCCAGGATGACCTCTCCGAGCGGTCGTAGACACTGGCGTTTCCCGGCTTCACCGGGCAGGAACGGATGAAGTGCTCCTTACTGCCACAGTAGAAACAGCTCCCCTCGGCTCGGCGTGACTCTTGACGAGATTTGACCATCTTGGTCTGGTTTACCTGCATAGGTTTGGGCTAGCATGCCAGGGGAGTTGCTAATTGAGAGGCAGGTCTCTGGAAAGTAGGAGCAAGATGAGGAAATCTTCTCTCCCGGGTAGTCTCTTTAGCACGTTCCAGGAAACGGATGTCGATCCGGGTAGCTAGCGACACCAGGTCATCCAGAGTGGTAGGGATGTCCCGACTGGCTAGCTCGTCCTTGATCTGACTGGAAAGGCCCTCCCAAAAGGTGGACACCAGTGCCTCGTTGTCCCAGGTATGTAAAGAGAGGAGAGAACAAGGCGCAATGGGTGACTCAGTATTGCAATTGTTAGAGGGGTGTGGGGATGGCTACTAACCTTGTGAAGTTGTGCACCTCTGCACAGCCCCAGTGTAAAGCTCCACAAGCTCCGCTCTGTTGGTGGCTGTCGTCTATTTCCAGCGGCGTTCACAGATCCTGATCTCTCGGTGGTGGATCACGTGGTAAGGTTAGTAGCATGTAACGCCGAGATGGACGCCCAGCTTCACCAACACCCCCGGCAGCGTTCCGGAGGGGTTAGGGCAGCGCAGCTTGGAAAACCAGGGTAGTAATTCTAATTAAATTGCTCCCACAGGTGAAAGAACAATAGATTAAAGGCAGCTCTACCGCACCCCAACAGTGTGTATTAATAAACCAGTCCTTTTAATATTTTTGCCCTGTTATTGGCGCTCTGGTACCGCTATTCATATTCACTGATCGTTGTCCCAGGTAAGCTCAGAGGCGAGGGTACGGAACCGTATGGAATACTGGGCCACGGTAAGACATCCTTAGCGGAGACGGAGCAATGAGGAGGCAGTAGAAATCCTACGTCCGGGTTCATCGAAGTCCCTCCGGAAGGCAGAGAGGAAAACCAGAAGATCAGACACCAGGGAATCCCCTCTCTCCCATAGGGGGTTAAGCCATGCCAGTGCCTCACCGGTGAGGTGAGACAGGATGAACGCCACCTTGGCCCGGTGGGAAACTGATGTGCCAAAAGTTCAAAGTGCAGCGTGCACTAGTTCAGGAAGCCTCAACATGAGACGGGGTCACCTCCAAAACGAGGAGGTGCAGAAAGCCGGGGACCTGGATTGGATGCCGTGGTATTGGTGGGCAGCGGCACTGCCGGAGCGGGAGTTGCACGACTCGAGGTGGACACAGGTGGGACAGTCAGCATGTCCAGGCGGGAGTTGACATTCCGCAGGAAGTTCAGGATGGTTTCCTGTTGGAATCTCTGACGAGAAACCTCCTGGTACAGGTCAGAGAGCGAAGGAGCTTGGAGGCCACCAGGTTCCATGGCCCGAGCAAACTGTTACGGATCCGGGTGGTGGAACCTCTGTGCTGCAGTGCAAGGAGGGACCCAGAGGGGCGTAACTAGGTATCAACTCGGAGCGACCTAGGTTGTATGGCGGCTCAATCGACTCCGTGACCAGGGAGGGTCCGAGCAGAGGGACCAGGTGCTACTCTGGGGACGACCTTGTAAGGGAGCCGGTGACTCCTACGGTACAGATGGCAGGGACTGACCGATATTGCAGATGGGCACAGCAGGCAGGCTGACGAATGATCCGGGTAGATGGACTGGCAGACACGGCAGGCAGGAGCCTCTAGGTAGGCTGTTAGGTGGTCACGACAGGTGACAGGCTGGAGCCTCTAGGTAGGCTGTCAGGTGGTTACGGCAAGTGACGGGCAGGAGCCTCCAGGTAGGCTGACAGGTGGTCATGGCAAGAGACAGGCAGGAGCCTCTAGGTAGGCTGACAGGTGGTCACGGCAATTGACAGGCAGGAGCCTCTAGGTAGGCATGGCAGGTAGCAAGCAGGAGCCTCCAGGTAGGCACGGCAGGTAACAAGCAGGAGCCTTCAGGTAGGCACGGTAGGTAGCGGGCAGGTGCTTCCAGGAAGGATGCGGGCAGAGCCCATAGACAGTCTGGTGGACTGAACGGAAGACAGACTGTTGGGCGGGAGAGTAGTCAGGCTGGCGGACTGGACGTCAGGCTGGCGAGCAGGAATAGTAGTCAGGCTAGCAGCGGGACCTGAGGGCTGAAGCAGAGGTAAGTACACTATGCAACAACTATTGCTCGGGCACCTCCATATTGGAGGAGGTGCCTTATATATGGGAGGACCTCCGGCAATTGGCCGGGGACTCCTTAGGGCGGTGCGCGCGGCCCCTCTAAGAGCAGCAGGAGGAGGAGCACTGGAGGATGCCGGGCGGGGAGGGACGGCGTCTCTGCCAGGCAGGGCGTGCCGATGCTACAATATACAGTAGATAACACAGGATCCACCATTCACAGTAGGTGATGTCACAGCTCACCTCCTCCTCCTTCTGTACAATGACTGATAACACCTCTATATACAGTAGATAACACAGGATCCACCATTCACAATAGGTGATGTCACAGCTCACCTCCTCCTCCTGTACAATGACTGATAACACCTCTATATACAGTAGATAACACAGGATCCACCATTCACAATAGGTGATATCACAGCTCACCTCCTCCTCCTGTACAATGACTGATAACACCTCTATATACAGTAGATAACACAGGATCCACCATTCACAATAGGTGATGTCACTACTAACCTCCTCTTCTCCTCCTGTACAGCGACTGATAACACCTCTATATACAGCAAATAACACAGAATCCACCAATCACAATAGGTGATGTCACAGCTCACCCCCTCCTCCTGTACAATGACTGATAACACCTCTATATACAGCAGCTAACACAGGATCCATCAATCACAATAGATGATGTCACAGCTCACCTCCTCCTCCTCCTGTACAATGAGTGATAACACCTCTATATACAGCAGCTAACACAGGATCCACCATTCACAATAGGTGATGTCACAGCTCACCTCCTCCCTTCACAATGATATTTGCACATGCTCATTAAATGTTTCAGTACAAAAGATAGGGTCAGGATCTGACCATTGTAGCAGTGAACATGTTCTATTTCATGAAACAAAAGGAAGTCAGAGTGTCCCCAGTGGTCGATATGAAAATTGAAAGATTTCTAATTTTTACTTTTAAAGCAAATTGTGACATGGAAAATAAAAATTGGCAAAAAAAATAAAAATACATTTATTGCAAAAATGTATTTAAGCAACAGGTCATTTATTGCTGACACATTCCGTTTAAATAATGTTGAGTGCAATCCTTTGCCCGAGTGCAAATAAAAAATAAATTGTATATACGGTAAAATAATACACAATTCAGAGGTTTTCATAATCAAAATATTTGTCAGGTTCAGTCTCACCAGTTTTATCATTTTTTTTTTTTTTTGCGCTTCACCACCTAGAATTTTTGGGGCTGACGATAAAACATGATTACATAGCTTCAGAGCAAAACATTTGCTTTGTGACATTTCTCTTGTACTGCGTCGCAGGTAAGAAGTTTGCTAATCTCACACATCATTACCTGGATGTTTTAGGCGTCTCATCATCTTTACAGCATGTTGCAGCATCACAAAGGAGAAAATAAGCAGACACAAAGGAGCGCGGCGCCTCTCTACTAGAATTAAGCGATTAGTTTCACATTACACTGGTTTAGCTCATCTTGTAGCTGAGATCTCTGCATCGGGAGGACTTCTAATAGAGTGCCGGAATGGAGCAAATGTGATATTAATAACGGAGATATTACATTGGATTTCTTCCATTACCTTCAACTCTGGAAAGAGTTTTTTCAATCAAGTCCCAAATGTCAAGCTTGGTTTTAGGGTGGACCTTTCTGCGCCCCTATCTGTTTCCCAATAAAATAACCATGCCGGAGTATCATATCTTAAATCCTTTGCATTGGGTCATTCCTCTATTATTCCTCCAATCAATAGTGTTTCACTAAACAGTCTACAATGTTAAAAGAAAAAGATAGCACTTCATAGCAACGCGGTTGGAATGTGAGACACATCAGAATTAAAAACAGTACTTTGAAAAAGTATTCATACCCCGTGAAATTTTCCACATTTTTAGAACGTTACAGCCAGAACCTTAAATGTTTTTTATTATGATTTTATGTCATCTACCAACACAAAGTAGCAAGTATTTGTCAAGTGTAAAGGAAATGATACATGGTTTTCTAAATATTTAAATATATAAATAAATAAATGAATGAATAAATATACACATTTTGTGGTGCATTTGTATTCATCCACCCTGAGTCAATACTTTGCAGGACCACCTTTCCCTACAATTACTGCTGCAGTATTTTGGGGTCAGTCTCTACCAGCTTTGTACATCTAGAGGTGACATTTTTGCCCCTTCTTCTTTACACACTCACTCAGTGAGATTGGATGGAGACGTACAGTACAGACCAAAAGTTTGGACTCACCTTCTCATTTAAAGATTTTGCTGTATTTTCATGACTATGAAATTCACACTGAAGGCATCAAAGCTATGAATTAACACATGTGGAATTATATACTCAACAAAAAAGTGTGAAACAACTGAAAATATATCTTATATTCTAGGTTCTTCAAAGTAGCCACCTTTTGCTTTGATGACTGCTTTGCACACTCTTGGCATTCTCTTGATGAGCTTCAAGAGGTAGTCACCGGAAATGGTTTTCACTTCACAGGTGTGCCCTGTCAGGTTTAATAAGTGGGATTTCTTGCCTTATAAATGGGGTTGGTACTATCAGTTGTGTTGTGCAGGAGTCAGGTGGATACACAGCTGATAGTCCTACTGAATAGACTGTTAGAATTTGTATTATGGCAAGAAAAAAGCAGCTAAGTAAAGAAAAACGAGTGGCCATAATTACTTTAAGAAATGAAGGTCAGTCAGTCCGAAAAAATGGGCAAATTTTGAAAGTGTCCCCAAGTGCAGTTGCAAAAACCATCAAACGCTACAAAGAAACTGGCTCACATGAGGACCGCCCCAGGAAAGGAAGACCAAGAGTCACCTCTGCTTCTGAGGATAAGTTTATCCAAGTCACCAGCCTCAGAAATCGCAGGTTAACAGCAGCTCAGATTATAGACCAGGTCAATGCCACACAGAGTTCTAGCAGCAGACATATCTCTACAACAGCTGTTAAGAGGAGACTTTGTGCAGCAGGCCTTCATGGTAAAATAGCTGCTAGGAAACCACTGCTAAGGACATGCAACAAGCAGAAGAGACTTGTTTGGGCTAAAGAACAGAAGGAATGGACATTAGACCAGTGGAAATCTGAGCTTTGGTCTGATGAGTCCAAATCTGAGATCTTTGGTTCCAACCACCGTGTCCTTGTGTGATGCAGAAAAGGTGAACGGATGGACTCTACATGCCTGGTTCCCACCGTGAAGCATGGAGGAGGAGGTGTGTTGGTGTGGGGGTGCTTTGCTGGTGACACTGTTGGGGATTTATTCAAAATTGAAGGCATACTGAACCAGCATGGCTACCACAGCATCTTGCAGCGGCATGCTATTCCATCCGGTTTGCGTTTAGTTGGACCATCATTTATTTTTCAACAGGACAATGACCCCAAACACACCTCCAGGCTGTGTAGGGGCTATTTGACCAAGAAGGAGAGTGATGGGGTGCTACGCCAGATGACCTGGCATCCACAGTCACCAGACCTGAACCCAATCGAGATGGTTTGGGGTGAGCTGGACCGCAGAGTGAAGGCAAAAGGTCCAACAAGTGCTAAGCATCTTTGGGAACTCCTTCAAGATTGTTGGAAGACCATTTCCAGTGACTACCTCTTGAAGCTCATCAAGAGAATGCCAAGAGTGTGCAAAGCAGTCATCAAAGCAAAAGGTGGCTACTTTGAAGAACCTAGAATATCAGACAAATTTTCAGTTGTTTGACACTTTTTTGTTAAGTATATAATTCCACATGTGTTAATTCATAGTTTTGATGCCTTCAGTGTGAATGTACAATTTTCATTGTCATGAAAATACAGAAAAATCTTTAAATGAGAAGGTGTGTCCAAACTTTTGGTCTGTACTGTAGGTGATAAGAAATTTACACATCTTGGCACATATTCTCAATGGGATTTGGGTCTGGACTGTGACTGCGCCTTTCACACACATAAATATGCTTTGATCTAAACCATCCATTTTAGCTTTGGTAGGATGTTTAGGGTCGTTGTCCTGCTGGAAAGTGAACCTCCGCTAGTCTCAAGTCTTTTGCAGCCTTTAACAAGTTTTCTTCAAGGATTGGCACGTATTTAGTTCCTTGACCCTACTGAAGAAAAGCCTCCCCACAGCCTGATGCTGCCACCACCATGTTTGACGATGCGGATGGTGTTTCCAGGATGATGTGCAGTGCTTGTTTTCCACCACACATAACGTTTTGCATCAAGCCCAAAAAGATCTACTTTGGTCTCATCTGACCTGAGCACCTTCTTCCACATGCTCGCTGTGTCCTCTACATGGCTTTTTGAAAACTGCAAATGGGACTTCTTATATCTTGCTTTCAAAAATGGCTTTCTTCTTGCCACTCTTCCACAAAGAGCAGATTTGTGGAGTATTCGACTAGTAGTTGTCCTGTGGACAGATTCTCCCACCTAAGTTGTGGCTCTATTCAGCTGCTTCAGAGCGACATGGGCTTCTTGGCTGCTTCTCTAATTAGTTTTCTCCTTGCTTGAGATGTCAGGTTAGGTGAACGGTCATGTCTTGGTAGGTTTGCAGTTGTGCCGTACCCCTTCCATTCTTGGATGATGGAGTGAACAGTGCTCCATGAGATGTTCAGAGCTTGGGCTATTTTTAAAATCTAACCCTGCTTTACTCTTCTCCACAACTTTATCCCTAACCTGTCTGGGGTGCTCCTTGGTTTTCATGATGCTCTTTGATCTCTAATGTTCTCGAACATACTCCTCCCCATTCTTGGACTATGGATTGAACAGTGCTCCATGAGATGTTCAGAGATTGGACTATTTTTAAAATCTAACCCTGCTTTACTCTTCTCCACCACTTTATCCCTGACCTGTCTGGTGTGCTCCTTTTTTTATGATACTGTTTGATCTCTAATGTTCTCAAACAAACCTCTGAGGCCTTCACGGAACAGCTGCAGTTATACCGAGAAGAAATTACACCCAGGTGGACTCAATGAACTAATTATGTGACTTCTGGATGCAGTTGGTCACTCAGGATTGTATTTATGGTTATTTATGGGTATCAGACTACAGGGGCCAAATACAAATGCACATAACAATTTTCAGATTAATATTTTTTAAATATTTAGAAAACCATGTATCATTTCCTTTACACTTCACAAGTACTTTGTGTTGAATGTCACAAAAAATCCCAATAAAATACATTTATGCTTGTGGTTGTAACATGAAAAAATGCGGAAAAGTTCATGATGTATGAATACTTATTCAAGACACTGTAGATCTTCCAATGATAAGCTGCTTACTGTAATGCACACGCCCGAACTGACTGGCGTGTGCGTATTTAGTGGTTCCACTGTGCCATGAACCGGAGAGTGCCTGGAGGGGCGTAACTAAGTATCTGCCCGATCCGACCAAGGTCGCACGACGGCATACGATGCCAGTGCACCAGGGAGGAAACGAGCAGAGGGACCAGGGTCTACTCCAGGTCAGACTCCGGACACGGCTGTTGACCCACACTGGGGAATACAGAAACAGTCAGACAAGAGCGCAGGCTGGGTAGGGTCCAGTACAGACTGGGAGACAAATTCGGAGCCGCAGATGCGGTAAACAAACAGAGTAAAGCGAAACCGCAGGTGCGGTAGTCAAGGCCGAGCTGAGCAGAACCGCAGACGCGGTAGACAAGGCAGAGCAGAGCAGAACCGCAGACGCGGTAGACAAAGCTGAGCAGAGCAAAACCGCAGACGCGGTAGACAAGGCTGAGCAGAGCAAAACCGCATACGCGGTAGACAAAGCTGAGCAAAGCGAAACTGCAGACGCGGTGGACAGGGCAGAGCAAAGCGAAACCGCAGACGTGGTGGACAGGGCTGAGCAAAGCGAAACCGCAGACGCGGTGGACAGGGCTGAGCAAAGCGAAACCGCAGACACGGTGGACAGGGCTGAGCAAAGCGAAACCGCAGATGCGGTGTGCAGGGCTGAGCAAAGCGAAACCGCAGACGTGGTGGACAGGGCTGAGCAAAGCGAAACCGCAGACGCGGTGGACAGGGCAGAGCAAAGCGAAACTGCAGACGCGGTGGACAGGGCAGAGCAAAGCGAAACCGCAGACGCGGTGGACAGGGCTGAGCAAAGCGAAACCGCAGACGCGGTGGACAGGGCTGAGCAAAGCGAAACCGCAGACGTGGTGGACAGGGCTGAGCAAAGCGAAACCGCAGACGCGGTGGACAGGGCTGAGCAAAGCGAAACCGCAGACGCGGTGGACAGGGCTAAGCAGGCAAGAACCACCGAAGCGGCAAGCAAGGCAGAGCGGAGGGGACAGGGCTCTGTTCACACGGAACAGACTGGAAGGGAAAGGCAGAACCAGGTACACACAGGATACTTGCAATGAAGTAGCGAGTGGACTCTAAACTCAAACGGGAGTACAGAGACAACGAGTAGGAGATAGATACGGGATCAGATTCTGCAGGAAAAGGGAAGGTATGGACATGGAGAAAAACAGTAACAGGCTAGGAGAGTATACAGACATGAACAGGCAAGATACAAGAACAGGTCTAGGTATGCGGCCCCTAGAAGGCGGAAAGAACAGGCTAGGAGCATGTTCACACGGGCCTGGAAATACAGCCTCCAGGATAGGCAGAAGACAACAGGCTAGAGAGCGTGTACAGACTGCAGGTTAGAGTACACAGGTAGGACACAGTACAGACACGGGAACAGATACTGCAAGACATGTAACATACACAGGACCTGGCATGTCAGAGACAAGAAGCCAGCTGACAGGGCAAGATGCTCAGGCATGGGTTAATTGGAGCAGCTGGTTTAAATACCAGGTGACAGACAGCAATAGGCTGAGGACGCACAAGGGGTGTGCCTGCAGCAGGTACAAAAAGCAGGAAGTGATCGGGCGCCGCCCTTAAGCAGCAGAAACAGAAGCAAACAGACAGCATGGAGGGAAGCCAGGCTAGCAAACTGGACTGGAGATCACGTGCATGCTCTTGCACAGTGGGAGATGGACCACTATGCAAGGACGCCGCCAGGTATGTTACACTTACCTTATTGGGTTGTGTGTATGCACATACATGGTTTATGCCGGGGGCTGCTGCTGGCATCCTCATATCGGAATCCACGCTCTGTTTGTGTATAATATATTGGATGTAATAAAGTATTCACGTGTCGTGCTGCTCATCAAGTAAAATTGGCTCAGATGGTCTTGGTTTTCTTATTAGTAATGCAATATTTTCCCGATGAAGGGGTTTGTATGACCCTGAATTCCGTCAATCTACTGCGAAAGTATATATGACTAATAAGAAATCCGAAGCTATCGTAAATAGTCTGACATTATTAGCTGAGAATCAGCTGGGAAGAGCTCAGAAAAAGACAAATTAAAGGTACAAACTCTCCATCAGAATGAGCTCACTGACAGATCCTTAGTGAACTCATTCTGCAGGCAGCAATATGCAGCAAAACAAATGGCCTGTGAAAGCCAAACGGTGCAATGTTTTTTGAATAAAGTGGAAATGAACAACTTATTTTTGATTCAAAATACATGTATTTATGTAAAAAAAATGTTTTATATTATCATTATTATTTTTGTAATGCCTTATTTACCCTGTGGGAGTGCTGTGGGGAAATTATGCTCTTGCTGCCAGGAATTGCCCAGATTATAGATGATCACCAGAGTCTGAGCATCTGAATACACTATGACTAGAGTTGAGTTGAAGTCATGGGGAAATTCGATCTGTATCAAATAAATTTGGCTTGAATAGAAATCTTTCCATGAAGGGGGTACTAAAATGACCAAACCCTCACAGTCAGCTCTCCACATCCCACCAATGCCTTCCCCAATTCGGTCCTCTGATTGGCTCTGCTTCCATTTTCTCCTCCTTGGTCTTCAGGCAGGTGCCACCGCTGACCAGGCTTCACGCGGAGTTCTATACACATTATTGACAGTAATGAAGCATGTCTCACCCCTCGTGGCCACGTAGGATCTGGACAAGTGGCCAAAAGGGAAAAGAGGAAAAAAGTGGAGAACATCAAAGACTGGACAGAGAGGGGTGGCAGGACAGCTATGGGGAGAGATACGGTTAAGTATTGGTGTTTATTGTTTTTTTTTTTAACCCATTTATTAGAGTTTATTGGGTTTTTTAAACTCCTTCCCAGCCCTAAGAATCCAGCAAAATGATGACCGGCTTGCCACTATTTTGCTACATTTGTGCAAAATTAATGTTCCAAAATTACCATTTGTCTGAATCTCCATGAATTTAGAGAAATCCTAAGCGATCTCATTTCATTTAGAATCGATTTGACCCTTCTAACAAAAAAAAGTCATTGTCCAAGACAGAGAAAATATCCAGGATCCTTAGAACCACTGCCAACCATGCCACCAGCACGGTTCCTCTCTCGCTCTGCTGTGTATGGAGTTAAACTCCGCAGACGGCAGTTCTCTGAATCACAAACAATTCAGGCTGATGATTACTAGAAATAACTCTTTCATGTTTTTTGGAAATAAACTATCAGTTTTATTTATAAAGCCATGCTAGCTCATCCAACATCGAGTTCCAGAACTGGAATCACACTAATGGTGAACATAAGTCTTGCCAACTGAATCTTTCTGCCAGCGTATTGTTCATGGATTAGATTTCCAAATTTAGAGCGGAAAATCTGTTCTGTATTTTTACCGGCTAGTTTAGCTGTAAGGAGGTGTCGCTGGTAGCAGGAGTTATGTTAGGAAGCAGACGGACCGGTTATAGAGATATATTTTAAGTCTTGGGGACTCTCTAGAAAAAAAATAAAGTTTGACGAAGACAAGGTGATATTGTTGACCAATCATAGGAATTCTTACGGTTCATGTTCAGTGCAGCAAGCGCTAATTAAATGTTTGGCGTGATACAACTATGGACTCAACTTTTTACCGAAGTTTGACATGTAAAGAAGGGGATATGAAGTAGGTGCAGAAGCCAATCAGTCCCCTACATAGTCGGTGCCAGCTGTTTTACAAAGCCGGCACCTGCCTCTAACAGCATCAATCACCACCTAAATGTCACAGTCAATCTTGAACTGTCAGTGCGCTTGGCATTGCAGACGCCTTCTTGATCCTCTCATCTCTGTAGTGCAGTAATATCCTTCTCCCTTTATGACTCAGCAGCAACCTCCACCTTCTGCTGCTAATTGACACACCATTGCTTGGTAGTTAAAAACTCTCAGTTTCTCCAGAGAGTCGCTGGTGATCATTCTATGTTCCTCTGTCTAGGCTTAGAGTTCTAGTAGTCGGCTGGTTTCTTCTTTGGTTCCCTTAAAGGACTGTTGGCGTTATCTCTCTGGTGTCTGCTCATGCTAAGTGTATCCCCTTTGTTTGTTTACCTTGTTGTCTTTATTTATAGTGGGGCCTGACTAGTGTTCACCCTGTCCCCTCCTTACCCAGGGCTTAGCTTTAGGGACATTCAGGGATTAGGGTCCTGCTCGGCGATAGGTGTGGAACCTATTTAGGGATGATAGGGAAGTCAGGGTGATATTAGATCTGTCTAGGAGTCTCCACTCCCCCTTTCCCTAGTTGTTGGGCTCCCTTTCCCCTCTTCACTTGTTTCTTCCCTCACCTTGAATGATACTAAGTGGTGCAATCATACCATGTGGCTGTCAGCCTTACGATTTGATAGTGGGGTGCCTATGAGTTGAGATGTTTGCCGGTGAGCTTCTGAAGGCACTCATCACCACCATCTCTGGATTCCCATGAAGCACAGCCAAGGGCTGAGCTTCATGGAAAAACATATTGCAGTATATAGAACAAGCAATCCCATGTTCAAGTGCCTTACAGGTGGAGGGTGTAAATAAATAAGATAAAAATTGAAGAAGAACAAAAAGGTTTTAAAATCTAAAAAAAAATAAAAAAATTTAGCAGTGTGAATCAGCCTTTCCTTTCCTAGTTAAAAAAAATATATATATTATCTTATTAATTAACCCCCCATGGCAAATGCTGTAAAGAGCAAGCAAATGCCATGCTCAAATTGCTGTTTGTTTGTTTTTAGCACTACTCAAAAAAATTCAATAAAGTGCAATCAATGCATCATAGGTGCATAAAATGGTACCAATTAAAATGTCAGCTCACCATACAAAGAAACATCCTAAAACCCTAAAAAAAAAACACTTTAGAATTTTTTTCTCCATTTTTTTAGTACATTGTTTCGTAAAATAAGTGGCTTTATTCAATTCTACAACTCATCCATACATACCAGCCATCGTATGGCTACGTAGAGTCTTGGCATGGCTGCTGTTGACAGAGATTCTATACTTGTATGTTCGCATCATTATTGGATACACGACTACTAGAGATGAGCAAATTACTGCACCGTGAATTGAATTTGCCTTAAAGTCTAGATTTGCCTGAATTTAATTTCTTTTTGCAATTTGCTCCGTGCAAATTCAATAAAATGGTGGTCAGTTCGCCGCCATTTTGCTAAATAAAGAAGGCTGGGAAGAGGCTTTAAAAAATTAAACCCACCTTGCCAATCACTTGTCTTACCGCTGAAAATGGTCTGGCGACTGATCCTCTGTATTGTCCGGTCTCTCGTTTGCATCATCACAGCGTTATTATGTGCATCACCTGAGGCACTCTTCAACCTGGCCGGGACATCTAGCCATAACCCAGCCCAGGATGTCTCTGCGCATTTCCATCTCAAGGTTGTGGCTATGTTATGATGTCTCAACGAGTGCCACAACCTTAAGATATGCACTCTAGGTTGGGTTGGGAATTCCCACTGTGACAAGGCCCTGGGGTTTCTCTGTGCATGTACTTTATAAAGTTGCAACACAGTGACATCACGATGTGCACTGCGACCTAACGATGAGCATATGAGAGGATGTCCTAAGTCTAGTGAAGACCGGAAGTTGCTTGGCTAGCCTGAAGATGTTTGGGGTTTCAACGCGCATCAGCAGTATGAAAAGGCGCCGAGGACAATACAGAGATAGTGAAAGCGGACGTGAACATTGAGGTGAGTATTATTTTTTTCTTCTAGAACCCAGAGCATAATAAGGGACATACAATTTGTGGAGAATAAATCCTCTGAGAATTGAATTTCCCGTTAAAATCAGTGTGATTTGGCTAATTCAAATCTTGTCTGATTCGCTCATCTCTACTCAATAGTCAAAAGCCGATAAGGATGACCATAAAATTTCTGAATGTCCTCTCATTCCCAGTCCGACACCTAACTAGTGATCATCACTCAACATTTGTAATCAATTTGGATATTGATTTACAATTGCTGAGTTAAGTCCTAACAAAATTGCCGTTATCTCTGTAGATGGAGTCATTCAACAATGACCAAGTTGATGCGACGTCCATCCAAGAAATGAGTGACTATCACTCAAGACGTTAATCAGTGGATGATCACTCAAAAGTGTCATCATCAAGATCATGAATGTAAGAAGATCAATTGACAGGATCACCGTATAGTCACACTGGCCAATATTATGTTATATGTAACCTACAAAACAGCACCAAAAACCATTGGCAATAAACGGATATTTCCATGGAAAGTTGACTTTGGTTATTTACAATATTTCCACATTGTGGTATTGCATTCAAATGAATGGACATCAATGGAACAGATGGCTGGCCAAAACTCGCCAGGACACTAAAGTAGTTGTTCTTTTTTAGCAGTTTTCTGCTCTGGCTAATAGAGATGTGGAATCCCTTCTGGTTGAGTAACTCTGTATCATCCATATATTAAATAAAATTTTGGACTTCAATTTCTCAAATCCATTAGACTATGGCAGCACAGTAGCAAATCTCTCATCAAACTGCAGTCCACATCACAACCACTGGGTGGCCACATATAGACAAATATAGCATTAACATCTCCTGACAGAATATCATGAAATCATGTTTTTGTTTTTAAAAGTAATTATCTTGTTCCACTCATCTCAGGATTAGTGATGAGCAAACGTGTTCGCCACTACTCAGTACTCGCTCGACCATCACTGTGCTCGACGAGCTCGGCGCTCAGCGAGTATGTCTGGGTTGCACGAGTGAATGTTTTGTGCTCTTTAGAGAGCCAATGAACATGCAGAGATTACATGCCACACACTGTAATGCCATAGCCATGTTGGTTGTGGGCATTACAGTGATTGGCTGGCCGCACAGCATCGTCAGGTGTATATAAAACCGGCGCCGCCATGCTCGTCACAGTCACTCCGGAATCAGACAGTGTAGGGAGAGGTGCTGCTGCGTCAGGGAGAGATTTGCTTGTTTATAGTTATAATATACACCATTCATGAATAGGTAGAATGTATCACCAAAAAAGATTTTTTCAATACATATTCAATTTATTACTACCCTACTATGGACATCATACGACTCCATCGCCAAAAATATACATAGACAACCAGAGAAAAAGAAGACGAAAAAGGAGTCCACAGTATTATAGAAAAGTGTTTCACTATTTATTGGTAATAAAAGATCAGACATTTAGCAAAATTCAGTGCAGCAACACTAATGGGCATTAAAATCCACAAACCCTCTCCGCATGTAAAACCAATACAAGACCTAAATATATAGATATATACCGCACTATAACATGTCCATTCTGTCACCACACATCAAACAAGGTATGTAGTTTCAAAATAGGACATGTGTATCTATACTCATGCGAAATACCCTCACTGCCCCGTTAGATATATATATATATGTTTCGTGTCACCTGTATCACATTGAATACCATAATGGCTATCCAGATTTCTTGACATCACCACTACACATATATACAAAACGGATTTAAGCACACGGTATACTAAAGACAATCGGAATCATAGAGGTTGTCTTTGTTTATAGTTAGTATAGGTATTCCACAACATATATCTATATCCATCTGAACTTAACAGTCCTTCTGAGGACTAATCCAGCTGCATCTATTCAGTGGTGATAGCAGGAGTTAGGCAGGCAGGCAGTGTATGTGGCAGACTGCAGTGCATACAGCATAAGAGGGTCTATTGCACGTTTTGACTGATATTTGTAAACATAGCCCCAGATATCAGGGGCCAGGGCTAATTTTTTTTTATCTTAATCCGGATTATTTGCTTAAAAAGCAATCCAGAGAACACCATTTTTCTGATCCATTTGCTTGTTAGCACTGCAGAATACAGCTGGATCTTTTCCATATTACAACAATAAAAATCCAGAAATTTGTAGTGAACATGGAAAATATTGGCCTCCATTTACAGTTTGTTGCAGTGTGTCAGTGAAGCTATTCAGACGAGGTCGCTGTGAAGAATAGTATTTAGTAAACTACAGTCCCGCTATTTAAAACCGTGGTTGTCCATCAGACGTATCACATATAACTGCGGTTCAAATTCAGCCATTTCTGGCCTCCATTTACATTTTCTTGCAGTCGCTGTGAAGAATAATAACCTACAAGCCCGCTATTTAAAACCGTGGTTGTCCGTCAGACATATCCTGTATAGCTGCGGTTCAAGTTCAGCCATTTCTTACCTCCATTTACATTTTGTTGCAGTGTGTCAGTGAAGCTATTCACACGAGGTCGCTGTGAAGAATAATAACCTACAAGCCCGCTATTTAAAACCGTGGTTGTCCGTCAGATGTATCACATATAATTGCGGTTCAAATCCAGCCATTTGTAGTGAACGTGGAAAATATTGTCCTCCATTTAAAATAGGCAAGGCGCGTGGCAAGGGACGGGGAAGTGGACGTGATGGTGATGGTGCATGCAGAGGCTGAGGCTGTGGCAATGGGCAAGCAGAAATTGTGCCACAACAAACACCCACATCTTGTCGCTCGACCTACCTGTCCCAATTACTAGGGGACTGCAGCACACCACTATTGAAAAAAGAGCAGTGTCAAAAGGTTGTTGGTTGGATAGCAGATAATGCTTCCAGTCACCACCACCACCACCACCCTGTTTTTGACACGATCAAGTCTCAGTAGCCGTGAGTCTGGACCGCATATTCCTCACCCTGATCCTCCTTCCTCCCACCATGCCGAGTGCCCGGAGAAAACTGATCCCACACTTGGATACTCAAAAGAGCTGTTCACTTTTCCTTTTATTGATTCGGGCCTCTCGCCCAGCCAGCTTCAAGCGGGTAAAGAGGAGAAGGAGTGTAGTGATGCCCAAATATTGTAGCAGCCACGGTCACACAAAGGCAATAGTGGGAAAGTGCAATTACTGTCGCAAGAGGTGGATGATGTTGAGACACAATTGCCAGAAAGTCAGGAGGAGGACCAGGGTGTGGAAATGGAAGACGAGGTGGTGGATGATATAGTAACTGACCCAACATGGCAGGAGGACATACAGGCAGGAAGAAGCAGTGTGGTAGCCGCATACACAAGACGGGAAAGCGTTCCCAGTAACACCAACACGACGGAAGTTGGCAGTACAACTGTTAGGTCTTCCTGAGTCTGGTTGTTTTTTAAAGACTCTGCAGATAATCCCAAAAAGCCCATTTGCAGCATCTGCCAGGCCAGCATTAGCAGGGGTAGCAAAACTAGTAGCCTGACCACTATCAGCATGATCAGGCACAAGGCAGCAAAGCACCCGGCTAAGTGGGCCAAACCCCAAGGTCCAGAAACAGTGTCTGTGGTGGACACCACTGCTTGTTCTGCTGTTGTGCGTGCACACCAATCCCCAGTCCATGGCCCATGCGAAGATGCCTCCTGCCCTGCACCTGTCGTTACACACTCTCAACTAGCACCATCATCATCCATGTCCTTGTCCCAGCGCAGTGTTCAGTTGTCCCTACCCCAGTCCTTGAAATGCAAGTGCAAATAAGCAGCCAACGCCGCACAGGCCACACTACTAAACTCACCCATTTCGCGAATGCTTGCGCTTTAAATGTTGCGTTTTAGGCTCGTGGAGATGGAAGCTTTCCGCAACCTGATAGCGGCGGCCGTCCCTCGGTACTCGGTCCCCAGCCACCACTATTTCTCCCGGTGTACCGTCCCCGCATTACACACGCACGTGTTCCACAACATTAGCCATACCCTTAACAACGCAGTTACAGGGAAAGTCCACCTAACCACGGACACGTGGACAAGTGCTTGTGGGCAGGGACGGTACATCTCGCTGATGGCACACATAGTGGAAGCTGGAACCCAGTCAGACCTTGGGATGGAACACGTCCTCCCAACGCCGAGGATTGTGAGCCCTGGGTCAATCACATTCTATAGCTACTGCATCTTCTCTTCCTCCTCCTCCTCTTCAGCCTCCATCTCCGAAATGACCACATTAGTCAGAAGGTGGAAGCACTGCAGCACTGCCTCGACCAAGCGGCAACAGGCTGTGCTGAAGCTAATTTGCTTAGCTGACAAACCGCACAATGCTGAAGAATTGTGGACAGCTCTGAGAGAGCAGGCAGATCTGTGACTGACACCTCTGAGTCTACAGCCAGGCATGGTCATGTGTGACAATGGCCGGAACCTGGTGGTGTCTCTGAAGCGAGACGAGCTCACACACGTGCCATGCCTGGCCCATGTGCTTAACCTCGTGGTTCAGCGGATTCTCAAAACCTACCCAGATCTGCTGGATCTGCTTGTCAAAGTACGCGAATGTGTGCCCATTTTAGAAACTCAGCTATAGTTTCCACCGCCCTTGCCGTGCTTCAGCAGCGTTTGCAGCTTCCTGCTCACCGACTGATCTGCGATGTCCCCATGCGTTGGAACTCTACATTGCAGATGTTGGGAAGGATTTGTGAGCAGAAGAGGGCAATTGTTGAGTACGAGCATCAACATGGCTGTCGGTATTCAGTTCAGACTTTACACATAAGACTTCAGGAGTGGACATGGATGTCAGACATATGTACCATCCTCTAAAACTTTGAGGACTCCACCAAGATGGTGAGCGGCGATGATGCCAAAATTAGCATCACCATCCCGCTTCTCTGTCTTCTGAAATGCTCTCTGATCTCAATTAAAGAGGATGCATTGTAGGCGGAGCAGGATGAGATGGAGCAAGGAACCATACAGGGTGATTACACACAGCCCAGCCTCATCTCATCCCAACGTGGATTGGGTGACAATGAGGAAGAGGAGGAGGAAAAGCTAGTTTTCTACGCTATAGACAGTACTACCTGCACAACTGTCATACCAACTGTTCAGCGTGGATGGCCTGAGGACATGGAGGAGGAGGAGGAGCAGGATAATGAAGAGGAGAGCATGGTCAGTTGTCCTCTTGGTGAGGACACGGAAGTCTTGCCTGTTAGCAGTCTGGCACACATGGCTGAGTTTGTTATGCTGCCTTTCCCGTGACCCTTGTGCTGTCCAAATTTGGGGTGACAGTCATTACTGGTGGGTGACACTTCGAGACCCACGCTACAAGGAGAACTTTCTATCTCTTATTCCCGCGGCAGACAGGTCTAATAAAATTAGGTAGTAATAGAAGGCCCTTGTTACGGAATTATTAAAAAAATTTCCATCTGAAAACGCTGGTGGCAGAGGTCACAGTTTGTTGGACAACCAAGGAGTACAGGTTAGAGACACAAAAATCCCATCCAGCAGAGGCAGGGAACACTGTCAAAGTTCTGGGACAGTTTTCTCAGACCCTCCCATCGCACAGACCCTGATGCGTGGGGTACTCTCACAAGGAGGGAAAAGTTTGGGAAGATGCTGAAGGAGTACCTTGCCAACCACACCAACGTCTTCTGTGATTCCTCTGTGCCATATAATTATTGGGTATCCAAGCTGGACACGTGGCATGAACTGTCTCTCTTCGCCTTGGAGGTCCTGACCTGCCCTGCCGCTAGCGTTTTATTAGAGTGGGTTTTTAGTGCCGCTGGTGGAATTATAACTGATAGGCGCATCCAACTGTCAACTGAAAATGCTGACAGGCTGTACAAGGGCTGGATTGGGCCAGACTTCTCAACACCACTGAATGATAGCAGCGTAACATAAACTCAAATCCAGTGTCTTTTTTTTGGGAGAGGTCTATTCCCATGCACCTCTTCACACCGACACATGGGTATACGCTTCCTGATTTTGTCTATTTGCTCTTGTCCTCCTTCGCCTCATCCTCCACCACCACCATATCATTCATCACCATATCTACCATATCACCTCCTCTACGTCTCTTGCAAGGGGCATTAAAGTGCCTTCAAATTTTTGGCAGCCGTTGCATTCACTGCATAGGCAAACAGTATGGGAGACCCACTTCCTAATAATGGGAACATTTTTTTCAGGAGGCCCTCCTCTTCGTCTCTTGCAAGGGGCATTGGAGTGCCTCAAAGTTTTTGCCAGCCATTGCATTCATTGCATAGACAAACAATATGGGAGACCCACTTCCTAATAATCGGAACATTGTTTTCGGAGGCCTTCCTCTACGTCTTTTACAAGGGGCATTGGAGTGCCTCCAAATTGTTATTGGGGTTTTTCATAATTTTTGGCAGCCTTTGTACTCACTACATACCCTATAACGGTATAGCAGATCCGCTCCTTTCTAATGGGAACATGTCATACTTGTTAATGAGGCTCACCTCTATGTGTCTTTAAATTGTTATTGGGATTTTTCCTAAATTTGGACGACCTTTTTACTTGCTGCATACCCTAAAACTGTATAGCAGACCCGCTCCTTTCTAAAGGGAATATGTCGTAGTCATTACTGAGGCCCACCTCTATGTGTCTTTAAATTTTTATTCGGGTTTTTCCTAAATTTTGTCAGCTGTTGGACTCACTGCATACCCTATAACTGTATAGCAGACCCTCTCCTTTCTAATGGGAACATGTCGTTACTGAGGCCCTGCTCTATGTGTTTTTAAATTGTTATTGAGGTTTTTCCCAAATGTTGGCAGTCTTTGTACTCACTGAATACCATATAACTGTATGGCAGACCCTCTCCTTTCTAATGGGAACATGTTGTTACTATGGCCCGCCTCTATGTGTCTTTAAATTGTTATTGTGGTTTTTCCTAAATTTTGACAGCTGGTGGACTCACTGCATATCCTATAACTGTTTAGCAGACCCAGACCCTCTCCTTTCTAATGGGAACATGTTGTTACTGAGGCCCACCTCTATGTGTCTTTAAAATGTTATTGGGGTTTTTCCTAAATTTTGGCAGCCGTTGGACTCACAGCATACCCTATAACTGTATAGCAGAACCGCTCCTTTATGATGGGAATATTTTGTTATGGAGGCCCTCCTGTATTTGTCTTTAGATTGTTATTTGGGTTTTTCCTAAATTTAGGCAGCCATTGCAGTCACTGCATATGCTATTACAGTATAGGAGACCCACTCCTTAATAATGAGAACAACAAAGCATAGCCAGCTGATGGCCCTCTAACAATAGTGAGGGCCGACTGTTGGCCCTTTCAGAATAGTAAGGGCCACCTGATGGCCCTATAAAAATAGTGTTTGCGACTTTCAGAGTCCCTCCATCATAAATGAAACTAGATGTGTCTGATCATGTCTCATACACCACATGACCAGATAAGGTAGTAAAATGTAAAATTACATTTACTGGTAAATTTTGTTTCACCGTTGAAAGCAATGCAAAAGTGCAAAAATGCATTGAAAACGCTACGTGTGAACATAGCCATGCTGTGGAGAAGCATTTTTTTGTAGTTCTTTATTTAGCCTTATATACAAGTCATTACCCTGGAAAGGATGTTTCTTAACATTTTCTCCCAGGAAAATCCATTTTGGTTTTGTTTTTGTATGTTTTATTATGAGTTCGTAAAAGTGGCGTAATACTCTGACAACATTGTTGACAGCAGTGACCTGGAAGTCAGAAATGCTTCCAGGGGTCTTCCCCGTGCTGTTCCCATGTCATTTGAGCAATGTTCTCATCGATTTGGGCAATTTTTAGGTCCTCTGCAGACCGCCGTGGGAGCCACCTGAAAAATGCTCGAGTTTCCCATCGTTACTCGGACCAAGCACTCGAGCATTCCAATTTGCTTGACCTGAGCATCGAGCACCCGAGCATTTTACTGCTCGCTCATCACTACTCAGACTATGTTGATCCAGGAGGAGGGTAAGGAAGGACACAAATGCAGTTACAGTTCTATAGATGTCTAAAGGACTGGGAAGAAGACATCTGATTGTTTTTAATCTAGTTGATTGAATTAAAATGCACCATGTGTCCATTGGATCTCAAAGTACATTGAGCCTTGGCATCTTATCAATTTTGCCGTGGTACAATCCAATTCATGGCAGTTATCTGTAAGAAGAAACCAATTTTAGGATGATTATCCAAAGTGAAACTGCTCATACTGAGTTTTAGTTTACTATTACAGTGTGTTATATTTTTTTTTTACTATTTTTTAAATTTGTTATTTTATTTTTTAGTAACAATACTAATAATATATCATATAATAAACTAATATTCTAAGTATAAGTAATATAAATCAATATATTTTTTTTATTATTTAGTTTTATTTTAAAATTTTTTGCTTTTTCACATTATTATGCTAATGTTGATATTTTATTATTTATGAATACAATATAATATTCTAAATATAATTGAAATAACTGTATTTCAATATTTTCTTTTTCTACCATTTTCAAGTATCGATTTGCGTTAATGGTTCTCTTTTTTATGTGATTTTATTCTTTTACTTCTATTATATTATTTTTCTATTGTTTTGCTTTAGTTTACTCTTTTATTTATTTCATTTTATTATTTTGTTATTTTCTGTTTTACGCCTAAGCCTTTAAATGCATCTGGAAGTTAAAGCTCTTTTAATTTCGCAGATCTATAACTTAACATACTGAGTTCTAGTTTACCATTACGTTGGGTTATTTTTCTGTACTATTTTTTAATGTTTATTTTGTTATTTTATTTTTTTTATAATAAATTAATAATATAAGTAATTAAAATCAATATTTTTTTTTATTATTTTATGTTATTTCACTATTTAATATTTATTTTTTTTCACTATTTTTAATGTTAATGTTGTAATTTTATTATTGAATAGAATAATATAATATAATAACTAAAATACTTATCTTTCAAGATTTTATTTTTTTTTCTATTTTATTTTCAAGTATTGATTTGTTTTAATTTGTCTCATTTTTATGTTATTTTATTTCTTTACTTTTATTATATTTATTTTACTGCTTTATTTTACTGTTTTATTTTTATTTACTTTAGTGCTTTTATGTTTATTTATTTTATGCTGAGTTCTTACTTCTAAGGTTGTAAATGCACCTGGAAGGTAAAGCTCTTTGAATTTCGCAGATCTATAACTTTAGCCACTTGTTAGGGTTCACGTAGGTTGGGTAATTATACCACTGAATGGCAACACAGCAGGACCGACTTAACAAAAAGCCTGTGATGCACAGCAAAGATATAAAAGAATCTGTAGAAAAAGACACATATTAAACTGCAATAAGTTGATACATCAAACCAATTGAGGAGAGCATCCTACTGGGGCAAAGGTGCGAGTCTCTGAAAAGCATTTTGTTTCCGTATAATCAGTGCTTACTCTATACTATGCAAGCAAAGGGTTTGTCTGCACGCTTCACAGTTCCCATTCTGCATTCTTATTTAATGGCTTGACATCCTATGACAATTATCATTATTTCTGTACAATTTTCTCTGTGAAGTAGCTTCGACACAGATCAATGCATCTTACTGTCTTTTTTTATGGTGTAGTAACATTACATACTGACAGCTGGAAGACTTAATTGGTCCAGTGACAGAAAATGCAATGACTGTTCTCCGAGTCCCATATTACGTCTGACCTTGCGTTTAAATCAAAGGTAAATGTTCCTTTTCATTTCGAATGCTTGGAATCGAAAGATGAAACGGGAAACATTCAGATTCCATTATGTTTAATATTTGTAGATCACTTTGAATAAATAATTAAAAGGGGGGGGGCACAATGAATCTGACAGCAATGTTCCTGATTGAGAATTAAAGGGAACCTGTCACCAGCTTTATCCCATATGAGATAAAACCAGCAACTTTCAGCCCTGATATACAGCATTCTAATATGCTGTATATTGAGATAAAACCAGCACCTTTCAGCCCTGATATACAGCATTCTAATATGCTGTATATATGACCCCAATCTGGCTTTCAAGACAGGAGAAAGATCTTTTATAATACTCACTTACGGGGTGTGTAGGTCCAATGGGCGTCACTGTCTTGGTCCGGTGCCTCCCTTCTTCTTGGGATGCTGTCCTCCTTCTTGCTTTGTGTAGATGACGTGTCTTGCATCCACACAGTGTCCCTGGCATCGCGCACCTGTGCAGGCATATCTTATATTGGTCAAAACTGGTGACAGGTTCCCTTTAAACTACCAATATTCCAATATAGCATCGGCATCAGCAAATTTGTCATCAAATCTTAAAGTGAATCTCCACCTTTTATTGTCTTGTCGTCCTAGAGATTAAAGCCCTTAGTGAAGGTGAGGCTGGACATATCTGTACTTCGAGTCTATGTATAAATATTTATTTATATAAATATATTTACTGAAATATACTCATCTATCATAAAAATCTCGTGACAGAGCATGACCAATTCAATTTTTTATTTTTTTTAAAGCTGATCATCTCGTGCTACTCATCTCAGAATATGTCAAGATGAAAAGTAAGGAAGGACGTATCTATCCTAGTCTATTTGTTTGCTCTTAAAACATTCCCAGTGAAAAAAATGTGATTATTGATACAATTTACTATCAATAGTGAACTTAAAAAGTGGTTAATTTCCTTCCTTTACACTTTTTCATCAGAAGTATCTTCAGGATTAAGCACACTTCTGTGAAAACATATTGGCAAAGCTGCCAATATGTTAATGGTTTCAGCTAGTTCATAATTATCCTGGCAAGCCGCATCTAATCACTCTGTCTAAATGAGCTCATAGAAAAATAAATAGCAAGCTCTTTGGCACCAAGTCTATACATTCCCATGCAATACAGCATGTTTAAGGAGGAACGTCAGGTTCAACACCTATAGAATCCTTGGAATGGTTTTTTGCAACACCGGAGAGAATTAATTTAATCTCAGTTGAAATTACGGCTTCGGTATTTGCAAAAGACTTCTCTTTGTGATTCTCCAGCTCGGGGATTTGAAGGCCACAGTGCTGGTTTTGTGTTAGGATGTTCACAGCTGTCAAACATTGGTCTCCCTCCAAATTCCTAGTTCCTGAATCCAATAAAGGCAAAGTACAAATTAGACAGTAATTTTAAGACAACACAAGATGTTCATGTAGACTGTCGACTGCAGGGATTATGCTTCTGTAACAATACCTCAGATTCTCTACAGCCATAAAAAAAAAGTTTGCATCCTCTTGTCTTTCCTTTTCATTGACATTTCAATAACATTTTCGAATTGAAGTTACATTATGTATTGGTACAAAGGAGAATTCCCTGATAGCTCGTTGTTCTGTCTTAGCGGCTTATACATTTGTAGTATATGCCTCTTAAACATAGAGGAGTCTTGTTGCAGCATTAAAGTGGTGTAATAATAAGGGTTGTACCATTTCAAGACCTTATTCCTTCTCCACAATATGATAGCAGAGTGAAGTGTGTTGCCATTGCAGCCAGAACTTCATATTCAATACATATTGTAGTATTGCAGCATATAAATCAACGATAGCAGGTTTAAGTCCCCTAAGAGGAATAAAAATGAATAATAAAATGATGCAAGATGACTGGCTTTGAAAGAAATGCCAACATGATTTTGTGATACTCTGTTGGGATATGTTTATGCTGTATGCCTCTATAGGTGGCCAACTGGTGGTTGTGAATTGCAAACTTTCAAACTATCACATCATGATAATAAACTGGCAATAAGTATATTAGAATTGGTCCTCTTTCAATTAATGATCACAGAGGTCATTCCAAGGATGACACCTAAATATACCAATAAGATCTCTGGGATCCAATTACCGGATGAGAATGATATTTGTCTTTCACTTTTTTTTGTAATTCACTGATTTATTCAGAGATTTTGTATTCGCTCATTGCCATTTCTCACATTCATTTTAATTTTTCCAGGTGTTGATCTTCCATTAAGCTCACTTATTTCTGTAAGCTCTCATTTGCAGATCATTATCTTGCCATGAAATTGGCAAACTGTCATTTGTAAATCTCATTATGAGCTTTCTAGTTAATAACAAAGATATGAATATTTGAAATGTTCTATGCTAACGTCAATAACTATAGTTCGGAAGGTGTTCTTTTTTTTTTTTTAGTTAAGGGATTTTTTTCATACCTTGTTTGAAGCAAATTAAAGGACACATTGATTGCAGTTGGTATATTCTTATGGCTTTATACGCAATGCTTTTGTCACAGGGATACCGCGGCACAGGGGGGTAAGTCTAGTGACACATACACCTGCTGTAGTTAGAATGGTGTCACTGTCCTATTAGTAGTTCTGGCTTTCATTGCTCTGTTGCTGTAAGGGTTAAACTGCTTAGTTGGACTCCTGGAGTTCTCTGCCTTTGTTGTATCAGCTGTTCTGAGTTTGTTACTCCCTGCAGGTTTAAGAACCCACCTCCTGACTTCCTTCTTTGCCAGTGATAGTTTTTCACTTCCTGGCTTGGAATTGAAGTATCAGTTTAATATTATTAGCAGACGTTTGGAGTGATTTTCAGGAGGTTTCTGCGTGGAGTTGAATTGTGCGTTTTCCTCCCTATCCTCTCCCATTTTTTTCCCACCTTTACCTCCCCTGTTTCCAACTCGGTTGTTTTGTGAGTGTATTTGTATGATTGTAGTTTTGTGTGATCCCTGTCTGTTTACCCCTGTCTGTCTGCTATACACTTCCGTCCCATACCTACCTGGGTGGGGGAGGGAACAGATAAGTGTTATTATTGGAGCATAGGAATGTTTGAGACCCCGGCATCTGCACCATCAGGAGTAATCTGGGATACAGGGATAGCCTAGGGTTCCTCTAGCTCGAGGGACAGGGTAGGTGCCCATTATCACTGGCAACAATGTGACAGCTTTGTGTCAAAGATACACTTCTGGAGAGGTCATGCAGATCCACCTGCTGTTACCTTTTTGTCAAGAGAATGCAACTCCGCTGTCTCCAATGGTTAGGAAAATTACGCAATTGTCTGATGAGTGAGGGGCGAGGTCACAGCTGCTTCCACTACCAGACTGGTTATTGGGAAACTAACAGTGAGCATATGGTATATAAACCTCCGATTCCAATACATGGAATATATATACACCCTGGTAAGGTCAATGCCAGATCCGCAATAACAATTAGAACCACTAGCTACCATCACCAATCATTTATACAGGCTGATTGGATGTCTGTTACAGGTAACACATGGCTTTATGGGTGAGGTTTACAGAGCAAGAAGAACAGAACTATTACATTTTATATTTAATCCAGAAAGACAGTGTTTATAAAAAAAATATACAAGATGATACAGAATGGGAACAAACCAATATCATATATACATTTACATTAAATAATAAGGGATAACTAAAGAAACGTACTAACCCTGATGTCACAGATATGGCTCAGAGCTTAGTGGAGGGAAGTGCTCCGATTTGGAAAATAGACAGAACCACAGAAAGCTGTACCTTCCTGAATTGACAGTGATCCGAACTCAGATTCTGATTTTATCAGCTCTATGTTATGCCCACAACCCTCCCCTTGATGACCTATGACCTCACGTGGGGCTGTTTGTAGGATCGGCTTGGCACTTCAGAATTTTATGAGATCTCTAACTTAAAAGACATCTTCGCCTCTGAAGGTCCCGGGCATTAGATATTTTTTATCATGATTTTACCTTTACATAGAGACCAAATATGAGCTGATTCGCATCCTCTATCGGACGGTTGTTAACTTGGTGGCGATCTAGTGGCCCCAAGGTGATGCGAGTTAATGTGTCCCATCCTTCCCTTCGCTACGACACTGAAAGTCTATATCCCATAAATATCGAATCAATACAGACCCCCAATATTCCTATCTGGACCCCGGAGCCGGACTGTCTACAATCTGTGCTATGTGAAAGTAAGCTTCTGCCGGGGATGGGGGGCAGTTCTCCTCCAAGGATAAACAAATTTCAGTCTGGTTGTCATTTTCCCAAAGAAGATTCCTTCCTGTTTAATTACCTGTACACTGCAGGGATCCACTCTTTCAAAGGAGGTTAAAGCATTTTGTCTCTCCCTATTTCCCTTGTTTTAATTACTTTCTCTCACTTTCTAGTTATACATAATTTTCCCTTCTTCCCTATATATTCAGTGTGAGGTCTACTTCAACAAGTTTGAAGTGTAAGCTTTTCTCCCAGATGTTCTATGTGAGGGTGACATCTAAAACTATCTCTTGGGTTTAAATTTTTCTCTATGACACTTTGTAACTATTTAGTGTTGCGAATACATTAGGTCATACTTGGTAGTATTGATAAGTTAGATTGGGTTGAAACCCTTAACTTGAGCTGAGAGAACCTTTTATAATGTGAATTTACCGAATTAGCAGAATTTTCACATTTTCACTGCTGTACTGTTACACACTATCTGTAATTATTATTCAGTACTTTATGGCTTTCTCTCCCAATTGGCAGGATCTCAATAAAATCTACAGAGAAGCATGGCGGTGACTTGATAATGTCTAAAGTAAAACATGACTCAGTGATGCCTACAGTGAAGCATAGTGGTGGCTTAGTTATGTCTACAATGAAGCATGGTGGTGACTCCATAATGCCTACAGTAAAGCATGGTGGGAGCTTGGTGATGCCTACAATGAAGCATGGGGGTGGCTTGTTGATTCCTACAGTGAATCATTATGGTGGCTTAGTGATGCCTACAGTGAAGCATGGTGTTGGCTTTGTAATGTCTACAGTGAAGCATGACAGTGGCCTGGGGATGCTTTGATTTTGATGAATTCAATTGAGTATCAGGAAATCCTATGATAAAATATCATGTCTTCTACGAGGAAGTTGAAGCTTGGGCATCATCACACATTTTAACAGGATAATGATTCCCAGTATATGTCCCAGTCCACTAAGGCTTGATTTCAGAAAAAGTCCTGGAAGATTCTGGAGTGGCAGTTTAGTCACCTGTCTAGAACAGAAAAGAAAATCTTTGATGAGATGTGAAGAAGGCAGTTGAAGCAAACGTAGAGACCATTGCAAATGACGAATGGGCTAAGATTCCCCATGAACACTGCCAGAAGCTGGTGTCTATACTTCCCATTTGCAGCAGGTCATAACAGCCAGAGGGGCTTTACTAAGTGAAAAAGACACAGTTCATGAAAGGGGTGAATCTTTCTAAGACCGCCGGTCAGTATAAATGGCATTTTATGTTGATTTTTGATAAACCTCCTGTTATATTAGTTGTGGTCAGCTATTTACATTATTTGTATTTTATTAGTTTATTGCAAACAGCAGAAAGTTTGTAAATTTGGTGATTGACTGAATTTGCATTGGAGGTGAATTATTTCGATTTGCAATTAAACCTGGTGATTACCGATATGCTCACAGAGATGCTAGACCTAGCTAAGGATTCCCCCCATCTCTATAAAAAAACCACAAACCTGATCACATCGATTCACTCTGGACCCTGAACTTGGGTATCCAGTTCTACAATTTCTGCTAATAAAATAATAGTAGGAAGCTCGCAAATTGGATCCCCACAGTCCATATAAATTAACCTTTAAATGGCTGTAGAATGTGTGTTTGGCAGAGAAATATAGCAACTGGTGTTTCGAATACTGTAATTGAAGAATGAAATAGCACCAAGTGACTGGAGCAGTAAAAGACTTGGCCGTGAATACACAAAACGTAAATCGGGCAAAAAGAAATTACACGCCTAGGGGCAGAGGTGGAAAGGAAATGGATAGGCTTCCTCTTTATCTTGACAAGCTGTAAAAATCAATGCTGAACAGTCATGAGTTTTCTTGTTCAGAACGAATATTGCTCTAAGCAGACTGAGAAAATAGCACTATTAGACACACTATATTGCACAGAGACTTTTGGCCATTGTCAAATTTTGGCTCTGAAGAACATCCTTGGGAAGCAAATGGGTCAGCTGAGATGCTGGTGGCGTTAGTTTCACCTTACATAAACTTCATAGTCATATTGGAAAACGTTACTTAAAATTACATAGTAGAAAATGTTTCTAAAAATGCTTAAATATGTATTTGCAAATATAACGCAAAAAATAAGAGATGGAATTCGAGAAAGGTTTAACTTTATGGACATGTATCTCTTTTTTTTTCAACCTTTTTTCTATGTCTTTTAGTTGCCAAGTTTTTCTTCGTTGACTATTCTAGAGGATGACCAACATGACTCCCATTACAATGACAAAGTAGTGAACTTCCCTTAGGCCTGCATTGAAGTCAATTTACTGAGGACTGATTATATGTTTGTTCGAGCTCTTGTTTTAATATTGAGACATTTTTGCATAATTTTGCCATTGGTTAGGACATGGTCCCTTGATTGGGTGCTGAATAGCCAATTTATTGTAAGAAAGGACCTCCAGTTTTAATGACTTATGCCAGCTGGATGGCCCCTGGTGCATCTTCTAAAATTCAGAAATCAGAGGAGGCCACAAAGAAAATCTCTTGGCAATCACGTGTTGCTTCCGAGGAATTGCAATAATATATGTTGCCTATCAAAATATCTGTTGGCATATACAACAGATTAGGACTTATTATAAGTGAAAGGAGGACTTTATACTAACCAGACAGCAGATGGTGATAGTGTGTAAAGTTATATGCTTGCTGTAATGTGTGGGAGGAAAGCTCTCAATTGTTGGTTGTTTTTACTTCCTGTGTTTTTTCTTTTTTTCCTGAATGTGTTATGTCAGCAGCACATGGACTGTGTGACACTGAATTGTATCTCATGTTTAACCAGTATGAAGTAAATACTGTTTACTCAAGATATCTTGCTGTTTGAAGCTCTTGTAAGTACAGTGGTGACTATAAGAAGATGCACTCTGCGACAATATCAAAATACATGAGTGACCATAGTGTTAAAGGGAACCTGTCACCAGGTTTTCCCTATATAAAGTAGCGACACATCCTATCCAATGTCATTTATAGAGTGCGCATGCGCCGGCTTTATCTACACGTTATCGGCACTTTTGGTCTTTCCCAGCTCATGCACACTACAGTACTTTGCTTTGCCCTCGGCAGGGCAGAGAGAAGTGCGCCTGTGCAGGAGCGCGATTGACGGACACTGTGTCGATGACATAATGCCCATCATCCATATGATGCAGGGAAGGAGGATGGCGATCGTAGGAAGGGAGGAGGCTCCATATGAAGACCAGAGGCATCCATCGAGCTGGACTGCACCGTCTGTGGCTATAATAAAATGTCTATTTTATGCCTAGCAGAGCAGATTAGGGACATACATACAGCATTCTAGTATGCACTAACAGTGGGCTTAAAGGTGGTGGCGTTACTTTATATTGGATATCCTGATGACTGGTTCCCTTTAGTGTTTGCAATTAGTCCAGTAAAGTGGAAGTACTTCTTCCCAGGTGTTCGGAAACTTCTCTCTATAACTACCATAAGACATGTTATAAAGGTCAAACTCTTTAATAAAGGTCTACCTCTTCCGATTATTTGGCCCCACAATCTCATTACATTGTAGCTCAAAGATTTGCATCACTTTGTGGGGGGCCACTAATCAGAAGAGGTAACAGGATGCCATACGTAGTAGGAGATCCTTAATGCTCTTGCCGTTGACTATCAACATTTCGACTCGATGAAGGTCCTACACATATTTTTGCTCAACTGTATGCACTTGTGCTTCCTAAAGTTTTTCCTTGCAGAAAAGCCCAAACCACCTACTTGTACAGTGAACTATAATAAAGCCTTGTCAAGTGAACGTAGACAACTGCAATTTTTTTGACCGATAGTTGGCCAGGACATGGCTGAGCAAGGGAAAACATTGAAGGAGCATTGCATCACCTTTATTGTTTCATTTCAGAGATCGGATTCCCTTCAAACAAAATCTGATGTCTAAGCAAGTCCCCCTCCTTATATAAATAATAGAAAATCTATGGTTCCCACTAATAGTACAAAATATTCCTTTAGATCTATCCAATATTCTCAATTGTTTTCTTAGATTTGCCACCTGGGTTAATTATATTGGAGGAAAAAGAATGCTACTGACCTAAAGTGTCCATCTGTTTCCAACTTAAGTCCAATTTTATCTCAGGAATTTACTTTTTTTTGTTTTAAATTTAAAAATTATGCGCAGAAAATTCCCTCGTTAATGTCTGCCATGCAAAGGCAACACCTTAAGGGGCTAATGATGGATCAAGCCGTGCTGTATCCAGAGGCACCAGATGATCAGTGATGTTGTATTAATAGATAATGCAGCCATTAATATCACCTTCCCTCTGGAGCTGCAATAAGAAGAAAACTGCCGAATTGTGGCGCTATGAAAGGCATGGCAGTTCTTCATCTATACAGGTCATTATCATTACAACAGGCGCCATATCATAATGGAAATATTAAAATAATCATATCCAAATCTAAATTCCTAGTGCTGTACTGAGAAGTTGAGTCATCTAACTGAATTGTATTTTCGTGATGGACTTCGATGTTCTATAATTATAAAAGCCTTTACTGCTACTCCAGTGATGTGTTCTTCTGTCCTACAGTCTTGCTTGTTGACATGTAGACATTGGCTGGTTTATCATTGTACAATCCTGGCACCCCAAATTTCTTCTTTCTATGACCTTAAACCTCAAACTTATCTTCTACTTCCAGTTATTACGCTACGGGATCATTTTGATAACCATGACCGTAATCTGACTGGGGTTCCTTAGACTCACCAGAAATGATCCTGCTTTAACCCGAGAGCTATATAGATTATGTAGATAACTGATGCAATCTTTGTCTTTGCCGTCATTGTTGTACACAAAGAAATGATCATCAGTTAGATTGTAAAAATGATTTTTGATCCAGCCATAAGAAATAAACCCTTGTGAAAAGTGACAAAGTCAGCTCCAAGTGGGGCAGTTTTCGCCTAGATCTTTGTAACCTGTTATTGTGCAGATCCTCGGCTCCCCAGATGATTCTCTGGTACTGTCGTGAGCTAATCTGTTCCTGTCTCTATTAGCCATGTTCTCTTCCTTACCTTTCCTCTTGGTATGAAATATCCCAAGATGAATCTCGTGAGTTGACCAGATTAGAAAAAGGAAACAAAACAAATCATGAATTTTCGATACTCTATTTGGTCTTCTTTATGCTGTGTGTGCCATTATGTGACCACCCAATGGTTGTGATGGAACAACAGTCTGTCTGGAGGATTCCGGGGTTTCAGTCTGTAAGAGATTGTTCATCAAAGTCTAAGAAGGATTATGTGCCAATTGCTTTATTCTTCGAGGAGAACTAAGTATAGTTGATTAGTAACAAAAGAGCACGACTGAGTTTACCGCTCTACTTTTTAGCGATTCCAACTCAATCATAGTTTTGGTGTATGAAAAGTTTTATAAACTTTTTAGAAGAAAGGCAGGGGGGGACAAAAAGAAGCACAATAGTGTCTTATCCAATAAACTAGTATAGGATTAAAGGATACAGTAACTGCTCACCTTCTGAAATTGTGTGACCAACAGCAAAAGTTATTTAGAAGGAAATTATTCAAGCTGCTGCAACATCAACAGGTTGGAGAATCCAACGTGGTTACGAAATAGTAGAAAATCTGCGGTGCCGGTGGTGTATTCACAATAAAGATCCAAAAGCTGTGTAAATATGTCTACATGGTTTTAGTCTCAATGCGTTTCGAAGTTAGCAAACTTCTTCCTCAGGAGAACCACAATAATACTCTGTACTGTTGTGGTTCTCCTGACGAAGAAGATTGCTAACTTCGAAAGACTTTTGATAAAAAAAAATTTTGCAGACATTGTCTTCACTTGTTGCTCACAATCTCAAATCCCTATCAGGATGTCTTTGAAGTGTGGGAGGAAAATGGAGTATGCGGTGGAAATCCATACAAACACAGAGAGAACCTACAAACTTGTTTGGATTAAAACCCAAGTCTCAAGTGCTACAAAGCAACAGTGCTAAATACTGAGCTACCATGCTTCCCAGGGGTATCGCAGCGGACAACGTATTTTGTAACAGTTGTTTACCAAGAAGCTCTGTATCTTTTAAAGAAATCCAAATTGTAGACGTTCCTTTGTAACTCAACCTTCAAATTTGTTTTCGAGATTGAAATTTGGAGGAAACCCTGACAGTTCTTGTCTTTGTATGCTTTCCTTTATTACGACTTGTAACTTTGAGGCATGATGGACAAGCTGGGAGGGATACATTCTCTACTGTTGAACACAAACCAAAAGCTCATTTGTATGCCGCGCGGTGCAGCGATCTAGCGCCAACCACCTGAATAACACAATGCAAAACTCTGCAGACACAAAGGATTCTGGTTATGTACATGCAAATAAGCAGATTCAGGCAATTGGAACAAGCAATAACAGGCTACATTCTGTAGCATAAGAATGAGTTTTAAGGCATTATAGTTAATACGTTGGACCCTATTTATTAATAAAAAAGGGAACAACATGCTGCTATTGAACTTCAAGCTACGATCTACTCAGCCTACTTCTTAAATGGTAGCCTTAACGTCTTCTGGAGGAGGCAATACATGACTGTTCTCCCAGAATTATTCTCTGAGATATAATGAATCATTTCAAAATAAAGTGGCGCGGGGGCATTCTATCTTTATCCTTCCCTGTTTTGAATTGCAAAGTGGACTACAGACTTTTCTTACAGTTAACTTTCTGCTTCTCTAAAAAATTTTAAGTATAGTCCTAAGGAGCCTTGGCATGCAGTAAAAAGCTGACTTCTGATTGGTTCCGTCTTTCCATTTTTTTTTTAAAATTCAGGATTTTGGACATTTAAAGTAAAAGTGTCAACATGTTTTCCCGATATAAAGTACAGCCTACACCTTTAAGCCCACTTCTACAGCATTCTAGTATGCTATATGTATGTCTCCAATTCCCTCTTCAAGAAATAAAAAAGACTTATTTTACCCACAAACGGCGTGGTCCGATCCGAGGGGCGTCTCTGGTCTTGATTCAACACCTCCTCTCTCTCTTCTTGCGATGCCGTCCTCCTTCCCTACTTCATGTGGATGACGCATCCTACGTCATCCACACAGTGTCCCCCATCGCTCTACTGTGCAGGCGCACTGCCGAGGGCACAGGCTCAAGGGTTCAAACCCAGACACATGACAGTACCCACCTTTTTACAAGGGACCACTGAACCCATTGAGATCCCGAACCACTGACTCTGCTGACAGAACTCCCTCACTAGGTGATCCACATGCAAATCTTCCATATCAACCCAGAAATGATCCTCCAGGCCGAAATCCTTCCATTAAAGGTGCCGAGGGCAGAGAAAGGTACTGTAATGCGCATGCGCCGAGAAAGGTTAAAGAGCGATGATGACCCATTGGTAATGCTGGTGCATGTACAAAACAGTGCTTTGTTCTGCCCTCCGCAGGGCAAAGAGAAGTGCACCTGACGAGGAGTGCGATGGGGGACACTGCGTGGATGACGTAGGAAGCATCATCCACATTGAACCAAAGAAGGAGGATGGCGATCCTAGGAAGAGAAGAGGAGCCAGGTCAAGATCAGAGACTCTAGTCTCTGGTCTTGACCTGGCACCTTGTACTGAACCGCCATCGGATGGCGGACATGCATACAGCATAGTAGAATGCTGTAGAAGAGGGTATAAAGGTGGTGGCCCTACTATAAATTGGGAAAACCTGGTGACAGGTTCCCTTTAAAGATTTCACCATGAAACAATAAGAACAGAAGTGACCATATTTGTTTGGCAGATAAGAAACCTGGCAGAGAGAATACAAGCGGTCATCTACCTTGTTTGGATTGACATCAATTAATAGGTTATGGTGTTGGATTAAAGTTTGGGACTTGTTTTCTTGGTCTTCTATTTAGATAGATAAATGAGCTAAAGCTGTTATTACTTTATGCTGGAGATTTCTCTAAGCTGAGGTTCTCATACATTTTCATACATGTACAGATGAGAGAACCCGAACACCAAAGTTCGGCATTCGTAAAAGACAGTTTGGTGTCCAGTTCTAAACGCCGAACACTGACTTCTCTCGAAAGTTTGTTGCAACATTTGGAGTTTGGGGAGAAGTCCATCGAAGAGAGGGAGAGAAAAATTTCCAGCTTAAAAGTTTGGGTCCCCATTGTTTTCAATTGGGTTCAAGTTCGGGTACAGTTCTGGTACCCAAAGTGAACTTTGAAATAAAGTTTGGGTCAGATACAAGAACCCGAACTTTCAAGGGCCCGCTCTTCCCTACATACATGTCAACAGTCCCAATATTAGCCAGACCAAATAAAACGGTTAATAAAAAATTTGTTACAAAACTGGAAATTTTGGGAGCAACCCTGTTTTTTTACAGCATAATTTTAAAGTTCTTATTTGAGACCTTTTGTAAGACTTGACCCAAAGCTGAATCATGGAGACAAGAGCATTAGACACTTATATAATTGACTAAAATACTATATTCCTATATTCAAAAAGTGATGATAAAGGGTTCATATCCAAACCAGACTAATGGTAAAATGGAGTAAACCAGGGATTATTCATTTTTTTTTATCACAAGTTGGGTTTCATGGATCATTTCTTGGTTCTTGCAAAGAAATCAAAGTTCTGTAGTGATGTAAACAGCAAGTACGGGATTCATACCGGACAGTTATTGTCCGATGCTAAACACCAATCATGGTCTTCTCCCGGAAGTCGTTTGCAATGTTCGGAGTACTGGGGAAGTCCGTTGCAGAGAAAGAGAGAACATTTTCCAGCTCAAAAATTTGGGACCCCATTGTCTTCAATTGAGTTTGGGTTCTGGTTCAAGTTCAGGTACAGTTCTGGTACCCATATGGTATATATATTACTCACTGTCATTATGGATAACTAGTGGTTTAGTCCACAAAAGGAGAAGAAGATATAAGTGAAATTAATTATAGAAAATTATAGCACTCAATGCCAGTCTGCTGCATCATTTCCCAACTAATTATTAGGCATGGATTTTACAAACAAATAATAATAATAATAAAAAAAATAATAATAATAACATTTTGACTATGCAGATTAGTTTTTGGCACAAATCCATAAAAAGAAATATCGAAGAACTGTAGAAAGTGCATCGAAGAATAATCAAAATAATGTGAGCTGCGGAACATCTCAGGAGTCAAGAAAGAATTTTTTTTGCTGGAGTCGTTTGATTTTTTTTCCTTTATATGGCAAATTGAGACTTTGCTTTTAATGGATGTTTTTTTTTTCCTTACCTGGAAGTTGTAAGTTGTTTTTTTTTAACTTCATAAACTTACTTTAGCATTTTTTTAAAACCTACGTTTTTAACTTTGTACCCTTCACCACTACTACATGATTATATATAGACATTAGATTTTGAAAACCAGGTCCATGTTTACTCTGCTATAGAGTATTATTGATTAGATCAAATCTGAGAAAAGCCAAATGTCAACTTTTAAATTATTCACTGACCTAATTTTCCGCTGATTGGAGCTGACATGTGCAAAGTAAAAGTGCTCCTCCATGAAACCTAGATCCTCCACTCGGTCCTCATAGACCCTTTTATTTTATATTCTCTCCCCATGATCAGCAGCGACCTTGTCCTCATCAGAGAGGAGTTTATTAATTAGGGTGTAGGGGCTGGTAAGATACACATATACCCATATGTAATTTCAATATCCCACATGACCTGATTAATGACTTCTTAAATGTAAAATACTTTGGGAAATATTTATCCTGCATCTATCATATTAAATTAGCCATCATATTTCATCCCCTTGTGGATGAGAAAGCAGCATTAATTTCTCCTGGGAAAAAATCTTAGCAATTATTTTTTAATGTATCAGTCACATTGAAGTTCATCAGGACCATCAGGACGGAGGGGACACAACAACATCTCAAATGGATAGAAGTGAAGACGCTGCAAAACAAAGTCGACGCTGGATGGTAAAGGAAGATGAGCAGAATTATTGAGTCAGAATGTTGTTACACAATGTGCAAATAAACATTCTGATTTCTAGATTTGATCAATAAGGAAAAGATAGATGAATTTCTCTATTTTTTACATTTTACTAATAAGTAGTTTGCGAGTATTTTTCCCAAGAAATGCCCTCCAAGTCTCTGACTTTCATGATCTGCGGCTTTGGAAGACATCCACTGATAGAGCATTGGCAAATCTGGTGTCTGTTCTGGATAGATACACTCATCAGAAGAGAGTATCCCAGATTTCATATTCCAGTCTCGTGCATCTGCATCAATTCCTTAAAAAACACGTTAATCAATTGACTTAGATTGTTCCTGGGAGAGGATCTCACTATCTCCAGCCTGATGGATTTTAATGGTGCAGAAAAAAATGTAGTAAAGACAGAGAGAGAAATGATAGATCCAGTTATTATGGCAAACACTGTGCAACTCCATTTCTTACAAGCTCTATCGATCTCACAACCATTTCCGAAATGAATCAGTTCTATGAACGGGAAATATTTGGATTCCTTTTGTTTCAAAATTTTTCTTTGTGACAGATTTTCTGTACAAAGGCTTTATCAAGCGAAATATCTTTTCTTTATCTTCTTTCTTTCTTTTATTTATCTTCTTTCTTTTTTCTACCTTAAGCTTTGTTTCCTTCCTACTTCTGTCCTCCCTTCCTATATCGCTTCTCTCCTTCTCTATCCTTTCTTTCTTTTCTCTTTCTTTCCTTTCATCCTTCATCCTTCTGTCCTCCCTTTCTCTATTCTTTCTTTCTCTATCCTATTTTTTACTTTATCTTCTTTCTTTCATTCTTTTTTTCTTCCTTCTTGTCTTCCTTCCTTCCCTCTAACCTTTCTTTCTTACTTTCTTACTCTCCTTCTTTTTTCGTTTGTTTCTTTCCTTCCATTTATCATCCTTCTCTCTTTCCTTTTCTCTATCCTTTCTTTCTTTTCTCTTTCTTTCCTTTCATCCATCATCCTTCTGTCCTCCCTTTCTCTATTCTTTCTTTCTCTATCCTATTGTTTACTTTATCTTCTTTCTTTCATTCTTTTTTTCTTCCTTCCTGTCTTCCTTCCTTCCTTCCCTCTAACCTTTCTTTCTTACTTTCTTACTCTCCTTCTTTTTTCGTTTGTTTCTTTCCTTCCATTTATCATCCTTCTCTCTTCCCTTTCTCTATCCTTTCTTTCTTTTCTCTTTCTTTCCTTTCATCCATCATCCTTCTGTCCTCCCTTTCTCTATTCTTTCTTTCTCTATCCTATTTTTTACTTTATCTTCTTTCTTTCATTCTTTTTTTCTTCCTTCCTGTCTTCCTTCCCTCTAACCTTTCTTTCTTACTTTCTTACTCTCCTTCTTTTTTCGTTTCTTTCTGTCCTTCCATTTATCATCCTTCTCTCCTCCCTTTCTCTATTCTTTCTATTTTTCTCTTTCTTTCTCTATCCTCTTTTTTTCTTTCAGTCATTCTTCTGTCCTCACTTTTTCTATTCCCTCTATTTTTCTTTCTTTCTCTATCCTTTTTTTCTTTCCTTCCTTCTTCTGTCCTCCTTATCTCTATCATATCTCACTTTCTCTATCCTTTCATTCTTCCCTTCCTTCATCCTTCTGTCCTCCCTTTTTCTGTCCTTTTTTCTCTTTTTTGTCCTTTCTTTCATTTGTTCTTTTTCTTTCTATCTCTTTCTATCTTTTCTTCCTTTCTTCATCCTTCTGTCCTCCCTCTTTCTAACTTTCTTTCTTCCTTCCTTCCTTTTTCTCTTTCTTTATTTTTTCTCTTTATTCCTTGTTCTTTCTTTCATTCTCTCTTTTTCTCGTCCTTTCTTTTTTTTTATTTCTTTCTTGTTTTCTATATTTAGAACCACTTACAATAAGTAGGAAAGGAACATTTAACATATTCTAAAAGAATTACAGAAACCCTCAAAGTTTTCTTACAACTTTATCATGAGATAATACTTTGCTTTGTGCGTTAATCTGAAGATGAACAGTGACTTCATGACTGAGTGGGAGTCACTGATACCTACATGTATGGGGAAAATATAAAACTTTCTCTTCTAAATCTGCATCAAACACTCCGCGTGCCTCTGTTTAGTTATGAATTATGCAAAAAGTGTATTAAGCAGATGAGGATGAGAATAGATGGGATTTGACAGCTTGCTTGACTCACAGAAATTTCAGAATTATTCAAGAAGTTACTAAGTACAATACAAGCGATGAACATTTGTGTACTGGGTGAATAAACAACCAGAATGTCTCAACTACCGGACCAAAAGTTTCCACACAGTACAAAAATAAATAAAAATAAAATAATGTATGTACACAGTGACTGCACCAGCAGAATAGTGAGTGCAGCTCTGGAGTATAATACAGGATGTAACTCAGGATCAGTAATGTAATGTATGTACACAGTGACTGCACCAGCAGAATAGTGAGTGCAGCTCTGGTGTATAATACAGGATGTAACTCAGGATCAGTAATGTAATGTATGTACACAGTGATGGCACCAGCAGAATAGTGAGTGCAGCTCTGGAGTATAATACAGGATGTAACTCAGGATCAGTAATGTAATGTATGTACACAGTGACTGCACCAGCAGAATAGTGAGTGCAGCTCTGGTGTATAATACAGGATGTAACTCAGGATCAGTAATGTAATGTATGTACACAGTGACTGCACCAGCAGAATAGTGAGTGCAGCTCTGGAATATAGTACAGGATGTAACTTAGAATCAGTAATGTAATGTATGTACACAGTGACTGCACCAGCAGAATAGTGAGTGCAGCTCAGGAGTATAATACAGGAGGTAACTCAGGATCAGTAATGTAATGTATGTACACAGTGACTGCACCAGCAGAATAGTGAGTGCAGCTCTGGAATATAGTACAGGATGTAACTTAGAATCAGTAATGTAATGTATGTACACAGTGACTGCACCAGCAGAATAGTGAGTGCAGCTCAGGAGTATAATACAGGAGGTAACTCAGGATCAGTAATGTAATGTATGTACACAGTGACTGCACCAGCAGAATAGTGAGTGCAGCTCTGGAGTATAATACAGGAGGTAACTCAGGACCAGTAACGTAATGTATGTACACTGTGACTGCACCAGCAGAATAGTGAGTGCAGCTCTGGTGTATAATACAGGATGTAACTCAGGATCAGTAATGTAATGTATGTACACAGTGACTGCACCAGCAGAATAGTGAGTGCAGCTCTGGAGTATAATACAGGATGTAACTCAGAATCAGTAATGTAATGTATGTACACAGTGACTGCACCAGCAGAATAGTCAGTGCAGCTCTGGAGTATAATACAGGAGGTAACTCAGGATCAGTAATGTAATGTATGTACACAGTGACTGCACCAGCAGAATAGTGAGTGCAGCTCTGGAGTATAATACAGGATGTAACTCAGGATCAGTAATGTAATGTATGTACACAGTGACTGCACCAGCAGAATAGTGAGTGCAGCTCTGGTGTATAATACAGGAGGTAACTCAGGACCAGTAATGTAATGTATGTACACAGTGACTGCACCAGCAGAATAGTGAGTGCAGCTCTGGAGTATAATACAGGATGTAACTCAGAATCAGTAATGTAATGTATGTACACAGTGACTGCACCAGCAGAATAGTGAGTGCAGCTCTGGAGTATAATACAGGAGGTAACTCAGGATCAGTAATGTAATGTATGTACACAGTGACTGCACCAGCAGAATAGTGAGTGCAGCTCTGGAGTATAATAAAGGATGTAACTCAGGATCAGTACAGGATAAGTAATGTAATGTATGTACACAGTGACTGCACCAGCAGAATAGTGAGTGCAGCTCTGGAGTATAATACAGGAGGTAACACAGGATCAGTAATGTAATGTATGTACACAGTGACTGCACCAGCAGAATAGTGAGTGCAGCTCTGGAGTATAATACAGGATGTAACTCAGGATCAGTAATGTAATGTATGTACACAGTGACTGCAGCAGCAGAATAGTGAGTGCAGCTCTGGAGTATAATACAGGATATAACTCAGGATCAGTAATGTAATGTATGTACACAGTGACTGCACCAGCAGAATAGTGAGTGCAGCTCTGGAGTATAATACAGGATGTAACTCAGGATCAGTATAGGATCAGTAACGTAATGTATGTACACAGTGACTGCACCAGCAGAATAGTGAGTGCAGCTCTAGAGTATAATACCGGATGTAACTCAGGATCAGTAGAGGATCAGTCATGTAATGTATGTACACAGTGACTGCACCAGCAGAATAGTGAGTGCAGCTCTGGAGTATAATACAGGATGTAACTCAGGATCAGTACAGGATCAGTAATGTAATGTATGTACACAGTGACTGCACCAACAGAATAGTGAGTGCAGCTCTGGAGTATAATACAGGATGTAACTCCGGATCAGTAATGTAATGTATGTACACAGTGACTGCACCAGCAGAATAGTGAGTGCAGCTCTGGAGTATAATACAGGATGTAACTCAGGATCAGTAATGTAATGTATGTACACAGTGACTGCACCAGCAGAATAGTGAGTGCAGCTCTGGAGTATAATACAGGATGTAACTCAGGATCAGTAGAGGATCAGTAATGTAATGTATGTACACAGTGACTGCACCTGCAGAATAGTGAGTGCAGCTCTGGAGTATAATACAGGATGTAACTCAGGATCAGTAATGTAATGTATGTACACAGTGACTGCAGCAGCAGAATAGTGAGTGCAGCTCTGGAGTATAATACAGGATATAACTCAGGATCAGTAATGTAATGTATGTACACAGTGACTGCACCAGCAGAATAGTGAGTGCAGCTCTGGAGTATAATACAGGATGTAACTCAGGATCAGTAATGTAATGTATGTACACAGTGACTGCACCAGCAGAATAGTGAGTGCAGCTCTGGTGTATAATACAGGAGGTAACTCAGGACCAGTAATGTAATGTATGTACACAGTGACTGCACCAGCAGAATAGTGAGTGCAGCTCTGGAGTATAATACAGGATGTAACTCAGAATCAGTAATGTAATGTATGTACACAGTGACTGCACCAGCAGAATAGTGAGTGCAGCTCTGGAGTATAATACAGGAGGTAACTCAGGATCAGTAATGTAATGTATGTACACAGTGACTGCACCAGCAGAATAGTGAGTGCAGCTCTGGAGTATAATAAAGGATGTAACTCAGGATCAGTACAGGATAAGTAATGTAATGTATGTACACAGTGACTGCACCAGCAGAATAGTGAGTGCAGCTCTGGAGTATAATACAGGAGGTAACACAGGATCAGTAATGTAATGTATGTACACAGTGACTGCACCAGCAGAATAGTGAGTGCAGCTCTGGAGTATAATACAGGATGTAACTCAGGATCAGTAATGTAATGTATGTACACAGTGACTGCAGCAGCAGAATAGTGAGTGCAGCTCTGGAGTATAATACAGGATATAACTCAGGATCAGTAATGTAATGTATGTACACAGTGACTGCACCAGCAGAATAGTGAGTGCAGCTCTGGAGTATAATACAGGATGTAACTCAGGATCAGTATAGGATCAGTAACGTAATGTATGTACACAGTGACTGCACCAGCAGAATAGTGAGTGCAGCTCTAGAGTATAATACCGGATGTAACTCAGGATCAGTAGAGGATCAGTCATGTAATGTATGTACACAGTGACTGCACCAGCAGAATAGTGAGTGCAGCTCTGGAGTATAATACAGGATGTAACTCAGGATCAGTACAGGATCAGTAATGTAATGTATGTACACAGTGACTGCACCAACAGAATAGTGAGTGCAGCTCTGGAGTATAATACAGGATGTAACTCCGGATCAGTAATGTAATGTATGTACACAGTGACTGCACCAGCAGAATAGTGAGTGCAGCTCTGGAGTATAATACAGGATGTAACTCAGGATCAGTAATGTAATGTATGTACACAGTGACTGCACCAGCAGAATAGTGAGTGCAGCTCTGGAGTATAATACAGGATGTAACTCAGGATCAGTAGAGGATCAGTAATGTAATGTATGTACACAGTGACTGCACCTGCAGAATAGTGAGTGCAGCTCTGGAGTATAATACAGGATGTAACTCAGGATCAGTAATGTAATGTATGTACACAGTGACTGCAGCAGCAGAATAGTGAGTGCAGCTCTGGAGTATAATACAGGATATAACTCAGGATCAGTAATGTAATGTATGTACACAGTGACTGCACCAGCAGAATAGTGAGTGCAGCTCTGGAGTATAATACAGGATGTAACTCAGGATCAGTATAGGATCAGTAACGTAATGTATGTACATAGTGACTGCACCAGCAGAATAGTGAGTGCAGCTCTGGAGTATAATACAGGATGTAACTCAGGATCAGTATAGGATCAGTAACGTAATGTATGTACACAGTGACTGCACCAGCAGAATAGTGAGTGCAGCTCTGGAGTATAATACCGGATGTAACTCAGGATCAGTAGAGGATCAGTCATGTAATGTATGTACACAGTGACTGCACCAGCAGAATAGTGAGTGCAGCTCTGGAGTATAATACAGGATGTAACTCAGGATCAGTACAGGATCAGTAATGTAATGTATGTACACAGTGACTGCACCAACAGAATAGTGAGTGTAGCTCTGGAGTATAATACAGGATGTAACTCCGGATCAGTAATGTAATGTATGTACACAGTGACTGCACCAGCAGAATAGTGAGTGCAGCTCTGGAGTATAATACAGGATGTAACTCAGGATCAGTAGAGGATCAGTCATGTAATGTATGTACACAGTGACTGCACCAGCAGAATAGTGAGTGCAGCTCTGGATTATAATACAGGATGTAACTCAGGATCAGTAATGTAATGTATGTACACAGTGACTGCACCAGCAGAATAGTGAGTGCAGCTCTGGAGTATAATACAGGATGTAACTCAGGATCAGTAGAGGATCAGTAATGTAATGTAAGTACACAGTGACTGACTGCACCAGCAGAATAGTGAGTGCAGCTCTGGAGTATAATACAGGATGTAACTCAGGATCAGTAATGTAATGTAAGTACACAGTGACTGACTGCACCAGCAGAATAGTGAGTGCAGCTCTGGAGTATAATACAGGATGTAACTCAGGATCAGTAATGTAATGTATGTACACAGTGACTGCACCAGCAGAATAGTGAGTGCAGCTCTGGAGTATAATACAGGATGTAACTCAGGATCAGTACAGGATCAGTCATGTAATGTATGTACACAGTGACTGCACCAGCAGAATAGTGAGTGCAGCTCTGGAGTATAATACAGGATGTAACTCAGGATCAGTACAGGATCAGTCATGTAATGTATGTACACAGTGACTGCACAAGCAGAATAGTGATTGCAGCTCTGGAGTATAATACAGGATGTAACTCAGGATCAGTACAGGATCAGTCATGTAATGTATGTACACAGTGACTGAACCAGCAGAATAGTGAGTGCAGCTCTGGAGTATAATAGAGGAGGTAACTCAGGATCAGTACAGGATCAGTAATGTAATGTATGTACACAGTGACTGCACCAGCAGAATAGTGAGTGCAGCTCTGGAGTATAATACAGGAGGTAACTCAGGATCAGTAATGTAATGTATGTACACAGTGACTGCACCAGCAGAATAGTGAGTGCAGCTCTGGAGTATAATACAGGATGTAACTCAGGATCAGTACAGGATCAGTAATGTAATGTATGTACACAGTGACTGCACCAGCAGAATAGTGAGTGCAGCTCTGGAGTATAATACAGGATGTAACTCAGGATCAGTAATGTAATGTATGTACACAGTGACTGCACCAGCAGAATAGTGAGTGCAGCTCTGGAGTATAATACAGGATGTAACTCAGGATCAGTACAGGATCAGTAATGTAATGTATGTACACAGTGACTGCACCAGCAGAATAGTGAGTGCAGCTCTGGAGTATAATACAGGATGTAACTCAGGTACAGTACAGGATCAGTAATGTAATGTATGTACACAGTGACTGCACCAGCAGAATAGTGAGTGCAGCTCTGGAGTATAATACAGGATGTAACTCAGGATCAGTAATGTAATGTATGTACACAGTGACTGCACCAGCAGAATAGTGAGTGCAGCTCTGGAGTATAATACAGGATGTAACTCAGGATCAGTACAGGATCAGTAATGTAATGTATGTACACAGTGACTGCACCAGCAGAATAGTGAGTGCAGCTCTGGAGTATAATACAGGATGTAACTCAGGATCAGTAATGTAATGTATGTACACAGTGACTGCACCAGCAGAATAGTGAGTGCAGCTCTGGAGTATAATACAGGATGTAACTCAGGATCAGTACAGGATCAGTAATGTAATGTATGTACACAGTGACTGCACCAGCAGAATAGTGAGTGCAGCTCTGGAGTATAATACAGGATGTAACTCAGGATCAGTAATGTAATGTATGTACACAGTGACTGCACCAGCAGAATAGTGAGTGCAGCTCTGGAGTGTAATACAGGATGTAACTCAGGATCAGTAATGTAATGTATGTACACAGTGACTGCACCAGCAGAATAGTGAGTGCAGCTCTGGAGTATAATACAGGATGTAACTCAGGATCAGTACAGGATCAGTAATGTAATGTATGTACACAGTGACTGCACCAGCAGAATAGTGAGTGCAGCTCTGGAGTATAATACAGGATGTAACTCAGGATCAGTAATGTAATGTATGTACACAGTGACTGCACTAGCAGAATAGTGAGTGCAGCTCTGGAGTATAATACAGGATGTAACTCAGGATCAGTAATGTAATGTGTGTACACAGTGACTGCACCAGCAGAATAGTGAGTGCAGCTCTGGAGTATAATACAGGATGTAACTCAGGTACAGTACAGGATCTGTAATGTAATGTATGTACACAGTGACTGCACCAGCAGAATAGTGAGTGCAGCTCTGGAGTATAATGCAGGATGTAACTCATGGTTATTATACATAAGTAATGTAATGAAGTCACAAAGTTAGTAAACTTTTTTACTTAGAATTCATCTATATTAAAATCCCAACGTGGTGGTCAAAGTTGGACATACCGTCTAAGCATGGATCACTCAGCCTTTTTTTCATGTCTAGATTCTCTTATAGAAACAGTTGTCCATTCGGGGGATGCTTCTGATGTTTTGCATGGACCAATACTCCTATCATACTCTTGGCCTGTGAAATTGCTTATGGATTCCGTAAATTGAAATAACAAGGATGCATGAGATCGGGCCGTCAGGATGAGAGACAGCAGTGCTTCTGTTTTATGAGCTGTGTATGTTTTTATGGTTGCCTTTCTGTTTCATTACTGAGCTAACAGAATGAGTTGATGAAGGAGGCAATCAGTATGTGATATGCCCGCTGAAACCTCGATGGCTCCACTCCGGCCGCTTCTGTAAACAATTGGCCATTAAGTTCTTCCGAGATACAAGGAAGTGTCATCTTCACAGGATTAACAGAAAGACATCAGTGAAATTATGACCACGCTACTTATTATTTGTTGACTGACCCTATCAAGATCCATCCGCATGACACTATATATGTCATCACAGAGAAGCATTTATCTCCATTTAAACTCGATTTTCTGACTCATTCAATTATCCTGTGCAGCTCTTACGAAGGGAAAACTCCATTGTATTTATTAGTGCCAAAGAAACGGATTCATATATTTAGCAAGACATAAATCTCCTCTGATCATAGCATTTTTGTTTTTTTTGTTCTTACCATTTTTTATATATTTATTATGATGAACAATGCAAAGTTATATTGTGGTAACGTGTTAGCCAGAAAAATCGATGTAAATACTTTTATGCCAAAAATGACAAAAGTATCCTTGGAGTGATAGATTTATTGGCTAACCATAAAATATATATATATATATATATATATATATATATATATATATATATATGCAAACTTTCAGAGCACAGAGGCTCCTTCATCAGGCAAGATTACAAATGAAGTCATAAGACAAAAGGCACAGCATTTGAGAGATGTTACAACAAGACATTTGTTCATGAGGTGTAAGTTGTGATTCCTCCTACTGATAAGTTAGGGAGAACAAATTCGTTTTTTTCTGTTGCAAAATGAGAGGCCTTGGGAATGTTTAATTATCTGGAGGTGTGAATTGTGTCCATGTAGTGAGTCATAAAGCCAGGTGTTATATTTAGTCCTGTTGTCAGTGAATTGAACATCCTTATCAATTTGAATTCCCAAATTTTTCTCTCTCTGTTGCCCTTGAAGTGACCTTTTAGTATTAAAACTTTTAGATCTTTCATACAGTGTCCCCGGCCAGAGAAATGTGATCCCACAGGCGTGTCCAGTTCATTCTTAATTGTGTGTCTGTGTAAATTCATTCTTGTTTGTAGTTTTTGCATCGTTTCTCCAATATAAACTCCTTCCGGGCACCTTGTACATTGTATCATGTTACCACACTGGAGGATGTACATGAAAAGACATCCATGATTTTGTAGTCCTGATTTGTGTTAGGTATACAGACTGTATTTGATGGTAATATGTGGGTACAAGTTTTGCATTTTTTGTTTTTACATGGGAATGTGCCCGTCACTGATGGTGATGAGAGGACACTTCTGACAAGGAGATTCCTTAAGTTAGGGGGCTGTTTGTAGGAGAGAAGTGGTAGTTCTGGGAATATTTCTTTCAGTTTGTGGTCTCTGTGGAATATGGTATCCTTGTAGCTCTGTAGATCTGTTCATCTATTACCAGATTAGGTGGAACAGCTTTCATCCAAGACACACAAAAAAATCCATCATCTACAGTCAAGCTCTGAGGTACATTGGAATCTGTTCAGACAGTAAGGACAGAAAACTGCAGCTACTATCACTGAGGAATACATTCCTACAACAAGGATATCATCCACTGGTAATAGATGAACAGATCCTCAGAGCTACAAGGATACCAAGAAGTAGCCTCCTGGATTACAGACAAAGGGAGAACAACAACAGGGTACCTCTCGTGGTCACATACAACCCCCACATGAACATCCTAAGGAAAATTGGTGCTGATCTCCAACCCATATTCCACAGAGACCACAAACTGAAAGAAATATTCCCAGAACTACCACTTCTCTCCTACAAACAGCCCCCTAACTTAAGGAATCTCCTTGTCAGAAGTGTCCTCTCATCACCATCAGTGACAGGCACATTCCCATGTAAAAACAAAAAATGCAAAACTTGCACCCACTTATTATCATCAAATACAGTCTGCATACCTAACACAAATCAGGACTACAAAATCATTGATGTCTTTTCATGTACATCTGCCAATGTGGTAACATGATTAGTGTTGAGCCACCCCCGTAGTGTTCGGGTTCGGTTCGGTTCGTCGAACACCGGGATGTTCGAGGAACTGTTCGTCGAACACCTTAGAACACCGTCGAACACCGTTAAAACCAATGGCAGGCAAACAAAAACACATAGAAACACATAGAAAACACCTTCAAAGGTGTCCAAAAGCTCACAAACTGCTCAGAAGACGCTTTCTTTAAAAAAGCCGGCCGGCAATTCAGCAGCGGCATGCACCGGTACCCGACAATTTAGACAAGAAGGAAGAGAGCATCACACATAGATTAGATAGATAGAAACATGTCAGTCACATATATATGAAGTACAGTGACAGTGTTGCTTACTGTACTTGTCATTTAGTGTAAAGGATTTATTAAAAAATATAATAGTGTTTTCATGCACCGTCTCTTTAAGAAAGCCGGCCGGCAATTCAGCATCTGTACCCGACAATTTAGAATAGAAGGAATAGAGAATCACACATAGATTAGATAGATAGAAACATGTCAGCCACATATATACGAAGTACAGTGACAGTGTTGCTTACTGTACTTGTCATTTAGTATTAAAATAAAGGATTTATTATTAAAAAAAATTGGCGTGGGGTTCCCCGTAATTTTAGTCTCTAGCGGAGGTTAAGCAGACGGCTGGGGCAAATGTTTGAAGCCTGGGAAGGGGGTAATACCCACGGAGCTTCCCAGGCTACTAATATCAGCCCCCAGCTGAATACCTAGCCTTTACTAGCTATTAAAATGGAGGACCCCCCCCAAAAAAATGACGTGGGGTCCCCCCTAATTTAATAGCTAGCAAAGGCTAGGAAGACAGCTGGGGGCTGATATTAATAGCCCAGGAAGGGAGCCATGAATATTGGCCCCCTCCCAGGCTAGAAACACCAGCCGTCAGCCGCCCCAGAAATGGCGCATCCATAGGATGCGCCAATTCTGGCACTTAGCCTCGCTCTTCCACGCTGCCCTGTAGCGGTGGCAGGGGGTAATAGGGTTAGGGTTGATGTCAGCTTATAATGCCAGCTGACATCAAGCCCAGGTTAGTAATGGAGAGGCATCTATAAGACACCCCCATTACTAACCCCATAGTCAAAGTTAAAAAAAAAACACAAACACCCAGAATAAAGTCCTTTAATTGAAATAAAGACACAATCCTTTATTGTTCTAAATTAAACTATACTTACCATCACGCCCATTCCAGCTGAAGCCAACGATCTCCTGCAATAAAAGAAAAATAATAAAGCAACCTCATCCTTACCTTTCCATGGTTCCCAGGACAGCTTCAGCTCTGCTACATCGAGATGACAGGCTGGACCGCAGCAGAAAGCTGCCATCCAGCCTGTCATCCCGCAGACACTGAGAAGCGCAGGCATGCTTGCGCTCTGCAGTGTCTGACTGTGACGGCATCCAGATGAGCCGACAATGAACTCGGCTCACCTCATGTACGTCACTGACAGCGTGGAAAATTCTCCTGCACTCAGCGCTTCAGCGTGAGAATTTTCCCACGCTGTCAGTGACGTGCATGAGGTGAGCCGAGTTCATTGGACATGACCTCGGCTCATCTGGATGCCGTCACAGTCAGACACTGAGGAGCACAAGCAAGCCTGCGCTTCTCAGTGTCTGCGGGATGACAGGCTGGATGGCAGCATTCTGCTGCGGTCCAGCCAGTCATCTCGATGTAGCAGAGCTGAAGCTGTCGTGGGAGCCATGGAAAGGTAAGGATGATGTTGCTTTATTATTTTACTTTTATTGCAGGAGATCATTGCCTTCAGCTGGAATGGGCGTGACGGTAAGTATGGTTTAATTTAGAACAATAAAGAATTGTGTGTTTATTTCAATTAAAGGACTTTATTCTGGGTGTTGTGTTTTTTTAAATACTTTACTAGAAATTCATGGTGGTCATGTCTAATATTGGCGTGACCCCATGAATTTCGGGCTTAGGGCCAGCTGATAATGCCAAGCTGGCCTTAACCCCTTTATTACCCAGTGAGCCACCGCACCAGGGCCCTGGATGAGTTGGGTACAGCGCCAGAAGATGGCGCTTCTATGAACGCGCCATTTTCCTGGGTGGCTGCGGACTGCAATTTGCAGCGGGTGGGGCCCAGAAAGCTTGTGCCTCCCTGCGCTGCAGATTCCAGCCCCCAGCTGCCTAGTTGTACCTGGCTGGACACAAAAATAGGGCGAAGCCCCACGTATTTTTTTTTTAAATTCATGAAATTCATGGAATAATTAAGAAAAAAAGGGCTTCCCTATATTGTTGTGTCCGGCCAGGTACAAATAGGCAGCTGGTGGTTGGGGGCAGCCCGTTCCTGCCTGCTGTACCTGACTGGACACAAATATAGGGCGAAGCCCAACATCAATTTTATTTTCATTATTTCATGAATTTCCTGAAATAATTTAAAAAAAATTGACGTGGGGCTTCGCACTATATTTGTGTCCAGTCAGGTACAGCAGGCAGGGACGGGCTGCCCCCAACCACCAGCTGCCTATTTGTACCTGGTTGGACACAACAATATAGGGAAGCCCTTTTTTTCTTAATTATTCCATGAATTTCATGAAATAATTAAAAAAAAAAATGCGTGGGGCTTCGCCCTATTTTTGTGCCCAGCCAGGTACAACTAGGCAGCTGGGAGCTGGAATCCGCAGCGCAGGGAGGCCCAAGCTTTCTGGGCCCCACCCGCTGCATATTGCAGTCCGCAGCCGCCCCAGAAAATGGCGCGTTCATAGAAGCGCCATCTTCTGGCGCTGTACCCAACTCATCCAGGGCCCTGGTGCGGTGGCTCACTGGGTAATAAAGGGGTTAAGGCCAGCTTGGCATTATCAGCTGGCCCTAAGCCTGAAATTCATGGGGTCACACCAATATTAGACATGACCACCATGAATTTCTAGTAAAGTATTTAAAAAAACACAACACCCAGAATAAAGTCCTTTAATTGAAATAAACACACAATTCTTTATTGTTCTAAATTAAACCATACTTACCATCACGCCCATTCCAGCTGAAGCCAATGTCTTCTGCAATAAAAGTAAAATAATTAAGCAACCTCATCCTTACCTTTCCATGGTTCCCACGACAGCTTCAGCTCTGCTACATCGAGATGACAGGCTGGACCGCAGCAGAACGCTGCCATCCAGCCTGTCATCCCGCGGACACTCAGAAGCGCAGGCATGCTTGCGCTCCTCAGTGTCTCGCTGTGACGGCATAAAGATGAGCCGAGGTCATGTCCAATGAACTCGGCGCACCTCATGCACGTCACTGACAGCGTGGGAGAATTCTCCTGCACTCAGCACTTCAGCGTGAAAATTTTCCCACGCTGTCAGTGACGTGCATGAGGTGAGCTCATTCATGTCCAATGATCTCAGCTCACCTCATGCACGTCACTGACAGCGTGGGAAAATTCTCCTGCACTCAGCGCTACAGCGTGAGAATTCTCCCACGCTGTCAGTGACGTGCATGAGGTGAGCTCATTCATGTCCAATGAACTCAGCTGACCTCATGCACGTCACTGACAGCGTGGGAGAATTCTCACGCTGAAGTGCTGAGTGCAGGAGAATTCTCCCACGCTGTCAGTGACGTGCATGAGGTGCGCCGACTTCATTGGACATGAACTCGTCTCATCTTTATGCCGTCACAGCCAGACACTGCAGAGCGCAAGCATGCCTGCGCTTCTCAGTGTCTGCGGGATGACAGGCTGGATGGCAGCGTTCTGCTGCGGTCCAGCCTGTTATCTCGATGTAGCAGAGCTGAAGCTGTCGTGGGAACCATGGAAAGGTAAGGATGAGGTTGCTTTATTATTTTTCTTTTATTGCAGGAGATCGTTGGCTTCAGCTGGAATGGGCGTGACGGTAAGTATGGTTTAATTTAGAACAATAAAGGAATGTGTCTTTATTTCAATTAAAGGACTTTATTCTGGGTGTTTGTGTTTTCTTTTAACTTTGACTATGGGGTTAGTAATGGGGGTGTCTTATAGACGCCTCTCCATTACTAACCTGGGCTTGATGTCAGCTGGCATTATAAGCTGACATCAACCCCAGCCCTATTACCCCCTGCCACCGCACCAGGGCAGCGTGGAAGAGCGAGGCTAAGTGCCAGAATTGGCGCATCCTATGGATGCGCCATTTCTGGGGCGGCTGACGGCTGGTGTTTCTAGCCTGGGAGGGGGCCAATATTCATGGCTCCCTTCCTGGGCTATTAATATCAGCCCCCAGCTGTCTGCCTAGCCTTTGCTAGCTATTAAATTAGGGGGGACCCCACGTCATTTTTTTGGGGGGGGTCCTCCATTTTAATAGCTAGTAAAGGCTAGGTATTCAGCTGGGGGCTGATATTAGTAGCCTGGGAAGCTCCGTGAGTATTACCCCCTTCCCAGGCTTCAAACATCTGCCCCAGCTGTCTGCTTAACCTCCGCTAGAGACTAAAATTACAGGGAACCCCACGCCAATTTTTTTTAATAATAAATCCTTTATTTTAATACTAAATGACAAGTACAGTAACCAACACTATCACTGTACTTCATATATATGTGACTGACATGTTTCTATCTATCTAATCTATGTGTGAAGCTCTATTCTGTCTGTTATAAATTGTCGGGTACAGATGCTGAATTGCCGGCCGGCTTTTTTAAAGATACGGTGCATGAAAACACTATTATTTTTTTTAATAAATCCTTTGCAGTAAATGACAAGTACAGTAAGCAACACTGTCACAGTACTTCATATATATGTGACTGACATGTTTATATCTACCTAATCTATGTGTGATTCTCTATTCTTTCTGTTATAAATTGTCGGGTACAGATGCTGAATTGCCGGCCGGCTTTTTTAAAGAGACGGTGCATGAAAACACTATTATTTTTTTTAATAAATCCTTTGCAGTAAATGACAAGTACAGTAAGCAACACTGTCACAGTACTTCATATATATGTGACTGACATGTTTCTATCTAATCTATGTGTGAAGCTCTATTCTGTCTGTCATAAATTGTCGGGTACCGCTGCTGAATTGCCGGCCGGCTTTTTTAAAGAGACGGTGCACGAAAACACTATTATATTTTTTAATAAATCCTTTACACTAAATGACAAGTACAGTAAGCAACACTGTCACTGTACTTCGTATATATGTGGCTGACATGTTTCTATCTATCTAATCTATGTGTGATTCTCTATTCCTTCTATTCTAAATTGTCGGGTACAGATGCTGAATTGCCGGCTGGCTTTTTTAAAGAGACGGTGCATGAAAACACTATTATTTTTTTTGATAAATTCTTTACACTAAATGACAAGTACAGTAACCAACACTGTCACTGTACTTCTTATATGTGTGACTGACATGTTTCTATCTATCTAATCTATGTGTGAATCTCTATTCTTTCGGTTCTAAATTGTCGGGTACCGGTGTATGCCGCTGCTGAATTGCCCGCTTTTCATGTTTCACTGTGAGCACTGTTCCCATCGATTTGGGCAATCACTGTAATGCCACAACCACCATGGCTGTGGCATTACAGTGAGTGGCAGACAATCCCTGCATGATTGGTGCTCTAAGTAGCGCCAGACATGCAGGACATGCTTTTGGTGCACGAACAGTTATCGAACATAACCTCGAACAGCCGAATTTTTTGCAAATCGTTCGGGTTCGTCGAACAACTCGAACACCACCCAAAACAGCTCGAATTTGAGATTGGCGAACAGTTCTAGTCGAACACCGCTCATCTCTAAACATGATACAATGTACAAGGTGCCCGGAAGGAGTTTATATTGGAGAAACTATGCAAAAACTACAAACGAGAATGAATTTACACAGACACACAATTAAGAATGAACTTGACACGCCTGTGGGATCACATTTCTCTGGCCCGGGACACTGTATGAAAGATCTAAAAGTTTTAATACTAAAAGGTCACTTCAAGGGCAACAGAGAGAGAAAAATTTGGGAATTCAAATTGCTAAGGATGTTCAATTCACTGACAACAGGACTATGTTATGTTCTGCTACCAGAGCTAAGGAAAGAGAGGAGATCTGTCCCTACGATAGAACTCAGCTGAATCCCTACGATGTAACAGGGAACCTGATCCTGCGATCAGACCTGCTAAAGTCCTAAGCTAGTCTGTACGGAGACCTATAGATGTGGGGAAGGAATCCCTACAAGTACTAAGGACTGGGAGGAAAATGGGACACCTCCTAACAGAAATAGTAGCAGACAGACGAACAAACAAAATATATAGAACATAGAGGTCCGTAGACCAAGCAAACTAACAGAGTTAGATACAGAGCACAGGCTAGCTAGAAAGTAGTTATACAATGAAGTCCAGCAAAGCCAGAAGGGCGGAGCAGGATTAAATAGGCCAACAAGGTCATGTGACCAGCAAAGGAAAAAACCTAAGAGCAAGGTTCTAACAGACTAAATATAACACCTGGCTTTATGACTCACTACATGGACACAATTCACACCTCCAGATAATTAAACATTCCCAAGGCCTCCCATTTTGCAACAAAAAAAAACAAATTTGTTCTCCCTAACTTATCAGTAGGAGGCATCACAACTTACACCTCATGAACAAATGTCTTGTTGTAACATCTCTCAAATGCTGTGCCTTTTGTCTTATGAATTTATTTGTAATCTTGCCTGACGAAGGGGCCTCTGTGCTCTGAAAGCTTGCATATACAGTATATATATATATATTTTTTTTTCTGGTTAGCCAATAAAGGTATCACTCCAAGAATACTTTTGTCATTTTTGGCATAAAAGTATTTACATTGATTATATACTTATTGTAACGGCAGTGTCCATGCATGGCCCTTCCCTCTCCTCCCGGCAGGGACGCCAGCATACTCACCACCCAGGCCGCTCTGCGGTGTGTTCTTTTTCTGCCGTGGCTTCCTGCTCCCTTGGGCCTGCACAGGTCTCCCGACTAAGCGCTTAGTGTGTTCTCGTGTGCTCCCAGCTTCTTAAAGGGGCAGCACGCGCACTCTGGAATTGCCCCCAGCCAATAGCTGGTAGGCATCGAGTATTTAAGGCATGCTCCTCTGTAGGGAGGTGACTGATCAACGCTTCCCCTATGGTTAGTGTTGGTGCAACTAGTCTGTTGCCAGACCCCTGTCCTTGTTCTAGTTAACCATATTATCTAAACCATAACCTGTTATCTGTTGTCTGAATCTGAAACTGCTCTGGTGGTACCTAAACCTGTAACCACTCTGGCGGTATCCGAACCTGAAACTGCTTCAGCGATACCCGAACTCGAAACCAACAGCGGTACCCGAATTTGAAACTTCTCCAGCGGTACCTGAACCTGTAACCGCTCTGGCGGTATCTGAAACTGAAAACGCTCCAGCAGTACCTGATCTCAAAACTGCTCCAGCGGTACCCGAACCTTAACCATTCCAGTGGTACCTGAACCTGTAAGCGCTCCTGCGGTGCCTGAACCTGAAACCGCTCCGATAGTACCTGAACCTGAAACTGCTCCGGTGGGACCTGAACCAGCACCAGTGTCCATCCTGTTTTGTGTTCCAGAATCTGCACTGTCTGAACCAGCACCAGTGTCCGTCCTGTCTAGGACTCGACATCCATGACTGCATACCCGACCCTTGTGATTGGCTGCCTCAGTACCGGGGACTGCTCTTGGAGTGGTACCTGGTGGCTACCTGCAGCTCAAGTTTAACTCTACCATCAGGAGCTCCAGCGAAAACCAAGTAGCTGTCTAGTCACGCCCCTCGAGGGTAAGCCCGGCCCGTGGTGCAGTGGGTCTATGATCCATGTGCGTGACACTTATCAGCCACTTAATGCCCTTCTTACATAAAAAAATAACTACATATGTCACCTATCCATAGGACAGATGATAAATGCATAATCACTGGGGATCTACCTACATCCATCATTAGAATAGTGGTCCTCGTGTCCCCTGTGTGAATGAAGCATTACTGAGCATGTGTGACCACTACCTAAAGGATTGATGGTCGCACATGCTCAGTAACAATTCATTCACACAGTGGGGTTAATAATTGAGGTTCTCAGGAATACAAACCACAGCGATCTTACACAACTCCCACCATTTTGCTTGATTCTTTTTAGGGCCAAAAAAAGGAATAAATAAATAATTACACCCAAGTTCAACCCCCATTTATCCTACCCCTGCAGCTCTCCCTTCCTCTGACTCCTACCTTCTCCTCCATCTTCACTCTTTTGACACTGAATAAGCCTGAAGTGATGTCATGACATGCACCGAAGAAGAAAGATGGAAGAGAAGAAGGAGTTGGAGGGAGGGAGTCGGCGGAGGATGAGGCAGTGAGCTGTACTGACGGCAGGTCAGGTGAGGAGAGTATTATGTCTTTTTTTTTTTTTTTTATCCCCTCCATTTATTATGCTATGAGGGTCTAAACATCAGAGCACAATGACCATTTTTTTACTGGCAATTCCCTTTGCATTGAATAAATTTGCTGCAAATCGAATTTCAGTTTGTTTTTCGGAAAATATGCTCATCTCTAGATGTCCCTGATGAGACAACACCTTTAGAGAAAATCTGTAACCAGGTTTTTTCTATTCATTTTGAGAGCAGCATGATGTAAGGGTAGAAACCCTGATTCTGGTGATGTATCACTTACTAGGCTATTGGCTGCAGTCTCGATTAAAACCTGTTTTATCTGCTTCAGATCTAGCAGTTCTCTGAATGCTGAGCTGTGTATAACTCCGCCTTTAAAATTGATTAGAAGCTTTCTGCCTATGCACAGTGTACACAGAAAGCAGCCAATCAGTGGCGGGGGGTGGGGTTGGACTACCTGGCAGCAAGCCAAGTAGTGTTCTGGTGATAATCTCCTACTGATAAAACAGGGGTTGTATGAAAACTATAGGAAGCAGCACAGTAAGTGATACATCACTGGAATCAGGGTCTGTGTCTCTACATTATGCGGTCTTGAAAAAAACTGATGGAAGACTCCCTTTACGTAAGTGTTATGTGCCTCCCTTTCAGCCCCTGAACTAGACTGTGTATATGCTTTCTCAGGGGTCTTTCTATAAAGAAAACTTGTGTCACTGGTGGAAAAGAAATGCCCCCTCTAACTGACCCTTTGGGATGCTATTTAGGATGGAATGTTCCTCTTCCCATTCAATTAAAATGGCTTTAAGACACCTTCAATGAATTTACAGATTAGCCACTCTTACCTTGAGTGCCCTGTGGGAAGTTTTGGTGGATTTTGTAATTACATGAAGTAATTGCATGTTTTGCTTTGGTACCAGAAATTTCTACTTCTGTCTCTTCAGAAATCCAAGACTTTTTTTTTTTTTTATCCTGCTCATGAAAAACATTTAGAACTTGAAAGTCAAGGGCATCAACCACTTTCATGGGCAAGCAGAGAGTTTCTAATGATGAAGTTAATTATTTATGCTGTGTGTAAGTTGTCTAAATACTTTCTGGTTCTTCATACAGAATACATGAAAACATAATAATCACGCTGCGATCTGGGAAAGACAGAATGACGAAAACGATGTGCTCAATGGGAAAGATCTCCCGATGGAAGCAGTTTGCTTTGGAAAGAAAAAGCTTCCACATGGCCATTCCTGGGCTTTAGCGGGACTGCTCATAGATTTAGTCATAGCTGAAAAATCAAGAAGAGTCAATGAGTAGATCCTCCTGATTTACCAGCCCAAATATGATGGAAAATCAAAGTTTCATAGTTTTAAGTCTATCGAGATAACCCTATAACTTAACATGATGATCCAGAGTAAGACAAAAGCCCCATATGGCAAAAGACAAAAGCCCCATATGGCAAAAGACGAAAGCCCCATATGGCAAAAGAAAAAAAACCCACATGGCAGATGCTAATTGTCCCATATTTATTGGAAATATTCCCTCCCATCCCCACATATGGCAATTATATTAGTTCCCTGGATCAACATTCCATCACAGAATCTTGTGCCCATAACCTGTAATATTGTATTAATCAAGAAATAGTAATCTTTTATTTTTATATAGCGCCAACATATTCTGCAGCGCTTTACATACATTATCATCTCTGTCCCCATTGGGGCTCACAATCTACACTCCCTATCAGTATGTCTTTGGAGTGTGGGAGGAAACTGGAGAACTGGGAGGAAACACATGCAAACATGGGGAGAACATACAAACTCCTTGCAGATGTTGTCTTTGGAGGGATTTGAACCCAGGACCTCAGTGCTGCAAAGCAACAGTGCTAACCACTGAGCCACCGTGCTGCCCCAAGAAAGGCATCCAGAGCCTTCTGGGACTTATGTCAATGAATTGATCATTGCAACATGAGAGTTCCATAATCTCACTGCTCATTCAGTAAAGAATCCATAGTCTCGCTGCTCGTATAGTAAATAATCCATAGTCTCACTGCTCGTATATGAAATAATCTATAGTCTCACTGCTCGTATAGTAAATAATCCATAGTCTCACTGCTTGTACAGTAAAGAATCCGTAGTCTCACTGCTCGTACAGTAAAGAATCCATAGTCTCATTGCTTGTACAGTAAAAAATCCGTAGTCTCATTGCTTGTACAGTAAAGAATTCATAGTCTCATTGCTTGTACAGTAAATAATCCATAGTCTCACTGCTTGTACAGTAAAGAATCCGTAGTATCACTGCTTGTACAGTAAAGAATTCGTAGTCTCACTGCTTGGACAGTAAAGAATCCATAGTCTCGCTGCTTGTACAGTAAAGAATCCATAGTCTCACTGCTCGTACAGTAAAGAATCCATAGTCTCATTGCTTGTACAGTAAAAAATCCGTAGTCTCATTGCTTGTACAGTAAAGAACTCATAGTCTCATTGCTTGTACAGTAAATAATCCATAGTCTCACTGCTTGTACAGTAAAGAATCCGTAGTATCACTGCTTGTACAGTAAAGAATTCGTAGTCTCACTGCTTGTACAGTAAAGAATCCATAGTCTCGCTGCTTGGACAGTAAAGAATCCATAGTCTCGCTGCTTGTACAGTAAAGAATCCATAGTCTCACTGCTTGTACAGTAAAGAATCCATAGTCTCGCTGCTTGTACAGTAAAGAATCCATAGTCTCGCTGCTTGTACAGTAAAGAATCCATAGTCTCGCTGCTTGTACAGTAAAGAATCCATAGTCTCGCTGCTTGTACAGTAAAGAATCCGTAGTCTCACTGCTTGTACAGTAAAGAATCCATAGTCTCGCTGCTTGTACAGTAAAGAATGCGTAGTCTCACTGCTTGTACAGTAAAGAATCCATAGTCTCGCTGCTTGTACAGTAAAGAATCCATAGTCTCACTGCTTGTACAGTAAATAATCCGTAGTCTCACTGCTTGTACAGTAAATAATCCGTAGTCTCACTGCTCGTACAGTAAAGAACTCACTTTCTCTGATGATGAAGAAACCATCATTTCAATAGAAATAGGGGATGACCACTTGCTATGGTTACAGGTCTAGATGTAAAAATGTCATTAGAAACATTTATGTACTGTCCATTCATATATTTGTTCATTTTAATAAGATCTTTTCTGAGCGTTCTTTTTCTAGAAAGTGAATAACCCTAAATTCGATCAGTTGTCTATTGGAATCCACTTATTCCCTTGAATGTTAAAGCAGTTAACAGTAGTTATTAACACTTATTCCCCATGTTAAAGCAGTGGACAACAGTCACAACATCTTTAATGCAGAAACCTCAACTTCAACCTGTTTTTGAGTACTCGGTTGTTATTGCCTTCGGTGAACCATGCGACCTCTTTTTTCTTCTGAATGCCCAATTCTTGTGGTATCGATTAATACGAAATGGCATGTAAGTGCCCTTATCCCAAAGTCTGTCCTAATGGGATAAGATGGATAATGCAGATATAAAAAGTTCTAGATAAGTGTGAGACATTGTTTCATAAAGTATCCTTGGCATCGTCGTTCAGCGTCCAGTGGATTCGAGGAACTGAACATTTCGGCTGTGATGGGGGGGCATTGGTTCTAGTAGAACGTTTGTTTTTTTGCCCCTGTCTGATCCTAAACATAAAGTGGCCCCCGAATCTGAGGACATTTCTCAGTATGTACATTAAACTAAGTGGTTTTCTACCAGAGACCCATCAACATTATAATGGGAAAGTGAGCAATTTAAGTACATGAACTCCTACAGACGGAATGATAGATGATATTAACCAAAGGAAAGGTTTACTGAGCGTTTAAGCTATATTTCATCTTAAATGAGAATCTGCCTGGTTTGTGCTATGAAATATCCTCGGCTTCCAGATATATATGTACAATAAAATGTAAAAAAAAAATTTAGAAAACTGGATAACGATATTTGTAGAAGCTATTATAGGCTCTCAATGACTTACTGAGAACTATAAATGTCTGAATAGGTTGTATCATTTTTGCATTCTCCTTCATTGACTGGAGGTGATTGTAAATCACGGTCATGGTCACCTTGAGTTTGACCAATAAGAAGCCAAGGCTGTATGTACAGGTGGTGATGACCTAATTATGACATGCCCATGGGCATTACCCTCATCCAGCCCTATTAGCAAGATGATAAACGGCAAGAGATAACCAGCTTTGAAAAAAAAAATGATTTTGCGATACTCTGTCAAAAGATGATTATTCTATATGTATCTATATAATTCCGCCCAATGTTTGTGATGGGAATTAAAAGGTTTCGTTAGCCTGTCACTATTAAATATTGAATTTGTATTGAAAGAAATTGGACACTTTACTTTAATGAACATATCTCTATGTGCACTACACTGTCCAATGTCCCAGAGTGCACTACTATCCCATCGGTGAATATATGAATAACACAATAATAATGATATGAATAAAATATCTTAGTAACATATGTATATATATACTGCATATATATATATATATATATATATATATATATATATACATATATATATACTAATATACAGATAAATAGATACGTGGATATATACCGTATATTCCGGCGTATAAGACGACCTGGTGTATAAGACGACCCCCCTACTTTCCTGTTAAAATATAGAGTTTAGGATATATTCACCGTATAAGACTACCCCTTTTCCAACGCATACCAAACACCGGTAAAAATTAAAAAAAAACAGATTTGAATTTAACATGGTCCTTTTTTAATTTAAATTCTTATGACATGCAGGTATATAGCAGGAAAACTGTCACTCATAAACATATTAAAATAGGGGGGACCCCACGTCATTTTTTGGGGGGTCCCCCATTCTAATAGCTAGTAAAGGCTATGTATTCAGCTGGGGGCTGATATTAGTAGCCTGGGAAGCTCCGTGGGTATTACCCCCTTCCCAGGCTTCAAACATCTGCCCCAGCCGTCTGCTTAACCTCCGCTAGAGACTATAATGATGGTGGATCCCACGCCAATTTTCTTTTTAAAAAATCCTTTATTTTAACACTAAATGACAATTGAGGGGTTAATAAAGATGCAGTCCCTAAATTATTATTAATTTTGTAATTAATTTTTCCCAAAAATGTTGACGTGGGGCTTCGCCATATTTTTGTGTCCAGCCAGGTACAGCAGGCAGGAACGGGCTGCCCCCAACCACCAGCTGCCTATTTGTACCTGGCCGGACACAACAATATAGGGAAGCCCTTTTTTTTTTAATTATTTCATGAATTTCATGAAATAATTTTAAAAAAAAAATACGTGGGGCTTCGCCCTATTTTTGTGTCCAGCCAGGTACAACTAGGCAGCTGGGGGCTGGAATCCGCAGCGCAGGGAGGCCCAAGCTTTCTGGGCCCCCCCCGCTGCAAATTGCAGTCCGCAGCCACCCCGGAAAATGGCGCGTTCATAGAAGCGCCATCTTCTGGCGCTGTACCCAACTCATCCAGGGCCCTGGTACGGTGGCTCACTGGGTAATAAAGGGGTTAGGGCCAGCTTGGCATTATCAGCTGGCCCTAAGCCCGAAATTCATGGGGTCACGCCAATATTAGACATGACCACCATGAATTTCTAGTAAAGTAATTAAAAAAAACACAAACACCCAGAATAAAGTCCTTTAATTGAAATAAACACACAATTCTTTATTGTTCTAAATTAAACCATACTTACCATCACGCCCATTCCAGCTGAAGCCAACGATCTCCTGCAATAAAAGTAAAATAATAAAGCAACCTCATCCTTACCTTTCCATGGTTCCCAGGACCGGTCCAGCTCTGCTACATCGAGATGACAGGCTGCACCGCAGCAGAATGCTGCCATCCAGCTTGCCATGCGGCAGACACTGAGAAGCGCAGGCATGCTTGTGCTCCTCAGTGTCTGACTGTGACGGCATCCAGATGAGCCGAGATCATGTCCAATGAACTCGGCTCACCTCATGCACGTCACTGACAGCGTGGAAAATTCTCCTGCTCCCCGCATGCGCAGTAGAAGTTTCCCACGCTGTCAGTGACGGACGTCCAGGAGGTGAGCTGAGTTCATTGTCGGCTCATCTGGATGCCGTCACAGCGAGACACTGAGGAGCGCAAGCATGCCAGCGCTTCTCAGTGTCTGCGGGATGACAGGCTGGATGGCAGCGTTCTGCTGCGGTCCAGCCTGTCATCTCGATGTAGCAGAGCTGGAGCCATCGTGTGAACCATGGGAAGGTAAGGATGAGGTTGCTTTATTATTTTACTTTTATTGCAGGAGATCGTTGGCTTCAGCTGGAATGGGCGTGACGGTAAGTATGGTTTAATTTAGAACAATAAAGAATTGTGTGTTTATTTCAATTAAAGGACTTTATTCTGGGTGTTTGTGTTTTTTTTAACTTTGACTATGGGGTTAGTAATGGGGGTGTCTTATAGACGCCTCTCCATTACTAACCTGGGCTTGATGTCAGCTGGCATTATAAGCTGACATCAACCCCAGCCCTATTACCCCACTGCCACCGCTACAGGGCAGTGGGAAGAGCGAGGCTAAGTGCCAGAATTGGCGCATCCTATGGATGCGCCATTTCTGGGGCAGCTGACGGCTGGTGTTTCTAGCCTGGGAGGGGGCCAATATTCATGGCTCCCTTCCTGGGCTATTAATATCAGCCCCCAGCTGTCTGCCTAGCCTTTGCTAGCTATTAAATTAGGGGGGACCCCACGTCATTTTTTTTGGGGGGTCCCCCATTTTAATAGCTAGTAAAGGCTATGTATTCAGCTGGGGGCTGATATTAGTAGCCTGGGAAGCTCCGTGGGTATTACCCCCTTCCCAGGCTTCAAACATCTGCCCCAGTCGTCTGCTTAACCTCCGCTAGAGACTAAAATTAAGGGGAACCCCACGCCAATTTTTTTTTAAATAAATCCGTTATTTTAACACTAGATGACAAGTACAGTAACCAGCACTGTCACTGTACTTCATATATATGTGACTGACATGTTTCTATCTATCTAATCTATGTGTGATGCTCTATCTTTCTGTTATAAATTGTCGGGTACCGCTGCTGAATTGCCGGCCGGCTTTTTTAAAGAGACAGTGCATGAAAACACTAATATTTGTTTTAATAAATCCTTTACACTAAATGACAAGTACAGTAAGCAACACTGTCACTGTACTTATTATATATGTGACTGACATGTTTCTATCTATCTAATCTATGTGTGATGCTCTATCTTTCTGTTATAAATTGTCGGGTACCGCTGCTGAATTGCCGGCCGGCTTTTTTAAAGAGACAGTGCATGGAAACACTAATATTTGTTTTAATAAATCCTTTACACTAAATGACAAGTACAGTAACCAACACTATCACTGTACTTCATATATATGTGACTGACATGTTTCTATCTATCTAATCTATGTGTGATGCTCTATTCTTTCTATTCTAAATTGTCGGGTGCCGGCTTATGCCGCTGCTGAATTGCCGGCTTTTCATATATTGTCACAGAAGCGATGCGAACTTCCCAGCTCCGGACACAGCGCAGCGCTTCTGTGACAAGTGAAAGCTGTCGGCACAGAAGCCCTGCGCTGTGGACGGAGCTGGGAATACGCAGCGATGTGTCCGTTTCAGCACAGAAGCGCTGACTGTCTGGACCTACCGCCGCCGTATTTTAACTCCCTCCACCTTATATTAACTCCGACATGGCAGGGATACGGCCACGGCAGCTTATTAACACCCCCAGAGTATCCCCGCATGTCAATTTCTGAAAGTTCAAAAGCATTACCGGCGTATAAGACGACCCCAGACTAGACAGAAGATTTTTCAGTCTTCAAAAGTCGTCTTATACGCCGGAATATACGGTATATATTAAAAAAAGAATCATATGCAGGGAGGAGGGGGATGCAGCTGAAGCTTCTCGGCCTTTCAGTGTGTAGTTGAGAAGCAAAGGTGCAGTGGGATCCTTCTGATTGGCTTAGACCACAAAGCACTGCTATGACATCACTGCAGGAAGAGCCCGCCTACTCAGAAAGCATAAAAAGCAAATATGCATGCAAAACAATATAAAATCTCTCTCTCTATTGTCCATCTATCTATCTATTTATCTGTCTGTCTGTCTCTATCTATCTGTCATTATTTCATTAGTTTAATTTATTTTATATTACAGACATTATGATAGATACTACAGTAACATAAAGCCAAAATGAGCAAACTTTTTTATTTATCTATTTTTTTTTCAGTAGACTTGGTTGCCTATAGCTCATGCTTCTTTTGCCTTGGGAAAAATTCATCTCTGCCAGGGCATATACTGTAGACAGAAATAAATTCTCATGTCTGAGCCTTCTGGCGTAACACTACGTTTGTTTTTATTAATACAGTTTCTATTCATTTATGAGTTTATATTTGGATTGCACTGTCAAAGCCCATCAATGGTCATCCATTGGTTCGGTAGATGTTTGTCCAGAGTTTATTGAGTTTTCTGTTTGGTATATATATATATATATATATATATATATATATACATATATATATATATACAGTACAGACCAAAAGTTTGGACACACCTTCTCATTTAAAGATTTTTCTGTATTTTCATGACTATGAAAATTGTACATTCACACTGAAGGCATCAAAACTATGAATTAACCCATGTGGAATTATATACTTAACAAAAAAGTGTGAAACAACTGAAAATATGTCTTATATTCTAGGTTCTTCAAAGTAGCCACCTTTTGCTTTGATGACTGCTTTGCACACTCTTGGCATTCTCTTGATGAGCTTCAAGAGGTAGTCACCGGAAATGGTCTTCCAACAATCTTGAAGGAATTCCCAGAGATGCTTAGCACTTGTTGGCCCTTTTGCCTTCACTCTGCGGTCCAGCTCACCCCAAACCATCTCGATTGGGTTCAGGTCTGGTGACTGTGGAGGCCAGGTCATCTGGCGTAGCACCCCATCACTCTCCTTCTTGGTCAAATAGCCCTTACACAGCCTGGAGGTGTGTTTGGGGTCATTGTCCTGTTGAAAAATAAATGATGGTCCAACTAAAAGCAAACCGGATGGAATAGCATGCCGCTGCAAGATGCTGTGGTAGCCATGCTGGTTCAGTATGCCTTCAATTTTGAATAAATCCCCAACAGTGTCACCAGCAAAGCACCCCCACACCATCACACCTCCTCCTCCATGCTTCACGGTGGGAACCAGGCATGTAGAGTCCATCCGTTCACCTTTTCTGCGTCGCACAAAGACACGGTGGTTGGAACCAAAGATCTCAAATTTGGACTCATCAGACCAAAGCACAGATTTCCACTGGTCTATTGTCCATTTCTTGCGTTCTTTAGCCCAAACAAGTCTCTTCTGCTTGTTGCCTGTCCTTAGCAGTGGTTTCCTAGCAGCTATTTTACCATGAAGGCCTGCTGCACAAAGTCTCCTCTTAGCTGTTGTTGTAGAGATGTGTCTGCTGCTAGAACTCTGTGTGGCATTGACCTGGTCTCTAATCTGAGCTGCTGTTAACCTGCGATTTCTGAGGCTACTTTTCCAGGGGTGGTCCTCATGTGAGCCAGTTTCTTTGTAGCGCTTGATGGTTTTTGCAACTGCACTTGTGGACACTTTCAAAGTTTTCCCAATTTTTCGGACTGACTGACCTTCATTTCTTAAAGTAATGATGGCCACTCATTTTTCTTTACTTAGCAGCTTTTTTCTTGCCATAATACAAGTTCTAAAAGTCTATTCAGTGGGACTATCAGCTGTGTATCCACCAGACTTCTGCACAACATAACTGATGGTCCCAACCCCATTTATAAGGCAAGAAATCCCACTTATTAAACCTGACAGGGCACACCTGTGAAGTGAAAACCATTTCCGGTGACTACCTCTTGAAGCTCATCAAGAGAATGCCAAGAGTGTGCAAAGCAGTCATCAAAGCAAAAGGTGGCTACTTTGAAGAACCTAGAATATAAGACATATTTTCAGTGGTTTCCCACTTTTTTGTTAAGTATATAATTCCACATGTGTTAATTCATAGTTTTGATGCCTTCAGTGTGAATGTACAATTTTCATAGTCATGAAAACACAGAAAAATCTTTAAATGAGAAGGTGTGTCCAAACTTTTGGTCTGTACTGTATATATATATATATATATATATATACAGTATATATACAGTGGGTATGGAAAGTATTCAGACCCCTTTAAATTTTTCACTCTTTGTTTCATTGCAGCCATTTGGTAAATTCTAAAAAGTTATTTTTTTTCTCATTAAAGTACACTCTGCACCCCATCTTGATTAAAAAAAAACAGAAATGTAGAAATTTTCGCAAATTTATTAAAGAAGAAAAACTGAAATATCACATGGTCATAAGTATTCAGACCCTTTCCTCAGTATTGAGTAGAAGCCCCTTTTGAGCTAGTACAGCCATGAGTCTTCTTAGGAATGATGCAACAAGTTTTTCACACCTGGATTTGGGGATCCTCTGCCATTCTTCCTCGCAGATCCTCTCCAGTTCCATCAGGTTGGATGGTGAACATTGGTGGACAGCCATTTTCAGGTCTCTCCTGAGATGCTCAATTGGGTTTCGGTCAGGGCTCTGGCAGGTGTTATGTTCTGCAACTAGGAACTAAGGAATAGGAGGGAAAAGCTGTCCCTGCACTGAGACTCCGCTTAAACCCTATGCTGGGGTGGGTGCCCTATTCCTTGTGAATAGCCCCACCGATGATCCTGCACTGAACTCAAGCGAAGACCTGAAGAAAGGGGAAGGAAGTCCCTAAAAGGTCTAAGGACTGGGAGCAAACACAGGTGACCTCCTAAAAGAGAAGTTAGTTGCAGAAATGAAGATTAAAGGAAACAAAACTGGTGGAACCAGAAGTCCCAGGATATCAATTGTCCTAATCACAAAGAACTAACAAGGCAACTTAGCCAGAGCACAAGCGTAGCAACATTGATGTCCAGCAAGGAGTGGGAGACAGGTGCTGAGTAATAAAGAGTGAGGAAATTACGTGACCAAGACACCCAGCACCAGAGGAAAAGACTAGAAGCCAGCAAACCACAAAAAGATGGCGGAAAAGTAAAACAACATAGATTCTAACAGTACCTCCCCTTTTACGAGGATCCTCCGGATCCTCTAGGCCGAGCCTTACCAGGAAATCTCCTGTGAAACGCCTTAATTAGCCTTGAGGCCGAGACGTCCTCAGCCTTCACCCAGGAATTTTCCTCGGGGCCGAAACCTCTCCAGGACACAAGATACTGTAATCTACCTCTATGCCACCTGGAATCCAAAATGCAAGAAATCTCAAATTCACCGTACTCATCAACGGGAGGAACAGTAGGCTTCGCCTGCTTGTCAGGGGTGTCCGCCTTCTTAAGTAACAATACATGAAACACAGAATTAATACTCCAGGACGAGGGAATGCCCAACCTCACCGCTGCCGAGTTGACAATCTGAACCACTTTGAAAGGACCCACAAATTTATGCCCCAGTTTTTTAGAAGGAATTTTCAAACGAAGATTCCTAGAGGACAACCAAACCATGTCCCCAACAGCAAACAAGGACTCCTTTCTTTTTTTGTCAAAATACCTTTTTGATCTCCTGTTAGCCTCTTTAAGATTCAGGCGTACACTGGTCCAAACCCTCTCCAAATCACCAGAACAATTGTCCTCCTCCGGTACAGCAGCCCCAACCTTGGAAAATGGACCAAAAGATGGATACCTGCCAGTACAGCAAAAAAAAGGAGAACACCCAGCCGAGGAAGAAGTATGATTATTAAGGGCAAACTCCACAAGTGGTAGAAATTCCGACCACATTTCCTGATTGTCTGCCACAAATCATCTCAAAAACTGCTCAAGATCCTGGTTCTTCCTTTCAGTCTGTCCATTGGACTCTGGATGATACTCTGATGAGAATGACAAATTAATTTTCAATCTGTCACAAAAAGCACGCCAAAAGCGAGCCACAAACTGTGGTCCTCTATCAAAAACAATGTCGGTGGGAACACCATGGAGCCTGACAATCTCCTTCACAAAAGCCTTAGCAAGAGTCTTTGCGCAAGGTAACTTGTTGAACGGAACCAGATGACACATTTTACTAAACCGGTCCACAACAACCCAGATAACAGAAAAACCCTTCGATACAGGCAGATCGGTGATAAAATCCATGGCAAGGTGCGTCCATGGTGAACTAGAAACTTTCAAGGGGCACAGTAACCCAGCAGCCGGAGCTTGAGAGGCCTTTGACCTAGCGCACACAGAACACTGACGCACCCACTTGATGACTTCTTTTGCCACCCTGGCCACCAGAAACTCCGACCGATAGACTTCTTAGTTTCCGAAATCCCTGGGTGACCCGCCAACCGAGACTCATGACATTCAACAAACAACGCTCTCCTCAAGGCTCTAGGCACAAACAATTTACCACACGGAGTGTTAGTTGGTGCCGCACTCTGAGCTCCTAGGATGCTATTCTCCAACTCAGAATCCAATGCGGCCACCACCACCCCTCTCAGCAAAATACACTCCTCCCTCTCAGCATTCATCGCTGGAGAGAAACTAAGAGACAAAGCATCAGCCTTAACATTCTTTGTCCCCGGGACAAAGGTTATGGAAAAATTGAACCCTCGCAAAAAACAGTGCCCACCTAGCCTGACGGGCATTCCAACGTTTAGCTGCGTCCAGATAAATCAAATTCTTATGATCAGTGGAAACCTGTATAGGATGTCGAGCTCCCTCCAAAAAATGTTGCCAAAGCTCGAATGCGAGTTTAATAGCCAACGACTCACGATTCCCAACATCATAGTTGAGCTCTGTCTCAGAAATTTTTTTTGAAAAGAAAGCACAGGGATGCACCCCATCCTGGGACAGAACTGCCCCTACACCTATAGATGAGGCATCCACCTCAACCAAAAATGGCTTGGTCTCATCCGTCTGGATTAGAGATGAGCGTTGTTCTACTCGAACTGTTCGCCAATCTCAAATTCGAGCTGTTTTGGGCGGTGTTCGAGCCGTTCGGCGAACACGAACAATTTGAGAAAAATTCGGCTGTTCGAGGTTATGTTCGATAACTGTTCGTGCACCAAAATCATAACTGGATTTTTTCTCAGTAATGATGAAAATTAATGTTAATACGCAGTTTGAGTGTACAGCGGGGTGGGGGGAGGGGCAGGGGATGGATCTCTGCAGGAACAATGAAGATCTCCATTTTTTTTCTCTTTCCCGCATTTGCAGTGGGGAGGTGCAATCTGTCAGCCTATCAGCAGCGCACACACGGAGCGAAGTGCTTTTTTTCACACAAGCAAGGGCATGTGTCATTGGCAGTGTATGTCACATGTCCTTGCCCTATAAGACCAAGCCATTTTCCCCGTCGCCACCATTTTCTCACTGCTGCAGCTGCGTGTTAGACGGCACCGCTGTTGCTGTGTGCGCTATACCTTGTTAATTTCAAGCCAATTTTCGCACAAATCTACAGATAGCTTGGGAGTAGGGAATAGTTGTGATTGCAGTCTTTCAAGGACTAGGTTACAGCATTTCCTACGACTTTTATCAGGCAGGTCTGTGCTCTTAAATAGATAGATTGTGGGAGTAAAGACTAATTGTAATTGGAGTCCTTTTCAGGACTAGGTTACATCAGTTCCTATCAGTTTTTGCCAGGCAGGTCTGTGCCAGTGCTGTGCAAGTTTTTTTCACAGCATTTGGCTGAATCTAGCAAAGCTAATCCTTTTTGGCCTATTGCAGAGTGTGTTAGTCAGTGGAGTAGCCTATCTGTGTTGCAAGATATACCACCTGTGTATAGAATGCCAATTTTTTACTGCACCTAGTGAAGTAAAATCTTTTGGGCATAGCATCATTCTATTAGTCCATCTATACTGACCTCCATCAGGTTGCAAATTGAATATAATTTTTTTCTGCATCTAGCTCTGAAAAAATATTGGGCTTCTAGCTGTGTGTGGGACTTGTTCTATTAGTCCATCTATACAGACCTCCATCAGGTTGCAAACTGAATATATTTTTTTCTGCATCTACCTCTAAAAAAATATTGGGCTTCTAGCTGTGTGTGGGACTTGTTCTATTAATCCATCTATACTGACCTCCATCAGGTTGCAAACTGAATATATTTTTTTCTGCATCTACCTCTGAAAAAATATTGGGCTTCTAGCTGTGTGTGGGACTTGTTCTATTAATCCATCTATACAGACCTCCATCAGGTTGCAAACTGAATATATTTTTTTCTGCATCTACCTCTGAAAAAATATTGGGCTTCTAGCTGTGTGTGGGACTTGTTCTATTAATCCATCTATACAGACCTCCATCAGGTTGCAAACTGAATATATTTTTTTCTGCATCTACCTCTGAAAAAATATTGGGCTTCTAGCTGTGTGTGGGACTTGTTCTATTAATCTATCTATACAGACCTCCATCAGGTTGCAAACTGAATATATTTTTTTCTGCATCTACCTCTGAAAAAATATTGGGCTTCTAGCTGTGTGTGGGACTTGTTCTATTAATCCATCTATACAGACCTCCATCAGGTTGCAAACTGAATATATTTTTTTCTGCATCTACCTCTGAAAAAATATTGGGCTTCTAGCTGTGTGTGGGACTTGTTGTATTAGTCCATCTATACTGACCTCCATCAGGTTGCAAACTGAATATATTTTTTCTGCATCTACCTCTGAAAAAATATTGGGCTTCTAGCTGTGTGTGGGACTTGTTCTATTAATCCATCTATACTGACCTCCATCAGGTTGCAAACTGAATATATTTTTTTCTGCATCTAACCCAGCCAATAGTTTTGGCCTAATACCACAGTTTGGCCACTCAGCTCTGCTCGGTTCCCATCCATTGTTTTTTTGTGCAAACAACTCCAGAGTTGTGAATTAGTTAACCACCAAAATGAGTGGAAAAAGGCCTGCTGCTGGTGGAAAGGGGAATAGGCGTGTTGGGAAGGGGAAAAAAGGTTGTGTCCGTGGGGTAGGTGTTAAAGCAACAGTAACATCTGCAGAAGAAAGACCATCTTCCAGCCAAACTAAAATGTCTACTTCTTTTAGCGGACAATGTGATAAGATCCCTTTCTTACGGCCACGCCAATCGCTACAAATTCCAGATGAGGCACAAAAACAGCAGGTGCTTCAACGGATATCAAGTGCTTCTTTAAGTGGGCTCTCCTCCACATCAACTTCAACATCACAAATACTCCAGTCCTCAAAGGTGTCACCCCAATCGCACTTGCTTCCTCACAGCTCCCAAATCTCCAGCTGCCCGTCTGAGTATGAGGTAGAACAGATGGTTGAGTCTGCAGAGCTGTTTACTCATACTATAGCCTGGGAATCAGAGGTCGACTCCAGCGCTTCTGTGAATCCAGACGAGGAAATGATCTGCACTGATGTCCAGAATCTTTATGAGTCGGATCCAGGACCAGACGCAGAAGGTTCTGACCATAATGTAGACCCTCATTCCCAAACTGTAACTCCTGTTGGTGGAGACAATGAGGAAGACGATGATAAGACTCAAATACCTGATTGGAGCGACAACTTTAGTTTTTTGTCAGGGCAGGAACAGGTTGGCTCTGAGGACGACGGGTGTGATAACGCACAGGGTGATGATGATGAGGTTGGAGATCCCACTTACTGTCAACCCACAGTCAGCCAAGAGATGAGGTCAGCAGAGGAGGTGGAGGAAGATGCTAGTGACGACGAGGTCAGGTTGCGCCTTCCTGGACAGAGACGTAGTACTGGAAGCACGTCAACAACTGCATCCTCAAACACAACTCTGCCTCTCACCACAAGTCGTGGTGGCTCTTCAGGTCGCATGGGTGCTAAGCCTTGCATAGCCTGGGCATTTTTTCAGATCGATAAAGATGACCCAACTCGTGTTATCTGTAACATTTGTCAGCAAAAGCTAAGTAGAGGCCAAAAAATACATAGTTTGAGTACTTCATGCATGAACCGGCACATGGACATGAAGCATAAGTTGCAGTGGGAAGCTCAGTGTGCTACAATGCGGCCTAGCCGGCCGGGCCAACCACCGTCTGCCATATCTTGTGCATCCGCGGCCTCTTCATCCTCTGTGACTGGGGGGACAGCAGTCACACCTGTTTTGGGGCGCAGACCTGCCACCTCTTTACCCGCAACAGCCAGCGTGATTGGCAGGTCATCATTTTCTTTGGAGGTGGTAACACCAGCTGGTGTTGAGCGCTGTCCGACATCGATAGCACCACCTTTGGATCAAGGCAACCTAACATGTCCGCCTGCATCTTCCTCACAGACCGGCAGTTTGCCGGGGACACTCTTATCAACCCCGTCTATGCACAATAGCCTGCCCTCGGTCCCTCAGATGTGGACAAGTAAAAGACCATTTCCTCCTAGCTATGAGAAAGCTAAGAGGTTGAATTTCACCATCTGCAAGCTCTTGGCTACAGAAATGCTGCCTTTCCGCCTGGTGGACACAGAGGATTTTCGAGACCTTATGTCCGTCGCAGTGCCCCAGTACCAGATGCCCAGTCGGCACTACTTCTCAAAGAAAGGTGTGCCTGCGCTCCACCAGCATGTCGCACACAACATCACCGCTTCTTTGAGAAACTCTGTGTGTGACAGGGTGCATTTCACCACAGACACTTGGACGAGTAGGCATGGACAGGGGCGTTACATGTCGCTGACTGGGCACTGGGTAACTATGGTGACAGCAGGACAAGGGGCTGCTGTCCAAGTCTTGCCGTCCCCACGAGTTGTGCGTCAATCCTCTTTATGTCAAAGTTCCTCCACTGCTTCTGCCTCCTCAACCTCCTCTCGGTCTTCCACCTGCACCCAAAGCCTGTCTGGTCATGCCACAAGCTTTCTAACTGCGCAGAAGGGATCCTGCACACCTCCTTACTATGCTGGCAGTAGGGCTCAACGTCATCAGGCGGTTTTTACATTGAAATGTCTGGGAAATGTGAGTCACACAGCTGAGGAGTTGTGGTCAGCTCTGGAGAACCAATTTCATGAATGGTTGTCTCCACTGGACCTGAAACCAGGGAAGGCCGTGTGCGACAATGCTGCAAACCTGGGTGCGGCCCTTCGCCGGGGCAATGTCACACACGTGCCTTGTATGGCTCACGTGTTGAACCTGGTTGTCCAGCAATTTTTAGCCCACTATCCCAGACTAGATGGCCTTCTGCAGAGGGCACGGTCGCTGTGTGCTCACTTCCGCCGTTCGCATCCCGCAGCTCAGCGACTTACATCTCTACAGAAGTCGTTGGGCCTGCCACTTCACCGGCTAAAATGCAATGTGCCTACCGGTGGAATTCAACTCTGCACATGTTGCAGCGACTGTGGCAGCACCGACAAGCCCTGGTGCAATACGTTCTGACGTATAGCCTGGGCCAACGAGATTCAGAGGTGGGGCAAATCACGCTGGAGGAGTGGTCTCAGATCAGGGACCTATGCACCCCTCTGCACAGTTTTGAAATGGCGACGAAGATGTTTAGTGCTGACGATGCCATTATCAGCATGACTATTCTGGTGATTTACATGCTGGAGCACATGTTAAACAGAATTCGGAGTCAGGTGGTGGCACAAGAGGAGGTGGAGGAAGTAGAGGAGGAGGAGTTGTATGCGGAAGGGCTAACATCTGCAAGGTCCAGACGGTCGGCAGCACCAAGGCGGCAGGCATGTGAGGGTGGGGGAGATGGTTTTACCAGGGCGCATGGTAGCAGCCAAACTAGTGAGGAAGGTGCAGGAGCCCAGGAAGAAGTGGAGGACGAATTGATGGAAGACTCATCAGATGAGGGAGACCTTGATCACATTTCTGTTGTGCGAGGTTGGGGGGAGAGGACAGAGGAAGGAAGCATGATTGTTACCTCGCCACCAACACAACAGGGACTTGGTGCTCCTGGATGCGCAACACACATGAGTGCCTTCTTGCTGCACTACCTGCAACATGACCCTCGAATTGTGAGAATTAGAAATAATCCTGACTACTGGGTTGCCACACTGTTAGATCCCCGGTACAAAAGTAAATTTGCAGAAATTATTCCTGCCATAGAAAGGGATGCACGCATGCAGGAGTATCAGCAGAGACTGTTGCAGAATCTTACATGTGCTTTTCCACAAAATACCAGTGGTGCACGTAGTGAATCTCACAGTTCCAACTTGCCAACCGTGGGACCGTCAAGTGTTCAGCACTCAAACCGTAACAGAACCACAGTATCTGCTGGTAACATCAATTTTGCGGAATCATTTCACCACTTTTTTAGCCCATCCTTTGCAAGGCCACAGGAGACAAGAAGTCTGACACATAGTCAACGCCTAGAGACGATGGTACAGGAGTATCTCCAAGTAAACATTGAAGCCACGACTGTGTCACTGGACCCTTGCTCTTTTTGGGCTTCCAATCTGGATAAATGGCCGGAGCTAGCCACTTACGCCTTGGAGATCTTGTCATGCCCCGCAGCCAGCGTTCTGTCTGAACGTGTGTTCAGCGCTGCTGGTGGTGTGCTGACAGATAAGCGCACGCGGCTCTCCACTAATAATGTAGACAGACTCACGTTCATAAAGATGAACAAATCATGGATCCGAAACGACTTTTCTACCCCTGTGTCATCCTGGGGAGAGTAAAAGCTTGATGATTGGTTAAAATCACCCTACCAACCGTTTTAAGCTTTCAAATTACTAATCATGTTTATCTGTATCTTGGCTGGAAAATAATTTGGGCTTTGTAGCAGTGTGCAGCACTGATCCTATTAGGCCATCTATACTAAAGCTTCACCAGATTTAAAATTAATAATAATTTTTAGCTGCATCTAGCCCGGAAAATAATTTTGGGGCGCCGAGATGCGCAAGACACATAAGTGCCTTCTTGCTGCACTACCTGCAGCATGACCCTCATATTGTCAGAATTCAAAGTAATCATGACTACTGGGTTGCCACACTCTTAGATCCCCCAAACTTTTCGATCAACCTTTTCATTTTAATAAAGACCAAAAAAATGGTCATTTTTGAAATTATAAGCATTAGCAGGTTGTTAGAAACTGAAATCAAACAGTTTTCAACTCAAAACTTTATTCTAGGTGATGTTACATTTTCACATAGGACCCCTTGTTTGAAAGGAGCTTCTGAACTCTCTCGTCCATTGAATTTGTCAGGTTTTGGATGGTTTCTGCTTCAATTGTTTTGCATGAGGACAGAATACCCTCCCAGAGCTGTTGCTTAGATGTGAACTGCCTCCCGCCATCATAGACACTCCTTTTAATGATGCTCCAAAGGTTCTGAATGGGGTACAGGTCAGGGGAGCATGGGGGTCACACCATAAGTTTGTCCCCTTTTATGCCCATATCAGCCAGAGATGCAGATGTTTTATGTGCAGCATGAGATGGTGCATTATCATGCAGAAAAATGATCTTGCTGTGAAATACACGGTTCTTCTTCTTGAACCATGGCAGGAAGTGCTGTTTGAGAAAATCCACATACATTATGGAGTTCATCTTTAGCGCCTTCAGGGATCCTAAAGGGGCCGACAATCTCTCTCCCCATGATTCCAGCCCAAAACATTACTCCACCTCCTCCTTGTTGGCGCTGTAGCCGTGTTTGCGTGGGGTGTCCATCAACCAGCCATCCTCCACTCCATCCATCTGGACCATCGAGCGCTGCACGGCACTCATCCGTGAACAAAACAGTTTTGAAATCAGTCTTCATGTAATGTTTGGCCCACTGGAGCCGTTTCTGCTTGTGTGAAGTGGATAGAGGAGGTCGACAGGATGGCGTATGCACAGCTGCAAACCTCTGAAGGACCCTGCATCTTGTTGTTCGGGAGACGTTGGAGGCACAAGCAGCTTCAAAAACTTGTCTGCTGCTATGACAAGGCTTTTTTGCCGCTGCTCTTTCAACCTGACGTAATTGCCTGTAGGAAAGAGTCCTCAATTTGCCCTTATCAGCACGCACACGTGTGTACTGTGAATCAGCTACATACTTCTTGATTGCCAAGACACTTCATCCTGATCATCGCACAATGTTGATTGTAGTCATGCCTTGACCTAAACACTCCACAATTTGTTGCTTCTCAGCAGCCGACACATCCTTTTTCTTTCCCATTATGGCAGAAAATGTAGGCTGCTTAATAATGTGAGAGAGCCTTCTTAAGTAGTCTTGCCTTTCATTGGACACACCTGCCAAACTAATTAGCACAGGTGTCTGCAATTGCTTACAGTGATATAAAGAGCCCTGACACACATCACCATCAATGAGTTTAACTGACAAACAAACAAATTCTTCCCTTATCACTCCTAAACACTTTTTGCATAATAATTTGGAACGCAGTGTACATGTGCTTTTCCAAAAAACACCAGTGGTTCACGTAGTGAATCTTACAGTTCTAACTTGCCAACCGTGGTCTGTATGGAGTTGTTCAATAAAGGGCCCAAAATTAAGATAACATAGATGGGAGAGGTCTCTATGAATAGGAATTCCTAAGTATTTGATACCCTGTGAGGGCCAGGCAAAGGGAAAGTTGGACTGGATGGAATCCTATATGGATTTGGGGAGGGAGACATCGAGGACCTCAGACTTCGCTGCATTGATTTTAAAATTTGACCATGTAACAAAGTGATCTATTTCAGCCATAACAGCATGGATGGATATATGTGATTGAGTGATATATACAAGGACATCATCAGCAAATAGAGAGCACTTGTACTCGGTGCCTCCCACCTCAATCCACCTAATATTGGGGTTATGGCGAATTGATGAGAGCAGGTGCTCCGTCACTAGGATGTATAAGAGAGGGGACAGAGGACATCCCTGCCTTGTCCCATTGGTGATTGTGAAAGGTGATGAAAATGTTCTGATGCACCCCCTGGGCCTTGGGACACCCGGAGCCGGACCCTTTTTGGTGGATGCTGGTGGTTGTAGTCTTCGTGGCGGCGACCCGGTTCCGTGGCTCAGGGTGGTCAAACCAGTGGCGGAACTATTTATGTGGTTTTGATGTTTAAATGTCCGACTACGCCACCAGTGGATTGCGGTCAGAGTGAACCGCCGCTGCAGGGCAGACCGCTGAGGCTGGTGTTGTGGGTGCAGCAGAGCGTAGCATAACTCCCCACGGGAGGAGTATAGCCTCAGGGCAGTGTATGCGGAGGATGGGGGTGATGGTGCAGGGCAGCAGCAGTAACGACACGGAGTCAGTGATGCAGTCCAGGGCCTTTACTCACAGTTCTTATTATCCAGACCACGTCTGCAGGTAACGGCTGCCCACGTCGTACTGTGCTCACCAGGTGAGGGGCTCAGACAACTCCCAGATAACTTTGGAGCGCTTCACAGGACCCCCTTTGTGTGTCCTTTGTCTGGCCTTTCTTACCAACCCTTCTGTCCGGCTGCCTCGGGCCTCCTCTTGGTAAACTTGGCGCCAGTTTCCCTGACCCTATGTGGTGCCTTCCTAGCGGGTGTAACGAGGGGCTGCGCCACATAAAATGTCACAGCCTCCGGTTTCTAGCTGAGGGTCGTTTCCTGCCTCCACTAGTTTCGGGGACCGGTCTCCCCCTTTGGCCTGACCCCTCCACGCAGGTGGATTCGGGCGTGCGGTGGCGACTCGCCCGTCCGCACCCCTGGGATCCCTTCATTCCTCGTTCCTGGAGCATTCTCTGCTTCTCTTCCTTCCTTCCCCCTTCTTCCATGCCTGGGCCTCTGTTACTAGGCCCGCCTCCGGAGCAGAGCTCATGCAGAGCCCCTGTTCCCTGCCACTTCTGCTCAGACTTCTCTGCACTGAACTAAGATGGTGCCCACCTTTTATACTCCCTTCTCAATGCACCCAGGAACTGCTTCCTCTCTGCTCCTGCACTACAGGGTTCCCCTTTCTCAGTGTTCCCTCCCCCCACTCCAGCCAGGGACAGGGACTGTCGTGCCCATCTCAGAGGCATATTGGTCGCCCTGCCCCACGGCAATGTGGTGTAATGCATTCAGGTGTCGGGTCCTGATCCACACTCCATCCTTACCTGAGAGTGAGATATCACACCTCTGGGTGAGGTGCAATACCTCTGTAGCAACCGAGCCCTCAGGGTGCTACAGTTCCATTTATATTCAGCCTAGGTGACGTATTGTGATACAGGGCCGTGATTTTGGCTATAAAAGGGTCCCCTAGACCCCTACCCCAAGCTTTTTAAGAGAATCATATATGGCGTGCCAGGAGACTCTATGGAATGCTTTCTCAGCATTCAACGAGAGTATCTAATTACAAATTTTTAACTGCATCTAGCCCAGGAAATACTTTGTGCCTAGTAGCAGTGTCTGCTAGTCAGCGGATTATCCCGGCTGTTAAGCAAGCTACACCACCTGTAGTTTAGACACTTAATTTTTTCAAAGGAAATGCTTCGGGACCATGGGATACTCATTGAAGAGCATCAGGAGGCACCCCAAGGCATAGGGGCTGGGACTGGCAGTAGGATGCCTTGCGGTGGACAGCCGAGCTCGATCCTTATAAAAACTTTTTAACTGCAGCAGCTTTAGTGGACGCTACTGGAGCTGGAATTACGCGGCTGCTGGCATGAGACTTGCCCTCCAATAGATCCTTGTAAATGGATTTAAAGTGTATTCATTCAAATTAGAGAGACAATTTAAATTAAAAAGCTTAGAGCTGCCTCCACCACAGGGGGGCTCGCTCGACCCACCAGCGGACAGGCACCAGTATTGGGAGAGGGGGGCTGGCCATCAGGGTTCACCGCGGCTCTGGCACAAACCTGGCGACACGGAGGTGGCACGGGCAGGAGCGGACTGGCCGTGTCGGCTTCTCACTTTTTGGATTTTAGAAGGGCATGACATGCCTATATCTGTGTCTCCCCCTCCTTTTACTCCTCCACCTCTTTTATTTTCGCATGACTATATGTACTTGTCACTTTTCCATGTGTTAGTTATGTCTTCTGAGCAGTTTGTCAGCTTTTGGACACCTTTGAAGGTGTTTTCTATGTGTTTCTATGTGTTTTTGTTTGCCTGCCATTGGTTTTAACGGTGTTCGAAGGTGTTCGACGAACAGTTCGACGAACAGTTCGGCGAACACACGGGTGTTCGACGAACCGAACCGAACTCGAACACTACGGGGGTGGCTCAACACTAGTCTGGATAAGAACAGGAGCAGAGCTGAACCTCTCCTTGAGATACTCAAAAGCCTCAATAGCCTCAGTGGACCATTGGACTGTATTAGCACCCTTCTTGGTGAGATCAGTAATGGGTTTAGGGGTGACAGAGAAATTCTTTATGAATTTCCTGTAATAATTGAAAAACCCCAAAAACCTATGTACAGACTTCACACCTTCAGGCCTCGACCATTCCAGCACAGCCTGAACTTTTACCGGGTCCATCTCAAAACCATCACAAGAGACAAAGTAGCCCAAAAAATAAATTTTCTGGACAGCAAACTGACACTTCTCCAATTTAGCAAAGAGTGTGTTATCTCTCAGTATCTGAAGAACTTCGCGATCTCTCTGCCAATGAGATTAAAGATCCGATGAATAAATCTAAATGTCATCCAGATAAACAATAAGACTTCTACCGATCCAGGGTCTCAGAATGAAATTTTGAAAAAATGCAGGGGCGTTAGTAAGCCCAAAAGGCATCACCAAACACTCAAAATGTCCTTCCGGGGTGTTAAAAGCTGTCTTCCATTCATCTCTGTCCTTCACCCGCAGCAAATTATATGCCCTATGAAGGTCAATCTTAGAAAACCATTGAGCTCCGGTCAATTGGTTAAACAAATCAGGAATAAGTGGTAATGGGTAAGGATTGCTCACAGTGATCTTATTAATCTCCCGAAAATACAGACATGGCCTAAGACCCCCATCCTTCTTTTTAACTGCTTAAACCCTACGCTGTGGTCGGTGCCCTATTCCTTGTGAATAGCCCCACGGACGATCACTGAACTCAACAAAGACCTGAAGAAAGGGGAAGGAAGTCCCTAAAAGGTCTAAGTACTGGGAGCAAACACAGGTGACCTCCTAAAAGAGAAGTTAGTTGCAGAAATGAAGATTAAAGGAAACAAAACTGGTTGAACCAGAAGTCCCAGGATATCAATTGTCCTAAGCACAAAGAACTAACAAGGCAACTTAGCCAGAGCACAAGTGAAGCAACACTGATGTCCAGCAAGGAGTGTGAGACAGGTGCTGAGTAATAAAGAGTGAGGAGATCACATGACCAAGACCCCCAGCACCAGAGGAAAAGACTAGAAGCCAGCAAACCACAAAAAAATTGCTGAAAAGTAAAACAACATAGATTCTAACAGCTGGGCCAATCAAGAATGGTCACAGAGTTGTTCTGAATACACTCCTTTGTTATTTTATCTGTGTGCATTGGATCCAATATGTTCAAAACCATGTAAGTAAACCACAAAACTTTTCTGTTCTGTGGAGTGATGAAGCAAAACTGAAATTTTTAGGACTTATGGATAAGTGGTACACATAGAGGAGAAAGAATGAAGCATATGATGAAAAGAAAACCCTGCCTACAGTGAAGCATGGTGGAAGCTTGATGATACCTAAAATGAAGCATAGCAGGGGCTTGGTGATGCATACAGTAAAGTTTGGTGGGGTTTCAGTGATTTCTGCGGTTAAGCAGGGTGGTAGCTCGGTGATCCTTACAGTAAAGCATGTTAGAGTCTCAAAGATGCCCACAGCGAAACATGGTGGTGGCTCGGTGATATTTACAGTGAATACAATTATGAATACAGTGTAGCCTGGCTGTGGTTCGGTGATGCCTAGAGTGAAGTATGGTGGTGACTTGGTGATGCCTACAGTAAAACATGGAGGTGGCTTGGTAATGCTCTGGGATTGCTTTACTTCTGCTGGCACTGGAAATCAGTAGCGTGTGGAGGGTAAGATGGATTCAATCAAGTATCAGGAAATCCTAAAAGAAAATGTAATGCATTCTGTAAGGAAACTGAAACTTATGCATCATTGGACCTTTCAATAGGACAATGATCTCAAGTATACCTTCCAGTCCAGCAAAGCTTGATTTCAAAATAAATCTTTGAAGATTCTGGAGTGGTAGTAACAGTCACTCTACCTGAATGCCACAGAAAATCTTTGTTGGGATGTGAAGATGAGAGATGCATCAAACCCATGAATATTAGTGAACTGAATGTCATTGCCCAAGAGTAAGATTCCTCAAGAATACTGCCAGAAGCTTGTGTCTGGCTGTGCATCATGTCTGCATCAGGTCATAACAGCCAGAAGAACACTACTAAGTACTAAAGATGCTCTTTATGAAGGAGTTCATTAATTCTGAGACTGGAGTAGTCAGTAAAAGTGGTATTTTGTGTTGAATGTGGAGAAAACACTTTAGTTGGGTTGAGACATTTACATTGTTCTTGTTTGTTCGGGCTATTGCAAACAACAGAAAGTTTGTAAATTTTGCAATGAGTGGTGAATTATTTAGATTATAATTGTATAAACTGAAGTTTCTCGATGAGACCCAGAACAGCAGAGATTTCTATTTATAATTTCTTATGTAAAAAATATGGCACTATAAAAAAAATAGAATCCTGGAATATTTGAGTCGATGTAGCCTAGCCTGAAGTGATGCTAGGACTTTACCTCCTTCTATTTGGCAAACCAAGACTTGAATTCGCACTATGTTCATTGGACTGAGCAGCGTTAAATGTCATTTTGACTGCATTACCCATGCTATGGCTGTACTGAGAGCCCGTTCAGTTAGATTTGTCCATAAAAGCAGCGCTGATCTAGACTCGTGTGATTTTACTCTAAGGAAACATCTCGCCGATGAGTTTGGTAAAGACATTCTTTATCGCGGCTATATTTCACGAATGAGTCAATCATGGTTTAATGAGCACCAACTGAAATTGAGTAGCAGTCTCCAAAAAGGAAAATGATTGTTTAAAGATTCAATGCCGGAATGAAATATCTGTAGTCATACTGAGCTTGTAGCCATTAAGTTTTGATTCCTTATCCATCAAGAAGGGTTTTGTGCGCCAAATGCCGACAATGATCTGCACGTAGTTATCCAAACATCTCACGAGCTGCAGATGCTCCAGGAGAGTCACAGAGGTAAAGGGGGGAGAGGAGACAGTTACAGAAGCATTAATTTAAGGAACTGAGAATGTCGTCTCGAATGCATTTCAAGCAATCTTAAACTTTTGATTTTTTTTTCTTTTTTTCTTTATTTAAAGCTATGGCTTGATATTTTACAAGATGTTGCTTGGTTCAAACTTCTTGAGTCAAAGCTTTTGAGTCCCAATGCAATACCTGTAAGTGGGACCCTAAAAATCATGCATCATCTGTAGCACTGGTTTGTTCTTGAATGTCCTTTGGGTCATTTAGGGACCTTGGGTACTGTTGGTGTAACTGGTACTTTTGCTCCCCGTATTGGGTCCATCTTGGGATCACTATATACATTTTATTTGGAAAGTGCCTTAACAGTCATTTTACTTTTTTTAAAGAGACAGCATACCCTTCTACGTTTCAGCATTTCCACCTTTGCATTAAGAGCTGCTCTTTTATGGAGTAAGGGCGTGTAGGGTTGGGCGATATGGACCAACTAAAATGAATAATTGTCCATTCCACAACATTCATGATAAATTTGATCTCAGAGGGTGGATTTGTATTTAGAAGCCCCTGCTCTTGCCAGCAGAAGAGTTCATTCCATCCCTAGGTACTGTACTTGCTACTTGTACCTGTTACAGATGTGTCCAATCCATCCTTCCTCTGAGCTGGAAATGAGAGAGTCAAAATAAAAAAAACACACAAAAAGTTGATTTTTTTTAAGATACTTTGTTGGGAGACGATTATTCCATGTGTGTCTATATATTTACTATATATTTACACACAGTGGTTGTGATGTGAAATGCAGCCTGTCAACAGTTTTTCTCACATACCAAGATAATGAAAAGAATCTGTATCATGAGTTTTGTATTTCCTACAGATGTGTCCAATCCACGCTTCCTCTGAAAATGACATGAGAGATTCAAGATAAAAAAAAACACAAAAACATGATTTTACGATACTCTGTTGGGAGATGATTATTGTCACGCAAGGTGTAGGAAAGACTAAGTGCAACACAAAGGAAAGAGGGAAAGGGAGCCCAGACTCTAGGGAAAGAGGAGAGTGAAGACCTCCTAGGTAGATCTAATCTCACCCTGTCTCCACTAACATCCCTGTATTGGTTCTTGACCAATCGCCGCACGCATACCTCGTCCTGTCTTTCCCTGGCGTTGGGCCCTGGCTAGGGGAGGGAGGAGATCCCCCACTGACCAGTACAGACAACAAGGGGGGACAAACCAGGGAAAATCACTTAGCTTTAGTCGACTCCAGACAAATGCGCACACGTCCTCTAGCACCAGAGAGGTAGAATTACTGCTCTTGCTCAAGCCTTCACAAGGGATAATGTGAATATTGCCGGCACCTCCCTCTGGCACACAGCAGGTATTTGTACACCCAGGCCAGGATGTTTATTAGCCAAAGGAAGGTAGCCGCTGGGTCCTAGAGAGACAGTTTCTAGAAGATGTCTGTAATGCCAAGCGAAGAGATCGCCTGCAACCAACTGCAGGGAGACTGTCTGTCACTTCTGACACACCCGTGATAATTATGCTCTATATGTCTATATAGTTACACCCAGTAGTTGTGACATGAAATGCAGCCTGTCAATGGTTTTGCTAGAATACCAAGATACTGCAGTTAATTTGTATCATGAGTTTTGTATCTGCTATAGAGGAGTCCAATCCATTATTTTGATGGGATTGAGTTTAAAGATTTAAGATGAAAAAAAAGCACAAAAAAACATGATTTTGTGATACTCTGCTGGGAGATGGTTATGCTAGATATGTCTTGTTTTTTTGCCGTGAGAAAGGCACTGGTCCAGTCCCAAATCATTGGGGCAATAAAGAACTATTTCGTAAAACAAAAGGATTCTCCTTTACCGCAACGCAGCCAGTTTAACACGATATCTTCCTACTCTACTAAAAACATGATTTTGTGATACTTTGTTGGGAGATGATTATGCTTTATGTATAAAATGCATCCTGTCAATGTTTTTTGCTAGCAAATCAATATAATGCATTGAATTTGTTTAATGAGTTTTGTATCTGCTACAGATGTGTCCAATCCATCTTTCCTCTGAGATTGAAATGAGAGATTTAAGATGAAAAAAAAACCATAAAATTCTGATACTCTATTAGGAGATGATTATTCTATATACCTTGTTTTTTTTACCTTGAGAAAGGCCCGGGTCAGGTGTTGAATTGCATTGGGCAATAAAGAACCATTTTAGAAAACAAAAGGTTTCTCATTTACAGCAGCACAGCGCGTTCAACATGATATCTTCATCCTCTAATAAAAATATGATGTTCTGATACTCTGCTAGGAGATGATTATGCTATATATATCTTGTTTTTTTATCTTGAGAAAGGTACATGTCCAGTGCAGAAATGAATTGGGCAATAAAGAACCATTGTAGAAAACAAAAGGCTTCTCATTTACCGCAGCACCAGCCCGTTCAACGTGATATCTTCACCCTCTACTAAAAATATGATTTTGCGATACTCTGTTGGGAGATGATTATGCTATACAACTCTATATATATTACACCCAGTGGTCGTGATGTGAAATGCAGTCTGATAACGGTTTTAACAGCATGCCTTGATAATGCATTGAATTTGTACCATGGGTTTCGTGAAATTGGAGTCTTTGATGAAACTTCTACATCTGTAACTTCTTCATGTTGTCAAAGTTGTATTCTCAATAGTTGCCTTATATTCTTTAACAGAGGTAGCAGCCACCGACTTGATACCTGCAGCACTATTTTATTTGCCTTTTGTGAAGTGTGGCTGCTATCACCATGGTGTGCCGCAGCCATCAAGTTGGAGGCTGTTACATCTGTATATGTTTTTAATAACGACTTGTTTACACTCAGAGTTTTTTATGCATTTTCCATCAGTTTTTTTTGCTTGTTCGTTTCTGGAGGAAAAAAAAGTGCAGCATTTTACAATAACAGAAATGAATGAGATTTTTAAGATTCACCCATTTACTCATAGAGACACTTGAAAGTGTAAAAATTGCAAAGGCCGCCATATTGTCATAATTTCAGATTATTACTTACCCCAATGGGCCATAGGAGAAACTGTTGTCTACATGACAGAGTGGTTACAAAATAGCTTGTCAGCCGCATATTCGCCTAACAATGGGCAGGCAGAAGGGGAGCACCCATTGAAATCTATGGTCCATATAATGCCTTCATATCCTTTCGGAAGCACACAATAATTTTATTTTTACAGTCCCGTATCCCCAAATATCATTAAAGTCCAGGATACATGAATCTGTTACATTGTGTCTTTATTGTCTCTATTATGTCAATTCATTGATCTAATCCCAAATATCAAGTTACAACAATTCTAAACAATGTAAGTCTGACCAATGACACTTCTTCCAATAAAAGGAAACCTCGGGGGAAGGAACTCAATTAACATATCTGACTACTAATTATCTAAATAAATTAAAGAATGAACATAAAACATCCTCTATGGGAACAAGTGTTACCCACATAGGAAACGTGAACTGAGGTTTACAATCTAATACACACAGTACAAGTTATATTAAATAATTGTGGATAATAGACCGAAAAAATAAAATACACCTCACTGATAATAATCCATACATTCATATAAACGGAAAAAAGTTTCCAGTTGTTTTGTACAATTTTTGGGAAAGTTGGGCGATGGCTAATAGGCTACGATCATCTCTTAGCATTTGTCACAGAGATTTCTTGAATTCCTAAAAATCAAATCTACTTACTAGAGATGAGCGAACCCGAACTGTAAAGTTCAGGGTTCATACGGGACACCTAGAGTCTGGTGCTGAACTCCGAACATGAACTTCTCCCGGAAGTCCGTTTTAGTGTTCGGAGCTTTGAGAGAAGAGAGAGCGCCCCCTAACCCTTACTATGACTATTTTACAGTACCAAAGTTCGGGTCCCCATTAATTTCTATGGGGTCCGGGTTCAAGTTCGGTTAGAGTTCTGGTACCCAAATCTGAACTTTGGATGAAAGTTTTGTTGATCTCGACGAACCCGGACATCCACTGATCCGTTCATCCCTACTACTTACTTGTACTGTGAAATCACTTTACTTTCACATAGCCTTAATTGATCCCCATCCATAGAGGTGTCTTTTTTGACCCCCAAAATGTCAAAGAGCACCCGCTATTATATTTAATTCTCTTTGGCCCTCCAAGTAACTGTTTCGCAACTGCTAGTCCTCCAATTGGCCCCTCTGTCTTCCAGCGTCTTCTATTTTCTTTCTTGGTCACTTATAACAAAGTCTTCAATTCACCAAGCCCACCATAAGGCACAGTAGACATTATTGGCATGAGTTCACTGCATTCGGTGCTAGTGAATGGAAGATCCCGCAAGAAGTGATCGAAGGACCCAACAGGGATAGAAGACAGAATAGCCGGACTGGTGGCAATAGTACAGGTATGTCCTTGGCAGAGGAGAGATAATTATATTTTTTTAACCCCTTTCCATTGTCAAGAATCCAGCCAAAAGCACATTAAAAAAACACTTGTAGTATAAACATCTCCCAACAAAATCATATATATATATTTTTTAAAAGCTGGTCATCTCACTCATTGAAGGATATGTTGAACGAAAAGTAACGGTAAGAAAGGACACAACTATTGATCAATTGGCTGTAAAATTGGATACATTGTTGTTTTTATGTGATAGAGAGATCAGACTGTGAAGCACATTAGATACGGACTGAGATGAACGGCGACATTTGCTGCAGAATATGTTGGCACTATTGCAGTTTTTCAATCACCGCACCTTCCCCAAAAAAATTAAATAAAAATGTATCAACTTATCTCTTATTTTCTTAAAACAGTATCAGCTGAAAGAAAAAAATACAAAATATATAGATCTTAAAAAATGTTGTTTCAAGCCAACGTGTTTTTTTTTTTTTACAAACTTCAGAATTTTTATTTTGTTTCCAAATTATAGACATAAAATTAAACTATGGTATCGCCGTAATCATACTGACCTGGAGAATCACGCTACCAGGTCATTTTTACCTTACAATGAAATCTGAAAAAAACAATGCACAATATAACAATTTTTTTTTCACAATTTCAAACCCACTTGGAATTTTTTTTTCATCCTATTTTCTGGTACGTTAAAAGTAGGGATGAGCCGATCTGTGGAAGTTTGGGTTCTGGTACCCGACCAAATTTATTCCAAAGTTGGGTTTGGGTACCATAACTGTATCCGAACTTCAACTAGAACCAGGACCCCATGGAAAACAATAAGGGCCCAAACTTTGGAGCTGAAAAAAATCTATCTCCCTAGGAACTCGGAACAGTAAATGGATACAACGGACTTCCCGGGAGAAGTCTGTGCTCGGAGTTTAGCACCGAACACCGGTACGAACCTTGAACTTTTACGTTCGGGATTGCTCATCTCTAGTTATTAGGTAAAACAAGATTATGTTGAAAGAAAAATAAAAGTTTTGGTTCTTGGAAAAAGTGGAGGAGAACAAAGAAACAAAAGAGCAAAAGTGAAAAATGTCCCTGCTGGGACGGGCTAGTTGGTATTGGTTGGCTTAAGGATCCCATACTGTATGTGTTCTTTCTCGTTTCCCTCGTTCTATTCATCGCTCCTGGACATAATTGACGTTGACATTACATTTCAATGTTTTTACATTATCCTCTTACGCAATTATGTTCTGAGTTAAATAACATGTTTGTGCAAATCCTTTTACTTTGCCCAAACTCCCACATACAGTTACAATGTAATTATATCGTCATTCAGTCAATATCTCATGTCCTTATCTGCCACCGAGTGCCACTAGATGATCCAGGGGCCGGTCACTTTATGAAAGAAGATTTAATGTTCCCGGTTAATTAAAAGAGAAATGAAATGACTTTTAAAGGAATCACTCGAGGCAGTTTTATCTGTAGGAGACTAAGTGCACCCAGCGGATTCAGCGCCGAGCTGGAGAAGGATTCACCACGAAAAGAACCTTCCTCTGTTACCAGAGAACATCTGGGTTCAGCATCTGCTGCCGTCATGATGCGATATTAGAAAAGGTCTTTGTATGTATCTCCAGAAGCTCAGCTGCACTCTGGGGTACCATCTTAAGTGTGACCATGTAAGCGCGTTATCAGGGTCTATTGTCTCAGCCAGGTGGTTGATTAATTAAATTACAATTATTTATTTATGGCACAACCCTAATATTTGGAGACCAGCGTTCAGACTATTGACCATGCAAATGCAGCAAAAGTCAATTTATCAAAATTCCACCTTAAATCAATTCCACCTTAAATAAAAATTAGAATCTGATCATTACATTCATTGATTCATAGCAGAATCTTAAATATTTGGAGACTCTTGATCATACTGATGTAGAAGAGAGTGAATTTCCTCAATTTGTCCTTAATTAATAATTTTTCCTTAAATCAATTCCACCTTAAATAAAAATTAGAATCTGATCATTGCATTCATTGATTCATAGCAGAATCTTAAATATTTGGAGACTCTTGATCGTACCGATGTAGAAGAGAGTGAATTTCCTCAATTTGTCCTTAATTAATAATTCCACCTTAAATCAATTCCACCTTAAATAAAAAATAGAATCTGATCATTACATTCATTAATTCATAGCAGAATCTTAAATATTTGGAGACTCTTGATCGTACCGATGTAGAAGAGAGTGAAATTCCTCAGTTTGTCCTTAATTAATAATTCCACCTTAAATCAATTCCACCTTAAATAAAAATTAGAATTTGGTAATTACATACATTGATTTACTTGCTCTAGTGGAGAGATCATGATACCTGGACTGCACTTGAAGAAATGAATCCTCAATGATATAAAATTAAGGTTTCTGTTACCCCAACGCGTTTCGGGTCCGGACTTGGGGCTTTTTCAAGGAAAAAAAAAAAGAAGTGAATTGTTATCTGAAAATTTTTTTCCTACAGCCACGGGGCTGCAGCCACGGATTATAAGGCATTCATTGGTGTTGGGTCCATACACAACCACCCCAGATCAGCACTACCATTCGTTTCACCCGCTCTCATTTCCCTTGCGGTATTGCCCTATAGTGCGCTTAGTCCCAAACAAACCACAACATACATTGATTTATAGCAGAATTCTAATATTTGGACACCAGTGGTTTAACCCCTTAAGCCCCGCGGGTGGTTTGCACGTTAATGACCGGGCCAATTTTTACAATTCTGACCACTGTCACTTTATGAGGTAATTACTCTGGAACGCTTCAACGGATCCCCCTGATTCTGAGACTGTTTTTTTGTGACATATTGTACTTCATGATTGTGGAAAAATTTCTTCGATATCACTTGCGTTTATTTGTGAAAAAAACGGAAATTTGGCAAAAATTTTGAAAATTTTGCAATTTTCCAAATTTGAATTTTTAAGCCCTGAAATCAGAGCGATATGTCACACAAAAGAGTTAATAAATAACATTTCCCACATGTCTACTTTACATCAGCACAATTTTGGAACCAAAATTTTTTTTTGTTAGGGAGCTATAAGGGTTAAAAGTTGACCAGCGATTTCTCATTTTTCCAACAAAATTTACAAAACCATTTTTTTAGGGACCACATCACATTTGAAGTCACTTGGAGAGGTCTTCTTGACAGAAAATACCCAAAATTGACACCATTCTAAAAACTGAACCCCTCAAGGTGCTCAAAACCACATTCAAGAACTTTATTAACCCTTCAGGTGCTTCACAGGAATTTTTTGAATGTGGAAGAAAAAAATGAACATTTAACTTTTTTCACAAAAATGTTACTTTAGACCCAATTTTTTTTATTTTCACAGGGGTAACAAGAAAAAATGGACCCCAAAATTTGTTGTGCAATTTCCCATGGGCACGCAGATACCCAATATTTGGGGAAAAAACACTGTTTGGGCGCACGGCAGGGCTCGGAAGGGAAGGAGCGCCATTTGACTTTTTGATTGTAAAATTTGCTTGAATAATTAGCGGACGCCATGTTGTGTTTGGAGAGCCCCTGTGTGCCCAAACTTTGGAGCTCCCCCACAAGTGACCCCATTTTGGAAACTAGACCCCCCAAGGCACCTTTCTAGATGCATAGTGAGCACTTGGAACCCCCAGGTGCTTCACAAATTAATTCGTAAAAATGAAAAAGTGAAAAAAAAAAAAACACTTTTTCATTTTTACGAATCAATTTGTGAAGCACCTAGGGGTTCCAAGTGCTCACTATGCATCTAGATAGGTGCCTTGGGGTGTCTAGTTTCCAAAATGGGGTCACTTGTGGGGGAGCTCCAATGTTTGGGCACACAGGGACTCTCTAAATACAACATGGTATCCGCTAACAAATTGAATGGAAAATCGGCTCAAATTGTTAGCGGACACCACATTGCTTTTGGAGAGCCCCTCTGTGCCCAAATTTTGGAGCTCCCCCACAAGTGACCCCATTTTGGAAACTAGACCCCCCAAGGCACCTTTCTAGATGCATAGTGAGCACTTGGAACCCCCAGGTGCTTCACAAATTGATTCGTAAAAATGAAAAAGTGAAAAAAAAAACACTTTTTCATTTTTACGAATCAATTTGTGAAGCACCTAGGGGTTCCAAGTGCTCACTATGCATCTAGATAGGTGCCTTGGGGGGTCTAGTTTCTAAAATGGGGTCACTTGTGGGGGAGCTCCAATGTTTGGGCACACAGGGGCTCTCCAAACGCAACATGGCGTCCGCTAACAATTTGAGCCGATTTTCCATTCAATTTGTTAGCGGACACCATGTCGCGTTTGGAGAGCCTGTGATGTGCCTAAACAGTGGAGCTCCCCCACAAGTGTCCCCATTTTGGAAACTATACCCCTCAAGGATTTTATTAAGGTGTATAGTGAACATTTTGAACCCAGAGGTACGGCACAGAATTTGTTTACATTAGGTCATCATATTGAATAAGTTGTCATTATTCTTGAGCGCAAGTGCTCGCTACTTGAGTTTGCATCGGGTACTCAGGTATGCACCATGTACAGCGTGTGCTCGAGTGACATGCTCGAGTCCCTGCTCCGCATGTTTCACGGTTATTAGACACCCAAAAAAAAACATGCGGGGATCGCTCGTGCATGGCAGGCAATCCCTGTAAAGTTTTTTGGCCGCGAAGCATATGGGGCAGAGACTCGAGCATGTCACTCAAATACCCACGATACTCAATGCATACCAGAGCACCCGATGCAAACTCAAGTAGCGAGCACTTGCTCTCAACACTAGTCGCCATATCGTCATCTTTTTTTCTTACTTTTGAAAAAAATCCCAACCCCAGCCCTAACCCTAGCACAACCCTAGCCCTAGCACAACCCTAGCCCTAGCACAACCCTAGCCCCAGCACAACCCTAGCCCCAGCACAACCCTAGCCCCAGCACAACCCTAGCCCCAGCACAACCCTAGCCCCAAACCCAGCACTAACCCTAGCCCAATCCTAACCCAAGAGTTTATTTTTGACGCCGTTCCTTGTGCGGTATAAGTGATTAGACGACTTTATTCTTCGGGTCGGTGTGATTACAGCAATGCCAGAATCATATGGGGTTTTTATGACTGACAGCTGTCACACACTAAAAGACGCATTTTTTGTAAAATCTAGTTTTTGCATCGCCATATTTTGAGAGCTATAATTTTTCCAGATTTTGGCAGACAGTCATGTGACGGCTCGTTTTTTGTGGGATGACTTGACGTTGTTATTGGTGCCATTTTCAGGCACGTGACATTTTTTAACGCTTTCTATTCCGATTTTTGGAGGCAGAATAAACAAAAACCAACAATTCAGGAATTGTTTTTTTTTTTTTTTTTTATTCTGTTCCGCGTGTGGTATAAGTGATGAGGTAGCTTTATTCTTCGGGTCAGTACGTTTACAGCGGTACCACATTTGTATCATTTTTCTATGTTTTGGCGCTTATACACAATAAAAGCTATTTTATAGAAAAAAATATTTTTTAGCATCGCTTTATTCTGAGAGCTATAACTTTTTTATTTTTCGGCTGATGGAGCTGTATGGCAGCTTGTTTTTTGCGGGACGAGATGACGTTTTCATCGGTATCATTTTTATTTATATGCGTCTTTTTGATCGCGTGTTATTCCACTTTTTGTTTGGCGGTATGGTGATAAAGCATTGTTTTTTGCTTCGGTTTTTTTTTTTTTTTTACCGTGTTCACTGAAGGGGTTAACTAGTGGGACAGTTTTATAGGTCAGGTTGTTCCGGACGCGGCGATACCAAATATGTGTACTTTTATTGTTTTTTTTTTATAATAATATTTATTGATGGGTACATTATATTTTTATTTTTGGTGTATTATTTTTTTTATTTTTTTATAATATTTTTGCACATTTTTTTTTCTTTTTTCCACTTTCACACAGTTTATACACTTTATTACTTTGTCCCACTCTGGGACTTTCACTTTTTTTTTTCTGATCGCCTGCATGGCACAGGAATTAAGCACCATCCCTATGCCATGAAGGCTGTCAGAAGTGCACAGTGTGAAGATTGCTTGGAGATGCACTGCGCATGCCCAAGCAATCTTCCTGCTCTCTGGTGACCCGGATGTTGTCATGACGACATCGGGGCGTCATGGCAATACCCGGGAAGCCTTTGCAGACTGCGCTGGAAGCCGGAAGAGGAGGTGAGTATCGCCGATCACCTCCCCTTGCCCCCGCAATGCCGCGATCGACTTCGATCGCAGCATCGCGGGGCTTAATGTGCTGGGAGCGGTGCAGATCCGCTCCCTGCACATAGTACCGGGTGTCAGCTGTGACAATCAGCTGACACCCGGCGGCGATCGCGCCCGCACAGCCTGTGTGCGCGCGCGATCGCCATGACGTACTAATACGGGTCTGGCTCTTAAGTCCCAGGGCACAGACGCGTATTAGTACGTCAGATGTTATTAAGGGGTTAAAGACTCATGTTCAATATATATACACTGCTCAAAAACATAAAGGGAACACTGAAATAACACATCCTAGATCTGAATGAATGAAATCTTCTCATTGAATACTTTGTTCTGTACAAAGTTGAATGTGCTGACAACAAAATCACACACAAATCATCAATGGAAATCACATTTATTAACCAATGGAGGCCTGGATTTGGAGTCACCCCCAAAATTAAAGTGGAAAAACACACTACAGGCTGATCCAACTTTGATGTAATGTCCTTAAAACAAGTCATAATGAGGCTCAGTATTGTGTGTGGCCTCCACGTGCCTGTATGACCTCCCTACAACGCCTGGGCATGCTCCTGATGAGGCTGAGTATTGTGTGTGTGACGCGCCCCTGGGCCTGTGTCGCGCTGCGTTGCGCACGCGGGAGCTTACCCGGAGCCGGATCTCTTGAGGGTTGTAGTCTCGTGGCGGTGACCCGGTCCGTGCCCAGGGAGTCAAACTAAGTTGCGAGTCTATTAGCAGTAGATGTTGGATGACTACGCCACCCGTTGAATGCAGCTTTGGAGCTGCCGCTGCAGGGCAGACCGCTGAGGCCGGTGGAAGGATGGTGCAGCGGGGATGGTATAACCCCCAACGGGAGGGGTATGGCCTCAGGGCAGCCGACGTGGATGATGGGGGTAGCAGGAACCACTCAGAGACGATGCGTGTAGTTCAGGGTCTTTACTGGTGACAAAGATAGACCCTCCCGGAGTACTTGCTAGCGATCGGGGCCTGGTCAGTCCTTGAGCAGATGGGATCTCCCCTGGCCAGGCGGAGTTGTAGGCCTCCCAAACTAACTGTACTCTTCTGGCTACCTTGCTAGAGGCGGGTATAAGTAGCCCACGTCCCTGAGTGTACCGTGTGGTGCTCACCCGTATGGCCGGTGACTCGGGGCCTTCTAGTAGCTTCCGCTCCACGACGGCGGTGCTGGTCCCATGCGTGTGACCGTGCATTCGGGTTTCTTGGCCAGAGGACCTGCAATCCCCTGCCTGACGGATTCTGCTGCTGGGTAGGAGTTAGTCCCCACAGCCTCGGACTCCGGGTCCGGTAAGAAATCTTCTCAGTCAGGGCGAGCTCTGCAGCTGCCAGCCCCTGACTCCTTGTAGCACTGCTCCCACAGAGCTCCTGTTGTTTCTTCCCATAGCTGCTTCTCTTCTCTGTCTCTACTTCTGGCATGGCCCAGGAGCTGGGCCCAGCCGGAGCCACAGCTCCCTGTCAGCCCTCCTGCTGAACTCTCCCTCTGAACTCTCTAACCCTGCCTCAGCCCCAGGTTTATACAGGGGAAGTTCTTCCCCTCCCAGGACTGGGCAGGAGGTGTGGCATGCATAGGATTCCTGACCAAGAGACCTCCCACCTGCTCTCAGACATAACATTGCTGTTACTGTGGAAACCAGACCCCTGGGGTGCCACATGTGGCCTCCACGTGCCTGTATGACCTCCCTACAACGCCTGGGCATGCTCCTGATGAGACTGAGTATTGTGTGTGGCCTCCACGTGCCTGTATGACCTCCCTACAACGCCTGGGCATGCTCCTGATGAGGCTGAGTATTGTGTGTGGCCTCCACGTGCCTGTATGACCTCCCTACAACGCCTGGGCATGCTCCTGATGAGGCTCAGTATTGTGTGTGGCCTCCACGTGCCTGTGTGACCTCCCTACAATGCCTGGGCATGCTCCTGATGAGGCTGAGTATTGTGTGTGGGCTCCACGTGCCTGTGTGACCTCCCTACAACGCCTGGGCATGCTCCTGATGAGGCTGAGTATGGTGTGTGGCCTCCACGTGCCTGTATGACCTCCCTACAACGCCTGGGCATGCTCCTGATGAGGTTGCGGATGGTCTCCTGTGGGATCTCCTCCCAGACCTGGACTAAAGCATCCGCCAACTCCTGGACAGTCTGTGGTGCAACGTGACGTTGGTGGATGGAGCGAGACATGATGTCCCAGATGTGCTCAATCGGATTCAGGTCTGGTGAACGGGCGGGCCAGTCCATAGCTTCAATGCCTTCATCTTGCAGGAACTGCTGACACACTCCAGGCACATGAGGTCTGGCATTGTCCTGCATTAGGAGGAACCCAGGGCCAACCGCACCAGCATATGGTCTCACAAGGGGTCTGAGGATCTCATCTCGGTACCTAATGGCAGTCAGGCTACCTCTGGCGAGCACATGGAGGGCTGTGCGGCCCTCCAAAGAAATGTCACCCCACACCATTACTGACCCACTGCCAAACCGGTCATGCTGAAGGATGTTGCAGGCAGCAGATCACTCTCCACGGCGTCCCCAGACTCTGTCACGTCTGTCAGATGTGCACAGTGTGAACCTGCTCTCATCTGTGAAGAGCACAGGGCGCCAGTGGTGACTTTGCCAATCCTGGTGTTCTGTGGCAAATGCCAAGTGTCCTTCACGGTGCTGGGCTGTGAGCACAACCCCCATCTGTGGACGTCGGGCCTTCATACCACCCTCATGGAGTCGGTTTCTAACCGTTTGTGCAGACACATGCACATTTGTGGCCTGCTGGAGGTCATTTTGCAGGGCCCTGGCAGTGCTCCTCCTGTTCCTCCTTGCACAAAAGCAGAGGTAGCGGTCCTGCTGCTGGGTTGTTGCCCTCCTATGGCTCCCTCCACATCTCCTGGTATCTGCTCCATGCTCTGGACACTGTGCTGACAGACACAGCTACCCTTCTTGCCACAGCTCACACTGATGTGCCAGCCTGGATGAACTGCACTACCTGAGCAACTTCTGTGGGTTGTACTGTAGATACCGCTTCTTGCTACTGTACCTCTAGGGGTGAGAGCAATGGCAAAATGAAAAAGTGACCAAAACAACAGCCAAAAAGGATGGGAACAGAGAAATGGTCTGTGGTCACCACCTGCAGAACCACTCCTTTATAGGGGGCATCTTGCTAATTGCCTATCATTACTACCAGTTGTCTGTTCCATTTGCTCAACAGCCTGAGAAATTGATTCACAATCAGTTTTGCTTAATAACTGGACAGGTAGATGTCACAGAAGTGTTATTGACTTGGAGTTACATTGTGTTTAAGTGTTCCCTTTATTTTTTTGAGCAGTGTATATATGTAACAATGCTTAAATTGTCTCAATTTGTCATAAATCCACCTTAAGTTAAATCCAATTTGCATGAAATTTGAATTTGTTAATTACATTTATTCATTTATAGCAGATTCCTTAAATATGGAGACCAGTTTGCTGCCTTTGAAGACTTCTGATCTATATAGTAGAGTTTAGATTCTTTTAATTTGTCATAATTCCACCGTAAATAAAAATAAGATTTTGATACTTAAAAAATATATTTATTTATAGCAGAATCCGAATATTTTGGACACCATTGTGCTGTGTTTTTTTTGTAAGATTTCTGATCAAGATACAGATGCAGTTGTTCTTACATTTTCTCAATTGGAAAAAATTGCACCTTAAATTGCACTTTTTTTTTGTTTTACACATTAGAAACATAAATATAAGCGATTATTGAACTTGTCAGATGTAACAGAGCTCAACTTTTTTTTAGCCGATTTGGGGACTTTTTGCTTGTACAACATGCTTGTACTTTCATGACTTTCTTAAAGGATAAAAAAAAAATCGATAATAGTAATTATGTAACAATGTAAAACATTTTCTAACTTGTAAAGGTTCGCTAAACAGATATACAGTAGTACCTTTGAGCTTGTTTGATAAAGAGAGGATTACTCGCCAACATTGCAAAAAAATAAATAAATTACATTTTCTATATGAGGGAAGACAGAGACAGATGATTGATAATGTCACATGTTGGGTACCAAAAAAAGAAGGGGTTGGGTCTTTGTTTTCTCTTGAGATCCTAGGACCTAATACAGACCCCCAAACCTGTCCTGTGAAAATGCCATAACAGATGACTATATATTTTACATACAACATGGGAAATAATGCAATAATTCAAAATACATACTGTATATATTCTACGGTAAAATAATAAAAAATATCAATAAAACATTCAAGTCAAGAAAAATGTAATGAAAAAAGTATTAGTCTACCATAGAAATAGACACTTGCAAAAAACATAATTTTTTTTTAATGCGGTTCATAAAATATACAAAAAATATACATATATTTGTGATCAGACAGACTGTTCTGTGCAGCACACTGACTCAAACTGACAGTGTCACTGTCAGAGGTAACATCAGGTTGCTATAACTAAAACGAGTCAATTGCCATGGGTTTCATGATGACTTCTGCTTCCTCCCCACTAATACGCTTGTCAACGGCACTGAAGATCCATTATGGCCTGTTTTGGTAGCACTACTGCTCAGTCAGCTGGTGCCAATGGTAGTGTTGGTGCTTCAGATATTGTATTTTTTTTATCCTGTATAACCATGTTCATTGAGAATTTCCTTTTTTTTTCCATTTTATACAACGCTATAATGAACTTTTGATGATCTTTTCAATAATATTTTAATTTCTAGCTCCATTTTAAATAGACACTACTATATTGGGACAACATTTGTGGCATTTCATATATATACAGTCATGGCCAAAAGTTTTGAGAATGACACCAAAATGATATTTTCACATGATCTGCTGGCCTCTGGTTTTTATTAGTGTTTGTCTGATGTTTATATCACATACAGAAATATAATTGCAATCATATTATGAGTACCAATAGGTTACATTGACAGTTAGAATGAGTTAATGCAGCAAGTCAATATTTGCAGTGTTGCCCCTTCTTCTTCAAGACCTCTGTAATTCTCCCTGGCATGCTCTCAATCAACTTTTGGACCAAATCCTGACTGATAGCAGTCCATTCTTGCATAATCAATGCTTGCATTTTGCCAGAATTTGTTGGATTTTGTTTGTCCACCCATCTCTTGATGATTGACCACAAGTTCTCAATGGGATTAAGATCTGGGGAGTTTCCAGGCCATGGACCCACAATCTCTATGTTTTGTTCCATGAGCCATTTAGTTATCACCTTTGCTTTATGGCAAGGTGCTCCATCATGCTGGAAAAGGCATTGTTGGGCGCCAAACTGCTCTTGGACGGTTGGGAGAAGTTGCTCTTGGAGGACATTCTGGTACCATTCTTTATTCATGGCTGTGTTTTTAGGCAAGACTGTGAGTGAGCCGATTCCCTTGGCTGAGAAGCAACCCCACACATGAATGGTTTCAGGATGCTTTACAGTTGGCATGAGACAAGACTGGTGGTAGCGCTCACCTTTTCTTCTCCGAATAAGCTGTTTTCCAGATGTCCCAAACAATCGAAAAGGGGATTCATCAGAGAAAATGACTTTGCCCCAGTCCTCAGCAGTCCACTCCCTGTACCTTTTGCAGAATATCAGTCGGTCCCTGATGTTTTTTCTGGAGAGAAGTGGCTTCTTTGCTGCCCTCCTTGAAACCAGCCCTTGCTCAAAGAGTCTCCGCCTCACAGTGCGTGCAGAAGCACTCACACCAGCCTGCTGCCATTCCTGAGCAAGCTCGGCACTGCTGGTAGTCTGATCCCGCAGCTGAAACAGTTTTAAGATACGGTCCTGGCGCTTGCTGGTCTTTCTTGGGCGCCCTGGAGCCTTTTTGACAACAATGGAAGCTCTCTCCTTGAAGTTCTTGATGATGCGATAGATTGTTGACGGAGGTGCAATCTTTGTAGATGCGATACTCTTCCCTGTTAGGCCATTTTTGTGCAGTGCAATGATGGCTGCACGTGTTTCTTTAGAGATAACCATGGTTAACTGAAGAGAAACAATGATACCAAGAACCAGCCTCCTTTTAAAGTGTCCAGTGATGTCATTCTTACTTAATCATGACTGATTGATCGCCAGCCCTGTCCTCATCAACACCCACACCTGTGTTAATGGATCAATCACTAAAACGATGTTAGCTGCTCCTTTTAAGGCAGGACTGCAATGATGTTGAAATGTGTTTTGGGGGTTAAAGTTCATTTTCTGGGCAAATATTGACTTTGCAAGTACAGTAATTGCTGTTAAGCTGATCACTCTTTGACATTCGGGAGTATATGCAAATTGCCATTACAAAAAATGAAGCAGTAAAAAATTAAATTACTATTTGTCTCATTCTCAATACTTTTGGCCATGACTGTATACAGTACAGACCAAAAGTTTGGACACACCTTCTCATTTAAAGATTTTTCAGTATTTTCATGACTTTGAAAATTGTACATTCATACTGAAGGCATCAAAACTATGAATTAACACATGTGGAATTATATACTTAACAAAAAAGTGTGAAACAACTGAAAATATGTCTTATATTCTAGGTTCTTCAAAGTAGCCACCTTTTGCTTTGATGACTGCTTTGCACACTCTTGGCATTCTCTTGATGAGCTTCAAGAGGTAGTCACCGGAAATGGTCTTCCAACAATCTTGAAGGAGTTCCCAGAGATGCTTAGCACTTGTTGGCTCTTTTGCCTTCACTCTGCGGTTCAGCTCACCCCAAACCATCTCGATTGGGTTCAGGTCTGGTGACTGTGGAGGCCAGGTCATCTGGCGTAGCACCCCATAACTCTCCTTCTAGGTCAAATAGCCCTTACACAGCCTGGGGGGGTGTTTGGGGTCATTGTCCTGTTGAAAAATAAATGATGGTCCAACTAAACGCAAACCGGATGGAATAGCATGCTGCTGCAAGATGCTGTGGTAGCCATGCTGGTTCAGTATGCCTTCAATTTTGAATAAATCCCCAACAGTGTCACCAGCAAAGCACCCCCACACCATCATACCTCCTCCTCCATGCTTCACGGTGGGAACCAGGCATGTAGAGTCCATCCGTTCACCTTTTCTGCGTCCCACAAAGACACGGTGGTTGGAACCAAAGATCTCAAATTTGGACTCATCAGACCAAAGCACAGATTTCCACTGGTCTAATGTCCATTCCTTGTGTTCTTTAGCCCAAACAAGTCTGTTCTGCTTGTTGCCTGTCCTTAGCAGTGGTTTCCTAGCAGCTATTTTACCATGAAGGCCTGCTGCACAAAGTCTCCTCTTAACAGTTGTTGTAGAGATGTTTCTGCTGCTAGAACTCTGTGTGGCATTGACCTGGTCTCTAATCTGAGCTGCTGTTAACGTGCGATTTCTGAGGCTGATGACTCGGATAAACTTATCCTCAGAAGCAGAGGTGACTCTTGGTCTTCCTTTCCTGGCCCAATTTTTCGGACTGACTGACCTTCATTTCTTAAAGTAATGATGGCCACTCATTTTTCTTTACTTAGCTGCTTTTTTCTTGCCATAATATAAATTCTAACAGTCTATTCAGTAGGACTATGAGCTGTGTTTCCACCAGACTTCTGCACAACACACCTGATGGTCCCAACCCCATTTATAAGGCAAGAAATCCCACTTATTAAACCTGACAGGGCACACCTGTGAAGTGAAAACCATTTCCGGTGACTACCTCTTGAAGCTCATCAAGAGAATGCCAAGAGTGTGCAAAGCAGTCATCAAAGCAAAAGGTGGCTACTTTGAAGAACCTAGAATATAAGACATATTTTCAGTTGTTTCACACTTTTTTGTTAAGTATATAATTCCACATGTGTTAATTCATAGTTTTGATGCCTTTAGTGTGAATGTACAATTTTCATAGTCATGAAAATACAGAAAAATCTTTAAATGAGAAGGTGTGTCCAAACTTTTGGTCTGTACTGTATCTTGTCTGATACTTTCAACCGTTATGTGATCCAATACTAAGAGGTAGCAAGCTGGAAACTAAGTGGAAAAGTATCTTCACCCAACAACCGGAGTATTTTTTTATCCCGGACAGGACACCCCGGTCAGTTCCGTTGCCTCCATTTATATCAATGTGAGGTTTTTTTCCTACAAGTACGATTAAGCTTAATATTATCTAATGCAACTCAATAGCAGGTTACCAGAACTAGAAAGTCAAATATTGATTTCCATGCTATGCGAGCACGGCACTAGAGAACAGCAGATGTCCCCATTCAGCCCCTCAACAAGTAAAAATGATGTAAAATCATACATTTAAGTAGTAATTGCGAGTCTCATTGAGGCCCCTCCGGGAATATTGTGCAGAAGAGAAAATCCAATAACTTTGCTCCCTCAATAGTCTGAACACATGCACTCTGCTGCCCAGACTGACTTTTGTCAAGGACCATACACTTCAGATGTATTGTTCTGTTGCCATAGCAATGTGGAAAAGTATTCCGCAACGGAGAAGAGCGTTCTTTCATTCTTTTGTGTCTGAGTGCATTGGTCATGTTTAGACTTTGACTTTCATGTACTATTGTGTCTGACCCGAAAGTTTTGGATTTTTTTATTGGGGAACTGTGAGCTACGTGTCGTGAGCAACGATAGAAGGAATCGTTTACAGTATTAGTGTGTTGTTTACAGTTTAACATCCAACAGTTCATGGGCCAGGGAACTGAAGTGCAGGAGGAGCGTTCGTCATGCAGACATTTTCGGCTTTTTTTTTCATACTGTTCTACTAGGCTGATAGAAATGGATATTTGAGGAGTAAAAAAAAGATTTTTTTTTTAACTAATGGATACAAATTGAAGAACATTTACACTTTAACCCTTTGCAGTACAATTAAAGTGATTGTACAGAATTAGAGATGTATCTGCTGTTACCATTCTGCAAATTTTGTTAAAGAGTTCTTCAGATTTTTCATTATGCAAATTATCCCCAAAATAAAGAAAGTTATCCCCTATTCATTGGAATGGGGTGCACCTTACCTTTCACTCCATTCATTGCCGAGTACAGCAATTTTTCTATTTCTGGTTATCGCAATTTACTATAGATGGAGTAAAGGTCGAGTCTACGCCACTCAAGACGGACTGCAGAGATCCATTCTCGGGGCTTTAGAGTCTTGCTCTAGGGATCACTGAGGGTCCTATTTCTTATACTTGGTTTTTTGGAGGAAGTAACTCTCAAAACTGTCAGAACATGGTAGCAAAACTCTTGACTGGATGCAGTCCCCATTACAACCACTAAGTGGCAAAATATAGACACATACAACATAAACTTCTCCCAACAGAGTTCACTAAATCATGTTATTCATTTGTTTGGTTATTTTTAAAGTTGGTCATTCAAGAATATATGAAGGAAAGACGAAAGGTAAGGAAGACATATTTTTTGAAAAACATGGTTGCATTGTTTCGAAAAAAAACTCACGCCTGTCTATGGGTTGTTTCTGGTATTTCAGCTCCATAGAAATAAAAGAGGATTTGTTACAATGAACGATCAGTTTGGATCTGACCTTTGTGTCCCCAGCGATTTTATAGGTTTTCGGTTTTGTGGGACAAGTTGTAGGTTTAATTTAAACCATTTATTTTACCAAATAATTTACCTAAAAATGGGGAAAAAACATTTCAAGTGCAATGAAATGGTGAAAAAAATGAAATTCAAATTTTTTATTTTTGCTTTAATGATGTACTTTGTATAGTAAAAAATGACCTGGCAAAAAAGATTGCGACAATATCAAGCTTGTGTTTTATTTTATTTTAAGTGATGAGAAAAAAGTTTGAAATTTAATTTTTTAAATGTTTTGTGTTGCATTTTTCTGTAACATTTTTATATTTCCGCTGGTGGAGCAGTATTGGGGGCTTTTTTGTTCGTAAAGTTTGAGCTGAAGTTTTTATTGATACCGATTTGCAGTAGACACAACGCTTTGATTGCTTTTTATTGCATTTTTTGAGGAAGCCCAATGATTGAAAACTGCAAAGCTTTTAAATTTTTTTTCTATTTATGCCGTTCACTTTACAAGTTTTCAATCGTTTTATATTTTGATAGATTGGAGTTCTACGTATACATTCTTGATTTTTTCTTATTTATTTGTTTTTTCATTTATTTTTAAAGTGGCAAAAGGGGAATGATTGGAATTGTATTATTTTTTTGATTATTATTTTAATTTTAGCAATACTATGTAGAGACAAAATAACGATGAACGGACCCGTAAAAGTTTGGGTTCTGGTACCCAGACGGAACTTTATTCAAAAGTTCAGTTCGGGTACCAGAACTGTACCTGAACTTGAACCAGAACCCGAACCACATTGCAAACAATGGGCACCCAAACTTTTGAACCGGAAAATCTCTCTCTTTATCAGACTTCCCACGGAATTCCGAACATTGCAACGGACTTCCGGGCAAAGTCTGTGTTCGGCATTTAGCACCATACACTAACTGTGCGGTACGAATGCAGAACTTTTAAGTTTGGGTCCACTCATCCTTAAAAATAAAGTTCACAGGAAGACTAAGACGGTGGCAATGGCATCCCTTCAGTTGTGTTATGTGGTCAGTGATTTAAAGGATTTAACTGCAGCGAACAGAGCTTTCTCCGGTCGCTGATGTTAAAGGCAGCTGCCCGCTGTGCAGCCCAGCTCCTGAACCTGTGCCATCCATGGGGACCGGACAGAAGACATACTATTATGTTGGGTATGGGTTAACAAATGAGACCCAGGTGACCCCGTTCCTTAAAATGGAAGAGTACCTAACTATTCACTGCAAATTACTGTGTGAATAGGGAGTATGTTGGAATTTCCTTTGGCTCATTCCTTAATACTCCGCTTCCACAACCTTCTTCACTAAGAGCAGGATGACAATTGCATATAACAGTGCAACTCTGTGCCAGCAAATAGAATTCAATTGTAAATTGATGTTAATTAACAGAATATACTGTATGCTCCTCAATGCATTTTATTGCTGCACTTGTGTAGATGATGAATTAGCCAGAGGACTAGGTTATTTCATAATGGTTTTTTTTTGTTATTTTGTCTTTTTTGTATTTTTTTGTGTATTTTAGCTTTAGAATAGACTCTGTCATCTTATTTCAGAATGATAATAATAATAATAATCATCATAATAGTAATTATAGTAATAATACTACTACTAAAAATAATAATAATTGTAATAATAATTATAATAGTAATATTAATACTAATAATAATAATAGTAATAATAGCAATAATAATAATAATAATAGTAATAATAATAATAATAATAGCAATAATTACAATAATAGTAATAATAATAGTAATAATAATAATAATAATAATAATAATTCTGCACATTCCATTCATAACCCATCAGTATACACCCTGTGTCACAATCTCACGGGGCAATTTCTCAGCGTCCACATATTTCATCATCATGGTGGCAGATTCCTCATTTTCCACGTTCTTCAGGATCTTATTAGCAAACTTTTCACTGGCAGAGTAGCCAACTTGACTTTTTATTGTTTTTCTGGATAGTTTATCAAAAAATCACGGACAGACAATATTTTTTATAGATACATTGGAAAACCATAATAAATCATTATTATGGAATTCTGGGTATGACAATATCAGCTACATTCATTGTAAACAATAAATTGATGATAATAAGGCTATGTTCACACACGTTGTGTTTTTTTCTGCTGAAAATCTGCTGCTAACTTTTCTCTGGCAGGAAAACAGCTGCATAAAAAACTCAGGTTTTTTGTTGCGCTTTTTGCTGCGTTTTTTCGATCACTCATTACTTCTGTAAGGTTGCTGCCGGACAGGTCGTGGACGGGAGGTATGTGTTCCCGAAGTGCCAAGCTTCGGTGATGTAGGACCCGGAGAAGCAGGCTCCAGCACACATAGTGCTGACAGGAATTTAATGGGCCTGGATTACAGGGCCGGGTTTTACGAGCAGCTGAAAGAGTTGGGGGGGAACAGCTGCTCACTTACCTCCAGTCCAGGTCTTGGAAGGCTAATTTAAGACAGCTGCGTCTGTCTCTGTCTGTCTGTGTGTGTTGGGCAAGGTGAGCAGACCTTGCAGGTGCTTGTTAGACTCTGCCGTGCGGCATGGACTTGTTGCTTTGAGCTTTGTTCTGTTATTCCTTTTTGTGCCAGGAAAAGGCTGTTACTTTTGTTTCCTCACTGGTGTATGGACACTAAATAAACCACCAGTTTGTTTGAACCTGTGGACTGCATCACTGTGTGAACCCGTGCCTACCTCCAACGTGGCTCAGTGAGTACAAAATCCCTACAATTGGTGCTAGAAGCACGGGCACAGTTCCAAAGCGGCAGTGTGACTGCTACAAGAAGACGTATATGTCCTGGGTGAAGTCGGCCATAAGCCAGCAAGTGTCGCCGGACAAAATGGAGGACCTGCTTAAACATATGTTGCAGGCACAGCAGGCGCAACAAGCGCAGCACCAGCAGCAACTTCAGCAACAGCAGGCGCAACAAGCGCAGAACCAGCAGCAGTACCTGCAGAGCCAGCAGAGCATGCAGCAGCAGCAGGAAACAAATAAACTTCTGATGCAGTAGATCCAACAGCAGCAAAGACAAATGAAATCTTGGCAGAGCAGATCCGTAGCAGGACCACCGCCACATCCTCAGATCCAGGTGATGACTCACACGTCAGGAAGACGGTAAGAAGAGCATTACAAAAGATGACCCCGGGTGATGACGTTGAGGTGTTCCTGACTGTCTTTGAGAGGGTGGCAGAGCGGGAGAAATTGCCTTCAGAGCAGTGGGCGGAGGTACTAGCGCCATATTTGACAGGCGAGCCGCAGAAGGCCTATTATGACTTGGCCTTGCAGGACGCGAAAGAGTACACTAAGTTGAAAACTGAGATTTTGGCACGCTTGGGAGTGACTCTGACTGTCAGGGCGCAACGGGTGCACCACTTGGCCTATTGCAGTGACAAACCTCCCCAGTCCCAGATGTTTGATCTCCTACACCTGGTCCAAAAGTGGTTGCAACCTGAATCTTCCTTCCTAGCACAGATGGTGGAGAAGGTCATTATAGACAGGTTTATACACTCTCTCCCGAAGTCGGTGAAATCCTGGGTTGCCCAGGGAGATCCCCATAATGTCGATGACTTGGTGGGGTTGGTGGAAAGATACCAGGTTGTTGAGAGGCCGTTGGGAAAACAAGAGGCCGTAGCCTCTCTATACTGGGGTTCCCCAAAGGCGGCGGACACCCAAAAGAAGGGAGCTAGCGCCACAGCTGGGGGGCGTCCTAGAGTTCAGGGGGGGGTCTGAGTTTCTGACACAAGGTCCCACCCCATAATATAGTGTGTTGGAGATGTCATACCCCTGGCCATATTACCGCCCCGTGTCCCATAAACTCTGAGCCAATGGACTGCAACATGGGCCGGCGTTGCTCTTATTTTGCATACCCCGCCTGCAGCGCGGTTCCTCAACATGGTGAGGGCCCTCAGGCATGCTCAGTGTCAGTAAACGGGGGCACAAGTCTCTGGACTATTGGACTCAAGAAGTTTGGTGACCCTGATAAGGGCCACACTCCCTCATCGGCTGGTTCCTGGGAAGGTGGTGGGTATCCGGTGTATCCATGGGGATGCTAATAACTATCCTGTGGCCCAGGTGGATGTAAACACGGACTGTGGCACCACATCTCATGAAGTGGCGGTCGTTAAGGACCTGTTGCATCCCATAATAATTGGACGTGACTTTGCATTATTCTGGGAAATGTGGGGGAAAGTGGGGACACCTGGTTGCTCGAACGACAGCCATATCGCCCCTAAGGAAACTTACCCGCAGAACATGGTAGATGAGTTTCCCATGTGTGTGTTTGTAGGCGATGAGAATGAGGCAACATCCCCTGAGGCCAATATCCCTGAACTGAAGATGTCCGAGGGAAACTTTGGAACTGCCCAACTGGGGGATTTAACTCTGAAATGGGCCTTTGAAAATGTTACTGCGTTAAATGAGGTGCCTCAGGAACCGGGGACTGACACTCGGCTCCCTCATTTTGCTGTGAATGGGGATTTGCTGTACAGAGTAATCAAGCCAAGGGGTGAGGTAATAGAACAGTTGCTGGTGCCAGGGCCCTATAGACGCAGGGTGTTAGACATGGCTCATTCTCATGTGTTGGGTGGTCACCTGGGTGCAGACAAGACTCAAGAACGGATCCTCCAGAGATTCTACTGGCCAGGTTGCTATAGAGAAATAAAGAGTTATTGTCGTTCCTGCCCCACATGCCAGATAACCTCCCCTGTGGCCCGCTTCCGCAGTCCCCTAGTGCCCCTACCAGTCATCGAGGTTCCATTCGAATGCATAGCAATGGATCTAGTGGGGCCTCTGGTCAAGTCCGCCTGAGGGCATTAGTATATCCTGGTGGTATTAAATTATGCTACACGGTATCTGGAGGCCGTACCACTACGAAACTCCTCCACCAGGTGTATAGCCCGAGAGTTAGTCCACATGTTTTCAAGAACGGGGTTGCCTAAGGAGATCCTGACAGACCAAGGAACTCCATTTATGTTGAAAGTCATGAGGGAATTGTGCAAGATATTGCAGATATTGCAGATTGCACAACTGAGAACGTCCGTGTACCATCCCCAGACGGACAGACTGGTCGAGAGGTTTAACAAAACCTTGAAAGCAATGTTGAGGAAAGCAGTGGAAAATGATGGCCGAGACTGGTACTGTCTGCTTCCCTATCTGTTGTTCGTCATCAGGGAAGTTCCCCAAGCTTCTACAGGTTTCTCCCCTTTTGAACTACTCTATGGACGACACCCTCGAGGACTCCTGGATGTGGCGAAAGAGTCCTGGGAAGCTGAGACCACTCCCTATATGAGCGTGGTGGAGCACTTTGCCCAGATGCAAGAGAGAATTGCCCAAGTGATTCCCATTGTGAGGGAGCACCTCCTCAAGGCACAAGAGGCACAGTCCAGGGTGTATAATAGGTCGGCCAGGGTGAGATAGTTCAACCCAGGAGATCGAGTGCTTGTTCTAGTGACCACAGTGGAGAGCAAGTTTATGGCCTAGTGGCAGGGCCCCTATAAGGTGGTAGAGAAAGTGGGGGAAGTCAACTATAAAATCCACCAACCAGGCAAGAGGATGCCCTACCAAATTTACCATGTTAACTTGATTAAGTCATGGCAAGATAGAGAGCCAGTGGAAGCTCCCTGTTTAGTGGCTGAGCCTGAGGCCGATGTGAAAGAGGTCAATGTGGCAGAGTCACTGTCACGTGCCCAAAAGCAACAGTGCAAAGAGTTGTTACAGCAAAATACCTGTTTTCGGAGTTGCCAGGACTCTTTCAGGTCATAGAGCATGAGGTTATCACAGAGCCTCATGTTCACGTCAATCTAAAACCATACTGGATCCCTGAAGCCCGCAGAGAGGTGATCTCAAAAGAAGTGAGGCGAATGCTTAACCTGGGAGTCAATGAAGAGTCCAAAAGTGGATGGTCCAGTCCTATAGTCTTAGTGCCGAAACCAGATGGGGAATGGCGGTTTTGCAACGACTATAGGAAGCTGAATGAGGTCTCGAAGTTCGACGCCTACCCAATGCCTAGGGTAGATGAGCTTATGGAAAGGCTAGGACCCACTCAGTACATCACCACTCTGGACCTCACCAAAGGATATTAGCAAATTCCCCTGTCCAAAGAGGCCAAGGAGAAGACAGCCTTCTCAACGCCAGATGGATGTTATCAATACGTCAGGATGCCGTTTGGGTTGCAGGGAGCTCCGGCCACCTTCCAGAGAGCCATGGACCGGATCTTAGCACCCCACAAAAAGTATGAAGCGGCCTACTTAGATGACATCGTCATATTTAGCCAGGACTGGGAAAGTCATCTGGACAAAGTTCAAGCCATACTTGATGCCAAGGAAGGCGGGCTTTACTATCAACCCGAAGAAATGTGCCATGGGGATGGAGGAAGCCAAGTACTTAGGGTGTGTGGTTGGTAGAGGGGAAATAAAACCACAAATAAATAAGGTTGAGGCGATCTTGAACTGGCCACAGCCCCTCTCGAAGAAGCAGGTCAGGGCGTTTCTAGGCATTGTGGGCTACTATCAATGATTTGTCCCTAACTTTGCCCTGATAGCAGCCCCGCTGACGGATCTTCTGAAAGGGACGAAGTCAGCTGTGGCCAAGTGGTCCCCGGAAGCAGAAGTGGCCTTCCAGGAGTTGAAACTGGTCCTCTGTAAACAACCAGTCTTGGTGGCGCCCAACTTCTCCAAGGAGTTTGTGGTCCAGACGGATGCATCGGATGTCAGGCTGGGAGCAGTCTTGTCCCAGGAGATTAACGGAGAAGAACACCCTGTAATATACCTCAGTCAGAAGCTCTCTGCTTGTGAGAAGAACTACTCCATTGTAGAAAAAGAATGTTTGGCCATTAAGTGGGCGTTAGACACTCTGAGGTATTACCTGTTAGGTAGAAGGTTCAGGTTATTGTCAGACCATGCCCCACTGAGATGTATGCGAGAAAAGAAGGGGAACAATGCCAGAGTGACTAGGTGGTTCCTGGCTCTAAAAGATTTTAGTTTCTGGGTAGAGCATAGGCCTGGGAAACAACATGGGAATGCTGATGCCTTCTCAAGGGTTTATTGTATGGTGACAGAAGGTGCCAAGCCCCCCGGCTTTGGGCAGAGGGGGAGTATATGTAAGGTGGCTGCTGGACAGGTCGTGGACGGGAGGTATGTGTCCCCGAATTGCCAAGCTTCGGTGATGTAGGAACTGGAGAAGCAGGCTCCAGCACACATAGTGCTGAGGGGAATTTAATGTGCCCGGATTACAGGGCCGGGTTTTACGAGCAGCTGAAAGAGCTGAGGGGGAACAGCTGCTCACTTACCTCCAGTCCAGGTCTTGGAAGGCTAATTTAAGACAGCTGCGCCTGTCTGTGTGTGTTGGGCAATGTGAGCAGACTTTGCAGGTGTTTCTTAGACTCTGCTGGAGGCAGAGAAAGGCACTTTGTTTAAACGGCTGAGGCCATGCTGCATGGATTTGTTATTTTGAGCTTTGTTCTGTTCTTCCTTTTTGTGCCAGGAAAAGGCTGTTACTTTTGTTTCCTCACTGGTGTATGGACACTAAATAAACCACCAGTTTGTTTGAACCCGTGGACTGCATCACTGTGTGAACCCGTGCCAACCTCCAACGTGGCTCAGTGAGTACAAAATCCCTTCACTTCCTATGGGTGAAATAAATGCAGCAAATACGCAGCAAAAATGCAGGTGCGTTTTCTGCTGTTGAAACGCTGAAAGAAGTGACATGCTCTAATTTCCAAATACGCAAGTGTAGCACCCTGAGGATTCGGCTGCTACAGGGGTATTGCACCTCAACCCAGAGGTGTGATATTCCACTCCCAGGTAAGGAAGGAGTGTGGATCTGGGCTCGGTAGGCTGCATGCACTACACACATCCCATTTCCGAGGAGCAGACCGACGGTACTCCCACTTAGAAATGTGCAGGTACGACCGAGTCTGTTCCTGGCTGGAGTGGGAGGGGGGGTGGAACATCCCAAGTAGTGTAGGGGCAGATAGGGGGAGCAGCCTGGGTAAAGATAGGAGCTCATTGGGTGCTGGTCACCTGAGCTCACACATAGAGGGTGTATATAAGGTGGGCACCAACTAAGAACAGGGTCAGTTGCAGAGAGAAAGTCAGGAGCAGAGGAGAAGAGAGACCCAGAGTGAGAGAGGAGAAGAGAGAGAGACCCAGAGGGGGAAACAGCAGAAAAGGACTCCAAGATCCCAACTTAAATCCCCGGGTGAAGAGTCGGCATCAGGGTACCGGAACCCAAGCTGGTGGGGGTAAAAACACTCCCCAGCCAGAGACCGGAGACCGTGGGCAGCGTTTGCCACGGTCACCCACCACATCCACCACGAAGGCATACCACGAGGAGGGTCAGGGAACCCAAGGCCAAGGGTCTCCCAACAGAAGGCCCGAGGGAGCTGGACCTGGGTGGATCAATAGTGGGGACGGCCAGAGAAAGGACTGAAGGAGAGCTCAGGGTCACGCTCCGGACTTATTTGGGAGTTGGCTGGATCCAGAACCTGGTGGACGCAGCACGGCTCGGGAGGTCACTCGAAGCTGGAGTGACCAGAACATCAGCAGTGAGTAAAACATCCTAAACTGCATAACCCGACTCTGTCTCTGATTGCCGTCTACACTGCATCACCACAACTCCCATCCTCTGCACCTGATCCCCCTGAGGCTATACCCCACCCGTTGGGGGTTATATCACCAAAGCTGCACCTACACCATCAGCCTCAGCGGACCCTGCTGCAGCGGCGGCCACAGTGACCGCAACACAACGGGTGGCGTAGTCGACAATAAAGAACTTATAACATCTGTATGACTGCCACATACAACTGAGTTTGACACCCTGGGCACGGACCGGGTCACAGCCACTCGGAAGACTACAACCCCCATCTGATCCGGCTCCGGATATTCCCCCTAAAAGAATATGGCCCAGGGGGCGCGTCAACTTTGGCGTAGTCGGCAGGATTACGTGCCCGCAACACCCGGGTACTGCGTGCCTGAAGAAAAGAACGAGTTTACCTCAAAAAGAAGTCTCCTGCCGGTTCCGGAGGGTCCCCGCCATCGGACCCCATCACCAGTCGATTCCAGCCGGTTGTCCGCCATTAACAACTTTTTCCCGCCATCTGCAGAGTTTCCCGCCACTGGGAAGCGATTCCCGCCATTTCCAAAGGTTTCCCGCCTTGGAAGAGCGGACGCCATTATGGGCGTGCCAGAGGGTGGTGAGAGGCCGCCTCCCATCGTGGGCCAGGACCGAAAATGGCGCCAAAAGTGGAAACCGCCCCCACCAACAGAGACTGTGATGTTAGAGGTGTCTGTCAGCGTGAAAGAACCGCCCCTGGAGCTGACAATCACCAAGTGGCCCCGGGACCGCCCTCGAAGGGGGAGGAGACGAGAGAAAAGAACGAAGATGGGTGCCGCCTGGAGCAGTCTGGAGCGAGCGCACCCGGAGGCAGGAAGCCTGGAGAGGAGTAGCAGAGAAGCTCACCCGGAGATGGCCAGAGAGCAGAGCAGCACCGGCCCGCTGGCCAGGAGCCTGCTGGAAGAAGAGCAGAGCAGCACCGACCCGTTGGTCAGGAGCCTGCTGTAAACCACGACCCCACTAGGCCTAGTGGAGGTCCTCGCACAGCTCCCCCGAGACCGGGAGTGTGCACAGACTGCCCTGGAGGGCCTCGCAAGGAGGATGGCCCGGGTACAGCGAGAGACATTGGCGGAGTGGAGCCGAGAGATGGCCCAGCAAACCAAGACCCGGAGCACGCCAGCCAAGATGAGGAGACAGACCGCCTCTGAGGATGGCGCGGGAGGACCCAAGGCCGGAGACGGCGCCGAGAAGGGAGCCGAACGCATGGAGGCAGGTAAAGGGGACGTCTATACCCCAAACCAGGACACCGCTTACCTGCCCCAGCTCCCCGTCGCAGAGCCCGAAAGTCCCCCTGCTGTGCCCGAAAACGCCATGTCACCGACGCAGACTAGGCCCCAACCGGAAGCCGCCGCCGCGACCCCTGTGACGCCATGCGCACCGACCCCGAGCGTGGCAAAACAGGAAGTAACACCAGCCTGGTCGCAGGGCCTAGAATTCCCGGGCGTCGCATCACCAACAGCGCCCCCTACCTCCGCGGAGCCTCCGGCCTGGCCGCAAGGCCAGGTAGCCCAGGGTGCCGCCGTCCTAACGGTGCCCTTCACCTTCCAGGTGCCCCAGGCCTGGCCGCAAGGCCTGGGCAACCCGGGCGCCACCACCACCGCGCCCGCACCCGTAAAACCAAGGGTGCCGCGTCTGGGAGAGGACTTGTTTGCCCAGCACACATGGCCGGACGGGCAGCCTTTCATCTGGCCCCAGAAATATTATGAACTGGAGCACCAGAGGAGAGTTGGGGCCATGTGTGCACCCCTGATTCCGGCTCCGAAGCCCGTGATAAGGATCTCGCCCCCGCTTGAAGAGACCCAATTTGAGTGGGACCCCACCGGAGAAGACCTAATGGGGTTCACTCAAGAAACCAGGGCAGCTGCAGCGGAGCGTGCTGAGTGCTGCCGACAGCAGCTCGAGGAGTTTGCGAGGGAGCGGAGAGAGAGGCGGGTCCGGGAACAACAGGCCCAAATAAGGAGCGCCGAGCAGAAGAGCCGAACCAGGAGGGACCCCCGTGCAGCGCACAGTCCCCGCACCACCGGGACTGTAATTAAGTTCAATATGCAGCATGGGTGGGGCTTCATCAGAGACCACAACACCCCCGGCGACGTCTTTGTCACGCGCAGAGATGTGGAGTCCCATCTGCCGGAGGGGCACAGAGGTCGTGACCTTTATATCGGGGACGAGGTCACCTTTACCCGGCACAAGTGTGCCAAAGGACCTTACGCCCTCCATGTGCATCGCCTGACAGAGGAGGAGCTGCGATGTGAGGAGGAAGAGCAAGAGGATCCGGACGGGTCTGAAGCTGAGATCCCCAAAGAAGGAGCAGGAGGAAGACGTTGTTGAGTACAGCGGAGTAGGTGCTGTAAATAGTTACCCGATCGGGGTATAAAGAAACTGTTACTGCAAATATAGTCCCCGTTGGGACCAGCTGAGTGAACTGTTTACCCGTTTACCCTTAATCCCACAGGCTGAGGACTGTGAGCAGCCATTCCCTTTCCCTCCTTACCTGGCCGAGGACTGAGAGCGGCCATATCCCTTGTAAATAGTTGCGCGTCCTAAAGCGCCCCCTACCGGTTTTATAGGAAAACCAGTTTTTCTAAGAGACTGTCGCACTTTTCCCGGACACACGTTGCACAGTGTCCGGAGGAGGAACCAGAAACAAGAGACGACGAGAATGTTATATGAAAAGTTTTATATATATATAATGTTTTTATATGTTTTATATGTTTATATGAAAATTTTGTATGTTTTATGTTGTTTTTGTCTTACAGCCCGAGGACGTGCTGTGATTTACCAGGGGGGAATGTAGCACCCTGAGGATTCGGCTGCTACAGGGGTATTGCACCTCAACCCAGAGGTGTGATATTCCACTCCCGGGTAAGGAAGGAGTGTGGATCTGGGCTCGGTAGGCTGCATGCACTACACACATCCCATTTCCGAGGAGCAGACCGACGGTACTCCCACTTAGAAATGTGCAGGTACGACCGAGTCTGTTCCTGGCTGGAGTGGGAGGGGGGGTGGAACATCCCAAGTAGTGTAGGGGCAGATAGGGGGAGCAGCCTGGGTAAAGATAGGAGCTCATTGGGTGCTGGTCACCTGAGCTCACACATAGAGGGTGTATATAAGGTGGGCACCAACTAAGAACAGGGTCAGTTGCAGAGAGAAAGTCAGGAGCAGAGGAGAAGAGAGACCCAGAGTGAGAGAGGAGAAGAGAGAGAGACCCAGAGGGGGAAACAGCAGAAAAGGACTCCAAGATCCCAACTTAAATCCCCGGGTGAAGAGTCGGCATCAGGGTACCGGAACCCAAGCTGGTGGGGGTAAAAACACTCCCCAGCCAGAGACCGGAGACCGTGGGCAGCGTTTGCCACGGTCACCCACCACATCCACCACGAAGGCATACCACGAGGAGGGTCAGGGAACCCAAGGCCAAGGGTCTCCCAACAGAAGGCCCGAGGGAGCTGGACCTGGGTGGATCAATAGTGGGGACGGCCAGAGAAAGGACTGAAGGAGAGCTCAGGGTCACGCTCCGGACTTATTTGGGAGTTGGCTGGATCCAGAACCTGGTGGACGCAGCACGGCTCGGGAGGTCACTCGAAGCTGGAGTGACCAGAACATCAGCAGTGAGTAAAACATCCTAAACTGCATAACCCGACTCTGTCTCTGATTGCCGTCTACACTGCATCACCACAACTCCCATCCTCTGCACCTGATCCCCCTGAGGCTATACCCCACCCGTTGGGGGTTATATCACCAAAGCTGCACCTACACCATCAGCCTCAGCGGACCCTGCTGCAGCGGCGGCCACAGTGACCGCAACACAACGGGTGGCGTAGTCGACAATAAAGAACTTATAACATCTGTATGACTGCCACATACAACTGAGTTTGACACCCTGGGCACGGACCGGGTCACAGCCACTCGGAAGACTACAACCCCCATCTGATCCGGCTCCGGATATTCCCCCTAAAAGAATATGGCCCAGGGGGCACGTCACAAGCAAGGCAGAAAATACGCAGCAAGCAAAAAGCAACATGTGTGAACAGAGAATTCTGGTTTCTCATAGACTTTGCTGGCACTGCAAAACGCAGCTGAAATTTGCATAAAAATCTACTGCAAAATACGCAGCAAAACACAATGTGTGTGAACATAGCCTTAGGCTTAGTGCCCACGATGCAGAAATGAAGCAGAAATTTTCCTGCATTTCTGCATCTCCTTGGCAGAAAAACGCGTGCAGTTTATACATGCGTTTTTGATGCGTTTTTGCATGCGGATTATCCATGCGTTTTTCCAATGCATTGTATAGGCAAATACGCATGCAGAAATGCACAAGAATTGGTCATGTCCGGATTTTTTCTGCGAGTAAAATCCGCACAGAAAAAATCCTGACCATGTGCACAGAACTTGCAGAATGTAATAGAAAGTCATGGGATAAGGTATGCAATGCGTTTCTGAAGCGTTTCCATGCTGCAAATACGCGCTAAAAACGCATAGTGTTTACACAGTCTAAAAGTCAAAAAGAATCTGTATAAGTTTTTTCAGCTTCAAAAAAATCACAGATGCCTTCATTTTTTTTTTTCATGGACAGTGCAAAAAAGCGCCATGTTTTTTTGGACTCTCTCCGGTTGACAACAGTCTTCTTGGGTGATACACCATCTCTGCCCTTTGGCTAGGATTAAACAGTATCTTATCAAGTGTCACTCTTTCTAAGCTCCTGACTCTTAAGCTCTTGTCTCTTTTCCTTAAAGGCGGCCATTGCTTCCTCCATTTAGGAAAGTCACCGAAGCATTTGTTCCTCCAGAACCTGGGGCGTTACACCACTTCACATGTGCTTCCCATTTACAAATTTGGGGCAATGTAGCTCCTACCTATTCCACATGCCCTCTGCAACTGACCCTGAATGGAGGGAAGCCAGTCCTTAGACATCTTGGATTTGCCCGGTTTCGCACAGACAATGTGCTCAATTCCTAGCTGGATTGCTCTACTGTCATTATAACTCAGCCGCCTCCTTCACAGACCAAGCACACTGAGAACACATAGATGAAAATGGACACACAAAAATTGCAGTGAGCACAAGTCCAGGTGGGGGAGTTAAGAAGGAATGGATTCCAGCTTTAGGATCTTCAGTAGAGATGGGCAAACCCAAAATGTAAAGTTTGAGGTTCTTACCGGACACATAGTATCCGATGCTGAACTCCGAGCACAGATTTCAACTGGAAGTCCGTTTCAGTGTTCGGAGTTCAGGGCGAAGTCCGGGAGGAGAGAGAGAATTTTACAATACCAAAGTTCAGGTCATCATTGGCTTTCATGAGTTTCGGGTTCTGGCTAAAGTTCAAGTAGAGTTCTGATACCTGAACCAAACTTTGGACCCGACCTTCCAAGGGTCCGCTCATCCCGAATCGTCAGTTAAAAACATTGTTTATTAGGTAAGTATATAAAAAGCACTATTTAAATTCAGTAAATCATCACAACATACTGAGAAAACGCTCCCAAGGCTGCAGCTCATGTCACAAGCACCAGGTGGGCACATGGAGACACATATAACATAAACATCTCCCGACAGAGAATTCAAAAATGACGTCTTTATCCAAAGCTGATCATCACACACCACTCATCTCAGGAAAGGTAACAAAAGACACATCTATATGTGTAGATCGATTAAAAGGCAGTGAACGTAATTTATTATATTTTATTTACTATATTTTATGTAATTAATAGTTTTACAGTTGAAAAATAAATCACAGGTCCAATCCATAATGCTAATGCGCTGCACGTATTTGTCATCAGCGTCATCAATGCTCACTTCCAATGGACGACAAGGATTACTCTGGATAATCCCTTTAACTACACTACTTACTACTTAACACATAATTGTATGATTCCGCATGAATTAATATTTCTTATATAGTTAATAATAAACTTTTTTTTTTTTTTAATCATTTACACATATTTTAGCCTGGCATATAATTTCATTTCTCCACACAAAATATGTGGATCTTTAACCAAGGGCGGGGGAGAGGGGGGGGGGAATTAATTTAGCTATAGTTTCAAAACCACATATAAAGAGAAACATTTTCAGAGATGTATCAGACAGAGAAAGATGAATGTCACAGTGTGTGGCTCATGTGTGGACAAGACACTTCATAACATAAAGGCACAGTGGCAATTAAGACTGACTCATGCTGACGAGCTTTGATTAAAAAGAAATGTGGAGCGAGGTGAAATATCTGTGAAGGGAAAGAGATAGCAGCAGCAAAAGTTTTAGAAATTGTTGAAAAACTTTCCAACATGCACAATATCATAAAATTCAAGAATTATGGAGATAAATAGTTCAATAAAGATCAATGGTCGAATAAACGTCTTCAGAATTGTAAGCAAAACCCCAGATATGTTTCCTTGTGTTCTGAGTTTTTATGTCTGGTGGATATAATACAAATCTTTTAGCAGTTCTATCATAGATACATTTTTTTGAAATGTTTAATTTCTTTTACACTGTTAACCTGAGATAGAAAAAGGAAGGAAAAACTATGAGTAACCCGAATTCATCTTAGAAATAATAAGAAAAGAGGACATTTTCCAAATTTCATCTATCTATCTATTATCTATCTATTGATCTATTTTCTATTGAACTATTATGTATCTATTATATATTCATCTATCTATTATTTATTGTCACCGGTGTGTCAGTTTGACAGAGAGTCATATGGGGTCCGGCTGTAGAAGGTCACTGCGTTTGGCCTTGAAAATATCTTCCTGATCCTTTCATGGTCCCTCTCTCTTTAGGACCCAGCGGTGATCCTCACCTTCTGCTGCTAATTAGCACGCCCTTGCTGTATCCATAAATACACTCAATTTCTCCAGAGAGTTGCTGGTGATAGTGTTCTGATCTATTCAGGCCTGAATTCTAGTAGTCGGCTATAATTTTCTTGGAGTTCCTTGGTGGATAGTTGCTGTGTTTCCTCCAATGTCATGTTGAAGCTAAGTGTATTCCCTTGTTTGTTTCCCTTTTGTGTAGTTTAGTTTGCAGTGGGGCTGACTAGTGCTCACCCCTCCCCCTTCCTACCTAGGGCCTAGCTTTAGGGTCAGCTAGGGCCAAGTTTACTGCTCGGCGATAGGTGTAGAACCTATGTAGGGTTCAAAGGGGAGTCAGGGTTTGTTGTTGGAGCTGTTTAGGGGTCTCCACTCCCCCTTTCTCTACTTGTAGGGCTCCCTCCCCTTCTCTTGCCGTTATTCGCTGGGTTCCCCCCAATCCAGAGTGACATTTATCATCTATGTATTTATTATCTATGGAAATTGGATGTTTCGCCCCCAGCAGTTTGCCCCCGGGTACATTTCGCCCCTGCACATTTCATCCCCAGCATTTGGCCCCCAGGATGTTTTGCCCCCGCACATTTCACCCCCGCACATATCGCCCCCAGTTCGCCCCGGTCCGTGGGAAAAACTTGCGGGGGCGAATCTTCCTAGGGGCGAAATTATAGGGGCGGAATGTGCGTGGGGCGAAATTTACCTGGGGGCGAACTGATGGGGGCGAACTGCTGGGGGCAAATTGCCGGGGGCGAGCTGCTGGGGGCGAAACTTCCTATAACCATTATCTATCATCTATCTATGTCATATCTATCTATTATTTATCTATCTGTTTACAGTATCTATCTGACTATCTGTATATATTAGTGTTGAGCCACCGCCGTAGTGTTTGAGTTCGGTTCGGTTCGTCGAACACCCGTGTGTTCGCCGAACTGTTCGTCGAACTGTTCGTCGAACACCTTCGAACACCGTTAAAACCAATGGCAGGCAAACAAAAACACATAGAAACACATAGAAAACACCTTCAAAGGTGTCCAAAAGCTGACAAACTGCTCTGAAGACACAACTAACACATGGAAAAGTGACAAGTACATATAGTCATGCGAAAAGAAAAGAGGTGGAGGAGTAAAAGGAGGGGGAGACACAGATATAGGCATGTCATGCCCTTCTAAAATCCAAAAAGTGAGAAGCCGACACGTTTAGTCCGCTCCTGCCCGTGCCACCTCCGTGTCGCCGGGTTTGTGCCAGAGCCGCTGTGAACCCTGACGGCCAGCCCCCCTCTCCCAATACTGGTGCCTGTCCGCTGGTGGGTCGAGCGAGCCCCCCTGTGGTGGAGGCAGCTCTAAGCTTTTTAATTTAAATTGTCTCTCTAATTTGAATGAATACACTTTAAATCCATTTACAAGGATCTATTGGAGGGCAAGTCCCATGCCAGCAGCCGCGTAATTCCAGCTCCAGTAGCGTCCACTAAAGCTGCTGCAGTTAAAAAGCTTTTATAAGGATCGAGCTCGGCTGTCCACCGCAAGGCATCCTACTGCCAGTCCCAGCCCCTATGCCTTGGGGTGCCTCCTGATGCTCTTCACTGAGTATCCCGTGGTCCCAAAGCATTTCCTTTGAAAAAATTAAGTGTCAAAACTACAGGTGGTGTAGCTTGCTTAACAGCCGGGATAATCCGCTGACTAGCAGACACTGCTACTAGGCACAAAGTATTTCCTGGGCTAGATGCAGTTAAAAATTTGTAATTAGATACTCTAGTTGGATGCTGAGAAAGCATTCCATAGAGTCTCCTGGCACGCCATATATGATTCTCTTAAAAAGCTTGGGGTAGGGGTCTAGGGGACCCTTTTATAGCCAAAATCATGGCCCTGTATCGCAATACGTCACCTAGGCTGAAGATAAATGGAACTGTATTACCCTGAGGGCTCGGTTGCTACAGAGGTATTGCACCTCACCCAGAGGTGTGATATCTCACTCTCAGGTAAGGATGGAGTGTGGATCAGGACCCGACACCTGCATGCATTACACCACATTGCCGTGGGGCAGGGCGACCAATATGCCCCTGAGATGGGCACGACAGTCCCTGTCCCTGGCTGGAGTGGGGGGAGGGAACACTGAGGAAGGGGAACCCTGTAGTGCAGGAGCAGGGAGGAAGCAGTTCCTGGGTGCATTGAGAAGGGAGTATAAAAGGTGGGCACCATCTTAGTTCAGTGCAGAGAAGTCTGAGTAGAAGTGGCAAGGAGCAGGGGCTCTGCATGAGCTCTGCTCCGGAGTCGGGCCTAGTAACAGAGGCCCAGGCCTGGAAGAGGGAGAAGGAAGGAAGAGGAGCGGAGAAGGCTCCAGGAACGAGGAATGAAGGGATCCCAGGGGTGCGGACGGGCGAGTCGCCACCGCAAGCCCGAATCCACCTGCGTGGAGGGGTCAGGCCAAAGGGGGAGACCGGTCCCCGAAACTAGTGGAGGCAGGAAACGACCCTCAGCTAGAAACCGGAGGCTGTGACATTTTATGTGGCGCAGCCCCTCGCTACACCCGCTAGGAAGGCACCACATAGGGTCAGGGAAACTGGCGCCAAGTTTACCAAGAGGAGGCCCGAGGCAGCCGGACAGAAGGGTTGGTAAGAAAGGCCAGACAAAGGACACACAAAGGGGGTCCTGTGAAGCACTCCAAAGTTATCTGGGAGTTGTCTGAGCCCCTCACCTGGTGAGCACAGTACGACGTGGGCAGCCGTTACCTGCAGACGTGGTCTGGATAATAAGAACTGTGAGTAAAGGCCCTGGACTGCATCACTGACTCCGTGTCGTTACTGCTGCTGCCCTGCACCATCACCCCCATCCTCCGCATACACTGCCCTGAGGCTATACTCCTCCCGTGGGGAGTTATGCTACGCTCTGCTGCACCCACAACACCAGCCTCAGCGGTCTGCCCTGGAGCGGCGGTTCACTCTGACCGCAATCCACGGGTGGCGTAGTCGGACATTTAAACATCAAAACCACATAAATAGTTCCGCCACTGGTTTGACCGCCCTGAGCCACGGAACCGGGTCGCCGCCACGGAGACTACAACCACCAGCATCCACCAAAAAGGGTCCGGCTCCGGGTGTCCCAAGGCCCAGGGGGCGCGTCAGAACATTTTCATCACCTTTCACAATCACCAATGGGACAAGGCAGGGATGTTCTCTGTCACCTCTCTTATACATCCTAGTGACGGAGCACCTGCTCTCATCAATTCGCCATAACCCCAATATTAGGTGGATTGAGGTGGGAGGCACCGAGTACAAGTGCTCTCTATTTGCTGATGATGTCCTAGTATATATCACTCAATCACATATATCCATCCATGCTGTTATGGCTGAAATAGATCACTTTGTTACATGGTCAAATTTTAAAATCAATGCAGCGAAGTCTGAGGCCCTCGATGTCTCCCTCCCCAAATCAATATAGGATTCCATCCAGTCCAACTTTCCCTTTGCCTAGCCCTCACAGGGTATCAAATACTTAGGAATTCCTATTCATAGAGACCTCTCCCATCTATGTTATCTTAATTTTGGGCCCTTTATTGAACAACTCCATACAGACCACGGTTGGCAAGTTAGAACTGTAAGATTCACTACGTGAACCACTGGTGTTTTGTGGAAAAGCACATGTACACTGCGTTCCAAATTATTATGCAAAAAGTGTTTAGGAGTGATAAGGGAAGAATTTGTTTGTTTGTCAGTTAAACTCATTGATGGTGATGTGTGTCAGGGCTCTTTATATCACTGTAAGCAATTGCAGACACCTGTGCTAATTAGTTTGGCAGGTGTGTCCAATGAAAGGCAAGACTACTTAAGAAGGCGGTCTCACATTATTAAGCAGCCTACATTTTCTGCCAAAATGGGAAAGAAAAAGGATGTGTCGGCTGCTGAGAAGCAACAAATTGTGGAGTGTTTAGGTCAAGGCATGACTACAATCAACATTGTGCGATGATCAGGATGAAGTGTCTTGGCAATCAAGAAGTATGTAGCTGATTCACAGTACACACGTGTGCGTGCTGATAAGGGCAAATTGAGGACTCTTTCCTACAGGCAATTACGTCAGGTTGAAAGAGCAGCGGCAAAAAAGCCTTGTCATAGCAGCAGACAAGTTTTTGAAGCTGCTGGTGCCTCCAACGTCCCCCGAACAACAAGATGCCTTGTCCTTCAGAGGTTTGCAGCTGTGCATACGCCATCCTGTCGACCTCCTCTATCCACTTCACACAAGCAGAAACGGCTCCAGTGGGCCAAACATTACATGAAGACTGATTTCAAAACTGTTTTGTTCACGGATGAGTGCCGTGCAGCGCTCGATGGTCCAGATGGATGGAGTGGAGGATGGCTGGTTGATGGACACCCCACGCAAACACGGCTACAGCGCCAACAAGGAGGAGGTGGAGTAATGTTTTGGGCTGGAATCATGGGGAGAGAGATTGTCGGCCCCTTTAGGATCCCTGAAGGCGCTAAAGATGAACTCCATAATGTATGTGGATTTTCTCAAACAGCACTTCCTGCCATGGTTCAAGAAGAAGAACCGTGTATTTCACAGCAAGATCATTTTTTTGCATGATAATGCACCATCTCATGCTGCACATAAGACATCTGCATCTCTGGCTGATATGGGCATAAAAGGGGACAAACTTATGGTGTGACCCCCATGCTCCCCTGACCTCTACCCCATTCAGAACCTCTGGAGCATCATCAAAAGGAGTGTCTAGGATGGCGGGAGGCAGTTCACATCTAAGCAACAGCTCTGGGAGGGTATTCTGTCCTCATGCAAAACAATTGAAGCAGAAACCATCCAAAACCTGACAAATTCAATGGACGAGAGAGTTCAGAAGCTCCTTTCGAACAAGGGGTCCTATGTGAAAATGTAACATCACCTAGAATAAAGTTTTGAGTTGAAAACTGTTTTGATTTCAGTTTCTAATAACCTGCTAATGCTTATAATTTCAAAAATGACCATTTTTTTGGTCTTTATTAAAATGAAAAGGTTGATCGAAAAGTTTGGCGGATCTAAGAGTGTGGCAACCCAGTAGTCATGATTACTTCGAATTCTGACAATATGAGGGTCATGTTGCAGGTAGTGCAGCAAGAAGGCAGTTATGTGTCTTGCGCATCTCGGAGCCCCAAAATTATTTTCCGGGCTAGATGCAGCTAAAAATTATTATTGATTTTAAATCTGGTGGAGCTTAGTATAGATGGCCTAATAGGATCAGTGCTGCACACTGCTACAAAGCCCAAATTATTTTCCAGTCAAGATACAGATAAACATGATTAGTAATTTGAAAGCTTAAAACGGTTGGTAGGGTGATTTTAACCAATCATCCATCTTTTACTCTCCCCAGGATGACACAGGGGTAGAAAAGTCATTTCGGATCCATGATTTGTTCATCTTTATGAACGTGAGTCTGTCTACATTATCAGTGGAGAGCCGCGTGCGCTTATCTGTCAGCACACCACCAGCAGCGCTGAACACACGTTCAGACAGAACGCTGGCTGCGGGGCATGACAAGATCTCCAAGGCGTAAGTGGCTAGCTCCGGCCATTTATCCAGATTGGAAGCCCAAAAAGAGCAAGGGTCCAGTGACACAGTCATGGCTTCAATGTTTACTTGGAGATACTCCTGTACCATCGTCTCTAGGCATTGACTATGTGTCAGACTTCTTGTCTCCTGTGGCCTTGCAAAGGATGGGCTAAAAAAGTGGTGAAATGATTGCGCAAAATTGATGTTACCAGCAGATACTGTGGTTCTGTTATGGTTTGAGTGCTAAACACTTGACGGTCCCACGGTTGGCAAGTTGGAACTGTGAGATTCACTACGTGCACCACTGGTGTTTTGTGGAAAAGCACATGTAAGATTCTGCAACAGTCTCTGCTGATACTCCTGCATGCGTGCATCCCTTTCTATGGCAGGAATAATTTCTGCAAATTTACTTTTGTACCGGGGATCTAACAGTGTGGCAACCCAGTAGTCAGGATTATTTCTAATTCTCACAATTCGAGGGTCATGTTGCAGGTAGTGCAGCAAGAACGCACTCATGTGTGTTGCGCATCCAGGAGCACCAAGTCCCTGTTGTGTTGGTGGCGAGGTAACAATCCTCTGTCCTCTCCCCCCAACCTCGCACAACAGAAATGTGATCAAGGTCTCCCTCATCTGATGAGTCTTCCATCAGTTCGTCCTCCACTTCTTCCTGGGCTCCTGCACCTTCCTCACTAGTTTGGCTGCTACCATGCGCCCTGGTAAAACCATCTCCCCCACCCTCACATGCCTGCCGCCTTGGTGCTGCCGACCGTCTGGACCTTGCAGATGTTAGCCCTTCCGCATACAACTCCTCCTCCTCTACTTCCTCCACCTCCTCTTGTGCCACCACCTGACTCCGAATTCTGTTTAACATGTGCTCCAGCATGTAAATCACCGGAATAGTCATGCTGATAATGGCATCGTCAGCACTAAACATCTTCGTCGCCATTTCAAAACTGTGCAGAAGGGTGCATAGGTCCCTGATCTGAGACCACTCCTCCAGCGTGATTTGCCCCACGTCTGGATCTCGTTGGCCCAGGCTATACGTCAGAACGTATTGCACCAGGGCTTGTCGGTGCTGCCACAGTCGCTGCAACATGTGCAGAGTTGAATTCCACCGGGTAGGAACATCGCATTTTAGCCGGTGAAGTGGCAGGCCCAACGACTTCTGTAGAGATGTAAGTCGCTGAGCTGCGGGATGCGAACGGCGGAAGTGAGCACACAGCGACCGTGCCCTCTGCAGAAGGCCATCTAGTCTGGGATAGTGGGCTAAAAATTGCTGGACAACCAGGTTCAACACGTGAGCCATACAAGGCACGTGTGTGACATTGCCCCGGCGAAGGGCCGCACCCAGGTTTGCAGCATTGTCGCACACGGCCTTCCCTGGTTTCAGGTCCAGTGGAGACAACCATTCATGAAATTGGTTCTCCAGAGCTGACCACAACTCCTCAGCTGTGTGACTCACATTTCCCAGACATTTCAAAGTAAAAACCGCCTGATGACGTTGAGCCCTACTGCCAGCATAGTAAGGAGGTGTGCAGGATCCCTTCTGCGCAGTTAGAAAGCTTGTGGCATGACCAGACAGGCTTTGGGTGCAGGTGGAAGACCGAGAGGAGGTTGAGGAGGCAGAAGCAGTGGAGGAACTTTGACATAAAGAGGATTGACGCACAACTCGTGGGGACGGCAAGACTTGGACAGCAGCCCCTTGTCCTGCTGTCACCATAGTTACCCAGTGCCCAGTCAGCGACATGTAACGCCCCTGTCCATGCCTACTCGTCCAAGTGTCTGTGGTGAAATGCACCCTGTCACACACAGAGTTTCTCAAAGAAGCGGTGATGTTGTGTGCGACATGCTGGTGGAGCGCAGGCACACCTTTCTTTGAGAAGTAGTGCCGACTGGGCATCTGGTACTGGGGCACTGCGACGGACATAAGGTCTCGAAAATCCTCTGTGTCCACCAGGCGGAAAGGCAGCATTTCTGTAGCCAAGAGCTTGCAGATGGTGAAATTCAACCTCTTAGCTTTCTCATGGCTAGGAGGAAATGGTCTTTTACTTGTCCACATCTGAGGGACCGAGGGCTGGCTATTGTGCTTAGACGGGGTTGATAAGGGTGTCCCCGGCAAACTGCCGGTCTGTGAGGAAGATGCAGGCGGACATGTTAGGTTGCCTTGATCCAAAGGTGGTGCTATCGATGTCGGACAGCGCTCAACACCAGCTGGTGTTACCACCTCCAAAGAAAATGATGACCTGCCAATCACGCTGGCTGTTGCGGGTAAAGAGGTGGCAGGTCTGCGCCCCAAAACAGGTGTGACTGCTGTCCCCCCAGTCACAGAGGATAAAGAGGCCGCGGATGCACAAGATATGGCAGACGGTGGGTGGTGCGGCCGGCTAGGCCGCATTGTAGCACACTGAGCTTCCCACTGCAACTTATGCTTCATGTCCATGTGCCGGTTCATGCATGAAGTACCCAAACTATGTATTTTTTGGCCTCTACTTAGCTTTTGCTGACAAATGTTACAGATAACACGAGTTGGGTCATCTTTATCGATCTGAAAAAATGCCCAGGCTATGCAAGGCTTAGCACCCATGCGACCTGAAGAGCCACCACGACTTGTGGTGAGAGGCAGAGTTGTGTTTGAGGATGCAGTTGTTGACGTGCTTCCAGTACTACGTCTCTGTCCAGGAAGGCGCAACCTGACCTCGTCGTCACTAGCATCTTCCTCCACCTCCTCTGCTGACCTCATCTCTTGGCTGACTGTGGGTTGACAGTAAGTGGGATCTCCAACCTCATCATCATCACCCTGTGCGTTATCACACCCGTCGTCCTCAGAGCCAACCTGTTCCTGCCCTGACAAAAAACTAAAGTTGTCGCTCCAATCAGGTATTTGAGTCTCATCATCGTCTTCCTCATTGTCTCCACCAACAGGAGTTACAGTTTGGGAATGAGGGTCTACATTATGGTCAGAACCTTCTGCGTCTGGTCCTGGATCCGACTCATAAAGATTCTGGGCATCAGTGCAGATCATTTCCTCGTCTGGATTCACAGAAGCGCTGGAGTCGACCTCTGATTCCCAAGCTATAGTATGAGTTAACAGCTCTGCAGACTCAACCATCTGTTCTACCTCATACTCAGATGGGCAGCTGGAGATTTGGGAGCTGTGAGGAAGCAAGTGCGATTGGGGTGACACCTTTGAGGACTGGAGTATTTGTGATGTTGAAGTTGATGTGGAGGAGAGCCCGCTTAAAGGAGCACTTGATATCCGTTGAAGCACCTGCTGTTTTTGTGCCTCATCTGGAATTTGTAGCGATTGGCGTGGCCGTAAGAAAGGGATCTTATCACATTATCCGCTAAAAGAAGTAGACATTTTAGTTTGGCTGGAAGATGGTCTTTCTTCTGCAGATGTTACTGTTGCTTTAACACCTACCCCACGGACACAACCTTTTTTCCCCTTCCCAACACGCCTATTCCCCTTTCCACCAGCAGCAGGCCTTTTTCCACTCATTTTGGTGGTTAACTAATTCACAACTCTGGAGTTGTTTGCACAAAAAAACAATGGATGGGAACCGAGCAGAGCTGAGTGGCCAAACTGTGGTACTAGGCCAAAACTAATGGCTGGGTTAGATGCAGAAAAAAATTATATTCAATTTGCAACCTGATGGAGGTCAGTAAAGATGGACTAATAGAACAAGTCCCACACACAGCTAGAAGGCCAAATATTTTTTCAGAGCTAGATGCAGACAAAAAATTATTTTGAATTTGCAACCTGATGGAGGTCAGTATAGGTGGACTAATAGAACAAGTCCCACACACTGCTAGAAGGCCTAATATTTTTTCAGAGCTAGATGCAGAAAAAAATTATATTCAGTTTGCAACCTGATGGAGGTCAGTATAGATGGACTAATAGAACAAGTCCCACACACAGCTAGAAGCCCAAATATTTTTTCAGAGGTAGATGCAGATAAAAATTATTTTTAATTTGCAACCTGATGGAGGTCAGTATAGATGGACTAATAGAGAAAGTCCCACACACTGCTAGAAGGCCAAATATTTTTTCAGAGCTAGATGGAGACAAAAAATTATTTTGAATTTGCAACCTGATGGAGGTCAGTATAGGTGGACTAATAGAACAAGTCCCACACACTGCTAGAAGGCCAAATATTTTTTCAGAGCTAGATGCAGAAAAAAATTATATTCAGTTTGCAACCTGATGGAGGTCAGTATAGATGGACTAATAGAGAAAGTCCCACACACTGCTAGAAGGCCAAATATTTTTTCAGAGCTAGATGCAGAAAAAAATTGTATTCAGTTTGCAACCTGATGGAGGTCTGTATAGATGGATTAATAGAACAAGTCCCACACACAGCTAGAAGCCCAATATTTTTTCAGAGCTAGATGCAGAAAAAAATTATATTCAATTTGCAACCTGATGGAGGTCAGTATAGATGGAGTAATAGAACAAGTCCCACACACAGCTAGTAGCCCAAATATTTTTTCAGAGCTAGATGCAGATAAAAATATATTCAGTTTGCAACCTGATGGAGGTCAGTATAGATGGACTAATACAACAAGTCCCACACACAGCTAGAAGCCCAATATTTTTTCAGAGCTAGATGCAGAAAAACATTATATTCAATTTGCAACCTGATGGAGGTCAGTATAGATGGACTAATAGAACAAGTCCCACACACAGCTAGAAGCCCAAATATTTTTTCAGAGGTAGATGCAGAAAAAAATTATATTCAGTTTGCAACCTGATGGAGGTCTGTATAGATGGATTAATAGAACAAGTCCCACACACAGCTACAAGCCCAATATTTTTTCAGAGGTAGATGCAGAAAAAAATATATTCAGTTTGCAACCTGCTGGAGGTCAGTATAGATGGACTAATAGAACAAGTCCCACACACTGCTAGAAGGCCAAATATTTTTTCAGAGCTAGATGCAGAAAAAAATATATTCAGTTTGCAATCTGATGGAGGTCAGTATAGATGGACTAATACACAAGTCCCACACACAGCTAGAAGCCCAATATTTTTTCAGAGCTAGATGCAGAAAAAAATTATATTCAATTTGCAACCTGATGGAGGTCAGTATAGATGGAGTAATAGAACAAGTCCCACACACAGCTAGAAGCCCAAATATTTTTTCAGAGGTAGATGCAGATAAAAATTATTTTTAATTTGCAACCTGATGGAGGTCTGTATAGATGGACTAATAGAGAAAGTCCCACACACTGCTAGAAGGCCAAATATTTTTTCAGAGCTAGATGCAGAAAAAAATTATATTCAGTTTGCAACCTGATGGAGGTCTGTATAGATGGATTAATAGAACAAGTCCCACACACAGCTAGAAGCCCAATATTTTTTCAGAGGTAGATGCATAAAAAAATATATTCAGTTTGCAACCTGATGGAGGTCAGTATAGATGGACTAATACAACAAGTCCCACACACAGCTAGAAGCCCAATATTTTTTCAGAGCTAGATGCAGAAAAAAATTATATCCAATTTTCAACCTGATGGAGGTCAGTATAGATGGAGTAATAGAACAAGTCCCACACACAGCTAGAAGCCCAAATATTTTTTCAGAGGTAGATGCAGATAAAAATTATTTTTAATTTGCAACCTGATGAAGGTCAGTATAGATGGACTAATAGAGAAAGTCCCACACACTGCTAGAAGCCCAAATATTTTTTCAGAGCTAGATGCTGAAAAAAATTATATTCAGTTTGCAACCTGATGGAGGTCTGTATAGATGGATTAATAGAACAAGTCCCACACACAGCTAAAAGCCCAATATTTTTTCAGAGGTAGATGCAGAAAAAAATATATTCAGTTTGCAACCTGATGGAGGTCAGTATAGATGGACTAATACAACAAGTCCCACACACAGCTAGAAGCCCAATATTTTTTCAGAGCTAGATGCAGAAAAAAATTATATTCAATTTGCAACCTGATGGAGGTCAGTATAGATGGAGTAATAGAACAAGTCCCACACACAGCTAGAAGCCCAAATATTTTTTCAGAGGTAGATGCAAAAAAAAATTATATTCAGTTTGCAACCTGATGGAGGTCAGTATAGATGGATTAATAGAACAAGTCCCACACACAGCTACAAGCCCAATATTTTTTCAGAGGTAGATGCAGAAAAAAATATATTCAGTTTGCAACCTGATGGAGGTCAGTATAGATGGACTAATACAACAAGTCCCACACACAGCTAGAAGCCCAATATTTTTTCAGAGCTAGATGCAGAAAAAAATTATATTCAATTTGCAACCTGATGGAGGTCAGTATAGATGGATTAATAGAACAAGTCCCACACACAGTTAGAAGCCCAAATATTTTTTCAGAGGTAGATACAGAAAAAAATTATATTCAGTTTGCAACCGGATGGAGGTCAGTATAGATGGAGTAATAGAACACGTCCCACACACAGCTAGAAGCCCAAATATTTTTTCAGAGGTAGATGCAGAAAAAAATTATATTCAGTTTGCAACCTGATGGGGGTCAGTATAGATGGATTAATAGAAAAAGTCCTACACACAGCTACAAGCCCAATATTTTTTCAGAGGTAGATGCAGAAAAAAATATATTCAGTTTGCAACCTGATGGAGGTCAGTATAGATGGACTAATAGAGAGTCACACACACAGCTAGAAGGCCAAATATTTTTTCAGAGCTAGATGCAGATAAAAGTTATTTTTAATTTGCAACCTGATGGAGGTCAGTATAGATGGACTAATAGAGAAAGTCACACACACAGCTAGAAGGCCAAATATTTTTTCAGAGCTAGATGCAGAAAAAAATTATATTCAATTTGCAACCTGATGGAGGTCAGTATAGATGGACTAATAGAGAAAGTCCCACACACTGCTAGAAGGCCAAATATTTTTTCAGAGGTAGATGCAGAAAAAAATTATATTCAGTTTGCAACCTGATGGAGGTCAGTATAGATGGACTAATAGAATGATGCTATGCCCAAAAGATTTTACTTCACTAGGTGCAGTAAAAAAATTGGTATTCTATACACAGGTGGTATATCTTGCAACACAAATAGGCTACTCCACTGACTAACACACTCTGCAATAGGCCAAAAAGGATTAGCTTTGCTAGATTCAGCCAAATGCTGTGAAAAAAACTGATAGGAACTGATGTAACCTAGTCCTGAAAAGGACTGTAATTACAATTAGTCTTTACTCCCACAATCTATCTATTTAAGAGCACAGACCTGCCTGATAAAAGTCGTAGGAAATGCTGTAACCTAGTCCTTAAAAGGACTGCAATCACAACTATTCCCTACTCCCAAGCTATCTGTAGATTTGTGCGAAAATTGGCTTGAAATTAACAAGGTATAGCGCACACAGCAACAGCGGTGCCGTCTAACACGCAGCTGCAGCAGTGAGAAAATGGTGGCGACGGGGAAAATGGCTTGGTCTTATAGGGCAAGGACATGTGACATACACTGCCAATGACACATGCCCTTGCTTGTGTGAAAAAAAGCACTTCGCTCCGTGTGTGCGCTGCTGATAGGCTGACAGATTGCACCTTCCCACTGTAAATGTGGGAAAGAGAAAAAAAAATGGAGATCTTCATTGTTCCTGCAGAGATCCATCCCCTGCCCCTCCCCCCACCCCGCTGTACACTCAAACTGCGTATTAACATTAATTTTCATCATTACTGAGAAAAAATCCAGTTATGATTTTGGTGCACGAACAGTTATCGAACATAACCTCGAACAGCCGAATTTTTCTCAAATCGTTCGTGTTCGCCGAACGGCTCGAACACCGCCCAAAACAGCTCGAATTTGAGATTGGCGAACAGTTCGAGTAGAACAATGCTCATCTCTAGTATCTATCAACCTTGCAGTACTGGGGTCCTGGGTTCAAATCCCACCAAGAACAACATCTACAAGGAGTTTGTTATGTTCTCCCTGTGTTTGTGTGGGTTTCCTCTGGGTTCTCTAGTTTCCTCCCACACTTCAAAGACATACTGATAGGGAATCTAGATTGTGAGCCCCAATGGGGACAGTGCCGATAATGTCTGTAAATTGTCTGAATTGTAAAGCGCTGGGGAATATGTTGGTGCTATATAAATAAAAAGATTATTATTATTATTATCTTTCTACAAGTGCTTCTCACAAAATTAGAATATCATCAAAAAGTTCATTTATTTAAATTCTTCAATACAAAAAGTGAAACTCATATATTATATAGAGTCATTACACACAGAGGGATCTATTATATAGAGTCATTACACACAGAGGGATCTATTATATAGAGTCATTACACACAGAGGGATCTATTATATAGAGTCATTACACACAGAGGGATCTATTATATAGAGTCATTACACACAGAGTGATCTATTTCAAGTGTTTATTTCTGTTAATGTTGATGATTATGGCTTACAGCCAATGAAAACACAAAAGTCATTATCTCAGTAAATTAGAATACTTTATAACAACAGCTTGAAAAATGTTTTTAAAATCCGCAATGTTGTCCTACTGAAATGTCTGTTCAGTAAATGCCCTCAATACTTGGTCGGGCTCCTTTTGCATCAATTACTGCATCAATGCGGCAATGTGGCATGGAGGCGATCAGCCTGTGGCATGGAGGCGATCAGCCTGTGGTATTGCTGAGGTGTTATGGAAGCCCAGGTTGCTTTGATAGCCGCCTTCAGCTCGTCTGCATTGTGGGGTCTGGTGTCTCTCATCTTCCTCTTGACAATACCCCATAGATTCTCTATAATAGATTCTCTATGGGGTTAAGGTCAGGCGAGTTTGCTGCCAATCAAGCACAGTGATACTGTTGTTTGTAAACCAGGTATTGGTACTTTTGGCCGTGTGGACAGGGGACAAGTCCTGCTGGAGAATGACATTTCCATCTCCATAAAGCTTGTCGGCAGAGGGAAGCATGAAGTGCTGTAAAATGTCCTGGTAGACGGCTGCGCTGACTTTGGTCTTGATAAAACACAGTGGACCTACACCAGCAGATGACATGGCTCCCCAGACCATCACTGATTGTGGAAACTTCACACTGGACCTCCAGCAGCTTGGATTGTGGCCTCTCCACTCTTCCTCCAGACTCTGGGACCTTGATTTCCAAATGAAATGCAAAATTTACTTTGCATTACTTAGTGTGTCAATGACTGCCTTCTGGACATCTGTCAAGTCAACTGTCTTCCCCATGATTGTGGAGCCTACTGAAACAGACTAAGGGACCTTTATAAATGCTTAGGAAGCCTTTGCAGGTGTTTTTTGTTAATTATTCAAATTTACTGAGATAATGACCTTTGTGTTTTCATTGGCTGTAAGCCATAATCATCAACATTAACAGAAATAAACACTTGAAACAGATCACTCTGTGTGTAATGACTCTATATAATATATGAGTTTCACTTTTTTTTGTATTGAAGAACTGAAATAAATTAACTTTTTGATGATATTCTAATTTTGTGAGAAGCACCTGTATCTGTCTATTATCTATCTATCTATCTATCTATCTATCTATCTATCTATCTATCTATCTATCTATCTATTTATTTTCTATCTATCTGTAGCACCCCGAGGGCTCGGCTGCTATAGGGGTATTGCACCTCAGACCAGAGGTGTGATATTCCACTCCCGGGTAAGGATGGAGTGTGGACCAGGACTCAGTAAGCTGCATGCACCACACACACCCCATTTCCGAGGGACAGCTCAACGGTGCTCCCACTAGACAGAAGTGCAGGCACGACAGCATCTGTCCCTGGCTGGAGTGGGGCGGGGGGTGGAATACCCAGTGGTGTAGGAGCAGATAGGGGTGGGTCTCTGGGCATAGGTAGGAGCCCATTGGTTGCTAGTCACCTGGGCTCACACATAGAAGGAGGTATATAAGGTGGGCACCATCTTAGGACAGGGTCCAGTTCAGAGGAGAGTCAGTTCAGTCAGGAGGAGTTCAGCCAGAGAGGGCTGACAGGGAGCTGTGGCTCAGTCTGGGCCCAGCTCCAGAGGCAGGCCTGGAGTGGAGGCCAGAAACAGCAGAAAGAGAGAGGAGAAGGAATGGAAAGGAAAGTAAGAAAGGAACTGGAACAGAGGAGAAAGGAAGCAAGGAACATAGAGAAAGGCCCAGAGACACGAAGACAGAAGGAACCCCATATGCCCAGGAGATACAGGGTGAAGGGTTGGCAGAACAGGGTACCGGAGCCCAAATTGGTGGAGGCAACAGATTCCTCAGCCAAAGACCGGAGGTTGTTACCACATCTTGGTGCGACCCTTCACTACATCCACCAGGAAGGCATACCACATAAGGTCAGGGACGGAGAGATCAGCGTGCCCAGAGAAGGCCCGAGGGAGCTGGACAAAGGTGGGTCACTGGTGGGGACGGCCAGAGAAAGGAAAGGAAGGGAGCCCTGTGCCACGCTCTGGAATTGCCTGGTAGTTGGTCGAGTCCCTTGCCTGGTGAACGCAGCACGACTCAGGCGGTCCCTCATGTGCACAAGTGACCAGAATAACAACCGTGAGTAAAGCTTTGGAAACTGCAATTACAAGTCTCTGTGTTTCATCGCCGCACCAGCACCATCAGTACTGGGACACTCACACCATCACTCCCATCATCCACATTAGCTGCCCTGAGGCAGTACTCCTCCCGTGGGGAGTTATCCCATACTCGGCTGCGCAAACAACATCAGCCTCAGCGGTCGGCAGCGCAGCGGCGGTCCCCACTGACCGCAATCCACGGGTGGCGTAGTCGGACAATTACAATACCAATAGACTGCCACTGGTTTGACCGCCCTGGGCACGGACCGGGTCACCGCCACGGAGGACTACAACCCCCAGCGATCCGGCACAGCACAGGCCCAGGGGGCGCGTCATATCTATGAGCTCAGAGACTCGTGTTGTCTATACTGACAGAGTCGTAAGCATTCTGGGTTTTCTTAATGTGTGCACATTCTATCAATTTTTTTTATCTTATATAATTAAAGGCTAAGTTTTAACTACTTTCCTTTGGTGCTGGAGAAGATCCCCTATTGGATCATTGAGAGCTATTTGTCCTGAAAGCCAGACCAGTGCATACTCTGTGCACTGTACCCAGACCACAGACTGTCTTACCCTGGAGACCACAGACTGTCTTACCCTGGAGACCACAAACTGTCTTACCCTGGAGACCACAAACTGTCTTACCCTGGAGACCACAAACTGTATTACCCTGGAGACCACAAACTGTCTTACCCTGGAGACCACAGACTATCTTACCCTGGAGACCATAGACTGTCCAGCCTGGAGACCACAGACTGTCCACCCTAGAGACCACAGACTGTCTTAGCCTGGATGCCACAGACTGTCTTAGCCTGGATACCACATACTGTCCACCCTGGAGACCACAGACTGTCCACCCTGGAGACCACAGACTGTCCACCCTGGAGACCACAGACTGTCCACCCTGGAGACCACAGACTGTCCACCCTGGAGACTACAGACTGTCCACTCCACCCTGGAGACCACAGAGTGTCCACCCTGGAGACCACAGACTGTCCACCCTGGAAACCACAGACTGTCCACCCTGGAGACCACAGACTGTCCTACTCTAGAAACCACAGACTGTCCACCCTGGAGACTACAGACTGTCCACCCTGGAGACCACAGACTGTCCACTCCACCCTGGAGACCACAGACTGTCCACCCTGGAGACCACAGACTGTCCACCCTGGAGACCACATACTGTCCTACTCTAGAGACCACAGACTGTCCACCCTGGAGACTACAGACTGTCTTACCCTGGAAACCACATACTGTCCACCCTGGAGACCACAGACTGTCCACCCTGGAGACTACAGACTGCCCACTCCACCCTGGAGACCACAGAGTGTCCACCCTGGAGACCACAGAGTGTCCACCCTGGAGACCACAGAGTGTCCACCCTGGAGACCACAGAGTGTCCACCCTGGAGACCACAGACTGTCCACCCTGGAAACCACAGACTGTCCACCCTGGAGACCACAGACTGTCTTACTCTAGAGACCACAGACTGTCCACCCTGGAGACTACAGACTGTCTTACCCTGGAAACCACATACTGTCTACCCTGGAGACCAAATACTATCTACCCTGGAGACCACAGACTGTCTGACCACAGTGAGGACCCTTTTAACCCTGTGGGGACCAGTCAATGATAAACTTTTTTAAGCCTCTTTGTACATTTCTGACCGTCTTCTTTTCGTCTGATACTAGTAACCTGGAGCTCGCTGAATTATTCCAATCTCTAGAACAAAGTGAGCAGAAAAAGAACCCATATAAAATATGCCGAAACTATAATTGAACGCTTCTAGAATATCAGTTCAATGTATTTCTTTGACTCCACTCTCTTCATTTGGATGGGTAGTGAAGTGCGGAGTAATATGTTGAATTAAGTGGAGAGCTAAATGAAGCAATTAATTCCATTTTCTCCAAGACAATAAAGGGACCCGGCAGAATACAGAATAGCAACATACTGACCTCTTCTGGGATTCTAAAGTGATAAGACCAGGAGTTAAAGAGGATTCGACACTGTGCTTCTTACTCCTTTGAAGTTGTACCAGGGGACTCAGTGACACGAGATATCAGAAATATAGAGAGAGCTATTACCGCTTGTTAGTTATGCCTCTTAATCCATTCCTTGCCAGAGCTGGAATACTGTCTATTTCTTTGAGTTGCCGTACTCCAGATCCACAGCTTATTTTGAAGGTCTCTAAGTACTTGGAGTGAATTAATGAATCTTCACCGGGAAATGGGATCATACATGTGAAGATCAGCGTCGCACTATCGTCCTTCGTGCTGATTTTCAGCTTCAGCTGTGTTACTGTGTGTGCAGATGCAGCGTTCATATTGATTCGCGGTTCTTCATATCGTACATGCTTCGTAATAAATCTTTGTGCATCGATAATGAAAATAGTAAATTTTGAAGTGTAATACTAGTTCTGGCCACTTGGTGCGCTGTCCAACATGAGCAACTATGAACCCAAGGTTCCTCCATGATGCAATTTGTATCTATTTGATGGATATTTATCAACCTTACCAGAATACACTATATATATATATATATATATATATACAGTGGTGTGAAAAAGTGTTTGCCCCCTTCCTGATTTCTTATTCTTTTGCATGTTTGTTACACTTAAATGGTTCAGATCACAAAAAAATTTAAATATTAGACAAAGATAACACAAGTAATCACAAAATGCAGTTAATAAATGAAGGTTTTTATTATTAAGGGAAAAAGAAATCCAAACCTACAGGGCCCTGTGTGAAAAAGTGATTGCCCCCTGCCCATAAAACATGGTTTATCACATATTTGGGAAGCTGAGTTCAATTTGTATGGCCACACACAGGCCTGATTACTGCCACACCTGTTCTCAATAAAGAAATCAGTACCTGCCTGACAAAGTGAAGTAGACCAAAAGATCCTCAAAAGCTAGACATCATGCTGCGATCCAAAGAAATTTAGGAACAAATGAGAAACAAAGTAATTGAGAGCCATCAGTCTGGAAAAGGTTATGAAGCCACTTCTAAAGCTTTGGGACTCCAGCGAACCACATTGAGAGTGGTGAACCTTCCCAGGAGTGGCCGGCCGATCAATATTATCTCAAGAGCACAGCGACGACTCATCCAGGAGGTCACAAAAGACCCCACAACAACATCCAAAGAACTATAGGCCTCACTTGTCTCAGTTGAAATCAGTGTTCATGACTCCACCATAAGAAGGAGACTTGGCAAAAATGGCATGCATGGTAGAGATCCAAGACGAAAACCACTGCTGAGCAAAAGAACATAAAGGCTCATCTCAGTTTTACCAGAAAACATCTTGATGATCGCCAAAACTTTTGGGAGAATACTCTGTGGACTGTCGAGACAAAAGTTGAACTTTTTGTAAGGTGTATGTCCAATTACATCTGGCGTAGACGTAACACAGCATTTCAGAAAAGGAACATCATACTAACAGCAAAATATAGTGGTGGTGGTGTGATGGTCTGGGGCTGTTTTGCTGCTTCAGGACCTGGAAGACTTGGTGTGATAAATGGAACCTTGAATTTTACTGTCTACAAAAAAATCCTAAAGGAGAATGTCCGGCCATCTGTTCGTGACCTCAAGCTGAAGCGCACTTGGGTTATGCAGCAGGACAATGATCCAAAACACACCAGCAAGGCCACCTCTGAATGGCTTAAGAAAAGCAAAATGAAGACTTTGGAGTGGCCGAGTCAAAGTCCTGACCTTAATCTGATTGGATGCTGTGGCTGGACCTTAAAAAGGTGGTTCATGCTCGGAAACCCTCCAATGTGGCTGAATTACAACAATTTTGCAAAGATGAGTGGCCAAAATTCCTCCAGAGCATTGTAAAGACTCATTGCCAGTTATGGCAAACGCTTGACTGCAGTTGCTGCTGCTAAGGGCCCAACCAGTTATTAGGTTTAGGAGGCAATCACTTTTTCACACAGGGCCCTGTAGGTTTGGATTTCTTTTTCCTTCCCTTAATAATAAAGACCTTCATTTAAAAGCTGAATTTTGTGATTACTTGTGTTATCGTTGTCTAATATTTTAATTTGTTTTGTGATCTGAAACATTTAAGTGTGACAAACATGCAAAAGAGTATATATATATATATATATATATTTAAATTTAAATTGAACTAAAGGGGTTGTTCATTTAAAAAAAAAGGATATGGTTAGGTGTGGTGCTTTAGTAATTATGTCAATTTTTATTTAACAATGTCCATCAATCTCTGAATGACAGTCATGGTCTCAGATCCCAGTTACTCCATTACGGGCTCAATATTCATTACCTGGAAGAGTTTCCTGTGTAGGCAGGGGCTGGCTACTCTATTCAATGGCTAATACAGCCCCATTGTTTATTATGGCCAATTCAGAAAAAGAGTAAAGGGGTCTGGCTTAGCTACTAAAATTATCCAGCATGTCAGCCCCCTTCTTTGCCATAGTCAATGCATAAAAAGAGAAGGGGCTTGTCTAGCTACTAAAATGAGACAGTAAGCCAACCCCCTTCACTGTCATAGCCAATGCAGAAACAGAGAAGGGAACAGGCTTACCAAATTAAAATGAGTCAATGAGCCAGCTATTTTATGTCACAGTAAATACATAAACTGAGAAGCAGGATGACAAAAGTACTGAAACGAACAAGTCAGCCAGCCTCCTTGACACACAAAAATGGTCACACATATCATCGTACATAGAAACAACTTTGTGCCCTTACAAAGTAGTTTAGCTTCTATTGAAGCCTGGTAGTGTTCCCACACTCTAAAATACCCCTTTAATGGCTCCCAAAATGTATGATGCCAACAAAAGTGCCCCCTAAACTCAATAAGATACTCCCGCAGTGAATTCTTCCGCACACACAGTATGATGACCCTACAGTATCTTCCCATGCAGTTTATGATACCTCATAGTCTCCCCAACAAAGTATGATGACATTACAGTTGCCGCAACACAGTATGATGCCCCCCACACAGTATGGTGGCCCCAGCCCAGCCCTCCATACAGTATGATGGTACTCCATAAGGTATAAAAGCCTTCAATACTGTGTAATGACTCTCCATATACAGTAGTATAATGTCTCCCACAATCCTCCACACAGCATGAAGACCCACACACAACTCTCCACAAAGTATGATGGCCCCCAAACACTCTCAACACTGTATAATGGCCCACACGTTACAACTATCCCTCCAAACACTACAATGGCCCCCCCATATAGTCCTCCAAATAGTATAATGATGAACCTTCACATGCTCTCCAAATAGTATTGTGGCCTACAACAATACAAGTATCATATTTAATATAATTGTACCCGTGCCTCTGTAGAACTAGATTCAGTAGTAAAATTGTCTTGACAGGTTCCTTTTAAACCATTAATTATTTTGGAGCTGTAACAACTAGGGATGAGCGGAAAAGTGGATACTGGATCATTTGCCATTTCTGGGGCAGCTAAGGGCTGGTCTTATTAGACTGGGAAGGGACCAATATCCTTGGACCTTCCCAGCCTATTAATATTAACCCCAAGCTGTCTGCTTTGCCTTAGCTGGTTATTAAAAATTGGGGGGACCCCACATATTTTTTTAAAATTATTTATTTATAACAGAGAGCTGGGGGCTGATACTAATAGGCTGGAAAGATCCAAGGATATTGGGCCCTTCCCATCGTAATAAGACCAGCTCACAGCTGTCTGATTTCCCTTGGTTGGTTATTAAAAATAGGTGGGAACTCATGCCGTTTTTTTTTTAAATGATTTATTTATTTACACTAATCAGAGCACAATGGTGTCGCCACCCGTGATCTGGCATTTATACAGGCAGGGTCACGTTGTTGCGCCAGCCAATACTTAGTATGGCTGTGATGGCTCCGGAAGTGCCAACAGCCGGAAATCTTATTGATTGGCTATACTGCACCTTTCAACAAACTTTATTTGGCACCGAACCCAAACAGTAAAACGGACTTCCAGGAAAAAGTCCATGTTCGGAGTTCAGTACCGGGCACTTAGTGTCCGGTACGAACATCCCTAGTAACAACGCATCTGTCATTTGTATATCTCTCTTCCATACCTTAAAGTGATCACTGCACCAAAGATGGCAACCCAGAGGACAATCACTACTATGCTGTAGATTGCAGGGTTTGCACCGGCAGTTGCCATAATTCTTCCCACTTTAGATAAATGCTCCTCAGTTCTGCACCTTCAGCTCTTATGTTCTTTCTTCAAGCAACAAATGTAGCAATCTATTGTTGAAAAATTGCATACAAAGTAAATGAGTGGCTGCGAATAACCAATACCACATAGGAGAAAATGACTATTTTGCTGCTAATACTAATGACTTTCCGTGCTCTTAATATTTTTATATGTCAGTGTCGTCCTGCACCCATGTGTCAGTGAGAGCCCTGCGTCCACCATGACTGCGCCGTTACAGTAGCGCAGTATTCACATGCGCCCCCAGAGGCATTAATGTGTCTCCTGGCACCGCTCACATTACAATGAGGTCTCAGGATGTAGGTCATTCATTTACATAGATTTTATTGCATAATTGGCTATATTGTTAGATCGACTATGTAGATATGTTAACCTCGCTGCACACTGACATAACAGACTGAATCATTTGAGGCTGATATTTCCCATTTCAATAACCTGGTAATTCAAAGAAAATGATTTCCCAGGCAACGCAAATACCAATTTTGATATTATAGCCCATCATTAACAAATAAAACCATTTACATGTGCATGTGATGTGATTGCGGGTGTCGATGGGATGCCATGGCAGCCAGGGGCCAGCCGCCATCTTGGTGCTCCTGTGAAGCCCAGCCATTGAGGAGACTTGTGATTTTTCACTGTATGCTCCAAAGCATTTTAGCATATAGTATAGGCAATCAGTAGATCGCAAGCTCAAAGTCAATAGGGGATTAAAAACTACAATACAAAGTTAGAAAAAAGTTTTCAAAAATATTTCTGCAATTAAAAAAAAAAAACATGAAACACTGAGAACCAGGCATTGTACAAGAGAAGGAGGTGAGCTGTGATATCACTTATTGTGAATGGTGGATCATACAGTTATATGAAAAAGTTTGGGCATCCCTATTAATCTTAAGCTTAATGTTTTATAAAAATTGGTGTTTGTTCAACAGCTATTTCAGTTTGATATATGTAATAACTGTTGGACACAGTAATGTTTCTGCCTTAAAATGAGGTTTATTGTACTAACAGAAAATGTGCAATCTGCATTCATACTGGGAAGGACCGCCTAACCACAAACACGTGGACAGGTGAATGTGGCCAGGGACGGTATGGAGCCAGTCCACAACTTTTTTTGCAGACAGTTGTATTTAGCTCGGTGAAAGGACTGGCATAGAGGGAAACCCTATCTACCCAGCAGTCATTTCTCACAGGAAGTCCTCTAAAGCTGCTTTCACTTGAAATGTGGCCTTTTAGGCCCGTGGAAGCGGAAGCTTTTCACAACCACATACCTCATGCTTCGTGTCCATACTCAGTCCCCATTCGTCACTATTTCTCCCGCTGTTGTCTCCGTCTTCTACAAGCGCGGGTCCCTGAACATTACTGCTGGTACTTTTCTGTGGGAATTTGCTTGCCTCCTACCAGCCTGGAATATTTCCAGCAAACTATGGTACAACGCCATGGTATTAGCACTGCCCCCAGTACCAGTAGCGAAGGAATTTTATTTGGTAGACTGAGTGGCTGCCCAAATACATTAGTTTCTCACAAAGGAGCTGAAGATAGAGTGGCAGTAGGTGCAAGTTTCTCCTGCCTGTTAGATATTAGAGGGTGAACGGCAGCACATTGTAACAGTGGTTAGCACTGAAGCCTTGCAGCGCTGGGATCCTGGGTTCAAATCCCAGCAAGGACATCATCTGCAAGGACTTTTTATCTTCTCCCCATGTTTGTGTGTGTTTCACCAGGTTCCGCCCATTGTCACACACGACCATGCCTGGCTGTATGTTCAGCGGTGAGAGCTACAGATCAGGCTGCTGTATTACAACTTTCAACAACTCTGCAGTGCTGGGCGGTTTGTCAATTAAGCATTAAGCATGTTATCTTCAGCACAGCCTGTTGCCGCTTGGCCAAGGCAGTGCTGCAGTGCTGTCAGCTTGTGACTGATGTGGTCATTTTGGAGATGGAGGAGGAGGTGCATGAGATGAACAATGTGATTACATTGAGGTTAAATTGGTGACGCTGTTTTTTATACTAAAGAAAGATCCTATTGTTTTGTTTTTTTTACTTTATTTTTTAAGACAAATGCATTCACTGAGAAATGTCATTTTAACATTTTACAACCTTATCTGGCAATGAGGTGTGTGACACATCATCAGACACATCCTGTTTTATGTATGATGGAGGGACTCTGAAAGTCATAAAGCCTATTTTTATAGGGACATCAGACGGCCCTTGCTATTCTTAAAAGGCCAGTAGTCGGCCCTCGCTATTGTTAGAGAGCTATCAGCCGGCTATGCTTTGTTGTTCCCATTATTAACAAGTGGGTCTCCTATACTGTTATTGCGTATCCAGTGACTGCAAGGGCTGCCAAAAAATTGTACGCAACCCAATACCCCTTTGAAGAGACATAGAGGAGGGTCTCAGTAAAAAAAATGTTCCCATTATAAAGGAGCGGGGCTCCTATAGTAGTAATGCCCATGCTGTGACTGCAAGGGCTGTAAAAATTTGGGAAAAACCCCACTAAGAATTTAAAGACACACAGAGCAGGGCCACAATAACGACAAATTCCCATTAGAAAGGAGAGAGTCTGCTATACAGTTATAGGGTTAGCAGTGAGTCCAACAGCTGACCAATTTTAGGAAAAACCCCACTAAGAATTTAAAGCCACACAGAGCATGACCACAGTAATGACAAATTCCCATTAGAAAGGAGAGAGTCTCCCATAGTGTTGGCCTATGCAGTGAATGCAAGGGCTGCCCAAAAATTTGGAGGCAATTCTGTGCCCCTTGGAAGAGACGTGGAGGAGGGCCTCATAAAAAAATGTTCCCGTTAGAAAGGAGCGGGTCTCCTAAACTTGTAATGCCCATGCACTAAGTGTATGGGCTGACAAACATTTACCCCTGGGGGGTATACATGAACATACTGTATAAAAAAAAATTTTCACGGGCGTCATAAACTCCCTTTAAAGAAAATATGTGGGTGTTGCATCATGGACCACAGTCACCCTGGTGATATGGTGGTGGAGGATGAGGAGAAGGAGGAGGACAAGAGCAAATAGCCAAAATCAGGAAGCGTATACCCATGTGTGGGTGTGAAAAGGTGCATGGGAATACACCTCCCAAGAAAAGACACTGGATTGGAGTTTATGTTGCGCTGCTATTGTGGCGCCCCTGCGGGTTCAGTCACCACAGAGGTACTGCATCTCACCCAGAGGTGTGGTATCTCACTCTCAGGTAAGGATGGAGTGCTACCTGGGACCCTAACACCTGCATCCAACAGTAAACTACTCCAGACCAGCAGGAGGGGCAAGATGCGTCACTTTCCTGCTGAGCCCTGTCCCTGGCTGGAGTGGGGGGAACCAAAGTAGGGGGAACCATGTAGTGGGTGTTGGTGGAGGAAATACATCAGGGGAGCACTTGTTGGGAATAGTATAAAGAGGGAAGCCATCTTGGGAGTCCAGTCAGTGAGTTCCAGTCAGAGGAGAACAGTGAGAGGAGAGGGAGCTCTGTAGGAGCTCTGCTCAGGAGGAGGGCCTGGCCAGAAAGGCCCAAGACTGAAGAGAGAGAGGAGCAGGAGAAAGGCTCCAGGAATGTGGAAGGAACCCCAGGGGTAAGATTAGTGCTGGAAACCACCTGTACGCCCGAATCTGCCAGGAGGTGGAGGGGTCAGGTCGCACAGAGGGGACCAGTCCCTAAACTAGCGGAGTTCTTTAAGCCTCAACTAGGAAACCGGAGACTGCAGTATTTCAGGTACTGCAGCCACAAGCCACATCTGTCTCACCAAGAAGGTAGCCATAGAGGACCCAGGGGACAGAGAAGACGTCGCCCGGCAAGGTCCGCGGTCACTGGATTGGGACACTAGGTGTGAGGTGCAGGGAGACGGCCAGAAGGAACTCACAGAAGGGGGTCCTGTTATGTACTCCAGAGGTACCTGTGGGTTGGCTGAGCCCCTGCCCGGTGAACACAGCACGACGTGGGAAGTTATGATCTGTAGTTGTAACCAGGAGCAAAGTAAGAACTGTGAGCAAATCCAGAAGACTGCACCCCACTGTCTCTGTCAATTATTACTGCTGCACCATCACCCCCTTCACTACACTGCACCACGAGTGCTACTTCCATAACATCAACATCTACACTGCCCTGGAGCTAAGCTCTACCTGTGGAGAGCTGAACCAACTCTGCTGCATTTACACCAGCTCCAGAGGACCAACTCCGAGCGGCAGCTCCATATAGCCGCATACCACAGGTGGCGTCACGAACTGTATATAAGAACTATAAATCCCATGTAAATATCTCATTTTAAAACCTAAACACAGGCAGATCACGAAAGTGAAATGCAATCTCCAATATCACAACAAAAACCAAACCAAAGTCTAATAGGTATTTATAGAGTCAATCCAATAGATAGTGAGATAATGAATACCCAAGACACATTAGAGATATATGCAAAATATTATGATTTATTCACAAAACTACATAATTATATAAAACGCATCACATGGAAGGTTACGGGAAGAAGACAACTAAAACAATAAGGATTGCAGGGTATATAGTCCCAAAAAATAACAGGGCAGAATAGTGAGCAATAATCCCAGGACAGTAGAGCTCCCGCACAGATTATATAATAATAGTATTCAACATAGTGACCAGAGAAAAAAAAAAAAAAACACACACACACCAGCCAGGAGTGGATTAGTCACATAATAGGCAGCTAAATATAATAATAAATTTACAGTAACAGAACTGTGTGTGTAGAGTATCAAAACTTATCAGGAGATAAGATAATCTTTGTGCTACAAATAATGCACATGATACAATAACAGATGACTGGGTTGAATCGCTAATAAGAACGCTATGACCCGCTGACAAAACAATAGTGTCAGTCTATGAAGTCAAGACAAGTGACCAGGGACAGGTGATTATGGTCAGCCTAATACCTCATAAGGTCATATGGTATGTACATCAAAAAGTAGGAATAAATACCTTGGGTCATCTTTAGGGGAACAGGGGTGCTCAAAATAACAGTCTGCCCAGACGCCTCGACGCGCGTTTCGCCTCAGCTTCGTCAGGAGGCGTGGTTAGAGTAAGAGGTGGGTCCTATTTAAGTGAATGGAGTGTGTTGGGCCGCCAATAGGTGCGCTGTCCCTCACGATGCCATGCCCCCAGCGATGACGCAGCCCGACATCCAGCCCGCACGATGAGGGGGGGGAACAACGTCATCCCCCCATCGCCTGGGCAACGACGCACGGACCGCGAAGCCGCCGGGGCGCCGCAGCGCGCGAGAGAGAGCGCATCCACGCAAAGGCAGGAGGAGGGAGCAAAGATTAGAAAAGGAATACTCTGCTTCTGAGTGGCATCACTGCAGACGGGGGGTGGCCAGTCCCCCATCGCCAGCGAGGGCAAATCAGGGTAAGTCAGAGTGGTAGCCCGCTCCAGCCTGATATAAAGTAATAGAGAACGTTACTCCATGATCCCATAGATTAAGATATATTATTCTAGTCTGCTAAGATTTAATCTGGGTAAATACCCATAATACTCAGCACAGTGTTCAATAAATGTTGAACACTGATAGTGATAAACCAACAAAGGAAGTCAGTAATCAGTCATATCACAGACAGTATATAAGTAAATATTACATGTAAAAGAGTAGTTAAAACAGTATATGCCGCTAGTGCATAAATAAATCAGTAGTAAAGAATTCACTAAAATAGTGTTAAATAGAGATTAGATTAATGAAATACAGGGGGTACATAGTGTCCATGCCATTGCTGGACAGAACAACCAAGTTGTAGATCATGATGTATCATAACAAAAAATCGGGGCCAGTGAATAACAAGGTATGGAAGAAATTTTGATTGAAGATAGAATCGAAGGGATGCAGGAGGTACATGACATCCATGCCATTGCTGGACAGAGCATCAGAGCTGTAGATCATGATGAATCGTGACAATAAGATGGTGGCCAATAGATAGCAAAATACTAAAAAATCAGAAAAGCATGTGACGCGCCCCTGGGCCTACTTAGTGTAGCGTTGCGCACGCGGGGACTACCCGGAGCCGGGCCTGTTGGGGGTAGTAGTTTCGTGGCGGTGACCCGGTCCGTGCCCAGGGAGTCAAACTGTGTGGCTGAGTATTAGCAGTAGATGTTGGACGACTACGCCACCCGTTGAATGCAGCAATGGAGCTACCGCTGCAAGGCAGACCGCTGAGGCCGGTGGTACGATTGTGCAGCGTAGATGGTATAACCCCCAACGGGAGGGGTATGGCCTCAGGGCAGCCGACGTGGATGATGGGGGTAGCAGGAACCACTCAGAGACGATGCGGTGTAGTTCAGGGTCTTTACTGGTGATAAAGATAGACCCTCCCGGAGTACTGGCTAGCGATCGGGGCCTGGTCAGTCTTTGAGCAGATGGGATCTCCCCTGGCCAGGCGGAGTTGTAGGCCTCCCCAACTAAATGTACTCTTCTGGCTACCTTGCTAGAGGCGGGTGAAAGTAGCCCACGTCCCTGAGTGTACCGTGTGGTGCTCACCCGTATGGCCGGTGACTCGGGGCCTTCTAGTGGCTTCCGCTCCACGACGGCGGTGCTGGTCCCACGCGTGTGACCGTGCCTTCGGGTTTCTTGGCCAGAGGACCTGAAATCCCCTGCCGGGCGGTTTCTGCTGCTGGGTCTGGGTTAATCCCCACAGCCTCGGACTCCGGGTCCGGTGGTAACTCTTCAATCAGGGCGAGCTCTTCAGCTGCCAGCCCCTGATTCCTTTTAGCACGACTTCCCCAGAGCTCCTGATCTCTCTTTCCTATAGCTGCTTCTCTTCTTCTCTCTACTCTACTCACTAACCCTGCCTCAGCCCCAGTTTTATATAGGGGAAGTCCTTCCCCTCCCAGGACTGGGCAGGAGGTGTGGCATGCATAGGATTCCTGACCAAGAGACCTCCCACCTGCTCTCAGACATAATATCTCTATTACTGTGGCAACCAGACCCCTGGGGTGTCACATTCCCCCCTAGTAAAATTTAGTACTCCGGGACTAAACATACTTTTGTAAACATAACAAATTACAAACAGAAACAACGCAATAAAGAAAAACATTAGGATGGTCACGGCGTGTCCGCAACCGGGTGCAGTTTTTCAAGAAAACAAGGGTGTCCATTTCACCAAAAACAGGGAGACGTAACCAGGTAGGGGTCTGTCCTGCCCCGAGTCCTTAACAGTCTTTAGTCCGTCCTGGGTTACGCTCCAACTATATGCACAATGGATTCCCGGTAAATCCACCAAAGACTCCTACAATTAACTAGAAACACATAATTATACATAAGCAACAATAAACAGGTAAACATTAATAAAATAGCTTGAATATTTAGATCCTCCACCGTATGGGCAACTGGCCTCTAGTGACCCTAGTGGACCTACGGAGCTGGCTGACTGGTTCTGAGCTACAGGGTATAGGAGCTGTCAAGGGTAAACTGGGCAGCTGTCTACGGGCTCTTTGGCTCACTAGGGGTACGGCAGGCTCACTATAAGCAGAGGGTTGATTTTCCTGGTCTGCTTGTGTGGGGCCTTCTGCCTCCTGGACCGGCTGTTCTTCCAGCTCCACCTGTGTCTCCGTAGGCACTTGGGATGCTGGTTGGAGGAACGTGAGGACGGGTACCACAACAGCACCATTGACTTGAGTCCAAGACCGAGGGAAGTCTCCGAGCACAGTACTAACCATATCTTCCCTTTCCTCTACGGGTCGAGGGTCTTCTTGTTCCTCTTCAGGGTTCCGTAGCTGTTCAGGACACTTCTTCAGGTGATCCCGGGATACAATGGCTGTGGTTTCCCCTCCGTCTTTACTGATTGTACAGATCTTTGGGTTGTCGTGGTTTGAGGGCAGTACGGTGTACGGGTCCTTCTCCCACTGGTCGTCCAACTTGTGGAGCCGTCTTTTCCTCTTCAAGACCTGCTCTCCGGGCACCAGGGGAACAGCGGGAGCATACTGGTTGTAAGTTTTCTCTTGTCTTTCCCTAGCTTGACAGAGACTTCGCTCCACGCTCTCCTGTACTTTCCGGTACTGCTGCTGCCTCTCTGTGTCCCAGTCTGCTTCTGGTGAAGTGTCCTCGGGTGTCAGGACTCCCATCTCCAGATCAACAGGAAGCTTACCAGGTCTTGCCCTCATTAGGTAAGCCGGGGTACAGTTGGTGGAACCTACAGGGATGTGGTTGTATAGGTCCACCAGGTCGGGCAGCTTTTCAGGCCACAGACTACGTTCTTCCAGGGGCAATGTTTTCAGAAGATCTATCACCACCTGGTTCATTTTCTCACAAAGTCCATTAGTTTGCGGGTGATAGGGTGTTGTTCTAATCTTCCGGCAGCCATACAGGGTGCAGAACTCCTGGAAGACTTCCGCTTCAAAGGCAGGCCCCTGGTCCGTCAGCACCTGCTCCGGGTATCCGTGCGGACGGCATAAGTGCTGCTGGAAGGCTCTAGCTGCTGTTTGAGCCGTTAAGTCCTTGACGGGGACGACAACCAAGAACCGGGAGTAGTGATCCACGATGGTTAACGTGTAGACGTAGCCACTTCTGCTTGGGGTCAGTTTTACATGATCCAAGGCTACCAGTTCCAACGGCTGTCTGGTGATGATGGACTGCAGGGGAGTCTTCTGGCTGGCACGGTCCCTCCTTCTTAGGTTGCATGGGCCACAGTCTCTGCACCACCTCTCGATGGTTCCTCTCATGCCTACCCAATGGAACCGCCCGCGCAGCAGGAACTCCAGCTTCTTCCATCCGAAGTGCCCAGCTCCGTCGTGGTATGCCTCCATCACCATAGCTGCGTCTCTTCTTGGCACCACTACTTGCCAGATTAGTTCATGCGTCCGGGAGTTAACCATTCTGCGGCACAACTTCCCCTTGTAAAGGAACAGTCGACTCTTCTCAGCCCACAGTTGCTTGGCTTCCTCCGGAGCGTCTGGGTCAAGGCGTGCATCTGGCCGAGTCAGCATCTCCTTTACCAGTCGGACGGCAGGGTCACTGTCTTGCGTCTCCGCCCAGTTGTAATGAGGTAATGGGTTGAACGTAGCGGATTGCTTACTCCTTACACGGTGGGAATACTGGATAGTCCCATGACGGTGGAACGCGGGGAGTTCAACTTCTTCCAGTTCCTCTGAATCTTCCCCTACGTCCGGTAGGTTCGGCATCCTGGACAGGGCGTCCGCGTTGGTATTGGAGCGTCCTGCCGGTATTTGATTGTAAACTCATAGTTGGACAAGCGGGCCATCCATCTCTGCTCTAGGGCACCGAGTCTTGCAGTGTCCAGGTGTGTCAACGGGTTGTTATCCGTGTACACGGTGAACCGGGAAGAGGCGAGGTAGTGCTTAAAGCGTTCGGTGACTGCCCACACCACTGCCAGGAATTCTAGCTTGAATGAGCTGTAATTCTCAGGGTTTCTTTCGGTGGGTCGCAGTTTTCGGCTGGCGTAAGCAATTACCCGTTCTTTCCCCTGCTGGATCTGGGACAGTACGGCTCCTAGCCCGATGTTACTTGCGTCGGTGTAGAGGATAAAGGGCTGGCTGTAATCCGGGTACGCCAGGATTTCATCCCCCGTGAGGGCCATCTTCAGCTGGCGGAAGGACTCTTCTTCCAGCTTCTCCCATCTGAAGGGCGGCTTCTGGTTCTTGGCCTTCCTGGACTGGCCTATCAGGAGGTCCTGCATAGGAGCTGCCTTTTTGGTGAAACCGGGAATGAATCTTCGGTAGTAGCCTACCAACCCGAGGAACTGCCGCACTTCCTTTACGCTGGAGGGGCTTGGCCATTCCTTGATTGCGGTGATCTTATCAGGGTTGGGAGCAACTCCGTCAGCACTCACCACGTGTCCCAGGTACTGCACCTTTGGCTTCAGGAGGTGACACTTGGAGGGTTTCACCTTTAGGCCGTAACTTGCCAGAGCTTCGAACACTTCCGCCAGGTGTTTCAGGTGGTCCTCGTAGGTCTTGGAATAGACGATGACATCGTCCAGGTATAACAGGACCGTCTCGAAGTTTCTGTGTCCCAGACAGCACTCCATCAACCGTTGGAAGGTTCCGGGTGCGTTGCAGAGTCCGAACGGCATGCAGGTAAACTCGCTAAGTCCCATCGGGGTGGTGAATGCGGTCTTCTCCCGGTCCGCCTCTGCTACAGGAACCTGCCAGTACCCGCTAGTGAGATCCAAAGTAGAGAAGAAGTTAGCAGATTTTAAAGCAGCCAAAGACTCCTCTATCCTTGGTAAGGGGTACGCATCTTTGTGTGTGATACGGTTGATTTTCCGGTAATCTACACACATTCTCATGGTGTTGTCTTTCTTTTTAACCAAGACTAGTGGAGCTGCCCAGGGGCTACAGCTATCCCTGATTACCCCAGCCTCCTTCATGTCTCTAAGCATCCCCTTGGCATGTTGGTAGTGTGCAGGGGGTACGGGTCGGTATCTCTCCTTTATGGGAGGATGGTCTCTCGTGGGGATGTGGTGTTCTACCACCTTTACTCGCCCGAAGTCTAACGGGTGTTTACTAAACACTCTCTCGTACTCTTGAACCACCCGATAGACTCCTTGTTTCTGGTGTGAGGGAGTGGAGTCAGTACCCAGATGTAGTTGCTTACACCAGTCCTCCATTGGTTTCTTAGAGCCGTTACCTTCCTCTGGTTGAGATGGAGGCAAGGGTTCCACGGCCTGTACAGAATTCTGGTTTATGGTGAACAATTTAGCTAGCGTGGCATACCGGGGCAGGTGTACTTCTCTCTTCCCGATGTTTATTATGCGAACGGGCACCCTCCCATGGCGTACATCAACCACCCCCCGTGCTGTCAAAATGGTGGGCCTACTGTCTGAGTAGACGGGTTCTACCATTGCTTTGTAGTCTCTACCTCTTAGACCAATAGCTGCCCGGCACCAAATCATCATTTCACTTTTTGGGGGCATGGCAATAGGGAAAGGGTCACACATTCTCACGCTTCCAATCTCACCACCGGAGAGTTCCACCTGTTGCCGTCGCATCAGTGCCCGGATCTCTTTTTGGAGCACTCGCTGCTGGCCGGAGCTGGCGTTCTTTGCAACCTGCTGTAAAATGAAAATCACCTCTGCAAGACAATTTTCAATCACATTAGTTCCTAGCGTTATCTTTGGGTGACTCTCGCGCTTGTCAATGTCTACAATGATCAGTCCCTGTGCTGCCAGTTCGACTCTACCGATTTTAATGGTCACCTCTTTGAATCCGATCTGTGGCACGGGTTGACCATTGCTGGCGATGATACTCAAGTCGTCGTCTGGGTAGCGGGTTATATCCGAGTCATTCCAGTACTGCTTGAAGAGCACGTACGGGATGGTGGTGACCTGTGACCCGGTGTCAAATAGGGCACTCATAGGAATGCCATCCAGTACCACAGGCAAGACTGGACGTCCTCCCACATATTTGTCACGCCAGTTCGATGGGCCTGATGATCTTATTCCTGGGGGTTGGCCCTCTACCCCAGGTTGTGCCAGTTTAAAGGACAGTACCTTGCCATATGTCCGGGTTGATTGCAGCGGCGGCAGATGGGTTGTCCATCCTCGTTGTATCGGTCGCTGGGTCTTCCTCTGGCCGGTGGGGTCCTCCTTGGTCGACGCCACGGGATGTCCTCCGGTCCGGATGCCAGCTGGATCTTCCCTGGAGCAGAAACCTGTAACGACTGCACAGTTCGGGTTAGCGCGGCAACGCTTTTAGCTAGCTCTTGGACCTGATGGTGCAGGTCTGGAGCCGGGTCATTGTTCAAAGCCTGCGCATCAGCCCCCACAGGCCCTGCCGACAAGGGCGCCGCCTCCTGGTGGTAAGCGGTAGTACGGCGCCTGTGGGTCACAACGCCACCCGTTGCCGGTTCTCGGAGCATCCGGATGGCTCTGTCCTTGAACTGTGCAAAGTCCAGATGAGGATCCTGTAAGGCCATTGCCCGCAACTGGGTTCGGTGGGCATTGCAATATAGTCCCTCTATAAATTGTTCGGTCAACAGCCTGTCCTCGTTTCCCACGCCGTCAGGGTCGGTCTGCTTAATGGCTCTCAGGGCCTCTTGTAGGTTTAGTGCATAGTCCCGTATATTCTCATGTGCTCGCTGTTTGCACCCGCAGAAACTAAGCTTTATCTCAGCTGAGGTGCGGGTATCAAAGGTGTCCTTCAGCCGGGTTAATATCCCTGCGACAGTCCTCCTCCCAGGTGGCCAGGACTTTACCTCCCTTTGGGCTGCCCCGGTTAGTTGGGCCACCAGGATGCTCACATTTTGCTCCTCTGTGAGGGGGTACACCTGGAAGAGGCTATCCAGCTTTTCTTTAAAGTCATTCAGGGTATGTGACTCCCCTGAGTACTGGGGTAGCCAGGCTGCTCCCGGGATATAGGGCATGGTGAAAGGCATGACTGCAGCAGCGGTGGCGCTGGCGGGGGTTGAGGCAGTGAAGCTCTCCTCCGTATCCGACATCTTTCTCCCCCCCTAGTGGACCGTGGCCTACCTTGCGATGATCCTCTTCCGTAGGCCGCGGCTCCGCAGTGGATCGTCAGGGTTGAGGACCTTCCGTCGCGCTCCTGTGATGTAGGCGTCTGCTGGGCTCCTTCCAGGACCTTACGCAACGTCCGGACGTGAGGCGGGGCTTCAGTTCTCGCGGGCTTTTCGGAGTCCACGCCCCTCTTCTTCCCGCGCGGCGTCTTCAAGATGGCGTCCAACGGCGGGAAAACTCCACGGATGGCGGGAAGAAGGCAGAAGATGGCGTCGGATGGCGGGAAAACTTCGCGGATGGCGGGAAGAAGGTAGAAGATGGCGCCGGATGGCGGGAAACCTCCACGGATGGCGGGAATCTTCACCACTGGAAAGTTTGAACAGTCTTTTTCAGGCACGCAGTACCCGGTGGTTGCGGGCACGAGATCCTGCCGACTACGCCAAAAGTTGACGCGCCCCTGGGCCTACTTAGTGTAGCGTTGCGCACGCGGGGACTACCCGGAGCCGGGCCTGTTGGGGGTAGTAGTTTCGTGGCGGTGACCCGGTCCGTGCCCAGGGAGTCAAACTGTGTGGCTGAGTATTAGCAGTAGATGTTGGACGACTACGCCACCCGTTGAATGCAGCTATGGAGCTGCCGCTGCAAGGCAGACCGCTGAGGCCGGTGGTACGATTGTGCAGCGTAGATGGTATAACCCCCAACAGGAGGGGTATGGCCTCAGGGCAGCCGACGTGGATGATGGGGGTAGCAGGAACCACTCAGAGACGATGCGGTGTAGTTCAGGGTCTTTACTGGTGATAAAGATAGACCCTCCCGGAGTACTGGCTAGCGATCGGGGCCTGGTCAGTCTTTGAGCAGATGGGATCTCCCCTGGCCAGGCGGAGTTGTAGGCCTCCCCAACTAAATGTACTCTTCTGGCTACCTTGCTAGAGGCGGGTGAAAGTAGCCCACGTCCCTGAGTGTACCGTGTGGTGCTCACCCGTATGGCCGGTGACTCGGGGCCTTCTAGTGGCTTCCGCTCCACGACGGCGGTGCTGGTCCCACGCGTGTGACCGTGCCTTCGGGTTTCTTGGCCAGAGGACCTGAAATCCCCTGCCGGGCGGTTTCTGCTGCTGGGTCTGGGTTAATCCCCACAGCCTCGGACTCCGGGTCCGGTGGTAACTCTTCAATCAGGGCGAGCTCTTCAGCTGCCAGCCCCTGATTCCTTTTAGCACGACTTCCCCAGAGCTCCTGATCTCTCTTTCCTATAGCTGCTTCTCTTCTTCTCTCTACTCTACTCACTAACCCTGCCTCAGCCCCAGTTTTATATAGGGGAAGTCCTTCCCCTCCCAGGACTGGGCAGGAGGTGTGGCATGCATAGGATTCCTGACCAAGAGACCTCCCACCTGCTCTCAGACATAATATCTCTATTACTGTGGCAACCAGACCCCTGGGGTATCACACATGTAATTAGTGATAAGGAAAAAACAAACAGAGCATGTATAAAAGAACAAAATAGGACCCATCATTAAAATAGCGCAATGGAGGGATTAGTTACAGAAAAGACTTGAAGCTCACAGACTCATTTAAACCAGGGGGCATAACCGTATCCAACGTAATGATCCAGCGTGTCTCCTTTTGGAGCAGCTTTTGTTTGGTGTTACCTCCCCTTATACCAATGTACACTCTATCAATGCCCCGGACTGAAATACCCTTAGGGCTACAGCCATGGGTCTCAAAGAAATGCCTGGGAATGGTTTTAAGTGATTGGGGATCTGAACAAGTAGCGGCATTTTTTATGTCCCTGATATGTTCTTGGATACGAATTTTAAGAGGTCTCGTGGTCATGCCTATATAGACAAGATCACAGGGACATCTGATGTGATAGATGACAGCTTCTGTTTCACATGTGATATGATGCATGATTCTAAAGTTTTTATTGTAGCCAGAGTCAGAGAATTCTCGCGTTTTCGCGATATATTTACAAATGGAACATCTGCCACAGGAAAAGCAGCCCCATGGTGGACCCTTACTGCCGAAAAGAAATTGGTTTTTCGGGGGAACATAGTGGCTTCTGGAGACCATATCTCCAAGGGTCTTTGCTCTGCGCCATGTGATCAATGTTTTTTTAGTGAGTTGACCGCGTAAATCGCGGTCCGTAAGAAGAATGGGCCAATGTTTGGAAAAAATCTTTCTAATGTTGATCCACTTAGTGTTGAATGTTGTAATGAACCTTAATGATAAATCAGTGTTGGATTTCTTTTTAGGGCCAGACAGTAGACATTGTCTGTTAGTGGCTTTGGCTCTCAGAAAGCCTTGTTTAATGTCCTTTTTGGGATATCCCCTATCCTGAAATCTACGAGACAACTCGTATGCTTGTTTGAAAAATTTATCATCATTAGAGCAGATGCGTCGTGCTCTTAAAAATTGACCCACAGGTATGGAGCTTTTTAATTTTGGCGGGTGTGAGGAGGAATAATGTAGTAGGGCGTTGGTGGAAGTTTCCTTCCTGAAGATATCTGTCTCAATCCTATTATCACCTGATTTAGTGATAAATAGGTCCAAGAAGTCAATTGAAGTCTGACTATATTTCCAGGTTAGATGAATGTTAAGAATGCTATTATTGAGACTATGAAGAAATGTGTCCAGTCGTGAGGTGGAGCCCTGCCAAATAAACAATATATCATCGATATATCTCGACCAGGACACGACGGCTTCATGACCCTGTGTATTAAGGACCGTATCTCTCTCCCACAGCCCCAGGAAGAGATTGGCATAAGAGGGCGCACAAGACGCCCCCATTGCCGTGCCCTGGAGCTGCAGGAAGGGGCGGTCCTTAAATACAAAATAATTATGTCTCAGAATAAAATCCAAGAGAGAATGAATGAAAGAGACAAGTTCTGGGTCTAAATTAGACATGGTCAGAAAGAATTTGGCAGCCGTCATGCCCTGGTCGTGCCGTATCGAAGTATACAGGGACTCCACATCACAAGTAACCAGCCACATATCCTCCTCAAGAGTAATCCCGTCAAGACGTCTAAGGACGTCGGTGGTATCCTTAACAAAGGAAGGAAGAGTCTCCACACATTTCTGAAGGTAAAAGTCAACAAATCTACAAATAGGTTCACAAAGACCCCCCATGCCCGAAACAATGGGTCTGCCTGGTGGGCAGAGGGGGTCTTTGTGAGCTTAGGGCAACAAATAAAAAGTCGGTACAACTGGATATTCCAGCAGCAATGCCTCTTTCATTTTTAGAGGAATAACTGAGTTATCTACGGCATCATCCAATAGGTGTGAAGTTCTCTTGTGAAGGCCGAGGTAGGAATGTTATCCAACCTTCTATAATTCTGAGTGTTGTTGAGCTGTCTAAAGGCCTCCTGTTCATATGCCTGAAGAGGCCAAAATACGACGTTCCCGCCCTTATCCGGGAACGTCGTATTATTATTAAGACCTGTGAGTAAATCCGGAAGACTGCACCCCACTGTGTCTGTCAATTATTACTGCTGCGCCATCACCCCTTCACTACACTGCAACACGAGTGCTACTTCCATAACATCAACATCTACACTGCCCTGGAGCTAAGCTCTACCTGTGGAGAGCTGAACCAACTCTGCTGCATTTACACCAGCTCCAGAGGACCAACTCCGAGCGGCAGCTCCATATAGCCGCATACCACAGGTGGCGTCACGAACTGTATATAAGAACTATAAATCCCATGTAAATATCTCATTTTATTGACCACCCTGGGTCACGGACCGGGTCACCGCCACTGTGACATCTCCCCTAGCATCGAACGGCCAGGTTACCGAGTACCCCACGGCCCAGGGGGCGCGTCACTATCATTCGGTGGTGTTGAGAAGTCTGGCCCAATCCAGCCCTTGTTGATTTTTATAAGAGTCAGCCTGTCAGCATTTTCAGTTGACAGGCGGATGCGCTTATCTGTTATAATTCCACCAGCGGCACTAAAAACCCGCTTTGATAAAACGCTGGCGGCAGGTCAGGCCAGGACCTCCAAGGCATAGAGAGCCAATTCATTCCACGTATCTAGCTTAGATACCCAATAATTATAAGGCACAGAGGAATCACGGAGGACGTTGGTACGGTCGGCAAGGTACTCCCTCAGCATCTTCCCAAACTTTGCACTCCTTGTGAGAGTACCCCGCGCCTCAGGGCCTGTGCGATGGGAGGGTCTGAGAAAACTCTCCCAGAACTTTGACAGTGTTCCCCTGCCTCTGCTTAATTGAAGTTGTGTCTCTCTCGCCTGTACGCCTTCGTTGACCAACGAAGTGTGCCCTCTGCCGCCAGCTTTTTCAGATGGGAATTTTTTTAATAGTTCCGCAACAAGGGCCTTCTGGTACTGCCCAATTTTTGTAGACCTGTCCGCCTCAGAAATAAGAGATATAAAGTTCTCCTTGTAGCGTGGGTCTAGAAGTGTCACCAACCAGTAATGACTGTCACCCAAAATTTTGAGAATGCGAGGGTCATGGGAAAGGCAGCATAACATAAACTCAGCCTTGCGTGCCACATTACTAACAGGCAAGACTTCCGTGTCCTCACCAAGAGGATGACTGACCATGCTCTCCTCCTCGTCCTCTCTGTCCTCTGACCATCCACGCTGAACAGACGGTATGACAGCTGTGCAGGTAGTACTGTCTATAGTGCATGAAACTAGCTCCTGTCCTTCCTCCTCCTCCTCCTCTTCCTCATTGTCACCCAATCGACGTTGGAATGAGATGAGGCCTGGCTGTGTGTAATCACCCTGTATGGTTCCTTGCTCCATCTCATCGTGCTCTGCCTGCAATGCATCCTCTTTGATTGTGAACAGAGAGCATTTCAGAAGACAGAGAAGCGGGATGGTGATGCTAATTATGGCGTCATCGCCGCTCACCATCTTGGTGGAGTCCTCAAAGTTTTGGAGGATGGTACAGATGTCTGACATCTATGTCTACTCCTGAGGTCTTATGTGTAGAGTCTGAACTGAATACCGATGGCCTTGTTGATGCTGGTACTCAACAACTGCCCTCTTCTTCTCCCATATCCTTCCCAACATCTGCAGTGTAGAGTTCCAACGCGTGGGGACATCACACACCAGTCTGTAAACCGGAAGCTGCAAATGCTGCTGAAACCCTGCAAGGGCGGTGGAAGCTGTAGCTGACTTTCTAAAATGGGCACACAGGCGGAGTACTTTAACAAGCATATCCGGCAGCTCCGGGTAGGATTTGAGAAACCGCTGAACCATGAGGTTAAGCACATGGGCCAGGTATGGTACGTGTGTGAGCTCGCCTCGCCTCAGAGCCGCCATCAGGTTCCAGCCATTGTCACACACGACCATGCCTGGCTGTAGGTTCAGCGGTGTGAGCCACAGATCTGCCTGCTCTTTCAGAGCTGTCCACAACTCTTTAGCATTGTGCGGTTTTTCACCTAAGCATATTAGCTTCAGCACAGCCTGTTGCCGCTTGGCCGAGGCAGTGCTGCAGTGCTTCCAGCTTGTGACTGATGTGGTCATTTTGGAGATGGAGGCTGAAGAGGAGAAGGAGGCTGAGGAGGATGAGGTGCAGGAGCTGTAGACCGTGGGGGCAACCCTGATTTACCTAGGGCCCGCAATCCTTGGCGTCGGGAGGATGTGTTCCGTCCCAATGTCCGACTGGGTCCTGGCTTCCACTATGTTAACCCAGTGTGCCATCAGTGAGATGTACCGTCCCTGCCCACAAGCACTTGTCCACGTGTCCATGGTTAGGTGGACTTTACCGGTAACAGCGTTGTTGAGAGCACAGCTAATGTTTTGGGACACGTGCTTGTGTAATGCGGGGACGGCACACCGGGAGAAATAGTGGCGGCTGGGGACCGAGTACCGCGGGACGGCCGCCACCATCAGGTTGCGGAATGCTTCCGTCTCCACGAGCCTAAAAGGCAACATTTCTAGTGCAAGCAGTCGTGAAATCTGAGAATTTAGTAGTTTGGCCTGTGGGGCATTGGCTGCATATTTGCGCTTGCATTCCAAGGACTGGGGTATGGACAACTGAACGTTGCGCTGGAACAAGGACATGGACGTGCTTCCTGATGCTGCTACTTGAGAGTGTGCAACAACAGGTGCAGGGCAGGAGGCGTCTTCGCATGCACCATGGACAGGGGATTGGCTTGCATGCACAACAGCGGAAGAAGCAATGGTGCCACCCACAGTCACTGTTCCTGGACCCTGGGGATCGACCCACAAAGTCGGGTGCTTTGCTGCCATGTGCCTGATCATGCTGGTGGTGGTCAGGCTGGTCGTTTTGCCTCCCCTGCAGATGATGGCCTGGCAGGTGGTTCAAATGGCCTTTTTGGGGTTATTGGCAGAGTCTTTAAAAAACAACCAGACTCTGGAAGACCTAACAGTTGTACTGGCAACTTCCTTCGTGTTGGTGTTATGGGGAACGGTTGCCTGCCTTCAGTCTGCGGCCACCACGCTACTTCTTCCTGCCTGTTGGGGTGCTCTGCCTCCCTCCCCCTGTGTGCTGCTGTCCTCGCTCTGCATGTCCTCCTGCCAGGTTGGGTCAGTTACTATATCATCCACCACCTCGTCTTACACTTCCGCACCCTGGTCCTCCTCCTGACTTTCTGGCAATTGTGTCTCATCATCGTACACCTCTTGTGACACTTTCCCACCATCGCCTTCGTGTGACCGTGGCTGTTCAAATATTTGGGCATCGCTACCCGCGATCTCCTCTTGCCCCGCTTCAAGTGGACCGAGCGTGAGGCCCAAATCTATAAATGTAAAAGTGAACAGCTCTTCAGAGTGTCCAAGTGTGGGATCAGTTGTCTCTGGGTACTCGGCATGGTGGGAGGAAGGAGCATCAGGGTGAGGAATATGCGGTCCAGACTCACGGCTACTGAGACTTGACCGTGTGGAAGACAGGGTGGTGGTGGTGGTGGCTAAGTGACTAGAAGCATTATCTGCTTTCCAACCAACAACCTTTTGACACTGCTTTGGGTTCAATAGTGGTGTGCTGGGGTCCCCTAGAAATTGGGACAGGAAGGTCGGGCGAGACGATGTGGGTGTTTGTTGTGGCACAATTTCAGCTTGCCCACGGCCTTGTCCTCGACCTCTGCATGCACCATTACCATCACGTCCAGTTCCCCGTCCATTGCCATGTGTCTTGCCCATTTTAAATGGAGGACAGTATCTTCCACGCTCACTACAAATGACTGAGTTTGGAGTGAACTTATATGTGATCCGTGTGACGGAGAAAACATAGTTTTAAATACCTCGCCTGTAGGTAAGTAGTTTGAACAGCAAACTGCTGTGAATTGCTTCACTGACACACTAAAGGAAATTTTTAATGGAGGCCAGAAATGGCAGTATTTTCTGACAACGTATATGTGATCCGTTTGACGGAGAAAACAGAGTTTTAAATAGCTGGATTTTTAGCGCTGTAATATGGAAAGGACCTGGCTGTATTCTGCAGTGCCAACAAGCAAATGGCGCAGAAAAACGGTGTTCTCTGGATTGCTTTTTAAGCAAATAATGAGGATTAAGATCCAAAGAAAAGTATTCCTGGCCCCTGAGACCTGGGCCTTTGTATAGAAATATCTAACAGCAGCACAAGGCAGAATTAGAATGGAGCCTCTTGTGCTATATGCACTACAGTCTGCTATATACACTGCCTGCCTATATACACTGCCTGCCTGATATCTCTGCAGATGGATTAGTCCTCAAAAGGACTGTGTGTTAAGATGGATATGTGTAATGTACGGTTTTTCTCCCTACACTACCTAATACACAAGCAAATCTCTCTCTAGCTCAGCAGCACCTCTCCCTACACTGTCTGATTCCGGAGTGACTGTGACGAGCACAGCGGCGCCAGGTCTGATATACACCTGATGACGCTGTGCGGCCAGTAAATCACTGTAATGCCACAACCAATATGGCTACGTCATTACAGTGCACAGCAGGCAATCCCTGCATGTTCATTGGCTCTGTAAAGAGCGCCAAGCATGCAGGGAGGAGACCCGAGCTCCCGCCGAGCAACCTGGAAATACTCGGCGAGCACCGAGCAGTAGCGAGCATGCTCGCTCATCACTAGTTATCAGTCATTGTACAGGAGGAGGAAGTGAGCTGTGAGATATATACAATAACATGGATAAGTAGAAAATTCACCAGTAAAATGTTTAAACAACATAATTATAATTAAAATGTGATATAACCACTTGGTCGTTTTCTAGTGATCTGTTCCCTTTAACACCGCAGCGTGCCGTCCGTGGTGCTGAATATTAACATGTCGAATAAAATGTCAACTCCACCAAAATAAGTGTTTATTTATTGATAGTGTAAAAGCATTTTGGTGCATTTTCGATTATTCAGCTTCTGCTTCAGAAAAAAATTGTTAAAAAGAGTCTTGTTCAACACATGAAAAATGCATTTACCGGCTTAGACGCAGTGTAAAAATAGAAGCAATGTGTTCTGCTGCGCTGAAAGCTCCAGTACAATCCTCCGATGCCGTCGCGCTACACATTAATTAGCGGAGCCCACAGTCCACGAATGTCCTGCTGGTCGGGGGCCAATTCCTAAAGTGTAAGGAAACGTTAAAGTGCAAACGTTTCTAAAAGTGTTACAAGTAGTGTTGAGCCACCCCCGTAGTGTTCGAGTTCGGTTCGGTTCGTCGAACACCCGTGTGTTCTCCGAACTGTTCGTCGAACTGTTCGTCGAACACCGTTAAAACCAATGGCAGGCAAACAAAAACACATAGAAACACATAGAAAACACCTTCAAAGGTGTCCAAAAGCTGACAAACTGCTCAGAAGACACAACTAACACATGGAAAAGTGACAAGTACATATAGTCATGCGAAAATAAAAGAGGTGGAGGAGTAAAAGGAGGGGGAGACACAGATATAGGCATGTCATGCCCTTCTAAAATCCAAAAAGTGAGAAGCCGACACGGCCAGTCCGCTCCTGCCCGTGCCACCTCCGTGTCGCCGGGTTTGTGCCAGAGCCGCGGTGAACCCTGATGGCCAGCCCCCCTCTCCCAATACTGGTGCCTGTCCGCTGGTGGGTCGAGCGAGCCCCCCTGTGGTGGAGGCAGCTCTAAGCTTTTTAATTTAAATTGTCTCTCTAATTTGAATGAATACACTTTAAATCCATTTACAAGGATCTATTGGAGGGCAAGTCTCATGCCAGCAGCCGCGTAATTCCAGCTCCAGTAGCGTCCACTAAAGCTGCTGCAGTTAAAAAGCTTTTATAAGGATCGAGCTCGGCTGTCCACCGCAAGGCATCCTACTGCCAGTCCCAGCCCCTATGCCTTGGGGTGCCTCCTGATGCTCTTCACTGAGTATCCCATGGTCCCTAAGCATTTCCTTTGAAAAAATTAAGTGTCTAAACTACAGGTGGTGTAGCTTGCTTAACAGCCGGGATAATCCGCTGACTAGCAGACACTGCTACTAGGCACAAAGTATTTCCTGGGCTAGATGCAGTTAAAAATTTGTAATTAGATACTCTCGTTGGATGCTGAGTAGAGATGAGCGTTGTTCTACTCGAACTGTTCGCCAATCACAAATTCGAGCTGTTTTGGGCGGTGTTCGAGCCGGTCGGCGAACACGAACAATTTGAGAAAAATTCGGCTGTTCGAGGTTATGTTCGATAACTGTTCGTGAACCAAAATCATAACTGGATTTTTTCTCAGTAATGATGAAAATTAATGTTAATACGCAGTTTGAGTGTACAGCGGGGCGGGGGGAGGGGCAGGGGATGGATCTCTGCAGGAACAATGAAGATCTCCATTTTTTTTTCTCTTTCCCGCATTTGCAGTGGGGAGGTGCAATCTGTCAGCCTATCAGCAGCGCACACACGGAGCGAAGTGCTTTTTTTCACACAAGCAAGGGCATGTGTGATTGGCAGTGTATGTCACATGTCCTTGCCCTATAAGACCAAGCCATTTTCCCCGTCGCCACCATTTTCTCACTGCTGCAGCTGCGTGTTAGACGGCACCGCTGTTGCTGTGTGCGCTATACCTTGTTAATTTCAAGCCAATTTTCGCACAAATATACAGATAGCTTGGGAGTAGGGAGTAGTTGTGATTGCAGTCCTTTTAAGGACTAGGTTACAGCATTTCCTACGACTTTTATCAGGCAGGTCTGTGCTCTTAAATAGATAGATTGTGGGAGTAAAGACTAATTGTAATTGGAGTCCTTTTCAGGACTAGGTTACATGAGTTCCTATCAGTTTTTGCCAGGCAGGTCTGTGCCAGTGCTGTGCAAGTTTTTTTCACAGCATTTGGCTGAATCTAGCAAAGCTAATCCTTTTTGGCCTATTGCAGAGTGTGTTAGTCAGTGGAGTAGCCTATCTGTGTTGCAAGATATACCACCTGTGTATAGAATACCAATTTTTTTACTGCACCTAGTGAAGTAAAATCTTTTGGGCATAGCATCATTCTATTAGTCCATCTATACTGACCTCCATCAGGTTGCAAACTGAATATAATTTTTTTCTGCATCTAGCTCTGAAAAAATATTTGGGCTTCTAGCAGTGTGTGGGACTTGGTCTATTAGTCCATCTATACTGACCTCCATCAGGTTGCAAATTAAAAATAATTTTTTTCTTCATTTAGCTCTGAAAAAATATTTGGGCTTCTAGCAGTGTGTGGGACTTGTTCTATTAGTCCTTCTATACTGACCTCCAGCAGGTTGCAAATTGAATATAATTTTTTTCTGCATCTAGCTCTGAAAAAATATTTGGGCTTCTAGCGGTGTGTGGGACTTGGTCTATTAGTCCATCTATACTGACCTCCATCAGGTTGCAAATTAAAAATAATTTTTTTCTGCATCTAGCTCTGAAAAAATATTTGGGCTTCTAGCAGTGTGTGGGACTTGGTCTATTAGTCCATCTATACTGACCTCCATCAGGTTGCAAATTAAAAATAATTTTTTTCTTCATTTATCTCTGAAAAAATATTTGGGCTTCTAGCAGCGTGTGGGACTTGTTCTATTAGTCCATCTATACTGACCTCCATCAGGTTGCAAATTAAAAATAATTTTTTTCTGCATCTAGCTCTGAAAAAATATTTGGGCTTCTAGCAGTGTGTGGGACTTGGTCTATTAGTCCATCTATACTGACCTCCATCAGGTTGCAAATTAAAAATAATTTTTTTCTGCATCTAGCTCTGAAAAAATATTTGGGCTTCTAGCAGTGTGTGGGACTTGGTCTATTAGTCCATCTATACTGACCTCCATCAGGTTGCAAATTGAATAAAAAAAATTTCTGCATCTAGCTCTGAAAAAATATTTGGGCTTCTAGCGGTGTGTGGGACTTGGTCTATTAGTCCATCTATACTGACCTCCATCAGGTTGCAAATTAAAAATAATTTTTTTCTGCATCTAACCCAGCCAATAGTTTTGGCCTAATACCACAGTTTGGCCACTCAGCTCTGCTCGGTTACCATCCATTGTTTTTTTGTGCAAACAACTCCAGAGTTGTGAATTAGTTAACCACCAAAATGAGTGGAAAAAGGCCTGCTGCTGGTGGAAAGGGGAATAGGCGTGTTGGGAAGGGGAAAAAAGGTTGTGTCCGTGGGGTAGGTGCAGAAGAAAGACGATCTTCCAGCCAAACTAAAATGTCTACTTCTTTTAGCGGACAATGTGATAAGATCCCTTTCTTACGGCCACGCCAATCGCTACAAATTCCAGATGAGGCACAAAAACAGCAGGTGCTTCAATGGATATCAAGTGCTCCTTTAAGTGGGCTCTCCTCCACATCAACTTCAACATCACAAATACTCCAGTCCTCAAAGGTGTCACCCAAATCGCACTTGCTTCCTCACAGCTCCCAAATCTCCAGCTGCCCGTCTGAGTATGAGGTAGAACAGATGGTTGAGTCTGCAGAGCTGTTTACTCATACTATAGCCTGGGAATCAGAGGTCGACTCCAGCGCTTCTGTGAATCCAGACGAGGAAATGATCTGCACTGATGCCCAGAATCTTTATGAGTCGGATCCAGGACCAGACGCAGAAGGTTCTGACCATAATGTAGACCCTCATTCCCAAACTGTAACTCCTGTTGGTGGAGACAATGAGGAAGACGATGATAAGACTCAAATACCTGATTGGAGCGACAACTTTAGTTTTTTGTCAGGGCAGGAACAGGTTGGCTCTGAGGACGACGGCTGTGATAACGCACAGGGTGATGATGATGAGGTCGGAGATCCCACTTACTGTCAACCCACAGTCAGCCAAGAGATGAGGTCAGCAGAGGAGGTGGAGGAAGATGCTAGTGACGACGAGGTCAGGTTGCGCCTTCCTGGACAGAGACGTAGTACTGGAAGCACGTCAACAACTGCATCCTCAAACACAACTCTGCCTCTCACCACAAGTCGTGGTGGCTCTTCAGGTCGCATGGGTGCTAAGCCTTGCATAGCCTGGGCATTTTTTCAGATCGATAAAGATGACCCAACTCGTGTTATCTGTAACATTTGTCAGCAAAAGCTAAGTAGAGGCCAAAAAATACATAGTTTGAGTACTTCATGCATGAACCGGCACATGGACATGAAGCATAAGTTGCAGTGGGAAGCTCAGTATGCTACAATGCGGTCTAGCCGGCCGGGCCAACCACCGTCTGCCATATCTTGTGCATCCACGGCCTCTTCATCCTCTGTGACTGGGGGGACAGCAGTCACACCTGTTTTGGGGCGCAGACCTGCCACCTCTTTACCCGCAACAGCCAGCGTGATTGGCAGGTCATCATTTTCTTTGGAGGTGGTAACACCAGCTGGTCTTGAGCGCTGTCCGACATCGATAGCACCACCTTTGGATCAAGGCAACCTAACATGTCCGCCTGCATCTTCCTCACAGACCGGCAGTTTGCCGGGGACACCCTTATCAACCCCGTCTAAGCACAATAGCCAGCCCTCGGTCCCTCAGATGTGGACAAGTAAAAGACCATTTCCTCCTAGCCATGAGAAAGCTAAGAGGTTGAATTTCACCATCTGCAAGCTCTTGGCTACAGAAATGCTGCCTTTCCGCCTGGTGGACACAGAGGATTTTCGAGACCTTATGTCCGTCGCAGTGCCCCAGTATCAGATGCCCAGTCGGCACTACTTCTCAAAGAAAGGTGTGCCTGCGCTCCACCAGCATGTCGCACACAACATCACCGCTTCTTTGAGAAACTCTGTGTGTGACAGGGTGCATTTCACCACAGACACTTGGACGAGTAGGCATGGACAGGGGCGTTACATGTCGCTGACTGGGCACTGGGTAACTATGGCGACAGCAGGACAAGGGGCTGCTGTCCAAGTCTTGCCGTCCCCACGAGTTGTGCGTCAATCCTCTTTATGTCATTTTTCCTCCACTGCTTCTGCCTCCTCAACCTCCTCTCGGTCTTCCACCTGCACCCAAAGCCTGTCTGGTCATGCCACAAGCTTTCTAACTGCGCAGAAGGGATCCTGCACACCTCCTTACTATGCTGGCAGTAGGGCTCAACGTCATCAGGCGGTTTTTACATTGAAATGTCTGGGAAATGTGAGTCACACAGCTGAGGAGTTGTGGTCAGCTCTGGAGAACCAATTTCATGAATGGTTGTCTCCACTGGACCTGAAACCAGGGAAGGCCGTGTGCGACAATGCTGCAAACCTGGGTGCGGCCCTTCGCCGGGGCAATGTCACACACGTGCCTTGTATGGCTCACGTGTTGAACCTGGTTGTCCAGCAATTTTTAGCCCACTATCCCAGACTAGATGGCCTTCTGCAGAGGGCACGGTCGCTGTGTGCTCACTTCCGCCGTTCGCATCCCGCAGCTCAGCGACTTACATCTCTACAGAAGTCGTTGGGCCTGCCACTTCACCGGCTAAAATGCGATGTGCCTACCCGGTGGAATTCAACTCTGCACATGTTGCAGCGACTGTGGCAGCACCGACAAGCCCTGGTGCAATACGTTCTGACGTATAGCCTGGGCCAACGAGATTCAGAGGTGGGGCAAATCACGCTGGAGGAGTGGTCTCAGATCAGGGACCTATGCACCCTTCTGCACAGTTTTGAAATGGCGACGAAGATGTTTAGTGCTGACGATGCCATTATCAGCATGACTATTCCGGTGATTTACATGCTGGAGCACATGTTAAACAGAATTCGGAGTCAGGTGGTGGCACAAGAGGAGGTGGAGGAAGTAGAGGAGGAGGAGTTGTATGCGGAAGGGCTAACATCTGCAAGGTCCAGACGGTCGGCAGCACCAGGGTGGCAGGCATGTGAGGGTGAGGGAGATGATTTTACCAGGGCGCATGGTAGCAGCCAAACTAGTGAGGAAGGTGCAGGAGCCCAGGAAGAAGTGGAGGACGAACTGATGGAAGACTCATCAGATGAGGGAGACCTTGATCACATTTCTGTTGTGCGAGGTTGGGGGGAGAGGACAGAGGAAGGAAGCATGATTGTTACTTCGCCACCAACACAACAGGGACTTGGTGCTCCTGGATGCGCAACACACATGAGTGCCTTCTTGCTGCACTACCTGCAACATGACCCTCGAATTGTGAGAATTAGAAATAATCCTGACTACTGGGTTGCCACACTGTTAGATCCCCGGTACAAAAGTAAATTTGCAGAAATTATTCCTGCCATAGAAAGGGATGCACGCATGCAGGAGTATCAGCAGAGACTGTTGCAGAATCTTACATGTGCTTTTCCACAAAATACCAGTGGTGCACGTAGTGAATCTCACAGTTCCAACTTGCCAACCGTGGTCTGTATGGAATTGTTCAATAAAGGGCCCAAAATTAAGATAACATAGATGGGAGAGGTCTCTATGAATAGGAATTCCTAAGTATTTGATACCCTGTGAGGGCCAGGCAAAGGGAAAGTTGGACTGGATGGAATCCTATATGGATTTAGGGAGGGAGACATCGAGGGCCTCAGACTTCGCTGCATTGATTTTAAAATTTTACCATGTAACAAAGTGATCTATTTCAGCCATAACAGCAGGGATGGATATATGTGATTGAGTGATATATACTAGGACATCATCAGCAAATAGAGAGCACTTGTACTCGGTGCCTCCCACCTCAATCCACCTAATATTGGGGTTATGGCGAATTGATGAGAGCAGGTGCTCCGTCACTAGGATGTATAAGAGAGGGGACAGAGGACATCCCTGCCTTGTCCCATTGGTGATTGTGAAAGGTGATGAAAATGTTCTGACACACGCCCTGGGCCTTGGGACACCCGGAGCCGGACCCTTTTTGGTGGATGCTGGTGGTTGTAGTCTTCGTGGCGGCGATCCGGTCCAACTTTCCCTTTGCCTGGCCCTCACAGGGTATCAAATACTTAGGAATTCCTATTCATAGAGACCTCTCCCATCTATGTTATCTTAATTTTGGGCCCTTTATTGAACAATTCCATACAGACCACGGTTGGCAAGTTAGAACTGTAAGATTCACTACGTGAACCACTGGTGTTTTGTGGAAAAGCACATGTACACTGCGTTCCAAATTATTATACAAAAAGTGTTTAGTAGTGATAAGGGAAGAATTTGTTTGTTTGTCAGTTAAACTCATTGATGGTGATGTGTGTCAGGGCTCTTTATATCACTGTAAGCAATTGCAGACACCTGTGCTAATTAGTTTGGCAGGTGTGTCCAATGAAAGGCAAGACTACTTAAGAAGGCTCTCTCACATTATTAAGCAGCCTACATTTTCTGCCAAAATGGGAAAGAAAAAGGATGTGTCGGCTGCTGAGAAGCAACAAATTGTGGAGTGTTTAGGTCAAGGCATGACTACAATCAACATTGTGCGATGATCAGGATGAAGTGTCTTGGCAATCAAGAAGTATGTAGCTGATTCACAGTACACACGTGTGCGTGCTGATAAGGGCAAATTGAGGACTCTTTCCTACAGGCAATTACGTCAGGTTAAAAGAGCAGCGGCAAGAAAGCCTTGTCATAGTAGCAGACAAGTTTTTGAAGCTGCTGGTGCCTCCAACGTCCCCCGAACAACAAGATGCAGGGTCCTTCAGAGGTTTGCAGCTGTGCATACGCCATCCTGTCGACCTCCTCTATCCACTTCACACAAGCAGAAACGGCTCCAGTGGGCCAAACATTACATGAAGACTGATTTCAAAACTGTTTTGTTCACGGATGAGTGCCGTGCAGCGCTCGATGGTCCAGATGGATGGAGTGGAGGATGGCTGGTTGATGGACACCCCACGCAAACACGGCTACAGCGCCAACAAGGAGGAGGTGGAGTAATGTTTTGGGCTGGAATCATGGGGAGAGAGATTGTCGGCCCCTTTAGGATCCCTGAAGGCGCTAAAGATGAACTCCATAATGTATGTGGATTTTCTCAAACAGCACTTCCTGCCATGGTTCAAGAAGAAGAACCGTGTATTTCACAGCAAGATCATTTTTCTGCATGATAATGCACCATCTCATGCTGCACATAAAACATCTGCATCTCTGGCTGATATGGGCATAAAAGGGGACAAACTTATGGTGTGACCCCCATGCTCCCCTGACCTCTACCCCATTCAGAACCTTTGGAGCATCATTAAAAGGAGTGTCTATGATGGCGGGAGGCAGTTCACATCTAAGCAAACAGCTCTGGGAGGGTATTCTGTCCTCATGCAAAACAATTGAAGCAGAAACCATCCAAAACCTGACAAATTCAATGGACGAGAGAGTTCAGAAGCTCCTTTCGAACAAGGGGTCCTATGTGAAAATGTAACATCACCTACAATAAAGGTTTGAGTTGAAAACTGTTTGATTTCAGTTTCTAACAACCTGCTAATGCTTATAATTTCAAAAATGACCATTTTTTTGGTCTTTATTAAAATGAAAAGGTTGATCGAAAAGTTTGGGGGATCTAAGAGTGTGGCAACCCAGTAGTCATGATTACTTCGAATTCTGACAATATGAGGGTCATGCTGCAGGTAGTGCAGCAAGAAGGCACTTATGTGTCTTGCGCATCTCGGAGCCCCAAAATTATTTTCCGGGCTAGATGCAGCTAAAAATTATTTTTAATTTTAAATCTGGTGGAGCTTATTATAGATGGCCTAATAGGATCAGTGCTGCACACTGCTACAAAGCCCAAATTATTTTCCAGTCAAGATACAGATAAACATGATTAGTAATTTGAAAGCTTAAAACGGTTGGTAGGGTGATTTTAACCAATCATCAAGCTTTTACTCTCCCCAGGATGACACAGGGGTAGAAAAGTCGTTTCGGATCCATGATTTGTTCATATTTATGAACGTGAGTCTGTCTACATTATCAGTGGAGAGCCGCGTGCGCTTATCTGTCAGCACACCACCAGCAGCGCTGAACACACGTTCAGACAGAACGCTGGCTGCGGGGCATGACAAGATCTCCAAGGCGTAAGTGGCTAGCTCCGGCCATTTATCCAGATTGGAAGCCCAAAAAGAGCAAGGGTCCAGTGACACAGTCGTGGCTTCAATGTTTACTTGGAGATACTCCTGTACCATCGTCTCTAGGCGTTGACTATATGTCAGACTTCTTGTCTCCTGTGGCCTTGCAAAGGATGGGCTAAAAAAGTGGTGAAATGATTCCGCAAAATTGATGTTACCAGCAGATACTGTGGTTCTGTTACGGTTTGAGTGCTGAACACTTGACGGTCCCACGGTTGGCAAGTTGGAACTGTGAGATTCACTACGTGCACCACTGGTATTTTGTGGAAAAGCACATGTAAGATTCTGCAACAGTCTCTGCTGATACTCCTGCATGCGTGCATCCCTTTCTATGGCAGGAATAATTTCTGCAAATTTACTTTTGTACCGGGGATCTAACAGTGTGGCAACCCAGTAGTCAGGATTATTTCTAATTCTCACAATTCGAGGGTCATGTTGCAGGTAGTGCAGCAAGAAGGCACTCATGTGTGTTGCGCATCCAGGAGCACCAAGTCCCTGTTGTGTTGGTGGCGAGGTAACAATCATGCTTCCTTCCTCTGTCCTCTCCCCCCAACCTCGCACAACAGAAATGTGATCAAGGTCTCCCTCATCTGATGAGTCTTCCATCAGTTCGTCCTCCACTTCTTCCTGGGCTCCTGCACCTTCCTCACTAGTTTGGCTGCTACCATGCGCCCTGGTAAAACCATCTCCCCCACCCTCACATGCCTGCCGCCTTGGTGCTGCCGACCTTCTGGACCTTGCAGATGTTAGCCCTTCCGCATACAACTCCTCCTCCTCTACTTCCTCCACCTCCTCTTGTGCCACCACCTGACTCCGAATTCTGTTTAACATGTGCTCCAGCATGTAAATCACCGGAATAGTCATGCTGATAATGGCATCGTCAGCACTAAACATCTTCGTCGCCATTTCAAAACTGTGCAGAAGGGTGCATAGGTCCCTGATCTGAGACCACTCCTCCAGCGTGATTTGCCCCACCTCTGAATCTCGTTGGCCCAGGCTATACGTCAGAACGTATTGCACCAGGGCTTGTCGGTGCTGCCACAGTCGCTGCAACATGTGCAGAGTTGAATTCCACCGGGTAGGCACATCGCATTTTAGCCGGTGAAGTGGCAGGCCCAACGACTTCTGTAGAGATGTAAGTCGCTGAGCTGCGGGATGCGAACGGCGGAAGTGAGCACACAGCGACCGTGCCCTCTGCAGAAGGCCATCTAGTCTGGGATAGTGGGCTAAAAATTGCTGGACAACCAGGTTCAACACGTGAGCCATACAAGGCACGTGTGTGACATTGCCCCGGCGAAGGGCTGCACCCAGGTTTGCAGCATTGTCGCACACGGCCTTCCCTGGTTTCAGGTCCAGTGGAGACAACCATTCATGAAATTGGTTCTCCAGAGCTGACCACAACTCCTCAGCTGTGTGACTCACATTTCCCAGACATTTCAATGTAAAAACCGCCTGATGACGTTGAGCCCTACTGCCAGCATAGTAAGGAGGTGTGCAGGATCCCTTCTGCGCAGTTAGAAAGCTTGTGGCATGACCAGACAGGCTTTGGGTGCAGGTGGAAGACCGAGAGGAGGTTGAGGAGGCAGAAGCAGTGGAGGAACTTTGACATAAAGAGGATTGACGCACAACTCGTGGGGACGGCAAGACTTGGACAGCAGCCCCTTGTCCTGCTGTCACCATAGTTACCCAGTGCCCAGTCAGCGACATGTAACGCCCCTGTCCATGCCTACTCGTCCAAGTGTCTGTGGTGAAATGCACCCTGTCACACACAGAGTTTCTCAAAGAAGCGGTGATGTTGTGTGCGACATGCTGGTGGAGCGCAGGCACACCTTTCTTTGAGAAGTAGTGCCGACTGGGCATCTGGTACTGGGGCACTGCGACGGACATAAGGTCTCGAAAATCCTCTGTGTCCACCAGGCGGAAAGGCAGCATTTCTGTAGCCAAGAGCTTGCAGATGGTGAAATTCAACCTCTTAGCTTTCTCATAGCTAGGAGGAAATGGTCTTTTACTTGTCCACATCTGAGGGACCGAGGGCAGGCTATTGTGCATAGACGGGGTTGATAAGGGTGTCCCCGGCAAACTGCCGGTCTGTGAGGAAGATGCAGGCGGACATGTTAGGTTGCCTTGATCCAAAGGTGGTGCTATCGATGTCGGACAGCGCTCAACACCAGCTGGTGTTACCACCTCCAAAGAAAATGATGACCTGCCAATCACGCTGGCTGTTGCGGGTAAAGAGGTGGCAGGTCTGCGCCCCAAAACAGGTGTGACTGCTGTCCCCCCAGTCACAGAGGATGAAGAGGCCGCGGATGCACAAGATATGGCAGACGGTGGTTGGCCCAGCCGGCTAGGCCGCATTGTAGCACACTGAGCTTCCCACTGCAACTTATGCTTCATGTCCATGTGCCGGTTCATGCATGAAGTACTCAAACTATGTATTTTTTGGCCTCTACTTAGCTTTTGCTGACAAATGTTACAGATAACACGAGTTGGGTCATCTTTATCGATCTGAAAAAATGCCCAGGCTATGCAAGGCTTAGCACCCATGCGACCTGAAGAGCCACCACGACTTGTGGTGAGAGGCAGAGTTGTGTTTGAGGATGCAGTTGTTGACGTGCTTCCAGTACTACGTCTCTGTCCAGGAAGGCGCAACCTGACCTCGTCGTCACTAGCATCTTCCTCCACCTCCTCTGCTGACCTCACCTCTTGGCTGACTGTGGGTTGACAGTAAGTGGGATCTCCGACCTCATCATCATCACCCTGTGCGTTATCACACCCGTCGTCCTCAGAGCCAACCTGTTCCTGCCCTGACAAAAAACTAAAGTTGTCGCTCCAATCAGGTATTTGAGTCTTATCATCGTCTTCCTCATTGTCTCCACCAACAGGAGTTACAGTTTGGGAATGAGGGTCTACATTATGGTCAGAACCTTCTGCGTCTGGTCCTGGATCCGACTCATAAAGATTCTGGGCATCAGTGCAGATCATTTCCTCGTCTGGATTCACAGAAGCGCTGGAGTCGACCTCTGATTCCCAGGCTATAGTATGAGTAAACAGCTCTGCAGACTCAACCATCTGTTCTACCTCATACTCAGACGGGCAGCTGGAGATTTGGGAGCTGTGAGGAAGCAAGTGCGATTTGGGTGACACCTTTGAGGACTGGAGTATTTGTGATGTTGAAGTTGATGTGGAGGAGAGCCCACTTAATGGAGCACTTGATATCCGTTGAAGCACCTGCTGTTTTTGTGCCTCATCTGGAATTTGTAGCGATTGGCGTGGCCGTAAGAAAGGGATCTTATCACATTGTCCGCTAAAAGAAGTAGACATTTTAGTTTGGCTGGAAGATGGTCTTTCTTCTGCAGATGTTACTGTTGCTTTAACACCTACCCCACGGACACAACCTTTTTTCCCCTTCACAACACGCCTATTCCCCTTTCCACCAGCAGCAGGCCTTTTTCCACTCATTTTGGTGGTTAACTAATTCACAACTCTGGAGTTGTTTGCACAAAAAAACAATGGATGGTAACCGAGCAGAGCTGAGTGGCCAAACTGTGGTATTAGGCCAAAACTATTGGCTGGGTTAGATGCAGAAAAAAATTATTTTGAATTTGCAACCTGATGGAGGTCAGTATAGATGGACTAATAGAGAAAGTCCGACACACTACTAGAAGGCCAAATATTTTTTCAGAGGTAGATGCAGAAAAAAAATATATTCAGTTTGCAACCTGATGGAGGTCAGTATAGATGGACTAATAGAACAAGTCCCACACACTGCTAGAAGCCCAAATATTTTTTCAGAGGTACTGTAGGTGCAGATAAAAATTAGTTTTAATTTGCAACCTGATGGAGGTCAGTATAGATGGACTAATAGAGAAAGTCCGACACACTACTAGAAGACCAAATATTTTTTCAGAGGTAGATGCAGAAAAAAATATATTCAGTTTGCAACCTGATGGAGGTCAGTATAGATGGACTAATAGAACAAGTCCCACACACTGCTAGAAGCCCAAATATTTTTTCAGAGGTACTGTAGATGCAGATAAAAATTAGTTTTAATTTGCAACCTGATGGAGGTCAGTATAGATGGACTAATAGAGAAAGTCCGACACACTACTAGAAGGCCAAATATTTTTTCAGAGGTAGATGCAGAAAAAAATATATACAGTTTGCAACCTGATGGAGGTCAGTATAGGTGGATTAATAGAACAAGACTCACACACAGCTAGAAGCCCAATATTTTTTCAGAGGTAGATGCAGAAAAAACTATATTCAGTTTGCAACCTGATGGAGGTCAGTATAGATGGACTAATAGAACAAGTCCCACACACTGCTAGAAGCCCAAATATTTTTTCAGAGGTACTGTAGATGCAGATAAAAATTAGTTTTAATTTGCAACCTGATGGAGGTCAGTATAGATGGACTAATAGAGAAAGTCCGACACACTACTAGAAGGCCAAATATTTTTTCAGAGGTAGATTGCAGAAAAAAATATATTCAGTTTGCAACCTGATGGAGGTCAGTATAGATGGATTAATAGAACAAGACCCACACACAGCTAGAAGCCCCATATTTTTTCAGAGGTAGATGCAGAAAAAAATATATTCAGTTTGCAACCTGATGGAGGTCAGTATAGATGGACTAATAGAACAAGTCCCACACACTGCTAGAAGCCCAAATATTTTTTCAGAGGTACTGTAGATGCAGATAAAAATTAGTTTTAATTTGCAACCTGATGGAGGTCAGTATAGATGGACTAATAGAGAAAGTCCGACACACTACTAGAAGGCCAAATATTTTTTCAGAGGTAGATGCAGAAAAAAATATATACAGTTTGCAACCTGATGGAGGTCAGTATAGGTGGATTAATAGAACAAGACTCACACACAGCTAGAAGCCCAATATTTTTCAGAGGTAGATGCAGAAAAAACTATATTCAGTTTGCAACCTGATGGAGGTCAGTATAGATGGACTAATAGAACAAGTCCCACACACTGCTAGAAGCCCAAATATTTTTTCAGAGGTACTGTAGATGCAGATAAAAATTAGTTTTAATTTGCAACCTGATGGAGGTCAGTATAGATGGACTAATAGAGAAAGTCCGACACACTACTAGAAGGCCAAATATTTTTTCAGAGGTAGATGCAGAAAAAAATATATTCAGTTTGCAACCTGATGGAGGTCAGTATAGATGGATTAATAGAACAAGACCCACACACAGCTAGAAACCCAATATTTTTTCAGAGGTAGATGCAGAAAAAAATATATTCAGTTTGCAACCTGATGGAGGTCAGTACAGATGGACTAATAGAACAAGTCCCACACACTGCTAGAAGCCCAAATATTTTTTCAGAGGTACTGTAGATGCAGATAAAAATTAGTTTTAATTTGCAACCTGATGGAGGTCAGTATAGATGGACTAATAGAGAAAGTCCGACACACTACTAGAAGGCCAAATATTTTTTCAGAGGTAGATGCAGAAAAAAATATATTCAGTTTGCAACCTGATGGAGGTCAGTATAGATGGATTGATAGAACAAGACCCACACACAGCTAGAAGCCCAATATTTTTTCAGAGGTAGATGCAGAAAAAAATATATTCAGTTTGCAACCTGATGGAGGTCAGTATAGATGGACTAATAGAACAAGTCCCACACACTGCTAGCAGCCCAAATATTTTTTCATAGGTACTGTAGATGCAGATAAAAATTAGTTTTAATTTGCAACCTGATGGAGGTCAGTATAGATGGACTAATAGAGAAAGTCCGACACACTACTAGAAGGCCAAATATTTTTTCAGAGGTAGATGCAGAAAAAAATATATTCAGATGCAGAAAAAAATATATTCAGTTTGCAACCTGATGGAGGTCAGTATAGATGGACTAATACAACAAGTCCCACACACTGCTAGAAGCCCAAATATTTTTTCAGAGGTACTGTAGATGCAGATAAAAATTAGTTTTAATTTGCAACCTGATGGAGGTCAGTATAGATGGACTAATAGAGAAAGTCCGACACACTACTAGAAGGCCAAATATTTTTTCAGAGGTAGATGCAGAAAAAAATATATTCAGTTTGCAACCTGATGGAGGTCAGTATAGATGGACTAATACAACAAGTCCTGCACACAGCTAGAAGCCCAAATATTTTTTCAGAGGTACTGTAGATGCAGATAAAAATTATTTTTAATTTGCAACCTGATGGAGGTCAGTATAGATGGACTAATAGAGAAAGTCCGACACACTACTAGAAGGCCAAATATTTTTTCAGAGGTAGATGCAGAAAAAAATATATTCAGTTTGCAACCTGATGGAGGTCAGTATAGATGGACTAATACAACAAGTCCCACACACAGCTAGAAGCCCAAATATTTTTTCAGAGGTACTGTAGATGCAGATAAAAATTAGTTTTAATTTGCAACCTGATGGAGGTCAGTATAGATGGACTAATAGAGAAAGTCCGAGACACTACTAGAAGGCCAAATATTTTTTCAGAGCTAGATGCAGAAAAAAATTATATTCAGTTTGCAACCTGATGGAGGTCAGTATAGATGGATTAATAGAACAAGACCCACACACAGCTAGAAGCCCAATATTTTTTCAGAGGTAGATGCAGAAAAAAATATATTCAGTTTGCAACCTGATGGAGGTCAGTATAGATGGACTAATAGAACAAGTCCCACACACTGCTAGAAGCCCAAATATTTTTTCAGAGGTACTGTAGATGCAGATAAAAATTAGTTTTAATTTGCAACCTGATGGAGGTCAGTATAGATGGACTAATAGAGAAAGTCCGACACACTACTAGAAGGCCAAATATTTTTTCAGAGGTAGATGCAGAAAAAAATATATTCAGTTTGCAACCTGATGGAGGTCAGTATAGATGGACTAATACAACAAGTCCTGCACACAGCTAGAAGCCCAAATATTTTTTCAGAGGTACTGTAGATGCAGATAAAAATTATTTTTAATTTGCAACCTGATGGAGGTCAGTATAGATGGACTAATAGAGAAAGTCCGACACACTACTAGAAGGCCAAATATTTTTTCAGAGGTAGATGCAGAAAAAAATATATTCAGTTTGCAACCTGATGGAGGTCAGTATAGATGGACTAATACAACAAGTCCCACACACAGCTAGAAGCCCAAATATTTTTTCAGAGGTACTGTAGATGCAGATAAAAATTAGTTTTAATTTGCAACCTGATGGAGGTCAGTATAGATGGACTAATAGAGAAAGTCCGAGACACTACTAGAAGGCCAAATATTTTTTCAGAGCTAGATGCAGAAAAAAATTATATTCAGTTTGCAACCTGATGGAGGTCAGTATAGATGGATTAATAGAACAAGACCCACACACAGCTAGAAGCCCAATATTTTTTCAGAGGTAGATGCAGAAAAAAATATATTCAGTTTGCAACCTGATGGAGGTCAGTATAGATGGACTAATAGAACAAGTCCCACACACTGCTAGAAGCCCAAATATTTTTTCAGAGGTACTGTAGATGCAGATAAAAATTAGTTTTAATTTGCAACCTGATGGAGGTCAGTATAGATGGACTAATAGAATGATGCTATGCCCAAAAGATTTTACTTCACTAGGTGCAGTAAAAAAATTGGTATTCTATACACAGGTGGTATATCTTGCAACACAGATAGGCTACTCCACTGACTAACACACTCTGCAATAGGCCAGAAAGGATTAGCTTTGCTAGATTCAGCCAAATGCTGTGAAAAAAACTTGCACAGCACTGGCACAGACCTGCCTGGCAAAAACTGATAGGAACTCATGTAACCTAGTCCTGAAAAGGACTGCAATTACAATTAGTCTTTACTCCCACAATCTATTTAAGAGCACAGACCTCCCTGATAAAAGTCGTAGGAAATGCTGTAACCTAGTCCTTAAAAGGACTGCAATCACAACTATTCCCTACTCCCAAGCTATCTGTATATTTGTGCTAAAATTGGCTTGAAATTAACAAGGTATAGCGCACACAGCAACAGCGGTGCCGTCTAACACGCAGCTGCAGCAGTGAGAAAATGGTGGCGACGGGGAAAATGGCTTGGTCTTATAGGGCAAGGACATGTGACATACACTGCCAATGACACATGCCCTTGCTTGTGTGAAAAAAATCACTTCGCTCCGTGTGTGCGCTGCTGATAGGCTGACAGATTGCACCTCCCCACTGTAAATGCGGGAAAGAGAAAAAAAAATGGAGATCTTCATTGTTCCTGCAGAGATCCATCCCCTGCCCCTCCCCCCACCCCGCTGTACACTCAAACTGCGTATTAACATTAATTTTCATCATTACTGAGAAAAAATCCAGTTATGATTTTGGTGCACGAACAGTTATGGAACATAACCTCGAACAGCCAAATTTTTCTCAAATTGTTCGTGTTCGCCGAACGGCTCGAACACCGCCCAAAACAGCTCGAATTTGAGATTGGCGAACAGTTCGAGTAGAACAACGCTCATCTCTAGTCAGTATAGATGGACTAATAGAGAAAGTCCGACATACTACTAGAAGGCCAAATATTTTTTCAGAGCTAGATGCAGAAAAAAATTATATTCAGTTTGCAACCTGATGGAGGTCAGTATAGATGGACTAATAGAGAAAGTCCGACACACTACTAGAAGGCCAAATATTTTTTCAGAGGTAGATGCAGAAAAAAATATATTCAGTTTGCAACCTGATGGAGGTCAGTATAGATGGATTAATAGAACAAGACCCACACACAGCTAGAAGCCCAATATTTTTTCAGAGGTAGATGCAGAAAAAACTATATTCAGTTTGCAACCTGATGGAGGTCAGTATAGATGGACTAATAGAACAAGTCCCACACACTGCTAGAAGCCCAAATATTTTTTCAGAGGTACTGTAGATGCAGATAAAAATTAGTTTTAATTTGCAACCTGATGGAGGTCAGTATAGATGGACTAATAGAGAAAGTGCGACACACTACTAGAAGGCCAAATATTTTTTCAGAGGTAGATGCAGAAATAAATATATTCAGTTTGCAACCTGATGGAGGTCAGTATAGATGGATTAATAGAACAAGACCCACACACAGCTAGAAGCCCAATATTTTTTCAGAGGTAGATGCAGAAAAAAATATATTCAGTTTGCAACCTGATGGAGGTCAGTATAGATGGACTAATAGAACAAGTCCCACACACTGCTAGAAGCCCAAAAATTTTTTCAGAGGTACTGTAGATGCAGATAAAAATTAGTTTTAATTTGCAACCTGATGGAGGTCAGTATAGATGGACTAATAGAGAAAGTCCGACACACTACTAGAAGGCCAAATATTTTTTCAGAGGTAGATGCAGAAAAAAATATATTCAGTTTGCAACCTGATGGAGGTCAGTATAGATGGATTAATAGAACAAGACCCACACACAGCTAGAAGCCCAATATTTTTTCAGAGGTAGATGCAGAAAAAAATATATTCAGTTTGCAACCTGATGGAGGTCAGTATAGATGGACTAATAGAACAAGTCCCACACACTGCTAGAAGCCCAAATATTTTTTCAGAAGTAGTGTAGATGCAGATAAAAATTAGTTTTAATTTGCAACCTGATGGAGGTCAGTATAGATGGACTAATAGAATGATGCTATGCCCAAAAGATTTTACTTCACTAGGTGCAGTAAAAAAATTGGTATTCTATACACAGGTGGTATATCTTGCAACACAGATAGGCTACTCCACTGACTAACACACTCTGCAATAGGCCAAAGAGGATTAGCTTTGCTAGATTCAGCCAAATGCTGTGAAAAAAACTTGCACAGCACTGGCACAGTCCTGCCTGGCAAAAACTGATAGGAACTGATGTAACCTAGTCCTGAAAAGGACTGCAATTACAATTAGTCTTTACTCCCACAACCGATCTATTTAAGAGCACAGACCTCCCTGATAAAAGTCGTAGGAAATGCTGTAACCTAGTCCTTAAAAGGACTGCAATCACAACTATTCCCTACTCCCAAGCTATCTGTAGATTTGTGCGAAAATTGGCTTGAAATTAACAAGGTATAGCGCACACAGCAACAGCGGTGCCGTCTAACACGCAGCTGCAGCAGTGAGAAAATGGTGGCGACGGGGAAAATGGCTTGGTCTTATAGGGCAAGGACATGTGACATACACTGCCAATGACACATGCCCTTGCTTGTGTGAAAAAAAGCACTTCGCTCCGTGTGTGCGCTGCTGATAGGCTGACAGATTGCACCTCCCCACTGTAAATGCGGGAAAGAGAAAAAAAAATGGAGATCTTCATTGTTCCTGCAGAGATCCATCCCCTGCCCCTCCCCCCACCCCGCTGTACACTCAAACTGCGTATTAACATTAATTTTCATCATTACTGAGAAAAAATCCAGTTATGATTTTGGTGCACGAACAGTTATGGAACATAACCTCGAACAGCCAAATTTTTCTCAAATTGTTCGTGTTCGCCGAACGGCTCGAACACCGCCCAAAACAGCTCGAATTTGAGATTGGCGAACAGTTCGAGTAGAACAACGCTCATCTCTAGTCAGTATAGATGGACTAATAGAGAAAGTCCGACATACTACTAGAAGGCCAAATATTTTTTCAGAGCTAGATGCAGAAAAAAATTATATTCAGTTTGCAACCTGATGGAGGTCAGTATAGATGGACTAATAGAGAAAGTCCGACACACTACTAGAAGGCCAAATATTTTTTCAGAGGTAGATGCAGAAAAAAATATATTCAGTTTGCAACCTGATGGAGGTCAGTATAGATGGATTAATAGAACAAGACCCACACACAGCTAGAAGCCCAATATTTTTTCAGAGGTAGATGCAGAAAAAACTATATTCAGTTTGCAACCTGATGGAGGTCAGTATAGATGGACTAATAGAACAAGTCCCACACACTGCTAGAAGCCCAAATATTTTTTCAGAGGTACTGTAGATGCAGATAAAAATTAGTTTTAATTTGCAACCTGATGGAGGTCAGTATAGATGGACTAATAGAGAAAGTGCGACACACTACTAGAAGGCCAAATATTTTTTCAGAGGTAGATGCAGAAATAAATATATTCAGTTTGCAACCTGATGGAGGTCAGTATAGATGGATTAATAGAACAAGACCCACACACAGCTAGAAGCCCAATATTTTTTCAGAGGTAGATGCAGAAAAAAATATATTCAGTTTGCAACCTGATGGAGGTCAGTATAGATGGACTAATAGAACAAGTCCCACACACTGCTAGAAGCCCAAAAATTTTTTCAGAGGTACTGTAGATGCAGATAAAAATTAGTTTTAATTTGCAACCTGATGGAGGTCAGTATAGATGGACTAATAGAGAAAGTCCGACACACTACTAGAAGGCCAAATATTTTTTCAGAGGTAGATGCAGAAAAAAATATATTCAGTTTGCAACCTGATGGAGGTCAGTATAGATGGATTAATAGAACAAGACCCACACACAGCTAGAAGCCCAATATTTTTTCAGAGGTAGATGCAGAAAAAAATATATTCAGTTTGCAACCTGATGGAGGTCAGTATAGATGGACTAATAGAACAAGTCCCACACACTGCTAGAAGCCCAAATATTTTTTCAGAAGTAGTGTAGATGCAGATAAAAATTAGTTTTAATTTGCAACCTGATGGAGGTCAGTATAGATGGACTAATAGAATGATGCTATGCCCAAAAGATTTTACTTCACTAGGTGCAGTAAAAAAATTGGTATTCTATACACAGGTGGTATATCTTGCAACACAGATAGGCTACTCCACTGACTAACACACTCTGCAATAGGCCAAAGAGGATTAGCTTTGCTAGATTCAGCCAAATGCTGTGAAAAAAACTTGCACAGCACTGGCACAGTCCTGCCTGGCAAAAACTGATAGGAACTGATGTAACCTAGTCCTGAAAAGGACTGCAATTACAATTAGTCTTTACTCCCACAACCGATCTATTTAAGAGCACAGACCTCCCTGATAAAAGTCGTAGGAAATGCTGTAACCTAGTCCTTAAAAGGACTGCAATCACAACTATTCCCTACTCCCAAGCTATCTGTAGATTTGTGCGAAAATTGGCTTGAAATTAACAAGGTATAGCGCACACAGCAACAGCGGTGCCGTCTAACACGCAGCTGCAGCAGTGAGAAAATGGTGGCGACGGGGAAAATGGCTTGGTCTTATAGGGCAAGGACATGTGACATACACTGCCAATGACACATGCCCTTGCTTGTGTGAAAAAAAGCACTTCGCTCCGTGTGTGCGCTGCTGATAGGCTGACAGATTGCACCTCCCCACTGTAAATGCGGGAAAGAGAAAAAAAAATGGAGATCTTCATTGTTCCTGCAGAGATCCATCCCCTGCCCCTCCCCCCACCCCGCTGTACACTCAAACTGCGTATTAACATTAATTTTCATCATTACTGAGAAAAAATCCAGTTATGATTTTGGTGCACGAACAGTTATCGAACAAAACCTCGAACAGCCGAATTTTTCTCAAATTGTTCGTGTTCGCCGAACGGCTCGAACACCGCCCAAAACAGCTCAAATTTGAGATTGGCGAACAGTTCGAGTAGAACAACGCTCATCTCTAGTCAGTATAGATGGACTAATAGAGAAAGTCCGACATACTACTAGAAGGCCAAATATTTTTTCAGAGCTAGATGCAGAAAAAAATTATATTCAGTTTGCAACCTGATGGAGGTCAGTATAGATGGACTAATAGAGAAAGTCCGACACACTACTAGAAGGCCAAATATTTTTTCAGAGGTAGATGCAGAAAAAAATATATTCAGTTTGAAACCTGATGGAGGTCAGTATAAATGGATTAATAGAACAAGACCCACACACAGCTAGAAGCCCAATATTTTTTCAGAGGTAGATGCAGAAAAAACTATATTCAGTTTGCAACCTGATGGAGGTCAGTATAGATGGACTAATAGAACAAGTCCCACAAACTGCTAGAAGCCCAAATATTTTTTCAGAGGTACTGTAGATGCAGATAAAAATTAGTTTTAATTTGCAACCTGATGGAGGTCAGTATAGATGGACTAATAGAGAAAGTCCGACACACTACTAGAAGGCCAAATATTTTTTCAGAGCTAGATGCAGAAAAAAATTATATTCAGTTTGCAACCTGATGGAGGTCAGTATAGATGGACTAATAGAGAAAGTCCGACACACTACTAGAAGGCCAAATATTTTTTCAGAGGTAGATGCAGAAAAAAATATATTCAGTTTGCAACCTGATGGAGGTCAGTATAGATGGATTAATAGAACAAGACCCACACACAGCTAGAAGCCCAATATTTTTTCAGAGGTAGATGCAGAAAAAACTATATTCAGTTTGCAACCTGATGGAGGTCAGTATAGATGGACTAATAGAACAAGTCCCACACACTGCTAGAAGCCCAAATATTTTTTCAGAGGTACTGTAGATGCAGATAAAAATTAGTTTTAATTTGCAACCTGATGGAGGTCAGTATAGATGGACTAATAGAGAAAGTCCGACACACTACTAGAAGGCCAAATATTTTTTCAGAGGTAGATGCAGAAATAAATATATTCAGTTTGCAACCTGATGGAGGTCAGTATAGATGGATTAATAGAACAAGACCCACACACAGCTAGAAGCCCAATATTTTTTCAGAGGTAGATGCAGAAAAAACTATATTCAGTTTGCAACCTGATGGAGGTCAGTATAGATGGACTAATAGAACAAGTCCCACACACTGCTAGAAGCCCAACTATTTTTTCAGAGGTACTGTAGATGCAGATAAAAATTAGTTTTAATTTGCAACCTGATGGAGGTCAGTATAGATGGACTAATAGAGAAAGTCCGACACACTACTAGAAGGCCAAATATTTTTTCAGAGGTAGATGCAGAAAAAAATATATTCAGTTTGCAACCTGATGGCGGTCAGTATAGATGGATTAATAGAACAAGACCCACACACAGCTAGAAGCCCAATATTTTTTTAGAGGTAGATGCAGAAAAAAATATATTCAGTTTGCAACCTGATGGAGGTCAGTATAGATGGACTAATAGAACAAGTCCCACACACTGCTAGAAGCCCAAATATTTTTTCAGAGGTACTGTAGATGCAGATAAAAATTAGTTTTAATTTGCAACCTGATGGAGGTCAGTATAGATGGACTAATAGAATGATGCTATGCCCAAAAGATTTTACTTCACTAGGTGCAGTAAAAAAATTGGTATTCTATACACAGGTGGTATATCTTGCAACACAGATAGGCTACTCCACTGACTAACACACTCTGCAATAAGCCAAAGAGGATTAGCTTTGCTAGATTCAGCCAAATGCTGTGAAAAAAACTTGCACAGCACTGGCACAGACCTGCCTGGCAAAAACTGATAGGAACTGATGTAACCTAGTCCTGAAAAGGACTGCAATTACAATTAGTCTTTACTCCCACAACCGATCTATTTAAGAGCACAGACCTCCCTGATAAAAGTCGTAGGAAATGCTGTAACCTAGTCCTTAAAAGGACTGCAATCACAACTATTCCCTACTCCCAAGCTATCTGTAGATTTGTGCGAAAATTGGCTTGAAATTAACAAGGTATAGCGCACACAGCAACAGCGGTGCCGTCTAACACGCAGCTGCAGCAGTGAGAAAATGGTGGCGACGGGGAAAATGGCTTGGTCTTATAGGGCAAGGACATGTGACATACACTGCCAATGACACATGCCCTTGCTTGTGTGAAAAAAAGCACTTCGCTCCGTGTGTGCGCTGCTGATAGGCTGACAGATTGCACCTCCCCACTGTAAATGCGGGAAAGAGAAAAAAAAATGGAGATCTTCATTGTTCCTGCAGAGATCCATCCCCTGCCCCTCCCCCCACCCCGCTGTACACTCAAACTGCGTATTAACATTAATTTTCATCATTACTGAGAAAAAATCCAGTTATGATTTTGGTGCACGAACAGTTATCGAACATAACCTCGAACAGCCGAATTTTTCTCAAATTGTTCGTGTTCGCCGAACGGCTCGAACACCGCCCAAAACAGCTCAAATTTGAGATTGGCGAACAGTTCGAGTAGAACAACGCTCATCTCTAGTCAGTATAGATGGACTAATAGAGAAAGTCCGACATACTACTAGAAGGCCAAATATTTTTTCAGAGCTAGATGCAGAAAAAAATTATATTCAGTTTGCAACCTGATGGAGGTCAGTATAGATGGACTAATAGAGAAAGTCCGACACACTACTAGAAGGCCAAATATTTTTTCAGAGGTAGATGCAGAAAAAAATATATTCAGTTTGCAACCTGATGGAGGTCAGTATAAATGGATTAATAGAACAAGACCCACACACAGCTAGAAGCCCAATATTTTTTCAGAGGTAGATGCAGAAAAAACTATATTCAGTTTGCAACCTGATGGAGGTCAGTATAGATGGACTAATAGAACAAGTCCCACACACTGCTAGAAGCCCAAATATTTTTTCAGAGGTACTGTAGATGCAGATAAAAATTAGTTTTAATTTGCAACCTGATGGAGGTCAGTATAGATGGACTAATAGAGAAAGTCCGACACACTACTAGAAGGCCAAATATTTTTTCAGAGCTAGATGCAGAAAAAAATTATATTCAGTTTGCAACCTGATGGAGGTCAGTATAGATGGACTAATAGAGAAAGTCCGACACACTACTAGAAGGCCAAATATTTTTTCAGAGGTAGATGCAGAAAAAAATATATTCAGTTTGCAACCTGATGGAGGTCAGTATAGATGGACTAATAGAACAAGTCCCACACACTGCTAGAAGCCCAAATATTTTTTCAGAGGTACTGTAGATGCAGATAAAAATTAGTTTTAATTTGCAACCTGATGGAGGTCAGTATAGATGGACTAATAGAGAAAGTCCGACACACTACTAGAAGGCCAAATATTTTTTCAGAGGTAGATGCAGAAATAAATATATTCAGTTTGCAACCTGATGGAGGTCAGTATAGATGGATTAATAGAACAAGACCCACACACAGCTAGAAGCCCAATATTTTTTCAGAGGTAGATGCAGAAAAAACTATATTCAGTTTGCAACCTGATGGAGGTCAGTATAGATGGACTAATAGAACAAGTCCCATACACTGCTAGAAGCCCAACTATTTTTTCAGAGGTACTGTAGATGCAGATAAAAATTAGTTTTAATTTGCAACCTGATGGAGGTCAGTATAGATGGACTAATAGAGAAAGTCCGACACACTACTAGAAGGCCAAATATTTTTTCAGAGGTAGATGCAGAAAAAAATATATTCAGTTTGCAACCTGATGGAGGTCAGTATAGATGGATTAATAGAACAAGACCCACACACAGCTAGAAGGCCAAATATTTTTTCAGAGGTAGATGCAGAAAAAAATATATTTAGTTTGCAACCTGATGGAGGTCAGTATAGATGGACTAATAGAGAATGTCCCACACACAGCTAGAAGCCCAATATTTTTTCAGAGGTAGATGCAGAAAAAAATATATTCAGTTTGCAACCTGATGGAGGTCAGTATAGATGGACTAATAGAACAAGTCCCACACACTGCTAGAAGCCCAAATATTTTTTCAGAGGTACTGTAGATGCAGATAAAAATTAGTTTTAATTTGCAACCTGATGGAGGTCAGTATAGATGGACTAATAGAATGATGCTATGCCCAAAAGATTTTACTTCAGTAGGTGCAGTAAAAAAATTGGTATTCTATACACAGGTGGTATATCTTGCAACACAGATAGGCTACTCCACTGACTAACACACTCTGCAATAGGCCAAAAAGGATTAGCTTTGCTAGATTCAGCCAAATGCTGTGAAAAAAACTTGCACAGCACTGGCACAGACCTGCCTGGCAAAAACTGATAGGAACTGATGTAACCTAGTCCTGAAAAGGACTGCAATTACAATTAGTCTTTACTCCCACAATCTATCTATTTAAGAGCACAGACCTGCTTGATAAAAGTCGTAGGAAATGCTGTAACCTAGTCCTTAAAAGGACTGCAATCACAACTATTCCCTACTCCCAAGCTATCTGTAGATTTGTGCGAAAATTGGCTTGAAATTAACAAGGTATAGCGCACACAGCAACAGCGGTGCCGTCTAACACGCAGCTGCAGCAGTGAGAAAATGGTGGCGACGGGGAAAATGGCTTGGTCTTATAGGGCAAGGACATGTGACATACACTGCCAATGACACATGCCCTTGCTTGTGTGAAAAAAAGCACTTCGCTCCGTGTGTGCGCTGCTGATAGGCTGACAGACTGCACCTCCCCACTGCAAATGCGGGAAAGAGAAAAAAAAATGGAGATCTTCATTGTTCCTGCAGAGATCCATCCCCTGCCCCTCCCCCCGCCCCGCTGTACACTCAAACTGCGTATTAACATTTAATTTTCATTACTGAGAAAAAATCCAGTTATGATTTTGGTGCACGAACAGTTATCGAACATAACCTCGAACAGCCGAATTTTTCTCAAATTGTTCGTGTTCGCCGAACGGCTCGAACACCGCCCAAAACAACTCGAATTTGAGATTGGCGAACAGTTCGAGTAGAACAACGCTCATCTCTAGTTACAAGTTTAGGAAGAGTCTGAAAGCATTAAATGTTCTGGTGTTGGGGAAGTTCTGGACTTTCTCCCATGATTCTCCAGTACTAATGTGAAATGGCTGATAACATAGGACAATAACTTGTATCCAGTGGAATCATAAATGAAGATATGAAGATTTAGGTTTGCACAGAGACGCCTCCAGTTCTTGTAGAAATGCTATTGACTATATCTGGATGCCACAACCTGATTCATTGAGATGAGGGCACCACATGGGCGCTGAGGGGCTCAGGGCTAAGAAGCAGAAGGTCACATGTCAATTCTGCGGGAAATTCCTTATTCTGGGTCAACCACTGATTGACATATCACTCTCTGGCCCCTCATCCTGCAAGGAGAATTATACAGTCCCGTGCCCCTGCTGCTGCAGAACATCATAATACACACATCATCTGCTGCAGAACATCATAATACACCTCAGCTGCTGCAGAACATCATAATACACACACCATCTGCTGCAGAACATCATAATACACCTCAGCTGCTGCACAACCTCATAATACACCTCAGCTGCTGCAGAACATCATAATACACACATCAGCTGCTGCAGAACCTCATAGTACACCTCAGCTGCTGCAGAACATCATAATACACACATCATCTGCTGCAGAACATCATAATACACCTCAGCTGCTGCAGAACATCATAATACACACATCATCTGCTGCAGAACATCATAATACACCTCAGCTGCTGCACAACCTCATAATACACCTCAGCTGCTGCAGAACATCATAATACACACATCAGCTGCTGCAGAACCTCATAGTACACCTCAGCTGCTGCAGAACATCACAATACACCTCAGCTGCTGCAGAACCTCATAATACACACATCAGCTGCTGCAGAACCTCATAGTACACCTCAGCTGCTGCAGAACCTCATAGTACACCTCAGCTGCTGCAGAACCTCATAATACACCTCAGCTGCTGCAGAACATAACAATACACCTCAGCTGCTGCAGAATATCATAATACACACATCATCTGCTGCAGAACATCATAATACACACATCAGCTGCTGCAGAACATCATAATACACACATCAGCTGCTGCAGAACCTCATAGTACACCTGAGCTGCTGCAGAACATCACAATACACCTCAGCTGCTGCAGAACCTCATAATACACCTCAGCTGCTGCAGAACCTCATCTTACACCTCAGCTGCTGCAGAATCTCATCATACACCTCAGCTGCTGCAGAACCTCATAATACACCTCAGCTGCTGCAGAACCTCATAATACACCTCAGCTGCTGGAGAACCTCATAATACACCTCAGCTGCTGGAGAACATCATAATACACCTCAGCTGCTGCACAACCTCATAATACACCTCAGCTGCTGCAGAACATCATAATACATCTCAGCTGCTGCAGAACATCATAATACACCTAAGTTACTGCAGAACCTCATCATACACCTCAGCTGCTGCAGAACCTCATAATACACCTCAGCTGCTGCAGAACCTCATCATACGCCTCAGCTGCTGCAGAAAATCATAATGATTAATATGCTCTAACAAATGAAGATTACAAGAGCTCCGGTGATATTGCTGTGTAGCTTTTCTTTGGGACTCCTCTATGGGATATCACTCTCCTAAAGCGAATAATCTCCTACCTAGATTAATGGCTGCAGTCCACTAGCTAGGATAGCTTTCCTAAGGACAATCATAGATGTCAGCTGAAAGACCACTAGAGCTGATTAAAATTCACTCATAGCCTCTCTGACATGTTTCGCCATGACTGGCTTCATCAGGGGACTGAGGCTAGACTGAGTTAAGAAGCACAGCGCAAGATCTTTTAAGGCTTCTGTTGTGACATCATAAAATTACGTCACCAGGTCACACAGTGATCACAGGCCAATCGCCAAACCAGGATTGCGATGGTGTTTTTAATAGGAGCTGCACAGTAATGATACAATAGGACTGAATGTGGTCTCTGTTTTATAGGATCTTAGCATGTGACTGTGACATCACCGCAATCCTGGTTTGGCGATTGGCCTGTGATCACCGTGTGACTGGGTGACGTACACACCTCCGTACATCTGGCATAGCACCCATTAGATAGCGCAGTCACGGATGAAGCGCAGTGATGCATACGCACCGGTGACGTGACCTTACAGGACGGTGAACACCCTATGGAATACTGCGATCCTGTACAATAGCTACGGCGTCTGACGTCGGTAGAAACCATTGGTAATCCCCATAGTGATATCATAAGATGGGAGAGAAGCATAAACAGACATAGCCAATTACGGATATCCTTTTTGTTGGAGGATTTATTATGGGCTGTCAGCGTGACACATCATAGATTACGGCTTTATTTCTGATTGGACACAATATGTGGGAAAACCTGATTGGTTTGTTAATTTGATGATGTCACAACAGAAGCCTTAAAAGACCTTGCGCTCTGTTTCTTAACTCAGTCCACTGATGAAGCCAGTCATGGCGAAACATGTCAGGGAGGCTATGAGTGATTTTTAATCAGCTCTAGTGGTCTTTCACCTGACATCTATGATTGTCCTTAGGAAAGCTATCCTAGCTAGTGGACTGCAGCCATTAATCTAGGTAGGAGGTATATTGGCTTTAGGAGAGTGATATCCCATAGAGTAATCCCAAAGAAAAGCTACACAGCAATATCACCGGAGATATTGTAATCTTCATTTGTTAGAGCATATTAATTACAATAAAAGTCAAGTTTTAATCACATTATCCATTTACCCTTTGGGTAATTTATTAGTATGAACATCACATTAGCTGCTGCAGAACCTCATAATACACCTGAGCTGCTGCAGAACCTCATAATACACCTCAGTTGCTGCAGAACATCATAATACACCTCAACTGCTGCAGAACCTCATAATACACCTCAGCTCCTGCAGAACCTCATAATACACCTCAGCTGCTGCAGAACCTCATAATACACCTCAGTTGCTGCAGAACCTCATAATACACCTCAGCTGCTGCAGAACCTCATAATACACCTCAGCTGCTGCTGAACATCATAATACACCTCAGCTGCTGCTGAGCCTCATTATACACCTCAGCTGCTGCAGAACCTCATAATACACCTCAGCTGCTGCAGAACCTCATAATACACCTCTGCTGCTGAGGAATCTCTTAATATGACCTTCAAATTCATATTAATAAAAGGTGGATAGGAATCCCTCTATACTTTCTTTAAAGAGGATCTGCAGCAGCTAACGCTTACACTGCAGGGAATAAGAATGATACAGTTGTGCTTGTATATATGGTCTTAGGACCGTGTTATATACGCTGACACAGTGAGGTCATCTATTACAGTTGTATTTATTGGAGCTGTTATAAAGAAAATAATGACCCCCTCCCCTGATCTTCCTTTATTTCACCAGGTTTTGCTGGTTCGCAGCCATCTGTTGGGTGTCATCATGACGCGCGACTTTCCAAGTGTTCAATTAAAAGTTGACATTGCTGTAATCTTAGTTTGGGATTAAATGATATTTTTGCGTCTTTGCTCCATTCCCGGAATACATAATGACTTTCAGTAGGGTATTAAATGAACTGTGCCTTGGAGACAAAATACATCTCAGACTCCTCAATACTTTCCTTTCCATTTTCCCTTTGCAGCATGTGAAGTATTCATTGGTGTTCCCATCTTTTGATGACCTGGTGACAGGCTATGCCATCTTGTAGAGGTGAACAGATAGGTGCGCATGAGCAACGCTCCATTTATTCTTAAGGAAGCTCTGTATGTTACCAACCTCACTTCCTCTGCAATTTTTGGTGGTCCCATAGAAATTAATGGAGCATTTCTTCTCTGATAGTGATACGCAATAGGGTACTGTTCTCGTGGTAGAAGCGGTGGGATCCATGTCTGTCTCAAGAATCGAACCTTGTTGCACATTCTGTGGCAATGGAGAAAGCATGTATCTAGAAGGAGAAGGGGCTAGAGAGAGAAACATGGTGCCTCCTAGAGCAATGACTTCAAGATTCATAGCCAAAGGTTTGTGCCAACCCACCACAGAGAAGATCACCTTAGGAGCAGAGAACAGGGAACCCCATAGGAAGGTCAGCACATGGTATAAGACCAAGCAACTGTGGAATCAGCTGCAGGAGGGTTTGTGATTAGAGATGAGCAAACCCAAACTGTAAAGTTCGAGGTTTGTACTGGACATCCAGTGTCCGGTGCTGAACTCCGAACATTGATTTCTCCTGGAAGTCTGTTTTACTGTTCGGAGTTCGGTTGCTGGACAGAAAGAGCCTCCTAGCCCTTTACGACCATTTTACAGCACCAAAGATTGGATCCCAATTGGCTTCAATGGGGTTTAGGGTCAAGTTTCAGTACCCGAACTGAACTTTGGACTACAGTTCGACTAAACCCTACGAACCCAAAAATCCACGGGTCTGCTCATCCTATTTGTGATGTCTTGGCATCCATGCAAAAACGTAACATCAAGCGCAGAAAAAATACTTTTGGGTTCTTTTGGTTGGGGAAGTCCAGATAAGAAAAGAAGGACTTCTCCAACGAGAGGCTCCCAAGGCTCGGTGTGTTTTCCGTACTTCATCAATCATCATTTTGCATTGCCTCTCATTAGACGAGTCTATAATCCCTTTTTTTTTTTGTTTCTTTAAGAACCCAAAATTGTGCTGTCCATCCAAAGAGCATAAAGATGTGAGGATTCCACGCAAGAAAAAAAGCTTGCAAGGATGTGGTTTCTTACCCCCCACCCATTAAGGAGACCGGCCCCAAAAAATCTTTCCCAGTCCCTTTGGACCAAAAAAAGCACACAAAAGACAGCGATTAGTTGCCCTTTCTTGCTCAAACTTGGGGAGAGCTTCCCCTTCTAGCTCCAACCATCCACCTAGGCGACCTTCACAGTGGAACTGAGATCACATTTTAGGAAGAGAGTCAATGAGTTGAGGAACCACAAATATTCTTTCAAGTCCACTCAGGAGAGAACCCATAGGAGAACCTCGTCTTGGGTGGTCGGTGGTCTTCATGACATAAAAAAGTGAACATACAGGTGACTACAAGAATAAATTAAGTCAATGTGTCCCATCATTTAAATGAGCCTTCCAAGCCAAAAGACAATATGGGTGTCTGCCTAAAATAATTAAAGTGGAAGTGTATGCAAATATGCTTTCACTCAAGTGGGGTGCCATACCCCGTGACTTCAGGACCCCTGGATCAAAACTTTTGGATGGAAGGTGCACTGAGCCTCTTGGTTACACCCGAACACCCTAATTAGCAAATGTGATTAAACTTTAGTTTGTGCAGAACGAAGGCAACAATTAGAAGAATACAAGTGCAATTTTTATAGGGTCTTTATGCCCCTACAAAGCTGCACGCTTAGTTTATACTCTCAGTTTGGACTGACATAGAAGTCCAATGCTTAAGGGAAAACAAACTAATATGAAGGAAAAAAAGAGTCATTCTGTCCGGTAAAGCTGCTCTTTTTCTGCACAGATGATTCAGCCATGTATCATATCCCTCCCAGTCAATGTGTTTTGGGGGTTGAGTTATCTGAAAATTGTCTTGCTTTCCTCCCGTTTTAATCGCTCCGTTCCATGTTGCATTCTGATATATCTTTCTCATATTTTTTTTTTTCAGGAGCTGATGCATAAACGATTCAGAACGTATCTACATACAGTCAGTGCCACTTAATCCCACTAGGTAAGGAATACTAATGATATAGTGTGACTAAGTATTGCCCGTAGGAATTTCTATGTGTAGTCGATGATATATTACCAATATACATGTCACAGTATGAATATGAAGAAGCAAATTATTCTAAAGACCCGATGGGCATAAATATCATACAAGCAGACCTAATGACTGTAATGGGGCCCTTGGAAAGAGAGATCAAAGTCCAATCAAGAACTTATTCCATACGTGCCCCTAGAAATTGCACTGATAGCCACTACCAATAATAAACTGAACGATAGCCCTTAATGCCGGTCTGCTGCAGCGAAAGCCAGCAAGTTATTGTGTTGTATTAGGAAAGGCATTTTATGGATACTTAAGTATTATTAGTTTTTGGGCACCAGTCCATTAAAGAAGAACTTCTCCCATCAAAGTTTTTATCCTCTTAATATATTGCAGTCATCATATTATACAGCAATTTGTACTTACAATTGCTCATTTCGCCTTTCTACCCAGTTAATTCTTCTCTTTTCTGTACTCTATGTAGAAACAGGGAGTCTCTTGTCCCTACATTTATCATCCCCCTCTTCAACTCCTGACCCAGCTGTTCCCTCCTCCGCACTTTCCAGGAACTTTTGCAGTGACTCATGACTCGTGCAGGGAAAATGGACCTCCCTTTTTTACATAGAGCTTAGAAGGATTCAGCTAGTCTGTTGATGTCATAGACCTAATGTGAAAGAGAAGAATTAGCTGGGTAGAAAGGCAAAATGAGCAATTGTAAGTACACAGAGCTATATAATATGATGACTGAAATATACTAAGAGGATAAAAACTTTGATGGGAAGACGAGAGAGTAGAAAGAAAGGCGACCAAGATAGTGAAGATCCCAGTTACCAAAATGCTACAAAACTAAATGTAGTTACCTAGAGAAGAAAAGGCTGTAGGGATAAGATGAATGTTGATACATATCTAAATGGTTCCAATTTAAAATAATTAAACAAATAAATAAATGATCTCGATATCTGTATGATTCCCTAACGGGTACAAGAAATAATTTTTCTAAATTTTTGTTTTGCCTTTTCCTGGATTGAATCCAAAATGTTAATAAAATTCCAGAACCTAATGCAAGAAGTGTTCAATCATTCATGGTGCAGTCCTCAGCAGATCCCGCGCGTTTCGAATTTGTCCATTAACTGGAATTTGAAAGTCTAAAAGGTTGAACTCAATAAATTGTGTACTTTTTTGACCCATTAACCGCTGTATGCAAAATGAGTTTAAAATCCGCCCCATATCTTACCATTGTATCCTATGTGTTACCAATATATACAAATAAATAACAATGTAAAATGCAATGAATACTAGAAAAAAAATGTATTCGAGCAGTAATATGAATTGCAAATCAAGGATAAGTGCCCCTCCTTTGCTCTTATTTTACTAGAAATTCTACCTTGATATGAAGAGTAGACCTTAGCTTGCTATGAACATGCTGTCTGACAACCCTATGAAATGGGCTGTAGATGTGAGTGGGTTCCTCAGGGGGCGTACACAGTAAGCGGTCACATAGTTAGAACCTTCCCTTGACTGTTTTACAATATTTCAATATACCCTATAAGCATTATGATTGCTGTGCAGGCAAGATCAGAGTCACGATTCCACCGCTCAGTGTGTCTTGGATGCAGTGACTGATATCTCAGTCGTCCAATTTAGTGCAGGGGCGTGCTGAGTTATCAGAATTTTGATTGACAGCTCAGCCATCCAATATGAGACTGGGAGGTGCTGAGCTTCTTACAGGTGTTCTCTGTTCCAAGTGATTTCTCAGCTACTTAACTAAGCTGTCAGTCCCAGATAACTGTCAGTCGTAGCTTTCAACTCAGTGTGCTGTGTTCTCTGTGCTTTGTGCTCTGAATTCGTACATTCTAATCTTCTGTTGCCGGACCCTGGATTTGCCTATTGACTACCTGTTTGTATTACCCCTTTTGCCTTGACGCACTCTGACCTTGGAACTCTGACTCTGGACTGTGACCTGACTACGCCTTTGTCTCTTTCCTCTGTTTCTGATGTACCCTCCTGGGTCTTGACCTTGGCCTCCTTGACTACCCTTACTCACGGCTTGTCCATAAGAAGTGACTCAGCGTCAAAATCAGTTTGACTTTCCTCCTGTCCTACTAGTGCCGCTGTGTTGGGGTTTACTGGTGTTCCCCTAATAGTACAGAGGGAGAGCAAGCTGCTCTTACCTAGCAGTACAACCAGCTTTGAGATAATCCTGCATATGTCTAGTGAAGGGCGAACCAGAACAGTAAAGTTCTGGTTCCTTCCCGAACACCTACTGTTCGGGCATGAACCTACTGCCACAGCGAGCGCAGGAGCTGCTGGATGGGAGCAGTAGTGTCTCATTCGCAGGTGCCAGTGCTGAAAGTAAAAAGAAAAAAAGTTAAAATTAATAAAAAAAATCAAATAAAAATAAAAAAACATATTATATTCACTTACACCTTGTCCCTGATGTTCTCTGCCCCTGCAAAAAATAAAAATTAAAAAAACACCATATACTCACCTTACAGCTAATCACCAAAGCCCATGATCACCTGCAATAAAAGTAAAACAATAAACCAACCTCATCCTCACCTGTCTGTCGTAGTCCAAATATCGAGGGTCCCACGACGATCCCATGAATAGAACGGCCGCATTGTAAAATGTGACTGCTCTATCCAGCAGCTGGCAATACACTGACGACCAGTGCCGGGAAATGTGACATGATTTCCCCAGCTCCGTGTCAGACATGATTCAAGCTCTGTGGAACCTTGTAGAGATCTGAAGTTGTGGGTTGTAAGTAATCACCTAGGCAGGTTAACAATTCAGCAATATTTTATTAATCACCTCCATGGTAATGCAGCAATTCCAAGTAAAATGGCCAAAATACAGTTTTCTCAGTCCTTAAGTTCTCAACCTGGGATCACTAGTTCCACTGGCTTTGTATCAGGTGATACCCACTGTCTCCCAACTTTTGGTTGGCCCACAGATTTCGTATCTCCAGCCAGTATAGTCTGTAGACACAGTCCATGATCCTCCAGGCGACAGATGAAAGGATGAAAGCACAGATATCCAGTAGTAGCAGTCCTTCAATAAAGTTTAAATCCAAATGACATATCCACAACTGAAGCACGTTTATCCACTTTAGTTGATAACAGATCTTCAACACTCCATAAGTCATCCATCCAACAACTCCAGGTCTACAGCCACAGATCCTAACCCTCCGGTATCCTTCCACCAACTTTCCCTAAAACATGACTCTATTTTCTTTCACTGGGATCAGTCCCTTCCCAGGTCAGAAGTGATCACTCTCCCCCTTATGCATTTACTGTTATCTTAAAACAATGAAGAATATTCTAGAAGCCTTCATCTGAGACTACATGTAAGACCCCCTGTGGTGACGGCTCCACTGTGTCTACAATCTACACACACATAATGAGATTATTCGCTGTTGGAACAATGGTTAGATACTCCTGAGATACAGATATCCTGAGATACAGATTAGTGAAATGCTGGACATTTTACAAGAGAATCTAGTGCACATACTGACAAGTAAGCAGAACTGTATAAAACATAACAAGAAAATCACTAATAAAACACAATAATTATATTGTCAAAAATGGCGGTCCGATGCTGGAAAAGTATCATAGTCTTTAGTAAGTGGGCAGTAGAGATGAGCGTTGTTCTACTCGAACTGTTCGCCAATCTCAAATTCGAGCTGTTTTGGGCGGTGTTCGAGCCGTTCGGCGAACACGAACAATTTGAGAAAAATTCGGCTGTTCGAGGTTATGTTCGATAACTGTTCGTGCACCAAAATCATAACTGGATTTTTTCTCAGTAATGAAAATTAAATGTTAATACGCAGTTTGAGTGTACAGCGGGGTGGGGGGAGGGGCAGGGGATGGATCTCTGCAGGAACAATGAAGATCTCCATTTTTTTTTCTCTTTCCCGCATTTACAGTGGGGAGGTGCAATCTGTCAGCCTATCAGCAGCGCACACACGGAGCGAAGTGCTTTTTTTCACACAAGCAAGGGCATGTGTCATTGGCAGTGTATGTCACATGTCCTTGCCCTATAAGACCAAGCCATTTTCCCCGTCGCCACCATTTTCTCACTGCTGCAGCTGCGTGTTAGACGGCACCGCTGTTGCTGTGTGCGCTATACCTTGTTAATTTCAAGCCAATTTTCGCACAAATATACAGATAGCTTGGGAGTAGGGAATAGTTGTGATTGCAGTCCTTTTAAGGACTAGGTTACAGCATTTCCTACGACATTTATCAGGCAGGTCTGTGCTCTTAAATAGATAGGTTGTGGGAGTAAAGACTAATTGTAATTGGAGTCCTTTTCAGGACTAGGTTACATCAGTTACTATCAGTTTTTGCCAGGCAGGTCTGTGCCAGTGCTGTGCAAGTTTTTTTCACAGCATTTGGCTGAATCTAGCAAAGCTAATCCTTTTTGGCCTATTGCAGAGTGTGTTAGTCAGTGGAGTAGCCTATCTGTGTTGCAAGATATACCACCTGTGTATAGAATACCAATTTTTTTACTGCACCTAGTGAAGTAAAATCTTTTGGGCATAGCATCATTCTATTAGTCCATCTATACTGACCTCCATCAGGTTGCAAACTGAATCTAATTTTTTTCTGCATCTAGCTCTGAAAAAATATTTGGCCTTCTAGCAGTGTGTCGGACTTTCTCTATTAGTCCATCTATACTGACCTCCATCAGGTTGCAAATTCAAAATAATTTTTATCTGCATCTACAGTACCTCTGAAAAAATATTTGGGCTTCTAGCTGTGTGTGGGACTTGTTGTATTAGTCCATCTATACTGACCTCCATCAGGTTGCAAACTGAATATATTTTTTTCTGCATCTACCTCTGAAAAAATATTGGGCTTCTAGCTGTGTGTGGGACTTGTTGTATTAATCCATCTATACTGACCTCCATCAGGTTGCAAACTGAATATAATTTTTTTCTGCATCTAGCTCTGAAAAAATATTTGGCCTTCTAGTAGTGTGTCGGACTTTCTCTATTAGTCCATCTATACTGACCTCCATCAGGTTGCAAATTAAAAATAATTTTTATCTGCATCTACAGTACCTCTGAAAAAATATTTGGGCTTCTAGCAGTGTGTGGGACTTGTTCTATTAGTCCATCTATACTGACCTCCATCAGGTTGCAAACTGAATATAGTTTTTTCTGCATCTACCTCTGAAAAAATATTGGGCTTCTAGCTGTGTGTGGGTCTTGTTCTATTAATCCATCTATACTGACCTCCATCAGGTTGCAAACTGAATATATTTTTTTCTGCATCTACCTCTGAAAAAATATTTGGCCTTCTAGTAGTGTGTCGGACTTTCTCTATTAGTCCATCTATACTGACCTCCATCAGGTTGCAAATTCAAAATAATTTTTATCTGCATCTACAGTACCTCTGAAAAAATATTTGGCCTTCTAGCTGTGTGTGGGACTTGTTGTATTAGTCCATCTATACTGACCTCCATCAGGTTGCAAACTGAATATATTTTTTTCTGCATCTACCTCTGAAAAAATATTGGGCTTCTAGCTGTGTGTGGGTCTTGTTCTATTAATGCATCTATACAGACCTCCATCAGGTTGCAAACTGAATATAATTTTTTTCTGAATCTACCTCTGAAAAAATATTTGGCCTTCTAGCAGTGTGTCGGACTTTCTCTATTAGTCCATCTATACTGACCTCCATCAGGTTGCAAATTCAAAATAATTTTTATCTGCATCTACAGTACCTCTGAAAAAATATTTGGGCTTCTAGCTGTGTGTGGGACTTGTTGTATTAGTCCATCTATACTGACCTCCATCAGGTTGCAAGCTGAATATATTTTTTTCTGCATCTACCTCTGAAAAAATATTGGGCTTCTAGCTGTGTGTGGGACTTGTTCTATTAATCCACCTATACTGACCTCCATCAGGTTGCAAACTGAATATATTTTTTTCTGCATCTACCTCTGAAAAAATATTTGGGCTTCTAGCTGTGTGTGGGATTTGTTCTATTAGTCCATTTATACTGACCTCCATCAGGTTGCAAATTGAATATAATTTTTTTCTGCATCTAACCCAGCCAATAGTTTTGGACTAATACCACAGTTTGGCCACTCAGCTCTGCTCGGTTACCATCCATTGTTTTTTTGTGCAAACAACTCCAGAGTTGTGAATTAGTTAACCACCAAAATGAGTGGAAAAAGGCCTGCTGCTGGTGGAAAGGGGAATAGGCGTGTTGGGAAGGGGAAAAAAGGTTGTGTCCGTGGGGTAGGTGTTAAAGCAACAGTAACATCTGCAGAAGAAAGACCATCTTCCAGCCAAACTAAAATGTCTACTTCTTTTAGCGGACAATGTGATAAGATCCCTTTCTTACGGCCACGCCAATCGCTACAAATTCCAGATGAGGCACAAAAACAGCAGGTGCTTCAACGGATATCAAGTGCTCCTTTAAGTGGGCTCTCCTCCACATCAACTTCAACATCACAAATACTCCAGTCCTCAAAGGTGTCACAAAAATCGCACTTGCTTCCTCACAGCTCCCAAATCTCCAGCTGCCCGTCTGAGTATGAGGTAGAACAGATGGTTGAGTCTGCAGAGCTGTTTACTCATACTATAGCCTGGGAATCAGAGGTCGACTCCAGCGCTTCTGTGAATCCAGACGAGGAAATGATCTGCACTGATGCCCAGAATCTTTATGAGTCGGATCCAGGACCAGACGCAGAAGGTTCTGACCATAATGTAGACCCTCATTCCCAAACTGTAACTCCTGTTGGTGGAGACAATGAGGAAGACGATGATAAGACTCAAATACCTGATTGGAGCGACAACTTTAGTTTTTTGTCAGGGCAGGAACAGGTTGGCTCTGAGGACGACGGGTGTGATAACACACAGGGTGATGATGATGAGGTTGGAGATCCCACTTACTGTCAACCCACAGTCAGCCAAGAGATGAGGTCAGCAGAGGAGGTGAAGGAAGATGCTAGTGACGACGAGGTCAGGTTGCGCCTTCCTGGACAGAGACGTAGTACTGGAAGCACGTCAACAACTGCATCCTCAAACACAACTCTGCCTCTCACCACAAGTCGTGGTGGCTCTTCAGGTCGCATGGGTGCTAAGCCTTGCATAGCCTGGGCATTTTTTCAGATCGATAAAGATGACCCAACTCGTGTTATCTGTAAAATTTGTCAGCAAAAGCTAAGTAGAGGCCAAAAAATACATAGTTTGAGTACTTCATGCATGAACCGGCACATGGACATGAAGCATAAGTTGCAGTGGGAAGCTCAGTGTGCTATAATGCGGCCTAGCCGGCCGGGCCAACCACCGTCTGCCATATCTTGTGCATCCGCGGCCTCTTCATCCTCTGTGACTGGGGGGACAGCAGTCACACCTGTTTTGGGGCGCAGACCTGCCACCTCTTTACCCGCAACAGCCAGCGTGATTGGCAGGTCATCATTTTCTTTGGAGGTGGTAACACCAGCTGGTGTTGAGCGCTGTCCGACATCGATAGCACCACCTTTGGATCAAGGCAACCTAACATGTCCGCCTGCATCTTCCTCACAGACCGGCAGTTTGCCGGGGACACCCTTATCAACCCCGTCTAAGCACAATAGCCAGCCCTCGGTCCCTCAGATGTGGACAAGTAAAAGACCATTTCCTCCTAGCCATGAGAAAGCTAAGAGGTTGAATTTCACCATCTGCAAGCTCTTGGCTACAGAAATGCTGCCTTTCCGCCTGGTGGACACAGAGGATTTTCGAGACCTTATGTCCGTCGCAGTGCCCCAGTACCGGATGCCCAGTCGGCACTACTTCTCAAAGAAAGGTGTGCCTGCGCTCCACCAGCATGTCGCACACAACATCACCGCTTCTTTGAGAAACTCTGTGTGTGACAGGGTGCATTTCACCACAGACACTTGGACGAGTAGGCATGGACAGGGGCGTTACATGTCGCTGACTGGGCACTGGGTAACTATGGTGACAGCAGGACAAGGGGCTGCTGTCCAAGTCTTGCCGTCTCCACGAGTTGTGCATCAATCCTCTTTATGTCAAAGTTCCTCCACTGCTTCTGCCTCCTCAACCTCCTCTCGGTCTTCCACCTGCACCCAAAGCCTGTCTGGTCATGCCACAAGCTTTCTAACTGCGCAGAAGGGATCCTGCACACCTCCTTACTATGCTGGCAGTAGGGCTCAACGTCATCAGGCGGTTTTTACTTTGAAATGTCTGGGAAATGTGAGTCACACAGCTGAAGATTTGTGGTCAGCTCTGGAGAACCAATTTCATGAATGGTTGTCTCCACTGGACCTGAAACCAGGGAAGGCCGTGTGCGACAATGCTGCAAACCTGGGTGCGGCCCTTCGCCGGGGTAATGTCACACACGTGCCTTGTATGGCTCACGTGTTGAACCTGGTTGTCCAGCAATTTTTAGCCCACTATCCCAGACTAGATGGCCTTCTGCAGAGGGCACGGTTCGCTGTGTGCTCACTTCCGCCGTTCGCATCCCGCAGCTCAGCGACTTACATCTCTACAGAAGTCGTTGGGCCTGCCACTTCACCGGCTAAAATGCGATGTGCCTACCCGGTGGAATTCAACTCTGCACATGTTGCAGCGACTGTGGCAGCACCGACAAGCCCTGGTGCAATACGTTCTGACGTATAGCCTGGGCCAACGAGATTCAGAGGTGGGGCAAATCACGCTGGAGGAGTGGTCTCAGATCAGGGACCTATGCACCCTTCTGCACAGTTTTGAAATGGCGACGAAGATGTTTAGTGCTGACGATGCCATTATCAGCATGACTATTCCGGTGATTTACATGCTGGAGCACATGTTAAACAGAATTCAGAGTCAGGTGGTGGCACAAGAGCAGGTGGAGGAAGTAGAGGAGGAGGAGTTGTATGCGGAAGGGCTAACATCTGCAAGGTCCAGACGGTCGGCAGCACCAAGGCGGCAGGCATGTGAGGGTGGGGGAGTTGGTTTTACCAGGGCGCATGGTAGCAGCCAAACTAGTGAGGAAGGTGCAGGAGCCCAGGAAGAAGTGGAGGATGAACTGATGGAAGACTCATCAGATGAGGGAGACCTTGATCACATTTCTGTTGTGCGAGGTTGGGGGGAGAGGACAGAGGAAGGAAGCATGATTGTTACCTCGCCACCAACACAACAGGGACTTGGTGCTCCTGGATGCGCAACACACATGAGTGCCTTCTTGCTGCACTACCTGCAACATGACCCTCGAATTAGAAATAATCCTGACTACTGGGTTGCCACACTGTTAGATCCCCGGTACAAAAGTAAATTTGCAGAAATTATTCCTGCCATAGAAAGGGATGCACGCATGCAGGAGTATCAGCAGAGACTGTTGCAGAATCTTACATGTGCTTTTCCACAAAATACCAGTGGTGCACGTAGTGAATCTCACAGTTCCAACTTGCCAACCGTGGGACCGTCAAGTGTTCAGCACTCAAACCATAACAGAACCACAGTATCTGCTGGTAACATCAATTTTGCGGAATCATTTCACCACTTTTTTAGCCCATCCTTTGCAAGGCCACAGGAGACAAGAAGTCTGACACATAGTCAACGCCTAGAGACGATGGTACAGGAGTATCTCCAAGTAAACATTGAAGCCACGACTGTGTCACTGGACCCTTGCTCTTTTTGGGCTTCCAATCTGGATAAATGGCCGGAGCTAGCCACTTACGCCTTGGAGATCTTGTCATGCCCCGCAGCCAGCGTTCTGTCTGAACGTGTGTTCAGCGCTGCTGGTGGTGTGCTGACAGATAAGCGCACGCGGCTCTCCACTGATAATGTAGACAGACTCACGTTCATAAATATGAACAAATCATGGATCCGAAACGACTTTTCTACCCCTGTGTCATCCTGGGGAGAGTAAAAGCTTGATGATTGGTTAAAATCACCCTACCAACCGTTTTAAGCTTTCAAATTACTAATCATGTTTATCTGTATCTTGACTGGAAAATAATTTGGGCATTGTAGCAGTGTGCAGCACTGATCCTATTAGGCCATCTATAATAAGCTCCACCAGATTTAAAATTAAAAATAATTTTTAGCTGCATCTAGCCCGGAAAATAATTTTGGGGCTCCGAGATGCGCAAGACACATAAGTGCCTTCTTGCTGCACTACCTGCAGCATGACCCTCATATTGTCAGAATTCGAAGTAATCATGACTACTGGGTTGCCACACTCTTAGATCCCCCAAACTTTTCGATCAACCTTTTCATTTTAATAAAGACCAAAAAAATGGTCATTTTTGAAATTATAAGCATTAGCAGGTTGTTAGAAACTGAAATCAAACAGTTTTCAACTCAAAACTTTATTGTAGGTGATGTTACATTTTCACATAGGACCCCTTGTTCGAAAGGAGCTTCTGAACTCTCTCGTCCATTGAATTTGTCAGGTTTTGGATGGTTTCTGCTTCAATTGTTTTGCATGAGGACAGAATACCCTCCCAGAGCTGTTGCTTAGATGTGAACTGCCTCCCGCCATCATAGACACTCCTTTTAATGATGCTCCAAAGGTTCTGAATGGGGTAGAGGTCAGGGGAGCATGGGGGTCACACCATAAGTTTGTCCCCTTTTATGCCCATATCAGCCAGAGATGCAGATGTTTTATGTGCAGCATGAGATGGTGCATTATCATGCAGCAAAATGATCTTGCTGTGAAATACACGGTTTTTCTTCTTGAACCATGGCAGGAAGTGCTGTTTGAGAAAATCCACATACATTATGGAGTTCATCTTTAGCGCCTTCAGGGATCCTAAAGGGGCCGACAATCTCTCTCCCCATGATTCCAGCCCAAAACATTACTCCACCTCCTCCTTGTTGGCGCTGTAGCCGTGTTTGCGTGGGGTGTCTATCAACCAGCCATCCTCCACTCCATCCATCTGGACCATCGAGCGCTGCACGGCACTCATCCATGAACAAAACAGTTTTGAAATCAGTCTTCATGTAATGTTTGGCCCACTGGAGCCGTTTCTGCTTGTGTGAAGTGGATAGAGGAGGTCGACAGGATGGCGTATGCACAGCTGCAAACCTCTGAAGGACCCTGCATCTTGTTGTTCGGGGGACGTTGGAGGCACCAGCAGCTTCAAAAACTTGTCTGCTGCTATGACAAGGCTTTCTTGCCGCTGCTCTTTTAACCTGACGTAATTGCCTGTAGGAAAGAGTCCTCAATTTGCCCTTATCAGCACGCACACGTGTGTACTGTGAATCAGCTACATACTTCTTGATTGCCAAGACACTTCATCCTGATCATCGCACAATGTTGATTGTAGTCATGCCTTGACCTAAACACTCCACAATTTGTTGCTTCTCAGCAGCCGACACATCCTTTTTCTTTCCCATTTTGGCAGAAAATGTAGGCTGCTTAATAATGTGAGAGAGCCTTCTTAAGTAGTCTTGCCTTTCATTGGACACACCTGCCAAACTAATTAGCACAGGTGTCTGCAATTGCTTACAGTGATATAAAGAGCCCTGACACACATCACCATCAATGAGTTTAACTGACAAACAAACAAATTCTTCCCTTATCACTCCTAAACACTTTTTGCATAATAATTTGGAACGCAGTGTACATGTGCTTTTCCACAAAACACCAGTGGTTCACGTAGTGAATCTTACAGTTCTAACTTGCCAACCGTGGTCTGTATGGAATTGTTCAATAAAGGGCCCAAAATTAAGATAACATAGATGGGAGAGGTCTCTATGAATAGGAATTCCTAAGTATTTGATACCCTGTGAGGGCCAGGCAAAGGGAAAGTTGGACTGGATGGAATCCTATATGGATTTGGGGAGGGAGACATCGAGGGCCTCAGACTTCGCTGCATTGATTTTAAAATTTTACCATGTAACAAAGTGATCTATTTCAGCCATAACAGCAGGGATGGATATATGTGATTGAGTGATATATACTAGGACATCATCAGCAAATAGAGAGCACTTGTACTCGGTGCCTCCCACCTCAATCCACCTAATATTGGGGTTATGGCGAATTGATGAGAGCAGGTGCTCCGTCACTAGGATGTATAAGAGAGGGGACAGAGGACATCCCTGCCTTGTCCCATTGGTGATTGTGAAAGGTGATGAAAATGTTCTGACGCACCCCCTGGGCCTTGGGACACCCGGAGCCGGACCCTTTTTGGTGGATGCTGGTGGTTGTAGTCTTCGTGGCGGCGACCCGGTTCCGTGGCTCAGGGCGGTCAAACCAGTGGCGGAAATATTTATGTGGTTTTGATGTTTAAATGTCCGACTACGCCACCCGTGGATTGCGGTCAGAGTGAACCGCCGCTACAGGGCAGACCGCTGAGGCTGGTGTTGTGGGTGCAGCAGAGCGTAGCATAACTCCCCACGGGAGGAGTATAGCCTCAGGGCAGTGTATGCGGAGGATGGGGGTGATGGTGCAGGGCAGCAGCAGTAACGACACGGAGTCAGTGATGCAGTCCAGGGCCTTTACTCACAGTTCTTATTATCCAGACCACGTCTGCAGGTAACGGCTGCCCACGTCGTACTGTGCTCACCAGGTGAGGGGTTCAGACAACTCCCAGATAACTTTGGAGCACTTCACAGGACCCCCTTTGTGTGTCCTTTGTCTGGCCTTTCTTACCAACACTTCTGTCCGGCTGCCTCGGGCCTCCTCTTGGTAAACTTGGCGCCAGTTTCCCTGACCCTATGTGGTGCCTTCCTAGCGGGTGTAGCGAGGGGCTGCGCCACATAAAATGTCAGAGCCTCCGGTTTCTAGCTGAGGGTCATTTCCTGCCTCCACTAGTTCGGGGACCGGTCTCCCCCTTTGGCCTGACCCCTCCACGCAGGTGGATTCGGGCGTGCGGTGGCGACTCGCCCGTCCGCACCCCTGGGATCCCTTCATTCCTCGTTCCTGGAGCCTTCTCCGCTCCTCTTCCTTCCTTCTCCCTCTTCCAGGCCTGGGCCTCTGTTACTAGGCCCGCCTCCGGAGCAGAGCTCATGCAGAGCCCCTGCTCCCTGCCACTTCTGCTCAGACTTCTCTGCGCTGAACTAAGATGGTGCCCACCTTTTATACTCCCTTCTCAATGCACCCAGGAACTGCTTCCTCCCTGCCCCTGCACTACAGGGTTCCCCTTCCTCAGTGTTCCCTCCCCCCACTCCAGCCAGGGACAGGGACTGTCGTGCCCATCTCAGGGGCATATTGGTCGCCCTGCCCCACGGCAATGTGGTGTAATGCATGCAGGTGTCGGGTCCTGATCCACACTCCATCCTTACCTGAGAGTGAGATATCACACCTCTGGGTGAGGTGCAATACGTCTGTAGCAACCGAGCCCTCAGGGTGCTACAGTTGCATTTATCTTCAGCCTAGGTGACGTATTGCGATACAGGGCCGTGATTTTGGCTATAAAAGGGTCCCATGGACCCCTACCCCAAGCTTTTTAAGAGAATCATATATGGCGTGCCAGGAGACTCTATGGAATGCTTTCTCAGCATCCAACGAGAGTATCTAATTACAAATTTTTAACTGCATCTAGCCCAGGAAATACTTTGTGCCTAGTAGCAGTGTCTGCTAGTCAGCGGATTATCCCGGCTGTTAAGCAAGCTACACCACCTGTAGTTTAGACACTTAATTTTTTCAAAGGAAATGCTTCGGGACCATGGGATACTTAGTGAAGAGCATCAGGAGGCACCCCAAGGCATAGGGGCTGGGACTGGCAGTAGGATGCCTTGCGGTGGACAGCCGAGCTCGATCCTTATAAAAGCTTTTTAACTGCAGCAGCTTTAGTGGACGCTACTGGAGCTGGAATTACGCGGCTGCTGGCATGAGACTTGCCCTCCAATAGATCCTTGTAAATGGATTTAAAGTGTATTCATTCAAATTAGAGAGACAATTTAAATTAAAAAGCTTAGAGCTGCCTCCACCACAGGGGGGCTCGCTCGACCCACCAGCGGACAGGCACCAGTATTGGGAGAGGGGGGCTGGCCGTCAGGGTTCACCGCGGCTCTGGCACAAACCCGGCGACACGGAGGTGGCACGGGCAGGAGCGGACTGGCCGTGTCGGCTTCTCACTTTTTGGATTTTAGAAGGGCATGACATGCCTATATCTGTGTCTCCCCCTCCTTTTACTCCTCCACCTCTTTTATTTTCGCATGACTATATGTACTTGTCACTTTTCCATGTGTTAGTTATGTCTTCTGAGCAGTTTGTCAGCTTTTGGACACCTTTGAAGGTGTTTTCTATGTGTTTCAATGTGTTTTTGTTTGCCTGCCATTGGTTTTAACGGTGTTCGAAGGTGTTCGACGAACAGTTCGACGAACAGTTCGGCGAACACACGGGTGTTCGACGAACCGAACCGAACTCGAACACTACGGGGGTGGCTCAACACTAGTGGGCAGCTCCTCACACTCCTCTTTTTCAGAGAATAGTAAAATCGGCTTGTGACCAGCATAGATGAATGAGGATTTCTGCACTGCACGTCTTGACCAACATCTCCTTCTCTTTTGCTTTTTTTCTTCTTGGTGATTGTAAACTGAACCGCTTGTGCCTTTGCCGAACTCGCCTACCATCGGGCACATTTGCCTTCTAGGCTGATATCAGGATCTTCACAAAAGAGTTAAACATTTTTTGAAATGATTTGCCCAAAATTACTTGCAGATATGTGAATAATGTTTATTTTGAGCTGTACCTGACATTACAGAGTGGGAGAAGATAATACTAGGGACAATTTGTGGGCTGCTATGTGGGTGTCCTCAATTTAGAAGAGCTTTCCTGATGACTACTAGAATAAAATACAAAAGTTTGACAAATGTGGGGGAAATGTATACTTTTGAGGCACACTGAGTGGCTAGCAGATTAAGAACAGCTGTGTACAGCCCTCGAAACTGTGGGAGTGTGCTGCCCTTGTGTTCTGATTCAGGAAACATGGAAAACACAAGTATGTGATTACGGGAATTACTTCTTGTGGAGAGCACCAAGTTGGCGTAGGGAGACTTATAGGTCATGCAATGCTCCACTTTGAATTTAAATATGCAAGTTGCCTTTTCATAGAGGAACAGGATGGGACGTCTGATACCACCTAATGAGGGTGGTATTCCTAAAAGTCAATATGGAGTTTCTGGTTGTGCCTTTTGTCCTAGGTCAAATATCATGTCCATTACAGGGTTGATATTGACTTTTAGTACTAGAGTTCCTATCCTCTTTCTCTTTGAAGAGGCTACTTGCATATTTAAATTTCCTGGGGACCATTGCATGGCCTATAAGTCTCCCTACAACAAGTTGGCACTCTCTACAAGGAGAAATGTTACCTCTTAGAATGCAAGGAAGAAAGGATTCAGTTTCCGGGATGAAAACTCGTAAAATAATGTAGACTTGAGCAACCAACATTATGGATTCTACATCCAGATTGGATCCATAAGACCCCCATTAAATCCAATAGTATTACATCACATAAACCCACTTTAGTACTTACCTACAACACGCACTTTAAAGCAATTTCTGATATTGTCAATCATAACTTGCATATTCTAAGAAAGGACGAGACTATGGACTTGATTTTGAAGGAGGATATCAGGATTGTCTTTCGACAAGCACCTACCATCGAAAATGGTCTATCACCTAGTCTGCATTATTCACATAGACCTTCTAATCTCGTAACTGGCTCTCTGGTAATGTTTTTCTTAGACTCAGTCGGTCCCCATGTAAAACATGTTCACATTCGTTTAAACTTTTTTTTAATTTTGATGGCAACAAAACATTCCCTATAAAAAGTTTTCTGAATTGCAATTCAGACCATGTGGTCTACATTACTGAAGGTCGCGCGTGTAATTTGAAGTACATCGGCTCTACCATCAGAAAATTAAAATTGAGAATAAGTGAACACTTGATATTGTTCAACCCACAAAACCGCAATGTCTCTAATGCCTCAAAACATCACAGAATGCAACAAGAAAACCTCTAGTCTTATAATTTATGCAATAGAATATACTCCCAAACAGATATGTAGTGATCGCGAGCAACCCCTCTGTAACAGAGAGTTCCGACAGGGTTAAATCTCAGGTGCGAAATTATCTTATATTATTGATTTGATATCCTTATCTATTGTTTTTGCAAGATTTTGCACAACATTTAAGGTACATTATTTGGTCTTTTTTTTTTTCGTTTTTCCTTTATTTTTTGATTTTATGCATTGCATTTATATTGTTCTTTATAAGTTTTATTATTTTATGTTTATTTTTATTTTTTTCTGCATTGCTTGTTTTTTGTATTTTTCATGGGTTTTTTAATTAATGAACCACGTGGATACTTAAGGATCCATCCATTATGTCTTCACTTCATTCAGACCGAATCTAAGAATGCACAGAGCGCTCGAAACGCGTTCGAAACGCGTTCGATTTCTCCATTGTCCTTTTTTTTTTATTCCCCATATCCCGAGTCACACCTATTCCTGGTGTGTCACAGTGTGCCTTCATACTTTTTAACTATCTGAATAAAGTCTACATTATTTTACGAATTTTGGTACCGGAAGCTGGATCCTTCCATTCTCGCATACTTACCAAATGCCTAGGAGCAGCGTGATCCTCTACTTCTTTCTACCAGGATTCATTCAGATTCATTCCTGAGGGTGAGCTGGCTATTTCTATTTTCACCTCTTAGAACCCCTGTTAGAGGTCTGTCACCAAGGTGGGCAGTTCTCCTGCTTTGCACTGATGAGGGGCAAACAGTTCAAAACATGTGTCTGCAAATGGAGCTTCTGGTTCGGCTTCTTATGCTAGAATATGTGCCATGCCCTTTTTTGAGTCAATATTGACTTTTTGGATAACTACCTCTGTTGTTGTTCTTTTCTTTTTGACTTGGGGGGGGGTTGAGGGGCTTTGTGACTAAGTAACAGCTCTATATAGCTTGTAAAATGGATGGTAACAACTTCCTAGTGATATTTTGAAGAGCAGCTCTGAAGCACAAACTGCAGTTCTACAAAGTCAACTGAAACCGGAACGTTTGTGAGCATGCAAAAGCTAATATTTGGGAGAAGACACTGTCACCCTCATATTCAGCATAAGCCATGGCTTTGCTCTGAAGTATGAATCAGCGCCATTAGGCAAAGAGCTGAAAATTTCTTCTTTCTATTGACTCAATGACCCCCTCCCCACCAAGCAGAGGGTCTGTGATGCAGCCACTTTCTGTGATGTGGTCAGTACGAATATGAAATAACAGGTTTGTATGGTGATACTTTTCTGTCCTTTTGTATTTAGGCTCAATATCCCAGACTCTGCGGCGCCATGTACCAGATATCAATTTTGGCATTTTAGTGACATGTGTAGGTTCTATAGTTATGGGAACCATATTTTCGGCATCCTAGAACAGTGCTGAACACAATTCATTCATTTGCATTGCTGTCTGGCCTGCCCATTAGACCAGAATTATTATTGACCAGGTGGATAAAGAAGTTTATGCCATGTCTAATATGTATAGAAAGCTAAAAATAGGATAGAAAATATGGTGTTAATATCTTCTGCCTGGGACCTTTAGAGGGGCAGATATCCTAAAGATCGGGCATCTCATAATTTTTGGTATCTGAGCTGCATCTTATTTACCGGCCCCCATCTGAGGTCACCTGGGGAGGTAGGTGGGAGATTCAGATACCTGGTAAAAGCAGGTTCTGGCTTAGAATCATTGTTCAGTGCTGGGAGATACAGTGTGCAGTAAGGACTGTGCCATTTTCTAAACAGAGAGCTCACCTTTGCAAGATCTGCACCATTCCTATGACAACAGTTCTAGTATCTTTTGTTTAACCTTTTTATTTTTATGTGACTGTATATACTGTACTGTTTTAACCTTTTTGTAACATCTTTAGTATATTTTTATAAAAGCGGCCTAATTCTTGGATTAAATATATAAATTGAATCACTTTGTTCCTCTTGCTCCATAAGCCGCACCACTGAAGCCTTGTGAGGCTCAACGGTACCAGTAGCGGGCGTCCAATTGGCCTGTATTAAACGATTGGTGGTGGCAGTTAGTTTTTCTTTGGTTATTGCGGAGCTTGGCCGTGACCATACAGAAGTATATATATTGTAACAATGCTAATGTAGTGCCGGCGTCCCTGCCCTCTGCTAGGCAGGGACGCTGCTCCCCTCACCGCTCTGCCCCGTGCCCGGCGTCCCTCTCCCGCTCTGCTGTCAGCGCGCGCTCCTTCCCGGCGTCCTCCTCCCGCTCTGCTCTCAGCGCGCGCTCCTTCCCGGCCCCTGTGCTTAGGGCGCGCGCGCGCGCGCTCCCCTCCTCTTAAAGGGGCCGCGCGCGCCGTCCTAAGGAGTCCCCGGCCAATGGCCGGAGGACTTCATCATATATAAGGCACCTCCTCCAAAATGGAGGTGCCCGAGCAATGTTGTTTGCACCTGTGTCTCACCTGTGCTTCAGCCCTCAGGTCCCGTTGCCAGTTACCTGCCAGTTACCTGCCAGATTCCTGCCTGATTATCTGCTACATGCTTGCTAGTCTGAGGTCCGACGGTCTGCCTTACTACTCCTGTCAGTCTGTCTAAGGACCAGCCTGCCCGCTCACCTGGGAGCGCACCTCAGCTACCTGCCTGCTTGCCAGAGGTCCGACGGTCTGCCTTACAACTCCGGTCAGTCTGTCTATGGACCAGCTTGCCCGCTCACCTGGGAGCGCTTCTCCGTTACCTGCCTGCTTGCCAGCCCGGAGGCTCCGCTGTCACGTGCTGTGACCACCAGCTACTCCAGACTCTTGCCCGCTCACCTGGGAGTGCTTCTCCGCTACCTGCCTGCTTGCCTGCCCGGAGGCTCCGCTGTCACGTGCTGTGACCACCAGCTACTCCAGACTCTTGCCCGCTCACCTGGGAGCGCTTCTCCGTTACCTGCCTGCTTGCCTGCCCGGAGGCTCCGCTGTCACGTGCTGTGACCACCAGCTACTCCAGACTCTTGCCCGCTCACCTGGGAGCGCTTCTCCGCTACCTGCCTGCTTGCCTGCCCGGAGGCTCCGCTGTCACGTGCTGTGACCACCAGCTATTCCTGAGACTCTTGCCCGCTCACCTGGGAGCGCTTCTCCGTTACCTGCCTGCTTGCCTACCTGGAGGCTCCGCCGTCACGTGCTGTGACCACCTGCTATTCCAGAGACTCTCGCTTGCTCACCTGGGAGCACACATTCTCCATCTGCCTTGCTAGCCTACCTGGAGGTTCAGCCATCACAGGTCGTACCTACCCTTTACCCAGAGACTGCCCCGATCACTTGCCGTGTCCTCCTGCCCGTACACCCAGAGACTGTCCTGGTCACCTCCTGTGACTACCTGCCTGGTCGCCACCCGCTCCCTTACAAGGACCGCCCCCTTGTATTGTAGCCCAGAGGTTCCGCCTCCCAGACCCGTTACAGTTTGCTCGGGCCATGGAACCCGGTGGCACCCAAGCTCCCTCGCTCTCGGACCTCTGTCTTGAACTGTCCCGTCAGAGGTCCCAACAGGAGTCCATCATGGGTCACCTGCGGAATGTCAATACTCGCCTGAACACTCTGTCTGATCCACCAACAACCTCCGCCAGTGCCATATCTTGCAATCCGGCAGCTCCGCTGCCCACTAATACCATGGTATCCTACCCCGGACCCCGGCTTTTTGCACCTCCTCGCTTCGGAGGCGACTCCGTCCAGGCTCGGGGCTTCTTAAATCAGTGCACCCTGCACTTTGAACTTTTGTCCCACCAGTTTAATTCCGACCGGGCCAAAATTGCCTTCATCATGTCCCATCTCACCGGGGAGGCCCTGGCCTGGCTAAATCCTCTATGGGAGAGAGGAGACCCCCTGGTGTCCAACTTGCCTGCTTTTCTCACGGCTTTCCGGAAAGTCTTCGACGAACCCGGACGGAAGACCTCATCTGCATCATCGTTGCTACGCCTCCGTCAGGAGAGTCTCACCGTAGGCCAATATGCCATACGGTTCCGTACCCTTGCCTCGGAGCTGGCCTGGGATAACGACGCTCTGGTTTCCGTCTTCTGGGAGGGTCTGTCCGGCCGTATTAAAGATGAACTTGCCGGTCGGGACATTCCTACCACTCTCGATGACTTAATAACTCTTGCCACCCGGATTGACCTACGGTTCCAGGAGCGTGCCAGAGAGGTCACCCGTGAGAGGAGGTTACCACGTCTAGCTCCTACTTTTCAGAAACCCGTCACTCCTTCTGTCTCTAACCAGGTACACCCTCCTGAGCCTATGCAGGTCGACCAGACCAAGATGGTCAAGACCCGTCAGGACTTACGCCGTGCCGAGGGGACCTGCTTCTACTGTGGCAGTAAGGAGCACCGGATTCATGCCTGCCCGGAGAGGTCGGGAAACGCCTGTGTCTAGGTTCGCTCAGAGAGGTCCACCTAGACAAGAATAAATCCTCTCCATCCCTGCTGTTGTCAGTTTCAATCGTCTACGGGGAGAACCGTTATTTCGAACGAGCCCAACTGGACTCTGGAGCAGCCGGGAATCTTATTTCACAGTCCCTGGTAGAGAAATACCGCATCCCCACCAAACCTCTGGCTGTACCCTTGTCTGTGGCTGCCGTGGATGGGGGGCTCTTACCACGCCCCATCCAACTCATCACCGAATCCATTACTCTGCAGGTGGGAATGCTGCATTCTGAGAGTATCTCCTTTCATGTTCTGCCTGGACTCTCTCACGCCCTCTTGCTAGGTCTGCCTTGGCTCCAGAAACATGCACCCGTGCTTGACTGGCAAACCGGAGAAGTCCTTCGCTGGGGACAAGACTGTCATAAGACCTGCCTGGTTCCCGTCCATCCCGTCCGTCCCTCTCCTACCCCAGCTAATCTACCTGGACTTCCAATTCCTTATTGGTCTTATGCTGATGTCTTTAATAAAAAGGAGGCAGAGACATTACCCCCTCATAGACCATACGACTGTCCCATCGACCTGTTACCCGGTACTACTCCTCCCCGTGGGCGTATTTATCCTTTATCCGCTGCTGAGACCCGGTCGATGTCCGAATATATTGAGGAGAATCTGGCCAGGGGATTCATCCGGAAATCTACCTCCCCGGCGGGAGCAGGCTTCTTTTTCGTCAAAAAGAAGGACAGCTCTCTCCGTCCCTGTATAGACTATAGAGGCCTAAACCAGATCACGGTGAAGAATAAGTACCCCCTTCCGCTCATTCCAGAATTATTTGATCGTCTGAGGGGGGCTAGAATCTTCACCAAACTAGACCTCCGTGGGGCGTACAACCTGGTTCGTATCCGTCAAGGGGATGAATGGAAGACGGCATTCAACACCCGGGACGGCCACTATGAATACCTGGTAATGCCCTTTGGTCTCTGTAACGCTCCTGCCGTCTTTCAAGAGTTGGTCAATGACATCTTCCGGGACCTTCTCTACTCCTGCGTAGTGGTGTACCTGGACGACATCTTGGTCTTCTCTCCGGATCTCCAGACTCACCGGAGGGACGTTCGTCAGGTCCTGCTCAGGCTCAGGCAGAATCACCTCTTCGCTAAATACGAGAAGTGCCTCTTTGAGCAGACCTCGCTTCCGTTTTTGGGCTACATTATTTCTCAGACCGGCCTACGAATGGATCCAGAGAAACTGTCTGCCATCGAGAAATGGCCCCGACCGGAGGGGTTGAAGGCCATTCAGCGGTTCCTGGGCTTCGCCAACTACTACCGCCTCTTCATACCACACTTCTCTTCCCGGACTGCCCCAATTTCCGCGCTCACCCGTAAGGGTACTAATCCCAAAGAGTGGCCGCCCGAAGCAGAAGAAGCCTTTCTTTCCTTAAAACAGGCCTTCTCTTCCGCCCCGGTGCTGCATCGCCCGGACGGCAACAAGCAGTTTTTCCTGGAAGTGGACGCCTCCTCCTCTGGAGCTGGAGCGGTACTTACTCAAAAATCTTCTTCCGGGAGGATGGTAACTTGCGGCTTCTTCTCTAAACTCTTCTCCTCCTCTGAGCGCAATTATTCCATAGGAGATCGAGAGTTATTGGCCATCAAACTGGCATTGGAGGAGTGGCGTTACCTGCTTGAGGGGGCTCTTCACCCGGTAATAATTTACACTGACCACAAGAACTTGGCTTACCTCCAGCATGCCCAGAGACTTAACCCGCGCCAAGCCCGGTGGTCCTTGTTTTTTGCTCGTTTTGATTTTGTCCTTCATTTTCGCCCGGCTGACAAAAACGTCAAGGCGGACGCCTTGTCTCGATCCTTTCTGGTATCTGATCTCGAGGAAGATCCGAAACACATCATCGATCCCGCCAGAGTAATGCAGGTGGCTCCCGTGAGTCTAAGTCGTCTCCCTCCCGGAAAGACGTTCGTATCAGTACCTGATCGGGAGAAGATCCTTCACTGGGGTCACTCGTCTAAACTGGCTGGCCACGCTGGTCAGAAGAAGACCCTCCAGCTTATTTCCCGGCACTACTGGTGGCCTACCCTGCACAAGGATGTAATAGACTTTGTTTCTGCCTGTGTGTCCTGCGCCCGCAACAAGGTTCCGAGACATCTGCCAGCCGGTCGCCTCCTTCCGCTCCCAGTACCTGCTGCCCCCTGGCAGCATATTGCAATGGACTTCATAACTGACCTCCCACTCTCTGCCGGTTGTACGGTCATTTGGGTGGTCGCTGACCGCTTCTCCAAGATGGCTCATTTCGTTCCCCTGCCAGGCCTCCCGTCTGCACCCGAGCTAGCTAGAGACTTTATTCGTCACATCTTCCGTCTTCATGGCCTGCCCCTCCACATCGTGTCGGATCGTGGGGTACAGTTCACCTCACGCTTCTGGAGAGCCACTTGTAAACTACTAGACGTCACCCTGGACTTCTCTTCCGCTTACCACCCACAGTCCAATGGTCAAGTGGAGCGGATCAATCAGAACCTGACCAGTTACCTCCGGCACTTCGTTAATGCCCACCATTCTGACTGGGTGGATCTCCTACCATGGGCCGAGTTCTCTTACAATAATCACGAGAGCGAATCCTCCTCCAAATCCCCATTTTTTGTAGTCTTTGGTCAGCATCCTCGGATTCCTTTTCCTGTCTCCACCTCGGTGGACAACCCGGCTGCGGAATCTCTCGTTAGCAAATTTTCCTCCATTTGGGAGAGTACCCGATCCGCACTCCTTCAGTCGTCCGAGCGGATGAAAAGACACGCTGACAAAAAACGCCTGGATCCTCCTCAATTTCGTCCAGGAGATAAGGTCTGGCTCTCATCTAAATATGTTCGACTCAAGATACCCTCTTACAAGTTAGGGCCTCGGTTCATCGGACCTCTGGAGGTCACCAGTCAGATCAACCCGGTGGCCTATAAATTGAAACTCCCGGCCAACTTACGGATCCCTAACTCCTTCCATGTATCTCTCCTCAAACCTGTGGTACTTAACTCTTTTTCCAAGTCTACAGGTACGCCTCCTGCTCCGGTTTCTGCTGAGGACGAGTTTGAGGTAGAGAACATTCTTGCCACCAAAAGGGTAAGAGGAAAGACCTTTTTTCTGGTAGATTGGAAGGGGTTTGGTCCTGAGGAGAGAACGTGGGAGCCCCGGGAGAACATCCATGCCCCTCTCATCCTAGCTAAATTTCTGTCTGGCCTAAAAAAGGGGGGGCCTAAAGGGGGGGGTACTGTAGTGCCGGCGTCCCTGCCCTCTGCTAGGCAGGGACGCTGCTCCCCTCACCGCTCTGCCCCGTGCCCGGCGTCCCTCTCCCGCTCTGCTGTCAGCGCGCGCTCCTTCCCGGCGTCCTCCTCCCGCTCTGCTCTCAGCACGCGCTCCTTCCCGGCCCCTGTGCTTAGGGCGCGCGCGCTCCCCTCCTCTTAAAGGGGCCGCGCGCGCCGTCCTAAGGAGTCCCCGGCCAATGGCCGGAGGACTTCATCATATATAAGGCACCTCCTCCAAAATGGAGGTGCCCGAGCAATGTTGTTTGCACCTGTGTCTCACCTGTGCTTCAGCCCTCAGGTCCCGTTGCCAGTTACCTGCCAGTTACCTGCCAGATTCCTGCCTGATTATCTGCTACCTGCCTGCTAGTCTGAGGTCCGACGGTCTGCCTTACTACTTCTGTCAGTCTGTCTAAGGACCAGCCTGCCCGCTCACCTGGGAGCGCACCTCAGCTACCTGCCTGCTTGCCAGAGGTCCGACGGTCTGCCTTACAACTCCGGTCAGTCTGTCTATGGACCAGCTTGCCCGCTCACCTGGGAGCGCTTCTCCGTTACCTGCCTGCTTGCCAGCCCGGAGGCTCCGCTGTCACGTGCTGTGACCACCAGCTACTCCAGACTCTTGCCCGCTCACCTGGGAGTGCTTCTCCGCTACCTGCCTGCTTGCCTGCCCGGAGGCTCCGCTGTCACGTGCTGTGACCACCAGCTACTCCAGACTCTTGCCCGCTCACCTGGGAGCGCTTCTCCGCTACCTGCCTGCTTGCCTGCCCGGAGGCTCCGCTGTCACGTGCTGTGACCACCAGCTATTCCTGAGACTCTTGCCCGCTCACCTGGGAGCGCTTCTCCGTTACCTGCCTGCTTGCCTACCTGGAGGCTCCGCCGTCACGTGCTGTGACCACCTGCTATTCCAGAGACTCTCGCTTGCTCACCTGGGAGCACACATTCTCCATCTGCCTTGCTAGCCTACCTGGAGGTTCAGCCATCACAGGTCGTACCTACCCTTTACTCAGAGACTGCCCCGATCACTTGCCGTGTCCTCCTGCCCGTACACCCAGAGACTGTCCTGGTCACCTCCTGTGACTACCTGCCTGGTCGCCACCCGCTCCCTTACAAGGACCGCCCCCTTGTATTGTAGCCCAGAGGTTCCGCCTCCCAGACCCGTTACAGCTAATCACTTGGGAGCGGAATGAGGTATCACAGGAACTGTTTTTCTTTAAAATTCGGGCTGGTTTATTTCACTCCTCATAAACCGCATCACAGGAAAACTTAAATACAGCCCTTGTCCAGCACAAAGTAAAACACAAATTAAAACATTCACACAATAGTACAGGTTCGGCCGCTTGGATTAGAGCCCAGCTTCTTGGTCCTTTAGCAAAGACACACAATTCTGGAGGTCTGCACACCTCCACACACAGACAATGTGTTAGACAAACAAGTCCCATTTTAGAGTGTGAACCACACCCAGGGGTGGAGATATGGTGAGCGGCCTTCCCCCCGTAACTCTTCAGCTGATCATATTAAACCCGACCCTGTCATGGCTGATTAACCCCTCTTAGTACTATGTGTACTAGAGCATTACTCCATGGACGGTTGCTGGTCAAGGGTGGAGTCAGATGTGTACTGTATATATTATACGTTCACTGTGAAAGCGCCCAATATCCTGCCTAGTAGCAATAGTAGTTGTCTCATCCATCAATCATCTATCTGAGGCGCCCCCTGGGCGGTGTGTGGGGGAATACCCGGAGCCGGGTCTCTGTGTAATGCTGGGGGTTTGTAATCTCCGTGGCGGCGACCCGATCCCGTGGCTGAGGGTGGTCAAACCAGTGGCGGATCTGTTTATTTGGTTTTTAATGTTTAAATGTCCGACTACGCCACCCGTGGATTGCGGTCACTGAGAACCGCCGCTGCAGAGCAGCCCGCTGAGGCTGATGTTGGGTGTGTAGCAGAGGGTAGTATAACTCCCCACGGGAGGAGTATAGCCTCAGGGCAGCGTGTGTAGATGGTGGGGGTTGTGGTGCATGGGCGTAGCAGAAATGACTCAGAGTCCGTGCAGTGCAGTTCAGGGTCTTTACTGTTGGTAAGGAAGAAGGCCCTGCCGGGAGTACTGGCTAACATTAGAGGCCTGGTCAGTCTGTGAGCGAACAAGAGTCCCCCTGGCCAGGTGGAGTTGTAGGCCTTCCCGTCTGACTGCACTCTTCCTGGCTACCTTGCTGTAGTCGTGTAGTAGCCCACGTCCCTGAGTGTACCGTGTGGTGCTCACCCGTATGGCTGGTGACTTGGGGCCTTTGGTAGCTTCCGCTCCTCGATGGCGGTGCCGGTCCCTTGCGTGTGACTGAGCCTCCGGGCTTTCTATGGCCAGAGGACCTGAAATCCCTTGCCAGGTGGTTTCTGCTGCTGGATGTGGATATCCTCACAGCCTCGGACTTCGGTGTCCGGTTCTCTGCGTCTTCTGCCAGGATGAGCTCTATCAGCTCCAATCCCTGGCTCTCTGCTACTGTGTTGCCTCCAGAGCTCCTTGCTCTGACCAGACTCGACTCCTCTCAACTCTGACTCTGCACTGCCTGGCTCCACCTTCCCTTTATATATCCCTATCAGGGATCCCTCTGCTGGTATGAGGTGGAAGGTGGAGGTGTTTGCATGTAAAGTGTTCCTAACCAGAGAAAACCCATGCTCGCTCTCAGACATGGTATTTCTACCACTGTGGCAACCAGACCCCCTGGGGTGCCACATATCAATTGAGTGATTGTCCTGACAATTGGTGACAGCGGTGGGATATCTTCCTGATGACACATTTTAGAGGGGTATTATAAGAAAAAGAAGCATTAGTGATAACTACTAGCTTGGTAGGGTCCGACCATTAAGACCCCCACATATCTGCAGATTGCTTTACTTGGCTTTTTGTAGTAGAGGATGAATGGAGCAGCGAAACACCAGAAGAGTCTGTTCTGTCAATCTTCGGTCGGTCAGACCCCAACTGTTCTGTGGAAAGGGATAAAATAAATAAATAAAAATAAAACTTCTTCTTACTGAAATACTCCTTTAAGTGTCTGCTTGAACATTTTGCCGGTGTTGTGGCGAGGCCAGAAAAAGAAGTAGAAAATGATTATTAATATCCAGTTATTAACGTTATCTCACATGCTTATGGCAATGTCACAGTTGTAAATTGGTGCCGGGGACGCTGCCATTTTTCATAGTGCACCGGATAATCTGTGAATACTGATAGGGGGATTTCAGTGAAAAGTTATTTTTAACTCCATATTTGACAAACTAGCAGCTTAATGGTGCACAGAATCCCAGTCATTACTCCCCAGGAAAACAATGGCTGCACTGACCGGGAAAGATTTGTTTTCTTATTTAATATTAATACTATTCTGTAATTTGCTACAAAGTCATATTGCCCTTGCATACGTTTTAAATCATCCCTGGGGAAGAGTCTACACTGCGCTCAATGTAACTGATTATTGCATCCAGCCCATCAGTTGTAACCACGACTGGTCTCAAAAAGTTTGCAAAACATGGTGTGACCGTAGGGGGTGTAGAGAATGCAGTCACTTCAGGGCCCTAATGGAATTGGGCCCCTATAATACGTGATGACAGCAATACTATTAATGTTACAGACTTCAAGTTACAACTCTGGGATGTTTGTAGGCAAGTGATTACTAATTAAGTGGAGAGGAGTCAATCAAACGAATGTCCAATTTTCAAAAAAGTTAGCAAATTCGAGCAATTTGCATTTCGATTCATGCATATTGCCTATAATGGTGCTGCCAATTTACACATTGCATACGAAAGTTTTAGCCAGGGTAAACGCACATGACATCAGGATCGGCTGAGTGGTCTTCCCCTTAATGTTTTGCATCTATAGCAGCTTATATCACAATCAGAACAGACTATCATAGCCTGTATAAAAGTCGAGCATGGAATGCAGCAGCCAATTAGCAGTGAATCTGGATAGAGGACGTCTCTGGCCACTGCGGCTTTTCCTGACTTATATTTCCCATGATTTCACATGTACATTAGCCACAATGAGCAGACTCTGATCCTATCTCTTGTACTGAAACATCTAATGAGCGTATGTAAAGGTATTTGTGAAGGAAAGTGGAGCACAGTATACTGCATATAGAGGTGTGATCTGCCATGCTACAGTAGGAGGTGAGCTGTGACATCACCTATTGTGAATGATGATTGATTCTGTGTTAACTACTGCATATAGAGGTGTTATCAGGAGGAGGAGGTGAGCTGTGACATCACTTATTGTGAATGGTGGATCCAGTGTTATCTACTGTACATAGAGGTGTTATTAGTCTTTGTACAGGAGGGGGTGAGTTGTGACATCACCTATTGTGAATGGTGGATCCTGTGTTATCTACTGTATATAGAGGTGTTATCAGTCATTGTACAGTAGGAGGAGGTGAGCTGTGACATCACCTATTGTGAATGGCGGATCCAGTGTTATCTACTGTACATAGAGGTGTTATCAGGCATTGTACAGGAGGAGGAGGTGAGCTGTGACATCACCTATTGTGAATGGTGGATCCTGTGTTATCTACTGTATATAGAGGTGTTATCAGTCATTGTACAGGAAAAGGAGGTGAGCTCTGACATCACCTATTGTGAATGGTGGATCCTGTGTTATCTACTGTATATAGAGGTGTTATCAGTCATTGTACAGGAGGAGGAGGTGAGCTGTGACATTACCTATTGTGAATGGTGACTCCTGTGTTATCTTCTGTATATAGAGGTGTTATCAGTCATTGTACAGGAGGAGGAGGTGAGCTGTGACTTTTTCCTATTGTGAATGGTGAATCCTGTGTTATCTACTGTATATAGAGGTGTTATCAGTCACTGTACAGGAGGAGGAGGTGAGCTGTGACATCACCTATTGTGAATGGTGAATCCTGTGTTATCTTCTGTATGTAGAGGTGTTATCAGTCATTGTACAGGAGGAGGAGGTGAGCTGTGACATCACCTATTGTGAATGGTGGATCCTGTGTTATCTACTGGATATAGAGTTATTAGTCATTGTACAGGAGGAGGAGGTGAGCTGTGACATCACCTATTGTGAATGGTGAATCCTGTGTTATCTGCTGTATATAGAGGTGTTATCAGTCATTGTACAGGAGGAGGAGGTGAGCTGTGACATCACCTATTGTGAATGGTGGATCCTGTGTTATCTACTGGATATAGAGTTATTAGTCATTGTACAGGAGGAGGAGGTGAGCTGTGACATCACCTATTGTGAATGGTGGCTCCTGTGTTATCTACTGTATATAGAGGTGTTATCAGTCATTGTACAGGAGGAGGAGGGGGTGAGCTGTGACATCACCTATTGTGAATGGTGAATCCTGTGTTATCTGCTGTATATAGAGGTGTTATTAGTCATTGTAATCCTGCCTGGGATGATAATGAGACTTCTGAAAATTCTCCCTGAAAGGAAGTATAAGTCTAAAATTAGCCTAGTGGTCAGTGTGAGAATTGTTAACAGACCGTTACATAAAATCAATATTACCATTTTTTTAAGCACAAAATCCTGATTTAAATAATAATTCATTTTCTAAATACACATTCCCTTTAAAAGCCAAGAAGGCATTTTCTGAAGATAAATATCTTGTCTCAACCCTTGCCTGACAGTCATCATCATACAATACAATCTCTGTCAACTCAGTGCAATCAATTCCTCATGTTATTGTAATGAAAAGACAAAATCCTTCTTTCTATCAAGTCTGTTGTTGACACAAAATAAATTTACAATGATGCATTGCTATGAAGGGAACAAAAAAAAACCTGCAGATAATTTTGGTTTTATCGTGATGAAGTAATTGGCAGGAGATTGAATAATGGATGATATTGTTTAATTTAGAGATTGGCCTCTAGTAAGATTAATTAGCCTTGTACAGATTGTGGTGTATAAACATACAGCTCCCAAATTGGCCAGCTTGTCATTAGAAAGTGGAATCCACATGGCCTACCACCGAGCTCTGATACCGGAGGCCGGCAATGTTTGTGTCTGCTAATTAGCGTTGCGGTTGTTCCTACATACCATAATCATGGAGATAAGGAAGCGAGTTGTTTGATAGGTCGAGATGGTAAGAATACATCTGTCGTCTCTTCTTAGACATTTGGACGAGATTCGGACTTGGTGAATAAGCGTCACGTCTAATATTCGAACCGTTCGACAAGAAAGTCAACGATCATTGGCTGGTTGTGTCATCCAGTGGTCAATGCAACAATGGATGAGGACAGGTTTTGGGTTGAAATTTCAGAGATTCAGTATATAGACAGTAGAAAACTCATTTGGCCAACAGCTAATCACCCTGATTCCCCCCTCCCATACACATGCACGATCATCCCATCAGAGCGTCCAACTCTTCAGGATAAAGAGAGGGGTACTGTCACCTCCTATCTTCTCTGAGAACAGGCATATTGAAATCCAGCTGCCTGATCCTACTCTCCTTGATGTATGCCATAGGTGGTCATAAGACACTCCTACATTAAATGGATAGCCTGGTATGTCTAAGAAACCCTCCTAGATTGGATGGATAGACTGGTCTGTCTAGGAGACCCTCCTACATTAGATGGATAACATGGCTGTCTAGGAGACCCACCCCCCCTAACATTAGATGAACAGCATAGTCTGTCTAGGAGACCATCCTGCATTAGATGGATAGCCTGATCTGTCTAGGAGACCCTCCTACATTAGATGGATAACATGGCTGTCTAGGAGACCCCCCTATATTAGATGAGTAGCCTGACTGTCTAGGAGACCCTCCTACATTAGATGGATATCCTGATCTGTCTAGGAGTCCCTTCTACTTTAAATGGATAGTCTGGCTGTCTAGGAGACCCCCTACATTAGATGAACAGCATGGTCTGTCTAAGAGACCCTACTATATTAGATGAATAGCCTGGCTGTCTAGGAGACCCCCTACATTAGATGAACAGTGTAGTCTGTCTAGGAGATTCTCTTACTTTAGATGGACAGTCTGGTATGTCTAGGAGACCCTCCAAAATTAGACGGATAGTTTGGGCTATCTAGGAGACCTTCCTACATTAGGTGAATAGCTTGGTCTGTCTAGCAGACCCTCCTACATTAGATGAATAGACTGGCTATCTAGGAGACCTTTCTACATTAGATGGAAAGCCTGGTCTGTACAGGAGACCCTTCTACAATAGAAAATTATATGGATAACTTGGGCTATAATGGAGACCCTCATACATTAGATGGTCAGCCTGGGCTGCCAAAATCAGTGTAAAAGTGTATGCTGTCCTTTGGTTAATCGAAGGATCCTACTGAAATGCATCATATTCCAGGTGAGATAAATGGTATCCCTACAGATAAAAATGACATTACAATCCAAGCAGGGGCACTTTATATTGGATTCTGCCTAGTTCAGTAGCACATTGGATTCTCCGTTTCGGTGTAGAGCCGTACAAAAATTGACATCTTTATCTTACTGCAAATTTAATTAAAACTTTATCTCTGCAAACTACAAATTGAATACTTTATTGCAACACTCTAGCGCTCGGATGAGGTGAGCATACATGTCTATGGAAAAGTTGGGAAATAGATGTGTCAATCAACTGACAGCTATTTAAGGTATATAGGGTGCATTATTGTCTGATGTCTAATATTGGAGATGTTGGACAAAGATAGGAATTACATTATAGTGGAGTAAGTATGGAGGATGTCATTGAATAAAGTCTTGGAAGTCAAATAAAAGGGTTCCCTAAAAATAGTTGTTTTTAGGGTGTGATTAAAATTTGACTGGTTAAAGTAGCGCATTCCGGAGAAGTGGCGCAGCATGAGAGAAATAGTGAAGAATAGATGAAGAAATTGGGATATAAGGAGATCTTCCTTCCTGATTGGGAATTGTGAGCCCATACTGAATTTTTATACTACAAGAACCAAGAACATTGACAATAAAGTCCTCATGAAAAGGAAAGAAGGAAATTAAATAAACGCAGGATCCTCCAATTCTGAATATCTTGGGATTCTTATCTTGGACGCCTCTTCTCAGTTTTTGCCATTCGGAGGGATATAATACAGATACCAATTGTGAACTTCAAATGTATCGATACTAATGAATTCCTGCACAATTTACTTAATTTCTCAGTCATTTAAAACCCACCTGTGTGGAAAGCGAGATGCTCAAATCTTGGACACTTTCCAGAGTTTGAGAACTTCACAAAATGACTGAATTTTGAAGCTAAACGAGGGAGAAAAAATAGCACTGCACTTATTATTTCAGCACCAATATTATTTCATGAACATTTAGGAGAACACATTATGTGAACTCAATAAAACGTGCACTTATCATGCAAAACCATCCAAAAATGTATTTTTGTAACCAGCAGATCAGGCGGAACAGATTGGATGCACCAGATGCTGATATACTGCCAGATCACAAACTTTAAATTAAAAAAGTAAACTTTCCAAGTGAATGTAGACTCATTCCCAGTTGAATTTATGTTTTATGTCATTATTTTGACTTCAAATAAACAAATAGAAAATGATCAACTGTTGATTTTTTTTTATCTGTTTACATTTTTTTTCACACATATTTATTTACATTTATTTATAATAAACATAATAAAACTCCATAATAGCTTCATAATAGTAGGACAAGGATTGCTCAGTGGAGATCAGCAATCATCTCATTATCATAACAGACAGCATTACAAAGACAGATAACACCTCTATATACAGCAGATAACACAGGATCCACCATTCACAATAGGTGATGTCACATCTCACCTCCTCCTACTCCTGTATAATGACTGATAACACCTCTATATACAGCAGATAACACAGGATCCACCATTCACAATAGGTGATGTCACATCTCACCTCCTCCTACTCCTGTATAATGACTGATAACACCTCTATATACAGCAGATAACACAGGATCCACCATTCACAATAGGTGATGTCACATCTCACCTCCTCCTACTCCTGTATAATGACTGATAACAACTCTATATACAGCAGATAACACAGGATCCATCATTCACAATAGGTGATGTCACAGCTCACCTCCTCCTGTATAATGACTGATAACACCTCTATATACAGCAGATAACACATTATCCACTATTCACAATAGGTGATATCACAGCTCACCTCCTCCTCCTCCTGTATAATGACTGATAACACCTGTATGTACAGCAGATAACTAGTGTTGAGCGAGCACTAAAATGCTTGGTTGCTCGAAGCTCGGGCTGAGCTCACCGTGATACTTGGGTGCTCGACCCGAGCAACGAGCCCAATGTTAGTCTATGGGAGACCCGAGCATTTTTGCGGCGGCACCCCCGGCAGTCTGTAGAAAGCCTAAAAAGTGCCCAAAACGATAGTGACAGTGCTCAAAAGACATGGGGACAGCATGGGGATCGCCCCAGGAAGCATTTCTGACCCCCAGGTCACTGCTGTCAACAACGTGGTCAGAGGTATTAAGCCACTTTTACGGGCTCACAATAAAAAGTTTAAAAACAAAAGTGAAACTTTTTTCCTGTGAAATATGTTAAGGAACTTCCTTTCCAGGGTAAAGACTTGTGTATATGGTAAAATAAATAACCAAAAACAAAAATACTCCTCCACACCTTGGGCTATGTTCACAAGTACCATTTTTTATGCGTTTTTGCACTTTTGTATTGCTTTCAACCGTGACAAATGCATTCACCGGGAAATGTCATTTTAACATTTTACAATCTTATCTGGCCATGTGCTGTGTGACACATGCATACAGTGCTGAAAAGACATGGGAACAGCATGGGGAAGACCCCTGGAAGCATATCTGACACCCAGGTCGCTGCCTAAAAGTGTGCCCATCAGAAGTGATCCTTGCCGCATCAGAAGATGCAGACTTGCAACTATCCCCGTGCAAGTCCTTGTCCCAGGGCAGTGTTCAATTGTACCTCCCCCATTCCTTGCAATGCAAGCGCAAGTATACAGCCTGCCACCCACCCACCCCCAGGCTGCAATACCATACTGCTAGCTTGCTTGCACTTGAAATTGGGCATTTTAAGCATGTGGAGGCAGACGCCGGCCACCATGTCATGGCTGCGTCAGCGGCCTGGTATCCATACTCAGTCCCCAGCCGCCCGGCGGCTGGGTGTCCACGCTCGGTCCCCAGCCACCAAGGGGCGGCCGGGTGTCCATAAACGGTCCCCAGCCGCCCCTATTTCTCCTGTGAACTTCCCCCACACTTTTCTTAGCCTGTCCTGCTTTAGGGCAGCATTGGACGAGCCCACTAGAGAACCAGACTCCTCCGGTGGGCCCTGGCTTCTCCATCAGGGGAGTTGAGAGTGCCAAGGTGAGGAGCATAATAATGATGATAGAAGTTAGCATCTGCTTTGTTTTCTTGGAATGCAAGCGTAAGTGAGCAACTTGCCACCCACCCCCAGGCTGCAATACCATACTGCTAGCTTGCTTGCACTTGAAATTGGGCCTTTTAGGCATGTGGAGACAGACGCCGGCCACCATGTCATGGCTGCGTCGGCGGCCTGGTATCCATACTCAGTCCCCAGCCGCCCGGCGGCCGGGTGTCTACGCTCGGTCCCCAGCCACCAGGGGGCGGCCGGGTGTCCATACTCGGTCCCCAGCCGCCCCGCGGCCGGGTGCCCACACACGGTCCCCAGTCGCCTGGGTTGGCCGGGTGTCCATAAACGGTCCCCAGCCGCCCCTATTTCTCCTGTGAACTTCCCCCACACTTTTCTTAGCCTGGCCTGCATTAGGGCAGCATTGGACGAGCCCACCAGAGAACCAGACTCCTCCGGTGGGCCCTGGCTTCTCCATCAGGGGAGTTGAGAGTGCCAAGGTGAGGAGCATGATGATGATGATAGAAGTTAGCATCTGCTTTTTTTTCTTGGAATGCAAGCGTAAGTGTGCAACCTGCGACCCACCCACCCCCAGGCTGCAATACCATACTGCTAGCTTGCTTGCATTTGAAATTGGGCCTTTTAGGCATGTGGAGGCGGAATCTGGCCACCACGTCATGGCTGCTTTGGCGGCCTGGAATCCATACTCGGTCCCCAGCCGCCCCGCGGCCGGGTGTCCACACACGGTCCCCAGCCACCTGGAGGCGGCCGGGTGTCCATAAACGGTCCCCAGCCGCCCCTATTTGAAGGACAGCCTAACCACAAACATGTGGACAAGTGAATGTGGCCAGGGATGGTCCATCTGACTGACGCCTTCACACTGGGTTAATATTGTGGAAGCCGGGACACAGTTGGACACTGGGATGCAACACGTCCTCCAGACATAGAGGATTGCGGGTCCTGGGTCAATCAGGCTTCAACACAAAGTTCAGAAGGTAGACAGCAGCAGTGGTCGGCCTCCTACACAACGAGTAAATTATTCATGATCATGAGGCCATCCATCTCCTTAGCTTTCTGTTCCTTGGAATGCAAGCGCATGTATGTAGTAGCGGCTAGGCCTGAGGTGGTCAGCGTTTTGGCGCATATCCTACCTCCTCCAAGGATTGCTGGATGTTTTCCTGCTACTATCCCAGTTCTATGACTCCTGTTAAAACAAAGCTTCAGGTGATGAATGATGGATGAGGTGGTGGCAAAGGGGAAAGAGCAGGAGGAACAGGGACCATTCACATCAATATCAGGCCAGTCAACCACACATGTCTTGTAGGATATGTTTTTGTACCAAAAGGAGCGGTTCAGCTACACAGTTATAGGGCATACAGGGAGTGCAATGCCTACTAAAAATTTTGAGGCACTCCAATGCCCCTTGGAAGTGACATGGAGTTCAGAGGGCCTTAACTAAACCATTTTTTCCATTTATAGCAACTGGGTCTCCTGTACACTGTTGGCCTAAGCAGTGAATGGAAGGCTTTCCAAAAATTATGAGGAACTGCAATGCCCCTTGAAACAGACGTGGATTACAGCATACTAAAAACCTTCTACCAATTCTTGGGGAGTGGGTCTCCCTTAGTTTTCGCCTATGCAATGAAAAGCAAAAGCTGACTAAAATTAGGAGGAAATGCAATGCCCGTTGGAAGAGTCGTGGAGGTTAGAGTTAATTAAAAACAACATTTCAATGCCCCTTGGAAGAGACGTGGAGGTCAGAGTGGTTTAACAAGACGGTTTTAATGCCCATTGGAAGAGACGTGGAGGTCACAGTAGCTTAACAAGACGGTTTTAATGCCCCTTGGAAGAGTGTTGGAGGTCGCAGTAGCTTAACAAGATGGTTTTAATGCCCCTTGGAAGAGACGTGGAGGTCAGAGTAGCTTAACAAGACGGTTTTAATGCCCCTTGGAAGACACGTGGAGGTCGCAGTAGCTTAACAAGACGGTTTTAATGCCCCTTGGAAGAATGGTGGAGGTCGCAGTAGCTTAACAAGACAGTTTTAATGCCCCTTGGAAGAGTGTTGGAGGTCGCAGTAGCTTAAAAAGGCTGTTTTAATGCACCTTGGAAGAATGGTGGAGGTCGCAGTGGAATAAAAAGACAATATCAATGCCCCTTGGAAAAGTGGTGGAGGTCGCAGTAGCTTAACAAGACGGTTTTAATGCCCCTTGGAAGAGACGTGGAGGTCGCAGTAGCTTAACAAGACGATTTTAATGCCCCTTGCAAGAGCCATGCAGTACAGCATATTAAAAACATTATTCCAATTATTGGGGAGTGGGTCTCCCATAGTCTTTGCCTATGCCTTCCAAGCAAAAGTTGCCAAAAAATAGGACGGAGGAACTTGCAATGCTGGCAACACGGACCACGGTCACCCTGGTGGTATAGTGGTGGAGGCTGAGGATAAGGAGAAGAGGAAAATACAGCCGAAATGAGGAAGCGTATACCCATGTGTGGGTGTGAAGCGGTGCATGGGAATACACCTCCCGAAATAACACAGTGGATTGGACTTTATGTTACTCTGCTGTCATTTGGTGGTGATGAGAAGTCTGGCCCAATCCAGCCCTTGTTCATTTTGATAAGGGTCAGCTTGTCAGCATTGTCAGTTGACAGGCGAGTGCGCTTATCAGTTATAATTCCCCCAGCGGCACTAAAAACACGCTCCGATAACACGCTAGCGGCAGGGCAGGCCAGGACCTCCAAGGCGTACAGAGCGAGCTCATTCCAAGTGTCCTGCTTGGATACCCAATAATTAAAAGGCACAGAGGAATCACGGAGGACACTGGTGCGGTCGGCAAGGTACTCCCTCACCATCTTTTGAAACTTTTCACTCCTTGTGAGAGTAATCCGCGCCTCAGGGTCTGTAGGCTGGGCGGGTCTCAGAAAACTGTCCCAGAATGTTGACAGTGTTCCCCTGCCTCTGCTGGATTGGAGGTGTGTCTCTCTCGCCTGTACGCCTTGGTTGGGCAACGAACTGTGACCTCTGCTGCTAGCGTATTCAGATGGGAATTTTTTTAACATTTCTGCAGCAAGGGCCTTCTGGTATTGCCCCATTTTTGTAGACCTCTCCACCTCAGGAATAAGAGAGTGCAAGTTCTCCTTGTAGTGTGGGTCTAAAAGTGTCACCAAGCAGTAATGACTGTCACCCAACATTTTGACAACGCGAGGGTCACGGTTAAGGCAGCGTAACATAAAGTCAGCCATGCGTGCCAGACTGGTAACGGGCAAGACTTCCGTGTCCTCACCAAGATGACGACTGACCATGCTCTCCTCCTCCTCCTCCTCCTCCCTGTCCTCAGGCCACCCACGCTGAACCGACGGTATGACAGTTGTACAGCTACTACCGTCTACAGTGCATGATACAAGCTCCTGTTCGTCCTCCTCCTCCTCCTCTTCCTCTCCCTCATTGTCCCCCAATGCACGTTGGGATGAGATGAGGCTGGGCTGTGTGTAATCGCCCATTGTGGCATCTTGATCCATCTCATCATACTCTGGCTGCAATGCCTCCTCTTTAATTCTCTGCAGAGAGCATTGCAAAAGACAGACAAGTGGGATGCTGACGCTAATGATGGCGTCATTGCCACTCACCATCTTGGTGGACTCCTCAAAGTTTGTCAGGATGGTACATATGTCAGACATCCAGGTCCACTCCTGAGGTCTTATGTGTGGAGTCTGACCTGAATATCGACAACCTTGCTGCAGCTGGTACTCCACAACTGCTCTCTTCTGCTCACAAATCCTTTGCAACATGTGGAGGGTAGAGTTCCAACGTGTGGGGACATGACACACCAGTCGGTGTGCCGGAAGCTGCAAACGCTGCTGCAACACAGCAAGGGTGGCGGATGCTGTAGCCGACTTGTGAAAATGAGCTGACAGGCGGCGTACTTTGACGAGCAGATCTGGCAACTCAGGGTACGATTTAAGAAACCGCAGAACCACGAGGTTAAGCACATGAGCCAGGCATGTTACGTGTGTGATGTCGCCTCGCCTCAGAGCCGCCACCAGGTTACGGCCATTGTCACACACGACCATACCTGGATGTAGGTTCAGCGGTCTCAGCCACAGATCTGCCTGCTCTTTCACAACTGTCCACAACTCACATGCAGTGTGAGGTTTATCACCTAAGCTTATGAGTTTCAGCACAGCCTGTTGCTGCTTGGCTGAGGCAGTACTGCAGTGCTTCCAGCTGGTAACTGATGTGGTGATATCTGAGATGGAGGAGGAGGATTATGCGCAGGAGCTGTACACTGTCGAGGCAACTCTGACTGACATAGGGCCCGCAATCCTCGGTGTGGGGAGGATGTGTTCCGTCCCAAGGTCCGACTGGGTCCCGGCTTCCACTATGTTTACCCAGTGTGCCGTCAGGGAGATGTACTGTCCCTGGCCACAAGCACTTGTTCACGTGTCCGTTGTCAGGTGGACTCTCCCAGTAACTGCATTGTTGAGGGCACGGCAAATGTTTTGGGACACGTGCTTGTGTAGTGCGGGGATGGCACACCGGGCAAAATAGTGTCGGCTGGGGACCGAGTACCGAGGGACAGCCACCGCCATAAGGTTGTGAAATGTGCGAATTTAGGACTGTGGCCTGTGGGGCGTTGGCTGCGAATTTGCGCTTTTGTTCAAAGCTCTGGGATATGGACAATTGAACGCTGCGGTGGGACGTGGACGTGGACGTTGATGCTGTTTCTTGAGGAACTGCCATAACAAGTGAAGACTGAGAGTAGGGGGCATCTTTGCGTGGAGTATGGACAGGGGATTGCCTTGCATGCACAACAGGGGGTTCTATTACAAGCACAACAGCGGAAGAAGCAGTGGTGACTCCCGCTGACACTGGTCGTGGACCCTGGGGTTCGCCCCACAAAGTCGGGTGCTTTGCTGCCATGTGCCTGATCATGCTGGTGGTGGTCAGGCTGGTAGTTTTGTCATCCCTGCTGATGCTGGCATGGCAGGTGGGACAAATGGCCTTTTTGGGGTTATCAGCAGAGTCTTTAAAAAAATTCCAGACTCGGGAAGACCTACCGGTTGTACTGTCAACGTCCCTCGTGTTGGTGTTACGGGGAAAGGTTGCCCGCCTTCTGTGTGCGGCCACCACACTGCTTCTTCCTGCCTGTTGGGGTACTCTGCCTCCCTCCCCCTGTGTGCTGCTGGCCTCGCTCTGCGTGTCCTCCTGCCACGTTGGGTCAGTTACTAGATCATCCACCACCTCCTCCTCTTACACTTGCGCCCCACGATCTTCCTCCTCACTTCCTGGCAATTGTGTCTCGTCATCGTCCACCTCTTGTGACAAATTGCCAGTGTCGACTTCCTGTGGCCTTGGCTGTTCAAATATTTGGTCATCGCTACATGGGATCTCCTCTTCCACCACTTCAAGCGGAGCAGGCGAGGGGCACAAATATGGAAATGGAGCAGTGAACAGCTCTTCAGAGTGTTCAAGTGTGGGATCAGTTGCTGTCTGACAACACTCGGCATGGTGGGAGGAAGGAGCATCAGGGTGAGGAGGAGTATGCGGTCGAGACTCACGGCTACTAACACTGGACCGTGTGGAAGACAGACCGGAGGTGGTGGTGCTCAGGTAACTGGAAGTATTATCTGCTATCCAATTAATAAGCTGTTCACACTGTATTTGAACAGTCTGACTGAGGGAAAAAAAAATACAGGATTTAGATTAAAAAAAAAAGGATTTTTCCTGGCCCCTGAGACCGGGGGATAAGTCCAGCAATTTGACCAGCAGGAGCACACAGGACTGTAATGCAGCGTTTCCTGGTATAACCACTGTGTCTCCTATACAGCCTGCCTGGTATCTGGGATGGATATTAGTCCTGAGAAGGACTGTTTGTTTGATCTGGCAGCCTTTACAGACCCTACACTAACTATTTCGCAGTATAAATCTCTCCCTAGCTCAGCAGTACTGTCCCTACACTGTCTGATCCGGAGCGACTGTGTCCAAGATGGCGGCGCCAGGTTTTAAATACTCGATGTGACGCTGTGCGGCCAGCCAATCACTGTAATGCCCACAAACAACATGGCTGCGGCATTACAGTGACTGGCTGGCAAAACCTGCATGTTTATTGGCTCTGTAAAGAGCGCCAAACGTGCAGGGCGGAGACCCGAGCTCCCGCCCGAGTAACCCGGAAATGCTCGGTGCTCGCCGAACATCCCGAGTAGTGAGATGCTCGGGCGAGTACCGAGCAGTGTCGAGCATGCTCGCTCAACACTACAGATAACACATTATCCACCATTCACAATAGATGATGTCACAGCTCACCTCCTCCTCCTCCTGTACAATGACTGATAACGACTCTATATACAGTATATAACACAGGATCCACCATTCACAATAGGTGATGTCACAGCTCACCCCCCCTCCTTCATACACAAGTCACAGAGCGTCACTGCACTCACATTAATTAGACAACGAATCATCTCCAGACACCAGCTTTCTTTATTAATGTGGCTGCTAAAAGAGGACAACAGAAGTTCAGGTAAGATGGCTGCTCTCTTATCAATAAATTAAAACAGATTTGAAGAAAATAAAAACCATTTACACACAGTTTTAAAACTTAATTAAAAAGTCTTATTGACTGTCTCCATAGAGCGGCCAACCATGTTTATGCAGAGGAGACCCCTTTAGGAAAGTTTTTCACCCAGGATGCTGGAAGTAACCACAGTGCCCCTCTGATATGTAGGATCCGGCAGTGGGACATCCTGTTCAGGGGCTTTGGGACATCCTGTTCAGGGGCTTTGGGACAGATATTGAATGTGTAGTTTCAGGTTTTCCCTTTGTAACTTATTGTTTGAGAACTTCTAATGGTCTCTCATTCAGAGGACGGCACTGGTCACAACGTTGCATTGGTCCTCATCCGTGTCTTTCTTTGGTCTTATTCACACTTAGCTATTCTGGTCTGTGTTTTGCATCAGCATTTATAAGCCAAAACTGAGTACAAGCGCAAAAGATGGACATGAAGCACCAAGAGTCCTGTGTGAATAAGGAGTGGGGGATGATCATGCGCACATTCATTCATTCATTCTTAATGGGACAGCCCGAGATCGTCAGCATCAGACCTCTAGCGATCGTACAGTTATCCCCTAAGCCACAGATAAGGTATAACATTCATCCTTGAGCATACCCCTTTAAGAGCCTGGATCTACTAGGAGTCCTTTTGATGCTCTGGTGGGCTTCTCAGACCCTGTGTATGATATCCCTGCAGTGCAGTGTACGTGGATTGTTAGCAGAGCGTCTGATAATGCCGGATGATCCATGGTATATGGCAGAAGTCAGGACGATCAGGGCTCTTCCTTCCCCATAATCCCCTGTTATGGTTTAATATGATGCAATTAGTAAATGAGATATTCCCGTTTGCTAAACCTTCCCTAAACATCCTCTGTAATTCACCATGCAGCGTGCGTTACTCAGATATGAGAGCCGGGGGGCAGCGCTGTCATGTGAGCATGTGAGAGAGTTCACACGTATGCTGTACACTCATCCGTCAGCATACGCCGACCTAATGGAGCTGTCAGCTGTCCCAGAGGCGGCGAGAAAAGCTCCAAAACCGCAGTCACAAGAACAGTCCGGTGATCGCCACCCCGAAATCTACAAGATATCATCATCACCCGGCATTATAGTTACATCTACAGAAGCAATATGGACCGAAGAGAATACTGCAGATACAATGTAACAATGGATGGAGATGTACAGGGATGTAAGGAGAACTATCTATCTATCTATCTATCTATCATCTATCTATTATATATCATCTATCTATCTATCATCTATCTATCTATTATCTATCTATTATCTATCTATCATCTATCTATTATCTATCATCTATCTATCATCTATCTATTAATCTATCTATTATCTATCTATCTATCTATCTATCTATTATCTATCTATCTATCTATCTATTATCTATCTATCTATCTATTATCTATCTATCTATTATCTATCTATTATCTATTATCTATCTATCATCTATCTATTATCTATTATCTATCATCTATCTATCATCTATCTATTAATCTATCTATTATCTATCTATTTATCTATCTATCTATCTATTATCTATCTATCATCTATCTATCATCTATCTATTATCTATCTATCTATTATCTATCTATCATCTATCTATCTATCATCTATCTATTATCTATGTATTATCTATCTATCTATATATTATCTATCATCTATCTATCTATCATCTATCTATCTATTATCTATCTATCATCTATCTATCTATCTATCTATCTATTATCTATCTATCTATTATCTATCTATCTATCTATCTATTATCTATCTATTATCTATTATCTATCTATCATCTATCTATTATCTATTATCTATCATCTATCTATCATCTATCTATTAATCTATCTATTATCTATCTATTTATCTATCTATCTATCTATTATCTATCTATCATCTATCTATCATCTATCTATTATCTATCTATCTATTATCTATCTATCATCTATCTATCTATCATCTATCTATTATCTATGTATTATCTATCTATCTATCTATATATTATCTATCATCTATCTATCTATCATCTATCTATCTATTATCTATCTATCATCTATCTATCTATCTATCTATTATCTATCTATCTATTATCTATCTATCTATCTATCTATTATCTATCTATTATCTATTATCTATCTATCATCTATCTATTATCTATTATCTATCATCTATCTATCATCTATCTATTAATCTATCTATTATCTATCTATTTATCTATCTATCTATCTATTATCTATCTATCATCTATCTATCATCTATCTATTATCTATCTATCTATTATCTATCTATCATCTATCTATCTATCATCTATCTATTATCTATGTATTATCTATCTATCTATCTATATATTATCTATCATCTATCTATCTATCATCTATCTATCTATTATCTATCTATCATCTATTATCTATCTATTATCTATCTATCTATCTATTATCTATCTATCTATTATCTATCTATCATCTATCTATCATCTATCTATCATCTATCTATCTATTATCTATCTATCATCTATCTATCTATCTATCTATATATTATCTATTATTTATCTATTATCTATCTATTATCTATCTATCTATTATCTATCTACCTATTATCTATCTATTATCTATCTATCTTTCATCTATCTATCTATCTATCATCTATCTATCTATTATATATCTATCTATTATCTATCTATTATCTGTCTATCATCTATTATCTATCTATTATCTATCTATCAATTATCTATCTATCTATCTATCTATTATCTATCTATCTGTCTATCTATCTATCTATCTATCATCTATCTATTATCTATTATCTATCTATTATCTATCTATCATCTATCTATCTATCTATCTATCTATCATCTATCAATCATCTATCTATTATCTATCTGTCTATCTATCTATCTACTATCTATCTATGTATCTATCTATCTATTATCTATCTATTATCTATCTATCTATCTATCTATCTATTATCTATCTATCATCTATCAATCATCTATCTATTATCTATCTGTCTACTATCTATCTATGTATCTATCTATCTATTATCTATCCATCTATCTATCTATCTATCTATCTATTATCTATCTATATATTATCTATCTATTATCTATCTATTATCTATCTATTATCTATATATTATCTATCTATCTATCTATCTATTATCTATATATTATCTATCTATCTATCTATCTATCTATCTATCTATCCTTTACTCTTGCAGTCACATCTGAATTTCTGTCTTTTGGGCTTTAGATCAGTGGGAATAAATTCTCCTAGAAGTGGCCATGATGTGTAATAACAGCAGGTGCCGATCATACCGTGCAGGTCTTATAACTAGAATATGTTGTGGTTTTCCTGACCCAATTGCTTAAAACCATTTAACATGAAAAAAAAGAAATATCTAAATATAGTAGAGTTGTGCTGCTCGATGTAGTTGAGCTGAGGTTGTTATTCGACGCAAGTCGTCGTGACATCCCAGTGTGTTGTCCATAGGATGGTGGGTGAAGGAACGCGCCTCAGTTAAGCCGAGCGGGGGGCCGTTTTAGTGCTAAGCTACAACCCAATAAATTCTGGCCACAGGCTGACAGCCAGTCCTGAGGGTCTTAATTCCAGATCAGCATTATTATCATATTAACCATTACTCCTTCAATCTGTGACTCCCCTCCTGTTATGTAACTGCAACACCCAACATGCCAGGACATCCATATGCTAGGAGATGAAGTTTCACAACAGCTGCAACAGTCACAGTTTGGAGGTTAATTCTGTAAATTATATGCTAGCACTGTTAATGTAAGAGATATTAAATGTAGCCTATATTATACTTCTATCTAGCAAGATCCATAATTTACATTATTATTATTATTACATTTAAAATACTGCAATACATATTTCTGTCACTAGGTGGCATCTTAGCGTTTGCTTAAGTAAAAATACGTTATACTTATATACAGACAACATCACCCTAACAGCACACCCTGTGGTCAGGAGAGGTATTACATGAAAACTCAGAATCCAGAGGGAACCCACACAAACTTCTTGTAGATATCGTCTTTGGTGGGATTTGAACCCAAGACCCCAGCGCTGCAATGCAACAGTGCTAACCATTGAGACAACATGTTGACCCTTATTCTTGAAGACTTCCGCCCTTCACCTCGGCAGATGGATATCGGCTTCTAGGCCAGATCTTGTTTGATGGCCGCCTGTTCTTGTCTCATCAGTGCTTGGAGTTTATCACAATTTCTGGTTTTCGTTTTTTGCTTTTTGAGGATTGACCACAGAATCTCTTTGGGATTGAGATCTAGGGAGTCTCTTGGTCCATGAACCCAAAATTTCACTGTTTTGTTCCGAGCCATGAGTTATCACTTTTGACTTGTGTCCTGGTCTCCATCATGCTGGAAAAAGCATCATCGTCACATTGTCCTGGATGATGAAGAAAGTTGTTCTTGGAGGAGGTTTACATCCCCCCCTTCTTTATTCATGGTCGTGGTCTTAGATATAATTGTGACTGAGCCCCCTCCATGGATGAGAAGCCCCCACACATGAATGGTCTCAGGAGGCATTACCGTTGGCAGACACAGGTCTCATGGTTGCACTTACCTTTTCTTCTCTGGACATTCATTCTTCGGGAGTTTCCAAAGCATCTGAAGGGGGCTTCATCAGAGAAATAACTTTGCAGGACGTGCAGGTATCGGACTGCAGAAGACGGGGTACAGTTATTTCTCTGATGAAGACTGTTTAGGACATCCAGAAGAATAACTGACCGGAGAAGAAAAGGTAACGATGCCATGTGTCCTGTGTCCTGCGGACAGTAAAGCATCCTGAGACCATCCATGTGTGGAGGCTTCTCATCCATGGAGGAGCTCACTCACAATTTTGCCTATGAACACGGCCATTTATAAAGATTTGGATCTAAACCTCCTCTAAGAACAACTTCTCCCATCATCCATGAGCAATGTAGTGATGAGGCATTTTCCAGCATAATGAAGACCAAGACACAAGGCAAAAGTGACGCCTGGAAGAAAACATTGACATTTTGGATCCATGGCCATCAAACTCCCCCCACTCCTCAAAAATTGGGTGGACAAATGTTTAACTGGAAAGGGGATTGAGCATTTTCCTTTCCACACCATTGCATTGGTTTGCATAATATGAACAAAACACTGTCTCTTTCCAATATGGCAGAGAGGTAGGGTAGAAGACAACCCCAAGACTTAACCGAGAAGTCATGCAATAAAAAAATAAACATGCATGCTGCCAGACGGCGCCCCACCATCTGTCCTACAGTCCCAGCAGCGCGGTAGTCATTGTGCATGGGATATGAAGGGGTTAAGAATATTCTCCAGAAATGGCGTACAGCGCAGATGATGATTTACGTCATTTTCCTTTTTTTTTTTCCTTCTATTTTTATATGATATGCTTTCGATCCAAGCTTTAGTCAGACAAGGAGACGATAAAGCAGCCAGACTACAAGTCCCAGCATGCCAATTGATAATATTAATGCCGTTGCACCAACATTAGTGTTTCCAGATTTAGAGACACAATATTAGCGATTATCTGCATTTTTTTGTAGTCATGCTGCTACCTGTAGTTCTTGCAGCTAAAATCTATAGGTTTCCCTTTTTTTTTTTTTCTTTTTTTTAAAGATTTGCTTCTTATTTCTCCTCCAATATAAAGCTAAGCTTGATCAGGGAGCAGAAAAGCCGGACTCTGACAACAACACATGTTTATCTGTCTCTAAGACACAAGTTGTGGGCGCAGAGTCCTGCAGTGCCCCATAGTGACAGGTAGGTGGCAGCCCTGCACCACCAGTTGGCTTCATTCCCTTATTCAAAGACATCAAGTGTTAATGCAATTGACCAATCAGTGCAAAGATGATGGGAGGTAATTGGGTAATTGTATTTTATTCATCACAAGCAGAGAAAAGGAAGAAAAAAAAAGTGGGAGAGGGAGGTGAAGAGAAAAAAAAAAGGGAAAAAAGGGAGAGCGGATAGGAAAAGGTTGAGGGAAGAGTGGGGGGGGATTTGGGAGGGAGGACGGAGGGAGTGAGAGAAAGAAGCAAAGCTTCACTAGATGTGAAATCTGGAATTGCAATAAGGAGTTATTGCAAGATCCATGTTCATCTGGCCGGAGACTGTGGAGTAAAGGAAGCTCTGCTGCATGAATTGTGCATTTCTCTGCTGGAACAAGGAACTATAAGCACCTGATTTGTGGATATGCTGCTGAAAATTAAGTAGTTTTTTTTCCTCCTGTTTTCCTGAGTGGAGGGGGTTGAGCAGAGAGAGAAGGAGCAGAGCACACAGTTCCAGAAGAAGACAGAGCAGGATTTGCCTGAATTAGAAGGATCCACTGGTTGACACATCATAGGCATGGATTGTGGCAGTAGTTTGCAGGAGGTGAATGCACAATTCTATGGAGAATCCTAAATCCCTCCGACAAGTCACCCCATGTGGAGACAGATCTCCATCAATTCAGGATTTTTTTTTTTTTGCTATCCCAAGCTCATCATCAACCACCAGGAATGATATGAGGAAGAAACATAATCCACCAGGTGCTTCCAAGCAAGGCTGAAGGATTTATTGCCGGCTGCATCTCTCACAGAATGTGATATCATGAAATTGCAGAGGAGGCTGAGAAGAAGAACACTGAATGACTGGAGTTTTGGGCATCAGGATTACAGGATCCAAGAAATAGAGAGAAAGGCAGGGTGAGAAAAAAAAAGAAAGAAGAAAGGACCCACCATGCAGAGCTGCACTGGGCTGTGATTGGAAATTTAATCAGATCTTTTTTGGAAAGGGTGAAAGTTTCTTATTGGGATTTGGCTGGACCTAGACAAGCTGATGAGTTATGGTGCGCAGGGAAGCTGTGGGATAACTATGAAGATCGGAGGCTTCATATGGACCAGGGATGGATTGGATTTTAAGGCAGAACCCAAGAGGTGCAGACTGAGGGTTTCATCATTGTCCTTCTCCCTTGGACACCTTGTGAAGGGACCTCAGGTGGAGGGAGCTGCATTGGTTTGATTTCAGCACCTTGGACAGCGAAAGTTTGACAAACAGGTCTTCATATATCTTGGTCTTATGTTTTTATTTTATTTTTTATTTTTTTTCAGGGGATGGGTATATTTTTTTATGAACCCTGTAAAATAATCCGTCAAGTTGCAGGCAGAGTTGAATGAACACGTTAAGCTGGAATACTACTAATCTGGGGTTATGCCATGCCTAGTTGTACCAACGTTGGCTCCAATGGTCAATTTCCAATCCTTCAGCTCTAAAATGTCCTGGATGTTTACCTGGATCCTGTCCTGACACAGTAGGTACCTTTCCTTATCTGCAAATACATGGGCTTGGAAAACCACCCAAAAAATGGGATATTTTGCAAAAAGAACCCAAAAGGGTGGGTTTTGGGTTTGAAAGGCTGGATTTGTAGGAGCATGCATGCACGAGGGTAATTTTTAGGTTTTGCAATAATGCAGCCTGGTGAGGATGTTAACCCCTCAGTTCCTGCATGAGCCCTTACACCTGTAGCCTACAGCTGCATTAAATATGCATGGATTGTGGTGGAGGTGATGCTGTCTTACCTATTAAATCCATGCAGTGTAGCAGAGTATGGGTGCCCCCCTATCTGCTACTGGTCCCCCCCCCTATGTCCAGGGGTGGCATGTGATGAGCATAATAATGGTAATCTTTTGCACACAGCCCCATGCAGACTGAATCTTTCCAACATCTAGGGTGATTTATCTTTCCTTTCGTGATCTATCTACCATAAATTTGCAATAGAAAGGTTTAAGGAATTTCTGTCCATAATGGAAGAGGCTATATGTCGCCATTGAGGAGATAGGTGGTGGAATGCAGGCGGGGGGACATGGGCTTTCTCAGCCATTGTGTGCCTTGGGTTTAGAAATCCTGAGAATGACAAACCCCTAGAGGGACCTGACCCTGATGGTGGAGCTCTCCTCTGCGCCAATGCAACCACTAATCCCCAGTTTGGGAGTTTAATTCACTTCCAGATGAGGAATCAAAAAAAAAGGTTCCAGGGGGAAAGACCCGCTCGGATAAATCGGTTCCATTTGGTGGAAATGATTAAATTCTTGTTGTTCGAGTCTCTGGAGTGATTTCAGGCTGTGTCTTTATGGAGTAATTACTGCAGTGACCAGAATCTGCTCTCTGAAGAAACCCTGTTGGGGTCATGTCCACACATTAACATAAATGTTGCCTGGATCTCAAAGCGCAGAGGAGATTTATGGAGCAGAATAGATGTTTTACACATGGGCTGTTGTGGCCAAAAGGCAGAACCCGGAGCAGCCGGAGACGTTCTGGGGGGATGTGAGCAGCAACAATGTGGAAACTCCACAGCCCGGGCATTAGTTACTGATGTATGGAGGCTGCATGGAGGCTGTATGGAGGATGTATGGAGGCTGCATGGAGGCTGCATGGAGGATGTATGGAGGCTGTATGGAGGCTGCATGGAGGCTGCATGGAGGATGTATGGAGGCTGCATGGAGGCTGCATGGAGGATGCATGGAGGCTGCATGGAGGCTGTATGGAGGCTGCATGGAGGCTGTATGGAGGATGTATGGAGGCTGCATGGAGGCTGCATGGAGGATGTATGGAGGCTGCATGGAGGCTGTATGGAGGCTGTATGGAGGCTGCATGGAGGCTGTATGGAGGATGTATGGAGGCTGCATGGAGGCTGTATGGAGGCTGTATGGAGGATGTATGGAGGCTGCATGGAGGCTGCATGGAGGATGTATGGAGGCTGTATGGAGGCTGTATGGAGGCTGCATGGAGGCTGTATGGAGGGTGTATGGAGGCTGTATGGAGGCTGCATGGAGGATGCATGGAGGCTGTATGGAGGCTGTATGGAGGATGTATGAGGCTGTATGGAGGCTGTATGGAGGATGTATGGAGGATGTATGGAGGCTGCATGGAGGCTGCATGGAGGATGTATGGAGGCTGTATGAAGGATGTGCAGCTCTGGTGGGAAATTTGCATCTTAACCGCAGCCGCAGTTGTGCATTCAGGAGCAGAACTCCTCGGGGGCCTCAGCTGTATCCTGCCTGCATGGGAAGGGGCCGGGGGAGGGGGATATAGGGTCAGGGGAAAGTTGTAGGGGCATCCAGGTAATTCTGTACATCTCACTTTACAAAACCACCACAAAGGCCTTATCCAATGCTGGAATCATGTATGGTCTCCGAATGTAAGACTGATAAGAGTAAGAGAAGGAAAAGGCATGTATCTGCACAGAGGAACCTACACAAAAGGAGCTATCTATATATTATCTATCTATTATCTATATATCTATCTATTATCTATCTATTATCTATATATTATCTATCTATTATCTATATATCTATCTATTATCTATCTATTATCTATCTATTATCTATTATCTATCTATTATCTATCTATCTATTATCTATCTATTATCTATCTATCTATCTATCCATCTATTATCTATCATCTATTATCTATCTATTATCTATTATCTATCTATCTATTATCTATCTATCATCTATCTATCTATCTATTATCTATCTATTATCTATCTATTATCTGTATATTATCTATCATCTATCTATATATTATCTATTATCTATCTATATATTATCTATCTATTATCTGTATATTATCTATTATCTATCTATTTATTTATCTATTATCTATCTTTTATCTATCTATCTATCTATCTATCTATTATCTATCTTTTATCTATCTATCTATTATCTATCTATTTATCTATTTATCTATCTATCTATCTATAATCTATCTATCTATCTATAATCTATCTATCTATCTATTATCTATCTATATATTATCTATCTATTATCTATCATCTATATATCTTCTATCTATTTATCTATTATCTATCTATCTATCTATCTATCTATTATCTATCTATCATCTATCTATCTATCATCTATCTATCTATTATCTATCTATCATCTATCTATCTATTATCTATCTATCTACTTTATATACTTCCTCTAAGCACAGGACAGACCCTATATAAACCTCAGTAGTATATAGATGTGTGCTGAGAATCCCAGTGTTTGCTGCCACCTTCTATACCGGCATCACAGGGCAGAGGTAGATGCCGGTGTAGAAATGACCAAATATGAGAGAAACATTCATTATTTTTGTATTTTTCTTGCAGCTCACATTCTCGATGCAGAACAGTTTTCCACTTGATTCTTTCATCATTTCTTCAGCTAAATATCTTCAGATTAGGAATTTCTACTGAAGCAAAGCAGAATAGCGAGCCATAAAATGTCAGCACAAGTGATGTCTCATGGGTTAATATGGACCCCTGAGTGTAACGAATCAGGGGAGCCCCCCACAATGACAATCTGAAGAAGCCAAGGGTGAGCTGGCAGGGAATGAGCTCAGTGTCTGAAAGGTCTCATGTGTCCCTCCGTACAATGGACGCTCTGTCTTACTGAGACCTTGGTGAATGTGCATTGATGTTGGCGCTGCCTTATAACAATGGCCGTCTCCATCATTTTCTGAATGTGCAAATTATTCAGGAAGGTCCATGAAAATAACAGATTCTCTGCAGCAAAGAAGAAAAATATATTAAGGGCATGAATGACCAACACTGTTAGGAAACGGCATTGTCTCGCGTCTCCACCGCACACAATGTGATAACTTAGAAGTTCTTCATTACTTATCACCACAATTTATGGGCTCGTTCTGGGGTACAACCAACATAATCCATGACAGTCCGTCCACTTTGTGACTTTGTACCTATGCGAAAACTTCTGTAGACCCCATTGTAGGGGTTCATCCATAATCTAAGCCATCTGGCATCCATCTTTGTCTTCACTCTCTTCATGACTTATAAATGGCTGTCCAATGAGGGGCCATTGGGTTGAGTGTTCCATAAAAATATATTTCCAGACTTCTACCTTTTTGGAAAATTCTCCTACTATCCAGTTTTAATGGTAGCCCTTGACTGTCCAGTTGGTATCTGGTGGCTCCTTTGATTTTACCATTTATGAGTTCAGCAACAACTATGGTCAAAGATCAATGTTGTAGGGACTAACATCTCTTGGTTATTGACCCCACATCCTTGGACATCACATTTAGGTAATGCAAGACTGCATTGCTGGTGGCCCATGGGCTGTGGATTACTTATAAATCCTTTTTTTAAGAAGTCCTAATATGCCCAGTGTGAAGACCTAACTCTGTCTACTGGTGGGCAGTGGTCCAGTACACCAGCTTACCTAGACACCATGGTACAGTATAATGTCCTTTGGATCATGAGAACCGACCTACGGTGGGTTTATTGAACATGGCTTGGAGGACAATGACTTCCAGGTGATGACATGTGTTCACTTGCCAGTGGCATCATCTGGACACATCCATTATACACTATGGGAACTTCATTCATGGATCATGGTCTCCCTCCAACTTCAGTGGCCAACACTACTTTCCTCTCTCCCCATTTTGCTTCATTATACCCTAGTTTGTCATTATAGAAAAACTTTACTTCTCCATAATAAACGTATACATGTGTAACTCCTTGGGGTCACTGCTGGGTGTATATGATGTCAATCTGTAGGGTGCACTAAGAATTCTGGAAAGTGACTTGACGTCAAAGACGAAGGTTGAATTGGTGGTTTTCGTCCCAAATTAGTGGTCATCAAAATTAGATTCATCTTCTGGATTAGCTGGATTAGATGACCAATTATCCTCCTTAATACAATGGTGCCAAGATCAGTCTGGATATGGCTACAGAGGACCCCAATAAGCCCCCAATTCGGCATCCTCAGGGACTCTGATGCCAAGAACGGGCCAGTCCCAAGTGGTGCCAGATGCCTGGTGTCTTCGGATTTAAAGAAGTTGTCTACTACTTTTACATTGATGGCCAGAAGTACTTACTTGCCGAGCTGGCCGTCTACTTGTAGTGGCTACCGCAGGGTACTAATCCGCCTCCTATTGATTAGAATAGGAGGTGGATGTGTAGTACTAAGCCTCGGCCACTAGGAGTAGAAAGTAAGTTCTTCTTGCCGTCGGCCGCCAACACCGATAGCAGCTGATCGGCGGGAGTGCCTGGTGTCGGAAGCCGGCCGATTAGACATTGATGACCTATCCTAAGGATATCCCATCAATGTAAAAATAGTGGACAACCTTTTTAACACTATATGTATATGTAAATCATATGATGGCACCATGAAATCGCCTAGTAATCTTCTATAGGGTCCATAAGGCTCCCTTAGGTACAATGACCTCCTTCTAACTGCATCTGTTATTTAGCTATGATTTCACTTGGATTTTTTATTTTTCCGATGCTTTTTGATACACCGAATATACGTACATATATAGTTACTGCCTATTCTGCTGATATACATTGTATCAAGAGGAACTACAAGAATAAATTATTGTAAAGAACTGTATCAATAATGGGGCATGTAGCTACGAGCTGCCCATACTCATGCACTGCAGTGGTCTCCAACCATTGCAAATCTACAACCCCCAGCGCCATGCTGGGAGTAGTAGTGGGAGTGGTTTTGCAAAGGCTGGCGAGTAAGAGGTTGGAAACTGCTATATTACCACATAGACATTACCGTCCGCAGCCCATCCTCACGCACTGCAGTGGTCTCCAACCATTGCTAGACTACAACCCCCCAGGCTTCTATTAATGCTGTGCTGTGATGATCAATTGAGCTGCAAAATGTTTTTCCTCTTGTACTGCAATCATCTATAAATTGTGACCCCCTATAATTCCCATCATGCACTGACGATACATGCTGGGGGTTGCAATTTTGCAATCGCCACAAGTTGGATATCACCATAGATTTGCACATCTGCAGCCGCCCACATACCTGGAAGATGCCCATCACCAAGCTCTTCGGTGGTCCTATGTCCTTCCTGCCGTTGTGCAACTACAACCCCCAGTAGACTTCAGTCTTTTTACTAATAATGGCTCTGTAAGGTTTGATTCAGCCATTTTCTGTATGCCGGTGGTCTATAACTTGTGTATCTGCAGCTTTTATGAAACTACAACCCCTAGCAGCCTTCAGGACCCCAATAAATGATGGATACAATATAATATTTACCTACAAGTTGCCCAATCTATGGCTTTCCAGCCTATTGTAAAACTAAAAACCCTAGCAGGTGAGCTGTCATAGCATGCTGGGAGTTGTAGTTTTGCATTAGCAAGTTGGAAAACACTGTATTAAATCAGAGATATACACATCCAGAGCCGCCCACACATAGCAGCCTCGGAGAGAAGGATCTCGCTGGCAGAGATGTGATGGTGCATGGCAGAGCCATAGCCAGGGTCTTCTTAGTTCTGTACCTGTATACTCTAGCCAAGGTAGGGTGGATTGTTGGCGTCCCGCCTTGAACACTAAGACGGTCCCTAGCAAAGCCCCCTGTGCTCATCCAAGATAATTATTGTCAAATTCTGCAGTTATCTGTAGTGCAACTACCACCCCCAGCAGGTAGACAATGAGTGGAAGGGGCCTTGGAGATAGATTTTTGCTGTTTTCTCCCACCGGTAGCTTTCCAGCTGCTCTGAAGCCACGATGGGAGTTGTAGTTTTGCAATAGATGTGGAGTCACAGATTAGAGACCTCTGTATTATCACATACACTTGTGTATCTATACACTGATGCTGCTTCTGCTTGTGCCAGTCAGGGGTGGACATACCATTGGTGCAACCTAGGCATCCGCAGAAAGACCCAATGGATAAGGGGCCACTACTGTCTCTGAAGCAGCAAGCAGGTTCTGTCACAGACACATAAAGGGCCCATATACTGCAAAGAGGCCACATAATGTTATTGCACAGGGGCCTCTTATGACCATATACTGTTCTTACACAGGGGCCCTTTTATGTCCATTTAATGTTCTTACACAGGGGCCCTTTTATGTCCATATACTGTTCTTACACAGGGGCCCTTTTATGTCCATTTACTGCTCTTACACAGGGGCCTCTTATGACCATATACTGTTCTTACACATGGGCCCTTTTATGTCCATACACTGTTCTTACACAGGGGCCCTTTTATGTCCATATAGTGTTCTTACACAGGGGCCCTTTTATGTCCATATACTGTTCTTACACATGGGCCCTTTTATGTCCATATACTGTTCTTACACAGGGGCCCTTTTATGTCCATATACTGTTCTTACACAGGGGCCCTTTTATGTCCATATACTGTTCTTACACAGGGGCCCTTTTATGTCCATATACTGTTCTTACACAGGGGCCCTTTTATGTCCATATACTGTTCTTACACATGGGCCCTTTTATGTCCATATACTGTTCTTACACAGGGGTCCTTTTATGTCCATATGGTGTTCTTACACAGGGGCCCATTTATGTCCATATACTGTTCTTACACAGGGGCCCTTTTATGTCCATATACTGTTCTTACACATGGGCCCTTTTATGTCCATATACTGTTCTTACACAGGGGCCCTTTTATGTCCATATAGTGTTCTTACACAGGGGCCCTTTTATGTCCATATACTGTTCTTACACAGGGGCCCTTTTATGTCAATATACTGTTCTTAAACAGGGGCCCTTTTATGTCCATATACTGTTCTTACACAGGGGCCCTTTTATGTCCATATACTGTTCTTAAACAGGGGCCCTTTTATGTCCATATACTGTTCTTACACAGGGGCCCTTTTATGTCCATATACTGTTCTTACACAGGGGCCCTTTTATGTCCATATACTGTTCTTACACAGGGGCCTCTTATGACCATATACTGTTCTTACACAGGGGCCCTTTTATGTCCATATACTGTTCTTACACAGGGGCCCTTTTATGTCCATATACTGTTCTTACACAGGGGCCCTTTTATGTCCATATACTGTTCTTACACAGGGGCCCTTTTATGTCCATATACTGTTCTTACACAGGGGCCCTTTTTATGTCCATTTACTGTTCTTACACAGGTGCCTCTTATGACCATATACTGTTGTTGCACAGGGGCCCTTTTATGTCCATATACTGTTCTTGCACAGGGGCCTCTTATGACCATATACTGTTGTTGCACAGGGGCCCTTTTATGTCCATATACTGTTCTTGCACAGGGGCCCTTTTATGTCTATATACTGTTCTTACACAGGGGTCCTTTAATGTCCATATACTGTTATTACACAGGGGCCCTCTTATGTCTGTACACCATATACTGTTCTTACCCAGGGCCCCTTTTATGACCGTATACTGTTCTTACACAGGGGCCCTTTTATGTCCATATCCTGTTCTTACATAGGGGCCCTCGTATGAGCATATACTGTTCTTGCACAGGGGCCCTTTTATGACAATATACCATATACCGTTCTTACACAGGGGCCCTTTTATGACTACATACCATATACTGTTCTTACACAGGGGCTATTTATGACTATATACCATATACTGTTCTTACACAGGGGCCCTTTTATGACCATATACTATATACTGTTCTTGCACAGGGGCCCTCTTATGTCTGTGTCCGCCCCGATGCCTGTGTTTCCTTGCCAGAGATGTGTCCTCCCGGAGTGATATTACTCATGCTTCGTCTGATGGAATAAGTCTTTAGCCGTCGTCCTTCTCCTCCCCGGGATCTTCATCTCCTTCACCTATTGATATTGGCACCATATTGAGTCTGCGCCACTAGAGCTTTCTCCGTCCATGATGAATGTGTAGGGCCGTGGAATGGGAACTGATACAATTGTAACACCTGACAAATTCCAAATCCATCGTCCAACAATCATTTGCTACATTTTCAAAGATCGTGTTATTATGGAAAATTCTGGGATTTTTCGGGTCAATTCTGCAGGGTGGTGGGGGTGGGGTTGAGTGACAGCGGTTGTTTTGAAGACGTTCTGCAGACGCCAATGTCTCGCTGTGATTGACAGGTGACATTTGATAGAAGCACATTGGGAGAAATCTGCTTCATCTCTGCCTTCTGTACAGTTCGACTCTGATACAGGACGGAATATTTGATTTCTCATTCACCATGACTGTTTATCATCCTGGCATTTTGATGTAATTACCTTGTCATACAAGTATCTGGTGATGTTCTTATTGTATCCTTGTGATTGGTATCCATGGAACGATAACCCCGGGCGATTAGTAGGACTCCCATCATAAAATAATGCAACTATGACTTTTTCAGCAGCATGCTATAGGGGGCGGTAGTGAAGACAGTCCGGGTCTTCTGATTATATCTAGATAAAGAAGTATCCTGATATTTACTAACATGAACTAGGATGTCTTCAGCATCTCCCCCATGTAGAAGAGCTGAATGTGTCATGTGAGTCTACTTAACAGCGCCAGCCACAGTACTACTAAGAGAGCCCACATAACAGTGCCAGTCATACTACTGCCTACAGAGTACAGATAACAGTACCAGTCATATTTCTACCCACAGAGTCTACATAAGAGTGTCAGCAGTCATACTACATGCAGAGCCCACCTAACAGTACCAGTCACACTACTACAGAGTCTACATAACAGTGTCAGCCATCATACAACATACAGAGCCCACCTAACAGTACCAGTCACACTACTACAGAGTCTACATAACAGTGTCAGCCATCATACAACATACAGAGCCCACCTAACAGTACCAGTCACACTACTACAGAGTCTACATAACAGTGTCAGCCATCATACAACATACAGAGCCCACCTAACAGTACCAGTCACATTACTACACACAGATTCTACATAACAGTGCCAGCATAGTACTATCCACAGAGCCTACATAACAGTGCCAGCATAGTACTACCCACAGAGCCTACATAACAGTACCAGCATAGTACTACCCACAGAGCCTACATAACAGTGCCAGCATAGTACTACCCACAGAGCCTACATAACAGTGCCAGCATAGTACTATCCACAGAGCCTACATAACAGTGCCAGCATAGTACTACCCACAGAGCCTGCATAACAGTGCCAGCATAGTACTACCCACAGAGCCTACATAACAGTGCCAGCATAGTACTACCCACAGAGCCTACATAACAGTGCCAGCATAGTACTATCCACAGAGCCTACATAACAGTGCCAGCATAGTACTATCCACAGAGCCTACATAACAGTGCCAGCATAGTACTACCCACAGAGCCTACACAAAGCTCACCACTAGCCACAGGATTACCCACAAAGCCTATAGTCATGGCCAAAAGTTTTGAGAATGACACCAAAATTATATTTTCACATGATCTGCTGGCCTCTGGTTTTTATTAGTGTTTGTCTGATGTTTATATCTCATACGGAAATATAATTGCAATCATATTATGAGTACCACTAGGTTATATTGACAGTTAGAATGAGTTAATGCAGCAAGTCAATATTTGCAGTGTTGCCCCTTCTTCTTCAAGACCTCTGTAATTCTCCCTGGCATGCTCTCAATCAACTTTTGGACCAAATCCTGACTGATAGAAGTCCATTCTTGAATAATCAATGCTTGCATTTTGCCAGAATTTGTTGGTTTTTGTTTGTCCACTCGTCTCTTGATGATTGACCACAAGTTCTCAATGGGATTAAGGTATGGGGAGTTTCCAGGCCATGGACCCAAAATCTCTATGTTTTGTTCCATGAGCCATTTAGTTATCACCTTTTCTTTATGGCAAGGTGCTCCATCATGCTGGAAAAGGCATTATTGGGCGCCAAACTGCTCTTGGACGGTTGAGAGAAGTTGCTCTTGGAGGACATTCTGGTACCATTCTTTATTCATGGCTGTGCTTTTAGGCAAGACTGTGAGTGAGCCGATTCCCTTGGCTGAGAAGCAACCCCACACATGAATGGTTTCAGGATGCTTTACAGTTGGCATGAGACAAGACTGGTGGTAGCGCTCACCTCTTCTTCTCCGAATAAGCTGTTTTCCAGAAGTCCCAAACAATCGAAAAGGGGATTCTTCAGAGAAAATGACTTTGCCCCAGTCCTCAGCAGTCCACTCCCTGTACCTTTTGCAGAATATCAGTCGGTCCCTGATGTTTTTTCTGGAGAGAAGTGGCTTCTTTGCTGCCCTCCTTGAAACCAGCCCTTGCTCAAAGAGTCTCCGCCTCACAGTGCATGCAGAAGCACTCACACCAGCCTGCTGCCATTCCTGAGCAAGCTCGGCACTGCTGGTAGTCCGATCCCGCAGCTGAAACAGTTTTAAGATACGGTCCTGGCGCTTGCTGGTCTTGCTTGAGCGCCCTGGAGCCTTTTTGACAACAATGGAAGCTCTCTCCTTGAAGTTCTTAATGATGCGATAGATTGTTGACTGAGGTGCAATCTTTGTAGCTGCGATACTCTTCCCTGTTAGGCCATTTTTGTGCAGTGCAATGATGGCTGCATGTGTTTCTTTAGAGATAACCATGGTTAACTGAAGAGAAACAATGATACCAAGAACCAGCCTCCTTTTAAAGTGTCCAGTGATGTCATTCTTACTTAATTATGACTGATTGATCGCCAGCCCTGTCCTCATCAACACCCACACCTGTGTTAATGGATCAATCACTAAAACGATGTTAGCTGCTCCTTTTAAGGCAGGACTGCAATGATGTTGAAATGTGTTTTGGGGGTAAAAGTTCATTTTCTGGGCAAATATTGACTTTGCAAGTACAGTAATTGCTGTTAAGCTGATCACTCTTTGACATTCAGGAGTATATGCAAAGTGCCATTACAAAAATGAAGCATTAAACTTTGGAAAAATTACTATTTGTCTCATTCTCAATACTTTTGGCCATGACTGTACATATCAGTGCCAGCATTTTTTAGCCTTTTCTTACATGGGTAGGTTAGAACATTCCCATTGGTAGGATTTAATTTGTAGTAGATTGATGGCAGTAGTGTCTTGGCTGTTGAACCTTCCATTTAGGCGTCAGTGCAGCGCACAAGGACAATTACCAGTCTGTGTTGCTAAAGGTAGACTCTAATGGTATTATCATTAATGAGAACCTGACATGAGACTCGTACTCACACCGAGGTAGAGAGCTGTCGATCTAGGGGAGCGGGGCGGGGGGAGCTGCTGGGGACCTGCCTCTTGGACTAAACATCTGAGATGCATGGCTCCTGGTCAGCCTGTTATGTTCCCTATAATCCTAAACCTCTGAATGAACAATTGAGTCAGTGAAGAGAATCAACTCTCCTACATTCACAAACTTAGCTCTGCTACATCCATATGCAGGTGGTTTGGGACACAACTTACACTGATGTGTGCAGAGAAGCAATTTAGTAAGGAAGGAGTGTGAGATGATCCGCGCGGAGACGTGCGCAGGTTATATGAAGACTGATGGTGTTTACCTTTCATATGGGAAAATTAGATATACATAGAGATGTGCGCAGCTATAAATATAGAGGGGGAGGAACGGCATGGAGAAAAGCGTCACCTGAGCCCGGAATATCCGCAGTGAGACATGGTTATATAGGAAGGATTATATCCTCAGCCCGGGAGCAGGACAATAACAGCACTGGCTGCAATCATCACACTGCATGGCCAATGTGTTACCTCCAGCTATGGGGAAGAAAGAAAGAAAGAAAGAGAGAGAAAGAGAGAAAGAAAGAAAGAAGGAGAGAGAGAAAGAAAGAGAGAGAGAGAAAGAAAGAAAGAAAGAAAGAAAGAAAGAAAGAAAGAAAGAAAGAAAGAAAGAAAAAAGAAAGAAAGAAGGAAAGAAAGAGAAAGAAAGAGGGAAAGAGAGAAAGTGAGAAAGAAAGAAAGAGAGAAAGAAAGAGAGAAAGAAAGAGAGAGGGAAAGAGAGAAAGAAAGAAAGAGAGAAAGAAAGAGAGAGGGAAAGAGAGAAAGAGAGAAAGAAAGAAAGAGAGAGGGAAAGAAAGAAAGAGAGAGGGAAAGAGAGAAAGAGAGAAAGAAAGAAAGAGAGAGGGAAAGAAAGAAGGACAGACGGAAAGAAGGAAAGAAAGAAAGAGAGAAAGAGAGAAAGAAGGAAAGAAAGAAAGAGAAAGAAAGAAAGAAAGAGAGAGAAAGAGAGAAAGAAGGAAAGAAAGAAAGAAAGAGAGAGAAAAAGAAAGAGAGAAAGAGCGAAAGAAGGAAAGAAAGAAAGAGAAAGAGAGAGAGAGAAAGAGAGAAAAAGAGAAAGAAGGAAAGAAAGAAAGAGAGAAAGAAAGAAAGAGAGAGAGAAAGAAGGAAAGAAAGAAATATAGAAGGAAAGAAGGAAAGAAAGAAGGAACGAAAGAAGGAAAGAAAGAAGGATAGAAGGAAAGAAAGAAAGAAGGAAAGAAGGAAAGAAAGAAAGAAGGAAAGAAAGAAAGAAGGAAAGAAAGAGAAAGAAAGAGAGAAAGAAAGAAGAAAAGAAGGAAAGAAAGAGAGAGAGAGAAAGAAAGAAAGAAAAGTGGGAAGCACTCAATAGCAAATTATATGCAAAAAACTGTCATATTTATTGGCCCACGTGAACAGGTGACAAGTGCAAGTGAGCCTTTCACATGCCACTTGATAAAGGCGCCAATAAATACGCCAGTTTCTTTTTTTTTTCATAGAATTTGCTATTAAATTAGTATTCCCATCTCCAAGATCCTATCCCAATATGTAGCAGGTGTAATAATAATAGTATTAGCATATTCTGCTGTGATACCGCAATTTCCTCCGGGATAAAATAAAGTATATCTTATCTTATCTTATCTTATATTATATACCTCCAATTAGAAATGTAGTACAGTTCTCCTGATTAGCTATGTTGCTTACCACATGTGCAAGACATTGCAGTAGCTTAGGTATCCATGGTTATGACCACTGATATAGTGACAGTTAGTTAGTTAGTTGTTAGTGATCGTAACCATGGATACCTAAGGTACTTCAATGCCCTAGACATGGGTAAGTGACATAGCTAATCAGGAGAACTATTCTACATTTCTAATTAGAGGTATTTGCTAATATTATTATTATAACAACTATTTATTGGGATAGCATCTTGAAGATGGGAATATCCCTTTAAGGGCTGACCATTTTTTTTTTGCTTTCTATGGACTATAGGTTGGTGGGTTGCAAAGTGTGGGCTAGCACCTAAACCTGCACTTGTGTTTTTATCTATAGATAGATAGATAGATAGATAGATAGATAGATAGATAGATAGATAATAGATCTATAGATAGATGATAGATAGATAGATAATAGATAGATAGATAGATAGATAGATAGATAATAGATAGATAGATGATAGATAGATAGATAGATAGATAGATAGATAATAGATAGATAGATGATAGATGATTGATAGATAGATAGATAGATAATAGATAGATAGATAGATAGATAG